>NW_026916304.1:1355524-2711048 GCF_034315485.1 Pezoporus occidentalis
AGTAACAAATTGCGCTGGCACTGTGGGTCCTGGATAATCTTAATCCTCACAAGTAAATCAGGAGCACCCTGAAACTGCATGAGGAGCAATCACTGCATGGCCCACAGGAGAGGGATGGGCAACCTGAAGAACTGCTACATCCCACTTCTGACCTCCTCTCACAGCCGTCTCTTCTTTTTTACCAATCTCTTCTTGTTTAGGCTAGGACAAGGGGTAATGTGAATCTCTGATTCTTTCAGTCCTCTGCAATATGTGATACATGTCTGGTAGCTGTTAGCCAGCAGGAAGATTTGTTACCAGTTCAGAGGAGTCCTATGGCTTAATAAAGGCCCTTAACTTCCAGCTTAAGAAAATAACAGGAGGACAAAGAAAAACTTTGTTCTTTTAAGTAAGTAAAACCCCAAATAAAACACTTTCAGCAGCCGTGCTGACTGTGGTACTAACTTTCAGACTCTAAACAAAACAAGTTTGATCACTGTGGTCAAACCCTACATTTACAGGTCTGATCTACAAGCTAAACAGGGATCTTTCTCCATCAGACAAGGAAGAAAATATAAAGACTTATTAGTCAAGATACATGAACTGAGGTTGGGGGGGGGGGAGTTATTATTCTAATTAGGAACAGGAAAATTCCTATTCCATTTTGTAATTAAAACAATACACATTCTACCATCTAATTACATTTGACATTTTCAAGGTGTTGGGAGCTGAAGTCTATAATTACAGAACTACTTCTGCTTCAAGCAGAATAAGCCATAAATATTCATGTATTAAATAGCCACTTAGACTGTTTAGAAGATTTTAGAAACATTATTTCTTTAGAAGCCTTGACTTTCAGAGCAAGCATTTTATATCTGTAGTTTTAAAGAGATGGGAAGAAAAACATCCCATGGGATCTGATGTATAGTAAATTGACTAGAAACCTATTCATTAGTATTAGATACAGTTACGTTTCATAGTCCTTAGGAATAATTTCTTTTCTTTTAGCAGAATGGGTAATTACAGTCAGAAATAATATGGGAGTCCTGTAGGGAAGTCAGAAGACAGGAAAATGCAATTCTTATAATTCCCTGATTTTGTAATTAATGATAAAATTACAGCTTAGTGCAGTACTTTAAAAAGAAGTTATCCACATCTTTTATTTTAGTGTCTCACAATAAAATAGCACTTCATATTTTGCCTGTTTTTAATAGTTCAATATTGCCATTTAAAACAGTTGCCTGCTTAAGAATACCATAATCAAAGTAGAGGTGGACCTGTGAGCAATGCAGAGCCTGTTGTTCAAGGAGAGGCCTCCCTTTCTTGACATTGGAGAAACAGAAGGACACAGAATGAAGATGAAACTCGGGAGCACAAGGTGCTCCATGAGCCTGCCTGCTCTGTGTTTCCATTCTAGAATGAACCATCTACACATCTAGATAAAAGGGCATGATTTCTGAGAAGAGCAATAGGCACTTTGCTTATTGTGTCCATTTGGCTCACTGGAATAGGTTTGTGTTCTGTTATAAGATGCTTTGTCCCATGGGACCTGCACCCTGGCTAAGTCATTAGGTATAACTTTCAACTACTTAATCAAAGAATCATTGAATCACAGGATGGTGTGGGTTCAAAAGGACCTTAAGATCATCCAGTTCCACACCTTCCACTAGAGGAGGTTGCTCCAAGCCCCATCCAGCTTCTCCGGGCACCCTCAGCCCAGAGGCCAGCGCCTCAGCACCCTCATAGGGAAGAGCTTCTGCCTTAGATCTAACCTGAACTTCCCCTGTTTCAGTGTGAACCCATCACCCCTTGTCCTATCGCTGCAGCCCCAGATGCAGAGTCCCTCTCCAGCATCCTTGAAGCCCCCTTCAGACACTGGAAGCTGCTCTGAGGTCTCCACGCAGCTTCTCTTCTCCAGGCTGAACAGCCCCAATGTTCTCAGCCTGTCTCCGTACAGGAGCTGCTCCAGTCCCTCATCATCCTCGCAGCCTCCTCTGGAGTTGCTCCAGCAGCTCCTTGGCTGGCCCAGCATCCAAGGCCAGGTTGAATGGGTGCTTTCCAACCCAAACCATTCTATGATCCCTGCACATCTGTAAAATGAGTAGAAACAGTCTAGCCTGTGTTGACTAATTTTGCATGCTTGCCTTATAGTCACTCAGGGACTGCAATACAGCAGGAAGTGAGGAACAGTGTTATTTAGTGCAACCAGCTAAAGAGGTGCAATTCTCCCTGTGATGGACAGGAAGCATGACTGAGTTTAGTTACACAGTATATAATTATTCCATGCATATGATATGTCAGATTACATCCCAGTTATATATTCATACTATATGTATTACATATTGTGTATGTTATGTGCTATGCACAGTCTGTGTCTGTAATACTGTATATGAGTGCGGATATCCATTTATACATATACAAGTACACAAACACAGCTTACTGAAGCAAACTTACCAGATGCCTGGTGTTATTTTTGTAATGCTCCTAGCACTTAGGGATGCCAATGCACCTTCCCTCCCATTCTACACCATCACAGCCTCTACACTATGTGACACGACAGTGCAATCAACATGCACACCGACAACCAGACAGGCAAAATTCTTCCATTCTCCACTTTATTCTTCCTTAGAATTAAGACACAACTCACCCTCTTCCAATCTGTCCTTCAGGACATCAGAGGTAAGATGTTCTTTTGGAACAAAAACTAAGTTATAGTAAAAGATGTTTCAGTGACATTTTGCTAGAACCCTCCTTTTATCACCCAGAATTACATCTTTATGCACAAAAAAAAGTCTGAATTTTAAAATCCCAAGGTTTGAAAAACTGAAAAAGACCAGTTACTGCAAGAAACCATTGTCCCTCTGCCATATACAGCAGTTTTTGTCTGTCATTTATCCAATATAGGTATTTATCCAGTTTACCTCTGCGTTTTTATTCCACTGTAGAATGAAATGAATGACACTGATTTTAATCAATCAATTACTTTTGTAAATGAGTACTAAACATTGCAAGAATACTATAATCTAAATATGCCTGAAATGATGTTAGGACAATCCCTATTTCTCATAATGTGAGGTGCTGGATGTAAGAGTTTTCTTCTCAAGAGATGTGATAGAGCCTTATCAGATTTTTATGCTTTTACCTAAATGAGTCTATTTAGTAGTTGCAAGCTTTTGCTTTTCAGCTGCAGCTAACAGCGAGGAGAAGTTAATGTCATAGCCAACTCAGAAAGAATAGGAAGCAGATAGGCAGTCACATTATATTATCCATTGCAGTAGAGTCACAGGGAAGGAACCATTGCATCTCAATGGAGGAGCAGGCAGTTGTTCTAGTGGTATTCAGTGAGGACTCTAGGAAATGACAAACAAAACCAGTTTCTGAGCACTTACAAGTAGGATACACAGAACAATCACATGCTGCTGGTCACCTCTGAGTGCCCCCATGCTCTGCTCACTTAGAAACCAATGGCTTCAAAATGCCTTTTTGCTACTTCTTCTCTCAAACAATGCCTTCCACAGAGGCCTCGTGGTTCAATCTGTGCTTTCAGGAGCTGGTGGAATTCACCCCCAGAGGGGCCAGCTTCCCTCTTCATAAATTACTGCCAGTAATTGCGAGGAGTAAAATCACTAAAGAGCTGGAGGATAAAAGACTTGTGAACCAGAGTCATTATGGTTCTAAACAGACCACATCTTGCCAAAGTTAATTGCTTTTTTGATAGAATTACACAATGAATGTGCAAAGGCAAAACACTGTATTAGCACGTATTTAGATTCCAGGGAAGCACTGGATACAGTATTTCATTACTTTGAAATGTAACGCAAACTGGCTTTGATATAAGCACTGTCATATGCATGACAGAGTTGCTAAAGCACCAAAAAGGGTGCTGATAACAGCAGCACACTGAAGCCTCACATGGGACACAGCATCCCTTTTGAAGAAAAAAACCCAATTAAATAAAATGGAAGTTTGTCTATTAATGTTTCATAGATGAAAAGTCCAAATTACGTGAGCTGAAGGTTGGACTGGGTGTTTTGAGTAGCCTGGTAGACAACAGGGTTATTCGCCATCAGCTGAACAGTATCGTATCTCTAGAGAATTCATTACTTAAAGATGGCAAAATGCATATGACAGGGAGCAGTGAGATGTAAATAGCAAACATTACAGAGACTTATTAACAAGCTATGTTGTCTTTGCAAAAGCATTGCTGTTCCATTTGCAAACAGTAATTTGTTGCTTTCTTCTCTTGCAGTTACCCATATTGGCATCCTCTGTTGTTAGCCTCTACTTCCTTGAACTTACTGATGTCTTCAAGCCAGTTCACGCTGGATTTAATTGCTATGACAAGAGTCTGAGTATGCCATACATTGAACCTACACAAGAGTCTGTTCCCTTCCTGATGTTGCTTAGTCTGGTTTTTGCTGGACCATCAATTACAGTAAGTTTAAGGTGCCACTGTCACTTACGAAAGATTTTGAACAGAGTTTCAGGTGGCATAAAGAAAATCACAGAATCATAGACTATATAAACAAAATATAAATAAATTATATAAATATATAATCTACATATAAAAAATACAAAATAGCTCCTTTGGTTTCAGTTAGGGTGCAGAGTGTCATCCAGGCCAATTACCTTAGGATTTTCAAATCATCTTTTATTCTTCTATAACAGAACCAGACTTTTTCCTTAAAAGAGTCCCTGTAGCCTTTTCAGTTGGACTTGGTGATGTTAAGGGTCTTTTCCAACCACGCTGATCCTATGATTCTGTGATCCTGACAGTGGACATTAATGTTAAGAAACAGCATTCACAGTTGGGTGAGAATAGCTTGAATCATTCTGTTATGCTATGCAAATACGTGAACTATTACAGGCAGGGCATCTCCATACTCTGAGATACACCAACAATTCAAGCTTGTGTTGGAAAGGGAAGCCTCCCATTTACAGCCACCTGTGCAAGAACTAGCTTTCTTCAGTGAGAAGGTATAGCAATCATGTCAGTGAAATCAGTGAAATCTCCAAAATAGCACTGGGGCTCCTCTAAATTCTGAGGTAGTCATTAAAAGCAGGCAAAAGGAAGCTGGTTAAATCACTCACCCAAAGGGAGAAGATGATTTCAGCAGAACACAATGTCCTGTCACAGTATGAGCAGTCTGGTCACTGTTTTACAGAAAAACACATACATAAATTGTCTGATAGAGGTGAATACTGTCTTTGCTGGAATTGCTGCATCAAATGAAATCTGAAGGCTTTACCTCTCTCTATATATACAGGAGGGAATTCATTGTGTGTGATTTTAGGCAGCTCAGATAGGAGCCTTATGCTTACAGCACTCCGGTTTGGTAAATGGACAGAGGAATTCACCTGGAGTGGGTGATTCCAGGCACCTAAAAAGCTGAATCAACCTTCTGAAAGGGTCTCTTCTCTCCCTGGACAACAGACTGTGCGTCTTGGGTAGACACTTCTCTAAGGCCAGCTACAGATGCATCCCTGCTGCCAGCTCCTCTGAATTCCCTTAAATCCAACCAGTTCCTTCATTTTCTAATACCAGCCAACTTGCAATTATAAAACCTATAAAATGCGAATGCCCATATAAAAACCACCATGTGCCATTCCCTCCCTACCTTCCAGGATGATTTTAGTTTATTTGTCCTTCTGTTCTAACCACGCTCTTCTTGCTCTGTTTGACTTCTGGTTGCTGTAAAACAATTTTTGAGGGATTTTGCACAACCATCAGACTAAAAGTTGTACTCGTTTGGGAACTGGGAGCTAAGACTCTCAGTGGTCCTGGTGCAGATACTTGCAGCAAACATCAGATACTCTGATAAATCCAGAACTTGTTGGTACTGCAGTCTGGCTGGTTTTCTTCAGTCTAGGTAGTGTGTCTGATAACACCAACGTGGACTTTCCCAAAACAACCCTAAAAGTAATCTACATGGGCTCACTGACCACAATAGAGAGGTAAAAGCTGATTTTTACTTCAGAGAGTTTTATTTCAAGCCTAGGTAATATCAGAAACCTTCAACTGAGATGAAAGATGATCAGTTCATTACAGAGCATTCATTAAGGGCTTTGATTACAGATGAATTATTTGAGTGTTGCATGAAATTATGCAATAGGAAATGTTGCTCTTGCTTCAGTCATCCTCCTAGCAGCAGTACAGACAACTAAGCCCAACCATGCCCACACTGGAGCACACCTACCAAACCTAAGGTCAGTAAAGAAAGTAAATCCTGAAGCTTCAAATTACAACTACTTAAAAGCTGCAAGCCTTAGGAAGGTCTAGATCATTTTTATTAGTGTAAGCATAAAGGTAATGCTTGTATTAGATGGAGAATGGTCTCTGGTATTGCAGAATACACAACTTCCTTTTATTAAAGACACTGAAGATGGTGTAGAGCATCAGCTATTTATCTGAAATAAGAAATTACATGAGGGGTTGTCCAATTATTCCCTTTTTCTTCGGAAAACATAGGCCAATGAAGCTCAATGTAAAAAGATCACAACTGTGCCACTGTCATCTTGCAGAGTTTAGCATTTTATGATTTAATTTGCATTAAAATGTCAATGAATTACTTTATAAAATCTGTAAAAATCTAGAAAAGAAAGCATGAGCTGTATGAGGAATTGAGGATCTCCAGTAACATCTCCTATGGAGCCAGGCTGAGAGAGCTCGGCTGGTTCAGCCTGGAGAAGAGAAGGCTCCTTAAGGAGAGACCTCAGAGCAGCTCCAGTGCCTAAAGGGGCTCCAGGAAACCTGGAGAGGGGCTTTGGACAAGGGCCTGCAGGGACAGGACAAGGGGAATGGCTTTAACCAGCCAGAACAGGGGAGACTGAGATGAGCTCTTAGGCAGAAGCTCTTCCATGTGAGGGAAAGAACACAAGCAAATTCCAGTCTCAATCCCTCCTTAAAGCCTTATATAAATACTAGCATAGGACTTAACTGCTTTTCTGTATTATTATTGTTTCTATACTTAGTTTTATCCACTACTGGAGTACATCTTAAATCTATTCACTTTATAGTAAACTTTCTTCACCACAGACCTAGTATGTTGTAATTTCTTTTCCCAAGCCATTAATACAAAGGGTCTGTATTTGGGTTTGGGGCTTTATGGCTTGTGGGTTTTCCCTTTCCTTTTTTTCTGCTCATTGTTAGTGAGCTACAAGCGCTTTTAACCAGATCTGTTACTAAGCCCTGAAGTGCTACAGAAAATTATTACTACCTGTAATATTTTCACATGTCTTACAGCATGTGGCATATATGAATTTTTCTCTATGCATTCATAAACCACAGGAGACTTCAGTGCAGAACAACTGGATTTGTGTGACATTATCAACATGGATATTTTATACCTGTAATAGACACATATGTGAATTGCACTGTGACTTCTGCTGGTTTCTAAGAGCTCAGAATTTGATCCTCTGCCATAGTTTCTCTCTAGTTATTCACTGCAAAATGTTAGGACCAGTTATTTAACCGTATCAGTGTAGGTTCAAACCCTTACCAGCCACTGACTGAAAACCTACTTTAAAGGTAACAGTGTGCTTTCTGACAGAGATCACCAAGAAATTAGATCACATTGATTTGGGAAATCAGTTTGCAAGGAGAGATATTCACTGCTGGCAGTTTCAGTCCTGCTGCTTCTTCTGCTGTGGGAGTTGGTTTCCTTGGAAATACTAGCCTCCAAATTTTCCTTGACATAGGCCTCGCTGTTTCCCAATTTTCTCCTCTATCACACCAACTAATCCATCTCTCTGGTGTTTTAACCTGTGCCAGATCGTCCCTAGAGCTTGGATAAAAACTACTAGAGTTCCTCTGGTTTAAGGTCGAAATACTACTGATTTCTCTGGGAAGTTTCAGCTGTAAAGTGATCAAATGGAGACAGATAATAGTGACCATGGTTCTCATCTAATTAAAATGCCTTAGATAACCCTTACCACTGACTTTTCCATGTAATGAGACAACCTTCACTACTGCTGTTTTTCTGGCAAAGAAGTAACATTTCAATTTAGCAAAGCTTTAGCTAAGAAAGAGTTAGACTAAACTTGGCCATTGTATCTCCCATCTCCTAGGGTGAGGGGTCTTAGCATGCACAAACGTTCAGCATCATTCAGATGCCTTACATTGCATTGCAAGCTTTGTGCGTTGCAAGTACTAGTTCCTAGTGCATCTGTGGCTGGCCAAAGTGAATCTCTCAGTGATGAGGACTGCCTCATTAATTTTAGTGTACCAACCCAATCCTTATTCTGAACTCTGCACAAGGCCTGTCCAGATCTCCAAGTTGCTGCACTACGGGAAGCCCACCAAACCTGAGACTGAACATGTATAAATGGCTCTGGATTTTCCAGCAAGTAACACCATTTGTCATTTATATTCTTCTCTTTATAAACCTTTTTCTAGGGCTTCAGCCATAATCTGTTTTGCTTGATGTGTTCAGAGGGACCATAAAGACAGAACTTTTTCTGCTGCTGTGGATCTGGTTAAAAACCAAGCCAAATCAAACAAACACAGAAGAGCAAACTGCCACATAATTAGAAGCTGCTAGGGATTGCTAGGCTGAAGGCCAAGCCTGAGTGCTAAAACCACCTCAGGAGCACTGGGTTATTGCAGTGGCTCTGGATTATTTTAGAGGCAAGATTCATTCTATAGAATCATCACATTTAGGCTGTGGCTCTGACCCCTGATCCCACTGAGCACTGTATACTGTGTGCCACTTGCATTTCATTTCACTGCCACTTCCTTGCCTGCCCTCACACAGGCTAAGTTGCATGATTACTGAACACTTACATATTGATACAAACCTTTCAAAGCAGAATACGTGCCCATGACCAGTGTCAACTGGTTGTGGGATAGTTACATTTCAGCCTTTAAATTCAATCAGTGTCTTCTGAGTAACTGCTGCATTTAATTTAATGGCTCCTTTGTTATTGCAGATAATGATAGGAGAAGGAATACTCTACTGTTGCCTGTCCAAAAGAAGAAATGGGATTGGAACGGAGGCCAATATTAATGCAGGAGGATGCAACTTCAATTCTTTTCTCAGAAGAGCTGTCAGATTTGTTGGTGGGTTTCAAATGTTAGTCACAAAGAAGAGCGTTCCATGCACATTCAGTTATCACCATGCAGGTTTCCTTCTCTGAAGCAGCCTTTCAGAACAGCACAGGGCTGTCACTGGCATAGATCTTCCTCTGCCACAACATGCGAGAAGAAGCTGTCAAATGCAGCAACAGAGCAGCCTCATCCATCCTCAGGAATGCAGCATCTACACTCTCTGTTTTCCCTTTCCTCTCCTGTCAGTGTTTCTAAAAGAATAATTTGGTTTTCCTGCTCTGCCCACATTGAGCTGGCTCCCATTTAATGGTTTCAGTGTATAGTTTCCCCTGCCTGTCTTCAGTGCATCATAAAGATTCAACCCACCTGACACAGTATTCAGACAGTAAAAAACTGCGTTAGAAGCTCTCAGTAGAATTGACATTCTTATGCTGGGATGTGTTTATCTACTTCTTGAAAAAAGGTTAGGATCTGGTAACCTAATGCTAGAGAGGAACATGTTGAATCGGTCTGGTTTACTGTAATTGTCAGTTATGAAAACTGGACTTTGTTTCCCTTCTTACAGCTAATTTCCTCTACCAATGAGTAGCTGAAGGAAAGATTTTCTGTTCCAGGAATCTTGCACTAGAGAGGGCAGCCTAGGCAAAGACAGTGTTCAGGACAGCAGGCTGAAAACCCTCTAGGAGGACTACACACTAAGTACCTGTTGTCTGGCAAGCAGGGAGGTAACAGGAGAGCTTCTACTATGACCAGTAAAGCATCCTCTTAAGATTAGCAGCGAGGAAGTGAGCAGAGGGGTGGTACATCACAACATCAGCAAGGACAACTGTAAAGATACCTCATGCTCTCTGCTTCTCCTCCTGTATGGCATCCAGTTCCATCACCAAAAAAGGCAAACTCAAAGATGCATGAATTTCATTCTTGATTCATACCTGGAATTTGCAGTTTCTTTCAGATTCAAATGACTTTCGCATTCTTCCATTTTAAGATGAAAAACAGATTTATATGGACAGCAGTAGGGAATTCGTGTTAATCTTTAGGGGAAAAGCAGTTGAAAATGCTCAGTAAAATAACTTCATTTACAAACTCTGAATTTGGAATTATTAACGAGACAGAAACACTGATCAGTTACCAAAACAACTTCAGTATTTGGACTCATGGCAACAACTTGTTACTCAAGAAACATCAGAGGCGTGAAGGTGGTCAAAATTATTGCCAGCTGAGGAGTACCTGGTGGTAAAGACAGAACAGGTCCCTCAAAGCAGTGATCTAATGGTCAGGTCCCTGTGCTATTGAAAGCCTGTATCCCAGTGGGCCAAGGTCAGGATGAGCATATATACCCTCCTCAAACAGTTGGCTGTCCTGTAGGCAGTTCAGAAGGCTGCTCTCTACTGCTCTCTAAGCCAAAGCAGCTCCAGTGTAGTTCACTTTCATGGAAAGATGTTGGAGGACACCGAGCCATCAAAATGTTAAGTATTAACAGGAAGAAAACAAGCATAAATAATCTTCTTTTTTAACACTAAAGAATTCAACTTTGCAATAAGCTCTCTTAAAACAGCCCATCGTCATCTTCAGCTCAGTTCTCTCAAGTCCGACTGCACAAGCCACTAGAATTCCATTGAATGTATTTTGTCAGAATGCATTAATCTAATTTCTGCATATAATGAAGTTAAGAAACTCTACTGATTTCTTTCCTAGGTGTTCATGTGTTTGGTCTTTGTTCTACTGCTCTCGTTACTGACATTATACAGCTATCGACAGGATATCAGGCACCGTATTTCCTGACTGTTTGCAAGCCTAACTATACATCCTTAAATGTATCCTGCTCAGAGAATTCCTACGTTGTGGAAGATATTTGCTCAGGAGCTGATCTCAGTATTATCAATGCTGGAAGGTTGGTTCTCTCTTTCCTTGTGTACATTTTCAAGTTTTCATTTTATTTGTTATTTTCTGCCCCAGTTTCAAGATTTAGTTTGTTTCTGGCTAAAATTGCAATGATTTCTTTCATTTTTTTTCTAACAAAGGTGAGAACAGAAGTGTCTGTTTAGCAATGTGCCATTTTCTCTATAAAAATATGCCAACAGTGGGCTTTGGAAGACTCTGGCAGATTCCAAAGCACAGGCATTAGTAACTGTTTATTTTCCCTCCTTCAAAGGAGACAATTTCCCATACAATTATTAATACCTATAGCTTCTGTGGCTTCTCCCAGTGGGATGTGGGTAAGTTTCCCATAACAGGCAGTGGCAGAAGTCACCCAGTACTTTATCAGAGACCTCTGTCTGACATACATTACTGTGCTGGCTTTTTGGTCTTAGTTTGTGAGGCTTTGTTTTGAGATGTGTTGGAGGAGTTTGTTTTCTGTATCTCAACTTGATTAAGTTTTTTATATTGACAGCATTGAAAAAATTCCTTTATTAGGCCCCAACAGCACAAATCTGTGTGCTTCCAAACTTTTCTTTCATGGTATTTTAACTGGTGGTGTAACCTTGATCATTTCGTCTTTAGCCTCCTTACTTAGATACCAGCAGAGAAATTAGTATTCTTTATAACAGCAGGTTTTGGCCATGCCTTTCAGTCAAGTTGAGCTATAAACCAGACTATATATCTTATTTTAAACAAGCTTGATGTGATAAAATAGTGATAATTCAACTACTGATGGGAGAGGTCATAAATTTAAACAGGAATCTGAAGGTGTACATCAGTAAGTTGCACTGTTCCAAAGCATCTGCTACTTGTTAGTTCAAGGACTTTATTAGCATGAAGTGTCCTAAATGTAAGCACTACAGTACTGGGAAACCATGAAACTTCACTGAATGCAATAGCTCTCTTTTCCGCAAGTTAACCTTTATTGCCTGTTAGTCATGGAATGTTTGAATGCTTTTGCAGTTCTTCAAAATCTTGGTGCTTCTTAAAACCTCCTATTCTCAAAACAAGTTACAGTATAATTATAGAGTGTTTGAAATGATGACAACTTCTGTCTCTGACTTAGCTACATTGCTGCTCTGTGTACCTGATTCATAGACACGAAGTTGTGTTACTGGCACACCTACTTCACTAAAGCTTTTCACTCCTGTCTTGTTCCGTAGGCAGCCCCAAATGCTTCTCTTTTAACTTTATGCCTCACTGCATTACCTTTTTGTCACATGGATATTGGTTAAATGATCTGTCCATGTATAAAGCCAACTCTTGCCCTGTTTGTTTTCTTTTCCTCTTATTTCAGTGGTCAACACACTTGGGAATCATGAAATCATTCACTTTGTATCTTCCAGCCATGCTTGTCATCTGTCTCCTTTCACTGGGACAAACCAGTTTCACTGATGTTTAAAGACCCTTAATTATTTGACGCATTTGGTTTTAAATATATCTAGTGGGATAAGAATAATTAGCATTGATTAATTTGCCATATCTTTTCATTGGATGTATGTGGGCATGATCCAGAGCTGGAATAAAGGGTTGTATTGGCCCTAATAATTGGGTGACAGTAATTTTGGTGAAAGGCATAACCAGAATTGCTTTATCAGCCTTCACCTCACTGTCTGTTTTCCCATGACCAATTGCTGTTACGGGGATGCTGCCATTGAAGCCCAATGCTCACAAGCAATATCTTGCACCTATGCGGTATCCCAGGGAAATCAGTGGAGCTTTACATGTGAGCAGGCAGAAAAACTTCAATGATTTCATCTCCTTCATTTCATCACCTCTGATGAAAGAGCTACTACTCTGAACTGACTGCCTGTAGCCATGATAAAAATGCTGATCAATCCTAAGTTTAAATATCATCACTTCCAAAACCCAGCAAAATCAGTTGTAAAATATTAAGACTCAACAACCTTTTTTTTGGTGTGTTTCTATTTCTATAAGAAGACGACTATGTATTGGTATCCCAAATTTATTCCTATCATAGAGGATACATTTGGTGATCTATAATACTCTGCCATCACCCTCAGTTTCTCCTTACTTCAATTTTATTGCATTTTGCCTTATTAAATTGTTGCTTCCTTATGTCTGTCTCAACTCTACCAAAGCGCTCAGCACTTGCTACTGATTCAATACTTCCTTCAGTCATCTACTATAGGAGTTATGGTATAACTTGTCCAGCCCAGGAGGTTAATTTACTTCAGTGATTTCAGCCTGTAAGGGGCTGAGGTTGCTAATGGCCTTCATTCTTCAGTTGTACTCCCCAAAAACTTGTCTCCAGAAATTTCCACCCAATGGAAATTACAGAGAAGAACATAATTATCCAGCTGATTATATAAAATCATTTTCTGCAACATCCCAAATATCCAGGAGCCTTCTTTGTCCATCTTTTCCTTCTTTACCTTCAGAAAGCCTTTTCAGTCATTTCTGTTCAGATTTCCAGCAACTTCCCCGATGATTCCCTATCATTTTGGATGTTCTCACTCAGTATGACTCTCAGCATGACTCTTTCTCATTGTTGTTCCCCCTCTACACATCCTCCTGCATGAGCATTTAGTGATACACTGTCACCCAAGTCCAGGATATGTTTTCTTTGAGACCTTTGTTCACCTTTTCAATACAGAGCTGTGCAAAAATGCTACATATTTTTGGCTTGAACTATTTTCATTTTAATGAAAAGATAACAAATAGGGGAACAAAAGCAGTGGCACCATTACACAGAGCGCATCTAGGCTGCAACATGCTGTGCTTGCCCTGAAAGCATGCTAATAGAAAAGAGAATAGAAATTGACTGTAACATAGTGACACTCTTTATACTCTAAAAATGCCTTTAAGTGAAGGGTAAGTTCTGACTGGTACTAAAGAATCAAATCTACACATTAGCTCCACAGAGACTGCAAGTAGATCCATGCTTCCACTAAAACCTGGCCAGGGTAAAGAAGGTGATTACCCATTACAAACATTCCCATTTTGTTCATGTCTTTATCCTCCTGTCCTCCAGCCTGAACTTGTTCCCCAGGGATACTATTGGTGAAAGGCTTGTTCAGGGGGAGGAGAAAGAAAAAAAGGGGGAAAAGAAACAGGGGGGAAGAAGGAAAGAAAAAGAATTTAGGTGCAAATGTCTTTAGAAACAGAAAAGGGATCGTGCTGATTTCATCTTGGCCAGAGCCATGAACCTGCTGCAGCCACAGGCTTCAATTCAGATCACAGATTCACATTCAACTACATGCACGCATTGAATTGCCAATGAATTATTTCAAACAGATAAAGTCAAATGCACAGGAAACAAATTCAGAAAGCAGACTGCTGCTTGGCAGAGAAATGTCTCTGTCTAAAGGTAAAGGGCTGTATTCCAGCCATTGCTATTTTATCCTGGCTCACTCATGGCTGGACATGGAGCCCCGTTGGGATTGAAAGCCCAGTACGTGTTTAAGGATTATCCCAAGCTGAGCTTTCTCAGGTGAAAGTGGCTGCAAGATAGACACACCCTTCTTCACCAAAACAGCCAGCACATGATGTGTCCATGCCCTTTGAAGGACAGAAATGCACAGGTATAAACTGTTGTACATTTTCATGGCATCTTACTCCCTTCTAGAGCTCAGAGGTCATAAAAGAGTTTTTGGGATTCTGCAAGCTATTTACTAGGTAGAATAGGTGTTACTGAATCCACCCCCAGCCAAGCTTTTCCCTTTGCTGTGTAAAGCGAACAATACTCCTTAATGTTCCCACCACTAATGGAATGGGTATATAAGAAGCATGTTGAAATGATAGAGAGCCTCACGGGATGGTTCTGTGTAGCTGCTACTTGAGCAAAATCTCCTTTTCTTGGACAGAGAAGTAGAAGCTAAGCTGTCACTTCTAATTTCCATACCTGTTGTTTCTGACTTGAGACCCAGGCCGCATCATTCAAGTCCCCAGGCTTTCCATGGGAGCCCTGAGCCTACTGCCTTACACAGTGTGGACATATTTTCATTTACCAACTTGGTCTGGGCTTCAAGAAGGAATCTGGTAACTCCTAAAATGCCCTCTCCATGTTCCTGTAGCCCATTCACTCCATTCATGTTAGAATTTTTAAAAATTAACAAAACTAAACCAGAAGACGCAGCAAATAGAGATGTTGTTTGCCTCTCCCTGAGCAGAATGTCCCACTGTTGCTAGAGCAACAAAGCAGGAGCACAAAGATGATGAATTCTGTTGCTGAAGTTAGGGCCTGACTATTGAAGCGTATGAGTCCTTACTTTGAAAAGAGTCCAAGTGAAGTCACCGAGAAAATAATCATTAGATCAACATAAAAAGGACATGGAGCTGTTGGAACAAGTCCAGAGGAGGCCATGAGGATGAGCAGGGGCTGGAGCACCTCCTGTATGGAGACAGGCTGAGAACATTGGGGCTGTTCAGCCTGGAGAAGAGAAGCTGTGTGGAGACCTCAGAGCAGCTTCCAATGTCTGAAGGGGGCTACAAGGATGCTGGAGAGGGGCTCTTCATCAGGGACTGTAGTGACAGGCAAGGGGTGATGGGTTCAAACTGAAACAGGGGAGGTTCAGGTTAGATCTAAGGCAGAAGCTCTTCCCTGTGAGGGTGCTGAGGCGCTGGCACAGGGTGCCCAGAGAAGCTGTGGCTGCCCCATCCCTGGCAGTGTTCAAGGCCAGGAGGCTTGGAGCAACCTGCTCTAGTGGAATGTGTCCTTGCCCATGGCAGGTGGTTGGGACTGGATGAGCTTTAAGGTCCTTTCCTACCCGAACCATTCTATGAATATACGATCAATGCTCATGCATTTATGCTCACTGAAAAGTTATTATGGGAATATATGTAGAGAAAGAAATGTATAAATATTTGCGTCAATCAAGCATTCAGTCTTTAGCTCATTCCCACTGTTCTTTCAATATCTATTTCTTAGTATGCAAAAATAATTTCATGCTAAATGTTTACTTCAAAACAAAGGCATTTCATTAACATTGGTACTTTCTACAGCTTACAGAAGTTAGAAATTAAATGTTCCTGATATGTTGCTTAGGAAGCGTAAACTGAAAATGACTGTACCACCCAGTGTTTTTTTTCACATGAACACTAGCACAGTGTATTTGAACTGAGAAGCATAATTTGAGTGTCCTTCCTTGGCAGAAAGTCATTCCCTTCTCAACATGCCACCCTGGCAGCCTTTGCAGCAGTGTACATTTCGGTGAGTAACCAACTCTGTTCATTTTCATCTATACAAGACAAAAGCCAGAAAGTCATTTGCTTGTAAAGTGATGTGTTTCCTCAATATCCTGCATGGATGTAAGTTTTTATCCTCCCAGTCTGAAAGCAAAATGGAACTGCTAACAGTTAACCTAAATCCAGCTCTATTAAGAATACAGAAAAGATTCAATTGCTTCACAGCCTTTGCTAAGAAGCAACAAACAGTTTAATGTTAAAGTATAGCTGATTATTCAACTCATATTATTCACATGTAAAATGCAGTGTTTATCCATCGTATGGGGTGATATTTTAACTTACCATTCAAATTAACCATGATGTGTTCTGCTTTTTCTCTGTTGCTGTCTTCACTTGACTGGCTGCTTTTCAGCTTGAGGCATTAAGGAACAGCCACTGATGTGATGTAGTTTCATTTGACCTCCATAGATTTGCAGCATGGATGAACTAGCACAATCGCTCCCAGAGGCCTCCAAGGTGCTACTGCAAAGCAAGTGAATAAACCCCATCAGTAACTAGCAGGGAATCGTAGGACATGCTGCAGCAATCACTGCTGATTTTCCACATCTGACCAGTGACATTTTTACAGTATGGGCTAGAATGCGTGTATGAGCAACCACAAGTTATTCCATCACTCCTCCTGTAAAAACCAGAGGAAAACAACAGTAACAACCAGTTACTCAACCTGGATAACGGAATTGTGCATGAACTGGGAGTTTGCCAGTATTTTTTTCTGCCTATGGAAAGGCCAAAACTTGGAACACTGATGAACCACCTCCACTTAATTTCTGTGACCTCCCTGACATCATGGCCCCCAGTTGAGCAATAGCTCTCTAAAGCATCTGGTCGTAGCTGCTGTTAGAGCAGGTTATTGCTTTCATCTGGTGTAACATCTGGCTTCTGCATTTCAGAAGCAGTGGCTCCTTAGTCACATTTACAGAACATTTAGGCTCTGACTGTGAACAGGATTTAGGCATAAAATCTTTATCCTAATTAATGAAGACAGGCTGAGAAAACTGGGGCTGTTGAGCCTGGAGAAGAGAAGCTGCGTGGAGACCTCAGAGCAGCTTCCAGTGTCTGAAGGGGGCTACAAGGATGCTGGAGAGGGACTCTGCATCAGGGACTGCAGCGATAGGACAAGGTTCAAACAGAAACAGGGGAAGTTCAGGTGAGATCTAAGGCAGAAGCTCTTCCCTGTGAGGGTGCTGAGGCGCTGGCACAGGGTGCCCAGAGAAGCTGTGGCTGCCCCATCCCTGGCAGTGTTCAAGGCCAGGTTGGACACAGGGGCTTGGAGCAACCTGCTCTAGTGTGAGGTGTCCCTGCCCGTGGCAGGGGGTTGGAACTGGATGAGCCTTATGGTCCCTTCCAACCCAAGCCAGGCTGGGATTCTGTGATGTCAATAGACAACATTGTGTATGCTTTTGGAAATCCATTCCTTGGGATTTCAGATCTCCCTCTGGTTAAGTAAGCAAATTTAAACAGGGCTGTGAAATAAAATTAGGCTGATTATTTTCAATATTACTGTGTTATCTACATGCGAAAGAAACACTGAATGTGAGAATTTAATATCCTCCTGGGTAAATCTCTTCAACTGCTTCTTCATTTCTTTCTTTTTTCAAGATGTACTTCAATTCTACGTTAACAGACTCCTCAAAGCTTCTGAAACCACTCTTGGTCTTCGCTTTTATCATCTGTGGGATTATATGTGGTCTGACTCGTATCACCCAGTATAAGAACCATCCAGTTGACGTTTACTGTGGCTTTCTCATAGGAGGAGGAATTGCTCTCTATTTGGTAAATATCATATTCATGTAGTCAAATTTTAGGAAATAAAACTGTAATAAGAGTACTGGTAGTTTTTATGAAAACCTTTCATTGTGATCACATGCCATAATTAAAAATGTAGTCAAAATGTGTTGAAGATGATGATGTTGGGGTAATCACTTTAAAACTTCACAGGGAAAAGCAAATATGTATTCAAATCAACTGCACAAACTAGTATATAATTATACGGTATCATACACAGAAACAGCTCTAACATTATGTGCTTCATTAAATACTTAAAGATACTCATTCTACTCCACACTTACAAGCATAACGCAAGAGAAACATTGGGTTAATTGGTATTTGTTGCCAGCCTGAGTTTATATTGCCAGGTTGGACAGAGCCTTGGGTGACATAGTTTAGTGTGAGGTGTCCCTGCCCATGGCAGGGGGGTTGGAACTGGATGATCTTAAGGTCCTTTCCAACCCTAACTGTTCTATGATTCTATAACTCTATGTTAGCTTTATGATCTCAAAAAAACCCAGAGCAACTAGCTGAGTAAATTGCTGAACCTGCAAGAAATCAAAGGCCATGCTACACCCTTGGGATTCTTTGGAGCTTTTGGGAAAATAGAATGCCAAAGCCAGGTTATTCCTACGCCTTTCCTCCGTATTGGGCTAAAACAGGTGGAGCACCTTGGAAGGGTCCTGTAAAGGAGTTTGTAGGATAGGCCTGATTGTATCTATTAGTAGGAAGCTCATGAAGCCTTTGCTCTTGGTTGCTGCCATCAGTATGTCACCACCACACCTGCTGCTGCTGTAGCTGTTGAGCACTGTGTGAGCCCAGATACCTGTGGGCATTCAGGAGCTTTTCCTGACAGCAGCTCTGCTCTGGTGTTGGCAGATGAACAACAGAGTCTTGCCAGCCAGTGTGATGGTTTTGATACCCAAGAAGTCAATGATGAATTTCAGTATAGCTCTAAAACAACTTCATATCCTATCCACCTTTTTTCCTGCGATGAGGTGATCTGAGGTACATGTAGGTGGTCCTCAAAGGTGAATGAAGGAAAAACGGCTTTCACACTGGTAGAAGAAAGAGCAAGCAGAGTAGATAAGAAACCCCATGAGCTACTAAAGCCAGTTTCCATGATGCACTGGGAGCAGAAGGGCACTCTCTTGAGAATATTATTTCAAGCGATTAAGCTGTTGTAGGCTCTCATAAATGGGGCTGTTGTTCCCCTGTTTGAAATGCACAAACAAGTATGCTCTTTGTTTGGTCTTCTCCATATACTGTTGCATCAGAGAGGGCATTGTCCTGGCTACCCAGTAGTCAGTAAACCTGCCCTAAGAACTATACATCAGTAAAAGGAAGGGGAGGAGAAATGATGTGAAACTACAAATATCTCTGAAAGGAGTGTGAAGAACAAAGAACCTAAATGATTGAGTCAGGCATTTGACCCTTTCATGGAATATCCTCCCTCAGTGGAGTCTCTTTAAGAAGGCAACATTTTACAGTGAGTCTGCTGAACAAGAAAACAGTGTATTACTAAATCTTGTTACAGCTCTGCGCAGCTCGGAAAGCAATTCATTTAAAGTTGATAAATCATTCCACCATGTAGATACTGCATTACACGGTTATTATGCAGCAGAAAGGGCAGAATCACAGAGCAGAGAACAACTCATGCTGTAACAAGAGTCAGTAAATCAGAGCAGACAGTAGTAAATAGCACTGCCTGGAAGACTGCAAACATTGATTTTGTTCTTTTCATAACAAAGCATTCTCTCCTCAGCTGTATCTGTTGCTTTATAAAAGGAAGAAAACTGAAGGAGGCTAAATCTTTTCCTCGACTATTTGTTGCCATGAGCTCTGTGCCCCAATTATCCTATTTCATACATATCTAGATGTACCAGACCAAGAACAGAATGTGGAATAAGGATATACTGGGGAGGAAAGGAAAGCAAGCATACCCTGTCAGTTAAGCTGTTAATTCTATCAGTCAATATTTACTTAAAGGCAGCATAATATAATTAAAATATTTTTAAATGTCTCTTCCCCCCCCCCCCTTACTGACTGTTGATGCTTCTGTTCCAATACCAGGGCCTGTATGCCGTGGGGAACTTCTTGCCAAGTGATGAGAATGTGTTTCAGCCCAGTTTTCACAGAGAACCTCTAAGGTCTTTGACAGACCTCAGTCAAGATGCCAACAGGATCCTGCCAGGTAAAAACGGAAGCAGCAGTGATGGCATTGTTTCTCATCGTACAGAAGGTATCCTGAACAGAAACCACAGAGATACAGGGTCTCTGACCAATATCAAGAGAGCAAATGCCGATGTAGAAATAATAACACCGCGAAGCCCAATGGGAAAGGAAAATATGGTCACCTTCAGCAACACTTTGCCAAGAGTCAACACACCATCCATGGAAGACCAGGCAAGGCGAAATGCAACGATACATGCATCCATGGATTCTGCCCGTTCCAAACAGCTGCTTTCCCAGTGGAAGAACAAGAATGAGAGTCGAAAGCTGTCTCTGCAAGTCATAGAGACTGAATCTGGCCAGTCACCACCAAGGGCTATTGAGATGAGGTCAAGCTCAGAACCCTCCAGAGTGGGTGTAAATGGTGATCATCATGGCCCAACTAGCCAATACCTGAAAATTCAACCTGGCAGCGTACCAGGTTGTAACAACACAGGTCTTTCCGGTGGGCCACGGGTCTCTATTCAGTCACGTCCTGGTTCTTCCCAGCTAGTCCACATTCCTGAAGAGACTCAGGAGAATGTGAACACATCACCCAAAACTAGTTCAGCTAGAGCTAAATGGCTGAAAGCTGCTGAGAAGAGTGTTGCATGTAGAAGCAATAGCCAGCCAAGAATCATGCAAGTAATAGCCATGTCTAAGCAGCAAGGAGTGCTTCAGAGCAGCCCAAAGGGTTCAGAGGGAAGCACAGTCACCTGCACAGGAGCCATCAGATACAAAACCTTGACAGAGCATGAGCCAAGCAGCATTGTCAGAGTTGAGGCCCATCCGGAGAATAACAGACCTGTAATTCAGATGCCATCAGAAGGTGAAGGGAGTGGGTCATGGAAATGGAAAGGTCCTGAAAAAATCACCCTTCGTCAGACCTATGAGCTAAATGATCTGAACAGAGACTCTGAGAGCTGTGACTCCTTAAAAGACAGTTACGGGTCAGGCGACCGGAAAAGGAGCAACATAGATAACAGCGAGCATCACCATCATGGGATCACTACAATAAGGGTCACACCAGTAGAGGGAAGCGAGATTGGCTCAGAGACTCTGTCCATTTCTTCTAGCCGGGACTCAACACTTCGAAGGAAAGGTAACATCATTTTAATCCCCGAGAGAGGGAGCAGTCCAGAGAACACCAGGAACATCTTCTATAAGGGCACATCCCCTACACGAGCATACAAGGAATGAGAGGAGACATATCAGCTGGTCCGTACCACCACAATCACATCTTGACACAGGTTCTGCTCTCTTCGTTTGGAGCTGATATTTACTTTTGATGTGCCAAATTCTTTCCCAGCAGCCCAACTGCTGTTGAACGCTGCTGATGTGCAACATGCATGAGCCTGTGGGAAGTATGTGGTGGGGGGAAAGCACAATGCCAGAACCTAACTAATGTGAAACATTTGCAAGCAGCTTGTTTCTTCAGACTCAAAGCATTTATCTGAGGGTGACGATGTCAATCAAAACAACGGTCTTGAACACAGACACATTATTTCCTGAATGTGCCAACTTTTTATTTTGTATGTGTCCAAAATCGACTGAATTTCTCACAGCAAAGGCTGTATCAAGTGGTATATATTCACCTTTGCAGAATTTGCACCAAATCTTTCATCCAGGATGGTGCTGATGGTAACTTTACATGCTTCAAACAATACTTATTAGACTCTGCAAACACATGACATATTGATGTGCGGTTATTTTCAAAGTACTATTGCTAATACTATTGATGATGCTGGCTGCATTCATTTAGCATAGGAAATATTTACAGCTTTGTTATAGTGGATCTGTCACATTCAAAGATTGCAAAGGTTTCGTGTAGTTCTTTAAGATGTCTACTGCAACAAAACCCATGTGGGTAACGTTCCACTAGAATGGAATAACTATCTATTTTTGACTAGTTTTGCTGCTACTGCTCAACTTTTGTTTAAGAAGAGGTGCTACTAATGAAGAGGCTGCTTCTTAGTGGGCTAACTCATAGAATTGTTTGAAATTGTTCTTTTTAAGGGGTCTTTTAAAGTACAACTCATTCAGATTTTGCATTTTAAACCTCTGATTCTGCCCTCCAGCAACCCTTCCATTTTTCTATTAGTTTTTAACCACAGAATGCAGGACACCAATAATTGCGAGATGTGCTAATGTGAAAGGTGAGCCATAAGCAGATAAACAGACACTTTCCTGACCACCTTCCAAGGAGACAGCAATTAATATCCTAGCTCACACTTAGAAGCAGTCATTCACCTCACTTGCTTAGCATGCCGTAAGAACAGTCACAAGTTTCACCCCAAACATGATCAATTCAGGGAATTTATGCTTCCCTTTAAAAACTGAATGCCTTGGAATTCCTGCCTCAGAATGCAGGATCACTGAGTGTTTCATTGTGCCACTGCTACTCTTCACATCCCATGAGACACCCTACAGAGCCTTCTTTACAGCAGATTCTTTTCTCACCACTGCCACTTGAGAATATGGATTATTTGAGTAAATTGGGCTTCAAACGTAACAAAAGAACTTGCCTGCTAAAAAATCTCTCCATTGCCAACACTGTTGAAAGGATAAGCTCTGAGAGGAAGAAGCATAACATGTCCTGGGCATGCTGGGAGAAATGCCTCATTGTATTTGGCTGTGACATAAATAACCTAAGCCACCAAGGAAGCTAGGGGTAGTGCTCGCCCAGGGCAGCTCCTCATCCTCTCCTAGATGATTTTCACCTGAAAGAGAACTACTGTCAGGCACCTCCCAGCTCTCATTGTAGAAGGGAGAAGGAGGATTTAGCAGTTCCCTCACTGAGTAAGCAGTAGGAGATCAGGTCTGTTCTGGCTTCTTGAGAGCAGTGATTCATTCTAAGTCCTCTTCTGCTTTAGAATATCAAAGAAGCAGATACATACTACCTAGTCAGAACCTGTCTACAGACCCTACCCCACAGAACTCTGAGGAAAAGCTCGCCCTAGCCCAGCCAAATAGGAGGTGGAAGGAAGAACCATCCCATCCCAAGACGATAAATAGCACAACACACACAGACCAAAAACTCAACCAAAAAGCCCCCACCCACAACCCCCCTCAAAACCAAACCAAAATCCCAATCCCAATCCTAAAAAATTTCAGAAGCGTGAGGATGGCGTTTGCCAATCTGTACAGAAGGGATTTGGAGTCAATGGAAAGCTTTATATACCTTCCCAGTTACAAGGTGCTCCAGGCATAGCTGAGTGCTGTCAGCAATGCTTCCCATGCCTGCTCATCACCCACTGCTGCAGGACAGCATTGGTGTTAAAAAAATGACCACATCCTGTTAAGTAATAGAAGAAAACTCCATCATACATTTGATGATTGGGAGGAGGTATTTTGCAGGTGACATGGAAGTAGGGCTGCAGCATATTGTGTATGTTAAAGGCATTTAGCTGGGAAAAATAATCGTAGATGCCAGGGAATATAAAAAGAAAGAGTAATTTTTTAGAAATAAATTCTCAGATTCTAGTATTTACAAGTCAGGATTTGGCTTTTCTTTTTGAAAGGATGAATCTTTAATTCCTTGGTATTTAATATCCAGTTTTGTACATGATTCCTAGGAATTACAAACACTTGGACTGTCATGAGGAAAACCCTTTGGATTTAGTTTAGTGTAGGTACATGATGAAGCCGGTAGGATTAGCTTTAAAGGAACGGGTGAGACACAATCACTGTTGGCCTATCAATGCAGGGAAAAAAGATGCAATCATTTGTTAGTTTGTAAGTGCAGGGCAAAGAACATAAGTAGATGAACCTGGAAATAATGGAAAATTGAAATGGAGAATAATGGCAATAAAGCAAAGATTAGAAAATGTTCCCTCTGGCAATTGAGCTGTTTTGGAAACAGCAGGATTCCTGGTGGGAGTGTTTGTTCTTTATTCCTT
The DNA here is from genome assembly GCF_034315485.1 of Pezoporus occidentalis. Lineage (NCBI taxonomy): Eukaryota > Metazoa > Chordata > Aves > Psittaciformes > Psittacidae > Pezoporus > Pezoporus occidentalis. The sequence goes on from NW_026916304.1 coordinate 1,379,558, forward strand.
GGTTTTAGTCAGATATATATTGGCATATGTGTTGCTTTTATTACTCAAAACTCGCTGCACTCTTTCAAGTGCAGCACGATATTTTTCCTAAGGTTTCCTATTTCTTAACAAAAGATTTTAAAGCTCTTGTGTAATCATTGAAATTGTGTTCTTACATAAATATTGATATATTCTTTTTTACTCCAAGTGCCAAAGGCTACTGTTTTTAATAATGGCTTATCAAATTCTATTCCGTTAGAGAGCAGAAATGTAATACTATCGACATTGGAACTCAGACCTCTGCATGTATATTTGATAAGGAGCCTTTTGTAAAATTACTCTTTGTTTACATTCCACTGATACCTTAATTTCAAATTAATCAAATAAATTGACAGGTGACATCTTCTTAGTGTTCTGATTTTCTTACTTGCTAACAGGCACGCATTTCTTTGTCAGGCTGTGCTTTACTGAGAAAAGAAAATACTCAACCTATGTTTTTAAATGAGAATTCTCTATATAAAGTATGGTGTTTAATAAAATGGTATGCAATGTTTTCAAATGGAAAAGAATTTGTAAATTGCTATAAATGTATTTTGTTAAATAAGTACAGATCGATGCTACTGTGTGAGTTTATTGTGCTAACATCATGAAAATAAAGATCAAGCTCCTCATTGATGTTCAGTCATCTCTGTGGTGAAGCAAAGTCTCATTCATAGAATCACAGAATCAACTAGGTTGGAAAAGACCTTTAAGATCATCAAGTCCAACCTTTACCCTGGGACTGCCAAGGCCACCACTAAAGTCCCCCCTTTAATTTTCAATACTGGTTATTTCATGACACGTAAAAGTGCTCATCGGTGGGGGAAACATCAAAACCTTGTGGAGTTGTAAGACGTTAGGAGGAACAGTGTCCAAACAAGCTTGTCTGCATCCAAAAACCATTTCACAAAGCAAGCAAGTGAATTAGGAAATCCAGGCCATTTGAGGACACATCTGCTAGATCACTCTGCAGGACCAGCTGCACTGTTAAGACCCTAATGCCTCTAGAACCACCTCGCTAGTGCTGGGGAGAGCTGCAGGGCTCTTCCCAGGAGAAGTGAGGATGCATGAATCATCAGGTGACATAGAATCCCAGAGTGGTTTGGGGTGGAAAGGACCTTAAAGCTCATCCAGTTCCAAGCCCCTGCCATGGGCAAGGACACCTTCCACTAGAGCAGGTTGCTCCAAGCCCCTGTGTCCAACCTGGCCTTGAACACTGCCAGGGATGGGGCAGCCACAGCTTCTCTGGGCACCCTGTGCCAGCGCCTCAGCACCCTCACGGGGAAGAGCTTCTGCCTTACCTCCAACCTGAACTTCCCCTGTTTCAGTGTGAACCCATCACCCCTTGTCCTATCACTACAGTCCCTGATGAAGAGTCCTTCTCCAGCATCCTTGTAGCCCCCTTCAGACACTGGAAGCTGCTCTGAGGTCTCCACACAGCTTCTCTTCTCCAGGCTGAACAGCCCCAGTGTTCTCAGCCTGTCTCCATACAGGAAGTGCTCCAGCCCCTGAGCTTCCTCGTGTCCTCCTCTGGACCACACAGCTCCATATCCTGCTGTTCTTGAGGACACCAGCACTGCACACAGTGCTGCAAGTGGGGTCTCATCAGGGGAGAGTAGAGGGGCAGGATCCCATCCTTCAACCTGTTGGTCACGCTCCTTTTGATATGCCCTTGTCTGGCAACAGTGAAGAACAGTGTTGCCTAGAAGCCACACAAGGTATGTAAAAGAAAACAGCCTCCAAACCTGTCTTGAACACCCTGAAACATGGCAACAGAAGCACCTTGAGTTCCTGGGATGGAAGATGAGGCGTGCACAGACATAAGGACCCCAGGAACAAGTAGGGCCCCTGCAATACATGGCAGCAAAGTAAACTGCCTCCAGGAAGCTTTCCCACGTGTCCCTGGACCTTTATGCAGGCTGCCACCTTGTAGTTGCATGTCTTTCTAGCTGGGGACATAGGATGGTGGAGGGACCGGGCAGCTGACTGCACTGCTGGGCTGCACTGCTGCATGGTACAGCATCATCCATGCACTATGCTCCCAGCAAACACATGCTGGAGCTGGCTGGTGTCACACCAAGCTGCTGTGCAGATGTGCCTCACTTGGCAATCCCTGTCCCAGAACTTCCCTGACAATTCGAAAGTGAACCAGGAAAAGAGTCTGTTGGCTCTCAGAGAAAGGGAAGTTTACAAGCAGTTGTGACACTGCTCCCTCTGCAGTGACTGAAGGAGCACCCTGCTTGTGGCTGGGGGTGGAGAGTGTCCTGACCCCTCTGCATGAGTACTCAGTTCCAGCAGAGACCTCTCCTTTAGCCAGCAGCAGACGCTGGTGCAGCAGCCTGTTACCTGCCCCAGCAGATGACTGGTCTGAATGAGGCTATGTGAAGCAGGAAGGCTGGGGACCAAGGCTGTGGTGTCCCACCCTTTAGGACATGCATTGGTAGCCTGGGAAAGCTACAGACAGTGACGGCTCAGGGACCATGGGAAGGAGTGAAAGGGGGTAAACCAGTTCCTGCTGGGGTATGACCACTGGCAGCTGATGCCTAACACATCCAAATCTGATAAATTCTCCTCTGTGAACAGCCCAGTCCATGAACTACAAAGGAGTCTGGACAATTAGTTCAAACATTTTAAAAGGTACATTTTAAACATCTAAAGTTAGGCTAAAAATGAAGTCCCCTCTGAAGGGTATCTTTGATGTACAGGTTATAGTATAAAGCTTGATTAAAGATGAGAAACTACTGACAAACCTTGTCTTACTCTTAGACCATTCTGGCTACAGTACCACTGTCACTAAGAGAGTTCACAGGGATCCAGGTTGATGGCTGTACCTAATCAAGTAAAGGAGTTTTCAAAGCTATGAGTGATTAAACCAAAACATAATCTATTTTGTGCTGGACTGTAAAAGAGCTTCAGAGGCCTTGATTTCAGAAACCACATCAGACAAGCTTGTATCATAATCAGCTGGGTATAGGCATATGAAGACCTTTTATGTGACAGAGCAGTACACAGCTAATTTGGCAGGAACCTTCCCAAGACATTACAACCCTTGTTCATAAAATCATGGCTAGAATCTGCTCACAAACCTTTATATCACAGACCGTATCAAGCATTGGACAAAACTAGTAAGTGTCTGTGTACTGCTTGCTCAAAACACAAGTAAGGCACATGGGAGCTTACTCAAAGTTCGCATGTTCAAGCCAGGCTTTAGAAAGAGAAAGCTAAACAGATGATTCAAATGGAGGCACAAGTTGTGCAAGGCTGCAAATACTTGCCTTAATTGTGTTTTCTGCTTTGCCTGCAGTAATCTCTTTCCAAATATACATAAAGACATCATTTGGTTGTACCTCCCGTAGAAGAAATCTGTTCCTCCAGTGGTTTTGCCATAAAGGGTAATAAGAAACTTGCACTAAGATGAGAAGTCAGCCAGAATTCGAGAAGCCAGCTCAGACCCTGAAAGCACCTCTTCTGTTTGAGGAAAAGTCTCCCTACCTTCAAAGGCCAACTGTCATTCAGCTTTTCCAGCTCTATTACTTTCCCAGTGATGCTCAGAGAGAAGTGAGAGCCATAGGGATATGTGGATTGGTAGAGCCTCTGCAGCTACTAAATCATGCATATGGGAAAGCTTTGCTCTCTGATCAGTTCATTCTGAGGAGACTGGAACATAGCTGGGTGCCATGACATCAAGAGAATTCCATTCTTTCCCTCAGAAAAAGTTCCTGCTTCAGACTGAGCTTGTTGATGACGATGTCTGTTCCTACACCACACTGCGGCCTGAAAATAGCTCCGCTAGGAGAATAGCATCACACAGCTGGGAGCTTGGCTCGTTCTAACCTGTAAAGTACAATATAATCAAGGCTTTGCCAACAGCAGCTGTATCTAAATTGTCCCTAAAACTAGCTATAATGTACAGCCTATGTTTATCGAAGTCTTCAGTACCTACTCTGTGGGTGTTCTTTCATATACATATTCAAGTGATGTTCTTTGCCTGAGCTATGTAATTCACCTTGAGAGCAGTCACCCTGGAACTTGTCTGCTTTACACCAGAAAAGGTGTGGATACTTAAGCAGAGGGCCAGCCCTACCAGGCCTACACTTTTATCAGAGCATCACTAGGGGATGGAAATCTGTTCCCAGGCCCAAAGGAAGCATTAGCTAAAACCTCCAAGTAGTATGTGTTACAGTCTCCTCTGGCACTTCTGATTTTTCTATATAATCTGAGACAATTATGTCCATACTTAGTAGAGAGAAGAGTTTTCACAGAAGAGGTTACAGCAGCCTGTATCTCCCACCCCTGAGAGTGGGAGAGTGCCAGTGCCAACCTGGCAAGGGATGAGTTGCAGGCTTTGGCCACTTCTAAGTGTGAGTTTCCTGAGAACTACCATGGGTCTGATGCCAATTTAATGCCTTGGTTTACTATCAGAGACCATAAGGTTTCTACTTTTGCATAATGAGCAGAAAAATGGCATGTGATTTAAATACTCAGGACAGCTTGGACTTTATATATCCCACTCTGCTTGTGAGCTCTGGATGCCTAACAGATTGCAGACTTGTCTAACCTGCTAAACCATGGCAGACCATTGGAAGAGGTTTCTTCAAATGTTTTCATTTTCATGAGATTTATGAAAGACTCCTCTCACTGACCTTTTTTATGATGCAAGAATAATTCAGATACAAGTTAGCAAAAAAAAATCTTACAGAATCACAGAATCCCAGCCTGGTTTGGGTATTCACCTAGTTCCAACTCCCTGGCCTTGTCTTCCCCTTGTCTTTGTTCTGTTGCTTGTCATGCTGGTTGACCACTGACCCATACTACTACTACTGCAGGTCTGTCATTTGGTAGGCTCTTATTGCTACCATTTTCAAAGCCCAAAGCCTCACACAGCTTTGAAACAAGGAGAGCCAGGGCTGCACTGAATCTCTGTGAAGCCACATGTTCTATGTAGTCATATTAAGAACAGAGCATCTGGCAACCTGCTCTAGGTGAAAATGTCCCTGCTCACTGCAGGGGGTTGGGTTAGGTGAGCTCTGAAGGTCCCTTCCAACCCAAACTGTTCCATGATTCTGTATGTTCGTATGTGTGCCATATTTTGACATTCTTTTTCCTTAGATCAAACATTTTCTGGGAAGCACAATCCCTCCCTGTGTTATTACACAGTGAGAAAGCATGGTTGTAACCTATATAGATGGCCATAAGTGACCCTAGAGGCTAACCTCTGCCAAGCATTTATATGCTAGCAGTCAGGGCACCAGGGAAAGCACTACATAACCCAATATCAAGTGCCTATATACACTCCTGACAGACTGATAATGCTTCAAGGTATCTATTTTTAATGCTCTCCATTCCTTTTCCCCCTACTAAGAAAGGATAAAAAGGTTCTGATGAAGAGAAGTGCAAATAATGTGCAATACCATCACATGTAGCTTTCAAAACGGGACAGCATCTTCCAAAGCAGATCAAATAATCAGCACTAACAAAACCATCAGTGCAAGCAGGGGCTAATTATTAACCCACACTAACAGAGGAAAGGAGCAGCATTCAGCTGAGTGTGAAAATTCAGAACCTCCAAATGAGAAATGTTCTAGCTGGACCCTAGCAAATGTCCAAGCCCTCCCCTGCTCACCGATGTGTCTTTCCTGCCTGTCAAATCCAATGGACTGACAGGCAATGTGTATGAGCCTTTGTACTCAGGAAGCTCCAGTAATTCCTTCTTTTCAAAAGCCCTTCATTCCTGCTCACTGTGAGAGGCCAAAAAATGTGTCTGTGTGAAGAGAACAAGTCAATTTGGCAGAAAGCAACCCATCGGCTCCCATTAGCACAACTCTTGGCTATGGCAGCTGGGATGGGCCAATGGCCATAACTAGCCACTCTCTCATCATCTGATTTAACCTCTGAAGAGACAGTGATGAGCTCTTACTGGCCCAATTAGCACCTAGGTCTTGCCAGACTCTTATCTCAGCCCTAGCCAAGATTGTTTGGACAGATGAAGCTACAGAGCTAAAAAGTCCTGAGACTGACACGTTTTATGACACGAATTGGTCATTTTCTCAAGGAAGAGGAAGGATTATTTTTCTCTTACCATTTCCCTAGCAACAGAAAAAATGAGAGGCTCTTTTTCACTTAGAGAAGAGCCTTGATTTCAGCATTGCTGGAAAATAGGAGCATCTGCTTGTAACCAAGGAATCTTCTGAATAGCGCAGGACTTTCAGTTAAAACCCTAAGAGCTTTTTAGACCTTATGTCTTATTATGGCAATTATTTCAGATAAAAGGAGCTCACAAAGCCTGAGGTATGGGAAGGCTTTCATCACACCACATAGTGGTCATATAACCCCTCGCAAGGAGAGAACTTGCTCGACAAATACTATAAATAGGAACCTACGTAAGAGGATAAATAGTTCTTCATCTGCTGATAAATTCTGGCAAATCACCTTTCCTCTGCAACTTGAGTGAAAGACAGAATTAGAAAATCCTTCATCTGTTAATGGGCAAACAGCACCCTGAAACTACCGAAAAACACTGAAAGCTTTATAATGCTCTTTGACAGCGAGGTAGCACCACTGAACTCTAAGCATCACGCTGACATAGGACTGGGGGGGGGGGTGTTGCTGGCTGGTACAGTTTTTTCCTTTTTTACCCTATTAATATTTAATAGGATTATTTTCATTCCCAGTAAATTCAGCCTCAGATCTCAAGTACTGCTTTCCGTCAGGAAGCTGAGAGAGAGGGTTAAAATGAATCACCATTCATGCATTAAATCAAGAAAGGAACCCCCATATTTCTTCCCAAGTGCTATTGGTTCTTTACCCAGAGTCACTGTGTTGTTTCCAAATGGATCATCAGGTAATGCTGGAGCAAAAGAAGGAGAACAATTGTTCAGTCTCCAGCTAGAATCCCATTCTGTCATGATAGGTGGAGTCTCCAGACTAAGAGTTTCAGCTCTCCTCATTCCTTATTGAAGAAATTAGTATGCCATTAAATAGAACCTAAAAATGGAAACAAACGCAATCTCCACAGCTTTACTTCTGCCTTGCCACTGTGCAGGGAAAGAAACTGACTGAAGATGAATGAGAGAAGTATTTCTCTTTTATCTCCAGACCAATTCCTTTCAGTGGCACTGTGCTGTTGAGCATTAGGGGCCTGCTATGATATCAGAGCTGAAAACCAGAGTAACACAACCCTCGTGTACAGGAGGATCCTGGGTTTTAAGAGATTTAAAAATCCATGAATGCAGAACAACCTGTCTTCCAAAACTCTTCCACTGAAACCATGGAAAACAAAAAACCGCAGTAACAAGGTGTTAACCATGTGCTATGGCCACATTTTCCAGATATTTACAGATATTTTGTGGAAGAGCTTAGGGTTTTTTTTTCCTTTTTGCCTACAAAATGAACCATTTAAAAATAAAATCATAATAGTTCATATTCAAACTGAACCCTCCATGCCAGACCTCTGAAGAATAATGATGCTAAAAATAAAACGTTACCAGGGAAACTGGCAAATTAGCAACAGGGCCTGATCTAAAGCCACTGAAATAAATGGGAACAGGATCAGAACACACTGAAGAAAAGAAATCTGTGTTCTCCTTTCACATTTTAGGGGCTTCTGTTCCATGTCTTTGAAGAAATCAGATGAAATAACACAATAACCTGTCAATACAATGCAGGATCCTCAGATTCACTGTGCCAGGTACTGTGAATTCAGCAACAGGAACCTCTGCATGGGCATATGTGGGGAAATGGGGCAAAATCAGAGACCACCTCCCCCCAGTCCCCCAAAGTTCATAGAATCCCAGCCTGGGTTTGGAAGGGACCTTAAAGCTCACTCAGTTCCAACCCCCTGCCACAGGCAGGGACACCTCACACTAGAGCAGGTTGCTCCAAGCCCCTGTGTCCAACCTGGCCTTGAACACTGCCAAGGATGGGGCAGCCACAGCTTCTCTGGGCACCCTGTGCCAGTGCCTCAGCACCCTCACAGGGAAGAGCTTTTGCCTTAGATCTAACCTGAACTTCCCCTGTTTCAGTGTGAACCCATCACCCCTTGTCCTATCACTCCAGTCCCTAAGTTATACTAGAAAACTAAGACAATCCGAGGGTAAACAGCAGCTGCCACTTCTGAATTAACTGACCACTCTGTACATGGTTGGAGGGTTTCTTAAGCATTACATATGTCATATTATTCCTATCAAAAAAGTATTATTCACTACAAATGCCTCTGCCTTACAGTAGGTAGGCACTGGAGCCCTTGAATATGTTAGGAATACGTGGATAGAACTAGGGAAGGGAAAGGCATCTGAAGAACTCTGTCTCAGTTGCTGCAGTGCCATTTGTGAAAGACTGAAATGACAAGTTTGGGATGATTCAGATACATTCCTCTCTCAGAAAAAGCCAACCACTGAATACCAACAGGTTGTGCCTCCTCGGAGAGCTCTTCTATAGCACAGCCGCCTGCAGGGATGTCAGGAAGCTAAACATCAGATGACTGCTTTCAAATGCAGACACTTGTCTGCTCTTGAAAGAATTAAGGCTGAATGTACAACCTGGAGGTAGGTCACCTTCTACTGTGCCTGATTCTACAGAACTGAGCTGAATGAGCCAGGTGGCACTGCTTGCACTGCCTAAAAGAAGTCATGGCATGTTTTCCTCTCCCCACTGGGAGCCCAGTCTGATGCGCCCTACTTCTGTGACCTGTTCTTGAAGAGGGAAATGAGGCTGGATCTAGGCCAGGTCCTCAAACTTTGAAATCAGTCAGTACTATTATTTACTGAAAAGCCACTTTTCTGTAACATCAGTAAAATAAAAGCAATTAAAACCAGTAAGCTAATGAGGAGGCAGGGTGCAGTGTTCTTAAAAGATTTGGAGGGACAGAAGATTTTACAGTTGTAAATAAACACACACTGTGGGCAAGATCTTGAAATTAATAAAAGTAATTAAGACCCTGTATATTTTATATCATTTGTAGGCGTCAGTAATATGCTTTATAGATGGAAGTTACTATTCAAAGGAACTGCCCTCCACTCACCTGCAATAAGCTGAAAGCCAGTTATGTGCTGGGCTGCATCAACAGGAGCATGACCAGCAGGTCAAAGGAGGTGATCCTGCCCCTCTACTCTGCTCTCATGAGATCCCACTTGCAGCACTGTGTGCAGTGCTGGTGTCCTCAACAGCAGGACATGGAGCTGATGGAGTAAGACCAGAGGAGGCCATGAGGATGATCAGAGGCTGGAGCACCTCCCATACAGAGACAGGCTGAGAACACTGGGGGTGTTCAGCCTGGAGAATAGAGTCTGCGTGGAGACCCCAGAGCAGCTTCCAGTGTCTGAAGAGGGCTCCAAGGATGCTGGAGAGGGACTCCTCATCAGGGACTGTAGTGATAGGACAAGGGGTGATGGGTTCAAACTGAAACAGGGGAAGATCTAAGGCAGAAGCTCTTCCCTGTGAGGGTGCTGAGGTGCTGGCACAGGGTGCCCAGAGAAGCTGTGGCTGCCCCATCCCTGGCAGTGTTCAAGGACAGGTTGGACACAGGAGCTTGGAGCAACCTGCTCTAGTGTGAGGTGTCCCTGCCCGTGGCAGGGATTGGAGCTGGGTGAGCTTTAAGGTCCTTTCTCATCCTAATCATTCTATGATTCTATGAAAGTACAGGAGGAAAAATGGGCTGATGAAACTTTATAGAATCACAGAATCATAGAATAGTTAGGGTTGGAAAGGACCTTAAGACCATCCAGTTCCAATCCCCCTGCCATGGGCAGGGACACCTCACACTAAACCATGTCACCCAAGGCTCTGTCCAACCTGGCCTTGAACACTGTCAGGGATGGAGCATTCACAACTTCCCTGGGCAACCCATTACAGTGCCTCACCACCCTTACAGTACAGAACTTCTTCCTTATATCAAATCTTATAGCTTTATTTAATTTTATATAGCTAGATATTAATTCCTGTAAAGTAGCTCTTTATACATATATACATTTGTTTCCTGTCTAAAAGTAAACTGCAGGTCATTAGCATTTTTTGTAGTCAGGCTTCTGTCAACACTGGGTATTAAGGGCATCCAATTTGCTCTCCTAAACCTTTTCCATACATCTTTCCAAAGCCTATATGTGCACCTTCTCTTTTTTCCCTCAGTTTCAATGAAATTTCCAACTGTTCCCTGTCTTTATTGCACTAGAGGAGATTCTTCTTTATAGCCATGTTTGAGTCTTTAGTGTAGAGCCTATACATGTGTCGTTAAAAGTCATGTAGTTGAATAAACTTTACCACTTTTTGCAGTTAAAAGCAGAAATTCAAATGTAAATTGGTCTTGGGTTCAGACATCTTTTAATCTCCCTGAGATGTTTCTATTTTATTTTACCTGAAATCATTGGCATTTACTTTTGAGTCTCTACTCATCCAAAGCAAAAAGAACAACCTGAGGTAGTTTCTTTGCCAGAGAAGCAGCTCTGCACACCTAATATTTAACACGAGCAAATAAATTTTGTGTCCCCCCATAAAATAATAACCTCAACTGATCCTACTTCATTTTCTCTTCCTTACATTCTACTGGCAAACTACAAACAACCTATTTCCTTCCAGCAACATTTTACCTTATGTTTCTGTGACATACAATGAGTGTAAACAAGAATGTCTACTAATGACATGTTACTATGTCATGGTTTAAACCCTAGCCAAACAGCTTGTTCACTCACTCCCAGTGAGTGGTGCCAGCCTGAGAGCAATCGAGGCCCCCCCACACCCCCTCAGGACTCTCCCCTTCCCCGCTCCTGGAGGAACGGGGAGGAGGATCAAAAGAGTGCAACTTCCACAGGTTGAGACAAGAACAGTCCAGCAACCAATGTACAACACAAATCACCACCGCTACCACCAACGACAACAATGATAAGAGAAAATAACAAGGGAAGAGAATACAACACCACTGGCCAAGAAACGAGTCCCACCCAGAAGCCCATGTCCTTCCGGGTAGCTCCCAGTTACCCCCCACCCCGGGCATGACGTGCTGTGGTATGGAATACCTCCTTGGCTAGCCTGGGTCGGGCGCCCCGTCTCTGCCTCCTCACGGCTTCCCCTCCTCCCTGGCAGAGCATGAGCCTCACAAAGTCCTTGGTCAGGGTAAACATCACTTAGCAACAACCGAAAACATTGGTATCCCCAGGACTGTTACCAGGCTGGAAGTCAAATCACAGCACTGCACCAGATACCACGAAGGAGAAAAATGACTGCTACTGCTGAACCCAGGACATTATCCACCCCTTATTCCATACCATTCACGTCATGCCCAGATCCCACATTTTCAATACACCATCGCTCTCCCACATACATACATCCATATACACACAGACCAAGAGAAAGAGATCGTTTTCTTAGTGCATGGACCAATCCCTATAATGCTGCTGAGTCCATTCAGTCCATGATGTCAGGTTCCATCTCTTGTAACAATCTTTCCGGGCAGGAAAGGCTGTGTGCGGTATTGGATCGTTGCCTGCTGATGCTGGTCGTTCCTTTACTGCAGAACTCATCCAGTTCTACCAAAGTTCATTCTCTGTTGGGATGATGGTTGGAGGGAAGTCAGGGCTAGTCGCTGGTGACCTGGAGACATTTAGCTGATGGGCTATAAAAGTATTACACAGCAGGCAACAGCATACAATTAATCGAATCCCCTTGAGGTATACATCGGACTTCCCCATCTTCCCATATTACCCCCTAAGTATATCCAGGTCCCTGAGCAAAAGCAATCCCACGAGTGGTTTGCCTTTACCTAAAGCAGGAATAACCCAGACTGTCTTCCCCAGCAAATTCTTCATATGCACCACGGGAACTTTGTCCGCCTCTACAACATGTAAAAGTTCTGACTGGGCTGGGCCAGCCCTGTTGGCAGATCCTCTGGTGTTGACCAACCAGGTGGCCTTTGGTAAGTGTGTATCCCAATGCTTGAAAGTTCCCCCACCCATTGCTCTCAGTGTAGTTTTTAACAGCCCATTGTACCGTTCGATTTTCCCAGAGGCTGGTGCATGGTAGGGGATGTGATATACCCACTCAATGCCATGCTCTTTGGCCCAAATATCGATAAGGTTATTCCGGAAATGAGTCCCACTGTCTGACCCAAAACTCTCTGGGGTGCCATGTTGCCACAAAATCTGTTTCTCAAGGCCCAGGATAGTGTTCCGGGCACTGGCATGGGGCACAGTGTATGTTTCCAGCCACCCGGTGGTTGCTTCCACCATGGTAAGCACATGGCACTTGCCTTGGCGGGTTGGTGGCAGTGTGATATAGTCAATCTGCCAGGCCTCCCCATATTTATACTTCAACCATTGTCCTCCATACCAAGGAGGCTTTAACCGCTTGGCTTGTTTAATTGCAGCACATGTTTCACACTCATGAATAACCTGGGCAATAGTGTCCATTGTTAAGTCCACCCCTCGATCACGGGCCCATCTGTATGTTGCATCTCTGCCCTGATGGCCTGAAGTGTCATGGGCCCACCGGGCCAAAAATAATTCACCTTTAAGTTGCCAATCTAAGTCCATCTGAGACACTTCAATCTTAGCCGCTTTATCCACTTGTTGGTTGTTCTGGTGTTCCTCAGTGGCCCGACTCTTGGGTACATGGGCATCTACATGACATACCTTCACCACCAGGTTCTGCACCCGGGCAGCAATATCTTTCCACAGTGCAGCAGCCCAGATGGGTTTACCTCTGTGTTGCCAGTTGCTCTGCTTCCATTGCTTCAACCACCCCTACAGGGCATTTGCCACCATCCATGAGTCAGTATAAAGTAGTGGCCACTTTTCTCGTTCGGCAATGTCCAGGGCCAGCTGGATGGCTTTCACCTCAGCAAACTGACTCGATTCACCCTCTCCGTCAGCAGTTTCTGCAACTTGTCGTCCAGGACTCCATACAGCTGCCTTCCATCTCCGATGCTTTCCCACAATATGGCAGGATCCATCAGTAAACAAGGCATACTGCTTTTCACTTTCTGACAGTTTATTATATGGTGGGGCCTCTTCAGCACGCACCGCCTCCTCCTCTGGTGACATTCCGAAATCTTTGCCCTCTGGCCAGTCCATGATGACTTCTAGAATGCCTGGACGACTGAGATTTCCTATTCGAGTTCGTTGTGTAATTAGTGCAGCCCATTTACTCCATGTACCATCAGCTGCATGTGTAGAGGAGACCCTGCCTTTGAACATCCAGCCCAGCACGGGCCACCGGGGTGCCAGGAGGAGCTGTGCTTCAGTGCCAATCACTTCCGAAGCAGCTCGAACCCCTTCATAGGCTGCCAGTATCTCTTTCTCAGTTGGGTTATAGCTGGCCTCAGCTCCTTTGTATCCCTGACTCCAAAAGCCAAGGTGTCGACCTCGAGTCTCCCCTGGAGCTTTCTGCCAGAGGCTCCAGGTAGGACCGTTCTCCCCAGCTGCAGTGTACAGCACATTTTTTACATCTGGCCCGGTCCAGACAGGTCCAAGGGCCACTGCATGAACTGTCTCTTGTTTAATTTGCTCAAAGGCTTGTTGTTGCTCAGGGCCCCATTTAAAATCATTCTTCTTCCGGGTCACATGATAGAGAGGGCTTACAATCGAACTGTAAAACTGTGCATTCTCCAGAACCCCACAGCACCCAAGAAAGCTTGTGTTTCTTTCTTACTAGTTGGTGGAGACACTGCTGTTATCTTGTTGATCACATCTGTGGGGATCTGCCTATGTCCATCTTGCCATTTTATTCCCAAAATAATATATATATATATAACATTCTGTAACACATGCAGATAAAAAGGTCCAGCAGAGAATACTACTGTTTGGTGATACAAAATATCATTAGTATGCAAAATACAAAGTTATAAACCAAGAACAGACAGCTGCTTGTCATACAACGCAATGCAATTATAACTGCCTATAATACAAAGAAGGTTCATAGCCAGCAAGAGCTGTAGAAAGAGCCATATTCAGCTTTTCTGAATGGCTTAACTAAAGTTCATGAGAAAACAGGAGATAACTGCAAGAAGAGCAAGTGATAGCACAAGCCCCTGTAAATGATCAGACATCACATTTAACACCTAGCTAGCACAGGCTCCATCATATCCACATAGCTATAGAATCAGAACCACTTAGGTTGGAAAGACCCTGAATTATCATTGAGGCCAAGTGTAAACCTAACACTGCCAAGTCCACCATGAACCCATGTCCCTAAGCACCACATCTACATGTCTTTTAAATGCCTCCAGGGTTTGGTGACTCTACCACTGCTCTGGTTCACAGGCTGAACCCAAAGAAACAGTGGTTTTGATGGCAGATGCCAAGGTCTCCTTTGCCACAAGGAAAGGTAATATGTCACCTCCATGTCAAGGCAACGTTAAAAAGGGAAATGCACACCTCTATTTTTGATGGTTTTTTGACAATGTAAATAAACATAGAAGTGACATTTTCATAATTTATTTAGCAGACATAATGCAGAATTAATCTTGAGGGCTATTCTGAAGCACTCAGACGTTTTAGTTGTGTAGGTAGTCTACTATCATGCTGTAAACACAGGACAGCAACAGAGTATGCTACATTTGCCTTAAAATGTTCACTTGGAATGGCATCAGGATTCAAAAGAACAAACCTCTGACCTGGGTGTTTCCATCAGCAGCTCACTTGTTACTTGAGTACGAAATGAGTTCATTTCTCCTGTCAAAACTGTTTAGAAAAATAAAGGATCTGATAAAAATCATTAAATATATATATATTCTCAATTGTTGGCTAGACTTGAATTTGTTTTCTGATTCAGGTTGTTATTCTTTTATGTCTCCATCATTTCAGGATATACTAAAAAGGTTGAAATACCTTTTCAAGATCCTGAAATCAAACGCTAAAATTGAAATATTAAGAATTTCCATTCTGTAAGAAAACCAAATTAAAGTTGCTTTGCTCTCAATTAAATTGAAATCAAACCACACTTTCCTTCACGAAATGGAAACTCAGAGCTTTAACCAATGCTATGCAGGGGCTATCCAAGAGACCAGGACAGAGCACTGTAGAACCTGTGTCATAATGAACACTAATATCCAGCTGAAATGAAGTTATCAGTTACTGCACCTCCCCATATGGCTAAGATAATAAAGCACTGGTATTACTGCATGGCATCTTGAGGTTTATTACTAACTTTAGCATCCGAAACACACACAAAGAAAGCGCTGAAGCTGATCAGACCTGAACCTGAACTCAGCCTAAGTGGTACTCAAGTGGTTTGAAGGTTTTACTACCCTAAATGCAAGTGCAGCTGCTGAATGTGTCAGTGTAGCCAAACAGCAGCAGATGTCTAGATTCCACTCCTGGAAAAGGCTCCTGGGAAGGCAGTTTGTCAGAGGGAAAGAGAAAATCCCATGATAACTGGCTTTTTTTGCAATACTGCAGTGCACTGTAGTGGAAAATGAAGCTTGCTGAACCTGACAAAAGCTCATTTCTGCTCGAGATCAAAGCAAAATGAGTACAGTCTGCCATGGAGTAGCTTTTCCCTTCCCAACAAGCTCGCTTGATGGTGGGAAATATCTACTGCATGTTCACAACATGGTCTGAGGAAAAGCAAGTGACTTCTGAAACAGACTGGCCCCTCTGAAAGAGGAAAGGCTCTCATCCTGGCTGACAGCAGAATCTCACAGCTGAAACAATTATACCCATTTCTGAGTTAAAAGAACAGCATGAAACAAAACCAGCCACTAAAATGTATCCTCCTACAATTGTACCAACACATTTTAATAGATGTCTTAGATGAAATGTAAACCTGGCATGAAGCACATCCACAGTTTGTGATTACCAGCTGGCTATTAAAGACACAGATAAGAATCAACACTTCTGTAGATGCAGGACTCACCTCTTCCTTTTACTTACTGCCGCTCCTCAGCATTCTTCACATATTTAATTCAGTAAACCAAGCAAAGCCTAAGAAATTCTATCTTTACCATCATTCATGGCTGATATACACAGCATGTGAGGATGTGAGTTAAAAAGTCTTTACAGTGAGGGTGGTGAAACACTGGAATAGGTTGCACAGAGAGGTGGTGGATGCTCCATCCCTGAAGACATTCCAGGTCAGGTTAGATGTAGTACTGGGCAACCTGATCTAGTGAAGATGTCCCTGATAAAATCACAGAATCCCAGAGTGGTTTGGGGTGGAAAGGACCTTAAAGATCATCAAGTTCCAAGCCCCTGACATGGGCAGGGACACCTTCCACTAGAGCAGGGTGCTCCAAGCCCCTGTGTCCAACCTGGCCTTGAACACTGCCAGGGATGGGGCAGACACAGCTTCTCTGGGCACCCTGTGCCAGCGCCTCAGCACCCTCACAGGGAAGAGCTTCTGCCTTAGATCTAACCTGAACTTCCCCTGTTTCAGTTTGAACCCATCACCTCTTGTCCTATCTCTACAGTCCCTGATGCAGAGTCCCTCTCCAGCATCCTTGTAGCCCCCCTCAGACACTGGAAGCTGCTCCGAGGTCTCCACGCAGCCTTCTCTTCTCTGGGTTCACCAAGCCCCAATGTTCTCAGCCTGTCTCCATACAGGAGGTGCTCCAGCCCCTCATCATCCTCGTGGCCTCCTCTGGACTTGTTCCAGCAGCTCCATGTCCTTCTTAGCAGTATCAAACGATATAAACAATTGTTCTCAAACAATATCCTTGTGGTAATACATGGGGCCTGATGCCAACTGGATTTAATGCAGCCCTGTTAAATGACTGTGATACCCTAAACCAGAGCCAACTTTTCCTAATATCTGACTTGAGCCTTTGAAAGAGCATCTACCAAGAAACTTCCTCAAATTTTCTATGCAATTTATTATCATCTACTGTTCGGTCACAGTTGGGAAGATGATAAAACTTTCTTATTCCAAACATACAGCATTCTTACTATTCAGTTCTAAGAAAACTGCTGCCACTGCTGGTATGAATCCATTAAGGCTTCATTAAATAGCTGTCCTTAAATATCTCCTTGCAGCTCTCCATAGACAAGTGTGGCATAAAGCCCTAATTTTCATGTTCATTCTCTCCATCCATGTCGGTCACAAAGGAACAAACTCACACAGACGTTCTGTGATACTTCTGATGAACCACGTTACCCCGGCGAGCACTTGCACTCCAAAGTGCAACTGCAAAGCACCCTGAAGAAAGACATGAAGAATAAAAATCATCCAAGCTCTCATTAGGCTGTCCTAATGCACAGCTCTCAATGATTACAAATTCAGACTGCTTTAGGTTTGCACCACAATATTAATGTTGACTTCCCTTTTCTAGTTGCAGATGAGACCTTATTTTTAAATCCTCCTGCAGAAAGCCTCCAAAAGGCAACTTGGGAAACACAAAACATTAAAAAGCTGCTTTTTTAACTCATCCGGAGCAGAAAAATGACACTAAAAGCAGTTGAGTGCCTGACAAAGGATTTACAAGCAAATTGCTTCAACCAGGTACTGTTTAAAAGGAAGAGCTTCATCAAAACATAAACTCCATTAAAAGCAAACACAAACTGGGCATTCCCATGATCACTAACATGTGAAACTTACACAAATTAAAGAAAAGAACAAGTCCCTTTCCTTCTACAACTTGTCTAGTATTTCCCTGCAAGATTAGACAGAATTCCCAGGAATCCAGGTAGTTCTATTAAGAAAACTTTCATGGGTCTGGAAATCTATCCCAATCACATATTTCTAGCTATGTTACCAGTGCTAAACATGCTTATAGAATACACCAACTAGTAACTGCACTCCTCAAGTCCAATATGTCAGTAAAATTACACTGGAGTAACAGAGAACATCCACAGCTTGCAACTGCAAGGTAATACATCTGAATTCCTCACTGGGAGGACAGGGAGTATAGAATCATACAATCCCAGACTGGTTTGGGTTGGAAAGGACCTTAAAGCTCATCCAGCTCCAACCCCTGCCATGGGCAGGGACACCTTCCACTAGAGCAGGTGGCTCCAAGCCCCTGTGTCCAACCTGGCCTTGAACACTGCCAGGGATGGGGCAGCCACAGCTTCTCTGGGCACCCTGGGCCAGCGCCTCAGCACCCTCACAGGGAAGAGCTTCTGCCTTATATGCCCATCACATGCCTGATCTCATGCATAATATAGGAAGACCTACAGATTCCTCTGTAAGCTTTGTCATATCCCTAACGATATAAACCTACAAGAACACTCACTAAGGTGAGTTATCTCTTTGGCAAACCAGATGCCACATTTAACTTACAAAGCTTTATAAGCACTTCCAGAGGCCCACACAGATTCCAGAATGTATGTCCATGGATCTCAGCCATGAAGGGCAGGCTAGGACCAGGACAGTATTCCACCAGCACAACATCAGCCCACCAAAGGTATCATTTAGATACCTCCCCCTTTTGATTCTGGCCTGAAAACAGGTGTGCAGGTCAGAGCTGAGTATCTGGAAGTGCTGTAGTCTGCTGTTCACTGTCCTTTGTCTGAGTCTTACTCACATGTGGTCATTAACGTACAGTAAGCCACCTAAAAGTGAGAATTTGCAGCACTGACAGAAAACTGCAGTGCCCAGGATGTAGCTGCTCTTATCCAACATTCAGCTTTAAACTGGTTTAGGACTTCATGATCCAAACATAAAGAGGTGGGGGCTTGTGTCCCAGGTAACAAGGGATGGCACAAGAGGAAACGGCCTCAAGCTGCACCAGGGGAAGGTTTAGATGGAGCTGAGGAACAATTCCTTCCCCAAAGGGTGCTCAGGCATTGGAACAGGCTGCCCAGGGCAGTGCTGGAGTCACCGTCCCTGCAAGTGTTCACACACTGTGGAGACGAAGCCTCAGTGCCATGGGTTAGTGGTGGCCTTGGTAGTGCTGGGGTAAGGGTTGGACTGGATGAGTTTAAAGGTCTTTTCCAACCTGGCTGATTCTATGATTCTGTGATTACTTTTTGTTTGAATAACCCTATATTAAACATATTCCAACTATTACCAGAATGAGGAAATAAGGCATGGATACCATACAGTGTCTAAAAACAACGTAAGTCATCCTCCTTTTCCCTAGACTTGGTACAGTCTCTCACCATCACCCAGAAGCTCTCAGAAGTAACCTCCACAGATTTAGAAAGAAATTTGCACAAATGACTACAAGAAGTACAACATAACAGCAAAGCAGATGCAGCATCAATGGGAACATCAAGGCTTTCAATACTTCAGTACTTCTCTCCAAAGATTAACACTAAAAATTGTGGCTTTATGCATACTTAGAACCTCGTCTCTGCTGCCTTTTGCTGCAAGGAGTCTCCTAACAGCAGCAGCCTTCCTGGGGAACAATAGCACTAAAAGCACAAGGCTGACAGCTCTGTAAGAGTAGATGCCTGTCACAGGCAATGACAGATATTCATCCATCCACCCAGCATGACACAGCCTAAAATCACTATTTCTACAAATCACCTGGTGATGTTAAAATGTCTCATGGAGAAGGAAACGTAATTAAAAACCCCTTAATGCTAAGAGCTGCTTAAAACAGAATTCTTTGCAGCACACATCTCCAATTCATTTAAATAGCCAGAACTCCAATGAAAAAACATTTTCCCTTCTGATTTTGAGAGCCTGCAAAGTGTTTTCCTTTTCTTCTTCATAACCACAGGTGTGACCAGAGCTAAAGTAATACTATATTAGGTTGGCATGTCTTGAGAGACTTGATAATTTCTGTCCAAGTCACTGTGGAAAGTCAAATGTAATTTAACAGCCAAATTGCCCAATATTAGCACTGAGATACAGTGGGTTTGATCATTTTTCCATACAAGAGGTAACAGAAAGCCTCCTGGCACTGGTCAGAGGGCACAGGATCACTCTGATAATCTAGGAAAGATGTTGTAGCTAAAGAGGAGTGCTGTCTTCAGTCTAAGCTGTCACAGACTGAAGTACCCATTCCTAAACTTGAGCTGTGACTGGGATGTCAAATCCTTCCTTAAGACAGTAGATGGAGCTAATCCAAAATTCTCTCCACCAAGGGTATAGGAATACTGATGATGATTCTGGTAAGATTTCTGTTCAGAAGCAGCAGCAACATTAACACTAATAGTAAATATAAGCCCATGTTGGGGGGTTAGGGTTGAAGAGGAGTGTACTTGGCACATTTTTGCAGCCAAGAGTTTTTAATCTTGGCTCCCTAGAAGAAAAGCACTGTGTGCAGTGCTGGTGTCCTCAACATCAGAAGGACATGGAACTGTGGAGCAAGTCCAGAGGCCCCGAGGATGATGAGGGGCTGGAGCACCTCCTGTATGGAGACAGGCTGAGAACACTGGGGCTGTTCAGCCTGAAGAAGAGAAGCTGATGGAGACCTCAGAGCAGCTTCCAGTGTCTGAAGGGGGCTACAAGGATGCTGGAGAGGGACTCTGCATCAGGGACTGTAGAGATAGGACAAGGGGTGATGGGTTCACACTGAAACAGGGGAAGTTCGGGTTAGATCTAAGGCAGAAGCTCTTCCCTGTGAGGGTGCTGAGGTGCTGGCGCAGGGTGCCCAGAGAAGCTGTGTCTGCCCCATCCCTGGCAGTGTTCAAGGCCAGGTTGGACACAGGGGCTCGGAGCACCCTGCTCTAGTGGAAGGTGTCCCTGCCCATGGCAGAGGGTTGGAACTTGATGATCTTTAAGGTCCTTTCCAACCCAAACCTGTCTGGGATTCTAAAAACAGCCAGCAATCTATCCATGATGTCACTTTACCACCACTACCTTTTATCACATCTTCACTAACAGTATGTGTACAGAATAAAAGTAACCTAAGTCACAAGTAAAGAAAGATCAAAACCCACAGCAGCAGAAACATGACTTAGGCCAGCTGTAAGTCCTGAAGTCCTACTTTTTTCCTCTAATACATACCCAATATATATTAGGATCTATAAGCACCAAAATAAACAATTTGTTTAATATGGAGACGCTGATTCTCATGAGAAGAAAAAACATTATTACTGTATTTTAGTCTATGATTCAAATTAAATTTTGAAACTTTTACAGATGCTAGCAATTGCTTTTTTTGTGTGCCTATGTGTGAACATATATGTGTGTGCACCCTTTGTGTCTTAAAGAGTTAGGATTAAATGGTAATTTTAAACCAGCCATAAAACTAAATACCAGGTGGAATTCACAGTTCAACTAAAGGCAATTACATTTTAGCTACCAATTCCAATGAAACCCAACTTCATTTCCAAGAGCACTGGATGCTTTCACCTTCTATGTAATTTTATGAAAGCACTGGAAGTCCCTTCAGTTATTTCTTTAGATCCCTGAGTTTGCATTAACCTTGAAAATAATGAACTTCCACTTAAGAAAGAGCAGACAGCATTATCTGAATTGGGAAGCATCAGACAAAGAAGGAAGGATTAGAATGGTTTTACAAGCTTTTGCCATTGCAGCAGTTCCCCAGGCGCTTGGCAAATCCTGAGTGATTATGATTCGCTACTCAGAGAACCATGTAACCTAAACGATGGTACCTATGGGCAGCTGTGAGGGGCCAGAAAGCCGAGACTGAAAGATTTATGCTAATCAGAGCTCACTGAAATCTTTAAAACCCTTGAATTTGGAAGGATTTTCATTAAATCTTCTCCTTAATATTTTAATTCCAAGCCAAGAGGAACAAATTCTGCCCCGTGGTGTCCATGAAGCAAAGTTAACCAATTTGAAGATCAGGATTTGTCAGGCCTACAAACCACTACCCATGCTATGGTGTGAAACAGTAATCCTTTCATTATCATTCTTTGGCAGAAAATCTGACATCAATCTGGAAACCTCTAATTTAAGGCACATATGGGTCTAGTGTATTTTGAAGAGAACCTACTGAAACTATAGCCCATGGTACCTGACAAAGAGCTTCTGTTCTTCCACAAAGACACCAAAACAACCTCAAAGAAGTCACCCTCTTGTCACAACCAGCATGGCATTATCATGGCGCAGTGCCTGAGGGTGCCGTAAGAAGTGAGTCTAGAGGAGACAGCTAGAACTCAGCACTGCCACACAAACCAAGCACTGGTGCCTCTGAAACACAACATACTATTAAGCTGAACACATTTGGTATGTTTGACACTTTCTTGCCCTACTTCACACAACCACTCCCCTACGAAATGCTTAAGTGATGCTTTTTACATGAACACTTCAGCAACAGCCTGAAACTTCACTTTTCTTAGAAGTACTATAATTTAAGAACATGCGATGAAAAAATGATGACAGCTGATGGACTTTAGTAATTGAACTAGTGGAAATATCTTCTCAGGCAGAACAACAGATACTTTGGAGTTAGTTTGTGGGTGGCTTTCTATATGTAGGTAGGTTGCAGGCCGTAGGATATAACTGCACAACACACACAAAGAATACAGCTATAATTCTGGCTCTTTTGTTTCCACTAGCAAGGATCTGAAAATTAAACTAGCAATCCCAGTAGCTATCTAGAAGAACACAAAGCCTAGGCTGTAGACCGTAATCATGAGAAAAAGGGTTGTCTCATAGCCCCATGTGTCAGGTAAGGGATACTGCAGCAGCTCATCAAGAGAGTAACTACAGTGAACATGCAGAGAAACTGGTCCTGTACTGCATAAGTTACCTACTAAGTGCAATCAGATTGCATCACATGTGCAGGGGACTGCTGCATGGCCCTGCTCTCTTGGAGGTGTGCTTGCTAATCCATGTAAGGTATATTCATTCCCCCACCTCTGGGCTCCTAATTACTCTGTCAGGTCATCCTAAACTTTAACAGTCAATGGAAAAATGCAGGTTTATCCAATAGCAATTCTGAGCCCCTGAAGTCCTCCTGCCTCAAACATACTGCCTGGAAGATGTGACCTCTCTCCATGGATGATACCAGGAGCCTGTGGAGATGCAACAGCTCAGCCGGCAGTTCTATTAGGTGGTCAATGTCGATTAGGGTGTGTATCCCCTTGTTGCTCAGTTATCCTGGCAAAGCACGTTGGCCATGGAAGTTGCTCATCTGGAGACGTATCTGCCATTCAAATTTTAAGCACTTTTTAGTTATTTGTGAGACATTTACAGGAGCAAAATCATGGCGTAGAGGGCCCCTCTGGCCTCTGTGACACACAGGGCTACATTCTGACCCCTAAAGCACTTCACCTGTGTCAAGCATTTCTGTATTCAGCAGAAGAGCTACTATCAGCATAGTCACAGTCTGTCCAAGATCACTAAGCACAGTGAAAGCTCTTACACAAGCTTCTGTTATGATATTTTGGTGACTAAACTGCTGCAAAGATCAACAGAACATTGGCTCTGCTTGGTTTTGAAATCCTAAAGTCATTTCAAGTATGACCAATGTCCTATATTGTCAAGTAAACTGAAGTAACTAAATCCAGCTTTGGTTGGATCAGAAATGGATACAAAAGCTTATACTGGAGGTAGAGGAGAGTTACTCAATTACATGTTTTCAATTAAAACCATGATAATGTCAGAGCTAAAAACATTTAACAGCAAAGAAACACTTGAACAGATTCCTTGTTGAAGAGCAATTGAAAATCTCTCTGGACATCCAAATAGCTTATGCTGGCTCTCCAAATCATACAAAATGCTATTTTGGGTTAGAATTTCCTTTTATAGCTGAACATCTGAATTTACAATATGTAATAAAGAGAGAAACTAAATCTTCCAAAAGAATTTGAATTAAATGTTTCCGTTTTCTTGACTGCACTTTTTTCCCATAACATAATTATGTTACTATTTCCTAGGGTCCAAATTTCATTACAGTTACGAAGGTATTTAAATAGTGAGTATTTACAGGATGGGAAAGCAATTTCCTGCCCTGTTGTAAAGAAACTGCTTTCATTAAAAATTGCCCAGCTTGGTTTAAACCATCTACGAATCAGGTTTTCATTCACTTTCACTAATGGCTCAGCAAATAAGAACTCTATAGCCATAATCATGCCTTTTGTGGAACAAATGCTACGCACAGGGGAGAAAATTGTCACAAATGCAGAATTGTTTCATTTCCAGCAGGTGAGTTGCCTGGAGAGTACCTTAACACAAAAACAGCCTCTTGAATAGCTTCACTTCTGCACTTGTGTAAGATGCACAATCGTTGTAAAAGGGCTGAGGGGGGTAATAATAGGCAACCCAAATGACAGCAACTGGCAGGAAAAAAGGTTCTCCAATACAACATCTTTGGCAGGCAGGGCTTTGGAACACACATATTAGCTGGCACTTACACTGGAAATCAGAAGAGTGCTCTGGTAACAAGTGTAATCTCTTATATTCTGCCCAAGCATACAAAATTTATTTTGTACAGCCCAATCACCCATTGCTCAAACCCTTCCTGCTAATATTTCCTGAGAGTTAGCTAGAGACCCAGCTGGTAGACATAGCAACATCAAAGCCAGGTAGAAGCACTGATGACAGAGCTGAAAACACAGCCAAGAGAATCAGAAAACACACAGCTTTACCAGTGAAAAAGCACAGCTGAGTTTTCAAATCCTTCCTGGTTCATGGAACAGCATGAGAAATTTCGATTTTGCATCTAAATGCCAGATGTGGATGCTGGAGAGGGACTCTTCATCAGGGACAGTAGCGATACGACAAGGGGTGATGGGTTCAAACCAAAACAGGGGAAGTTCAGGTTAGATCTAAGGCAGAAGCTCTTCCCTGTGAGGGTGCTGAGGCGCTGGCACAGGGTGCCCAGAGAAGCTGTGGCTGCCCCATCCCTGGCAGTGTTCAAGGCCAGGTTGGACACAGGAGCTTGGAGCAACCTGCTCTAGTGTGAGGTGTCCCTGCCCATGGCAGGGAGTTGGAACTTGATGATCTTAAGGTCCTTTCCAACCCAAACCAGTCTGGGATCCTGTGATTTTGAAAAAAAAAAAGGCCAGTTCCCTGAGATCCATAAATTCATACTTATTCCTGTAAACCAGCCCATGGAATTTTCCCACATAATGGTAACAAGCTCTATAAAGACCTGGGGGATTAAGCACATGGATTTTTAATCACGTCATATCAGCCCAAATTCATACAGCAATTTGTGCCCAACATGCCATTCTCACCCTCCAAATCAAGCCTCTGCCCTCCAGTTTTGGTGGGGTTTTTCTTCATTTTTTCACTGCCATTAGAAGAAATTTCCACACTGGGATGTCCCCCCATGCTGCCTACATGTGTGTCTTGCCAGTGTGCTGCCTACACAGCTCTGTACAAGGGATAAGCCTACAGTATTCAGGAGCTCTCTGAACTGCAATTCCGAATCTTCTCCTCAGCAGATGCTTTTCTTTGCTTCTGCTTTTCATATTGAGTAAGATTAAAACATAAAAAACTCAGCAGAGATGAGAATGAGAGATGACAGAGCTGTAATTGCAGTGAGCTGAAGATCTGAATGAGAAACCTCCATTTGAGCACATCCAAACCATCAGCATCCAAGTCTAAGCCCGGATGTGAAGAAGTGAGCACACCTTCTACCCCCAATTTTTATTCCCACTGAAACGATGAAGAGGGTGAAGGCTGTTTGCTACCACTGTATTACCATTTTCTATTTGCATTGCTCATT
Source organism: Pezoporus occidentalis (assembly GCF_034315485.1). NCBI lineage: Eukaryota > Metazoa > Chordata > Aves > Psittaciformes > Psittacidae > Pezoporus > Pezoporus occidentalis. The sequence continues at coordinate 1,405,035 of NW_026916304.1, forward strand.
GCTCTGGTGTGTTGATGTGTGCATACAATGAACTTAAGTGTACAAGGCAAATAAGCAGAGATGGTCCAACATGTGCTACGTGTGCAGTGACATGCATCAATATTGAGATTAGTAGGTGGGGAGAATGAGACTCCTGCTGTGCCCTTGAAAATGTGATCCACAACCTCTGTTTGAAAACAATTTGTCTCTTTTATATGATGCATCTTTGTAGGTTTTTTCCATTGAACTCACAAATGCTCAAAGATTAGTGCTCAAGACCAGGTTGGACAGGGCTTGGAGCAACCTAGTCCAGTGTGACGTCTTCCTGCCCATGGCAGGGGTTGGACCTGGATGATCTTAAGGTCTTTCCAACCCAAGCCATTCTGTTATTTATGATTCTATGATTATGTTATTTCCTGCAGGCACTTAAGCGCTCATGAGCACTTTGGGTGCTCAGAGTTGCTATAAGCACTTGGGGGAAGGCTGTCACCAAATCAGCCAGATTCTGTTTCAGAGAAATCTTGAAGTCGAAAACTCAAACCCAAGTTAAAATGCATTGGAGTGGAGCTTATATATCTCACCATTTTACTTTCCCACTCTTGCATAACTTTGTGTAATCAATGTATTGTTATATATCAAATTTCTCTAACTGCATTACTTTTTTGTTCTAGGTAATATTTTTGCATCAAGTGAAAATAATTCAGCAGTGATGAACTTTAAAACCTCTGTTAAGACAAAATGTCTTAAATCATTAGAATATTAATGTCTAGTGTTTAGTGACAGTAGTAACAACAGAATCTCCCTTTTGAAGATGAGAGAACAAAGCACTCCATTCACATTGTAATACTAACAGGAAACCAGCTGGCTTTGTTGTGTAAGATACGGTTTTCAAAACCTTAGAAATATAAATATGACCAATAAGAGGAAGAACACAAATAGTGCTAAAACTAGAGGGGAGATTCAATAAATAAATAAAGCTGATGGGATTTTGTTTGCAAGACCACTGCAGGGCATCAGAAAGAAGCATTTAGATAGATAGTGCTGGTTGTTGTAGAGACAACACAGGGATCTTCATTTGTCACTTCGGAGGCATTTTAAGTGACATATTACTTTACTTTTTGGCAGGAATGTAAAAATACCCTCAAAAAAAAAAAAACATTCTCAGTGCTAAGTCTCTACTGACCCTCTCACTCAGATTTTGTCCTGTGGCTCAGCATTCTGCAGGTCAAAGACTGAAAAGTGCTAAGCTATGAGCTAGAACAAGTAAATGGACAACTGACTTATAGAGCTAAGAGGTGAGAGTCAAGACAGAGCTCTGGTTTAATTCATTAACTTCTGTGGAGGCTGCATTTGTTAAGTCATTCAGCTACTGGATTTCAAAACAGACTCTAGGATTTTATGGCACTGCTTAACTTAACAGTTTGACAAAGTAATGTTAAAGATCATCAGCTTTAACAAAGAACCACAGCAAGTGAAGCAAAATGCAGTGTGCTTTGAGGAAAATCAAGGGAAATCTCAGAGAAGCGTGCAGCAAGCAGAAGGCACTGAACTGAATAACCCCTCACAGCACTTTACTGGCCTGACCATAGCTGTCATTTGATCCCTCAATCCTGGTGAACAGGGTACCAAATTTACAGAGGAGTAAGAATTCTGAAGTACAAATGCTGTGCTGAAAAACTAATCTGTTATGTGCCAACTAAGAAACAAAAAGAACACTTGATATTGTTACATGCATCAATGTTGTTATTCCTTAGCTAGAGAAACAAATTCAACACTTAACTTGGTAAGAAGCCATTTTATAGAATCATGGAATCATAGAATAGTTAGGGTTGGAAAGGACAATAAGATCATCTAGTTCAAACCCCCTGCCATGGGCAGGGACACCTCACACTAAACCATGTCACCCAAGGCTCTGTCCAACCTGGCCTTGAACACCACCAGGGATGGAGCATTCACAACCTCCCTGGGCAAACCATTCCAATGCCTCACCACCCTTACAGCAAAGAACTTCCTCCTTATATCCAATCTAAACTTCCCCTGTTTTAAGTTTTAACCCGTTACCCCTTGTCCTACCACTACAGTCCTTAATGAAGAGTCCTTCCCCAGCATCCTCATAGGCCCCCTTCAGATACTGGAAGGCTGTATTTTTGCTCCTGCCAGGGATGTGCTCTCATTGCCAGGTTTATCAGACATCACAGCAACTTTTGAGAACACAAATGTTTAAACCAACAGAAGAGGGAGTCAAACCCTCCCAAAAAAACAAGAATTAGTTATCTGAAATGTAAACAAAGAAGCATTAAAAGTAAATCTGACTCTCAGCCAGTCATTTTCTAACAATGCATCTTAAATGGGCAGAGTCCAAGTGTTGTACTCCCCCTCTCCACTATGGTTGTATCATCTACTACAGTCTGGAACCATTCTATCCCTTCTTTGTTATGGTTACAAACAGCACTGGCACCCTGCAGCAATAGGTGTGTCTATACCCTGTGCACTACACAACCACCAAACTGTTCCCTTAAATCAAGGAGCTTGACTAGACCAGCAAGAGAGTGTTCTTCCTGCTCACACAGAATCACAGATGGTTTGGGTTGGAAGCGACCTTAAAGCTCATCCAGTTCCAACCCCCTGCCACAGGCAGGGACACCTTCCACTAGAGCAGGTTGCTCCAAGCTCCTGTGTCCAACCTGGCCTTGAACACTGCCAAGGATGGGGCAGCCACAGCTTCTCTGGGCACCCTGTGCCAGCGCCTCAGCACCCTCACAGGGAAGAGCTTCTGCCGTAGATCTAACCTGAACTTCCCCTGTTTCAGTTTGAACCCATCACCCCTTGTCCTATCGCTACTGTCCCTGATGAAGAGTCCCTCTCCAGCATCCTTGTAGGCATCAAGGATGCCTATATACGATGCATACATAGTATATATAGGAATACATAGTATATATAGGAATACATAGTATTCTTATGTCTTACATACAGCACTCCATTGTCTAAAGCTTCCACAAAACTCCACTGTGCCTGTGGTGGCTATCTTATAGCCAACCTGGAAATACAAACACATTCCAGAAGAATCATACACCTCTGTGTTTGATCTTTAAACCTAATTTCCTCTTTGTTTAAACATGGTCCCCACTGATAGGCTGAACAAACACTCCTAGAATCACCTTTGTTTCTCCTCCTGTTTCAAGAGGCTTTATCAGAACTGCCTTCCAACAGATACAGATTACCCTTATTAAATAAATTGAAATATTCACATTGTACACCCAGTGCTGATTTAAGCTGTTGCAATTCATTAATAATAGATCTAGGACTAGAGTGTAACAGAAACTAATTTGTCCCATTCTGATTTCAATACCATTCTTTATCATTAAAGATAAAAGTTTCAGCCCTAGCATATGCACTGGACTATTTCACTGTACATTTTTTACTGAGGAACAAACATCTGGAGTTAAGATGTAAAAATATACACCACAATCATTACTTTGCCACACTTGAGATCCTCATTAAAAAAGAGACAGCCTTATATTCAAGTGCACCTAATGTGAAAGGGAAGCATTAAGACTTCATTGGTTGTGAACACATCAATACTTGCTATGGGAGAGAGGTGTTTCACCAACACTCTCAGGCACGCTTCACAGCCAGACCAACTGCTAGTGTGAATGGAATTACAAATCCAAGAACAGCCAAACCAAAAATCATTCTTTACCAAGAGGGTGGTCCAACACTGCAACAAGCTTCCTAGAAAGGTCGTTGATGCCCCAGGCCCATCAGTGTTGAAGCATTTGGACAATGCCCTTAATAAGATGCTTTAACCTTTTGTCGGCCCCAAAGCAGTCAGGACTAGATGGTCTTTGTGGGTCCCTTCCAAGTGAAATATTCTATTACAATTCAAAAGGCAAAAATGCCTCCTGATCTCAACTAGATCACTAGGCTAGTAAAAATAAGACACACCAACTTGCAGAGCCAACTTCACCCAAAGGAATGGTTTCACTTAGCATCACATCTGCTTACTTTTGCCTTCTCAGGCCAAATGACCAGATACCCATTTGCAGAGAGCTCAGACACAATGGTCCTTAGCACAAGTTCAGAGTGAGGCTAGAAACACAATAAGTAAAACTGAATCATTCTGCTTCATGCCCTTCCATATGTAATTCCTCTTACAGATCCCAGCTGAAGGCAGTCACACAATTTATTTACACATTTCTCTCCGATGCCTTCAGTGTCAGCCTTAGTTAACAGAACCCAAGAGCATTGACTGCTTTGGATTCCAACTGCAAGCATACTCTGTTTTAGGCGATATGTCAGGGAGATGCATAATTATCCTGGAATTATAATAGAAAATGTAAGTTTTAAGTGCCAATAGGACAACAGACTGGCTGCTGACACATCCACATAACTACTCTACACATCGCTTCATGGTCACCTAAGCTCAGAAGTGATTTTCCTCTCGAATACACATTTCTGCCTGATTATTTCCCTCCAACTCTTCAATGTGCATTGTCTTATCATCTTGTTCACATATACAAGCTACAGCACTGATACTTTAGAATCCCAGAGAGAGAAAAAGGTAGAAGAATGACCACAGAAACAAGTACTGTTGGCAAGCGCAGTGAACTGCAGAACTATCATTTCTCCTCATTCATGCTTGTATGGATTGGCTGCGCAAACATAGGAGATGTTTATTCATAATGGTTCTGCACAAGTTGCTGTAAAATAAGCTCTAGAGAAGGAGCAGTGCAGTGCTGTGAGAAAATCTCGGGTTGTAGTGTATTTTATGTCTCTGTAGAGCTACCGCATGGTAATGGCTAGGAGAGAACTACACAGACCAACCAAACCCCTCCTGCATATTTCATCAGGGATGTCCATCTCAGAGTTCTTAACCAATCTGGGACAAAAGTGTCAAATTCATTTATAAAGTAATCTCTGTGAACTGCATTTCAGAAGACTCACTCTGCATGGTTGCCTAAATAAATAAACAGGGAGCACTGTGCAACACTGAGCCTAGAAGCATTATTCACACTCATGGGTAGTACTCTTCTGCTTGGCTGAGGAGCACGTGGCTACTCCTTGGCTGAAAGGAAACCATTTACCCTACGTTTTTTGTTCTTATTTCACTTCAGTGAAATCAAACAATGCCACCGATCTGGTGCAAAGGCAAACAAAAGCCAAGGAAGCTGTTTAGCCTAGTGCAGTGTTCAAAAGTGAGTGCAAGTCTTTGTGAGGGCTCATGCTAATCACTGTCAATCTGCTCTTTTCATGGCTAAGCTTCAGTGAGCACCTCAGGAAAAAGCAAGTCACTGTAAGGTTTTCATCAGGGAGACTTGCCTTTCTCACTTAACTGTAAAGCTAACTCAATTCTAGCAGGCTAACTCAATTCAGCCTCTCCCCAGAGCAGACAATGGTCACTAAACTAAACCACCAGTTTGCTGACTGATCATCAATTAAAAACCACCTTTAAGCAATTATAAGAGAAATAAGAAGCTGTACTATGTCAAAACATCATGACAATGAAGGTGAAACCATCCAGCTTTATTATAGCATTATTATAATGAAACACAAATATAGATGCTATACAGTTGAAAGAGGGATATCAAAATAGAAGGACTGACAGGGTTAAAATATTGCTTCCCTCTTACGAAATCGTATTTCAGAGCTTCTCTTAGGATACATATTCTGGGTTCTGACTGCTTATTTTTGTAGATCCAAAAAATAAGCAAGCAGTTAGCAAATCATCACTGCAATTATAGGCATAGGAATTTGAGGGCAAAATATAAACAGTATCTCTTTATTTCCATCTGCAAAAGCAAAACTGGGTTGTCTATAGTGCTGAATAAGCTTGTGTCAGTGACCTGCAGGAAAACCAATACTGCTGGTTAATGCTCTGCTAAAAATGTAGCTTTCAGAAGACTGGCATTGATGTCAGCCTTCTCTTACCAAGCAAGAGCTTTAAAGCACAATGAGAAAAAGTAACAGATGAGCTATGCAAAAGGGTCAGCATAGATCTAAGTATACTATTGAACGTCAGGAAAGGATGTTGAAACACCTAAGTGTGCCCTGCTCAGGCAGCCATAATGGTGCATCAAGCACTCTTCCTAACAACACCTATTCCCATCAATGTAAACCACAGCATCACAGGATCATCAGTGTTGGAAGGGGCCTCTGGAGATCATCCGGTCCAACACCCCTGCCAAGGCAGGGCCCCCCAGAGCAGGTCACACAGGAACATGTCCATGGTGGGTTTGGGATGGCTCCCGAGAGGGAGACCCTCAACGCAAAGCAGCTCTTACTCATGTTGAGGTGAAACTTGTTGTGTTTCAGTTTATGGTCATTGCTCCTCGTCCTGTCACTGGGCACCACTGGAAAGAGTCTGGCACCATCCTCCTGGCACCCGCCTTTGAGCTATTGATCTGCATTGATGAGATCCCCACGCAGGCTACTCTTCTCCAGGCTAAACAGGCACCATAAGAGAGCTGCTCCAGATCCCTAAATATCCTTGTGGCCCCTGCTGCACCATTTCCAGCAGCTCCTTGTTTTTCTTGTACTGAGGAGCCCTTTGAGAGCTCATTAGTACATGTCTTCATAAACCACCACAGGTAACAACAGATGAAATTATCATCTACTGAAACTCTTAGAGAGACAGTCTGGCATTCAGTCTCTAACAGTGTGTAGCCCTAGGAATGCATACAGACTTACTCTCTTGAATAGTTTAGAAAGCACAGAAGCACTCAATCTTCCATTCCCCATGTCCGCTTTTGAAAGGCTCACAGCTCCTAATGCTGTCTGCATCCAAGACCATGCCTATAGGAATGGAGCACAATATGCACGGGCAGATCCCAGCACACTGAAAATACTGCATTCCACACCCACTCCACACCACTGTGGGAATCTGAACACATTTAGCACAGGAAGGGAGCATATGGGCTGGATTTGTTTTGCTCATTTCTGATCCCAAGAGCATGGGGAGCACAGCTTTGGGCATGCTACTGTTCAGAACAGCCTGTCCCAGCAAGGAAGGGTGACACCAGGGGAAGAACTGTCTACTGCCATATAGAAAAGATTTCAAATGGATCCTCTTTGAACAGAAGCAGTCTTAATATCAGCCAAGATATCCAAACTGACAAAAGCACGGCCACAACATCACCGAGTTTAACAACACATTTTTCAGAGATTAAAAATTAATGGGCAGATGCCAAAGCGGGGGGGAAGAGGTGATGTGGCATATTGCATATTTTTATGACAGATGGTTTCAAATGGACTAATGAGGTGAGTGCTGGATATCTAGGTTGTGGTTAATATTTAACCTCTAGCCAGCAGCCACCTCTACGGTTTTTCTACCTGAGTGGTATGGTAAAGCAGCCTTACCTAATTGAGCTTTTGGAAACTCTTTGCTTATTTGAAGAGCATCTTCCAAATGAAAAGCATGAACAGATCCCGGAAAGGGGAGGGGGGAGTAGAGAGAACTCATCCCAGTGCTGGTAAGGGATTGAAACTCTAATGTTTTTTTTGCCCCCTGAGAAGCTCTGCTGAGGAGAGACACAAACTACATGAGCTCATAGTATACTGTGTCACTCTAAGAAAGAAAGAAGCTCAGTAAGGGACATAGTTTTTTCACTTCATTTCTAGACAATTTCAGAGTGGTAAAATCCTACGTTTCCATTAACACAAAGACTCGAACCAAAGAAACTACAGTGTTAAACTACAACAATAAATCTTGTCACTGCCCTTGAGATTTTATTTGCTTGATATAACAAGAGACATGGCATGTGTTCAAAACCTCTTCAGTACCTCCAGACTTTCACAGTGGCTAAGCACTTACGGCAGAAGGTACCACTCTGCAGTAGGCAGAACTTTTCGGATACTAAACCAACACTGAAAAATAGTTGTAAGCAATACTTAAACTCAGGGATAGTGGCTAAACCAATGTGAGGTGCACTGACATATGCAGGGTTGCTGGTTAAACACTTCAGAGTAATTCCTAGAATTCATTGTCATTTACATTGTGAAGTAACTACTCAAAATGCACTGTACAACAGCATCTACAAGAATTAAGAGATGAGTAAGAGCAAAAACAAATGGGAAATATTAACATTCTGAGCATAAATACAGAACATCACCATGAAAATAATTCTTAAGGCCTGTGCAAGAGAAAAGAGCCAGCACAGGGTTATTTGCTGTCACCAACGGGATGCTGGCACTGATGCCAATATTCTCACTTCCGCTTCTCTCACAACGGATCAGAGAACCACGAGGTCAGCTTCTTCAAAGCCCCTGTGTCCAACCTGCCCTTGAACACTGCCACGGATGGGGCAGCCACAGCTTCTCTGGGCACCCTGTGCCAGTGTCTCAGGTACTCCATTACACTGGGCTCAGGTACTCCTGACTGCAGATGATAATGCTCAACAAGTACATGCACAATGACAGAATGAACCTGGTTCTGCTCCAAGGGTGTACAGGGACCGCACAGCAGCACATCACCAACCGCTAAGATCTTCCTGACAGAGATTTGCTGCCTGCAGAGCTTAAGCTTTCGGTGGGAAAGTTTCACATTTCAGAGCAAACCAAGATGTTTTCACCAGGAAGAAATACTTGACCCAGGCGCTGCTACTCAGGTTATTTCCTGTCCTGAAACACCTTGGGAAATTTCATACCAAGCTTCAGCAAAAACTGCACCTTTTCCTAAACACTTTCACCACTCGAACTCTAACAGAAACCCTCCCACAGGACTCGGGGCACTCCAGGACCCTGGCAGAGCTCTCCCACAGCCTTTCATGGCCCTGCTCCCTGACAGCGCTTTGCACTACTCACGCAAAAGGCAAGGGAAAGGCCCAAAGAACCGTCACAGCTTTGCTGCCCCAACAGCCAGAACCAGACCGAGCTCTGGCCCACACCACAGAGGGACGAGGACAAGAACAACCCAAAACTGCCACCAGCCGCCTTACCACCACCACCACCACTGCAAAACATTGGGAAGCACACCCGTGAGCATCGCAGGGACAGCGATGCTGGACCCATCCCTGCCCCTCGCACATGAAATTCACCTCCCCAGAAAACATCATTGGGATGGGAAACCATCGTGGGCTGGGGAACCATGACTTAGGACAGGGAATCATCAACAGGGCAGGAAACCACTGCAAGGGGAAGCGTTGGATTCCATTGGCTGCGAGGCTGCCAGAGCAGCCACCATTGGTGGACCCTTGGGTGGGTCCTGCTGGAGAGGGGCCGTTGGCCCACGCCCAACTGACACTGACCAACGGTCATGGCAGGTACAGCAGCAGCTCCCGCTCCTCCCGCTGCCCCTGCCCCACAGGTAACCCCAGGCCGGCTCTGCCGGCCACTTTCTCACCCCAGCACCTCTCTCTGCTTCTCCCAACAGAGAGGTTTCCCCTCCACCTGCCAGCGCCATTACAAGTGTCTGGTCTGAGCCCCAGCGCTCTGGCCATGTTGAGACGTGCCTCTACTCGTGACCTATCTTCAGTCCCCGGGATGCTGCTGCCCCTGGGGCCTGCCCAGGACCTGCCTGGCCACCGCCACCTGGCGCGGGGGGGGTCAGGACTCCCCGGGGCCCTGCAGCAGCTGCTGCAGCTGCCCTCTGCGCTGCCACTTCGCCCCGTGGCACAGCTCCCCTGTGCCCATGGGCAGGACGCGGCCTCCACCAAGGACCGTGCACCCATGGAGGACACCGTCCCCTCTGCTAGGCCCCGCTGGCTTGCCCCAGCTCTACCCAGCACCGTGAACCCCAGAGGTGAGTCTTGGGGGTTGAGGAGCCTGAGCACAGGCAGCCAAGCTGAGCAAAGCCTGCATCGCCCTGCGCCTGCCTTGCCTTTGCTTGCTTTTGCAGCAGCAGTGACCACCCCAGCAGCTCTGGCACAGGCCATGCAGGTGTTCCAGCATGGAACAGCCGCCTTCCCAGAGGCCCTTCCCAAGCAGGCAGCAGACACCAGCTTCAGCCATCAGCTCGCCTGCTCTGACACCGCACACAGAGGTGACACCATCCCGGATGTCCCCAACTGGGCTGCATTCCTCTGCGAGTTCCCTGAACTCTCCGAGTACGTTCTGCAGGGTAGAAGCAAGGCCGGGGGGCGGAGGCGGGGGGGAGGCTAGGGGACACTGAGGACGATGTCCCTCGTGTCTCCATTCCACCAACAGCCTCACCATCACCGACTTCTTCATGGAGCTCCTTGACTTCTTGGAGGGCCAGGCACACGGCGACTGCCCGTTCAACCAGGCTGTGCTGCCACAGACACCGCACACTGAGAAAACCACCGTGAGCACTGACAGACACAGCCCTTCCACCGAGGTCCTCCAACAGCTCCCAGAACCCGCCAAGTACGTGGCGGGGGGGGGGGGAACGGCTACCCCAAAGACCCATCGGTGGTGGCAGGGCTGGGGCCAGCAAGGACACAGCCCCCGATGGCCCCAAAGTCCCCATTCCCAACCAGCTCCCTCAACAACCTCTCCCACCTCTCGCTGTACAGGCCAGAGCACATCTGCACTGTGAAGCTGGGGGATGGAGACAACACATTCCGTGATGGCCCTGACACTCCTGACAGCACCGATTCCCTCACCCAAGCCCATGACCTGATGCAGCATTGGGTGCACAGAACGAGATCCAAGGGCTGCTCGGAGTCACCCATGCTGGGGGATGCTGACCCCTTCTGGGGGGTGCCGGCCTCCCCCTTGCAGGACACACAGGGGGAGCAGGTCAGGGCGGCACCAGACCTCCCCCCATGGCCACAACTCAGCCCCTCGCATCCCTTCAATGAGAGCTCTCTGGAGAGCTCTGGGCAGAGCTCCGAGCAGGCTGCAGAGGCTGCGGGGGACGGCGCTGCACAGAGACCCCGCAAGGATCCCCTGACACCAACTGCACAGGATCTGATCCTGAGCCCCTGCTGCCAGCCCAGGGTGCTTCTAAGCCCCTTGACACAGCAGAGCCCACAGGCCAACCCCTTGGCTGCGCCCCTGCACCATGCATCAATCACAGACAAGCTGGTGCAGGAAGCACTCCACAGGCAGCCCAGGGTGCTTCTAACCCGCATGACACTGCAGAGCCCATACGCCAGCCCCTCGCCTGCGCCCCTGCACCATGCGCCAAGCACACACACACTGGTGCAGGAGGCACTCCACAGGCAGCCAAGAGTGCTTCTGACACGCTTCAGGCCGCCCAAGCGCCCTGAGCCAGCCCACACCACCACGGAGCAAGAGTCCTCCCAGCACAGCAGCGTCCCACCAAAGAAAAGGAGGAAGATGGTGCTGCCCCAGCTCAGCAAGCACTAGGAAATGCTGAGCGATGGGCACACGCACAGGCACAGCACCGCAGTGAGCAGCAGCACACAGAGGGCAGGAAGCTGCAAGGGCAGACCTGAAGACACCCTGCACAGACCCCACGGTGGCTTCCTGAACCCCATTCCCAACTCTGCACACGCTGGGGCAAGGAGTGAAGGTGCCGAGGACACAGTGACCACCACACTGAGACCCTTACAGAGCTGCCAATGACCCTGAAAGACCTGCAAGAGAGCGCCATGGCAGCCACTGCCCTGCAAAATCCAACAGGCAGGTGGCAAATCCCCTCGGAGACGCTAGATGAGATCAGCAGGAAAAGCACTGGAAGAGAAGGAGATGAGGATGAAGGATTCCCCAATGCTCACTTGTTAGAATGTGGGAGAAAACCAAGACAGCCATTTGCAGCACAAGATGCTCAGACTCTGCTCACAGAATCACAGACTAAGCAGAGCTGGAAAAGACCTTCAAGACCATCAAGTCCAAACATTGCCCAGCATGTCTGCAGCAACTGCAATCACAGCAATAGGCACTGCAGACACTGCAACAACAGCAACAGACACTGCAGCCAGTCCACCCACAGCAGCAAGCACTGCAGCCTCTCCAACCACGGCAAAAGGCACTGCAGCCACTACAACCACAGCAGCAAGCCCTGCAGTCCCTCCAACCACAGCAAAAGGCACTGCAGCCACTCCAACCACAGCAGCAAGCCCTGCAGCCACTCCAACCACAGCAAAAGGCACTGCAGCCACTCCAACCACAGCAGCAGCACTGCAGCCACTCCAACCACAGCAGCAGCACTGCAGCCACTCCAACCACAGCAGCAAGCACTGCCGCCACTCCAACCACAGCAGCAAGCCCTGCAGCCACTCCAACCACAGCAAAAGTCACTGCAGCCACTCCAACCACAGCAGCAAGCACTGCAGCCACTCCAACCACAGCAAAAGGCACTGCAGCCACTCCAACCACAGCAGCAAGCCCTGCAGCCACTCCAACCACAGCAAAAGGCACTGCAGCCACTCCAACCACAGCAGCAGCACTGCAGCCACTCCAACCACAGCAAAAGTCACTGCAGCCACTCCAACCACAGCAAAAGGCACTGCAGCCACTCCAACCACAGCAAAAGGCACTGCAGCCACTCCAACCACAGCAGCAAGCTCTGCAGCCACTCCAACTACAGCAACAGGCAAGGCAGACACTGCAACCACACCATCTCGCACTGCAGCCACTGCAACCACACCAACAGGCACTGCAGCCACTGCAACCACACCATCTGGCACTGCAGCCACTACTCACGAGTCCTGGGGCACAAACTGCTACGAAGTTCGCCATCATCCTGTGACAACTCACTGCAGGAATGAACTGGAGACACGCACAGGCAGCAGTCCTGAATGAATTCGCCTGCCAACTCCAGCAGCATGAAGAAAACTCTCTTCCTCCCGACGGCCTTTCATCTCGGCTGTAGAAAACCTGCCTGAATGATGGCAGAAACTGTTTCAGGATTTCCAGCAGCAGAAAGAAGACAGATCCTAATCCCCACCTCTACGGGCCAACATCTCCGCTACTGACAGAAGCCTCCTGCCTCTGCAGAGGGAGGATATGGAAGCCACACCCCACAGGGTACCCTGTGCTTTTACCTGCGAGGCCAGAGACAGGACAGGAGGAAGTGAGATGGAAAACCCACCCACCTAGGGGTACATGAATTGCAAGGAAGAACAACCACAAATGGCACTTCCCTTTTACTTGGAGAGGCGTCCTAGAGCCGACTGACACAGGGGTGGAAACACAGCCCTACCATCTGCCATGGACTGATCCACACCGCACTGGAACAGGGGCAAGCTCCAGAACACCTGCAAAACATTGATGACATTATCCTGTGGGCCGATACAGCGGAAGAAGGTTTTCAGAAAGGAAAGAAGACAATCCAGATCCTGCTGAAGGCTGCTTTTGCCAGAAAACAGAGTACGGTCAAGGCACCTGTACAGGACAGCCAGCTCTGGGCAAGAAAATGGCAAGACGCATGTCCCCACTTCCCCACACACCTGATCAACAAGATAACTGCAATGTCCCTGCCAACGAACCAGAAAGAAACACAAGCTTTCTTCGGTGCTGTGGGCTTCTAGAGAATGCATAGGCCAAATTACAGGCTGACTGTAAGCCCTCTCTAGCACGCGACTCAGAAGAAGAGCCATTTCCAATAGCAAGTCCCAGTCATCCAGGTATCCCGGAAGTCATCGTGGACTGCGTAGAGGGCAAAGAGTTTGGAATGTCACCAGAGGAGGAGCTGACACATGCTGAGGAGGCCCCACTCGACAACAAACTAACAAAGAATCCACCTGACCAGGAAAAGAGTCTGATTATTCCTGCCTTGGGAATGATGCTGCTTACACTGGGTAATATCACTTCACGGCGGCCACACACCCATCACTGCGCTGGACGCCTCCTGACACCCTTCTCCACTGCCCCAGATTTGAGCATCTCAACCTCAATCCCTTGTGATCACCACACTAATGAAGCAGGACCGTTGATCAAACTGGACAAGGGCAGCGCTCACGGAATACCAATCAGCTTCAGCATGCAACGATCCACCACCACACACCAGCCACCTTTCTTGCCCGCAGAGACTCATCACAGATGGAGCCCCAAGTCCCGGACTGAATGAACTTAACAGACGGTTGTAGGGATGGTCCAGAGACTACAGGAATGATATCTGTGTGTGTGTGTGTGTGTATATATATATATATATACACATTTGTATGTAGATCTCTTATATACATATATATGTATATCTCTCAAAGGACAGAAAAGGTGATGGTGGAAAGCGTGAGACCTGCCATGACGTCACTGCTATGGAATAAGAGGTGGATGGACACTGTCCTGATTTTGGCTGGCATAGAGAGATGTTTTTCCTGGCAGCTGGCGCAGTGCTGTGGTTTGGCTTCAGTCTCAGGACACTGCAGATAACACACGGAGGTTTCAGTTGTTGCTCAGTAGGCACACACCCCCATCGAGGACTTTTCAGGCTCCCATGCTCTGCTGTGGGGAGAGGCACGGGAAGCCAGGAGGGAGCAGAGACAGGACACCTGACCCAAACTACCCAAAGGGGGATTCCACGCCACACCACCTCATGCCCAGAATCTAACCTGGAGGGAGTTACCCCAAAGGTACCAATCGCTGCTCGGATCGGGCTGGGCATAGACCTGAGGGTACTGAGCAATTGTATTGTGCATCACTGTTGTTTACTGGGCTGCAGGGCCCCTTCAGAGCTGCCTATCGATGCACACGCTGGGACCAGCGGCAGCTGGTCTTTGCGTCAAATTGAGAAACGATGCATTCAGCACCATTGCCAACACACTGGAGAGCTGCAATGTGCCACCTCCAACCACAGAAACAGAAATTGCAGCCACTCCAGCAACAGCAACAGGCACTGCAGACACTGCAACCACAGTAAAAGCAACTGCAGAACTGAAATCCCAGCAACAGGCACTGCAGCCACACCAACCACACCAACACGCACTGCACCCACTGCAACCACAGAAACAGGCACTGCAGCCACTCCAATGTCATCGGTGTATTACAGGTGTTCTGGAGCTTGCCCCTGTTCCAGTGCAGTGTGGATCAGTCCACGGCAGATGGTAGGGTTGTGTTTCCACCTCTGTGGCAGTCGGTTCCAGGCGTGCTGGACGCCTCTCCAAGTATAAGGGAAGTGCCATTTGTGGTTGTTCTTCCTTGCAATTCATGTACCCATAGGTGGGTGGGTTTTCCATCTCACTTCCTCCTGTCCTGTCTCTGGCCTCGCAGGTAAAAGCACAGGGTACCCTGTGGGGTGTGGCTTCCACATCCTCCCCGTGCAGAGGAGTGGCTGTTGATGAGGTTGCATTGCCTGCAGTACCTGTTGCTGTGGTTGGAGTGGCTGCAGTGCTTGCTGCTGTGGTTGGACTGGCTGCAGTGCCTGATGCTGTGGTTGGAGTGGCTGCAGTGCCTCTCGCTGTGGCTGGAGGAAGTTAGATGGAACGTCTAACCACCTTCACAGGACTGGATGCATTACATGGCCTGGCATCTCGGGGACACAAAAGTATATGGCCCTACAAGACACCAGTGCACACTGTACCCGAATATCATCAAGGGTCACAACCCATTTCTATTTCTGGACCGACAGGGGAAGCCTAACTGGAGCAAACCTGACTCAGATGAAGAGCCATTTCCAAGTTCGGCATGCACCTCAAGGGGACTGAATCTTGGGTGAGAACAGCCAGTGAACTGGATGTAAATATAATGCAGAATATGCTCCCTGATCACTGGCAATACTCACAGCATCTGTCAGCTTTGTCTCCTGTGCTCTCTTTCGGCATATCCCAGGCAGACATTCCAGATGAAAAATAATTAGCCAGACTGGAATATGTGGCAATTATCCAAAATGGTACTTAGATTTCTGCTCTGAGAAATGTGATGAAACCCTTAATGACGTCAAGCAGGAAGGGGAACGGAGAGACAAGGGTTTGAAGCTGTTTTCATTATGAAAACTGACAGCTCTTGTTTAGAATTTCACCCCCAACTGCCAGAGAGATTAATAGTTTTCTTTCAAAGGTACATTTTTATAAGATATTATGTTTTCCTCTGAAAGCTGAATAGCTCCATTCAGAAACATTTGTTGTTGTCAGATGCTGCCTAACTGGGCTGAGAGCCTACTGTAGCTCTGCAGATCTGTGACCTGCACTTCACTCCCTCCAGGCACTATAAATAATTTCCATGGAAACAGCCCTGAAGAAGATATCTGCAAGCCAGGAAGATATCTATAGCCTTTCTCTTAGATTTATGTCTTTTATTTTTCCCTCTCCATTTTCTCAGTTAAACCAACATTAAATACATTCATTTTATAAAATGCTTTACACACACAGCTAAAGTTATAAAAGAAATGAAAGATACAGCAGGGGGAAATCTGTAGGAGATTCCTACTCCACAATATGTATCTACCTATTTATGGATTATCTTCACACCCTCCATTCCCATTTGCCCCAAGGAAAAATGACATTGCACCTACACTGCACCATTTTCCACCCAAGGAAGAATTCTCCCTCAGTCATCAGGGCTGCAGGTAATCATCTGTGTAAGGTATTTCATGAAGATTGTTCTAATTCGCAGCCTGATGAGGCAGAGAAGAGAAGCAGATCCATGTGAAATCAAAGCTGAAGGGCTCTGAAACAGCCTCGTCAGACCATGAAGGGAGGAAATGAACACAGGGCAATGCACTGCAGTCTAGCCAAGCCCAAATCTGAAGCTTGTCAGGCCTGTATGTCAATTTAACATACAGTGAAAATGAGCTTTCCAGCCACTTCTCCTTCAGCAATGGAAAGAGAATGTTCAATGTAGTAAAGATAATCTGAATATCTACCAAATCCTGTTCTGTCATGATCCCCCAGTTAATGACAGTGCATATATACTGGAGGTGTACTCCCTCTTTCTTCTGGCCCTAGGAATACCATGGCTTTTAGCCCTCTCTGCGAACTGTACTGCTGGTATTGCTTTCATTGTCCACTGAAGCTGCAGATGACCAGTCCAAAGTTTTAAGAGTTTCCTTACTCACTCTACAGGTATGAGGAGAAACAGAGATTGCCTTTTCTGGGCTTGTACAACCTGGCTGGAGTTCAGGGGACAAAGGAAGCCAGTCAAAGCATCAGAATAAAGCTCAAACACAAAGCACCTAAGGAAAAGCAACTGTAGTCACTGCTTCATTTCTTTTCAGTATAACAAGAGTTGTCACTGAGCATAATTTACTATTTAAGTAATTATTCTTAGCTGCACTACAAGAAACTTTTGCAGCTCCTTCTCCCCTCTGTGAGCCTCCCGTAGGATCTAGTTTACCCTAACATAAGCTTTGAGCACTAAGAGAGTTTTCTTCACTAAAACACAGCAGATTCCACACCATCCTTTATATTTTTGCCTGTATTTTATGATCCAAAACACTTCTCTTAGTACATTCAGTACTATTAGAAATAGAGTTCATAGTAGTGTCAACACTAGCATTAAAAATGACAACTTGGGCTTCCTCAATCCTCAATGCTCTAAAGCAGACTTCTTTAAGAAAAGGTTGCCTATCAGTACATAAGCCATTAGCTATACACTTCTTTTAAGGCTTCTGTTTATACTAGACATGTCAGAAAAATCCTTGAGAAGCCAAGACTTTCTTGGCATTTTTTCATCCAAAAAGTTTAGGAAAACATCAATTAGAAGCTAATTTTTCGCAAGATGTTTGTATTTACATCTGTTCCTATAGCTACTGAAATCCAGAGTGCTGCTCAACTTGTGTTTGACAGGTTTGAGGTCCAACAGTTAAAAGAACAAGAGTACCAAGATATTCTGAAGGTGCCTTTTCTTTTCAGATTGTTCTCCGATCCCAACTCTACCTGTTATAATTCACGCTGTAACTACTTCAGATACAACCCATGTATTTAACATCAACATTACTTATCTGTGCCATCTTACCACTATAAAACGAGTATCTCATAATAATTACCCATCTTCTTTCTCAGAATGATTAAGAAGATTAATTCATTAATGTTTGTAGCACTCCTGGGACTCTCAAATGAAAAAGTGGTACATGGATGAAGGGCTTTGAATTTTGAATTCACCATCATAATCACAATTAAATAAAGGAGAACTTTCATGCTGTTACTCTCAGATTCTCTTTTTTTCAGTTCGCTATTTTATTTTTTCCTACAGGTTGCCATTTGCTGCCAAATATCCGAAAGGATTCAAAATTCCATACTACAACTTCTTTTAGAACAAACATACATTGCATCCATCACACATTAATCAACTGCATCTAGGCAACACAGGTGAAGTTAGCTCATGCTCTTGCCATCACCCCTGGGCAAAGAGATGGGCTCAGCAACTCCCACCTCTCTAACTGCTGGAAGTAGCCACATCAGACACAAAAAAGATGCATAGCAGCAAAATTGTTTCTTAACTTCCGACACAAACCAGGTATCTCATCAGAATCCCTCCAGTGGGAACAGCAATTCCCAACATATGCTGAATCTACCCCCATCTTCCTGCCACCAAAGTACTCACATACTTTGACATTCAGCCCCTGGTTTCTCCTGTCAATCATTTTGAATTAAAAACAGAGTAACAAATTATTTTACAAAATATGGTCTAGACATTAAAAAAAAAATCAAATTAAGAATTTGTGGATTAAGAAAGAGTAAAAGAGAAACAGAAGAAATTCAACTCTACTAGTTGGTTTCCCTCTGGCAGTTTTCAGTCCTTTCATTTAAAGTTAGTGACTGAATGTTCCCAAGTGACATCCATTTAGTGTCTGTAACAATTATCTAATAAAAAAATCTTATAAAGTATAGCAAGATAAAGCATTTTCAGAATCACACTCAGACTTTATGATCATGACATTTGATTCATCAGATTGCAGACTTATTAGAAATAATAGTCTTGGCTTAATTTTCTGAATACCTGATTAATAGCTAGTAAGCTTAAACAGCTTAATATTTTGACATAAGCTTTGAAACAAGATACTGTTTTTCTTAAAACAAGAAAAAATAAGTTTTCAGAAGGATAAACTGTAGGTTTGGTCACTGCAATATACACCTTCAAGTATTATACACAATTATGACAATAGAGGGTTGGAACTGGATCACCTTAAGGGACACCTTCCACTAACAGCAGGTTGCTCCAAGCCCCTGTGTCCAACCTGGCCTCGAACACTGCCAGAGATGGGGCAGCCACAGCTTCTCTGGGCACCCTGTGCCAGCATCTCAGCACCCTCACAGAGAACCATATGTGAAATATAGTGAATATACAGAATATATTTGAAATCACAGCTGTGAGCAACCCACACCTAACAGCTACAGGCTCACACCTCAGCTGCAGATTTGGAGTGGCCTGGGAATGAGTTGATTTCTATTCTCAGCCGATTCATCTCCTTTTACAGATATTAAATTCTGTTGTATAATTACTAAAATGTCTTTCACAGTCTTCTTGCTCAGAGATGAGTACTCAAATCATCTGGGATTAGGCTATAATTAATTATAAACAGCCTTCCTTACAAGCACATCCACTTTTATGAACAGACCTTGGTTTTGCAATAGTTTTTTGCTCCTCACAGCTATTTGACTTATGGTTGGGCTAAACAGGCTCCAGCCAATGGTCCCTTTCCATCATAGCACAAGTGGGTCATTGCAATAGCTTAGGAAGTAGGCTGACTTCTGCATTATTCCTAGATACAAGAAACACTTAGGACATCAGAATGCTCCTGAAACTGCGCATGGCATAAGCCTCAGGCTCCTACTACTTTGTCTTCACAAAAGACATTATAATGCTACAGTCCTGAATTGTAGTTAATGTCTAGGATTACCTTTAAACTGTGCTGAAGAAAACTGAAAAAATGCTGCAGAGGGGATTTGAAACAACACCATTTTTTTTACAAGATCGGAAATCTAAGATTTATTCGCTAGCCTTATACAGTTTAAAAATGCTTCTGTAAATAGATCACAGGACTTTTGTTGGTGAGGACAGAAAGTACCTCGGAAGCAGCAATACACAGAGATCCACTAAAGCAGACAAGCATTGCTTATATAATGGCCCTCGAAAGAACCCCAAACAGAAGATTTGCTTTCACCCAGAACGTCACACAGCTGCAGAGGTTGTGCTTTTGCAGAGTCTGAAGGGGAAAGTAAGATTAAAAGCAGAGTTGGTTTTTTTTCCCCTTAATGCTCCTTAATTTTTGTCTCATCCTGCCCCCTGGTGCACAGGTCTGCTGCTTTCACACAGGCACATTTGTACAGCCCTGCATCTGTTACAGGTATTTGTGAAAAACAATGTGTATCACTTAATGTGGGAAGGATCTTATTAAATACTAAGGGGAATACAATAGTATTCTTATTGATTTATCTAAAAATTAACAAAGCATCTGCAGAATTTTCAGTGCTGCAATATATATTCTTTCTATTCCAGAGAAGTATTTAATGATCACCATTAAGTGAGAATGGATAGTAAGATATATATATGTATATTTAAACATACAACGTTCATTATTGAATAATGTTTCAGTATGAGCTCAGGATATAGCATCATCTACAGCATGAGAGAAAGATTGTTTATTTACATGTCACAGATTCCTTTCTTTTGTTTCTAGAAGGATCAACAAAGATGCTAGCACAGACCTGCTGTGCTGTAGCACCTTAGGAGCTAGAAAGGTGGTTTGGTCCTTCCTACCTGTTAGATCTAAAGCAGAATTAAAGGCTAAGATTTGTCACCCATTTAACTGCTGCAATTCTACTCTTACTTATTCCTCATTACTTAGAGGAATGATTTGCTCTAAGAGTTACAAAATAAGATACTACCAGCACAGGTAAATGCTAAGTTTAGTCTCTTCAGCATACTCAGCCATGTTTAGGTTATTTTGAGGCAACAAAGTTTGCAAAAGCTCACTATGGCCACATGAATGGTGACACCAGGGTGTGACATTGGAGTACACTCACCTCCCCATGCTCCAGGTACCACCACAGGCCTCTTGATCAACCAGAACAGTCTTAGCAGCAGCCACAGCCTTCTTCAGGTGCCTTCATCATCCACCTAAAACCCAAACAGATTCTTTATACCTTTCCTTGTTTTTCTAGTGCACAGAAGTGCACCAAAAGGAGCATGACCAGCAGATTAAAGCTCAATCCTGTTCTCACCCAGGCAACACAAATAAGAAGTAACTTGTAGAGGCATATGTAGGAACAAAACACTAAAATAGCAGAAAATATCAGAAACCAGAGCAGAAGCTTTATGTTTTCCATATGCAATGTGGCCTGGGTTCTCAGCTGATGTCAAGCAGCGTAATTTCCAAAGCTCAACTGCTTTGCACTCTCCAGGAATCCAGCCATATGTGACAGCTTTGGGCAAAGGAAGATAAGACATTTTACTACAGCTGCATGACAATTTGCCTAAACTGTGAATTTACAAGTTGCAATCAGGTTGGTCTGCCCCACACAGGCATGTGAAAACACTGCAGGCTACATGACTTACACAGTGCCCCTGCCAGATCCAAAACCTGGTAAGAAAGGGTAGGTTGCAGATGATGATGATCTGCTACCTGCAAACTAATACCAGCATGTTTAGAGAACAGTTTCTTATCACTGGGTATTACCACAGGACAAACTTTTCACTATTTACCCACCCAACCCAGATTAACTTGTGCTCAGGCATTTAGGGATTATGTGTCTTTAGGAGCCTCAGATACTGGGGTACACAGGATTGTGCTTTCAGGGCCATTTGAAGGCTTATTTAAATAACACTCTCACTACACAATTAAAACCAGTTTGGTTTCAGTGTAGTTAACCTGCCAAGGGTACAAGTAGGTGCTATACAGTCTAATTTAAAAAAGAAAGTTTTCTCCCTTTTGCCACTGAAACACAGACAGGGCTCTGGTTCACCTCCAGTGGCTGCAAGTGAGTTAGCCCTCAATTTATACAAACTTAATTCTAAATAGTTCAGATGAGGACGTGATCCTGCAGTCCTTGCTTGTGTCAAACAGGATATAGTCAGGTGAACACCACCACTGATTTTAATAGTCTAACTGTACACAGGAAATAAGTAAATAAATTAATAAATAGGAAGCTTTACAAAATGAGAAAGTATCTTATTTTTTGTGATTCTGGATTATAAAACACTACCATGCTTAACACTCTTGGCTGAGCCATCCAGTCCATAAACAGTTTCGCTGACACAGAATCCCAGGACCTTCAGTGTTGGAAGGGCCCTCTGGAGATCATCCAGTTCAATCCCCTGCCAAGGCAGGGCCACCCAGAGCAGAGCACACAGGAACATGTCCATGGTGGGTTTGGCATGGCTTGAGAGGGAGACTCCACAACCCCCTGGGCAGCCTGTGCCAGGGCTCTGACACCCTCACGTAAAGCAGCTCTTCCTCAGGTTGAGGTGAAATTTGTGTGTTAGTTTGTGGCCACTGCTCCTCAGTCCTGCTCAGGGAAAAGGCAGATTGGCAGCCAAACAGCCTGTGAGTTGGAGCAATGTCCCTGAAGCCAGCAATTGGGATAGAACAAGTCCCTCCTCTCAGGCACAGAAAGGACCCCTCAGAGACCAGCCTCAGTGTTAAGTTCTGCAGGAGCTGCAGAACAAAAGAAATACCCACTTAGCAAGCTCTAGGGCTTTCCAGACCTTCTTGTGTAACACCTCTCTTCTTACCTGCTGTGATGTTTCAGTGTTTTGTCTGAATGCCCAAACACAGAATTAGAGCCAACCAAGGGAGGCGGCAAAGGCTTTGGACATAGCTCCCAGGCGTGCTGCTTCACTTCTTGGGGTTGCTGACCAGGACAGCAGACTTCTTTCATCAAACCAAAAGATACAGCTGGGAGGAGGGGAAAAAAGAGAGGTTTTCAAGACACATGGACGTTAATGGCTTTTCTGTGCCCCAAAACTTTGTTTTTCCAACCAGCTGGTCTGTCAAATAGAAGGCATCACCTCTGCCTATCCATCTTGCATACTCACCAAGCACTTAAGGAATTAGACAAATAATTCTATTAACAGATAGGGCTGGTTGGTACTGATATGGAGAAAACTCCAGGAACAAACTTGCCAACAAAGTTTTCAAGCTGACAAGCAGGTATTCTTTATTGCGGCACCAGGAGACATGGGGGATAGCTCCTCCTAACGTGTGTCTCCCCACTGCCACACAAGCCATCCTTTTATAGCCACTGGGCATACATACATATTCATGAGGCTACATATGGATTACATAATTTTCCAGAAAGTTCCCCGCATGCGTACAGAATTGTGGTGGTGGTCTCTGAGGGTCATTTACTTCTTCCAACAATCTTCATCACTTCTGGCAGCCTTTGAAGCATGCGCAGTAGATGCTCATACCAGTTTAATTGGTTCATTAGCACCAGAGACATAATAATCCTCCTATCCTCCTACTTATCAGTTAGTTTAACTGTAGCCCATCCTAGACACCTGCGGTTCCCAGATACTCCTTATCCCTGTGTCCTATTCTTCTAGACTGTTTTTCGTAAACTATGTCACAACTATAACAATTTATCTTGCGAGAATTCTCAGTATGTTCTCTAGCTGTACTCTATTTTTTTTTCTCTATGTATCACGCACCTCAGTAATTTTCCATTGCTACTGTTACAAAGCCATCAAACTTAACATTACTTAAATCTAATTCTAAAGGTTTCTATATTCCCTTTTGTGATTTTGTGCCCCCTTGTTTCAGTACACGTGTCTTGGTTCTGGACAATTTTTGTTGATGGTCCTCCCTAAGCAGTGTGCAGCAAATTCCTTGCAAAACTTGTATCTGTTCCCATTAACTAAGACCACAAAGGACAGTTTCTATAGCCTCCCAAATTCTTTCCTTCAACCCATAAGGGGAAGAGGATAGTGAACCTAAAGTAGGAAGATATTCTGTCAATTTTGTAAGAAACCATGAAGATGTTCCAAGGGCTGGAGCAGCTCTGCTCTGGAACCAGGCTGAGAGAGCTGGGGTGGTTCAGCCTGGAGAAGGCTCCTTCAGGGGAGACTTAGAGCAGTCCAGTGCCTAAACGGGCTCCAGGAAACCTGGAGAGGGGCTTTGGACAAGGGCCTGCAGGGACAGGACAAGGGGAATGACTTTAACCTGCCAGAACAGGGGAGACTGAGATGAGCTCTTAGGCAGAAGCTCTTTCCTGTGAGGGTGCTGAGGCGCTGGCACAGGGTGCCCAGAGAAGCTGTGGCTGCCCCATCCCTGGCAGTGTTCAAGGCCAGGTTGGACACAGGCGCTTGGAGCAACCTGCTCAAGTGAAAGGTGTCCCTGCCTGTGGTAGAGGTTGGAGCTGGATGAGCTGTAAGGTCCCTTCCGACACTATGATTCTGTACATGTGAAGAATTCTAGAGAAGAGACTACTTCTGTATGTATTGTCACTAAATGGCTTCCATATAACCATCAAGTGTCTTGAGCACAGTCTCTAGAAAAGAATCTGCTTAGCAGTGTTAAAGAAAGCAGAATCCATCAATATGTGTATGCTTGTGAAAGAAAGAGTACCAGTTGCCTGGACAAAGAATAGGAAAGCAAAATCCAGTTGTGCAAACCTACCTCTATTAACTGTTCCTCTACGAGCCCCTGCAGAGCTGCCAAGCAGCTCTGGGTGGGGGCGCTGGGTTTTGGAGGAAGCCCCTTGCTTTTAACTGGCCTCTTCCTCCTTTTTTTTTGTTGTTTCCTTGGTGACAAGCTCCCAACCCCTGCATTAATGCCCTCCTCCTTTTCTGTCCGAGCGGCCCCTGCACAGTTTGGGCCTGCAGCCACCAGCCCAGCCCCTCTCGGCCTCCCTGGCGTCTCTTCGTGTCGTCTGCCTCCCTCCGCCCACCAACCCGCTGCAGCAGGGCACGGCGTGCACAGCCCGGTCCACGCTCACCTCAAGAGACGAGCGGAGGCAGCTGAGACACCCGGAGCTCCGCGCTGCCGCCCGCCCAGCCCAGCTCCGCCCGGCTGCCACCACAGCGGCCTCGCCTCACCCTGGGCCCCTGATCTCAGCGCGCGCGCGCCTTCCCGCGCAAACTGCCACAGCGCCCTGCCCCCCTCCCGCCTTCTTCCCGTCATGGCGGTGCCGGCCCGCAGCGCCTCACCGCGGCAAAGGGCCGGTGATGGACGTCGATGGGCTCGGGTGTGCCGGTGTCCGCGCCGCGGCTCAGACACGGTTTCCTTCTAGAAGTTCCTGTACAGAGACAGAATCTGCCTTGTGTGCACCTGCTTCTTAATCTTTGATACATTTAGCACGTAAGCTCCACAAAGGGTCATTAAATCCCCTGATTTTATATTTAGAAACCCACAGAACTTATCCCAAACCCACAACCATCCACGTTTTACCTGAAGCACTGGGAAGCCCATCACCCCTTTCTCCAGCCATAAATACACCTATGTGACTTGCCAAAAGTTCACCTGGAACACCATAGACCCACATGAATATCATCGCGGGACTCGCCTTCTTCCCACCAGGAATGTCTCTTCTGCTGCTGCTGTTGGGTACATTCCTCAGTCATTTCCACAAGTTCTATTACATGAAAACCTGGCCTTTTATTAAAGTAATGAGGTAACTTTTAAACCTGCATTTGCTTATAAAAAATACATCTTCTTAGGAAGTTGTTTATATGCCAAGGAGTGATACCATTATTCCTGTGACTTCTCCAAGAGAAAAACTATAATGTTATTTGTGCTACAGCAGTGATTCTGTCCCCTTAACAGTGTCTGACTTTGCTGGGCACAGTAAATTCATGAAACTTCAGTGACTTCCTGGCTCTAAGAGGTCACACTTTAAACAATACATGGAGAAAACCCTGGAGTGTTAATATTGCATGCACATGCACCAGAAGGGATTATTCTCACCATGCATGAATTGGACTACACACTCTTGCTACTCGTACTGAAAGTCCTCAGTGTAATACCACAGCTTGCAGGACTGGAGGCGGAATTACATCCTCTTCCAAATCCTGCAGATTGAGTGCTCCCTCCCACCCATTCCACTGTACTGCTGCCAAAGTTCACTCTCACTGGTATTGTCATTTCTAGTTTGAAAATGCTTTCAGATTGCAAGAGGCTGCAGTGGAAAAAAAAAAAATCACTGACATGAATTTGGCATGCTTCTCTGTGAGCAGCAGAGGGAAACTGCCTGCATTGCAGCATGACAGTCAGCATCCCCCATGGGTAAGAGCATTTGTTTCCCTCATCTGAGAGCAGCACACAAAATAGCTGCGCCAAGAGCCATTGTTCACTCTCCTATCAGTGGTCAGCAACAGGGGAAAAGGTGGACTTGGTGAAATCTAGCATGCTGAGCTTGAATCAGCCAGGATGGAGAAGACCTTTAAGATCATCAAGTCAAACTGTTACCAAGGCCACCACTAACCCATGTCACAGCTACCAGAATTTCCACAGAACAAATAATACGCAGGGTCTGGAGCATTTCTGCAGCAAACTCCTGACCTGCAAGTCCAGGTGATTTGAAAGCAGTGCCCTTACAAGCAGTTTCCAGTCTGATGAAGCCACTTTAAAATCATAGAATCATAGAGTGGTTTGGGTTGGAAAGAACCCTAAGATCATCCAGTTCCAACCCGCCTGCCATGGGCAAGGACACCTCACACTAAACCATGTCACCCAAGGCTCTGTCCAACCTGGCCTTGAACACTGCCAGGGATGAAGCATTCACAGCTTCCCTGGGTAACCCATTCCAGTGTCTCACCACCCTCACAGTAAAGAATTTCTTCCTTATATCCAATCTAAACTTCCCCTGTTTCAGTTTTAACCCGTTACCCCTTGTCCTTTCACTACAGTCCCTAATGAATAGTCCCTCCCCAGCATCCCTATAGCTGCCCTTCAGATACTGGGAGGCTTCTATGAGGTCTCCACGCAGCCTTCTCTTCTCCAGGCTGAACAGCCCCAACTTTCTCAGCCTGTCTTCATACAGGAGGTGCTCCAGTCCCCTCATCATCCTCGTGTCCTCCTCTGGACTTGTTCCAACAGTTCCATGTCCTTTTTATGTTGAGGACACCAGAACTGCACACAATACTCCAGGTGAGGTCTCACAAGAGCAGAGCAGCGGGGCAGGATCACCTCCTTCGACCTGCTGGTCACGCTCTTTTTGATGCAGCCCAGGATACAGTTGGCTTTCTGGCTGCGAGCGCACACTGAAGCCGGCTCATGTTAAATTTTTCATCAAACAGCACCCCCAAAAAATCTGTTATGCTTGTCTCTACTGAGAACAGTTTTTGGCATATCTTAAAAACATTGTAGAGTGGTTCTCAGTTTTGAGAAGCTTCGTTTCTTCTTCTTATGCTGAAGATGTTTGAGCTTCCATAGAAGGACTAATCAAACCAAAAGAATACTCTGTCATAGACTGTGTGTGGACCAGATGTGCTGCTGTTGATGTTACCAAGAGATTTTTCCCCCAGTGGGTTCATAGGAACAGGAAGAGGCCATATGGTAGTAAAGATAATTTACATAGCACCTTTTATCACCGAATATCACAAAGCACCTTGCAAGTCACCTACTGTTCAGGAAGAATTTCACTCGGAACTGAAATGCACATACCTTTAGGGTAAAACTTGGCAAACACATAATAGACACAGTAATGCTATGAAACAAGTAACTTGCTGTAAAGAATAAAGCCATAGCAAACTGAATCCTGAGAGGAAGATGGGCAGACAAATTCTATCTATAAATCAGTTGCAATTGGCACAGTTTCCCCCTATATGCAAAGCAATACTTTTTTAAAATTAGTATCTCCTTTTTAGTAAGTGCAACCCTGTTAAAATGATCTGCAAATATAGACACTGAAAGTGGAACACAAGACCAAGTGGGCAACTTCTTATTAGTTCTGTAGACATTTACTGTACATATGCACAGTAAATGTGCATCCATCACCTTAATCTCAATGTCCCAGAAGGTAATGTGGCCAAGAAAAGTTGTTCTAGTTTTTTTATACTTGTAACTAGGAGGTAGTTTAGGAGGCTCTAGGCAGTTTCTGATTCTGTCACAAATATCACTACAGAAGTCTCAATAACCAAGAAAAAGGAGGTGTTTAAAATACAATAACATTTTCCTTCTATCCATCTTGGGGAAAATGAACAGTAGGAGAAAGAACACATGATAAAGTGCGATCTGCATCAGAGGCAGTAAAGAAAACAGTACTGTCTTTTCAAATCAACATAAAATTCCTTTACTGAGGTCTAGTATTTAAAAATGTTCCCTTCTTTGGTTACCATTCTACCACTTCCAGACTGATGCTTTCAGCCCAGAATCTGTCTAATCTCCAGTAGGTACATTCGTATTATGCTTAAGTGCTGTAAGAAGGCAATTCTAAATGCTGCTCAACAAATGAAATGAATATTAAGTAGACAGACACCATGATTTAATTTATGTTCTATATTTATAGAGCTCCCAGAAGAACTAACTACAAAATCCTTCACCGCACTTCAAATGAACCTGGAAATGTAGTTTATGGAAAGAGACTCTGGAGACAAGGATTTTTGAAGAACCTGGAAAGTTCAGCTCCTACCTTTTGCTTTTCTGTTCTCAGAATTGCTGTCCTGTCCATGCACAGTAACTCAGGCCTGGTCACACAGTCATAGCAGTCTTAGCACCACGTTTGCCCTTGCAACCTAGCTGCAGTGCTCCTTCCTATCCCAGAAAAGAGAAAGGTGTGAAGACAACATTACTGACTCTGTAATAAATGAGGTAACAAGTAAGACATGTAATAAGTGACCAGCAGGTCTTATCTTCATCCCAGCACTGCAACTTGTATAACCAAGAGCACAACATTTTCAGCACAGCTATGGGACAGCTGAAAAACTTCTGGGTATTAAACTAGCTGCCTAGGAGGAAAGGGGTTTCTTGGAGCTGTTCAAACCCTTAAAGTTGACTATGACAAGACAGAGCATCAGGATATTCCTGCTCACTCCAAAGGAGTAACAGCAGAGGTTGTACAGCAGACACATCAACACGTGGCTGCCTTGAAAATCATGGATTAGAAAAGACACCAAAGGTTTCCTTGACTCAGATGTCCAAGGGGGAGCAGCACAGCCATGTACTGAAGTTCTGTACTCTTACCCCAGTATGGACCTGATAAGCATTCCTGGGAAGTGTGCAGGAGCAGTATCACTCCACAATGATGATGCCCATTTCCATGGTGGTGTTTTGTTCTGCCTCCTGATGTACTTACAATCAGAGGTGCAGAACAGGATGAATCCAATGCGCTCAACCCCCAGGAGCAATTTGTTTTTTTCATTTTTAAAGTAAGAGTCATAGGCACTAAAAGGCTGTGAAATTACTATTATTAAACTACCTTTAAATATGTTTAATGGCACCACATGCTGACTCAGAAATTCCTTTCCTCCAAGCCTATAGAAAGCGGAGGGCTTAATTGTGAATGCTTTATTATTGTGTTGATAAATGTACCATAGCATTCATGCCCTTTCAGAAAAAAATTCACACAGGCCCTTTTTCACTCAGTGTCTTAAAGATAAAACTTCAATAAATCTCCTTAGAAGAGCAATCTGAGCTTCTGTAATAAAAATAATAATAAAACTAGCACTTACCTTACTTTAGATCTTCAAAGTGCTGTTTGGATATTAAGCAATTTGTCCCTGTTGCCAAGGATTTTAGTTTGCATTGGACAGCAAGTAGCAGCAGGTATCTTCCCACCTCCCTTTCCCCTGTCTCCATTAGGGTTTTTTCTCCTTCCTGTTCTATTACACATATGCTAGATTGGCTTCCCTGTACATGGGAATTCCAGACATCTCTTCCTGATGCTACTGAATGGTTTGAATTTGCTTTTACCAGCCAGGGGAACCCATCAGACATCTATTATTTCTAAGATTTCTCAGGAATGGAAAGGAGAGTCAACTTTCTTCTAAAGCCTGTTCTCTTGCCGTAACACTGAGATGCCATGAGTATGTTTTACAAGGAAATATCCCCTTCTTTCTAGCTCCAATGCCCTTATTTTCTACCAAAACTAGTGAAACCAGGGGGAGTAGAACAGTATTTATGCTTACACAAATACAAGGATAAATACTATTGCCCTCAGTTTGTATAAAGTGACAATTCCTGCTGTTTATAGGAGACCACCTCCTTTTCAGGTAGCAGGAAGTGCAGGGAAAAGAGTCAGCGCTGCTTTACAAACTGGGGACCACTGTACAATAACCGAGATTTGCAGAGCCAGAGTCTGTCAAGGCAGCAATGCCAGAAAGCAGTTGTACTTCAGATGTATTGCGCTCCCACCCCACCCAGAACCTCAGAAGCTGGTACAGTCCTGGCTCCTCTTTGCAGCACCTCTTTCTGTACGTGTTCAGAAGTGTAAAGTGAACCACATCCTTGGAATTTCAAATTATACCCCAAGGAGACAGAGGAGTTTGCAGATGTAACCAGCATGAATTCAGTACATTAATTCTGCAGGCAGAAGAGCGTCCAATGTCCAAGTGCATTACAGCCATTTATCTTTTGCTTATCCAGGAAGATTTCTATAAGCTTGTGAGGGGAACATTGTCAATAAACATGAAAATAAAACCACCACAACCTTGGCTTGAGGAACGTTTCCCAAAGGTAAGGATTACCATCACCCAGTGAAGCAATCCCATTTCCAGATGGTACCAGCATAGAGGCATGGCATATCCACAGCAGCTATGACTGAGCTGTGAACCTTGTGTTGCTTCATTGTTTTCTCTCCCTGTCTCATAGAATCACATCATCAACCAGGTCGGGGAAAGACTTTTAAGATCAAGTCTAACCTGAAAGTGAGAAGCATAATAGTACACATCCTGAAAGGGCTCTGCCACATGCTTGGCTCCCCCTGCAGAAGCGGTTCTGACAGGTTGTGTTAAAACCCAGCCCCCTGTTTGCAAGACCAATACAAATCAGTAGATGCAGAGGAAACAGCTGCTGCACAGTGATCATTAAGGTCCTTTCCAACCCTAACTATTCTATGATTCTATGATCTGACCCTTTGCCAGTACCAGTAATGAGTGCTCCAAGAAGATGCAGACAGGATCATAGATCGTACTAGATAGAGTCACAGAATGGTTTGGATTGGAAGATGTCAATTACAGGAATTAGGTATGTATTATTGGTAGAGAAGAATTGATACAGCTGAAGCAAAACCATGAGATTTTTTGGGTCTGAAAGCATGAAGCAGAATTGTTTCTCTCTGATGGTACACAGCAAAGATTTCTGAGCTGATTTATTACATAGCTTATGAAAGATCAACACATGTACAGAGAACAAATCACTGTTTTCTTTTCTTCTTCTCAGAACCATAACTGAAGTGGAGGCTGAGACGGAAAGGAAACTGACTCAGTTTTCAAGGGCAGGTCTCTTGCTACTTAACGCCGGAATTGGCTGAGTTTTCTGTTACGTTCTATGCTGCCATCATCTGGCTCTTTTCAGAAAAACTGACATTTTCCAAATCTCTGTTACCTCCCTCCAGGCCTGTTTTCCTCTGGGTAGGAAGTTTCAGTGATTCCTGGGAAGGTATTTCACAGCAAGGATTTGCACTTGTCCAAACAGCAAGCTTCTCTCCAGCTACCACAATCCCTTTTGGCTAGGCATCCAGCTCCCTTTGCCTAACTGAGCACTCAGGACAGAGGGAGGATGTTGATTTATGTGTCTTTTCACACTCCAACCTACTAGTCTGATTCTAGCTCTTCTCAGTCATCCAGCAGAGGTTCCTTGCTAGCAAGGCAGTTACTTTTAGCATGCAAGCCACCGGGGTCCTGACCCTGTCCTCCTAATTTAGGGAACACAGACACCTGGTCATGGGAAACACCTTTCTTCCTACAGTAAAATGGGTGTTCCCAGCTCTTCCAGTGATTAATTTCAATACAAACAGATCGTTTACTTACTCTGAGGCAAATACTATCTGCTGCCTGACAGGGCAGTGATAAAAGGTGAGAGAATCTTTCCAACCAGCTTACACTGACCCAAGGCCACACTGCTTCCAAGAGATACAACCTTCTCCTCCTTCCCATTCGACTAGCAACCAGAATACTGTGTAAGGCTTCAGAAACATTGCTCTGCCTAAAAATTGGATTTCTGATGGCTAATAAAGCTCTCGGTGAACCATGAAAGCAGCGATGCTAATGCAGATGTGAGGGAGAATGATACGTACAATAAACTTGGCATTGTCTTTAGGCTGCAGCACACCTAAAGAAAGTCTTTTATTTTTTTTTTGCCTTTCCAATCATAGGAGGGGGAAGGAATTGTTCCTCAGCTCCATCTAAACCTCCCCTGGTGCAGCTTGAGGCTGTTTCCTCTTGTCCCACCCCTTGTTCCTTGGGAGCAGAGCCCAGCCCCTCCTGGCTCCATCCTCCTGTCAGGCAGTTGTAGGGAGCGATCAGGTCCCCCCTGAGCCTTCTCTTCTCCAGACTGAACCCCCCAGGTCCCTCAGCCGCTCCCCATCACATTTGTGCTCCAGGCCCTGCACCAGCTCCATTGCCCTTCTCTGGGAAATACTGGGTATTTTGTTTACTCCCTGTTCTTCCCAGGAGCCCTCTGGTCTCTGCACATGCCAGACTAAAGTGTACTGAGCAAAACATACCCAGCTTCTTTGTCTCCCTGCCAAAGGATTCACCTAACCTGTTATGTAGGTGGGAAGAACAGGAAAGCAGGGCTGCTTGCCTCTCTGCTGGCCAGCCACAGCCCAGTCCCAGTGCAGAACAAGAAGACACCACACAGAACACTTCCGTTGTACAGGAACTGCAAACAGGCAAAGAGAGCACATCAATCAGTGTGCACTTCTTGACAGGATACTAACTGATCACCACAGGGAGACAACAGCATGGGGTTACTGGGAGACATTCCAATATGCTTCCCTTCATTCCTTTTCCTGAACCATTGCCCAGGAGATGTAGGTAAGATAAGCCTCTGCTGGACATGTCCCTGTTTTTCGCAATAGGGAACTACTGCATCCAAGGGAGGCTTTGGGGCCTGTAGTTTAGAAATGACAAATCTTGGAGCAAAGCAGGAAAAAAGGGCATATTTAAACAGGGACTGTAAGGGCAAACCTAAAGGGCAAAAAGGAGAAGGGAGACTTGGTCTTAGAAACTTTAAGAGCAGCTGCTTGGATTTAATCCCCACAGCTCAACCTTGAGAAAATCTGCAGAATCAAAACTGAAATTAGAGAGACCCTTCCTTAATGACTAAAGTAAAACCATGGCTAATACTGAATATGCAGAAATGACCATGCATTCTGCCCGAGCAGTAACTGCAAATGACAGCGTGCTGAAGTTTACAGAGCCTCTGTTTGCTGCTTAGTTTTTATTGACAGAACAGAGGTGGGACAAAGAAGACGGAGGATGTGACAGCTGAATTAAAGCTCCATTGGGAATTCAAATCTGAATTGGATATGAATGAATGCACGCAGGTCTTGTGCTTCTCCTAAAGACCTCCACTGACCTGAATACGAGCTGAATGCCTCCCTCATGCATCCTGGCAGAAATGGACTGAGACTTCCAGACCCATTTAGGAACTAGCAGAAATGGACCTGGGCTTCCAAGGCTTGAAAGAAATCCCAATCCTATAGAAGCAACACTGAAAACACACGCATACCTCTGTAAAAATACCCCTGTCAGCATGGTTAAACATTGTAGGCTTGAGAATACCTTGCATACAGTTGTTTGTAGAGGAAATGCAGACAAGTCCTTTATTGGCCCTGTATTGTACCACTGGCATTTATTTCTTATGCAGCCAGTTTTCCTAGCCTTGACCTGCTTAACTTTAGAGCAAGAAGCAGCAAATCATATAGAAATATGTGGTGAGTGTTCCTCTCTTGTGGATTAAACCAACCAAAGAATGCTTCATTTCATTTTCCAAGCAGGCTTTCTTATGTTTCTGGAGAGTGCTGATGCCCTGTGATGTCTGAGCAAGACAGCATTAGGACCATAGACACGGTACTCCTCCTTGCTTTCTTGATAAAAGAATAATGAACTCAGTGGTGCAGAAGCAACACAACATGCCTGTATGAAGGCGACCTCAAAGCCCACTCAGCTACTTCACTGGTGTGCATTAAAATTAATGAGTTTCTGCTACAAAAAGAAAGAGGTAAGAGGTGTCCTTAGGTGGAAAGGAGATCTCTGATCTTGTGTTATAGCACAGCCACTGAGCGCCACAGAATCCTGCACTGCTTAGTCTCAAATACATTTCTTTTTTAACAGGGGAAGCAAGGACAGGCTGAATACACTTACTATATCTATTGAAAGATGGGATAGGAGAACTTCTCATTTGCATCTTAAGCACCTTCCCATTAGTAAAGACTGGACTGCCATTAAGACTCTTTTTTTTCTCCCCTTTTATATAGCTAATAGAGCAAAAAATTGGCAATATTGAATGCCAGGCAGCACCTGAGGCTGCTAACTCAGCCAATACAGCCACAGTGCTTAATGGATCTCAATTACAGAGCCCTTATTTTTTGTGCATGGGAACATCTATCTGGAGGTCAGCACATTTCATTAATATTTTTGATTAACGCATCCTTCACAGTGGTTTGGAGCTTTTAATGCTCCCTGGTTAATGAAGCAACATCCTGAAGCAGCCATTAGCTTGGGACATAATACGCATTCAAAATTGCTGTTTCATTAAGACAGCTCACTTTTACCCCAGATTCTTCAAGGCTTCATCCAACTGCAAAGAAGAGTTAGTAACACCCTGTGACACTAACATCACTTTGAAGCTCCTGTCCTGCCTAAGTGTTCCAGCGAGGAACAAAAGTAACAAGCATGTTTCACATCTGAAAAGCACGTCAAGTATTTTATGAGCTCTGCTCAAGCCGTTTGCTTGGATTGAACTTCTAACTGGAAGACACTTTACCACAGACTACCTGAATTCCACAGAAGAATTGCCTAAAATCTTAAGGAAGGTCACTTCCTATTTTTAGGTGCTAGAGACACATCAATCTCAGATACATCAGTGATTGATAGCTTTGGCCATAGAATAAAATTACAAGTAAAAGTCAGAAAAGCAAGATCACCTCAAAACTGCTCTGAACTATCCCATATGCTCCAAATATTCTCTTATTGGCGAGATCTGATCTCAGACTACTCAGATTTGACATTTATGCACTTTCTGTCCCAGAATTCAGTGTAGCCTACAGAGAACTCAGAGAAGGGGGGAAAGAAGTTCAGTCTGCTAATGTATGGAGCTTTCCAAATGTAATGTGCCTGTGATTTATGCCTAAAAATCTTTGCCATGTCACTGGTGCTGAACTTACTATTTCTACAATATACCTTCCTCAGTCTGCAGACTGTTTCTGGTCTAGTTTAATCAAGTTCAGCCTATTAAAAGTATGACATTATTTTGGGCAGTTATTTTGCTTATCTCATTAAACCCAGAAATTTGCTATACTGCCATGCCATTAAATCCCAGACAGTCGAGGAGCATTCAATTAGGACTGTATTATTCATCATTACTTACATTTAGTTTTCCTTTAGTCTCAGTACCTTCAATCTTTCTCAAAATACATACCACACAAAGAAACATGGCATCTGAAGGTCAGCCTCTATCACTTCTTTTAGGGAAAGAGATTTTTGGGAAGGCAGGAAAGAAAATGGAAATGAAAATGTGTCCCAGAAGCCTCCAGAAACATTATTTAAATAAATAACCTAAATACAGTTGATTCCAGCTTCTCCAGTTAAGGCAAAATAGAACCCCAGCACTGAGCAATCTGCCACGTATTCAATAAAACCTCAGACTGGGCTCTGGCAAGGAACTGATTTCTCTCTTCCTTCCCTCCTAATATAAAGAAAGTTCAATTGGATGTGTGGAAACATAATTAAGAGACATTTCCACAATGGAAATGAAGCTATAAACACTGGTACTATATGAAGACAAAAGTCTCAATATAAAGTAAAGACAAAATGGTCTGTGGTCCTTAACGTATATCTATGCTAGAGAGCAGTTCAGCTGAGAAACACATGGGTGTATTGGTGGATGATGAGTTGACCATGAGCCGGCCCTTGAGCCAGGAGGGACAAGAGTGCCCGGGGCTGCATCAGGAGGAGTGCAGCAGCAGGTCAAGGGAGGTGATTCCTCCCCCTCTACTGACCCTGGTGAGGCCACAACTGGAGCACTGTGCCCAGTGCTGGGCTCCTCAGTATGAGAAAGATAATGAGATGCTTGAGAGGGGCCAGTGGAGGCCACAGGGATGCTCAGGGGTCTGGAACGCCTCTCTTATGGGGCCTGGTTATTCTGGAGAAGAGCAGCCTGAGAGGGGGTCTCATCAATGCAGATCAATAGCTCAAAGACGGGTGCCAGGGGGATGGTGAGAGAGGTGCCAGGGAGATGGACAGCAGAGAGTAGTCCTTATTTACAGTTCATAATCTTGTCAGCAGGAGTCACCTCTGGGAAATGGGCTGCACTGATTGCAGCTCCCATCAGCCAGCACATGCACCATGGACTTGGACCCAGCTTGCCACACAGCTGGTATTCCTGTGCTAACCAATGCCTGTGACAACCTACCTTTAATTAGAGCACAAAACACAGAACAAGATCCCAGCTGGCTTTTGAGTATTTCCACATCGCCAAGAGATCCCACGTAGAATCATAAAATGGTTGGGGTTGGAAAGGACCTTAAGATCATGCAATTCCAGCCCCCTGCTTCAGGCAGCGACACCTCACACTAGACCATGTCACCCAAGGCTTTGTCCAACCTGGCCTTGAACACCACCAGGGATGGAACATTCACCCCTTCCTTGGGCAACCCATTCCAGTGCCTCACCACCCTCAACATCACCAAACTGGAAAGAAGTAAAAAGACAGTGGCTTTCTGGGATAGTTCAGAGGTTTACAGCCACATTCTCTAACCCCTGAAACTTCCACTGCAAGTGGCAATGGTCCTCCACATTTCTGACCAGTTCACAATTTTCCTGCTTCCTTAACTCTCTGTTCCTGACCCATCTATTTAGAGAAGCAACTTTTCCAGACTTTCAATTGTCTAACATACAAGGGGTGATGGGTTTAAACTAAAAGAGGGAGATTAATGCTGGATGTGAGGAGGAAATTTTTTACAGCGGGGGTGGTGAAATGCTGTCACAGGTTGTCCAGAGAGGTGGTGGATGCCCCATCCCTGGAGACACTCAAGGCCAGATTATGGTTCTGTGCAACCTGATCTGGTTGAAGGTGTCCCTGCTCATTGCAGAGAGTTGGACTAAATGTGCTTTGAATGTCCATCCAACCCAAACCATTCTGTGCTTCTGTAATACTCTTATAGTATCTCTAAGAAAATTCAGCATTCCTGATCACAGCAGTTCAGTTTTAGAATGGATTTGCTGTGATTTTTCCTGGAGACTCTCAACAGACCTATTTCACTTACAAGAGTTCATGACATTTATGCTTATAATGCTTTGTAAAAAGCAACGTTATCACCTGCCTAGCATTATCTGTCCAGAAATTACAGTAAATCACCACAACCTTTACCTCACCCACTAATTCAGTTAGGCTACTTCTAGAACAAAGGGCCACAATAAATGCCAAAGCAAGTGCTACACCCGCTTATAAATCACACAGCCCCAATTCCCTTATTTAACAAGTTAAATATTTACTAGATTATAGCCAGCAAACAACACATTAGGTCCCTTAGACAACCACTGATTTCTTAGAGGTAAAGCCTGTAGCAAGTATTTCTTAGCCCCACCATGGACGTTTCTAAAATATCTTTTTCCATCTGCTTTCCTTGAACTCCCAAAAGAAAGTTAAACTTCACCTGGATGGATATGTGCATTCCCAAAGCACAATAACACAGCATCAACAGGATTTAGCATCTCAGACTGGTTTTCTTCCAGTCCTTTTACCTTGTCGCCGATTGCAAAGGCATCGTGGTAAATGTGACATCGAAATGCAGTCCCGTGCTTTGGTTTCTGAACGTCAAAGACAAAGAAGGTAAGATTTCTATTTCTTCACATCTATTTAGGCTGCACACCACTCTTCTTAAGAAATATGGCTACCAAAATCTGTCTTTCCATAGTATTTTGATCCTGCTCTTCATTCTGTTTTTCTTACTAAATAAAATCCTGGTTTATGCTTCCCCAGTTATCTGGATCTGGATTATGAGGTCTTGTGTTTTCAGATGTGGGAGGAGAGGACTGAGAAATATGTGTGTTATTCCATCATACCTTTAATGCATTTATGCAAGTTCACAATGGATGAGTAGAACTCATCCATTTCAAAGGTAGAACTACACAAATCTTGAAATATCTGTGTGACTGCTCTTGGGAGACGGGGAAAACAGGACAGAAAGACAGGGCAAGGAAAAAGGAGAAGGGGATGCTGCAATGTAGTTAAATTTAATCCAAGTGTCCTAAACATTCTTCTGTGACATTAAAACATATTAGAGAGCGATTTTGAACACAGAAGAAACACTGTGGTCAGGGTGCTGATTTGGCTAACAGCAAAGCAGCCATGCATAGCAGGAATCACAGCTCACATAGAGATATACAGATTGGGTGGTTTGGCTTTTATTTAAACCACAACTCTTACCGCCAGAACTAGGACTATTTTAATGACAATCTAATTAGCCACATCTGGTTAAACCATTCTGTTTGCTCAGGAAAGGCATCAAAAAGCATTGTGAGGAGAGCCATCACTGAGAAGTATAAACAGAGACAGCTTTTGCCTTGCTCTGTGGATCCTCCTGGGGTAATGGGTGGACTTGATGATCTCAAAGGTCTTTTCCAACCTGGTTGATTCTATGATTCTTTGGACACCAGAACTATGTGCAGCACTGGATTGCCTTAAACATGCCCCACACTGAGTTTTCTGCTGGTTTATGTGATGATTCCATATTCGGAGCTGTGTTCTCATGAAGCTCATGTTTGACCGAACTTCTGAGTCCTGAACATCCCTAAATGATAACTCCTGCTCAGCTTGCCTCACTCTCAGCATAGGTTATTTCACCTCTGGCACCTTAATCTTCACTTTAAGTTGCTGAAAACAATTTCTATTTTTCCAGTGTTCCCTGTTCCATTTTTCAACTCCGTACTTTTTCTATAGACTTCACCTGCACAGATGAGGCTTCTTTTGAATGCAGGGGCCTGCTTTCTGCATGGCTCTTTACCTCTCTCTCGCATCCTGTTTTAATAGCGATGCTCAGAAGATTCATTTCAGATTGAACTCTCAGAGAAGGGAATGAACCACAGCCTTTTTTCCCTGCTTTGTGGTAAATTCCAACCCTGAACATCCATAGCTTGGGACTGGTGTTGGTAGAGGCTTTAGAGAAATAAGCAGATGAATTAAGAACTGGTTTAGAAATTACCAAGTTTTTCCCATGCTTTTTAATTTCTCACTCATTTAACTGTAACTGGTTGTGTTCATGTTTTCATCTAAATGATACACATAACTTACGGGGTTTTTCTTTTAATGTGCTTAGTTATAAATCAAACTGTTCCCATGCAGATTGCCACAGATTATTGTTTCTACCTGTAGAATCCCAGTTCCACTCCCAATCAACACAATCATGCACATAACATAACAAGTGAAATTAGTACATCCAGGGAGAACTGGTGAATGGACACAAAGACGAGAAAGGACAATCAAAGCTGATGAACACGGTGTGAATTACTAGGACACTTCGCTGGGCTCTGAATTAGCTGTAGGTGTGTTTACATGGCTCAGGAAGCAGACATCAGCATTATCTTGGGTAAGTGAAGAGGTAACTGTGTACACAGCAGTAGCCAAAATGCAAAGATTTATAAAGGCTGAAAGTGTGAAGAACAGAATGTTGGAATTTCTAGAAAGCATTAGCACAAATTTATCCAGAATACCATAAGCAGTGATTTCTGCATCCATTGAAAGGATTTTTGAGAATTAGAACAGACTTTGGGAAGGGTAAAAATAATACCTGAAAACCAGGGAATACTAAAATCACTTATTTTAGGTACAGTCCAGAATGCAGCACAGTAAGGAAGATCAAACTGTCCATCTCTGTTCAAAAAGGAAGTGGCACCTCATAAAAGGTGGAAAATCAACATAATCCTTTTACACTCACTGTGTAGTCAAACTATGGAACCCGTTGCCACAAGAGAGTGTTGAAATTCATGATTCAATATTAAGGAAGGGATCAAGTAATGACTTCCAGAATTTTCAAGTATAATTCAGAGATCAACTTTGGAAAAAAGTTATTTCAAAGTTTCCAAATTCAAGCCAAATTTTGCCAGAGATAGGTAAGGGATCCATGAGGGTAAAGGGAAGGACAGACTGATTATTCTTTGTATCAGTACTAGGCTGTGCAGTGTTGGGAAAGGGATAATAGACATAGACGCATCTTGATTCTCTTCCAGGATGGCACTTCAGTTCTCCTAGAATAGACAGTAGCCAACAGTCCAATAAACTCTCCTGAATGCTCCTATTAAGGGGGATGAAGAATGGAGATTAAAATGAAAATGCACCATAAATGCTTCTGGTCATGTTAAAATGTTGATTTAATATATTTTCAAAGTGTGTGGACGCATTAGACTTGTTCTGACCTGCGTTGTTGTGGGGTAATTTTTTGTACAAAGAATCAAGAGCATTGCTTTGCTGAGAGGAAAACCAGCACAGCAGAAAGAGGTTCTGTAGTCAGCAGAGGGAGTCAGCCACTTCCAGAAAGCTATTCAGCTATGTTACACGTGGCCAAAGTGCCCTCTGGAGATACCCCACTCCGCTGATCACAGAGGGAATCTGACACCTACCCTATATCTATAGTGAGACATGGACATGGAATTGGTGCAACAACGTTCTCCAGCTAACTTAATGTTGGTGTGTAATCTGTTAACTCTCAGTATGGCTCTCTAAACACAGCTTCCTGTGAGAGGCATGAAGCAGATGCAGGTTATTACATAGTGAAGGTTTTCACTGACTCTGGTTTTAAGAATGTCCCTCATTTTAAACAGCAGAATAAATCCCACCTCAGGCACAGAGAAGGCTGGAGCCAAATTCTGGCAACTTCAGCCCCACCAAGTGGTGTTGATTTCTACAGCCTTTTTCCTGAAGAAAGGATGTATAAAGTTGTCCCGTGCTCCTGTTGGCTGAAGCGTCATGGCAAGTTCCTTTCAGAAACCCAAGACTGAGATGAATTTCGAGGTTTTCCAGTGTTTCAGCAGCCACCCCTCTTCCAACCTGTGTCAGGAAACTGGTTTCTAAATAGCTGCTGGTGGGACTGTGTCAGAAGCGCACAGGACATGGCTATGTAGAGCAAAAGGCAGATAGCAAAGAGCAGCACTGTGATTGCCTGGCACTGTCCATATCACCTTCAAGCTGGGACTTGTATAAATCAGTACCAACCAGCTATGTAACTGATAGCAAAGTGTATCTGCACACACAGCAACAGGAGCCTGTGTGATTTCACTGATTTAAGTACTTGGAAGCAGCAAAGAAAAGGTGCAATAGCTCATGTCATAAAGGCCTGAAGGCAGAAGGGTTCTGGGGAGGGTAGGAGGGCTGGGTTCTGGGGGGAAGCATGGACTGACTCAGAGTGGCAGCAGTAACAGCCTGTTCGACTGCGGGACTCAATGGCAGCAGTCAGCTCAACACCAATCCAGCTGCTTCCGGGTAGTGTTTTCTGTAACAAACTAGAGGTCTTTGAATCAGGGTGAACTGGTACAGAACGTGGCTGAAGACTCAAGAGAGGTGGTTCTCTGTGTTTAAAGATGCTTCAAGTTTTGGAATTCCAGAGGGAATTCACAATCCAATATGGAATTAATTAGGGTGTCAGATTCTCTACTACTGCATAGTACCATGCATGCCCGCAGACAATGTGATTCCTAGCAAGCACTATGAAGGTGTAATTATAGGGGGGTTTCTACCTGTAGCACCAAAACTTTACTTACTATCATGTTGGAAAGGTTTCCTTTGCTTATGCTAGAGCAAACACAGCTCCCTTCTGTTTAATTCCTGCACTCCTTTCCCAAAGGCTAGACGGCAAGCGGTAAGCATGAAAGGGAAACCACTAATGAGCAGTGCTTATCTATTAGCCATTACCTAGGGAGATTCCCACTCCGTCTGTTGACTGAGAGATATTTCAACAGGAAGATTACCCAGATCTGATAAGGAATATTTCCAGCATAGGCAGGTCTCATGCTCAATAGGTAATAACATTAGTCTAACATCTAAAGAGTGCCAAGCAGTACAAACAGGTTCAAAAAGCTTTGATTATGGATTCACTCTGGCATAAGTGAACTAAACCTCAGTGGTGCTACCCTGATAGCTTAATTCTCAAATTCATCCTACAATGGACAAACCACGCATTAAATGCAAAGTCAACAGAGAGCTCTGGGCAAGTTAAATCGTGGCAGAAGAGGTGAATTTTTTCCTGGTTTACTTTATAACACTCTACTTACCTTTGGCCTGTAATAAAATCCATGAGATGAGCAGAGAGAGCAATTTGCAGGCACTTAACAAATAGAAGAGATAGGAGAGATCTTGACAGCCCTGTCAGTGACCATTCTTATGCAAACATAAAGAAGTTACCACAGAGTTCCTTAACTTCTTAAAGCATCTGCAGGGGGATGAGATATGAAGTGACAAGTGAATTGTCACACACCATTCCTACAAAGCAGGCATTTCTAGCAATTACATCTATACAAATATGCAGACAAAGTTACACAAACCAGTACTTTGTGCTGGTTTCTTCACTTGCTCTTTTCTGTCATGTGCAAAGCACATCTCCCTCTGTGATATATCTGTCTATCTATATCTATCTATCTATCTATCTATCTATCTATCTATCTATCTATCTATCTATCTATCAATATACACACACACATAAACAGAATGACAATTGATTCATTCAGCTGGCAATCCATTTCTATTTCCTAATCTGGTTTTTAAGGCAGGGAGATCACAATAACTTTGTATTTAACTATGGAACCTGGTTTGTTTAAAGCTTGTTACAGGAAGTTGGAATATTTTTACATGCCCATTTACTTGTAGCTTCATTTCTGCAATTCAATTTTAAATTCTATTTTCTAATTAAATTATATTTAATTGAGGCCTTTCTGAATGTGCAAAACTGCCTAAACGATAACGTTGTTCCATGTGGCAGATAAATCTGAGAAGCAGCTCAGAAGATGAGCATTTTACATCCTGAACAAAAGACCCATGCAACAATCTGGCTGCTGACTGCAGAAAACCAAGGGAGGCAGCAGTTGTGCTCTCTTGGGAGGCCTGAAAATGGTGACTAGAGAACAAAAAAGGCCTGATTTGCAGGAGCATGAATGCCTGTCACAAGAGTTACACAAGAGCTCTCCGGTAGGTAACAGACATCTCTGTCACCATGGTTGCCATAATACCTGACTCCTCCCATTATAGAACTGGATCAACCAACTAAGAATACGTCAGGACACAGGCTC
Source organism: Pezoporus occidentalis (assembly GCF_034315485.1). Classification (NCBI taxonomy): domain Eukaryota; kingdom Metazoa; phylum Chordata; class Aves; order Psittaciformes; family Psittacidae; genus Pezoporus; species Pezoporus occidentalis. Next base: position 1,448,133 of record NW_026916304.1, read on the forward strand.
AGAGATCCTTGTGCCTTAACAGCTGCTCATGGAGGTGGACACATGGCCCCTGCACCCGGTTCTAAAGTTTCTGCTGATGACTGCAGTGGAATTTGGGTGTGAATCCATTCATCTTCCATTCCTCTATCTAGAATGTAGTAAGGCCAAGCCAACAATTCAGTTGTGCTTCTTCCTTAAATGCCTTCTTTTCCTGTTTGCCACATTTCCTTTCTCAAAAGGCCGTCTCCTGTGGGCAATAAAGAGCTCAAACAGCAAAGTAAAAGAATAACTGGTATTCCATGAGGAGATGTTTAGAGCACTCATCTTCCTTCACATTCCCAAATGTTTTTCCAGCTCACAGCTATTTCAGAGATGTATTGGGGCACAAAGAGTGCTTTGCTTCTATATTTATGGTAAGATCTTATTTCTTTGCATGTAAAGATTACAAGTGTTTTCCATTTTCAAAGAGGTGGCAGCACAAGTTGCTTCTCTCAGAAGAAATTTTCCATTAGTCTGGAAACAGCTCATGTTGGCAATGCTAGCTGAGGAAACAGCAGTCAGAGAACAGAGCAGCTGTTCTCTGAAAGAGAATGAAGTGAGAAAGCTAACCAACCTTTGGCTCCAAGCTTGGGTTTGTCCATCAACTACAGTTTCATTGTGATGGCCTCCCAAAAGCAAGTACTCAAAGGTCTGCTACATAGACTGGAATGCTAAGTAGCTGCAACTTGCTCTAGGTTGCAAATGCTGTGAGTCACTCCTGTTGAAACCCTAATGCGATGCTAAGGGCAGAGTATTGAGGCACTTCTACCATGGGGATTATCAGGCACAGAAAACCTAATTTAATTCTCCAAGGGAAAAGCCATCACGAGGAATATGAAGCAGCCAGTGGAAAAAAATGTGAACATGGATAATGCTCATCCTGGTGGGGATCATGCAGAGCACAGCAGAGTAGAGTGGAGGTAGAGTTACTATTTTGTAATGACAAAAGGAATGCTGTGAAGTCTTTTGGGTATCAAGAGAGCTTTAAATTCAGTAATGGAAACAAGACATTGTCACTGAAGTGGCCTTTCCCCTACCTGACCTGTCTCATTAACCCACACCTACTGATGGGCCTAAGCAGGATTCTCCATTGTTTTCAAGAGAGTTTCTTTCGTGTTTCACTGAGTTCTCAGAGAAGGCAAAACCTGCTTCTTCACAACCCCAGGCAGGAGGGTGATGCACAGGGAGTGAAAAGCCACAGTAAGCACAGCATTCCATTAGGGAAGATGTCTCAAAAGTGGATTCTCCCACAAGATTCAGCCCAGCCTTTCCACTAAAGAAGTGTGGGACTCAGCACAATCATAACTCCTCGACTTCAAAGATACCCGAGAAATGAATTTGTCCCCGGTTCTTTGGCAATGGCTCTCTGGCCAAAAATGAAAGCTAAAAGACTCAGGAAACACCAGGGTAATCTTGTTTCCTTTTCCCCTGGTGCAGCAAGTGCAGAGCTGACTGCAGAACACAGGATGCTGCGTGTCTGCGCTGTCACTTGTCCACGTGCTGCTGCTGGAAATCAAAGATTTAGCTTCTCAAAGCAGCTTCTTGGCAGGTACTGCTAATGGCACCGCAGGGTAAATCAAGGTACTGAAGCACATTAATGCAGTTTGTCTTGTATGTGGGCAAGGGGCAAATACATTCCTCTACATCCTTGATCCTTAGCTGGCATTTCCCACAAAGATTCTCTGTCTTGAGGCAAGAAGCTTGACCTTGAATCTGCCCAGACAGAGCTTGTAATTACAGGTTTTGAATGATGAATACTTTGTTTCTAAGTGTTTTTTACCTCCTCAGCCCCTTCACAGTAGAGACCACCATGCCCTAGGACTGCTCAGTGGAGTCCAGAAAGAGTCAGCAAATTCCACAAGAGAAATTCCCTATAATGAGAACTTTTTCTAATCAATCCTTGCATTTCAAGATGTTCTTTTACATAAACAAACACTGAACTCTATCTATCTACCAACATACTATTTTGCTTCAGAATGAGATTTTAGAGATGCCTAAACTAATAATGCATGGCTGCTGTTTTGGGCCATGCACTGAGATCCACTCAAAGCTGAGCATAAAGATGGACAGTTTGTTCCCTAAGTGGGATTTTTGGTTGAACTTGAAGGATTTTTGTTTCAAAATAAGCACTTGTGAAGAAATGACCTCTGAGAACTGAGCTGCAGTAAGAGGTGATATTGCCCATCTACACAAAGCTTTTCAAGGGCCTCCAGGTAGAGGGTAGATGCGGGTTATTATTCCTAGCATAACTCTGCAGCATCTGTCAAACTAACAGACGATACTCAGTCTTCCTTACAAAGCTGATGCTAGAGGGATAAAAACTGTATCCTCAGAAAGATAGATACCCACAAGAAATGTGAGTTTAGAAAACTACTCCCAGGAGCCTATGAATGAGCCCAAGCCTGCCCTATGCATGCCACTAAAAATGACTTCTCACTTTCCAGTCAGTCTGGAGCACTACAAGAACGGTGTTCTTTTGGCTGGGTCCCTCAGCGCAGATGAGATGCTAAGTTATTTGGCTGGCCTCTACTTAAACCCAAGCTTGCAATATCCCAACAGATGCTATACAGAAATTATATTGTGCAGCCAGAGCCTTATTTAATGAATTTGATCTCTATAAATAATTAAAGCTACTTCCCCATCTCCCCACTCCCATGAGCAAACTTTGTGCTGTAACTCAGGGAGCCAAAGCTCTTTGGAATCTCATGTTGGTCGATAGTGCCCAGAGCTGCTCACAAGCATTGACAGAAACCTGAAGTAACTCTATCAAGGCTACACATCAGATTTGGGGTACTTAAACTGGATCTAAACTGGTGAACAGAGAGGATCAGGCTCTATAAATTGAGGATCAAGTTCCATATCATTAAGTCCTAGCCACACCAAGGCATTAATATTAATTTCCCTATGCTGCAGGCTGGACAGATCACAGTCAGTAACTAAGAAGTGTGTGCTAATACTCACATGGCTCTCACAGCCACGGTATGCAAGCGCCTATGGACACCTCTTTGACAACCTTAGTTTCATCCAGTACAAAACCACGTGTTTTAAAACACATGTAAACATTTTTAAACCCCCTCAGTGCCATGGGTTAGTGGTAGCCTTGGCAGTGCTGGGGTAAAGGTTGGGCTTGATGATCATGAAGGTCTTTTCCAGCCTTGTTGATTCCATGCAAAGGGAATTGCTGGTACCCTCAGGAAAAAGGGTTATCATGTCAGAGCTTTGGAAGAGGGAGGACTCTTTTGGGTTGGAATTCCAGCTCAAGCAGTGTCTTTCTGCTCTCGGAGTTTCATGCAGTCTGATGGCTGTGTTGCTTCTACACTTGAGCAGCTGTGCCACCCCATGTTTACCTGTCATAACGCAGCACAGGCTCTCCATGGGCAGTGCAGCCCTTGCCAAGATCTGACAAAACACGGGGAAAATCTCCCCACCCACTACAGATGAGACAGATGAGACCTACAAGCCCCAGCAGGTTCATCCCTGGAGCAAGGCCAGTTTCTGTGCTCCCCTTTTTGACAGTGCTTCCTTCCCACCAGCCAAACAAGTAATACTGGATGTGCTGTTTGTTAACCTTCCTATGCTCTTCTCCTGCAAACTGTGGTTGGTAGAGGTTTACTCTGTTACCGTTCTTACCTATGCCACATCACCTCCTGCTCTGTGCCCATCCTGTAAGTCCATCTCTTTGTCAGGATGAAGTACCAGCTGAGCGAGCCCTGCCCCATTCCCAGTGTGAGAGCTGAACTGCTGATCAAAGCTTTGTTGTTATATACCTGCCAATGGCCAGACAACAGGCCAAATTATAGATGGTGAATACTGCTTCTTCAGCAACTTACTTTCTCATGGGTTAGTTAACTTTTTCCTAGTGTTCTTCATGATGTCTCACCTTCATGATTTCTTCCTTGGTTTATGTTGTTCTTGAGAGTATGTTTAGATCCATTCCAGAATTTCAAGCATCATCTATTTGAATGCTTCCAGAGGTGCTAAGGCACATGCAGAAGTTAATCATTGACATGAAATAGTACCAAAAGTAAAAAGAAGTCAAACTGATCAAAAGCAAGAACTGGGCTTCCTGTATCCATAGGTTTTTCTACTTTTTTGTTTTTTTCTACTTGTTTGGTTTTTTCCCCTGGTCTTAAATACCCTTTCTGGGGTTCATTTTCCCCTCATCTCACTTACTGCTATTACTTTGGCCCACCACCAGATATGTTCTTCTACAAATAACCTATGTCTGCTCATCAAAAGACTCTCATAATCTGTCTGGGACCATGATCTGCTATGCCCTACCTTTCCCATTAGATTTGGTAACCTTTCAGGCAGTGAAATGCTCTGCATCTTTCCCAAACTGTATTGTTGGAAAACCCACTATAAATACCATAAACCAGGCTACTGCCTAGGATAAATACAGACAGCTGAGCTAAAAAATGAGTTATCTGGTTACCATTAAAATTAAGGGAATGGAAGGCTATGCAAGTCCTGTTAGTTGTAGATGATCTTTGGTCACGGTAAACACTGAATCATGTTATTTAATGCACATTAAAAAGACGTGTTTTCTAACAGTGCGTTTTGCCTGGTACTGATAAGGTCTCTAACATGATCAGAAAATTCAGCACATACAAAGCATCACGAATACAAAGCCAAACCTTTTATGAAGGCTTCTCTCAGTTAATCTATAAGCTCAATATGGCACCATCGCCTGCCCAAGTGTTGGTAAAACACCTCGTGCGTCTGGAGCGCAATATGCTTCTTCGGTTGTAGAAGCCCCTGCGCAGACAGTGGTGAGATCTCTGAATGAAGGAGAGGTTATTTGGAGGGGAATCTGGGTTTGTAGATTTCCCATTCATAGGTGCACACTTTGTCACTTATGGGCATGCAGGTAGAGAGAGTTGTTAAGCCTTGTGCCCAGTACTGTAGCTTGCGCTGTACATACACCGTAACTTACCACCACTGACCACCACTTATCAAGGCAGATGGAATTCAATACCAACCAGAAGCTTGGTTATTGACAAGTCACATTTTTCCTTTCAAGAGCTAATAAAAGCCCCTCTGAAAACAAGAGAACTTGTGGTCATGAATAGGATCACAGAATGGTTTGGGTTGGAAGGGACCTTCAGAGCTCCTCCAGTTCAATCCCTGCAATGAGCAGGGACATCTTCACTAGATCAGGCTGCCCAGAACCGCATCCGTCCTGGGCTGGCATAGCAGTTTGCTGCACATGGAAACATACTTCCAGCACTGCTGGCAGAGACAGAAGTTTTACAGCTTCCCTCTGTTTGGAGCTCCCTGTCCCAGGTCTTCAGAAAGCTGCCTGTAAGTGTCACAGAACCCACTGAGCCCTCTTGAAAACCTGCCCCAGTGTGCTGAGCCTGTCACACCAGCAGCATGCTAGTAAAGAGCAATGTGTAGTGCAGCAAACATCCTTGTCACAAAGGTTGAACTGAGGCAGCGATAGTGTACGATATAACAGAGAAGGAAACCCTGAATGCAAGGAGACACAGGGTCTACTCAAAGCTCTGCTTACTGGATGCATTTTCTGCTGCATATGAAAGCAGCCAGGGACTGCTGGACAAACTCAATGGCAGCCCCTGGCTCAGCCTCCAGCCTCCCAGGGTGAAAAATGCCACTCCTCATCTCCAAACCAGGTGCTGTCATCTGCTAATGCATAACATCAGCCTGGTTGTTGATTTAGAGAGGGCACTAAGATGAGACCTGAACTATAGCCCTCTGTGATACAGCCAGCCTGCTATATCCAAACAGTTTCAGCATGCAAAGAATTGAGAAGTCAGCCAACCCACACAGAGACATTTTTTGAGGTATTAAATCACAGGGCAGGACCTTTCCTTGGCAAAGCAACAGCACAGCTACTCGTGGAAAAGGATGTTAAGAGCCTAAAATGATTAGCATAAGAGACTGTTCAAGGGCAAATCACATTCGCTAATGACAACTCTGGTGTATTAGTCTGCCTCTGGGTCTGCACCAGCCAAAACCAATCTGTTAAAGGGTAAAATTATAGAGACCAGTAAGGCACAGCAGCCTGTTGGAACAGGATAAAATAGAACAGAAACACCCTTTGAACCATACCTCGCAGAGAGCACTTGCTCCCGACTTCCAGGGTTTCCAGCAGTAATCAAGGACGTGTTTCAGTTCTCTTCTGGGCTGGGCTGGCCTGCATTCTGGTAGCATGGTTTTGGCAATATTCCATTACTGCTATGGCTGGTTGCACTTGTTATTTTGCATGGACATCTATAAAGCAAAAAGGCTGTTGAAAGTGTTTGAGTGGCTTTTTTCCCCCCCGACTCTTATTTTACCAAATGACCAACCCTCACTTTAGGCAGATTCTGAATTCAGATCTCACCTAAATGGCTGTGCAAAGAGTAGTCCATGTTCGACAATTGCTCTCCTTCCCCATGAGCTTTCTCACCATTCTCCCCATCTGCCACATGGGAAGCAGGAAATACACAGTGGAGCAGGACTGATTTTCCTGATTTGCACAAACTCATTCACACTTCATCCAGGTTCGTAATTGCACAGTGAAAAGACAGTCCTTATACTCAATTTCATGACTCACACCACCAAAATAATGGTAAATCCAGTCCCCATTTAAAAATCACTGCTTCTGCATTAAAGAAGACACCTTAAAATGTGCCAAGTTCCAAAAACCAGGTTGCAACCAAGTGCATTCAGCAACTGTCAGCACAAACCTGTTGTTCTGTAACTGATACAGTAGCACTGTAGATGAAATACAACACTAACAGCTACCTGCCAAACCCACCACCTACCTGTGACAAACAGCAAGTTCTCATGGGTTCAATGTTTCAAACATTTCTTCAGGTACTGTAAAAAGTCAGAAGAAAATTGACAATATCATTAAGGAATATTTCTTCATTGTTCTTAAATCAGCATTTTCAGTTATTCAACAAGACATTTGTTTCTTGGATAACCTTACTTGTCTTCATTCATCTAATACTGATTCCATTACTAACACTAATTTAAAAAGTGGTAAAGATTTAAATGTATTGTTTAGGTGTAAATACTAAAGGTATTTAGTTTAAGGGAAGAGTCTTACTCCCACCAGCAGTCTGAATTGTGTCTGTGAGCTATCATCAGGAAACTTCGTCTTCAGAGAAGAACATGGAAATGTCTCATTCAGACCAGACAGTGTTGTCCGAGATAGAAGAGAAAGTTTGAGTGTTCTCATAACCTGAAAACTGTGGGAGAGCAAAGAGTGTTTCAGATAGCTGGAATGATGGAATGGCTGGGACAAGGGAATACCAGCCCTATGTCAGGGATTTTTGATGCCTTTATAGTCATAAATGCCCAAAACAGTGATAATAAATTTGGCTGAGCCTTGATTAAGCCCCTTTAATATCATCTAACTAACTTGCCACTTTGTCCTGAAGATGCTAAGAAATTTGTCAGCTTTTGTCATAGGTTTCATCATTTTGCTTTTGCCACTGCTCCAGTATTACTGTCCATCCATTAAAAGGCCAAAGGAATCTGCTGGTTTTAGTCTGCAGCAGTGGAGACTGCGCTCAGACCTTGTCACAGTCACTGCTTAAAATCCATGTTAAAAAGCTCCTGGTATGCAGAAATTCCCACTTGCAACACCTGGTCACTGAATTTTGTTATCATTTTTCTAATGCAAGAGGCCTTTCACTGTCAAATTGCTGTTTCTTACAGTGTTCCTGAAGAACCACTTAACTTCCTACAGAAGAAGTTAAGCTCCTTTTGCAGAATAGAGTTTCTATTAAATCCTTCTATCATTCTTCTCATAACATTCCACTCAGATTTTAGCATCTTTCTTGATACCTTGCCAGCAAAATTGGACAACGCATTCCCCACAACAGTTGTACTCATTCCCAAATACAGAGGAACTTCCATTCTCGTTAGAACATTAACCGTTTTAGCTACAGGTTTGCTATCATCAGTTAATACTGATACGATTATCCAGAATGACTCCCAAGATCTCCTCAGCACCATGAGGTTTCAGGGCAGTTCCTTAATTTGAGGAATTTCATCCTTCCTAAAGAGAGGACTGCTTTTGATACGGATGTTGGTTAGGAGCATACAGTCTGGATACAGTTACTTCTTAGCTCTCACCTCTCTGTTCTTGACTTGGCTTGATGTCAGTTTGGTTCCTAATGAAGGCATCAATGAAAATAATGTAGGTACTCTATTGCCTTTCCCAGAAGGAACATCAGATGAGTGACAGGATTTGTTCCCCATCTATTGGTACTCACTATCTCACTTTAATGCATTATTAGGTCTTGTACAAGCCTACACAACCCTTGGCCTGGAATTGATGATGTTAGAGTGACAAGCCAGAAATTACCTGGGTTATTCTATCTACATCTTTAAATAGCAATGCAAGTTTCTGTAAGGAGTTTTGAAATGCAGTAAGTGCTACAGGTTAAAGCAGCAACTTCTGCAGCAGAACACACTTGTGCTGATTGTACTAAACAATGGTTAAGAAAATAATTACTCCTCTCCATTGAAGAGAAAATGATACCTTGCAAAGGAGAGAAACCACAGCCAGGGCTTTGAGGCTTTGTGGAAGCAGCTAGTACTGCCTTCAAGGGTCACAGCAGTTCAGATGGCTTCTTAGGACTCACTAGGAACTGTCACACTCCAGTATGATGTGTACGCATATAAACTGTTTCTTGACTGTGTAGCATTGCTTGATTTTCATTTAATGCAGGACTATGAACACTAATTCTGATCCCTCATGGTGCTGAGGGGTGAGAAAATCCACAATAAACTAATTGTGGTGATCAGCTTGTCTTCAGAATTTTATCAATTTCTTCTCCTATATCACAAATCTCTCCTGCAAAGAGTTTTTATACAGCAAAGAAGAGAAGTTGTAAGTTGCTAGCATTTTTGTACTCATTTGTAAAGGAACAAAGAATTTCAATGATTACCTCATTGCCCAGCCGATATGTTAGCCTTCAAGCGAGAACTGATCGAGATACCTACCAGGAAGACAGTACCCATTGACTTTGATTTAGGTTTTAGATACAGTTACTTTCAATCACTTCCTGTTTTTAAATGAGTGCCACAGATCAAAACACTGAGGCCACATACAGTCGTATTTAACAATCACAGTCTTCCTCCTGCAAAATGGCACATCAAAATCTCAACTGCTGTGAACACTGTAGGGTTGGTTTAGCTCTAAGCAGTACCGGTTTTGAATTATAACAATTGTGAATTACTGCTGTCATTTACAGCATGGCTCTCACACAGGTCAGCCTTAAGCAAAGAAAATGAGAATCACTTTCTTCACAGTACAAACCACACGTGGAGCAGTCTGTGATTTCTGAACTGCAGAGGGTCACTTCCAGGGTCTATTTGCCCCATGGAGGCATTATTGTCAGAGGAAAAATGAGACACTGCTAATCATAGAATCACAGAATCCCGGACTGGTTTGTGTTGGAAGGGACCTTAAAGCTGATCCAGTTCCAGCCCCTGCCACAGGCAGGGACACCTCACACTAAACCATGTTACCAAAGACTCCATCCAACCTGGCCTTGAACACTGCCAGGGATGGGGCAGACACAGCTTCTCTGGGCACCCTGTGCCAGCACCTCAACACCCTCACAGGGAAGAGCTTCTGCCTTAGATCTAACCTGAACTTCCCCTGTTTCAGTTTGAGCCCATCACCCCTTGTCCTATCACTACAGTCCCTGATGAAGAGTCCCTCTCCAGCATCCTTGTAGCCCCCTTCAGACACTGGAAGCTGCTCTGAGGTCTCCACGCAGCTTCTCTTCTCCAGGCTGAACAGCCCCGATGTTCTCAGCCTGTCTCCATACAGGAGCTGCTCCAGCCCCTGCTCATCCTCATGGCCTCCTCTGGACTTGCTCCAACAGCTCCATGTTCTTCGTACATTTGGGACACCAGGAATGCACACATGAAGTACTAATGAAGAACCCTTATGATATGAGTCCTTGTATGGGCTGATATAAATCCAAAGGAAAATAGAGATCTTCAGCTATTCCTACATAACACTTTGTAATTGATATGAGCTTGGAAACCAGAGTTTGCAAGGAAAAACCCAAAAGCCTGATTAGGCAAATCTAACTGTTTTGCAATTAAGCAGATTGGAGGCAGATGCCACCAAAGACCCCTTGTAAACTTCTAAAGTGCTGAGATTAACCCAGGCAGACTACTACTGCAGCCTACAGATAAAGGAGAATGCCTGACATCTCCAGCTGCTTGAGTTTATTTATTCCACATCCACATGGCAAGAGAAGGCACCTTGTTCATGAACTGTAATCCTTTCCCTCACTTGGGAGGATCCAGTTATCTAGAATGACTAAATGACAAAGTAATTGAACAATTAAAGATGTGCAAACTAAAGAATTAAGATCATTCTTATCCCACTTAGAGGTCTGAAACTGAGGGTATCTAGATAACAGAGGTAACTAAATTAGATACCTTCTCACTAGTTAGGAGTGTTCCTCTAAATCAGACAGGTTTGTTGGCTCATTACTCCAAAGATTAAGTAAGTAAATTAAAGGCAAAACTAGATAAAAAATACAACCAAGAGGTTAATCTAGAATAATCAATTGTAGGCTCTAGTAAATGTATGATTCATTCAGAGGATGCACGTAACAGTATATGGAGGGGAGGAGAACCAGGACAGAAAGTTGATCTGAAAATACTGATTTAGCACAGGAGGATCCATGGCAGTGCCTTTTATACCAAATGTTTCTGACAAGCTGTACTACACACAGCTTTTCCCTACAAGAAGTAGAAAATCACAAGTGGATCATTCCTTCCAATGAAAGGTTAATCAGAGGATTTAGAGTCATTTTCTAGAAGAGAAAAAAAGAAGAATCAAGAGCCAAGATGTTTTGCTGATTCACTTTCCTCTTGGAAAGCTCTGTGTCACCAGAGTAAACCCCTGGTTGCTTCAGTCATATTCAGAGTCTGTCCTACACATCTATATTGCTCATGTTGTTTTCAAAACTGGCATTTACATTTCACTCAGTCCTACACAGCAAGCACCTTGTACCCAACTTAAGGGATCAGTATGAAAGGAGTTCTTCCAGAATGTCCTACAAGTGCTTAAAGCTGCTCTGAGGCTTTCATAGTTGCTTAGGTGAGGGATTCAAACTGGGGGTCAGTTTTGCCTGCAGCCTGTCAGAGCAGACTGTGCACCCTGGGAGCTGTCACCATGGACCCACAGAGGTAGACAGATTTGCTCAGGGTTTATAGGATTAATATAAGATAGGAAAAAGACCAGGGATTAGGATAATGGTGAGCAGAAGCGGGAGGAGGAGGTGCATGAGGCTGAGGCTCACCCAAGGGTTTTTGGAAAGCAGATGTTACCAGGCTGAAGAAAGTACAAGCCAGCAGCTCAGGTGTTGCTGTTAGCTTTGCTGTAGCTCTCATAATGGCAAGGACATTTAAGGCAAAAGGCTGCAGTCAAAGGAATGAGAACTTGGAAGAAGAGTTGCTTCTAATCCCACTTGCAGCACTGTGTGCAGTGCTGGTGTCCCCAGCATAAGAAAGACATGGAGCTACTGGAGCAAGTCCTGAGGAGGCCATGAGGATGATGAGGGGCTGGAGCACCAGTGTTATTGTGATATATGGTACACATCTTCATACAACTGGAGAAAGGGTATTTACCTAAAGAACATCCTTGAATCTCAGAAGAAAAACATATACATATAAACTAATTAATTATTAACCTTTACTGGTGTTTGAAGAGTAACCTATGTGAAAAAGTGTTGACACAGATGCTGACATGTGGTGCTCCTTCAGGGAAGGGACAGATTACTGTGTGTGGTGCTCATTCCTTGGTTCTTCTCCCATTGCTGACAGTCCACTGGAAACTGAGGATGTGGAACTTGTCATACAAGCACTGACCAGCTATAAGATAATGTCAGCCTGTCATCACAAGCCTGAGCTGCACTGGCCAAAAGAAGAGAACAGACCCACTAAATTAAAGGATGCTAATGGTGAACTGGAACTGCTGGAGTGTTCCTGATTTTTCCTTCAAACTCCAAAATTCATTGTGTCCAATCCAGTGACGATGACAAACAAGAAATGTGGGTTACATTTCTAATCCAAACCCCAAGAGCCAGCTTCTTCAAGTCTCCTCACTGCACTGGCTCACTGATTACTTTTTGCACTATCCACAGAGGATAATAAAATAGGAGCCTTTGATGCGCCAGCAGCATTTGAAAGGCCCCTTCAGCCTCCAGGAGGAAGAAAAGAGTTTCCCCACATCATGTTAAACTGCCTCTATAGGTAAATTTATGTTTGACAGCCTAGTTTATGTAACAGTTTTCCACCACTTCCCTTTCTTCCTGCTCCTCCCTTCCCTTCTCATGCTCTTTACTCCTCCTTTGCACTTTCCAGTAGCCACAGGTCCACCCTCTGCCCTCCTCCTTTACCACATTTAAGCACCCCTCAATGATTTGACCCATTAGCTCAGCAACAGCCACCATGTTACTTGGTTAGCTCCCTGACACCTTAAGTGAGTGGATTCAGTGAGCACGTAGCCAAATAAGCTGTGGGGATACACATCCAGGACTGAGAGAGGGAGGCAGGATGCTTTTCCTCAGCTCCACACACCCATTATAAACTTCTCATGCAGTATCACCCTAAGTGAATACCAAGTAAAGAGTTTACTCTCACCCAGAGGATCTACTTCAGATTTGGGTGAAAAGAAGGAAGATAGCTACATTTTCTCACCAGAAAGGTAATATTATGAAACAAGCCTGAAATCCTCACAATCAAAACAAACCTTACAAGAAAAATAAAGGAAACCACATTATACCAGAGTTGTTTCTTTTTGCTCCTAGTTAATTATCACCCCTCTAAGGTAAGGTAAGGGGTTAAGTAAATATATGCTGCTAGGAGAAGCAGAAGTGAAATGTTTGAATCTGTTGCAAAATACAAGTAGGTGACCTACTCTCACAGGCATCTGGATGACTGTTCAGCTTCAGCTGCTTGCGCTGCATCACTTCGAGCTCCACACAGCAGGCGTCAGCCAGTCAGAGCCCCTGTGTTATTCAGATGACCTGCAGACAAACAGGGGACAGCTGAAATCAGCCTGAGCGACAAGTGAAGAGCTTTTCTCAGCCCCTGTTTCCAGATAACAAACTCCTCACCAAAAGAACTAGGTCTTCTTCACTGAACAAAATTCATTTGCAACATGTGTTATCTGCCATAAGTAATCTTATCAGCTCTGCTAACAATAGTTTTTGCATAATCTTATCACTGTTTATTTTTTCCCATTAATAGCTGGAAGAGCTTACGCCAAACAAATTGTACGTGGGATATTTTTTGCCCACCCACAGCACGGGATACTGAGTATCTGGAGCACAGGAAGGATTGCCAGGGTCTGAGGTCATCGTGTTTTCACAGCAGCTTCAAGTTTCAGATAAATAGCTAAGCACACATGCTCATAATACACGTCAGCATAAGATCTCTCATGGTCCCTGGACCACTGTAGTAAGGTTAGGCTGAGCCTGCAAGATAGCTGAGTTCATCATGCAACTCATGGCTGCCAGAAGAGTTGCTTTTCCTCCATCAGCTTTCTCCTCCCACTGCTGCTCTCCCAGCCAGAATCCCATTCCTTCTTACTCCCTAATCATGGAATCAACCAGGTTGGAAAAGCCCTTTAAGCTCACCCAGTCCAACTGCTCCCCAGCACTGCCAAGGCCACCACTAACCCATGGCACTGAGGCCTCATCTCCACGGTGTGTGAGCACCTGGAGGGACGGTGACTCCAGCCCTGCCCTGGGCAGCCTGTTCCAATGCCTGAGCACCCTCTGGGGAAGGAATTGTTCCTCAGCTCCATCTAAACCTGCCCTGGTGCAGCTTGAGGCCGTTTCCTCTTGTCCCATCCCTTGTTCCTTGGGAGCAGAGCCCAGCCCCTCCTGGCTCCATCCTCCTGTCAGGCAGTTGTAGGGAGCGATCAGGTCCCCCCTGAGCCTTCTCTTCTCCAGACTGAACCCCCAGGTCCCTCAGCCGTTCCCCATCACACTTGTGCTCCAGGCCCTGCACCAGCTCCATTGCCCTTCTCTGGCCCCGCTCCAGCACCTCAATGTCTTTGTTCTCATCAAGCCTGTTCAGCTCACTGGCACAGTGGGCACTCATGGACTGGGGGGCTTAGGTTTCATTTTGGGTTTTCTTTTTAATTGCTCTCCTGGCAGATGGGTGAGTTCCATCAGTTCACAAAATAGGGGAAGGAGAATGGCTGGAAAATGTGGCTGGAAGTGTGGGAGGAGAAAGCAGGAACTCCTCTTTGCTCTGCTGAGAGCTATCAGATAAGGTTCATCTCTTCTTGCAAAACACCTGAGCTCCAGAGCTCAGGGTAGAGCTTGCTACAGGCGCAGGCTGGTTAGGCAGCTTCCCAGAGGAGCACTGCCCATGCCTCAGGAGATGGGAATCAGCTGATGTAGCCCACACAGCTTCCATCCTTCAGCCTGCAAACAAGAGGCCAGTCATTAGGGAAACTTGCAGAACGGTTTCACCACCTCCAGCCTTGTCCCTGGCTCTTCTGCACCACCACGCTCCCAGCCCCACCTGCAGAAAGGCTTTCTCCTAAGGAATTCCTGCTTCAGCTCTGTCCTCTAGTTTAAATCATCTGTACATTCAAGGCTTCCACCAGCAGCACTTGTACTCAGAGAAACCACTCCTGGCACTAAATGGTCACAGAAATATGTCTGCAAGGCCCTAATTTTGCTCTGCAATCCTACTGAGGCTTATGAGACCCACACGCCACCACTGTTCTCCTTGTGTCCTCCAAGAGCATCAGAAGAACATGTCACACAGCATACCTTACTATGGACAGCACACTACCCACGTTATGTGCCCCAGGATTTGGCCCTGGCCATGGGGTATTCACCTACTGGAACACAACCAAACTACACAACAACTAAAGGTGGTTCTCAGAGCCCTGCTAAGAATTCCCCATGCAGTTGGCTGGGTAGGATTTAACTCTGCACTATTCTTGGAAGCGTGTAGTGCAGCAGTTGGAAACTGCCAGGTTGCAAGCAATGCATTCCACAACACGCTCAAGGCCCTGAGCCTGAGCACTTCAAGCTCTCTGTGGTTGCCTTTATTTCAGTTTATGTTTTGTAAAGCAAACACACACAATCCCATCGCATCTCTCAGCACCTGAACACGTTGTGTTTGGAATCTCACGTTTAGTGCCACCACAGTTATTACACTTAAACTAGTCACTGAAGGGGGGGTTTAAATGAGAGACAACAGGTTGTTAAAGCTGCTGTGTGGAGCCTCTCACTTTCAGGGTTTCACAAACCATTCCCAAAATACATGAGACCAAGAACTGACAAGTGTCTGGGAACATGGAAATGGCTATGAAAACCACGCTTAACTGATTAAAATATTTAGTATATATATATATATATACACACACGATATATATATAATCAATAGACTTCGACAAAGTTCATTGTGTAATTTTAGAAGATGGGGCAGGAGGATCTGTATTTAGCACAATTTAGCATTTAAAGCTCCACTATATACATAGGACACACACTTACCACGGAACAGAAGGTTTTCTACAATATTGAAAGATATCTGACCATTAGATTTATTATAAAATACTATTAAAATAATGTTTTAAGAACAATTGAAGGCAACAACCAATGTCTCTTCCTTTAGTTTGATTTTGAAGACTTAATATATTCATGGTTATGAATAGCAACAGGAAGGGAGTTGTACCAACAGAAACATAATAGTCCAAGTTTTTTTTTTCCTCCCAGGGTGTGCCTCTACTCAAACTAGTAAAGAATATAGAATTTAGCTTCATAAAACTGTATAAAACAGATACCGGGATGTTTTGTTTCAGTGACAGGACACAGTAAATTCATTATGTTAAAGGACCTGCCTAGGAGCAAGTTAATTCTCCAGACCTGGCCTTCAGACAGAATGTGAATCCCAGCTGAGAGGTGGCAGGGATTTTGTTAGGAACTTCCTCTAAGAGCCTAAAAATACACCTTTTTTTTATAATTTCCAATATTGTATAATTGATGGAGGAACATGTGGCTTCTCCTTTCCCTACGACTTATCATCTTTAGGCATACTGGTTTCATACAATCTGGACTCTGACTAAACTATAACAGAAAGCATCTCAAATTGTATTCAGCTGATAGCAGTCAGGCAATCCCACATGCCATTAGACTCTCATCATTAGATTAAAGATTTGGTGACCAACAGAAACTGAGAGGCTATACAGCTGTAGGTGTATGAGCCATGGAAGGAAAACAAGCTGCAGAAGTCTCCCAAAGACATGCTACACACAACTAGTCTGGTAGCTACATGTATCCCTAGATGCAATATTTAAACATGAACAGGTACCCACAAAGACACCCAATACCTTTACTAATTACTAGTAACTTTATCTATATTTGCATTATATATTATTAGGTATTATATATATGTATAAATATTGTATACATTTTATATTTATGTATAAAAAATAATATTCTGGGGATAGTTGCTTTAACTTTGTCTCTCTAGGTTATCCTCACTTTAAATCCTCTTTCTCCCATTATCAACATACATTTTTTGTGAAACACCTTCCAGTTTAGCTTAGAATTTACGACTTGATGGATACATGAAAATGGCAGTTATAATATGAAAAAAATGAGGTCAAAGTAAAACAAATTCCATGTGGTAGGAGCTGCTTCTGACTGGTAGTCTTCCCCTGGACTTCAAGTCTTCTATTTACTGAGGGCTAAGTTTTCTGTCACTGGGAAGTGTAACTGTCTTAAGCTTTTTAGGGAAAGAAACCAAAAAATGCCCCATGATGAATCCCAGAAGAGTTCTTTGCCCAGACAAAAGCTGTTTGCTGCTTACTGAGCAGCATTAATGCACTGTTGACTGAAACGGCTGGAAGTACTTTGCAGATTAATGATGGAATGGCCTTTGAAACCAACCTTTGAGACAGACAAACCTTGTTTCTTTGGGGAAATAACATACAGCTAAAGAGAAAGTCTCCAAAAAAATTTGGGCGAGCAACTGCCCTAAGGTGTTAGTTGTCTATGTGTGTGAATTTCACCTGGAATAAACAGAAGGAGTTAGATCTTCAAATTTCTATTCTTTTTGGTTTATTTTTCCTCTTGAAAATTCAAAACCTCGGTTCTGGTTGGAGAAGAGACCATTTCTCAGTCAGTTGAGGTATCCCAGGCATAAGACCTCTCAATTGTCAGGATGCTGCAATAGACATTGTTAGTGAGGGGACTTCAACAGAATTCCTCTCCTCATCATTCCTCCACTGTCAAAGATTCAAAGGCTACATGCAGACAGATGCATAGTGGCAGTACATTTACTCACTGTAAGAACATACGATCTGCTTTGATACCAAATCCAAACCACCCTTCCCCTGATTCAAACAGAGCTAGAGAAGGCAGCTCATCACAAAGGGAAATAACCAGACTTAAGATGCTCACAAAAGTGATTCATGAACACGGTAACCACCCTTTCCAGAAAGTATAGGCCATATTTTCAACTGATCACAATCTGGCCAACTCCATCCTCCTCAGAAAAGTGAGTTTGAAAAGTGAAATCTTCGTGCTCCTTACCTTTAATGAGATGTTTCTTCTCAGAAGCAACTGTTTGCTAGTACAACAATCTCTAACTCACCGTACATGTATTACCTTAAGTTAGTGGTTTATTTCAAAAGAAATCCCAGTGAAATGAGTCAGAGTAGAACTGAGGATGGCTCTGTTTGTAGAGGAGGGCCAGGGACAGCCCCTACGGTTCTTGATGCCAATACTAAGACTTTGCTCTGGAAATGGACAAAGGGATTTGCATTTCCAGCTGTGAAAGCACTTCTGTGGTCTTCCTTCTAGGTTCTGGTTCAGGATATAGGCTTCTTCTGAATTCCCACCCACTTTTCTGTAAGAGTTCAGAACACAACTTGTGCTTTAGATTCTCGTTATTACTCCTACATTAGGCACCCGGTGCAAAATGGAAATGAACAAAGGAAGAAGTGAAGCCAAAAAGAATACAACTTGTCTGATTCATCTTGTGATACCACAAACAGTTTCTGCTGCATAACTCAGAGAATCTGTTCTACCAAAAGAGACACAGTTGCCCATTACAGAAACACAGGCTAACACCTTGTTCTCCCAAAAGTATTTTAGGTTTGGGTTTTTTTCTTCAACTCGCAGAATAGGGAGGTAGCTTCCTGGTTATATTTCTGCCAGGCATAAAGTTCTGGAAACCCTTGTTCTAAGAATCCTGCAGACTGAAAACACAGCTGCTCAGATTCACTGATCTAACCCGTAACACTGCAGATACTCCATGCTTAAGGGGCAGACAAAATGACAGCTGGTCCATTTCTTCTCTTGCACGTAAATCCCATTTAAAATAGGATTAAGAGAACTGCAAAACAACCTACTGAGCGAACAGCAAATCCTGCCGAGCAAGGGGATATGTATGATTTAAACAATTTAAAATGGGCTTTAAATACCTTCCTTAATAATGGCCACTTAAAAAGGTAAGCAACATTGCAGAAACTGTTTGGGGGTTTAGGTTCGGGAAAGGTACAATAACTGCTTCTTGGGTCTGTGAGAATATAACATCCACAGTAAGGTTTGTAAAAGCGTTTGAATCATTGGGGAGCATAAAGTTAGGAAAACATTTGAGATCATAAAAATTCAAGGCGATGCAATCCCATTGATTCTATTTTCAACTTGAAATACTGATCTCATTTCACTCATTGAGAATGGAATCCTATATATACCAGAGGACAGATTCTGACCCAAACCAGACTTCCTTATTTCTGATGTAATCCTTTGCTGCTTTAAGTCCTTTTAAGCATTTTGAAGTCCACAGACACCCTTAAATTTTAAGAGTAACTTCACTGAAAACAAAGATGAAATAAATTTGGGGGTTTTGGGGGGGTTGGGGTGTGTGTGTGTCAAAAATGCAATAAGGCAGGCTATACTGACTTATGAAATATTAAACAGAAAGACTGTCTCCCTGCAGCAAGAATCTATTTATTTAATTCAGTGCTGTGGTTGAACTTATTCTCAAACCCATAAACTGAAGACATTGCAATTCCCATGCAATCTGCTTCTTGATAGACCTCAGTACCCTTGCCTTTGAACTTCATATTTGCATTTATGTGGTATTGCTTTTAATTTTGGGTGCTGACCAAATGAGGCATATATTAGTATTTAAACTATAAATATTCACTGGAAAATAAAATGGGGTCTTTGCAAGTTTGAACAAAACCTCAGGGTGGATTACAGTAGGAACAAAATGTTAATGAGTCCTTAATCCCAGTGTGGAGGGGGATAGTCTGCTTGTGTATACAGATGAACAATGACATACTAGAATCCTAGAATGGTTTGGGTTGGAAAGGACCTTAAGGTCATCCAGTTCCAAAGGTGAAAACTGAAATGAAATATTGATTTCTATTGAATGATGCGGGTGGAACTTCACCACCAAACATCAAGTTCTGTAGTGTCTTAGAATTTGCTAGTAATGACCCTGATTTGCCACCAAGGTTTAGGTCACTAATGACATGTAAAGTAACACCCCTTACCAAATGTTGCTGAGTTTAGACATCTCAATGAATTAGCAGGAGAAAAACCAAACATGCTGACTGACTATGCTGTTGGTGTCCTTACAAAGACTTAAGTTACATGATACCAAGGGTAACACAAAGGAATTCCAGATTCACATTACATATTTCTGCTATTTGCATTCAGCTTTATCTTACTTGGAATTTTTTCCACAACTGGATTTTACTAGAGGCAGTTCCACTTGTTTTGCAGGTTTCCCAGATGGATTTTTGAAGGCTGACTCCCACTCATGTAATTGGAAGGGTCAAAATATACACGAGCCCTTAAGGAGCACGGTGCTGATTTCAGCAAAAGTCCACAGCAAAAAAAACCCTCCAAGTCAGCTGAATGGAAATTCAAATTCAGCAGGAGAGCCACTGGCATTTCAGATGCATCTTGGTAACACTGAAATGATGATCCCGAAATCCTTACTTAGGCAAAGCTTCCCCCAAGTCCTAGATAGCTGACCAGTAATTGCACAGATTAACACTTGCATTCAATGACAGACCTTATTGCTAAGAGCTTATTTTACTTTAGGTTAGCAGTTCTAAAACGTTCCTTCAGCTGTGAATACAGCTTTATCTAGGAAACTGAATTAAAACTGCCATGTCAATGAAACCCATGCCATCTACAGGGCTAACATTACAACACGTTAATACACACAGGGTGAAATAACTTTCATGAGAAACAGGAGTACTTAAAAAGTTGAAAATCACCAGAAGAATACACAAAGGAAAGAAAGAGAAATAGGAACGTAATTAAAAGTTTATTTCTACTGTGGTGCTGGAAGATTCAGTTCTGGGCATGTAACAGTTAAAGCAGCAGTGGCATGCTAACTGAGCACATTAAAACAAAGAGTTGGCAGCTTCTGAAGGAAAAGGGCTTGTGCTCCACTGTTCCAACTTGTCAGTCAGCTCATGCCAGCACTCTCCACGTCTGCCTCTTCTACACACCCTCATTGCATGTGTCTGTCTGGTCTGATCTGCTCATCTGTGCAGGGACTCTCCTGACAAGTGAAAAATTCTGCCTGCTCTCAGCTCTGGAATTGGATCAAATCACCTCAGCTTCTTCATAGCCCCACCAGGAGGCTTTTGCTTATGGTCTCAGCCTGTTTTCCTTCACTGCTTGTCTGTTTTTGATTTCTAGAATGGAGGAAGCCGAACTGCTGAAAGAAAGATTCCAGGCCATAACAGTAAGTGCTTCCAGTTATAAATCACTGTATTAAAATCAAAATGCTTAGAAGGAGTATTGTGTTAATGAGCTACTGCCTGTTTTCTGAGAATGATTTATCCCAGGACAGGAAGAGACTTATGACTGCTTGAAATTGTTACTTGTTAATTCTGGTGCATAGCTATTGTTTTAAGACAGCAAAGTTGCCTGTGCTGACTTCGTTACAGGTTGTATTGTGAATTCAGCTCAAAGCAGTGAAAGTATGTGTGCAAATCACTGCTGGCCAGTTTAAAATCCATATCATCGTCATCCCAAGTGAATGTTTGCCTGAAGGACAGCAGGTCAAAAGGCAGCTAGAGAATTCCAGAACAAATCAATTTTTCCATGTCACAGCATGAAAGATTTTTAGGTTTGCACTGTGGAATTCAATGCAGTTTCTGAATTATTGATGATCTGTGGTAAATACTGCTGTCTGGAAAGTAAAAAAGGATTAAGCAAATTCCTACCTGTCAGTTTGCAAAGGAAAGGAAAAACAAACAAAAAAAAAAAGACTAGGTGCAGTTTGGGCTGGAAATATTGGAAAATATTCTGTTTCTCATCTAATGGGAAATCTGCTTCAAAGGACTTATTCTGTTTTAAAGGAGACACTCAAGCTAATGCAACAAAAATGGCTGAAGCCAAATTCTCCTCTGATTTGATCTCCCCTGAAATCTATTCAGTTACAAAAGAATGAAACTGAAACAAAAGTTGGCCCTTTGGAAGGAAAGGAAAACTGCAGGAGGATCACTGACTGACACAGGCAATCTTGAAAACAAATTATGGGAACAAAGGTATTTCTCACACTCTTAGCATGACAGATTAGTTGTGAAACAAACACTACTGCCTGAATAATACCTTACTGGAACCAAATACATGGGAGAGGGCAGAACTGAAAATCTGCAGGGCTTGAATAGGTTGGGGTTTAATTATGACACTTGATAAGAGCCAATAGGCTTTATCTGAGACCTGGCTCAAACCCACAGTTTGGAATGATTTAGAGTTTAACTGCAGCGGTGTTTGAACCAGAGGCAAACCTGGACTTTGCCTCTAGCATATGGGCTCTAAAGGTAAGAAATGTTTTGGCACTCCCGGGAATTCCAGGCCTTGTAATGTTTTGCACTTCCTGGTATCCAGTAGGAGGAATGGGGCAGCAGACTTGCTGATGAGGGCTCCTTTGAACATACTAGGGTTGATGTCCTCTGGCTGCATCTTCACCTCCAGACAAATAGTGGAGAAGTATTGTCTGAAGAAACTGTGACAGCTTCCAGTGTCTTGCACTACAGGAAATCACATTTGGGTTCTGGCTATGACTTCATTTATTACACTTGCTGGGTAAAGCAACTATTTCCTCTCTGCTTTCATCACTTGAGAGCATTTAATTGCAACACTCAGCGTATTTGTCATTATGCACTGCAGAAATTAAGGAGCCTAAATAAGGTGAAGTTACCACCAGGTTTAAAAATCTGCAGTAAGGGGTGTCTGAGAAAACAACACACTGCAATTACAATTGCAAGTTACTTGGTGACTGTGGGAAGGTTTGTCCCACACAACATACCTGGAATTTCATACCTACCAAATGTGTGTTGTAAAGGATCTAACAGAGGATAGCAAGGGGCACCTAGAACAGCTACGCTTGCACTAAAAACTGATTGGTTTCTGTTATCTAATGCTTGGCTCCTTTACAGCATCTGGCTCTGAGAGAGCCATTAGGGGCTTTCAGATTAATATTCATGTCTTGTCTATGTAGCAAATTAAAAAAGGAAAGCCTTATTACTGGTACTCTTATTATTTTGGTGCTCCCACAGCTCTGAAAGTAACCATTTTTCTCTGTTGTGTAGCTTCCATGTGCTGGTGGTATATGTACAATAGAACAAGTATGAAAAAATTATATGCATCTATTTTGTTAGAGAGGCTGTTGTGTCTTAAATACAACAGCTCTAGCATTTGCTGTGGGCAACACTGAGGTGGAACAGTCAAAGAGGAACCTTAGGCTTACCCCTTCATCATCAGATCCTCCATTCTAGAAGAAAATCTGATAGAAGATGTAAACTGTGATTAAATATTTCTGCAGCCTCATGCCATCAGGCTCAAGTGTTCATAGCTTTAGACAAGAGCCCTCAATAACAAAGCATTACCTTTGGAAAAGTATATGAAACCAAAAATACATCAGCTAAAACATTAGCTGCCCCATTGGCTTTGTCAGTGCATGGCATCTGCCATGGATCAAGCAGACCAATATTGGTACCACTGTGGAACACTGACAGAAAATAATGGACTTGGTACACAAGATACCTAGCAAGACACTGCTCCATGCATGCATTTCCCTTCCTTTCAGACAGATCCAGCTTAGAACACTGTTCTTTGGTCAAAAGCCAGGAAAGATGTCTGCATCTTTTAATAGGAATGAAAATTAGCACCAAGGCTCAAGTCTTCCCTTGCATTGCACAGAGAGGAACTGATGAAGGTGCTCTTTTGTAAAAACCAAACCTTGCCATACTAACAAGAGCATAGTAAGAAAGGATTAGAGGATTTCTGCCAGCAACCTGATTACCTAGAGGAGCAGAGTATGAAGTTTAGTAGAAGTATAGGTCCCTTAGCTAGCTATCTAGGAATAAGAAATGATACCATCAGATGTGCCGTCAAAGCTTTGCTCAGCAAGACAGGATTCACAGACAAAGCACAGCAGAACACATTGCAGGAAGCGTCCTAACAGGTTTCAGAAGTTATGCTGGCAACACAAGGTTCAAAGAGGCTCCTCATACATCTCACTTGAATTTAGCTTCTGGCATTAGACCTGCAGCTTTAATATATAAAAGACCAACTATTTTAACCTATTTCATCTGGATAATTGTATAATGGATGTTTATTACCAACCAGTGAAATTAAAACATGCTAGAACACCAAAGGATATAAGCAGAAACCTTGAAGTGAAAAAAATACTGGATTCAAAAGAAACATAACAAAAGAAACAGGCAAAAGTTTCATTACTGAACAGGTTCCTTATTACACGTTTAACTTCAAATCAAGTTATTTGTGCCTTTACACTCCAATTTCTTTTGTGCAGTATTTGTGTGTGCCACTTCTCATTTCAGACTACCCAAATTCTCATTATACATCTCCATTTGTGCAAAAGGAATATTTAAATTGACTTAAAATGTTTTTCATAGTATATACCAAGTAAAAGTCGTTCTCTGGCTCAGAATCTTACCCAGAACTTTAGTAAAGAGAAAAAGCAGGTTTCTTCAGAATTGTAACAGTCTGCATACACAAGCTTGTCACACTCATCTAATGATGGGTTAGTTAAAGCCCGTTTATACAAGGAGATCAGGAATATTTCCTAATTAAGGAAAGGTGTGAAGGTCAAAGACCAGATGCTATGTCACCAAACTCAGGACAGGTTGAGTAAACTCCAGCACAGCAGCTCTTGGAGAGTCTTCAAAAAGGGACAGAGCAGAAAAATTGCATATTGTAGTGATCCTAAAGCATGTATTAAAGAACATTGGCAAAACTCAGAACCACTACAGGGGTGAAGGCAGCATGTATCTTAGAGCAAGTATGTATCTTGCCTCATTTGGTGTGTTAAAGAGGCGGACTAACTCTGAAACTGTGAAGTATAGATGGTGTTTACAGATGGCTACTAACCATTAGAGACTGCATGACAGAAGAGATCACTGACACTCATTCACCTACCAAACCCCAGCATACCATCAGTTATGCTTGGACAGCCTATAGCCCTGCCCTCAATCTCTACAAGGCTAGGTGGTTTCTTCTCCTTCCTATTCTTTGACAAAGCATCCCTATAGCCTGTGGTCCCACTGCTAATTTCTGATTTCCAGTAACAGTGAAGTGATTCAGCCATGTACACTACAGCTCTTCCTGTTTCCACATCCCAGATCCTAGGGAAACAGTAGAGAACAACTCTCAGCCTTATGCCCAGCACTTCCTTACCAACTTTCCACACTCCTTACACACTGCTGGTTCCTTGGGTGGGCCAAAACAACAAGTCTCTTCCTATGTTTGTGACTTAACTCCTTCCTAAACCACACCTGTTTGAAAGCAGACTCTGTGAACAGAGCCCATCAGTAATCTGTTCCAACTGAAAGGAAAGGGGGATTAACCTCCAGTCAGCAAATACTTCAGCACAAGACAAGACTATTTCATTTACCTCCCTAAAGCATACCAAGAAACAAGTCCAAAAGCTGCCATGTCCAGTAACAGGATTGTGCAGCATTAGGGTTGACCAAGAGCCTGTAAATACAGCTTGTAAAAGTCATCTTCCTTTGGCATCATTTCTTTCCCAGTGGCTGCTGAGGACACAAAGTACTAAATCAGCATTTGGCCTCATATACAGGAGCCACAGGGACACTTCATGTGACAGCAGCTATCCAGAACCACAAGAGGCTCAAGTGTTTCCAGCATTCAGACTGTTCCCCCATCACCTTTTTCCTATAATCTGTAGCAAAAAGGATGAAGGTGGCACTGTTATAGATCAATATTATTTGGGGGTTTGCCTTCTCTAGTTCAGCAGCCTTTGCAAAGACAAACATCTTTGAGAGAAAACAACATATATGAAGCATACTAAGTTTCTCTGTGTTCATCTTTACCACTATTTGACTAGTGAAATATATTTCTAAGTCTTTGTTTATCCCTATTTATTTCGGATATCAGCCACAATATCAGCCAGATATCAGAGCTGAATTCACTAATAGCCCATTTCACTTAGCAATGTATCACAGTGCAGACCATGAAGACTCTTTCCTCTCCTAAATGGCATGTGGGCTGCCTTAGGAATTTTGGTCTGGACTCATTTCTACCTTCATTTTGCATGGACAATTGTGCTCAAGGGGTATTTCTTCCTGTTTTCTTCCCTCACCCTAGACAAAAGTAAATGATTTTTAATTCAGCTCACTGCTTTGCAGTCATTAACATGTTTAGATGTCCTTCAGAGAAGGAGTAATAGAAACCATACCTGCGTAAGATACATAAGCTGGTGCTGCTAAGAATTCTGCACCAAGTGCCATGTAAGCTTTAAAATAAGGCTTTATTTGCATGGATTGATTTCTCCCTGCTGAACACCACCAAGTTGTTTTTAAACAACAAGGAATTTCTCTAAACAAAGTTTTATTGTTCCCTTAATCTGTAGGACAAAAGGAAACTGCAAGAAGAAATTACACAGAAACGTCTAAAAGTGGAAGAGGAAAAAATGAAACACCAACATTTAAAGGTAAGTGTTGGATTTATGTCACTAAAGATAGCCTCGAGTCGTGCAGCATGAATAAATGTTTGGGATTTGGGAATGCAAATCTTCATGCATTTAAGTTGTGCTTTTACTATCAAATTTTCACAGCTTTCTGGAGTCTTGCCACAACTCCATTTGACTTTAATAAGCATCACTCTTTGAAAAAAAACAAACCTACACTCAGGAGCTAATGTTATTTGATCACTTTCATGGTATAAAATGAGATCATAACCAGGAATAACTCACAGCTGAAAATTAAGCCTCCCATTTCAGACTGGGTGTGTTCATTCCTTAATTCCACTACAGCAGCCTCCCTCGGTACAGGGTGCAGCACAGCCATGAGCTCTCATTGCACTTGTTTTCCTGGGAAATCAAAAAAGTAGAAAAACAGAATCACAGAATCCACCAGGCTGGAAAAGACCTTTAAGATCATCAAGTCCAACCATTAGTAGCCTATTTTTATTTGTAAGAGCCTATTCTAATTCGGTTTTGTCAGCTTGTGCAATGACTCTGTGCTGAAATAATGATGTTCCTTTGTATATTATGGCCTGGTGGCAAACTCAGGATTACAAGGGCCAAATGACTAAGAAACCAAAAGATCCATGTCTGTAGACACTTGAAATTGCAGCGATTTTTACCCAAATGTCTAATGCAACATGCACTACATGTCATTTAGGGAGATGAGACAGAAATCTATGCTTCTAGAAATATGCAGGACTTGGTATTTTACATACCCTTTTAATCATGTGAGTGGATAAACAGTTTCAAGAAAGAAACGTTGAATCCGATGCCAGGAATGTGGCACGTGTACTTGAGCAAATGTGGGAAAAGCATATTTAAAACAGGCTCCTCTTCGAAATAGGGACTTAATCCTGGGTTTCATCCACCCTCTTCTTTTGAGTCAAGCCAAAAAACCGAGAAGTTGTGATCAACTAGCTCACTGGGCCAGGCAAGCCAAGGCAAAAGTCACTCATGCTTAGGATTTATTGGAAGGCGACCGTAATCTTACCTAAAAGAGGAGAATAACTTTTCCAAGTCCTGGAACTAATGAGCGGTAAATGTGACTCTTCCTCCAACTTAGTACATGGTTACGTGGAGCACTGTAATTTACGTTCCAAGTTTCCATGCCTGTAACTTCAGAATGACTCTTTTGCCCTTCTTTTATAAAGGATAAACTGATCTATTCTAGACAACCAGCTAATCCTTACTGCTACTAGAGATCGAGCCCTAGGGCAGCTTCCTTACTGATTTACTACATGTCTTCAGCCAACACTAATAGGTACAATGGAGTTAAAAAGTTAAGAAAACAAAAAGCCAAAGCCACCTTGCACTCAGTCATGGAATTTTGCAGAAGCTAAAACATCCCTGGAAAAACACTACTGACATGCTCTTCCTTTGAGAGAGGACAGAGGATGGGATTTGTTTGATTGTTCTATGAAAAAAAATTGTACACTTATCATACAGAAAGGTTTTTAAATTAAAATCAGTCAGATTGCATGAGGCAAATCAAGGATCTATAGAGGAAATGATTCACTAGGCAAAGAGGGATTAAGAACCCAAAATGGAGACTACTTTTTCCAACTGAGTACTAAGGCACCTAATAGCAAATGTAACATTATTATATGAGCATCCGCTGTTGATGCCCTAGAAGCCTTGTCCTTTAGCAAACCCATTTATGCTTCAGATTAACTCAGGCATTTCAATGGAGTCAAACAACACAAGAATCTAGAGGAGAAATTGCCTTAAACTGGATTTAGAACTCTAAAATGTTTAGGCACTTCAGTAGATTTTATTTCTGAGGCTCATTTCCCTAGCGAGTCCAGTTGACTTCATTCATTTATACTCCTACTAGTTGTGCATGGTGAAATCTAGAGCTCCATGACCTATTTGACATTAACTCACACCTGTCCCTTAGGAAACTATTGCAGGTTAGTAAATCTCACTGTCATACGGATGTTCCTGTTCGCGGGATATCACTATCCTGTTCCTCATTTTGTCTTTATCCCTATTTATAACCCTTAGTGACAAGTTTATTAAAAGGTTGTTGTTTGGAGGAGGGTGGGGAGGGTTTGGTCTTTTAAACTTCCTTTTCGTAAATAGGAATCTCTGCTTCAGCTTCCCAAGGACTTTGCTGTCCCCAGGCTAAATTCTTACTAGAAAGAGACAGCTGGGGTATCATAACAGGTCTTATTTATCTGGTGGAACTATACTGGAGAAGGAATATTTATACCGCACATGCACACTTTAACCACATGAAGCAGAGGACATGCAAGCAAATACACGCAACCTGTGCGGTTAGGGGTCCATGGGAACTGCAAGCAGTAACGGAGGCTACCAGTGAGGGTACAAGGGAAATTTCATCCTCAAGTCATTCTAGATGCACTAACAACTAATTCTTCCTCTTAATTGGGATCCTTCTCACTGAGGCAACAAGGGAAAGGACCAGAGTTGCTTGAAAAGCATAATCAACACTGATTCACATGTGCTTTCCAAGAGCTTTTCTAGTTTACTGATTAAGTTTTTGGCTTCTGACATCCCAGAACTCCACGGCTACTACCTTGTAGGTGTTGGTTACACACCTTTTTATTCCAGGAGTTAAGAGCACTCAACTACATCATCTGTAAAAGCTGTGAAGATGATTTATGCCTCCCCCAACATACCATAAGGTGAACTGCCATACTATGGTAAAGCAAGACCCACAAATCCAACACACCTGCGCCTTCTAGCAAAGGAGGAATCTTGGATTGTTAGTCTAGCCTTGTTAAGGATCACAGTGGAGTTGTGCCTGGAGCATGTGTAGGACATTATTCATAGACTATGCAGAATATTATGGCAGTACTCCTGATGTGACCGTGAACTACAAAAGTGATGACTTTACATCACCCTTGTCATTCCAGGGTCTTATCACATCAGTGTAGAAGTATCCCTTTCCCTTAACATACTCAGCCTAATGCAAAATGAAATGCTTTCATGTAATCCTGTAACACATGCACCACCTAGTACTGAACTTCACAGCAGAAGGAAATGCTGGGCAGCAGAAAGAGCCCCTGGCTTGTGCCCATGCCTCAGCGGAGCAGCCCTGAAACTGTCTTGCTCAGAGGCTGTTTCCAAACTGCACAATGTGCCACTCTTTTAAAAGTGTCTCATTAAATTTAAAAGATCACTTGGCATTCAGTTGGGAGTAGCACCAAACTATTGGAGGAAAGGGCAAAAATAACACTATTGTGTTTTGCCGGTATTGAAGGAGTTTGTTTTCTTGGGCCTAACCCTATACATACATGAAACTTTTGGTGATTGCAATGGGTGTTATCAGTTTCTGAGGTCTACAATTGAGATTTTTGGAGGCAGCAATGCTACAATAATTCTGTTCAAGCCAGAATTCAAAAAAACTTCCACTTTTCTAGGAGCTCTACTTATCATTAAGATCTCATTAGCTTGATTGGAAAGGGAATTAAGAACCCTATTCCCTGCAACTGAAGAAAACAGGGTTTTGTGGTCAGTAAGAGTTGTGCCAACACCAACCTACATTCACCTACCAGATCAGGTAAAACCATCCTATTAAAGTTTGCATTTATTTCATTTAACCCTAAGACACAACTGCCAGGAAGTGCTGCTAAGTGATCCTACAGGGTCAAGGCTCAAGACATCAGTCTGGAGCAGCCCTTGTTGCCCAGAGATTTCCTAGGATCCAATACTGAGATACAGAATACTATCCCACAGGGCTAAAACAACTGGAAACACTCCAGTACCATGGAGTGGTACAGAATTCCCAACATCCCTGTTTTAGTTACAGTTTCTATCACATCATGTGTATCAGCCATGAAGCAAGCTGAAAATAGCCTTTAACTGCAATCTGCTCCTACGTGCATCCTCCTCATCAGCTGGGTGTCAATAGTAACATCATGTAAAGTGTACAGTAAACAGAAAAGTGGAGGAAGCAATGGTTTAAGT
This sequence comes from Pezoporus occidentalis, assembly GCF_034315485.1. NCBI lineage: Eukaryota > Metazoa > Chordata > Aves > Psittaciformes > Psittacidae > Pezoporus > Pezoporus occidentalis. The sequence continues at coordinate 1,478,100 of NW_026916304.1, forward strand.
GACTCAACACACAGGATGCAGGCAGGGCTTCCAACAGGCACTGAGGTTAATGCAGCCTTCTCATCAGCGCTGGGCACAGCTCTGCCTCAAAGCAGCCAAAATCCAATTTAACCTTCATCTACATCCTACAATTAATCAAACTAGATAGAGGAAAAAAACAAACCCAAAAACCCACGCATGGAAGTCAGGCAGCTCAAGGAACCTAAATTACAAATGGAAAAGTCACGGTTGATGAAAAGCCTTCTACGCATCCTTTTCCTCCCCTGTTGAAAGAGTTTTCCTAAGGAGCCCTGACTCCCACTTCTTCCCCAAGGCAGCAACTGAATTTCTATTCCTGAGTTAGTCTGAAGGGAGTAAAAAGAGCACAATGAAGGTTGCATGGTTTACAACCTCTAACTGTAAATAGGAACTCATCTCCATGAATATTTTCTTACACTAGGAATACTTTGGAAACCTCTGTTGACTTTCAGCTGCCACCTTTCCTATTGTAAAGCAGCTATAGGAAACAATCAGTGGATACAGTCTTATTTTTCACTATCTGAAAGCACAGCTGAGAGGTTTACTCACCTGAACACATGTAACACACCCAGTTATAAGCCTCTACTGCCCAGACATCACTCCACAGGCACTAAACGGTTCAGAACTTAAATACATAAGCCCTGGATTGCCCCTACAAGAGGGGTTCTAAACACGTAGCACATCTGCTGAGACATGAACCAGACATCAGCTACCCATGCTCTGCCTTTCCATCCAGTCCCAATCCCCATCTATATAAGTTACCTTATAAACTCCAGAGATACCACTGCATTACTCACTCCCTAGAGATCTCTTCCCCCTACAGCCTTACCTACTGAAATTTTCACGTCTTATACCTCCTCCCAGAAGTTACACAATGCCATGACCCCAGGAATCAGGGCTATTGAAATAGAACTGCACGCTTCTAACTGGAGCCTTTTGCATGCGTCTCATATGTGTGCTTTGATACAACTGTTTTGCTGTATTGAGGACAAGCACACCACTGGATCCACTAACAGATATAAATCTGTTACAGGTACTAACTGATTAGTTGCATCCTCTAGGTATTTATTGGGTGGATTAATGGGACACTGTTCTTAACCAGTTTGGGTTTAAGTCAGTCTCAAAACACAAACGTTCCTCAAAATTTCTCTTTCAGTGGCGCTCACTGCTTTCAAGTTGCTTTCTGCTAGATACAGCACAGGAATGCAGATCACACCTACGGCGTCAACACAAGTACAGTAAATGTTTGAAGAGCCTAACTTTTCAAGTACATTAACTTGTCTGTGTTTTTCCCCATCAGAAAAAGGCCTTGCGAGAAAAGTGGCTCTTGGATGGCCTTAGTTCTATCACCCCAAAAGAGCAAGAAGAAATGCAAAAGCAGAATCAGGAGGACCAACAACAAACTCATGAGCTAGAACGAGACATCTTCAGGTAGGGTAATATCCCAGCCCTTCTGTCTGGTTTAAATGGTCCCTTCTGAAAGTCCTACTTCATTTTGTAAAAAGACATCAGTAAGGCTAAGTATAGGCAGTTTGATACACAAAGGAAAGCAGCTTTGTTATATTTTTTAGTCTGATAAAATTAGGGAATGCACAATGCAAACTCCCATACTGTGAATTTTACGCACAATGAGTATCCTGAAGAATACTCATATCTCTAATCCCAGCTATCCCTCCCATGCTATACTCACACATCATAGATCACCCATCCCTGCGTTTTGCTCTGAGTTAGCAGTGGTTGGACCAGAATTTCAAAACAACAGTAAGCAGTTTTAGAAGTTCGTCAGTTTCACTAGGTCCTGCAAAGCCTTTAACACCTGATTTCTACCATTACCACACTTCAGAACAGTACAAGCCCTGTCAGTATCCTTTGCCTGATTTTCACTTATTTCCCACGCTGTTTTGTCCTCAGTTCATTCCTGGGAGCCAGTCCTAGCAAAGGCCTTTTTCTACCTTTTATTAGAGATGTTCCTACAAATCTCATTGCCTAGTGTCTGCCTGTCACATGGGGCTAACATTAAACTGCACAGTCTCATATACAACTCCTTTACTTACTGTGGACATGATTCTAGGTGCTTATTACTACACTTAGTCTTTCTCAAATACCACAGGGCTCCATACGCAATCAGCTCCTTCCCTGGGTCCAGGCATACTGACTGGCACTACGAAGTAGCACCTACAGAAATGGTGAAGCGCTCCTGTTTCTTTAGATTCTGGAAAGTTTCGTCATCACTTTTTGAGGCTTCTTCTCCTATTTCAGTTCAATAGCAACTTCCTCCATACTCTTCTTCCACTATCTTCCCACACACACTCTCCTGGCAAAGCCTAATTATCTCCAGCCCACCTCCATAATCCATCTCTCCGACAGGCAGCATCCCAATGCTAGCTGGTCCTATAATTATGGTGACTTCTTACTTGAAAGCACCTTTTCTCAACAAAATAGCTTTTCACACACATCAGTAGAATTGACTGCAGTGGCAGGAGCTCTAAGAACATCGCAGCAGGTTGTGATAATGAAGACAGGGAAGAGTGCACACCCTATGACTGTGTGATCACTAGGAAAGAGCTGTGTGGGGAAGCTGTGTGACTGGCTCAGGAGCAATGAGGAAGTAGCTCCCCACCAGCCCCCTGGAAGTTCAGCCCTGCTTCAAGCACTGGGAGGACAGATTGGACTTTCAAATTCCTACTGACTTCGAGCTTTTAAAGCTACCAAGTCAAAAAACTCGGTTTGGTGTGTGGCTGTTGGAAGAAGGATGCTTTTGTTCTGACATAACCTACATTTACACTGTTCCAAATTCTTTTGACAACATCCAGGCGAAGAACAAGCAATGCTCTTATAGTGGAGATCTATCAATGTCTATGCCACTAAAAAGGAAAGCTACTGAACTCCTGACATACAGCCTGCCTTAAAACCAGCAAAATCTTTTAGCAAGAAGCATACTGCATCTCCAGCATCTAAATCTAGTCTGTCCCCTCATAACACACTTTCAGGGCTCTTTGCACCTGAGTCACTGTAATTGAGCTCTCGCAGCAATGCTGGCAGCAGATCCCTCCTGCCCTATCCCTGGGAAGACCTAGAACTCAGGATTAAGAATTAAAACTCCTCCTACAATACTAATTCAGAGACTTCAGCAAATAGGGTTGATTGTTTCATTCCCATGTCTCCCAGGATCCTGAGTTTGTATCTACAGCTGTAGAGTCTTTTGATAGTGTTTTTGTAATGACTGTCCCCAATCTGTTGTCAGGTCAGTGGCCTTAATTTCTGTTTCCTCAGAGACCAAAACTGAGCACATGTAGTGAGCTTTACTCCTCCTATCCATATCAACTTTTCCTTTCAGCGTTACTAGAATTTATTTCTGTTTCAAATAATCAAACAGTAATCCAGCTGAAGCTTCAAACCTGGAGAACTCTAATTCATGGATGTGAATCAGCATCACAAAGGAATATTCCTTCTGCTTTAACCCTAGATTGGATCCAAAATCTGACAAAGGATTACAAATTTTAAAGTTCATCTGAATTAGAAGTTTCCAGGTCTTTTAGAAGACACCCACAGGCATTTAAAGGAAGATTTCTAAATGTATCTTCGCTTTAGGGAGAGAGAAATTAAGGTGCCAAACCCATCATTTGTCCCCAGTTGCTTTCTGGAATCACAACATGAATCCTGGAGTAACATCTCAGCCTGTCTCTAGTTTTGGTAATTACAGGGAGCAGATGCAGACACATTGTGAATGAGTAGACTGCACATTTAGTACCACATCACACAACCAAGAGCATTGCACCAAACAGGGCTGAGGCTCCTCAGCTTGTACACTTGATGTATGTCTGAGTCTGTAACAGCCTCACTATAGACATGTGCCTGCAACCTTCCCACTGGAATTTTTTGCCAGAGACTGGATTAACATTCAGCATATACAAAAAAAAAAACATTTTAGAATTCCTTTCCCATGCAGGTGGGATGCAGGGATGAGAGGTCTCATCTGTTGTGTCAGTTCTGGTTTGTGATTTGCATTTTTGTTGGGGTTTATTTGGTTTGGGTTATTTTGTTTGGGTTCTTTCCCAATAGTGTCCTTTTATATGCCTGCACTTAGGAGAAATGTGTTAGGTAGGAATTCTTCTCCCACATAGATTCAGTTAATGACAAGTACAAGTAATGCTTGCCTGTCTAGATGGCTGATATTCAGACCATAAACCAGCCATTTAAATGCTGCTGATAATGAAATTAAATAAGTTTACTTGCAACCGTAAGCACTACAGTGGAAAGAAGTGCAGTAAATGTTTGTAGTTTCTGGACTTTCTTCTCTTATAAAAATATACTATACTTTTTCCAGGAATATAAGGCAATTTGTTTTACTACACCTGTTTAATGAAAACTGTAAATAGTTCTTCTTATTTTATATATAGATAGATAGATAGATACACACATATATATACACATATATACATGCACTGCTTTTTTTCGTGGCAATTTGTTCTTTTTTCATGGCAAAATAAGTATTTTCACAGCCATTTGTTGTTACCACTAGTGTTACCAACTAACTTTTCTTGCCTATGAATTTCTCCGGGGAAGCTCCACCAAATTGTTTCTTCCTTAAAACGATTCCTACTTCTTGATGTACATCTGAAATACTTCAGATTTCTTTGTAGTTAAATGCATCAAATTGCATAAGGATAAGATGAAAAGATGAACTGACAAAGAAAATACAACACAAAATGATATTGCCTTCACTCTTACAACTTCACAGGTCTAATGCATTCTAGAAATGAAAGTCAGTACAGAAATGCCCCTACTTACATTTCTGAGCCACCCTGAACTAAGAGGACTTAATTTACAACTGGTGAAGTTCTTAGAGGTTTTTAAGACCTTGATACCAAAAGACATTTTCATTACTGAGATACTCTCATAACCACACAATCTACACACCTTAATGTCTTTAGCAGCTTTTATCTTCACAATACACAGAGGACTCATACAACGACACCCGATTTTACAGATGGAGAATGGAGGCAGAAGAACATACTTGGAGTCAAGTAGGACCTTCATTCTGAACTAGGAATTAAAGCAGATTTATTCACAAAGCATCTTTTGTTAAAAACTATACTTCTTATCACTCTTCTTCAATAGCTGTCTAGCAAAGGCCTCTAGAAAAACATCCATGCTGCCTTCCAAATATCATCACATTCTGTTTAGACATACCCAGCCCAGTTTCAAACCTGCCAGCAGCAATACAGAAACCCAGTAACACAGAGCTCAGTATGAATGAAGTCCACTGAAAAGCACAAAAAAATGCACCATACAGTACTTGCGTAGTGCTTCTGCTAATCTATACATACCACCCAAGCTAACAAAAGCTTGTTTGACTACACAGATGTGAAGTCATACCTTTAACCTGCCCTGTAAATCAAAGATTGCTAAACCGATCATGTAGACACTTGTCATGCAGCAGCAGTAACTTATATTACTGAGAAGCTCAGTAGAGTTCTTTCTTCTGGGCATCTATTAAACTTCACTTGATTCAGACAAATTCTTTCACTCTGCTGATTATTCTGGGTGGCTTTTACCTTTAGTTGAAACATCTGAATCACTTTAAAGATTTTTTGAATACCCTTAGACCGGTCTTTGTTTCTTTCTGCTGAGAGGACAATTACAATTGCAGGCAGATTATTTACAGTAGTGGCATGGACGGGCTTTTCCATCACCCTTCTAAATGGGGCCTCTGTTTTAAAATATTCTTTACTGGGATGTCAGAAAGAGCTTATCAGTTTGGATTTGAGCATTTTTTGGTAAAAAAAGAGAGTTCCATTCTTTGTATCAACAACAAACCAGTGAAGAGCAAGTGCCTTGAACCACCCTGCAGGCAAATAGCTGAATGTTCTGGTTATAGACCAAAAATAGCATTTATGTTATCTGTCCTATTCACGCCCTTTACATGTTAGAAGTTAGTGAGCCAAGGGAGAATGTCCTTGGTTAGGGTACAAGCTGAATGAAGAATGAGGAGCCCCATTTTCTCATTTAATCTTCAGCTAATAGCAGTCAAAAATGCACAAACAACATCATGGTAACTAAGAGAGGTGTCCCTGCCCATGGCAGAGGGCTGGAACTGGATGATCTTAAGGTCCTTCCCAACCCAAACCATTCTATGATTCTGATGGGTGTTTTCTAATGTGATATGAAGGTAGGCTAAGGCTGTATAGACTCAAGACTTGCTAAAGATTGTGACTCACCTCAAAACATGGGAGGACTTGCTAAACTGCCTTTTCCTTTCAGTCTGGGGAATGTGCCAGGGTGGTATCCTCCTATCTGCTTTTTATCCTTAAACTGTTTATTTTTCTTCTGGGGTGGCAGTGGTGCCAACCCCAGCAGATAGCTAGTGGCCAGCAGCAGTCAGGCATACTCTGCGAAATGTCTTCATTCGGCTGCTGCTTTGGAGAGAAATCTCCAATTTAGTATCTCAGCTTCTAAAGTTCCATCTTCCATCCACACCTCCACACTACTTATTTCCCCTCTCAAATAATGAGCACTACTCAAGGAGAGGATAAATCTCCAAAGGGTTTAATAAAACAGCTATATCATAATCCCATTTCTCTACAAAGCACAGCAGCACCATCGAAAGATAGTTTCTTGTCATTGCTAGTGTAGCTGCTAGACCCTTTCACATTAATATACAAACTGTGATGTAACTTCATAAAATGCCATTTATTTGGATGTTTCTAAAGACTTAAACACATCAGAAAGATCGCAGCCTAACTTTTCAACTGCACCAAGTCAGAGCTCTGGGTTCAGAGTCAGTCTGAGCTCTACAGATTGTATCTTTTAAAAGGCTCCTTTCAACAAATTCCCAAGTGCACACTTCCAGCATCCTCTGAAAATTAATCCTAAAATCTATGTCTATATGCAAGTATGAATGCAAAAACAGACACTTAAGGTGTAGATACAATTCCCATTACAGGGGTATGAGAATTTTTCCCTAACTGCACACTGAGCAGTGAATCAGTCATGTTAATTACCATACACAGTGGGTGTTGGTATGGGTGTGACAGCATACATAAACTTTAATAATACTTCTCCTGATCTCCCAGATAACCATATAGGATTTATAACCTTTGATTTATTTGGGGTTGTCTCTTCTCTTTTTCCTCTCCCCACTCCTTTTTTAAAACCTTTCCAGGATTTTTCCTCCTCTTCTTCCACCTGTCACCAGGAGCATTTAGAGTCCAGACTGAAATAAATCCATAGTAAAAGCAGATGAGCCTTCAGTTCATTATGCTTCTGTGAGCTTTCAATGATTAATTTCCATATTATGATAATACTGCCATCAAGCCTCATGTAAAAAAAACATTTCAATGTCTTAAGGTAATACTAATCTGTAAGAAATGCAGAAACATGGCACATGGTCATTGGTTTACTTATATAGCCCTCCAAGAGTATTCATATAGTTTTAGCACTTATAACCAGTACCTTTGAGCAGGGTCCTAAGGGCACCCTAAGCTTTTTGCAAAGCTTAGGTCCAAAGTGGGATCAGCTTTTAATTTTTACCTTTTTTTTTTTTTTAGCTTTTACTTTCATCCTTAATGCCTTTTTTCCTCACATCTCAGTTCTGAGGTCTGTGATATTTTTGTGTTTCAAAAAAGAGGATATTCTCACTACAGATAACAGTCCATGTAGTATCCTATTATTATAGGTCTACAAATCCGAGTTTAAATAAGGCAAGGGCCACAGTGTTAATTCAGCCTCCTTAAGCAGTCACACACAAAGAGACAAATAATGTGTTTCTGTCAGCCTGCATTCAACTTGTCTGGTCTGCTTAAAAGGATGACAGGCTTCTATTCTTACCATTGACTTTGGTGCAATATCGTGGATCCTAAAACACACTAAAGAATAAGTCAAAACATCAAACAACTGTCTCTATCAGGGTTATAGGACATCATTACTCTATTTGCAACTGGCTCAGATCATTTAGTTTTAACTCTTCTGACTGATCTCAGCAACCAGTGATATCAGCTGCAGTTGCCTTAAGTCTACAGCCATTGGTTTCTGACGGACTCAAAACCAATGGAAGATGTATTTTACTCCAATGCAGAAGGTTTTAAAATTTGCTTGGTTTTCCCTTCAAGTTAAAAGAAATTCTTCCAAAAACAATCCCCAAAAGGAAAAGGTAGATAAACCAGAACTCACTTATATAGCACCTATAAGTGAGTGCTATACTCGTAGTGACATGGTTTAGTAGTGGACTTAGCAGTAGTTGGGTAAAGGTTGGACTTGATCTTAAAAGTCTTTTCCAACCCAGTTGATTCTATGATTCTATAGCGAGACATCCAGTTCAAGTCCCAGTTCAGAGTTAAATCTCGATCCTACATATTCATGGAAAAGTAGAACCAGAAGGAATCTATGGCAGATTCATTTTTGCTTTAAAAGAATACAGTTTCACAGCATTTCCTGATGCATGCAAAGTGATAAGCCAATCTCATATTCCAGCAGAATCTGACTGGGTAAGTAGAATCAGCCCCACTAATGTGCACAATCACAGTGCATAATATCTGCAATGTTGTTCTCTGCCTAGTATCAAATCAAAAGGAATTGTGATTGCAGATTGGAGAAGGAAATTGAGGCCCTGGAAAGAGAAGAAATGGAAGTCTCAGCTAAGGAAGAAGCAATTTTAAAGAAACTTAAGTCTGTTGAGAAAACAACAGAAGACATAATAAAGGTTAGTGCCATATTACTCCAGAAGTAGAATTCATTACTCAGTTATCATAATAACCAGGGAAAGTGGAACTTGCTGGTTCTGCTAGTAGTCATGAGTAGTGCCAAGTAGACGTGAGCACTGCAAGCAGTCATGAGCTATTGTCTGAAGTGACAGAAGCTCAAATACAACAGGAGTTGAGGTATTATACTGTTCAAGCGCCCAAATGTCTCCATTTGCTAGTTTATGGGGGTGGGAGAGCAATTCCTATCATCCCTTATCCATAGCACTGCCACCAACCAGCAACTTTGCATCTCAGCCAGGGAAAGATTTAAGAGGTACCAAGTGAATGTAGAGATTGATCTATTCATACCCCTCCAGGTGATGTGGCTGGTTAAACTGCATTATGCTTTTTACTCCAAGTCCCTGAGAGAGGGTATAGTGAAACATGACTTAATATTAGTCATTAGTCTTTGTCAAAATGTCATTCCAATATTTAAAAACCATCTTAAATAATCTCAAATAATATAGCGATGAAACTGAAATTTATAGTTCTACAGTTGTTCATGCACGCAGATGCTTCCTCTAAAAGATATGCAGGGAGATAAGTACAACAGGAAAGCCAAAGTAGAACTTTGAAGTGAAACCTTTGAAGGCAATCAGCTTGGGCCACAGCGTGAGGCTGGGTGACTAGTTTTTTATGTCCTGCCTTCCCCTGTGTGACTTGGAATCACACTGGCAAAAGAGGCCTCAAAAATGTCCCCTTCTCCCTTGCCATGCTCCCACAGAGCAGGTTCCACTTTTAGCCCTTCTCACTATGAAGCTGTGCCCAGAGAAAGTTAAAACTAGCAGGTAAAGCAATGCACTATCTAGTTAACATCTTAAAACTAACTAATTGCATTTATTGTTAATGGTTCTCTTTCCTAGCCTGTGAAGGCTGAAAAAGCAGGAGTTGAAAAAGGTATGTTTAGCCTAAAAAAATATTTCCAAAAGGTTCTTGCAGAAGTCAGTGAAAGCATACTCATGCTTTGTGCATCTCCTTTATTCAGAGGCAGACTACATATATGCCAGCATACCTGACCTGCCCAAGCATTTCAGGCCCTCCACACTGAGAAGTCCAGCACATGCTGCCACTGATGACGAAGAGAAGAGGAAAGGTACTGCTTATCAGTAACTTCAAAGGGTGCCAATATAGAATCATAAAATGGTTTGGGTTGGAAAGGCCCTTAAGCTCATCCAGTTCCAAACCCTGCCATGGGCACAGACACCTCACACTAAACCATGTCACCCAAGACTCCATCCAACCTTTCCTTGAACACTGCCAGGGATGGGGCAGCCACAGCTTCTCTGGGCACCCTGTGCCAGCGCCTCAGCACCCTCACAGGGAAGAGCTTCTGCCTTAGGCCTAACCTGAACTGCCCCTGGTTCAGTTTGATCCCATCACCCCTTGTCCCATCACTACAGTCCCTGATGCAGAGTCCCTCCCCAGCACCCCTGTAGCCCCTTCAGACACTGGAAGCTGCTCTGAGGTCTCACACAGCTTCTCCAGGCCAAACAGCCCCGATGTTCTCAACCTGTCTCCATACAGGAGCTGCTCCAGCCCCTGATCATCCTCATGGCCTCCTCTGGACTTGCTCTCACAGTTCCATGTCCTTCTTATATTGAGGACACGAGAGCTGCACACAGTGCGGCAAGTGGGGTCTCACAAGAGCAGAGTGGAGAGGCAGGATCACCTCCTTTTATCTGCTGCTCACATAGGATATTCCTATCAATTGAATCTAACACAATTTAAGGGAAGGATAAACATTACAAACAGTAGTTCCTCCTTTCATATCAGATACTTTTCATTTTCTATCCGCACTTACACCTACTGGGCAGTAGTCTGGTTATTTCCCACCTCCCACAAAGCCTCCTAACCCTTCCAAGTACTCAAGACTCTTCAGTCTTGTATCACATTGAGCTCTTTCAACTGCTGCTGCCCAGCACAGCACCATGGCCCACTGTTAAACCTGGCTTTCTCAGCCAGGTTATGAAAACTGGCTCCTCAACAGTACGTTTTTCCACACAGAATTGGATCCGAACAAAAATGGGTTTTTTTTTTACAACTTCAAGTTTTGACAGGATGAAAGGGGACATTCAAAATGAGGATCCAATATATTGGTTATGTTTGTGATACTTTCATGTGTTTGATAATTCTGACATCCATTCTCTATCACTATCAGAACTCTTTATAATACCCTGTGCAGCTGCTGCATTATCAGTTTAAACACTTGTTTCTTTCCACAGCACTGTTTGCCATGGAAATTAAAGTTGAAAAAGACATGAAGACAGGAGAAAACACAGTGTTGTCAACAATACCTCTTCCCTCAAAGGAGTTTAAAGAGACAGGAATTAAAGTCTATGATGATGGCAGGAAGTCGGTCTATGCAGTGTCCTCAAACGGCAGCACAACACAAAATGGGGTGGATGAACTTGCTCCTGTTGAGGTGGAGGACCTGCTACGGCAGGCAACTGAAAAGAATTCCCAGTCTCCCACAGAGTACCATGAGCCTGTGTATGCAAACAAGTTTTGCAGGCCAGTTACCCCTCAGAAAGACAAATTAGTTCCTGGACCAAAACTGGAAGACACTCATAGAAGAGAGATGAATGGATTTAGCAATCATCAGACAGAATTCTTCTCAAAACCAGAGCCCTTTATGCAGCAACATAAAGAGAATGGTCTTGATCTTCCAAAGGTAATACAGCCAAAGTCACCCTCTCCAGTCCTTCCCCACTCAGAGAAGAATGTGCACACTAATCCTGAGAACAGGATGATACATAATGAAGGACGAAAAGCTGCACATGAGGAATTAAAACCTTCCCAGAATACCAGAGAAAGACATAATGAGACAAGGTTTTTAAGTCCCTGCCATCCTAATGAAACATCCCCTGCACCCCAAGATGAGGAAGATACTCGCTACAGCGTTGTCCAAGCTGTGCCATGTTACGTGGATGATTCTGAACCGGTAACTATGATTTTCATGGGTTATCAGCGCATTGATGATGATGATGCAGAGGCAAACCAAAAGTTATCGCAATACGATGGGGTTATCCGCGCAGAGTTAGTTATCATTGATGATGATGACGAAGAGGATAGCAAATCTGAGAAACCAGCATATCATCCCATAGGCCACTATAGTCAGGTTTATCAGCCGCCGAGCAGGAAGCCCACAGAAGTCCCACAGATGAACCCTGTGAGCAGTCTGGGCACAAGTCTGAACAAGGTACCCCACAAAAACTCCATCTCCCTGCGAGAACAAGAGGAACGCTTAAGCTCTCCGACACACCATGCTCACCTTCATGGCCAGGGATGCGGAGACGGCACCGAAGATCCCTCACTAACAGGTAACAGGAAAGGCAAATCTTGTCACTGCTGTTCACTCATGTAGCAAACTGATACTGCTGTTCTCCACTAGCAACCGTTTCACTTGATTTTGATCGTTCCATGGACTAATATGCAATTACTAATCATTTCTTTGCTCTTGTTTATTAACAAATGCCAATGTGCAGTTTGGTACTGGTGAATTATTTCATCTTCAGCAATGCACTAGTTACCGGCTCAAAATTCGGAAACTAAACTCTCTCAGAAAAGCCATTTCTGTAACCTTCAGAGATGCAAAGTAGTTCTCTTTCAAGTGACGATTAAAAGCTCCACTGATGCTACCCCAATTAGCAGAATTAGTTTTCATTTCTACCAGGTAACTAGCAGCATTGCTTCTTAACACTGTCTCCTCACTGGAATGTTTCTTGTGCCTATCTGCATTCTAACCAGTTCAGAGATATTTGCTCCTTAAATTGCTCCCAAATTGCTCCTTAAATCAGAAAGACTGTTTAATAATGAGTTTTACTTGGCATTTCTCTGGAATCAGCATTCCCAATCTTGCCTTGACAATGTTTATACAAGTTTTAGCATCTTTTGTTAATCTGAGTTAAGCATTTTTATAGCCTCTGAAAGAGTTTTCATTACTTGTGGTTAGTCCACATGGTCCATAGTGCTTTTGTTTGTTTTTGTTTTGTTTTTTTAACACTTTTTATATTCTATTGATATTGAAGGTGTCTATTTCTTACTATAGAGTTTTATAATAAAAAGTTGACAGAACAACAGCAAGACCTTCCAGAAACACAGAAAGTTCATCTTTAGGATTATGTTGCACTTCAACTTACACAACTGAACAGCACTTAAAATACATTTATAGGGCAGCAGATTTCAGACCATAGTCACATTCTGCTTCACAGAATGAAAACTGTGCTTGAACTACAGGAAGATCAGGGGTCCTGAACCTACATTCTCTCCCTACTCCTCTCCAGACTATATTCTGAATTATTTTCCATTTTGGCAGCAGAAAAGTAAGTTTGGGTCCTGCCTAAAGCTCCTTTGGCAGCCCAGCATTTCTTTAAGTACGGGTAAAGCCGGGAGGGATGGTGGTCCCTGCATTACCTAAGGGGTATCAAGCATTTCTACATCAGTATGCACTGATTAGGAAGAGCTGTTCAGTAAGGAGCACTCTCAGTTTAGAGGAGTATCAGCCTTGTGCAACCATGCACACAACAGCCAGAAATATCCCAGTAGTGCTTCCCAGCCTTTCTGATCAATGAGGCCACTGCACTGTTCTACCACTTGAGAGGATCTTTGCTTCTCTCAAGCACCAATTCTGCCATCTGTGCACTTCCCTGTGTTCGCCAGGACCAAAGGCTGCTGTCAGCAGCTGAAAGCAGGAGTAGCTGGCACAGGCAAGATAAACCACTCCAGCAGCTGTTCCAGCCAATTATATTTTGGGAATAGTCCCCTAATTCCCCCATCACATATGTATATGCATATAATGGAGAAGCAGCACTCACCCATTCACATCTAACAATTTTTGCTTATTTTTATCTCCTGAAAGAGGCATCTGAAATATCTTCATTTTCCCCTGCCCCTCATAGGCACCCTCTAAACAATCTGGGTTCTCCCTCTTCTGCAGTTAATAGAAAACAAACACTGACTTTCAGGGGATGGAGATAAGTGTAAATCTAGCAAAGGCATTTGAGAATCTGTATTGGGTCTTACCCATTTCATTACCACTATTCTACCATGGGAAAAATAGCCCGTTAGGAAAAAAATGGTCCCAATTAAATGAAAAGCAAATTAAAAAGTTCAGCAACTGCCTGAAAAAGGCACCCCAACAGTTAGTACTGCTTCCAAGTGAGCATTCTTAAGTGCCCAGGAGAATTTGGAACTAAGCCATATGCCTCTTTACCTCTCCACCTATTTATTGTCATTCCCTGGGACATTTTGCTCTGTGGAAAAAGCCAGGAAGTGACTCAGTTTTTCCCCAGCAGTTCTTCAATCCTAATGCAACGTCTAAAAAGGAAACAAAACAAGGAAAGCCTCCGAAATCTACAACAATGTATTACACAGGGTTGTTTCTTAGGGAAATAAATTGTTTTCAAAGGCAGCCACTAGTCCAGCCCAGAAGGTTCACCTTAACTACCACCAGTGAAAAGAGGGAGTTAAAATTGGGATTGGTACCTCACCATTCATTACTAAAACGACAGCAAAAATAACTCTCTGAAATGAAAGCTTCAGAAAACAATTGCAGCATTTGAACATTAAACAGGCATTAAGGGAATGGAAAGGAAGGAAGCACAGGACACGTCAGGGAGATGATCCCTTATGTAGCAATTTTGCTTTAGCGAAGAAATGAACCTTCAGAGCAAGTCACTGAACAAGGTGGTGATGGCCAAGGACAACTACGAGGCAAAGGAATCGTTCCATGTGCCAATCTATATAAGGAAATGTCAGATTAAACAAGGAGCTTTCAGCATGCCCCCAAACTGATAGAAACTAGGACATATCTCCTTCCATATTGAAGGCTTGTTGCAGGACCAATATCTCCAAGTACGTGCCCTCAGAAAAACCATACCGAGAGAAGGATGACAATGCTATAATTAGGGCACCAGTGGTTTGCATTATTAGAGCTTATTTTCCTCTTTAAATTTCAGTCGGTGTGCAAATGTTTTGAAGATTAAATATTCATTGAGGAAATTAAAATTCCTTGGAGGAAACAAAGGCTAGACCTAGTGGAATGAATAAGGCAAGAAAAATTGAAGCTGAACAGGCAGTAAAACCTACTAACAGTGCGGAACAAGCTCTCATGGGGCATGAAGGTCCAAGGCTTTTGGTGGGTCTAGATGAGCTATTTTTAATTCTTACCACTGTAAGCTGTGTAACCTTCAAACTCGCATGTTTGTGTCAAAGAATAACGGACAAAAAAGCTTTCTCATTGAGGAAGATTCATGCACACCATGTTCCTTTAAAGTATAGAGCAAGGGAAAAAGGGACTAATGGCTCTCAGTATAGCGTCAGACTGATTGTTCTCTCAAACCACAAGCAGGACTTGAAGCCTTCAGACCTCCCTAGTCTGCAAACAGTACACAGGGTCTTTGTAAGAGCTAAGCTTAACATCAGTGGCCCTACGGTATAAAGTTACACTCAGATGCTTCTATGATTTGCAATAACTTCAGCATTCAAAACATTGCTCCAGTTGGGCATTTGCTGACATGCATAAATCAAGTAAACAGCTGCTTTGATGCCTGTCTCTCAGTACAGGGACATGTGCAGGAAGAAGGGACGAGAGATGCTATTTTGGGTGACTCTTCAAACTAAGAGGTCAGAGGACTGGAGAGGATTCGTAGATCAACTACGTGGTGGGGGGAGCTCTTACATATCAAAGAGCAGCCTTCTATTGCTGTTCTTAAAATAACCTTAACATTTAATCTTCTGCCCTCCACTGTCACTTTCAAACTAACCCACACTATCCCCCACTACAGACAATAGCCACACTGATGTTCATACAGATTGTAAATCACTCCGTCGGACTTAAATTATAGGAATAACACTGACTCACTACACCAGGAAGACAGGAGAGCTGTCTGTGAACATGAACACAAAGGAAAAAAGGCTTCCAAACAGTTACAGCTCCCACTGAGGAGTTTAGATTAAACACAGAGTTTGTTTAATTATTCATGCATCCTTTGAATCATTCAAGGACAATACCAGCTGTCTACAACGCATTCGGGAAGGGAACAGTTAGGTAAACTGTGCTAATCTTCAAATAGTAATACTGGAGCCATTTCGTAATATTTCTTAATATATCTCTTTCTTGCAAAATTATCCGAACTAATGCTTTCTACTGATTTCTTTCTATAATACTAAACCAATGCTTATTCTGCTGGATTAATCACCGGAGGTATGTGTAATTCTTCATTTCTTTATATGAAGATTTACTGTCAGAAAGAGGAAGTTAGTCTGAAAATGCAATGGCTTGGTTTTCTTTTTTCAGCTCTGAGGATGAGAATGGCAAAGCTGGGGAAAAAGGTGATTTAACAGCTGTAATGACATGGAAGTAAAGTTTGCTACTCAAAACAGCATAAAGCTAAGAAGAATTTCTGCAGCACACCTTTTTTGGATCAGAATGCTTGCTTTGCTCCTCTCTTTTATGCACCTGGGTTATTTTGCCCTCTGCATAACCCAATGGACTTGAACAGACTTTTAGATTTGACCAACTGCCACATAGACACAAATCACACCCTGGATTTCTCTGTAAGTAGTGGAGAGTTACCTAAGACCATAAACACAGTATATATCCAAGTATGAAGACATGTGCATACCTGCTCCCACAGTCAGGAATATGCTGTTGCTATACACATAAAGCAGATAAACACCCATCTCCAAAGAACTTCAGAGGACACTGTTTCATTTCCAAGTTTGATCTACCCAATTGTGATTGAAAACGCCGTTTTGCTGGTTAGAGCATTGGTTAATAAAAAACTAAGCATGAGAGATAGGAGCAGGGAGAAATATAATATAAAACCTGGTTTCCAAGCATGCCACCTTGGCCAAAATTTAAAGCATTCCTTTTTAAGTGACACCAAAAGAAACTAAACCAATAAAGAAGTCAGTTTAAATCTTTAGCTGCCTTCTAGAGCTCCACAGTCCAGCTATCCTTCTGTTTTACATATGGCCACACAGCCATCCTCAGCTCCTGCTCCCTTCAATACCATGAACCGCCTGACCTTCCAAGCACTGTTTCCCTTTATAGGTTGCTTAGAAACCCCTGCTTTTCCAGGAAACTGGTTTCCGGACAGACAGTGCCTGGCCAGGCAGTGCAGGCATCCCAACAGAAACACTGGAGTTGCCAGTGGCTTGTCCTGCAGCATCAAGAGAAGGTCTGTTAGAGATACAGCCACTGCCAGGCACTGCAGCTCAAGGCTCCAATCAATGAGCAGGTTAATTCTTTCCATGTGAGGGAGGAGCTGAGGGCACTGAAAGCAGCCATAAGGTACAGTTACCCCTAGAAAAATACATGCAAGTTGTATTTTTCCAGTACATAGTTCTTGGGGGTGAGAAAAAGTGCCTCCTAGCACTGCATCCTTCTACTCAAATCAGTATGATAGGTCTTAGCCTGGTTTGAATCACTGAACAGCTAACGCTCAGGTTGTGTTATTCTACTATAGCTGACTCAAATTATGCACCAGCAAAGAAACCAAAAGACCACAAGTTTTTTTCCTGGCCTTCCTCGTTTCAAAGCAGGAAACTGAAGCTACTACCTCACACTGAGGCAGGATGGTAGGAATCAGCTGATGTGCAGCCTCTGAGTACTTAGTGGCTCCCAGTCTGAAGTGGGTAAAAATCTTCAATCTTAGGACTTGTCAGAGATGGTTACCTGAAGAGTGGAATAGTAGATAAACCAAATAAATATAACTGTATCGCACTTTCTCTGTGTCTATCCTGGTGGGTTTCTGTTATAGTAAATTATTTTCCCTCATGTTTCTTCTGTTATTTTGTTTACATCTTCTCAAGAGGTTCTTAACAGCATATACCCAAAAGTGAGAGACTAGGAGACTGATACCAAGTAGTCACAAGCAGGTTTTGTAACAGTGGCTATAGATACTCATCCCCTGCCTTCCCCGGTGATCTGTGCTATAAAACTTAAATGACCTGGCAAAGGGGTCAAAAATGCTGCTGCCAACATAGTATTATTCAAAGTAGCTTAAAAGAGAGGAGACTGAAGAGAAACTTAAAAATGGTGAATACATAGTAAATCCAGAGGTGAAATTTACTAAAAATACATGAAAAGTAATGTAAAACAAATAGAACCAACCCAAACCCTCCACAGCACAAGGAATTAAGTTGGTGCTACAGACCCCTTGTCTGGAAAGCAAAGTACCTGGGCATTATTTTAGACAGCCCTCAGAAAATACCAACTCCATGCTCAGAAGCCATGAAAATGAAGACGTCTCATTAGGGAAGACCTGGAAAACAAATCAAAACACAACGGCAGTACTTCATATTTACAATTTGAGTAGAGTTTAGCCACCCTATCTCTGAAGAGACAAATAAAGAAGGATAATGAAGATTATCAGAAATGCAAAATGGCTAAATACAGCAACAGTCATACAGGGAGAGAGACAGTAAGGCACAGACACGAGACACCTAGAGAAACGTGATAAAGGCAGGAAGGTAAAAACAATATAGAGAGCATTAAATGAGGATATGAAGAAGCAGGCTTAAACCAAACCCAAGCACTGTCTCGCAATAGAGGGGGCAAAAAACATTAATAGTTTTTTTTATAATAATTCATTGCACACTTCATAGATAAAATCCAACCACCACAGAAGCTCACAGTCCAGCTGTAGTTTCTAGTGTAGGACATCCTTGCATAGATTCTAGCAAGTGGCAAGGAGACCTGGCTGGGAAGAGAATAGAAAATATCACTGCAGTCTTGTTACATTTCTTGCCCTAAGCACTCATTCCTACCACTGCTGGAGTCAATATAGGGCTTAGGAGATCCCTGCTTTGCCAAAGGGCAATTCTGATGTCAAGTACATTAAAGCTATTCAGTTTGTGCCAGACGAACCCGAGCTGTTCCCCACTAATACCCCCCAGCTACATAGCAGCATGGATAGCAGATCATCCGTTTGAAGGAATAGACACACAAAATGGAGCAGTCAAGAGCTGTGTGCTTCTGGGAAGCAGAGATGCTCATCATCTGAGTGCTGCAGCCCCAGAGCTTTCCTTGCTTGTGAAGCTTTGTATTAGAAGACAAGAACAGATTTACAAAAAGGCAAACCAACCAAACACATCTCTATGGATGCCATGCAAAATTCCAATTCATCACTAAAGCCACATGATTTTTATGGTCCAGCAAGACAAAAGTGTCTGAAACAAAGCCAACCCTGGAGTCCTTCTTACGGCAGTATCATTTGTCCAGGATGAGTGTCATAGATACCTGGTTCAGTGGGATACAAATGTTCAGCTTTTGTGGTTTACAACACATGAAGTCACTTTTGCACAGCACAAAGATGACCAGAAGCTATAGAGTAGTTGAATTACCTCAGGTATAACAAAAACTGATGGTAGCAGGTGTTCGGAGGCATTTTTCCTGTGCCCATTCTGCATTGCCACTTCCTCAGGTAAGTGATTGCAACAGCACTGCCCTTCACACATACCCCTGTAACCAGACTGATGTAAGCAAAGAATTCCTCAGAATTACTAGCAGATCATTCCTGTTAACCATCCTTCTATTCACTTGGAGCCTTTTGTACTTCAGCCTGCACCAAAGGTGTAAAATTCACCAAGTTGTTAACTTCTGTACTGAAGTGCAGAACCCTGCAGTTTTTCCTTAATGACTGGCATTCATCTTAGCTTTTTGGAAAGGGGTGTATTCACTTAGAGCAGAGTTTACACACATCACAAAGGAAGACACGCTGCTCAAACAAAAGCTGAAGCATAGAGATCCAGCAAACACCCATTTCATCATATCTACCTGTATGAACCGGCTTGAATTTAAAGACTGAGTTTCTTAATAAAGCTTCGGAATTTTCCCAATTAGTTCATGCAGGAACACCTCCTGTTTCAGACATCCTTTACGTGTCTCAACCTCTCCCTGCCAGATTAAAGAAAGCAACCAGAATACAGACGCTGTTATCTGACCAAGAGCGCCACACAGTGTCACAGGTAGTGATGGAAAACAGGCAGGCAATCGCTCCCAGGCGTCCTAAACCTGGCTGAAGCAAAAACGCAGGCATTACTACACTGAAAATGAAGCCTCCATCCCATGGGTTTTGACAAAAACAGGGAACAGTGTAGATTTCAGTGTAAGGAGGAGAAACAAAGCACACCTTATGTCCTTCTGCAGCCCTCATGTCAGCTAGCAACATACCATTTTAAGTCAGTCAAAGTAGCAGTGAATTCCATTGAAATAGAGCTATTTACATCAGTTTTCACTCAAAACGCATGCAAGAAACATCATTTGTAGTTAAGTCAAGCTTAGATGGCCAGTATTTGGAGGCTGCATCTAACAACTCAGTCAAAACAGTAAACCACTTGTGAGCCTGAGCACAAGTTTGTACTTGACTGGGAGTGTTTGCCTGGCTAGAGGAACCCAAAGAGAAACATGCTAATGTTGATTTGTCATCACAAGTTTAAGGTGAGAGTGAGAGAACACCAAAACCTTCTCAGCTCTTCTTGTGAAGAAATTTTCTTGACTTCAGCGGGATTCTTTTATAAGCAAGGCACTGGAATTTCTTTTATACATTATCATTGGAGAAAACGGAGTAAAATACAGCAGCCACCAGCATCTCTAGAACCAAATGGCCTGTCAC
The DNA here is from genome assembly GCF_034315485.1 of Pezoporus occidentalis. Classification (NCBI taxonomy): domain Eukaryota; kingdom Metazoa; phylum Chordata; class Aves; order Psittaciformes; family Psittacidae; genus Pezoporus; species Pezoporus occidentalis. The sequence goes on from NW_026916304.1 coordinate 1,498,480, forward strand.
CCTGTTCCTGCTGAATCAAACACTTCCATAGACTTCTTCCTTTTTTTTTTTTAATCCAAAGGAGTATAGCAGAAAGTTTGGGAGTCACTAGAATATGCTGACACTCTGCTTCCTCTTGCTAGTCATGCAGGAGGATGGCAGTGCTGGTGCTGTGAACAGACATTACACAAGTCTTCCCATCAAATTAGTTGCAACACCACACAGTATTGCTAGCCCTGGGAAGGAACAAGTTATTCAGAGCAACTGCCCATTTTGCGAACTTGAAAGCTGAATTAGATGTGGTAAAGGGAATTTTTTGTCTTCCTGAGGAAGATAAACTCTGCATTACAAGGCAAAACTACTTGAACATTCAGTTTCAATACAAGTTTTTCCAGGAAGTATTTAGATAGCTTTAATTTATAAAACATCTCTAAAGAAAACAGACAATCCACTTTGCTGCTAGGCAGGATTATTCTTTCCTAGTTTCTATTTGACAGTTTTTTTCACGTTACTGAAAGGGACAAAAACTTTAAGATATTTACATTCATGCTTTAAAAACCCCACGCTCATTGTCACATGCAAATGAAAACAACACGCAGCACAGGTATTGTATTACACAAAGAATCCAGCATTGCCTTTAATTAAAAAGCCATCAATCACGCTTGTTTGAGAGATTTTCATCTATAAACTGATAGTATACAAAAACAAAAGTCCCCCAAAACTTGAGCACAGGATGGGCCTGTGATTCCCAGATTTTGAGATCAGAGTTCCCTGCAAATTAAAAAAGACACAAACCACACAATTAGCCATATACTTTTTGCCCTTCAGCCTGGGGTTTGCTATGTTTCTTCATAATCCCCCTTTCCCAAGCTGCACACAGCCAGCTTCCGGGAGGAAGGGAGACGATTCAACTCACACTCACCTGTAGTCTGCTGCCAACAGATCAGTCCCAGCTCTATAAATGCCCTCACGGTTAAACCAGCTAGTTACTTAAGCAGCCAAAAAGATCACCGACTACAAAACAACTTGTAGCTTTCTGAGTAGGACTCATTCCTGCAGCAGGCTACACTGTGGATGTGGGGAGATGGAGGAAGACAGAAATAAAAAGTTTAGTAAACAAAGAATGAATATTTTAAGAGCTGGCCACCAGGTAATAGAGAGATGTTGCTATACTACTCCAGGTCTCACTGTTCTGTCAAATATTCCAATACCTTCATTCCCAGGTAGCTTAGCAGTCCTAGCCTGAAGAAGCCTAATACTGTTTGAGTTTTGGGTAAGCACAACTGGGTTTGATGCATGTAAACTGCAGACACGTTTTCTCTTTATGGTTTGGAATCACTGAGAGGATGGGACAAACAGTATCTTGAATGAGGCAAATGGTGCTTCTACTAAAGGACTAAAGTTCCCAAACTCATATGCTTGTGTAAGTGTGCTGCTCTTAGAGCAGAGAGAATGTTCTTTGCATTTTACTGCAAAGACAGACAACAGCATTTAGTTCATGCATCGTCTGCATTTGAGAGTTTTCCAGTAAGCTGGTGGTTTGGTTGGTTTGTTTTTTAATGCACAATACTGTCATGAGCAGGAAGCCTCCACATCACATGCCATTAGTACACAGTAAAGTGAACAGTTATGACAGAGTTCAGATCAATGTTTTCAGTTTTCCCAATGATATTCATAAAAGGTTTAGGGAACTGTATCAAAACAGCATTTTCAGCATCTTCTCAGTTGTCTTAACCTACAAGCTTCAATCAAGTTCAGTTACTGCACTTAAAAAACAGAGACTTCATTCCTTACTCAGGCAAAGCCTCCCATTAAAAGTCCCATCAGAACCCAGCTTTGTAGGACTGCAGCATCCTTCTATAGATTGGAATTCAAGTTCTTCCTGACACTGAGCATGACACACATGCTGTTACTCTTCAATTGCATCTTCAAGGAGATGTTGAGGGAGAAGTTACAACAGAAAGCATTCCTTGCAGGTTTAAATTCAACTGCACATGATTTCATCACAAAATTCTCAATGATTTCTTTCAGATTTGGTTGATTGCTGCCAGAAAGGCAATGAGGAATACTATATTTCCACAGACATAGATGGTTAACACAATCTGTTTAAACAGACGACCCTGCAAAAGAAGGGAAACCCAGAACACAGAAGTGTCAGTCTTTTTATAGTTTTCAACAAAAAAAAAAAAATCCCATTTTGTAGTAGTTATTTACAAAATTGTGACTCACCTCTGCTTCTGCGGATGTGAGTGACTGCAGTATCTGCACTCTGTCGTACTCTATCACTTCAACTGTTAGTGGGAAGAAAACCAAAGTTTGCTCTTCAGAGGAAGGAGGGGGCTCATTTTTCTACTGCAGAAGTCTTGATCCTGTGACTAAGTAACTAAGTCTTATAAAGCATCAAATTTGAAAAGCACTCTTGAAGTCTCACTTGACATTTCATGACCTGCAACATCATGCTCACAGCACAAGTGAAAAATTGTTCTGGAGCTGACCTACAAAAAGTAACTTCTGGACATAGAAATGGCGAAACATTTTGCCTCTTCTGCTAGAGTGAATCATCAAAACACCAAGTTTTGAGCTGAACAAGATACTTGTTTGCTCTAAACCCTTTTCCTTTTCAATTGAGCACAACCAGATTTCATTAAGAAGTATTTTCTATTAGGCAACATGAGAACCTTCACTGTTCAAACATTTCAGGTTCATTTCTCTATTTCTAGGAAGTAATTACTGCAGTTGAACTTAAATTCACATCTTTTATAATCACTCCTCCTCTACCTGGCACCTTACGCAGCCTTACACCTCTTAACTAATCATGCTCTTCAGTTCTGCAGATGTCTCATCCCTGTTCAAGACACAGGGTATTTACATGTGCATAGTTACCTCCTCTTAGTGACACCAGCCACTGAAGCTAAGAATTCCCAATGAAGTTACTATCAGTCTCTTCATGAGACTGGTTTATCGGGGTCAGGTTTTCACCTTCATTCCCTTGCTCACTCAAAATTGCAAGCATTTGTGCTCAGGTTTCTGATAATTTTGCTCATGCAATAGAGCTATTCATACTAGCAATTTGTCACAATAAAACACAACAAACCACATTTGCATGACCTAACCTGGACTTTAGCTACTCACTTGGGATCAAAACCATGGCAAACAGTAATAGACTCTTGGAAAATATTTATGCATTTCAGTCTGCCCCTATCAGCTGTGGTTTGAGAAATAAGAGGCTGCTATTTAAAATGGAACAAAACTAACTTTTCTGGAACACTTTGGTCATGAAACCTGGTTTACTCCCATATCTGTTTATACAGAAGGTATGCCACCATAACTTGAGGTTATGCCCTTCCAGCTTCCATGTTAGAGGCCAAAGAACATCTGAAATTCAATCAATCCTCAGCACCCAAGATAACACCAGGAGTTTCACTTGGTTTTTACCTTTACGTATGAGACAGTAGCTGTGTATTTCCAGGAGAACCTCAATGCCGACATGCCAAGTTACAAAAGCAATCATTGTGTAGGTGTCCCAAGGGTCAGGCAGGTCAAGTGCTGTTAGGTTCATTCCCAAGAACATAGTCACCACTAGGCAGTAAAAACAAGGTAGAGACACTAAACATGCTGTGCTCTCAACACCTTTGGCAACAGATTTCCCACAAACTGCCTGAAACTGCTTGGGTAACGATGTTAAAGGAATCCATGTCACTCATGTATCTAAAAGCTTTTATTTTTCTGGCGGTGAGGGGGAAGGCAGGGAGGAAAGGAGAAAGCAAAGATACTTTTCATCCTGCTCAGTGCCCTATCACATTACAGTTAAACAAACACTAGCATTCATGACTCTACCAAGACTACAGTCACCACAACATTTGTGCTTAAACTACCTGCGGAAACTTGTCACTATTAACAGAATTAAGCTCAGCTTCTGGTCCTGCAAGTTTCCCTTCTCCCATTACATAATGTTAAACTACATTTCTGTAAGGACACTATCCCCAAGTCTTCCAAGGCAAAAAGAAATCACTCAAGAACAGGTCCTCATTACAGAGATATCAGATTCTTTTGGAATCTCTTTGGTTTTACAGTCACTTCTCCCTAAAGCTGTACCTGATGGCCACTTCATACTCACACAGAAGATGGCTAGCAAGAAAAGGAATCTTCAGAGATGCCTCGAATGGTTGTCCGTAGGGATTTTACATGAGCAACAGCCCAGGCAATGAACAAAATTCCTTTAAATCACTTAAAAAGTAGTTACAAGTATTACTCCTACTCACCAGCTAGTATTCTAGCTGCTGTACCAGTACTCCAGTGAAACCAGTTAAACAATTGCCTCCTACAAAGCAATGAAAAGCAGTTTATTGATTACATAGCTGGGGCAGGGGTAAAAAGACTTTAAAGACATCTTTTCAATGTAAAAATGATGTTTAATGAAACAAGCACATTTAATTTCCATGGCTGTAACTTAAAGAGTTAGTTGTGAGTACCTTGCTGCATGACGAGATGGTCTGAAACCTGCCATAAGCGATTGAAATATTGCCAGTGCCATCACGGTACAGCCAAGATAGGGGTGAAAACCTGCTTGCTAAACACAGGACACTTGTCTTTAATAACATATCTATATAAAGATATATAGAACACACCAAAAAGTTGATCATTTTATTTATGCTAGTATTAGTAAGTTACAGTGGTGGAGCAGCACAGTGTTTAAACTGGTAGAGGTGTAGAACACAGCAAGGTGTCTTGCTCCAGGATAGAGATTGTACTCCTTGGCAGCATGAGACACTGGCTTTGTCCCACTGTTTTGTGTATTGAGAAGTTCTACCATTTGTCCCAGGGTTTGTCCACTGTTTTGTGTATTGAGAACTTCTACCATTTGAAGAGCAGAGAGCAAGATGACTGCAGAAGCTATGCTCCAAGCTCTTGATCCTCAACCCTGTGCCTTCAGGAGAACCCTATCTCATCATTCCTCCCACCACTCATCTCTCCTCTCACCCTGTCTGTTCTGACCTTAACCCTAACCACTGTATTCAGTTTCACTAGCTCTAGCTCATACCTGTGACCACATTCTCGCACCTTTAACTCAGATACTCTCTATGCTTTCCAATTTCTGATATCACCTCACACAAAATATTGTACAGATGCCAGCAACAGGTACGCAATCTCTATCAAGTTTTCCAGACCAAGCTTAATCACTGGATACAGCTACATCAAGCCATAAAGTCCATCACAACACTTACTCCCAGCAGGTTTGCCATGTTAGTTAGCTAGCCATCCCATTCTCTCTCCCCTGCCAAATTCAAGTAACATCAGTCATCAGTGAACCTCTTTCTCATTCATTTGGTCCACCCTTTATATTCGAGTTAATAAACAAAACAAAAGCACACACTTACTTGGCTCCAACCTCCTCGGTATATAAAAGGTAACACAAAAGAAATGCTTGTGAGCATGACTGTGGTCAACATAAGCATACGATGCACCTAGAACAGTTAAGTTAGCTTTTAGAAACTTTACAGCTTTCTTAATATACCATTAAAGTACGCTTAACATCTACAGTTAAAGATGTTCTTAGTGGCCTCTGTAGACTTTGCTTTTAATTAGTAAAGTAGGTGAACTTCTTCTTTGTAATTGTTCCATTTTGTAAGATTAGAAAAAGATAAAAATCACATCAAGTTTAATCTTTTATTTCTTGGATCCACTAGGTTTATAGTTCTGCTTAAAATATAGGTAGAAAATACAGCAAGAGATAGGAGGGGATTTTGCCCACCTGAAACCACATCTCCTTTCCAAACAGAAATGAATGAGACCAGACAGGTTTGAAGAATCGTGCAACAATGACACCAATACTAACTGTGGTAATCCAAGCAATGAACATCAGTGCTCCTGAAAATGGAAAACAAGGGAAAGGTGAGTAAATTAGCTGTAAAGACTGTGTAACAGTTTAGTCTGTATGTATATGGTGAGAATTTACAAGTAATAAGTTTTAATCACCTGGTTCGGACTACAGCTTTGTAGCAGTTATCTTGCTAAAGGGAGAAACATCCATAGGGAAGATAACCAAATTATACCCACACAGCACAACAGAGCAGCTCTGGCTATTGCATGTTTCGTATGCACCAGTACAGTCAGTACATAGTGGTGAGAGATGCCTGTTCTGTCACCATCTTGGACATCAGGGAATGAATGTTTTCTAACAATCTTACAGTTTGTTTGACAAGCAACGAGTGACAGTTCTCCCATGGGCCTGCTTTAAAGTCCAGTACTGTGACACAAAATATTCTCATTAACTTCGATGGCTCTGGACAGTCTGTTGAGGGGTTTTTCATTTCGAATGAATTAAGCCAATAATGTAACTAGGAAAAAATAAACCAAAGAGAAAAAGGTAAACAGAAATCTCTCTGATGAGGAGAGACTGAGGAGTTGGGAGCTGGGCCAGTTTAGCCTAGAGAAGACTAACTGAGAGCGGATCTCATCAACGTAGATCAATAGCTCAAAGGAGGGTGCCAGGAGGATGGTGCCAGACTCTTCCCAGTGGTGCCCAGTGACAGGACAAGGAGCAATGGCTATAAACTAACAAACACCAAGTATCACCTCAACATGAGGAAGAACTTCTTTACATGAGGGTGTCAGAGCCCTGGCACAGGCTGACCAGGGGGGTTGTGGAGTCTCTCTCTGGAGCCATTCCAAACCTGCCTGGACACGTTTCTGTGTGCCCTGTTCTGGGTGGTCTTGCATTGGCAGGGTGTTGGACCACATGATCTCCAGAGGGCCCTGCCAACACTAAAGATCCTGTGATGCTAAGATTATAAATTTAAGAGAAAAGGCAAATACAAGTTCATTTTCCTGGGCAGTAAGAATCTTATAATGCTGTTCTTGAAAAGAAAGACTATTAATAACTTTGTCTTCACAGCCTCACATCTTGCCAGCCAATGGTATAGATAAACATGAGTCTCATAAAAACAAGGAAATACCTACTCTGCAATAATGAGGAAAACAACTCTCCAGCCTCAGCAAGTCTGGAACTGGAAGACAAAACTAGAAGTTGCATCTTACCATGAGCCTTGATAAGTCGTGGAGACCGGGAACCTCCAATATCCTGAGGCTTTCCTGTGACGTTGTACATTTCGTTGGTGATCAGAGGCTGATGATGATGTTTGTGTATTACTCCACCTAAGTAGTAGCATAAAGTGGTTTATTTATGGCTGATGAAAGCCACTGCACTTGTAAACATGCCCACTCTATATTTATGAATGCAAGTCCTGTTACCACTGAGCATAATCATACAAACTACATTTCTGACACACAAAACAGTAAGAATCTAAGATGTCATCTGAGCTGTCTTGCACATTTAATGTACAAGAACCAGCTCACCCCTCTATAGCTAACAGCTTTCTCCACTACAGGCACATGAAGAATAATTCCCTTTGATGCTGTCCCCATTTTAGATGCTAATCTCCATTTTAACAGTATGTGGCCAGCTCTCAAGAAGCCATCAAGTGGACAGATAACACATATATATATATAAGTTTAATGTAACTTCCAAAAGCAAACCCATGATCCAGTAAAGATGACTGGACTAAGTGCCTCAAACTTGGAAACCTTACTTCAGATACTAACTCTCAGCTACACCACATCTTACATAAGGGTTACTAACTCATGTATAGCTGTTCAAAGAGAGGCAAGCATACCTAAGTCAAATTTACCTTCACTAGCTTCTCCATCTGCCAGAAAGATGTAGTAACTGGCATCCAGATTGAACCTCCCTTTGTGAGCAGGGAGACAAATACTTCTTCTGAAAGAACATTGAAGAAGACCATCTGCAAGCCTCCATGACACATCCTCAAGGGCATCCTGTGAAACAGGAGACATTCAATACCCGGTCTTTTCAGAATGTCAGAGTAAGTGACTCAAAAAGCAACCAAAAGACAAGCAAAGCACCAAGAAAGAACACCACTGATTGCGGTGGAGGGGTGTGTGTAAAAATCTCTTGCATACCTACTCAGAAGGTATGTCAGTAGGTCAAAACAGCAACATAAGTGTTGGAGTTAATTACCACCAACTGCAACTACAGTCTTAGCAAAAGGACAGAGGAATAAGGCACAAAGTTCCTCAGTAGAGTAAGCCCACACACACCTATTTTTACTTCCAAAGGTAACATTTCCTAGGAAACAAGTGCCAAACCAACCCCACCTTAAAGAATTATGGATCCACTTTACTATAAATAGCTGCTGTGCAAGATAAAAGCACAAAGCAGCAACCCAACATTCATTACTTCAAACCTACACTGGTGAAAGTGTCTCAATGGTTTCCAAATGTACCTCTGAATCCAAAACAGGAGGACTTCGCCCCTTCAAATAGGCAGCAATGGTGTGAATGCCGTGGTCCTCACCAACACACAGATATGCATCATCATCACCCTGGAGAGATTAAAGGAGAAAGGTATTTATAGTCCAATAAAAACAACTACTGGCAGTCCCAAATAACTCTTTAACATATGCAACAAGACCCAAGACACATTTCTCTAGCTGTCAAGCCACTACTTCCCAGCTTTCAAACACTTCAGTTTTAAAGAAGAATCATATTAAGTCAAACAGATGACACAGGCACATTACGATACAGACTCTTATTCCCCACACACACCAGGGTAACAACCATATTATCAAAACTTTAATTATTTATAGTTCACTAAATTAAGCAGACAAGGCAGAGGTGGACACTGATGCTACTTTAAAAAACTCTCTCCAGTTAAAAGCTGGATTTCCTTGTAACAATGCTTTGCCTTTACAGCTAAGAACCAAGTGTTCCTGCACTAGGGGCATGAATATAAACAGTATCTTCTTTGTGCAACAGTTGGTTTATGGACTATACATTTGTCAAAAGCATCATCCCTTGACTTCAACACCAAATATAAAAAAGGATCTCTAAACACTGTTTAAGACTGAATGGAATCTCTCCTGTACAAACAGTGATGAAATGCAAATGGATTTCAGAAAGCATAGCAACTCAGCTTCTGACAGGTAAGGGGTTTTGGCTAGGTTACAAAGAAACACTGATCCAACCAGGAATCCCAGTCAGCTACGGTGCAATCATACAGGTTGGATTCTGCCAAGACAGATCTCCACAGGGAAATTCTACTTCAGATAGCTACAACTGAACATCCATCCAAAAGAGGCAACCTGCGCTTCAGCACTATGAAAGAGAAGTCACTCTTGTGTCTAGCAGCATTTGAGTTTTCTATATGCATGTTTTGCTAAAGTACCATTCCAACTTTACTGAAACCACAAAAAGCAACTAAAGCAGAACAGGATACTCACCATCCACTGGTCATGGGACAATGCAAATGCTAAATATCCTTCACCTGGACCACTCATTTCAATAAATACTGAGCTCCTCTCTTGTTGGAAGGATAGAAAAAAACAGGAAGCACTTTCAGGATCACAGTTTGAAGGGTTCCTAATGCAGAACTTGGTCCTTCCACAACCGGATGCATTAAACTAGATAATTAAACAAACAAACAAGTCATAAGCAATGACAGTTTCCCCTCTTCTTCTTCCCTTTTTACACCATTCTAGAAGAATGCATATGAGGAATAGCAATAAAATGCCATCTACGTCTACATACCAATCTCTTAACCCCCCCTAAAATTACCCCAGGACTGCTAGGTGAAACACTGGTGGGTTCCAAGCTGTACTTTGAACTCAAGAAAAGAAACGGAAAGCTTGAGAGAAATTTCCTTCAGTTTAGTTTTTAAAGAGGTAACAGCAGCTGCAGATGAGGGAGAAACAAAGGGAAGACCAGCTTTTTGTTTCCTTTTTAAAGTAGGAACTCCACTGATACACAAGAAGAAAACATATCGATTAAAAGTCACGTTTGTTCTGGATCAAATAGTGATGTTTGCTCAATTCAGTCAAGAATCAGTAACTGAAATCCGTATCAGAAGCGAGTAACACAGCTGAACTCACAGAAGGAAGTTTCTGAGCCTGCAGTTACTAAATAGGAAGTTACTAGTCAAAACCAGACTAAGCCTCTTTCCTATTTCTCCTCCCAGGTATGAACAGGATTTTCTGACCATTAAGCTCTAAGTGCTCTATCAGCCTTCTGAGCCTTGTGTGGCATGGCATTTAACCTACACAAGTTCAGGCTACTCCGCTAACACAAGAGAAGAGCTGTCTATGTCCTTAGTCTCTGATATCTGTTACTCATCCATCACCTCTCCCTTTCTGTCAGTAGGCTTTATCAAAGTGGTTTCATAAAACAAACATTAAACATTCATCACAAGCATTAAAAATAGCATTATTTAGGTTTATAATTACTTACTGGCTTTGATAAGTAGGAAACAGGGTGTGAAGTTGATACAGCCTCTGATATTGCATGCAAAGGTGTTGTTGGGGACAGCGCACTAGGCTGAGAAACAATGGGACCAGGAATCTTCACCCAGAAAGTCTTGTATTTCTTCACAACTGTGGCTCTTAAAAACAAACCATACACACGCTCATAGTGTACATCAACAACTGGTTGTTACTTAAAAAAAAAAGGGAAAAAGGAAAAGCTATAGTTTGTACAATTTATTGTAAAACCTCCATCTTTAGGCAGGCCTCTACCATATTAAGGATTAAGGTAGGAAAATATCTGAAATCTCAGTGGAAAAATAATACTAAAATATACGACAGCATGCTCTGTCAGATATAAGTGATCTCTGCCACACACGTGAATGTTTCAGTCTCGGAGAGAGTTGTATAGCTTTTATCCATTAGTTCCCCGAAACCTAGTAGGACGGTGTACATACCATTTCATTAAGTACCAGCACAGAAAAAAAAAAAATCTTAACGCTGTGTGTTACAGACATGAGAAATGAGCAGTTAAGTAGAAATAGTAAAGAAATGGGTCTCCAAATCCCTTTCTGCTCTCCCCACAAAAATTAAAATAATCCTTTCCAAGTATTCCCTAAAGCACAAATCTCTGCATTAATGCAGACTCTGCAGCAAGCAAGATGTGTCCACTTTTCAGGCCATCAGTCCAAGGATACGCAGTTACTGGCCAATACTTGACGCAACAATGGCACAGGTTTACTTACTTGCATTTTAATCAGCTAGAACTAACACTACATTTACTTACAGAAACTGTACCCGTTTTGGTGCATCGCCAGGAGCAATCCAATAAACTTTGATGTGCTTCTTTTTTGCTTTACTTGTGTGACTGACAGCTGAATTCTGAAAACACACACATATCAAGACACACATAGTGGATATGCAGGAAGGAGATTTCAGATAACACAGTTATTGCAGGCTATAACTAAATCCTAAACTGACACTGCACTGTTACACTGCATAGAGCCACTGCAACCAGCTTCTCCTGAGTCAGTTTAAGTCTGCCACTGAAACTTATACATACTAATAAACTGTGAGGCTAAAAGGAACAACTAGAGGTCTTTCAATACAGAAGACTTCAGTGGCAGTGTTCAAGGCCAGGCTGGATGGGACTTGGAGCAACCTGGTCTAGTGAGAGGTGCCCCTGCCCATGGCAGGGGGCTGGAACTAGACGATCTTAAGGCCCTTTCCAACCCAAACCATTCTATGATTCTGTGATGAGAGACCCTGCAGCATTTATGCTGTAATGGTGTGATAACACTAAATTTTTTTGACAGTAAGATAATGTTCCATGGTTTTGATAGTAAGAGCATAAAGGGACAGTGCAATGACTGTACAGAGAACAGAACTAGTATCCTAGAGGACAAGCCCCAAAAGTAGACTTGGGATCAGACAGTTATTTGCACAAGATAAACAGATCAGACATAGCACTGAACTAAGTCCTTGGAGCACAAAGGGCACAACCCAGACACCTCCATGGCTTAACAGCACTGATTAATGCATTAATTGGATGTCACTGAGCTCGAAGAAGACTGCACAGGGTCTGGTACAAACACCTCAGTGCCTGATGTCCCACTTCAAGACATTAAACCATACCTTGGTACGGCCACATGTCAGGAGCTGAGACACTCTTCGGTCAGATAACATAAAAGAACCAAGTGCAGGGCTCTCCAGGTGCTCTGCATCCCGGGCTTGGATGAAGAAGCCTTCAAAAACTGGTCCAGACAGATGAACTGAAACCAGAAGAAAAATTAACCTGAAATATTCTCCAGAGAAAGAATGAAATATTTCAACCACCAGAAGCAAGCTATTGAACAAGTACAAGCGTTGAATGACTGTTGAATGGATCACCTAAGCAAGATTCAACTGCTTAGACAGATCTAGTATAACTGAGTAAAGACAAGCTACACAATGAAACAGTCCGTTAAACTATTCAACTATAACTGACACATACCTTCTATGCTGTCCCCTGGTTTAAATTCAGTCCCATTCACTGTAATGGTGTGCTCAGGTGACAGTTGCGGAGAGGTACCATGACAGGGTATCATGCTGGTGCAGGCTTCTCTAACTTTTCCATTTGGATAGCCACCCACAGATGCATAGAAACAAATAAGCATCCAAAGAGCAAAAGCAAGGCCAGGCAGCTCCATCTACAGAAAGTAAAGAGTTAGAGGCAATTAAATACAATACACACGTACATTACAGGTCACTGCTCATCTTCAAATGAGTCAGTTGAACACTGCAATTTAAAAACAAGTTTTAAAAAGCATGCATGAGAAGACACCATCCCCAGCTGCACACTAATGTGTTTCTGATAACTGCCAGACTTTGCAGCGATGCCCACAGATAGGATGTTTCAGGCCATCAAGGGTACAGGTAGTAGATGGGTCCCTCCATCCACTGGGTGAATTATTTCTCTCAATGCATTTTGACACAACTTCTCAAATTTCCTTTGCTTATACCTCTCCCATTCTTCCCTCTCAAAGCAAAAAATAATCCAAGTCCCTTGAATATCTGCACAGAACGGATGGATCTTAAAATGTTTCATTGCTGTATAAATGTCCAAAGTACTGAGGAACTACACAGCTGATATCAAGCCCACTCTTTTATTAATCATAGTTCCAAATTACACATCATGATAGACTGCCCTTTGTTTCCACAACCCATGTCTAATCGTCATATATGACAAATAATTCCCAGATAACAAGTTCCTCTTTCTGCAGGGAAACTAAAGCTGTCAACACCAGAAGTACATTTTACACGTGCAAGAGTGGGAATTTGGTATAAAAACTTAGACAAAGAGTTGTCTTGGCAGTGCTGGGGTAAGGGTTGGACTGGATGAGCTTAAATAAAGGTCTTTTCCAACCCCACTGATTCTATACAGATGGGTACATTTGCTACAGGCATGCACAAGACTTTTCTTTCTTGGAGGAGACTGAGGGGTGACCTTATAAGTGTCTATAAATATATAAAGGGGGAGTGTCACAAGGATGGAGCCAGGCTCTACTCAGTGGCAAACAATGATAGGACAAGGGGTAATGGGTACAAACTGGAACACAAGAGGTTCCACTTAAACTTGAGAAGAAACTTCTCAGTGAGGGTGACGGAACACTGGAACAGGCTGCCCAGGGAGGTTGTGGAGTCTCCTTCCCTGGAGACATTCAAAACCCTCCTGGACACATTCCTGTGTAACATTATCTAGGTGTTCCTGCTCCGGCAGGGGGATTGGACTAGATGATCTTTCGAGGTCCCTTCCAATCTCTAGCATACTGTGATACTGGCCCTCCAGACAATTAGACAAAAAATACCATTGCTTGTAACACTCCGAATAAGGGAGCAGTATGCATGAAAAACATGTGGGGTAGCAGGACCAAAGAGCTTAAAACAGTTATATGAACACTAACCCCAGCATCCATCATACAATATTTTGCCCTGCCACAATACCGTTTCCTATAGAACTGTGGTAATTGTTTTGTTAGTCAGCACCATGCAAGGTTTACAGTTGTATTGTTCACAGAACACCTTAACCAACAAGAAGTGTTTGCATATCCAGAAGGCCAGAAGAGCAGAGATAAACTTCCTTTCCATCCTTAGGCACAAGAAGCAGGTTATCAGCTCTAGTGGAATATATACAAGGCAAGTATGTCTGCCTTCTGGAAGAGCCAGGCCCATTTTGCACCAAGGGATAAGAAGTATCAAGTTACAAAGTTTACTGACAGAGCACACATGGACATGAAGATAAGAAAGGCACAGAGGTGTTCCAGACTGAACTGCTGACGCCTAAAAGGCAGTCAGATGAAGACAACGCATGTCATTAGTCTTACACACTGTCCAAGAGTCATCAATATTAACTTTTCCAAACTTCTCCTACATTCAGTGCTAAAACCCCACAATACCCAGGGCAATGCTACATTTGTCCTTCAACAAAATAGTTCCTCAGCAACTTTACATCAGTAAACAGAAGAGAATCAGAGGGGAGGAGGGATTGAACAGTCACATTTCAGGAACTAAAAAAAAAAAAAACAACAAACCACGCTCCAACCTCAACTCCTCCACCCAAATACTCTAGATAACATCATGATAATATCATTAACTGCTAGTTAAAATAAGCCTTTCCTTCTAGCACAAATACTTCCCCAAACTGCCACAAGGCTCCATCAACATGATTTGTTCAGGAAGCCAACAGAGAGCTAAAAACTGTGGTTCAGTACAATAGTGGAATTAAAACAGCTTTTACATCTCCCAGCGAAATCTTCAAACCCAGATGCGGCCAGAAGAGATGAGGCTGCATACTGCAGAGGCAAGAAGAAGTGTGTAGGTTGGTGCTCTAGTTTAAGTAGCAGAGGATGTGGTAGGGATTTAAAAGGAAACAAGAAACACTCTTTGGCAGACTCAACTGACAAAAAATGGCAGAAGAGAAGGAAGCAGAGATGAAACGAATGAAAAAGGCCAAAATCTGGAACTACTGTATTGAAGAGGAATTTAGAAACATTTGTTTTTTAAACAGGGTTAACTATATCAGAGCCATCTTCTCTATGTACCTCCAACAATGAGGGCTACATCCTGTAAAGAATAGTAATTTCCAGATTCAAATTTAGCCTTCCTCAAACAACACATATTCAGTTGCTTTGGGAAGTCTTTCCTCGCTTAATATGGAAATATGTTGTGGCGCTCTCTGTTCTCCACTTACAAAGCAAAAGAGACAGAGGGAAGATGAGAAGCCCCCTATAACACCAATCACTCTGTGATTAAAGATTCATTTTGTATTTTTAAGAAAACATCTCCTGAAGCGTTACTGGAGACAAAGCAGTACAATAAGCCAACATGCTAGACAATGTCAAGCTTTAAGAAATTATTCATTACTTCCAGATTGAAGAGCTCTGGACTTTAACTCAAATACCACATTGAAACCCTTTTATAACACAGTAGAACTTCATATTTAAAATTGTTGTTTGGAATAGTCAAAAATAGAAGTTTGCATCCACTCATCTGCTGCCCCTAGGATCTCACTGTGTCTCCTTACCACTTTCACAACATGCACACAAACCCTCAGCCTTCAGGCAAGACCTCTTCAAAACAACCCTCAAACCAACCACAACAAGCAAGGAAAACAAGGACAAAACCAGAACACACAGGAAGGAAAGAAGAGGGGAAATCCAAGAGATGTGCAGAACTTCCTCATATAGCAGGTTAATATGTCTCCTTTAGCTCTAAGAAAGGACCTGTCACAGGAGCATGAAACAGTATGCGATGCCTCGTGAATGTGACAGGCTGGCCAGAAGGAAACAGTGAGTCTAGAATGCTGAGCAGATAGCATTAGGACTTCAGAAATGAACATTATTTGAAAAGACACTTAAAGAAGTGTTTTTTAGTTAAACTAATGAACCAGCAACAAGCAATTCTGAGAAGGGACAAAAGGTATCTTTATACTCGGCCTGAAGAGCATTTATAGTCATCCTCAGCCAATAGAGCATCTGCTTTGCTAAACAGACAAAAAGAAACAAAAACCCAACCAAGAAAAGACCCCAAGAAAACAAAAACACACACCACAAAGGCAGCCACTGGCAAGCAGCAAATCACTCCTATGTAAAACAGTCACCTCCTTCTGTAAGATTATATGGTTTCCTCTTTTCTCTTTGGAGTTCTATAGCCGTGATAACATAACTTCACTCCAAGTGGTGTGATCAGGAATGACTGCGTTTTGAGACATTTAGCACATACATTATATATATGATGCCACAGTGCAGAACAGTTACTGAGAATTAGAGGAATAAGTAGCTTTAACATTCTAAGAATTACACACAGGTAAAAGAATCCAGGTTTGTAATAAATGAACATACACTAAACTGCAGAATATGCCACTGTTTCCTGATATTCACCTTTGTAGGAAAAGCAGAGAACACAACTAAATCTCACAACTACACCCAGAAGTACAACCCGGAACAAAAAGGGGTTTGATTAATGTCATGATGAATCAGCAGACCTCTGCAAGATCATCTTTTCTAGATAAGAACATGACAAACTGCAACAGAACCTTAAATCACCAAGTATTACCATTAAAGCTAAGATTCAGAATGAGAATCTATGTTAACTCCGGTTTTGAGGTGTGTAAGCTGTGAAACAGCCTGCCATTACCTACAACATTTGAAAACACTGTGTGTTTCCACTAGAACTTATGGTAAGTTGTAGGTTTGTCCCTCTTGACAGATTTTGCTTGCAAGTTGTATTAAGCAGCTTTGGCTGTAGTGGCTTATTTATAACCCTTTAAAATACAACTCATTGGTGACAGCCTATGAATTAGCAGACAGTCCAGTTCCCTGTACTAGAGAGGAAGAGGAATCACTGACTTCAGGACTGAAGGATGACAATGTTAAATATAAAAGCTAATTCCCAAAGCAGTTTTCAGCTGGCAGCTCTCCAACATTTTTGTTAACTTACTATGGTTTGAACTGCCTTGAAGAACAACAGGGAGTTTAAGGATTTCTGCACTTTGATCCAATATAAATGCACTTCACTGAAATGCTTGTGGTTAACCAAGGACCTGAGTACCCATCGTCTCCTTCCTCTATCCTGCCTGCGTGCCAGCTGCACCAGAGTAGCATGCAGCACTAAATGTCCTGAAGTCGTAAGATGTACTACAGAGCATACTCCATAGTCAGAACACAATCACATAGATTGTGATTTTAGTCTTGTACTATAAACAGAGTTTTCAATGTTATATACAACTAGAGACAGTATCGGATGCAGGAGTCCTTTCCATATCCTATAGATAGAGCTACTAGGGCACACCACACTGTTTCACAGTAGCAGGCAGTTATTCAAACTGCTGTTCCATACCTTGATTTGGAATGGAAAAATACTTCAATACTCATTAGTTTGATGCATGACTGTAAATTTGTTATTCCCCTCCTCACCCTCCCTACTTTAATCTTCAATATAATACAAAACTCACACTCACTGGCAGGAAAGAAAACTTCAAAACAAGTTTGTTCTAACAAACTCCATCATCACATGTAATTCTAACAGGGTTTCAAACATCATGCCTCTCTTGGGGTGCAGGGAGGGAAAGAGAGAACTGTATACTTAAAATCATTTACAATGCAGCCCTCTAATTAACAGAAGAGGAGAGGAGAGCAGCTAGTTACTCCCTCCAGTGATGAAAACACTCCTTCAGTCCCTGCAGGTCTCAGCCCTGGTAGCCTAATTCTTCAAGAGCACAATGTTCACACAAACTCAGAACCTCCTCACAGAAATCACAGACCTTAGCTGCAGAGTATGAAATCTAAAGCTAGTTTCAGAGAGGAAGAGATGAGAGGAGGGAAAAGGCAAACATACTGCCAATTCAAATCACCAAAAACTGTAAAGGCCAGAAGCTTTCTTGGACCCACCATCAGTCAGGAGGGCAAGCAGAAAAGTAAAAAGCCATCTAAAGGAGAATAAGGTGCATTAACAGAATTGGGCCATGTCTCTTCAGAAATACACTCTTACAAAGCAAAAGTGAGCTGCCTTGCTGTTCAAGAGTCACCTCCCCTTCAACTTCAGAGGAAGAGCTTGGGTTAGCTTCTGCTCATTTAAATGTGGTCATAATCACAACAGTTGGGTTGAGCAAGAGCAGAAAACAAGTAGTGTTCACATTCACAATAACTTATTACTTTTCAAATACAAACACACACTCCCATATCCCCCAAGATGACAAAACATACACACCTCAGCCTCTTGGTCTTTCTACTCAGGAAACATCCAAAGAGAACTTCAAGGCTTGCCTGTTCCAAAATCAGGTTTTATAACAGCTCAAGTGTAGGTATTTACCTCACAGCCAGTCCTTCTGTTAGAGTGAGCAAGCCCGAGTAAAACTGCCACTGGCTTTCTAATAGGAAGACAACCTACAGTACATTGGAACCTCTCCTATCTGACTTGCATCTAACAGCATTAACCTTTATCAAACCCAGGATCACAGGAAGTTTGTTTGAAAGAAGAAACAGTACACACACCAAAAAAGAAACATTTCTAAGAGTGTTCTTTACCTCAAGCACAGGTTTTACACTGCTCCACAAGCTCAGCCCATGAGACCCTACACATCAGCTGAAGTGCATGAGCTGGAATGAAGCAGTGACCCTGCATCTTCCTTTGCTTTGGCAGATACCTACTTCCACAGAGCTCAGGCAGTTTCATATTAAATAATTATTTTAATTATCTTCTGGTGCAGTTAAGAAAAAAAAGTCAAAAAACTATAGAAATAATAAAAGCACCACAAAACCCAACCACAGCTTTTAGTAACTTCTTCCTGAAGGCAGAAGTTGGTACAAGATTGCAGCTTAATTTTAAAGCTTGTTACACATTCACTCCCTACCAGAGACATGTTTTACTTTTAGAAGCATGAACAATCTTACAAAGGAACATGGTAATTTTGTCTTTTTTCCATATATCCCAACCAGAATGAACAAGAGGCAAGGATTTTGCCCTGTTCAGTTAATTATTTAACTTTCCATTGGGCACCTGCTCTGCACAGAATCTTTAAGGCTGCAACCCTGCAAACTTTAAACTCTATAAAGAACTGAAAGTTACAGACTGATCTATAATAGTAAGTAAATCCAACTGTCACAGCTACTGCATAGCTATCCCCTACACACATTGATGAAGAAGCAAAATAAGCAAGCAATATTCACATAACATTAAAAAACAAACAATACACAAGTGGAACATGGCTGGGGTGGTTGCCAGCTGAAATAAGCCAGAGCTTACCTTTTACTCATTAAGGCAAGCAGGCTTAAGAATTTTCCCTAAAGCAATTCAGGACTGCGTGCATGCAAGGCAGCTTTAAAGGTGCTTTAAAAGCTTCACAGCTACTATAGACACTCTATTAGGCACACCTAGCTTTCGAAACACCTACAGTCCCCGCACTTTGAGCACTCCCTGGGTTAGTTTAAGGGCAGCACTCTGCAGCTACAACGCCGTACACACGACCCTCACACCAGACACCGCTCCCGCACGGAAGGGCAACGGGAAAGGAGGCGGGCCAGGCAGGGCCAGCCCCTTCCTCTGCAAGAGCCTCCCTCCTACCTCTCCACCCAGAGAGCTGGGGTCCTCTGACATGTGGTAAAGACACATCATTCCTCCTCAAGCTGCAAACGCTGGGGGTGTTGATAAACGTCGTGGTTTTGCGGCTAGAGTCTTGCCGCTGGGGGTGTTACTGAGAGATTGGCCTTGTAGACGCTTGCTGAGCTCATGTGCAGTGCTATTCCTGTGCCTAAAGGTGTTCCCATGCACAGGCTTGCAAAATCGGGTTGTTCTTATCGAGAAAGCAAATAAGTACTGGCTGTAACTGGGATTTTACCGGCTGAAACTGCAGTTACTTACACAGGCTTCTGTGAGTTCGGTTTTATTTCCTCTTGTTCCTAGTCCTCAATTGCTCATAAATCGGCACAGAAAGACAACTACTGAATAAAAATACCATGGGAATTTTGTCCTGCCTCAGACATATTTTCTTTAAAACCACTTATCCACTAAAATATAACAGAACTTGCAAATGCTCTGTTAGAATTCTACTGATTTCTCAGTTTCTATAAAAGCAGTATTAACCCTAGAGGTTATAAGATATGTATATATATGAGATATATTTAACATGAAAAACAATAATGAACTACTTTGCCTAACCATACAAATGACTTGTCTGTTACACTTGTATTATCTTGCTTATGAAACCGGGAAGCTCAGACTTTCACTAATCTTACAGCAACTGAACTAAGTTTACAGCACCTGAAGAAACACGGCACATAATCAATAGCTTAAAATGAAATATGGATATTTCCCCCTAGCTGAGGGAAGTGGGCTGTATAATTAGGTTTATGAATGAATATTAATAAACTAATGAATTTATGAACTTAATGAATAACAAGTTATTCACAAAGTCCCCAAAATATGAGTTTGACAGAATTCTAAGCCCAAGTACATCCATGCTTTATTAAGTGCTTATGCATTTCTAATTCATATAGGCTGACTAAAAGCTGCCTTCCTTGCAGATACAGTATTAGTATGACAAATACTAATAAACATACATTTACAGTACAAAAACTGATGGCCAGAATGACCAACATTCTTGATGAACTTTAGATTCTTAATTTACAAAGATTATAATGGAATCGATATCAAAATATTTTTAAGATCTTATCTTAGGGTCTTGGCTCATGGACAAAAAGGAGTGTCTGAGACATTGTTAGAAATATAAAAATACATATGGACATAATTTCCTCATTAATACCTACAAGGAGGGATGAAAATGCAAGCAACAATCCTGCTGGAAACTGTAATCAGAGCTTAAGGAAAAAAATCATTTATCTGTGAAAAGTAAGGGAGGGAATCCTGGTTTGCTTCTCATTTTATAGCTTCTCTTATTTCAGAAGGTGTTGGCTCTATTGCTGTAGAGCTATAAAGCAAGAAAACCAGGAAAACACCAAGAGAACCAAGAAAAAAAAACAACTGCTCTTAAGTATGGAGTATGAGTACTTATACTCCTCCTGTACTGGCAATCATCAGTCTGTCTGGAAGGACTCTTTTCAATCATACTGGTCTCCTTAAAGGAAAAATTGTCAGCAAGTTTTACAGCCTTAATGAAAATATTTCTATGAAAGAATACTGCATGCTGACTTGTGAAGCATCAACATCCAACATATATCAAGGAAATAAAATGCTGTGAGGGTGCTGAGGCGCTGGCACAGGGTGCCCAGAGAAGCTGTGGCTGCCCCATCCCTGGCAGTGTTCAAGGCCAGGTTGGCCACAGGGGCTTGGAGCAACCTGCTCTAGTGGAAGGTGTCCCTGCCCGTGGCAGGGGTTGGAACTGGGTGAGCTTAAGGTTCCTTGCAACCTAACCCTGTCCAGAATTCTATGGTTAGGATATATGAACCATAAAGAGTCCACAGATGCATCTTCTTTGTAAGTGTTCTGCAATTATAGCTCATAATCTGTAATTATTGCAAAGCATTAGTTTCTGTTTTAACCAAAGTATCAGTCAGAGACAAAGAGGGCTGGGGAGCTGGGGTTTTAGCTTCCTACAAGCCTGAAGAGAGATTAAATCATGTAGTTTGCTATTGAACTATGTCAGAGGATGACAATGTCAAGTGGCAAATAAGCAAAATAACATCTAACATGAAAAGAAGCTGATGACGTTTTTTGCATAGTTTGTTACAGAACCTCAAGGAAGTAAGTGAAAGCTTATAATTTGGAAAGCAACAGGGAGGCTTCATGCCATGTACATAAAGGGGAATTTCTGTTGCTTAAGAACCAAGGAAACAATTAAGTAAAATATATATCATTTTGGAAATGAAATCCTGCACAGTCCAAGGTATATACTGATCACTGTGCTATATTTTAAGCCCAAAGTAATATGGAAAACACTAAGCCATTGAAGCTAGGTCTGAAGAGGCCCCATGTTATTATGTGGTTCCTTGTAATCAGTTTTCCTCTGAGGTATTAAACTAACCACACAGCAAGACTGTGGTCTTTAGGTAGGTCAGTCCTTGCTCAAGGTTCATACATGTGTGCACAAGACAAATGGTTTCTCTGTATTACTGGAAAGATTATCTCAGTAAAACACTACTTGAGCTTAAATCATGTGATGTACAAAAAGGCTGCAACCCTATCAGATTGTCTTGGTGATGGGTAGCTTGGATCTAAGAAGTTTTTGTTACTGCTGCTTTTTTTTGATATATTAATATGCATTAGAAAGAGTGCATTTAGATTTGGCCCAATACATGCAGGATACTGGTCCTTGTATGAAGATGCCCATATTTATTCACCCCACTTCTGTGCATCCTACACTTACAGGACCAGACTTTTTTTCAAGCTTTTTCAAGCTTTTCAGCAGCATCATCTTACCTAATACATATTAGGGAAATAATAACGATAATACTAGATCGGAAAACCTTTTCCTACCAAAGCAATTTGCATATGCCTTTTTTCCCCAAAGAGAGGGGAATGGTGAGTCGTTGAAACAACCCTGACCATCTAAAAGGAAATAAATGTCCCAGTGTAGCACCCTTAAGCTTCCTGTTTCATACTTGTGTGTTTTACCCACTGACTTAGTCTATTTTGCAGAAATACAGTAATGGATACAAAATAGATACATGTATCCCACTAACCTCCGGAAATACCCTTGTGTATCCTTCCCTTTGGTGTTTCTTCCTCTCATCAGTCCCTTCTACTTTCACTACTTTTACATTGTATTATGTCACTTATAAAAATGAACCCTTGAAACGTATTTATACGACGGTATCTGTTTATCTAGAGAGAAAAGAAACCCGCATTTTACGGCTTTCAGCCGATTCCCCTCTCCAACCACCTGGTGGCATTAGCCACTAAGCAAATAAGCCTTTGCCCTCGACTACGTAGAAACCTGCTTTTGTGTCCCCGCACACCAGCAGTTGAAGTACTATCACCAGTTTCTACCCAAATGTGTATCTACTCTGACTTCAAGAGAATTCTTTCCAAAAACTAACGCCTTGCTTATGTGAAGTAAAAGAATGAAGTTTGCTTCCCTCATCCCAATTTGAGCCAGGTCTGTACGGATGCTACGATGCAGCGACAACCTGCCACTGCTCTGGAAAAGTCTCCACTCAGTGCACAGCACAATCAAATCAATGGATAAAGGAATCCAATAAAGTAATTTTATATGGGCCATCACTTTATCTGATGCACATTGCTGAAGTTTTATTTGATAAAAATACTGAATTACTCACTTTCTTGAGTTTTCCGTATTTTTCACCAACACAGGAGTTGGGAGAAGGGTAAAAGAGATTATTTCATCCCAGCTTTCAAGTCCTACAAGCAGCAATCCTCACTTGATGAGCACAAGGGAATATGAAGTCAGGTGTAGTGATCCAGTCCAGAGATGCTACAGAAAGCTGCTTCCTGCAGAACCAGGTTAGTACATAGTCTCTCTGCAAGTTGGTACTTTCAAGGAAGTTTCAAAGCTTGGGGGAACCTGCTGCATGGCACCTGAAGTGACCCAACAAATATGTCACAGACACACTCGGAGGCAAAAATATCGGTTCTGTACTACTGTAGAGGACAGTGATTCCTCCACCACCAAGAATCCAGCTGGAATGGAGAGCCAGGGTTTGCACAGAAATAAGATACTCTGAAAAGCTGGGCAGCAGCAACAGTTTATCTCAACATACAGCAGTAATTCCTAGCCCCTGTGAGTACACATAGGAGCTGCTGCCCAGCTTTGGGCAAGCTACCTCTGATTAGCAATCCTAAACTCAAATTCATGGGTAACCAGAAGATGTGACAATATCAATAAGACAAATATTAAATAAGAACTTTGAATTTCTGGTAGCAGCAATTGATGATGGCTCAACTGTAAATGCTGATTTAGGTGCATCAATTGCTATATAGCAAAAGGAGAGCTGTCAGTCTGAATTTTAGCTCTGGAGTGCAAACCTTTAGCTTTAGAGTGCAAACCACTCTTGCATCACCTTCCCTGCTCATGTTTAACTTGGTGGTAGAATGTAAAAACATGTTGAAAAGAGGCCTGGGACTGAACATGATTTAGCAATGAGAAATCAGGGATTTGTTCCAAGGCATGAAGATGAGGAAGAGATGAAAATTAACTTTTAAAACAAATGCTTCTGTAGTCATACATCTGGTGAAATATTCTCCTGCTGCAACACATTACAGCATGGTAGACTGTTTAAATTGCTATGGCTTGAATTCTATCTGTGCTGAATGATTACAAAGCAGGCCTACAGACCCCAGTATTAGCTTTCAGACAACCTCAGGTTATGTGGGACTAGTACGTAGTTACTTCTTCGCTTAAAAATCAGATGCCAATTTTATACAACAGACACATATGCTATCAGTTGTTTGCCATTTGATCTTAAAGAGCTGTTTAGGTAAAACGTAAGGATTATAATTTTAATGGATCTGAAAAATACAGTAATCTCACTGTAGTTCGATATGGTAGGAAGGGATATCATAAAGAAAATGGACTGGGCAAGAGACACTCTTTAAATATTTATCTTTGAGGAGGAAATATAAAACCAAAAGAGCAGATCTGCCTGATAAAACTACTAGAGCTCCTTTAAGAATAGATACTCTGAAGTCTTAACTCTCAGCATATATCATTGTAAACGGAACAATTTATGGGAAGATAAAAGTGCTGTTAGTGATTCAGCAAACTGGTATAATATCTTGTCCTTGTAAAACAAAAAATTGTCCCAATACGTGTGAATTTCTTTTACTCTTAACTAAGTTAAATGGTATAAGAATACCATCCAGACACTTAGTTTAAAATGTTGTTTGCCAATTCACCACAATTGCAGAAGATTATTAATATCAAATAAATGTGATACTGTTAGCTAAACTATGCTCAAATAAATCTTAAGCAATTATGTGAAAAGCTCCATTTAACCATAACAAAATTTTATTCAGACCTCTTTAAAGACAAATGCATTAAATTTTACTAGCTTCTATTAAAAATTTATAGCAGCCTAACTTTATATAGAAGTTGAAACAGAAAGCATTGCTTTTTAAGGCCACACAGTAAAAGAATGGTCAGACTGGGATTAAAAACAAACAAAAAATATGTCTGCAATCCAAAATTTTCTGATGACACCAGGTTCACCTTTGAAAGGTCAAACCAACAGTGCCAAGTAACTAGAGGAAAGGGCATCTACAAGTTCAGTAAGAGCAAATTGCACAGGCTAGTGTCCTAGCCTCTCCATCTCATTTGGTCTCTTATTTATATAGATATTTTTATTTCAGCCTACTAGTTATTCACTGCCTATCAGGCTAATGCAATCTGTTTATCTGTTTAAAAGGCATTTGAGAAAAATAGGCTACAGGTGATTACTTCAATGTTCTGACCAATCTTTTCTCTTAATACTAGATTCTAAGGTCCAAGGCCACGTGTAATTTCCTGCAGGGCATGTAACTTGTCTAAGAACAGCATTTGTTTTCAGCCACTGCATAGGAAAGCTCTAACTCACAGAAAAGACTTCAGTCTCATCAAATTGCAGAGAGAGTTTTAAAGAAAACAAGCTTTCTTTACAATCAGGGTTGCATTTCTGGATGAGATCGCCCCGTTAGAAGAGGACAGCTCAACAGAAGAGTCAACAACTCTGAAGCTTCCTATTGTTTGAACCACAGCCCACTGTGAACTCATGAATTTACAGGTCATGGGTGTGGGGCATTGAGAAAAACTGTGCTCTCACTTTAAATGTTATGAAGTCTCTTACTCCTGCACACAGGCCAAAGGAATCTGCATTTAATTTTAGTTAGCTGTCAGTTAAGGTCTCTCTCTGCTAGCTGGCTTTTACTGTTGTCATTGGGAGCTATTGCTCTGTTATTAAAACTAATTATTTCTAAAAAAGAGGACTGTTATGCAAGTACTCAAAGTTCCCCCACTTTGCACTCATAACCTTTAAAACAGGCATAAAGCAATATGACATCTGACACCTAGTAAATGGGCTCCCCAAAGTGTACTGAAGCCACTGCTAGGGGAAGTGTTCTGTAATCCTGTGATGCAAAACAGAAAGTGGGAGGGGAGGGAGTACTAAGAAGATGGATGTAAAAGAATGGAAGGATTTGGGTATGAATATAATTGAAAAAGCTGGGAAATTATTTCCAGATAATGACATTGATATGGTATCCACTCTTACTTTGAAGCAACTATTGATCTTTTCCTGCTGTGGTATATCATATCACACATAGAGAAACTGCAAACTGAAGGTAAAACGGCACTGTCAAATCCACCATTTAGATGCTAGTATAGCAAATGCCATGATTGATTGCTGTTGGCTGTGTCCTACACAAAATCTACAATGCTAAATGGTAGCACTTGTGCACTGATGTTTTGCTGGTGTGGTTCCCATATACAGAAAGACTGCTCAGTTTATGTCTGCTAACACAGGCCAAAGTCTGTGGGGGATGTGTCAGCGTAAGCTGACAGAGAAAGGATTAGAGCAATCTGCTCCGTTTTCCTGATTAAACTTCATAAACCTGCTATAATCATTCAGTATCTTTGTAATAGTAATTTTTTTCATATTGAATTGTAGGCAAATGAAATGATACTGTTCTAGTCACTAAGTGATTCAATAGTACTCAGGGAACTTTTTTGATGTGCAATGGATCGTGTCCTTCATTTAGACTGTTGACATCTGTTTTAGCTACAGCCACAAGTGTTGGTCAAAATAACTGCTTTAGGATTTGGAACCAGGAGGCTCTCTGCTAGTTTGGTTTCCTAATGTTTTTTATCTTGAGAAACTTCAAAATCCTTTTTCACAAACTTGGATGCATTTCAAAACCTGTCTAAATGCACAGTATAGTGGAGACACATTTTAAAACTTAGTAGCAGTGGTGAAATTGCCTTCAGTGGTACCCTTTGGGGTTTTTCTTTTCATAAGGTATTCAACGTGCACTTTAGGGCAACTATTAATGCAAAGGACTTGACTACATAGGCATTATTTGCTCTTCTTCTCTTAGAAGCATTCACTGCCTAAGCAGCTCAGGGAATTTCTAAATCCCACAATAACAGAATGCTGCAGGACAATAGCAAGCCTGGAGGCAGAGACTCTTGTACGAGGCTCTGCGGCAGAGAGTCACTTCCGGCTGCTGAAGCCTGCCGAGGACCACAGCAAAGAGGTGGTCCAGATCCATTTCAACGATATGTCTGTTGGTTTTATTCCTAAAACTTCCATACCTGTTGGAGCATCTTGTGTTTCCCATTCCTACGTTATATCTTCTTTGCTAGGACACATCCTATTCAGAGAAAACAGCCAGCAAACCAGGAGAGGTGGGTTTCTGCTAGGTGCAAGTCTGTCCTTGTATACAAAGCACACAGGCCTGAAAGCTGAGTAAGAAATAGGGGGGCAAGGAAAGACAAGGAAGATGAGAGAATCCTACTGGGCCCCCAGGAAACATCCATGTAAAATAATCCAGATTGAAAGTATCACTTTTGAATTCTATCTGAATGAGTCTCACTGAGGTGAATTTAAGGGAACTGCACAAACACACGGGGGCTTTTACTAGGAATTTTCCCCCAGTCTCTCTAGGGACTGTAATATTGTTGGGGCATAAAAGCTGACATGTTCATCACTTACACCAACATGAAAACCTTTCTCAACAATACCAGAAAAACGTGAACTGTAATGAGGAATAAGCACATGTTCAGAGGGAGGAGCAAATGAAGGAGGCAAGGCAAAAAAACAGCTACCAAAAGGAAAAAGACCCAGTTTGAACTGGGTGGAAGTGCCTTCATGCATATCACAGAATCATAGAACAGTTAGGGTTGGAAAGGACCTTAAGATCATCCAGTTCCAACCCCCCTGCCATGGGCAGGGACACCTCACACTAAACCATGTCACCCAAGGCTCTGTCCAAGCTGGCCTTGAACACCGCCAGGGATGGAGCATTCACAGCTTCCCTGGGCAACCCATTCCAGTGTCTCACCACCCTTACAGTAAAGAACTTCCTCCTTACATTCGACCCTAAATGCGTCGTAATCAGGTGAACACACTGCAGTAAGACACAATTATAAGGCTATGCATGAGATGACTGGAATTAAAATAGTTGTCTAAAATTGTTTTACAGGCTCCTCCCAAGTCCACAAAATACTTTGAAAATAAAAAAGCAATAAACAGTATAATGACACCGTGGCTGTAAATTGAGAAGCACTTTGTTGGTGGTATTGTTTCATTTTAGAGAGCTCTAGGCAATAAAAATAAACTGACCTTCCGAAGCTGCAAGGGTGGGTGACCTTTGCAGTGGGGTGCAGTCAATGACTTAGGTGGTGAAAGGCCTGGAACAACCGTTCCAAGTATTCTGCAACACAAAGCAATGGGAAGCGCTGTCTGGTGACCAGTGTGAAATATGAACTCACTCCTCTAAACAAGATAACAAGCTTTTATTGAGGGATAAAGTCAATAAAGCAAAAGCAACAGCGCTGGGTGCATGACCGTAACCAGAGGCGCAAGTGACTAGTATTTGTTACAGGTTTATATACTTCCACTATTACATTAGTTACATACATATTCATAATTCCTGCATATAGGCAGGGGATATTATAACTTATTATCATAAGTCTCCTCCTCTTGGCGTCTGCGCACTGCTCTGTGGTGATTGTGGGCAGGGGTCTTGAGGATGAAGTAAACAGTCTTCCTTTTGTGAGTAGGGGTCTTCAAGATGAAGTAAGCAGTCTTCCTCACAGTGTACTTTTCACCTTTGGCACAGTTGGACCCTCCAGTAATCACACAACCAGCTATATCTGTAATTATTCTGATAACTAGCAAAGATTTAAAACAGTGTGACCTTCATGCAAAATTTATTGCAGGATGGGCAGACAAGGAGTATCCCAAGCTAGCAGATGCTTGGGAGGCTCTGTCTCTAAACTAACTGATAAGTAGAAGGACGGTGTGAAATAATTCATTCATGTTTAGTGGGGCCACTAAATCCTGTTATCTCACCACAGACTTACAACACAAACATTGCTCTTTAAAACTACTTTAGAACACCAGCGTGAAACAATTAACTCATGTTTAGTGGGGCCAGGACATCCCACAGGCTTACAACATAAACATTGTTCTCTCCCTACAGCCTAAGTTAAACTAAAAAGTACTTCATGCTTTCCAGGCACCAGCTTTTCTTATATCAAGCTTCACCACCACCCCCCCCCCTTTTACCTTTACAAATTCTTTTGCTATGTGACTCCATTTTGACCGAGATCTGAACCTTTTTAACTTCTTGTCTAGTCTTGTGGTTTTAGCGTGTTTTGTTTGTTATTGTAAACTCGTACAGTTATATCCACATAACCACACCTACGATTTGCGAAAGCCAATACATTTATGTGTTTATCACACCAGGATGCTCCAAAACAAGGAGGGTGGGTTTTGGGGTCTGGAGTGGTGTTTCTGTTTAAAACCACCTTACCTCTTGCTGACACGGATCCCCGCAGCCCCTTTCCACACCCTATACACAGCACCCAAACGCTGGCTGACACCATGTTTGTTCTGCAGGAGCCGGCCGCTGTGTGCCTGCGGCTCGGCCCCAGAGGCGGCGGGGCGCGACTGGTCTCGGTCTCAGAAGCCCCTTGGAGCGGCGTTTCCATCGCCGCAAGGCGCCACTCCAGGCACCGTTTAAAGCCACGTTTTCCTCAGCGGAACGCCCGTTAAATCACACGGAGCGTTGGCCCGAGCCCCCGGTGGTGGGCGGCCCCTCACGCCGTGGTGGGGGCTATGGCTGTAAACGCAGGGGCTGGCCATCGGCTCCCTGCGCGCCCTGGTGCGCTCCAAGGTCCGGCTGGCAGAGAGCTCAGCCCTCCCGCAGCCGCACCGGGGACGGAGGTCGCTCCTGAGGCAACTCTTACCCCGGGTCGCGCTTCCAGCGGCGGGGTGGGCCCAGCCCGGCCTGGCCCAGCCCCGCACCGCTGCCGGGGCGGGCCCTGGGCTCTCGCGGGAGCTGCGCAGGCGCCGCCCGTCTCCGTGCGCGTACGCCGCGGAGCCGATAAAGTTTGTGTCAAGAAAAGCGAAAAAAAGGGAAGGAAAAAGCGCGGTACTGCCGCGGGCAAGTGCGCGAGTGCCTGCCCGGGCCCGCACCGCCGCTGCCCCCGCCCCGCCCGCCCCGGCTTCTCTCGGCCTCGGCGGGGAGCTGCACCTCCGCCGCTCCGCGGGCCCGCTCGTGAGTATGGAGGGGCGGTGAGGCGGGCGCCGTTGCGCGCAGACAGCGCGGCGATGAGGGGCCCGGCAGTACCGGGGCGGGCGAGCGCAGTGACAGGTGTCAGCCCTGCCCCCCCGGGGCTCTGGCTGCGGGCCGGGCCGCGCTGTGGGACGCGGAGCGCACCCGAGGTGCTGCCGGCGGCGGTGCCAGGGCAGGGCTGGGCGCCTCCTGACAGCTCCCTCGCACCCTTCTCCCTGCCCTGCAGCGCTTCGTCCCTGCGCTCCCCCGGCGCTGGGGAACATGTAAGCGGGAGCGGCGGCGTGAGGCGTGCCCAGCGGCCGCCGTCCCGCGGGGGTCGCCGCTGACCTGTGCGGGTTTTGTTTGTGTTTCCTTATGGCAGGGCTTGCTTTTCCGTCCCCGAAGTGAGTTTGCCGGTGCGGGAGGAGCTTCGGGCAGCCGGCCGCAGCCATGCCGGCCGGTAAGGAGACGCGGCTGCTGCACCTCGGCGAGATGGAGAAGCTGGACAAGACTCTCTTCAGGCTGGAGCAAGGTAGGTCGGGGCCAGCGGCCTCCTCAAACACTGCCTGCATCTCCTTCTCCTCGCGGGGTGTCCCTGGGACCGGGAGCTCACCACCGCCCTTCGGGCAGCAGTGGAAAGGGAGATCAGCCTGCGGTGGGGTTCGGGTTTTGCTGCTGCCGGTCTCCCCGGAATGAAGTGCAAAGCATTTATAATGTACTGACGTGACTCCAAAAAGCTTTTATAAATCCAGTGTTTATCTGCAATCTGTTATGTTGCACCCTTTATAATTTTGAAATATATCAATAATGGTAATACCTTGCAAAGTCTGAGGTAACGTTTCAGAATATGGGCTCTTTAGGTCCTCCTGAATCTTAAGTTGCCTGTCAGATGTCTTAGAGCTGTGCTGTGTTAGTGTTCCGGCTGCCTGCTTGTAAGAACTTAATGTTCTCTCTCTCTGAAAGTGTTCTTAAGCCTATTTGGAAACACGCACCACAAACACACACCTCCAAAACTCTCTAAAAAACCAAACCAAACAAGAAACATCCCCACTAGTTGGTCCACCATTATGCTGCTCAACAAATTCAGACTATAAAGCTAAAGCCATTTCTAGAAACCTTCTTTAATGATGCAACGAATCTTACTGCTCATGAAATTTTGTAGGATTTATTACTTCATTTTACTGATCTAGGAGCCTAATATCAAAGTGTCTTAGTGAAGGAGTAAGATTTTGGCTCTTAGGAATAAGTCTTCTCTTCAACTGTGTGGATTTCAAAGTTTCCTGACAGTCTGAGCTAAGGAAATGTCAGTAATGAAGATGTGCAGAGTTGACCCTAACCTCTGTTTTTATCTCTGTGTGTGAGTTTTGTTGGAAGGAGTCGCACATTGCGTGGCTATCAAAGTGCTCTGCTGGTGGCAGTCACTGAGAGGGCAGAGCTACTTTTAAGCACAGCATTCCTGATGTCAGTGTAACCGTTACAGGAAATAGGATATCAATGGCATATACCCCTGTCTTCTAATTTTAGTAATCTCTGCAATGAAATGTCAGGACAGTGCTGGGGAGAGGCTACTGAGCCTTCCAAAAGTGATTTTTTTTTTTTTTTGTTAAGATTTTTTTTTCCTCTGTAAATGAGCTTCATTTTATCTGACAGACATAAAGATCCTAAAACCACTGCTTTACACAGTGGGACTTTGTGCAATGGTCATTATGTTAGTAAGAGGAACTGTGAGCTTGGTGAGACTTACATTTAAATGTATTCAGACATTGAATGCTGAACCCATGAATTGCTCTTTTTCAACTTAAGATAGTGAAACTTGCCATTGTTCAGGTTTTTTTAAACTTTATAATTAGTTACCTGTGTATTAAGAACTTTCTCTTTTTGCAAATCCTCAGGTTTCATTTACTCCCAATTTTGTAGACTGCTCCAGCTAGTAGGTGGTTCACTACAGTTAACTACATGGCTGGCATGTAATGTAGTAAAAGTTACTGTGCAAGCACTTACACCTGTTCCAGTCACTTGAAGGGGCCCTGTACTTAGCCATGCACACGATGGTGGCCCTCTGCCTGAAGGTGGAAACTGATTCTGAAAGCTATTGATTAAACTGAATAGTTCATTTCCAGCTTAACAGACTGCACTATGGGTTTAGTACCTAATAGTTTAACTTAATTTTGTCCCCAACATGAGTATCTTCAGCCTAAATACTGCTCTTTCTATGTATGTGTGAGCTGCAGCAGGTATGCAAAACCCCCTTTGGTTTCTTGAGCTCTCTGAAAGTTTAGCAACTTTCTCATATGCTGTAGATGGCACAGAAGTATATATCATTCTAAAATTAAAAACAAGGAATTTAGCCTTGTTTAGTGAACCCTCAATAAAGAAGGAAGGGATTTGAAATATTTTCTGTTTTGAAATGAGTTCCTGATTTTTTTTTTTCAGATGCTTTCATGGGTCAGCTTAATACATGGACTTTGTAAACCTAAATACTTAAATACTACATAATCAAAAATCTGCATAAAAGTTTGTGTAGCCTGATGATTGTTTTGCTGAATTTTATTTTTAAGGCTTTACATACAGCAAAGAGGAACAAATGGGAAAGGACTTGAATAGTGCCATCCATATAAGTAAAGGACTATATGTAATGTGCAAAGAACAATGTTAAGAAAGTAGGGAGAGGTAATATTACATCATTCTGCAAAATTCTTGGCAGATATGTTCATGCCCTTTCTTCTTAATGTCATATCAAATAGTGATTTTCAATTACAGAATAGAAATATCTTCCTGATAAAGTATTTTTATCTCTTGAGGCTTTGAACTACAATTCCGACTGGGCCCAACTCTTCAAGGCAAGCCTGTGACTGTGTACACAAATTATCCAGCTCCTGGAGAAGTATTTGATCGCCACAAGTTCAGGACGCTATCGTGGCACAATCCCACAGGAAAAGAAGATGATTCTGACAAATACTGCAAGCTGGATCTCCAAATTTCTGGGTCATACCAGTACTATTTCAGTCTTGGGTAAGTGAAATTATACACTTGCAGCCAGATACAGTTTGTTGCCTTGGTTTACTTTTTAACCTGAAGAAATCACAGTTAAGAATAAAAGCATTTTTTTCATGCATTTTTCAAATTGCAATCATGGGGCCTCTCTGAATCTGCTAGTGAAAGGCAGTAGCTGTGGTGCTTGTTTAATACTTTCTGATGCGTAGATACTCTGGAGAATAGACAGAACAGACTCTTGGTGACTGTTGGAGAGCCAAGCCACTTTTACAAGTTTTCAAAGTCATCAGCATTCTGAGTATTTGGATGATTAATTTGTACTTTCTTCACTGACTTTGAAAGTTGCTTTCTTTCTAGAAAAAGGTTCTGGCATTCTTTACTTCCCACTCTTTATTTCCTTCTTTGTTTCAACAGGACAAGTGCAGAAGTTATACCAGCATCTGTAATGATTGTAGTCTGGTATTCTGAGTTGGGTGGTCCAATTCCCTTAAGCTTAAAAGGGCATTTAGCTCCGGGTATCTTCCCAAAGATGGTGCTCTAAATGGAGCCTTTGTACAAAAGATGGGCAGCCTTGCTTTCTTTGTGTCTGTGTTTATCCCACAAGGAGGGAGAAGTACTCTGCCTCAGAAAATAACAAGGGCATCTCACTTTTGCAGAGAGTTTAAAGCTCTGTATCGAAATTGTACTCTTGTAAGCCTAGTAAAGAGAAGATGATGCCTAAGAAATGAACATCTCTTCAGGTGCCCTGCAGTCCTGTTCCCCACTTCCCCCCAGCCACTGTACTGGGTTACTGTGGTTTTGAAATAGTTGTGCTTGTTGAATTCTCCTTCTGAAACTGGCTGCTACAATGGATGTTTACCATACCTATGAAAATGTTTGTTTTTTTTTTCCCTAGAAATGAAAAAAGTGGTGGAGGTTACATCGTTGTGGATCCTATTTTGCGTGTCGGAGCCAATAATGATGTGTTACCTTTGGATTGTGTTACCCTCCAGACGTTCCTCGCTAAGTGTATGGGACCGTTTCATGAATGGGAGGATAGGCTTAAAGTTGCAAAAGAAACAGGTAATGCTCAGACATGTATTAAAGGATATACTTTTATCTTCTGATCAAAACCCAGAGGTACGTTGAAGAGCCTCAGTGGGAACAGCTCATTTGTTCTTCAGTTTATAGACTAAATATTTCCCACTAGATTCAATTCAGTTAACAGATTCAGTGAAATGATTAAAATATTTGAGGAGGTGTAAAAATTCAGGGATTTCCTAAGATGGGAAACCTCTCTTGTTTTATTGTTTTGATTTCAGATAGACTTGGAAGTTTGTAGAACTGATAGGGTCATTTAAAGCTGGTGTTACACAGAATTTCAAGGGGAAGATTTAGATCATTTTACACTGGTTATTCCAATCCCTAGCTTCAAGTACATATTCTAACTGCGATTTATTATGCTGCTTTCAATTCACTTTGGATGAGATCTTTTTTTCTTACTAAATAAATTGCTTTTTTAATATGTAGGTTACAACATGATTCATTTTACACCACTGCAGAAGCTTGGACTGTCGAGATCATGTTATTCACTGGCTGATCAATTAGAAGTAAATCCTGACTTTTCAAGCCCTAGTAAGCAGTGCACTTGGAGTGATATAGGAGCTCTTGTGGAAAAGCTGAAAACTGAATGGAACATGCTTTGCGTCACAGATGTAGTCTACAATCATACTGGTAGGATTGTTTTGTGTGTGTTTAATAACCAGATTGGTCCTATAATTGTATTTCATTATTTACCTTAACTTTACTCCCTTGAAACCATCTTTTAGTAGCTGTTTTAAGCAACTTACTTGTCTCTGCCTTTGAATCTCTCAAATCCAGGACAATTCTCTACAATTATAACTGATATGTCTCTGTAACAGTGTAAAAGAATTCATTATTGTTAGTGAAAGAGTGAATAGAGCCCTTCTTAAGAGAGAATTAATGAGCTGTTCGTGTGTCTGTATTTTTACAGTATGGTTATTTTTATGATCTGCAGTGTGCAGCTCCCACATAAATGAATGGCATCTGCAGTATGAATTTTTTGGTGAACATGAACTGAGTACTCTCTTGCTAGACAGGAGATTATTCTTGTAGCTGCTTAAAAGTAACTGTCCAAATTTGGATCTAACATGCAGACAACAAACAATAGGGACAAGAGGCAGGGATTAAGTTATGGAGGAAATGTTACAGCTCAGTTTGTGTGTGTGTGACATAGCTTTGTTTTTTTGGGGGGGAGAGGTTAAGCATACATAAGCCAATGCACTGAAGGCTTTACTTCACTGCTTGAGGAGCAGCAGGTTTTGTTCAGTGTGATCTGATAAAACTTACAGTACTTCATCATTTGTAGTTTTGCTGATTACTTGGATAAGTTCACTTTGATTATGTTTATAATGCACTTGTCATTTTACACTGCAATCCTAAAGATCATACTTTTTCATAGCAGAGTACAGCAAATAGTTATGTATGTTTATGTTGCAGTCCTTTGAGGCTTAAAAAAAACCTAGTAAGAGATACCTGTGAATTTGAAATTCACTTTATTTGCTTTAGTTCTTTGGTGTTGACTGCTGCCTAATATTCTTATCAGTCTGTAATGCAGCGTGGGTCCTGTGTTTGCCATATCTGTTTGCTGAGAATTACTAAGTATAGTTATTGGCTCTGTGTCTTGAGGGAATTTTAAATCAGTTAAACATGAGGCCTTTTAAACATCCTCCTACTTTCAGATCAAAAACTTCTTGCATTTCAACAACTGGGAAGTCCAGTTTTGTTCACATGTGCTTGAGATACTGTCATCTTTTCATTGTGTGTATATGCATGCTGTCAAGGAGAATGTTTTTATGGACAGAAATACCTAACTATTAGACTCCAAAATATGCTTGAGAAGAAAAATATCACTTCATTGGCTACATTTGTAGAAGGGCTTTTTCAGGTTACATTCAGAGTTTGAAGTAACCTTCATTGGGATGGATGATTGATTTGTACTATGGCAAAAGGATGTTTAGGTGTTTAGAAGTCTCCTAACAGGATAGAAATATGTCTGGGTCCTGACTTAAGATCATTAAGCAAGAACTACTTTGATGCCTTTGTTTCCTGTTTTCACACTTTTAAATTCCTATTTCCCGGCCACCTTTGTTGTGTAGAATCAAAACCTCTTGATTTACAACAGACTCCAAGCTTAAACATCAAATTTGGCATAAACAGAAGCATATGCTGAGAAATGTGTCAGTAAGCAATAATGTTGCATATGCCTGTAGAGCTTTTTTTGGGTCTTTTGAAATAAGAAAATAGGCAAGTAGTTTTGGGGGTTCTTTTTGTCTGAATCTCGATTAGGTGGAAGTTTAACTTTACTTTTGTTTGGTTTTATTGAACAACAATTTCTAGTAGTGAAATTAGTTCATTCCTGCACATTAGGGTGGTTTAATTAGCCCCATTTGAATGGAAAAGTCACAAAATGTGTAGGCAGTTACTTAGAGCAGATGATGAATACTTGTACATTGTTATTAATTCTGCAGAGTGTCTGCATTAAAGCTTAAGTTGTCTCGAGATAAATCCTCTAATGCTGATAATTCTCACAGCTCATGACCCCTCAGCCTACAGTGGCTGTATCTGTTGGTAGTCCCTGCATTCTAGTTGAGACCACTGTGTAAAAGTGGGAGTGTTTTCCCTCTGTTCCTGCTGGAAGTCAGGCAGCTCACTCTCAGCATTAAGCAGTTAAGGTGCTTGGTTTTCACACTGGAGTGGAGGCCAGGCTGTGTGCACAGTGGAAATCAGTGGGAGCCAGGCTTTGATGGCAATGTGTCTTTTAGGCTCTAGTGAAAGCCAGCATCTGTGGCCTGGCTTGAAAATGAAAGTCAGTGCATGTACTAATGTTAAATATAGATGTGCCTTTTGGCATGTTACCCTGGGTAGCATAGATAAACCTGCAAACCATGGCTGGTTAACTGGGTAGATGTATCCTTTTAGGGCTGCCATTTCCTTTGAGGTGTTCAAACACCCTCACATAAGAAGTACTGTGTTTGCTGGCATTTAATTTTCACCAGGAGACAGAAAATGGAATGTTGCTTGGTTGTTCTTCTGAGCTTTCAGTGGCTATAATGAATCACATGAAGTAATAAAAATGGACTAAAATAATCATATCTTGCTTTATCTTTCAGAAGAGGCTACTACTGTATAATTGGACTTTAACACTTGGGCAAATCTTACTTTAAGCACTTGAATAATCATATCAAACACCTTTTCTCAGCTTTATAATGGGAAGGAAAAAAATGTCACCTAGGGCAATGAGCAAACTTAGTTTATACAACAATGTCCTTTGAAAAATATGAAATACAGTCCTTTAAAAAATGTGGAATTATTTTCTTAAATAAGAATGCAACAGCCTGTAACAACCTGAGCTCATTGTTGCTTTATGCAACTTTAAAATAAGTAAGGTATTTTTAGTTGTAGGTGGCATTTGAGCCAGGATGATCTTAATTTCCAGCAATGGTTTGACCTTATAAGTATGGAATTCTGCCATGCTCATAATGGTCTTGGAGACATAATGTAAGAGTGTGCTCAGAAGAGCTGGTCGTACTGTAGACTGAGAAAGGTTTCTCTTTTCTTTCCCTTTAACATTTTTGTTTGAACTTCTTTGAAATAAGCAAATTTGGGGTTTAGGTAATCATTGTTTGCTACAATTTTGACACATTAATGGCTCTTCATGTTTGCAATATAATTTTTCCCTTGTGTGAAGTAGTACTTCTGTTTTTTCCTGCTTTTCTAATGCAGTGGGCTAGTAAGATGTGTTCTATGAGAAGTGATTATCAACAAAATAATTGTAAACCCTGAGTAAAAATTGTATTTGTTCCTATGCATTCTGTGCTTTTCACATTTATTTTTGCAATTGCAGATATTCATCCAAAGGCATTTATAAAAATTATTTTCAGCTGAACAGTGTTTAGGACACTTCCAAAAATGGAAATAAATGAACTCCTGGTTTGTTTTTTTTTTTCTTCCATGTCATACTTTCAAAATCAAATTCATCTCTGCCATACATGTATTTACTCATGCTGCTACAGGCACACTACTGTCTATTAGAATCATAGAATCAACCAGGTTGGAAAAGTCCTTTAAGAACCTCAAGTCCAACCCTTCCACCACTAAACAATGTCAAATATTACATCCATTTTCTAGCGAATGCTCATTTCCTTCTCTGATTTAATTCTTAATGTCCAGTGCATCTTCTGGTGCTTGTCAATACCTACAAGGGTTGTTTAGAAGATAGAACAGTCAAGTGGCATGTTTGAGCTGAACTAGTGTTCCCTTTGTGTGCACTCATCTTCCTGTGTAAGGCTCAATGGCATCGCTGCCCACTAGTCTGCTACTTCCTATGTACACAACAGGCTCACAGCTAATCCTTTCTAAAAGGCTCATTTAACTACATTTTTCATTCACTTTTTGGGCAGTGTGCGTAGCAGTCTTGCTCTCTGGCTGTGAGTGTAACATCTGATAGGGTTAAGAATATTAAAATCCAAAAAACTTGAGTAATCTTAAATCTTGGTTTGGGATGTATGTTTAGCTTTTAATACACAAAGAACATTTCATGGCCATTGTTTGTATTTCCTGCAACAAAAATGTGATTTTGTTTTCTTAGTGTTTTAGAGTTGTTGGTACTATTGCATGTTTTTATGTAATTATCAAGGTTTCTCTGTGGCCTCTGCAACTGTATTTGTTGCAAAACAACTGCTAGCAGTAATGCACACCTGCATAAGACATGGAAAACTTTAGCTGAAACATGAACTAACTATACATGCCATAGTACCTTAACTTCTTGGTGTTAGGATGTTTGCACAAAACAACAGAGTGTTCAGTGTGTGTACTTACTTTGTTTTCTTTCTCCCCTCCCTTTCTGGAATAAGCCACTAACAGTGAATGGCTCAGGATGCATCCAGAATGTGGCTATAACCTTGTAAATTCTCCTCACCTGAAGCCAGCTTGGGTCTTGGATAGAGCTCTGTGGCACTTAACCTGTATGGTGGCTGATGGAAAGTATACTGCTAAAGGGGTTCCTCCCTTGATTGAAAATGATCATCATCTGAATGTAAGTGACTGATAATCAAGTATAAGCTAGTGAACACTATAAATAGCTGAATAAGCCTGTAATATTTCCAAGGTTGTGGAAATGCATTAAAAATGGTGCATGCTTTACAGTTATATTTAATGAAATAACTCTTTACTCCTTTTTCCTGAACCATTCATATGAGCAGTTAGCTTTTCTTAATTCTATCAGTTATCAACATTATTAACTAACGTGATTTTTATTCTTATAGTGTATCCGTAAAATAATATGGGAAGATGTGTATCCAAAAATTAAACTATGGGAATTTTTCCAAGTGGATGTTAACAAAGCTGTGCAGCAATTTAAAACCCTTCTAACTCAAGGTAAAGTAAGAGTATGTTGCTGAAGCATGTGGATTATGTATTTATAGTACAAGAAACTTACAGGTAAACTTAACAGTAAACTGGAGAACAGACTAATACCAGGTTTTGCTCCGTGAGCAATCTGTCATGCAGATTTAAGCAGACAAAAATGCTCTGAGGGCTAGTGAAGCCTTTGAACACTTTGCACCCCTTCAAAACCTTTATCTACCTGCATCTTGCTTATACTAGAAAAAGGGAAGTTGTGCCTCTTAAATTCCTGTTTCTATGTTATGGTGAATGCTCTTTTTTTTTTTATCCTGTTCTCAGGCAAAATGAGCACTAAATCTGATCCAAATCAACATCTTCAAGTAGTTCAGGACCCTGATTATAGGCGGTTTGGCTGTACTGTAGATATGAATATAGCCTTGGCAACATTCATACCACACAGGTATTGTATTATTGATTACAAGTTAAAATCACAAATGAAGTTAAATTTGTAAAACCAAATAAATGGAACTATTTTCAGAAATGGGAAAAAAGACTTTTTAAGTTTCTTATAGTTATGCATAGTGCATGTTTTAAAAATAAACTATTCAAATTGCTCTCTGCTTTCAATGTCCTGAGAAGCAATGGACCAGCTGCAATAGAAGAGTGTTGTAACTGGTTTCGCAAGAGACTTGAGGAATTGAATGCTGAACAGCAGAGACAAACTCATCACCATCAAGAGCAGGTCTTATAATTACTTGTGTTGTAATGCTGAATTGTTTTAAATTGCAAAGAAATATAGGAGTTTCAATAATGCCTAATTTAATCACTTCTAGGCTGTCAATTGTCTTGTGGGCACTGTGGTTTATGAACGACTGGCTGGTGGTGGTCCTAAGCTGGGTCCTATCACTAGAAAATATCCTTTAGTTACCAGGTACATATCTATTTATTTCTTCTTAATTATCAGAATCTTCCAGGAAAAGTGACTTCAAAGTTCGTTAAAAGTATACATTTATACCTACAAGTGCATGTTTTGTTTCCCCATGGAAAAATGCTTCCTAATGAATTGATTGTCTTTTTTAAGCCACAGTGGTAACTTACGTGACCAGGGCATGAAACAATACTTAGCACAATGAAGTCATATGTAGTGGAAACGGCTCTTATAGGTGGAAGAGGGGTGAAGTGGGAAAGCTTACACCTGTCAGGTTTGATGTACTTGACACCATTCATGTATCTGAAGCGCTAGGGCTTTAGTTGTGTGCTACCAGCTGACACCAAGATAGTGGCAGCACCTGTCTTTTCTCCTTCAGGGCATGCTACCAAACAGGAAGCTCTCCACTTATAGGCTAGTCTGTATCTGGTTTATCTGGTTTATTTAGCCACTTCATAGCAGATATTTTAATTTCAAAACCACCAAGTTTCAGTTTAGGTTACTTTATGTAGTTGGCTTGTTTTAATTGCCTGTCTATTCCATAGGTATTTCACTTATCCATTCAAAGAGCTTACAGTGGAGGAAGAAGAAACTATGATACATCAACCAGATAAAGCTTGTTATTTCATGGCACATAATGGCTGGGTTATGGGAGATGATCCTCTTAGAAACTTTGCAGAACCAGGTTTGTAAACAAACTTTGAATGATCTTATAAACCTTTTGATATTCTAACCAAAGCAGAAAGGGTTTTATTTAATGTACCTTTTTTTTCCAGGTGTATTCCTGTGAAGCTGCAGAATAGCAGACAGTTTACAGCAGTTTATTTCCCTTTCAGCATACAGATCAACTATAAGAACTGGGATTTGAGGTGCAGTTTTGCAAGATTTGAGAGGGAAATAACCAGCTTTCTGCCACTGAAATGGGGATATCCTGCCTCCCTGCTTTTGTCATTGTCTTTTCTGCTTACTTTGTACTTTGTTCCAACACCACTGCTTGTTTGCATTTCCATAAGACAATGGCAGCGGCGGAAAGCTAATGCAATAGAAAGGTGGATAGTGTTTTACTGCATTAGTGAGCAAAAAGTGGATACTTGAAAGGGCCCCTTAGTGGCAGTCAAGAGATGACTCAGTTCATCCAAATTAAGAATGCAGATTACTTGTGAAGGGAAGACAGGGTATGAAATAACCATGCACTAAAGTAGTGCATTCTAACTCCTTTGGGACAGCACTGATACCAATAAAAGCAAGATTGGCAACTCTAGTTTTCAGAGTAGACATTCACTTCGTAAACTGAATCAAACAAAGGTCAGTTTAATTCTAATCTAAGAGTTACAGTCTGCTTTAGAAGCTAACCTAATTGATATTCCAGAGTGCTCTGGAGTTTGCAAATGCCTCACCTTTGCAAAGTAATCTACAGCCCTTTCACTAGTTTTTATTTACTGTTTCATTTTTGTTTGTTGTTTTTTTTTTTTAACCTGCTTCACAAGGATGAAAATGTATGTGTCAAGGGTGGGTTTTGTTCAGTTGCCTTTCAGCTAATTGCCCTTTCTTCTGGCAGACTTTCCTTCAGTCTCTGGCTTTAGTTGGCATACATAATGTCTATTACTGAGTTTTCTCTTTTGGAATCATAGAAACACAGACTGGTTTGGGTTGGAAGGATCTTAAAGCTCATCCAGCTCCAACCCCCTGCCATGGGCAGGGACACCTCACGCTAGAGCAGCTTGCTCCAAGCCCCTGTGTCCAACTTGGCCTTGAACACTGGCAGGGATGGAGCAGCCACAGCTTCTCTGGGCACCCTGTGACAGTGCCTCAGCACCCTCACAGGGAAGAGCTTCTGCCTTAGATCCAGCCTGAACTTCCCCTGTTTCAGTTTGAACCCATCACCCCTTGTCCTATTGCTATAGTCCCTGATGAAGAGTCCCTCTCCAGCATCCTTGTAGCCCCCTTCAAACACTGGAAGCTGCTCTGAGGTCTCCATGCAGCTTCTCTTCTCCAGGCTGAACAGCCCCAGTATTCACAGCCTATCTTTTTGTACAGGAGGTGCTCCAGCCCCTGATAATCCTCTTAATTCATCTACAGCTTTTTGAGTGCTTTATACTTGTGTTGTATCTTTGGTTTGTGACACATGTTACTGTACCTGAGAATACATTGTGAAAATATGATATGTAAGGGCACAAATATAGGACTTGCAAAACTATTGTGGCTAGTTCTTTAAATGACCCTTACAAAAAGAATGGTGTTCATCCAAAGGAAGCGTTTTTCTGTCCATGTGGCTGTGTTGCCATTAGTGAAGATAAAAGGTCGGCTGTGCTTCAATGAATGCTTTTGGAAGTTCAGGTGAGTTACAGTCCCTGCTCTTTACTTACTAGTTTCATACTCTTGTGCATCTTTCATTGTATAGGCCCAATCAGTAAGGTGTCCATAATGTGAGCTTAGGAAATCAGTGTGGCTGAAAAACCATGTTTGCTAACCCAGGATTACTTTTCAGCAAGTTTCCTGATCTAATTCAAGCTTCAACGACTAAAATAACTTGTGGTGCATCAGTATAGCAGGGCTGGGAAAGCAGAAAGCAATGGAGTAGCTATGTCCTACCCATCCTGAGTGGTGCTGACCCTGCTTATGCTTTGATCAGGTTTAGATAAGATGAATATAAATAGACCTTCAGAAGACTGATGGCTCAAATACAATTGTATTTCTCTTATGTGGGTCTGTATATTGACATTTCCATGTTTGTCCTGGATATTACATGTTGCAAACAGTGTGGGGTGTTGGTGTTTGGTTTTTAAGTGGTATATTGCTGCACTGTCAAATAAGTGATTTATATAGGCCAGAAATCATTTGGTTTAGATCTGACTGATTATTTAAGTCTTTGTCACAGTTAAATCTCCATAAGTGCATTCTGTGCAGTAAGTACATTACAGATGAACTCGGATTTAAAGATTTTTTGTTACTGATTGTATCAAAAAGAAGGCAAAAAATTAGTATGTGAAAGTAGGTGAGATGAAGGGTAACTATTTTCATACATACAAAAGCTATTTAGGAACTTTGTCTATTTAAGTGCCCTACAGGCCTAAGTACTTTGGAAATCTGCCTTACAGCATCAGTCTGCTGGTAACAGAAATGGAATTTGAAGCTGTGGCTGTGGCAGTTTGTATATGGTAACACAGAGATATGCTTTTCTATTTGGCTGGTATAAACAACCCCAACTACTGATTCCCTTCATTTTTTTGCTGCCTTTTTCTTCTTTTTTTTCCTCTCAAGGACCGTTTTTATACTACTTAGAAGAATTAAAAGGATTTTTATTTCAATTTGAAGAATTAATATCACTATAGAAGTTATCTGTTCCCTTGGAGTACTCTGAAATTGTGTGTCAGTGTCGACTACGTAGATTTTGAGTTGATAACCGTTATTAGAATCTTTATTCTTCATCACAGTGTTCTAGGAAATGAAATATCACATTCTGGTTTTGGTACACGTTCTGTACTATACATATATGCTATAATGAATTTATTTCCCTTGCAGGCTCAAATGTTTACTTGAGAAGAGAGCTCATTTGCTGGGGAGACAGTGTGAAGCTGCGTTATGGTAATAAACCTGAAGACTGCCCCTATCTGTGGGCTCACATGAAAAAATACACTGAAATCACTGCCAAGTATTTCCATGGTGTTCGTCTTGACAACTGTCACTCAACACCCATTCATGTAGCTGAGGTATGTAAAATTAGGCATGTTTGTTGTAAAGCAGGTTCTGCCTTTGAACTCAGTCCTGCTCCACTGCTGTGGAATTTGCAGGATCTACAGAGCAGAGTTCAGGTGTGAATGAATCTTCCTCATAGCATAAGAAAGGTTTCTTGACTGGTGATGTTAGGTGTGGTTTCAGCTCCTTTAAGCAGGTCACAGAGGGGTATAGCTATTGTATCTTTCACCTCTTTGCTTTAGCTGAAATACTACACATGCGGATGGACCTGGCTAAACTTTCCCTCACATATCTACAGACTAAGTGCAGTGACTGCCAAGGTGCAGTATGTCAGTTTTATCTGGGGTCATTGCCAAGACATGGTTCAAAGTCTTGGTGTGTCTTTGTCATACATATTTTTGCTATTGCTGAATTAATCAGGAAGAGGTTTACTTCCCAGAATTGAAAAGTTGGGAAAGAACACCTGCAAGAAGTTGTCTGGCAGGCTTATTGTTACAATTAGTGCTTCTTGTTTACTATGGTGCTGACTCCATCCAGACATTGTACTTCCCTAGGAAATGAGCTTTAAGTAGAGTTTGAGTAGTACAGCTTGTCAGTGCATAGCCTTAGCTTGGTTACAGAGCTTACCCACATCTGTGAAGAGCTCTCTAAAACGAGTTGAGTTGCGCACACGGGAGCTCTTAAATGCAACCATTTCCAAACTTCTGCCATTCTTTCATTTATTGTTACTGGGTTTGGAATGGTAACTTTGAAGTCTAGAACTGAAGTCTTTACAGGTATCGCTTTTA
This sequence comes from Pezoporus occidentalis, assembly GCF_034315485.1. Classification (NCBI taxonomy): domain Eukaryota; kingdom Metazoa; phylum Chordata; class Aves; order Psittaciformes; family Psittacidae; genus Pezoporus; species Pezoporus occidentalis. The sequence goes on from NW_026916304.1 coordinate 1,543,287, forward strand.
TCCAACCTTTGTTTTTCAATTTTGAGCTAAGTTTTGTTTCAAACCAAAGTTGTAATTAGCTTTAACTCTTTAAAAGAATTTCCTAGAATCGATTGTAAAATACAAATGTGCTTTTATCCATCTTAACTGCTAGGAATTTCTTTAATGAACAGCATATATGAGTTACTTAAGTTTGGTTACTGTTCGTGTTCATGATTGCATATATATAGCTGACAATGCCTTGCATTAAAAATGTATTACGATCTATAGGAGATGCTAGCGACAGCCAGATCAGTCAGACCTAATCTTTATGTGGTAGCTGAACTCTTCACGGGCAGTGAGTACATTGACAATATTTTTGTCAACCGCCTGGGAATTACCAGCCTGATCAGAGGTACAATAAGCAGATGGAAATGATGTAGGATTGTCATGTATGGTTTGGGATTTTTAATGTGAAACTAACATTGGTATGCCTTTTTTTTTTCCTTAAATATCCATGTTCTTTGCTTATGCAATTACCTTTTCTTCATTTTCTATTTAACTTGCCTGTGTTTTATGCTACTTCTTGATTTTTGCTTATGTTTGTGTGTCCTCTTCTGTGTAAGAACTTTTTTGTTCCTTAATTTTGCTGGTTTATCTTTGCTGCATGGCATTTTCCTATTGTCCACTCCCTGCCTAGTTTTGAAACTTGTCCTTTTTTTGTATCTACCTTTCCCCCCTTTCTGTGGCTTTTTTGGCTGTGCTTTTTGCAGTACATGCTGGACACAGCTAGGAAATTGCGAGCCAATTTGTATGTAGTGGCTGAGCTGTTCACTGGAAATGAGGAGCTGGACAATATCTTTGTGAATAGGCTGGGCATTACCTCCTTAATAAGAGGTAGGCTTGCTCTGTGTGTACTGTGTTCCCAACAAGAGATTATAGATGACATACATGCTTGTTCCAAGGAAAGGTTGCTTCTGCATTATGCACTATGAATTTCATACTCTGTGCAGCTAGAAGTACATTTTTTGTATTGTGACTTCCTTGATACTTCAGCAGAAAATACAGTACTAGCTGTAAAAGAAGACATCCTGCATCAGTTTACAGGTGGTTAAATATTTCCCTCTTATTCTAGTGAGGGAAGAGGTTGTAGCGCAGTTCTGCCGTGCAGGTGCTGCATTGTGTCTGACTTCTGTCACATCAGTTTCTTAAAGCCTGTGAGGAACAGTTTGAGATCTTTTTTTTCTCCCTTTTCCCCCTTAGCTTTCTCTACCTTAATCTATGACACTGACTAGCTCAACAACTCTTGGGTTGCACATTCATACTGGAGCATATAGTTGTATGCAATTTTTGTATTTTTTTAATGATAGAACACACCAAAGTAACAACTGTGAAGTGCTGCATTAACATCTTTCTGCATGTTTTACTCCATGGTAGTTACTCTTATGCAAATGTCTACCTGTTTTGTTCTTTAGAGGCAATGACTGCTTATAATAGCCATGAAGAAGGAAGGTTAGTTTATCGTTTTGGAGGTGAACCCGTTGGCTCTTTTGTTCAGCCGCATTTGAGGCCTTTGATGCCAGCTATTGCTCATGCACTCTTTATGGATATTACCCATGATAATGAATGTCCAATTCAGGTGAGCACCTAAACAAAACCCCAGAGTTTATATTGAATGTTTTCTGATTTGCTGTGCCTGAGCGATGAGAAGGCTTGGTACAAGCTGAATGTTTTCCCTGAGCAATATTGAGGGAAAATGTGTTTCAGTTCTTCAGGTTGTCGTGCAGAGAATAGAATTTTAGCACAACTCCCTCTGGTGCTCAGGATTTTTTCTTTTAAGGGAAAAAGCGTATAAAGCTGCTTCATGAGCTGGTTTGATTTTTTTCGTTTCAGCCACTGTTTCTGCTTCTTAGCCTGTTCTCCTAAGCCACTCTACAGGAGAGAATGAGAGTGTGGTGGGAACTGGATGCTTATTTTCATGGGTTTCTCTCAAGTTGCTTTTGTTAATGCACTTGTAGTTACTTTTACTCCTCTTTTAAACTGAGAAGATCTTCTGCATGCTGAATTGGGAGGGATGAATTATGTCTTTGTTCCACTGTGTTTTTAATGTAGCATCGATCCGCATATGATGCCCTTCCCAGCGCAATGATTGTTTCCATGGCATGCTGTGCTACAGGAAGCACCAAAGGCTATGATGAACTAGTACCACACCAGGTAAGTGTCTGCAGTTGAGCTCTTCAGTTCTTTTTAGATATGTAAGCTTTGTTCTTCTCCTAGGACATACTTTTATTCTGTTTATTTGAAATTACAAGCAGTTAACTGGCTGGCGTTACTTTGGATTATCTGATTTCATATGAAATTTGAATTGATTATATAGGATCAGCCAGGTTGAAAAAGACCTTTGAGATCATAAAGTCCAGCTGTTAAGCCAGCACTGCCAAGCCTACCACTAAAGCATGTCACCCCCAGTTGTTTGTTTGTTTTGTTTTTCCAGAGTAGCTGATATTTGCTTAAATCTTAATTTCTCTGCAGATCTCTGTGGTATCTGAAGAGAGGTTTTATGCAAAATGGAATCCAGCAGCACACCTGGCTTCTGGTGAAGTTAACTTCCAAACGGGAATTCTAGCAGGAAGGCTGGCCATTAACAGGCTGCATCAGGAGCTGGGAGCTAAAGGCTTTAATCAGGCAAGAAGTGAGAGTACCACTGTGATTTCTCTATATTCCTGTTGTGAGTGAGCACAGTTGCAATGGTCTGTCTTTTCTAGGTGTATGTAGATCAAGTTGATGAAGACATAGTGGCAGTGACAAGGCATTGCCCTAACACACACCAGTCTGTTGTGGCTGTAAGTCGAACTGCCTTCAGGGATCCTAAAACTTCATTCTACAGTAAAGAAGTACCTGAAATGTGTATCCCAGGTAATCAGATTTCTTTTCAAGAGATGGCAGGCATACAAAAAATTCAAGTTATTCTCATTCCATCCTTTTTATACCGATTTCATGTGTTTCAGATTGAGAATTTTCAGTATATAACACTCTTTTTATATGTACCAACATGCATCCACCAGAAGTGGTTAAATAAACCATAAGAAGCTTACCTTGCTTAGGGTTTTCAAAGGCATTCATGTTGAGTCTGCTTTCTCTTAGAAGCTCCCCATGAGGGTGTGCTTTTGTTTGCTGTCTTGTTTGTGAGCTGGTAAGAAATAACAGCAAGAAAGTTAGTTGTACAGAGCTGGGGCAGGGATTGCTATTAAGTGCTATACTGTGAAGGCTAAAATACCATATTTGTAAGTCATTGATGTTCAGCTTCCTTGTGTATGACTATTTTTGTAGTTTTAAAATACATATTAAGAAACAACTTTGTAGTGCATAAGTTAATGTAGAGATAATATTAATATTATGTATGTATTACCTCCATATGCAAGTATTTACTATACGTAATAGCAGGAAATTATAGCAACTTCTATACACTACCTCAACACACTTCTGAAGAGAAGCTTTCCAAACTGGCTTTTTAAGTATATTCAGTTCTTTGTGTGCATGTGCCTGTTTTAGTCACATTACATGTTAAGACATTTACAAGCAGCTGCAAGACCTGTATACCTTAGTTTGTAGTTTACTGAAAGGATAGAGAAAATTGGATCATTTGAATAATAATGGTAGCTGTTACACTTTGAAGATAAAAATAGGATCCCAGACTGGTTTGGGTTGGAAAGAATCTTAAAGCCCATCCAGTTCCAACCCCTGCCATGGGCAGGCACACCTCACACTAGAGCAGCTTGCTCCAAGCCCCTGTGTCCAACCTGGCCTTGGACACTGCCAGGGATGGGGCAGCCACAGCTTCTCTGGGCACCCTGTGCCAGTGCCTCAGCACCCTCACAGGGAAGAACTTCTGCCTTAGATCCATCCATCTGTAGCTGCAGTTTGGAAACCATTCTTATGGTTTCTCCTATAAGGTAATAGAGACAAACAGATCAGTAGAAGTCAGTTAGTAATTCACTAATTGGTGACTGATTTTATGGTTCAGTTATGAAATAACAAAACTTTTAAATACAGTGCAACAGTGAGTGTGTAGTGAGTGTTCATAGGATATTTAAAACACTTCCTCACGTCTGCTTGTTCTTTAGCTGTATAACAGACTTGTATTTTCAATATTTGAGGGTTTCATTCTGAGTATTTGGGTATTTAGTTTTAGGTTTTGCTTCATGTTTTCAAAAGAACCCCTTTTCAAGTATCTTAACAGCTACAATATGATTTAACTTTTCTTAGGAAAAATAGAAGAAGTAGTACTTGAGGCTCGGACTATTGAGAGAAGTGCCAGTCCTTACAAAAAAGATGAACGTTTTGTAAATGGATTGCCTAATTTCACAGTAGAACTCAGAGAGCACATCCAGGTAGCCTCGTTCCCCTATGTTCTCATGTAATACTTTGTCATTTGTGTTATTTTACCTTAGAAAAGACATTGAATTTCAGTTGCAAATGTGTTCTCTTTTCAAAGATCAAGGACAGTAAAATCATAAAGCAAGCAGGAACTGCCATAAAAGGGCCGAATGAATTTGTTCAAGAAATAGAGTTTGAAAAACTGACGCCAGGAAGTGTAATAGTGTTCAGGTACGTTGTTATAGCTGGGCAACAGCTGTGTTAGCAAACAGAATGATGGGCTGCTTTGCTTTGAGACTGGGGAATAGTTATTTGAAGTGCTCCATTTCTCCAAGTTATGCACTTGTTTTTACAGAGTTAGTCTTGACCCAAAGGCACAAGAGGCTGTTGGTGTACTCCGCAATCACTTGATCCAGTTCAGCCCTCACTTTAAATCTGGAAGTCTTCCTGATGATCATTCAGCACCCATATTAAATACATTGTTCTCCTCGTGAGTATGCTTTCAGTTTCTAAAGTAGAACCGAGAGAACTACACTTGGGAGCAAAGAATGCTCTGCAAACTCAGTGAGGATTTTGTTGTTGTTGCTTCTGAGGGTAGATTTGGATTGTCAGAGGGCAACAAAAACTCTGAGAGATTCTTTTTGTGTATAATACAAGCAGGGTTAATACTTCAGTACTTCAAAACTTCCTGGGCTCTTTTGTTCATGTTCTGTATAATTGCTGCTTAAAGTGGACATGCTACATGGAGTACTTGTCAGCGTTGGGGTTTGACTGTTCAGGGTTTGTACTTAATACTGTGTTTCTAAATAAATAGTGAAGCAACAGAGCAGAGCATCTCAAAATTTAGGCTCTTAATTTGCAGGATGAAGTGGTGAGTTATTTTGATTGAAGTCTGAAGCTAGCATTGTTTATGAAATCCTCTTCTGTCTTTCCCTACTGATGCTGCTCTTTGGGTTTAGAATTGTTTTTGTTTTCTCCACTGTTTTTAAAGTATTGCATCTAAACTGACTTTGGCTGACCTAAATCAAGTGCTGTATAGATGTGAGGCAGAAGAGCAAGAAGATGGTGGAGGCTGCTATAATATACCAAACTGGTCATCACTGAAGTATGCAGGCCTCCAAGGTAATAGTTTCAGCTTTCTTTTTTCTGTCAAGTTAAAAAAACATCGCATACAGCTGCCCAGTATAGCTCATACCTTAATGCTGGTTTATGACTAGTGCCATTGTTTGGGTAAACAACGTAAGTGAGGGTTTTTTTCTGCTTGACCATGCTGCTAATCAGAGTTGTACGCAGAAAAATCATATACTAAACCAAAGCTCCTCTCTTGATACTCTGGGCTGCAAAATGAAGTTTCAATATGTGTTTTAACCCCAATGCCATTGCTTTTACAATAAAACCAAAATACATATATCTGCAGTGAAAAGTCACATTAATGAAACTCAGCATTACTAAATTCTGAGCACTGTTGACCACTTCTCAAATGTATTAATTGCATCGTGCTAGTTATTCCACAACTTTCGTAACTCTGTATGATGTATGCTGTGGAAACAGCTACTGAGTTGTATTCTACCTCATTGTGCAGACCAAGAGAATGCAGTTAAATTCGCAGAGAATCATAGAATCACCTGGTTTGGAAAAGCCCTTTAAGCTCATCCAGTCCAACCATTCCCAGTACTGCCAAGGCCACCACTAACCCAATGCACTGAGGGCCTCGTCTCCACGGTGTGTGAACACTTGCAGGGACGGTGACTCCAGCACTGCCCTGGGCAGCCTGTTCCAATGCCTGAGCACCCTGTGGGGAAGGAATTGTTCCTCAGCTCCATCTAAACCTGCCCTGGTGCAGCTTGAGGCCATTTCCTCCTGTCCCATCCTTTGTTCCTTGGCAGCAGAGCCCAGCCCCTCCTGGCTCCATCCTCCTGTCAGGGAGTTGTAGGGAACGATAAGGTCCCCCCTGAGCTTTCTCTTCTCCAGACTGAACTCCCCATGTTCTTCAGCCATTCCCCATCACACTTGTGCTCCAGACCATCTGTTGCACTGTGTACCTTTTCTTCCTGAATTGTACTTGCTATTTGTGATAACAGCGTGTCTTTTAATACAGAGTTGGGTTTGTATCTTCAGGGTTAATGTCCGTGATGGCAGACATTAGACCAAAGAATGATTTGGGTCATCCATTTTGTGACAATTTAAGATCTGGTGACTGGATGATTGATTATGTCAGTAATCGCCTGATTTCACGTGCAGCAGCCTGTGCAGAAGTGAGTAAAAATACTTACTTGGTGACCTTGGGGTTTTAAATGACTAGTTTGTTTCCTTTTCAGTTGCTGCTCTGTTCTGAACTTCAGTCTGTCTGTAACACCTTTTGTCTAGGCAAGTTCTAGTAGGACTTCCAGGACACCATTTTTCTTCCCTCTCTTCAATCCTGTTTAAGAATAGACTGCAAAAGGAAAGTGAAAACTGCCTAGGGCATGGAGGGATGGATAGCTATGGTGGAAAGGCTTGCAGGGTCCTTCCCTGTTTATTACTTTTCCTCACATAAAAATGAACTGTTATTTCTTTAAGTACTTTCAAAAGAGGGCCTGAACACCAGGTGTACATTATTATGATAGAGTTACTGTAAGATGGCACAGTCAATCACTGAGAAGACAGGGATTGCCGAGATTCAGGTTACCTGTATGCAGTCCTTTTCTTTCTTTGTCATATTTGATTTTCCTGCATGGCAATTGCTGTAGTTCACAAGATGAGCTGATTTGAGTAACTTCCATAATGAATATAATAATAAAGGCTTTAGCATTCTTACTTCATTTTATTCCTGAAGTCAAGTGTAAGAAAGCGGAAGCATGGATAAAGCAGCTGATGTACTGAAGTGAATGTTGAGTTCGACTTCACAGACAGAGCTTTCTATAGAAAGGAAGTTGCTCTGATACTTGCCAAATTTACTGCTCCTCAAAGACTATTGCTTGTTTGTTCCTGTGTAGTTCTTGAGTTCTTTTGTAGTGTCTTACTCTGTTTTGCAGAAAATATAAAGTACCTATAGCGATAGGTACTTTCCCTTCCTAATTTCCAGGTTACAAGCACAATGTCATCATGTAATACATTGACACTTACTTTCTTCATCTGAAAGGTTTGAATCTTGAGTAAGTTCCTAGTAGGTTGTCAAAATGCTTTTTTAACAGGAGAAATACTTCCTATGTGTTGAATGCTTTACAGTGACACAGAGGAGGTGAAGCTCCAGAATCTTGAGCCCTAGGCCCAGATCTGCAGTAATTTTTCACTAGTGGCTGTAAATAATTCAGCCTTCTGGTAATTTTTCTGTCACTGTCTCAAGCTTCATCTCTTCAACCTTGTCTTTATAAGCAATGAGAAACCCTTCCCATGGGTTGCAGTGATGCTTTCCAAATTGCAGCTTTCCTTTGCTGCTCAGTTTTGATAACTTCTTCGTGATATTTGGAGTTTTTCCTACCAGACTAGCAAAATATAAACTCTTTCTATAGTTGGTGGTTTTGCCCATTTATGACATAATAAATATAGCACAGATTTTTCCCAACTGCTTTAGGAGCAGGAGGGTGCAGCAGTTCTACCACAAATATCTATCATGGACAGCTTTGAAAATGTGAATGGTTGCATGCTGATGGTGGTGTTAGTAACAGAAGAGGATCTCATTTTTGTGGTAGCCAAGCATAACTTGGGTGTAATAAATGTACACATACTTCAGCTAGCTGCATCCTGAAAGCACTGGTTTTGAACCCTAGTGTTATCAAGTTCTGATTCTCTTGTATTTTAATAGGTTGGTAAATGGTTGAAAGCCATGTTTGTCTACCTGAAGAGAATTCCACGTTACCTCATCCCATGTTACTTTGATGCCATATTAGTGGGTGCATACACAACGCTTCTGGATGTCGGATGGCGTCAGATGTCTAGGTATGCTGGGCAGATCAGAGCTGTAGAGGTACCTGCACATATTTGCACCTTTTCAGTTTTATCTGCTGGAGAATGTGATTTAAATCTCTTCATACTTGTCCAGTGTCAAAGGGTAAAATAGGTAATGAATATCAAATCTATCTTCTACCGGTGGTGGTTTGGAAGGCTGAGGTTTTGCATAGCTATGCAGGGCTTGAATCTATAACTCCTGTTGGTGGTGTGCAGCAGGAGGAGGAAGCCTTAAGCCAGCATTTCTTTGCCAAGCTTCAGAAACCTTTTTTTGCTGTAATTTTAGTACAACTGCAACGATTCCTGAAGTTCAGGGAAAGAAGAAGATGACCAGATTGTCCTTGGGCTGTTGCTTTGTTCAGTGTTTCTAACACAGCTGAATAACCTTTGTTATCTGAGCACTTTTCTTACTTCTTCAGATAACTGTTTAGTCTTCAGCATCTGCTTCTCTTTTCTCCCTTGGAAAGGGAAGGGAGATGGATTTAATGGAGGCTTTATTCTAGCTATGAGCACTCTGAGCAAGTCAGGTTTGGGGTGTTTTAAATACAGATGTTAAAATGGGACTAGAATTTGGAGTGGCAGCGAACTCCTGTGCAAAGGGGTACATTCCATGAAAAAAGGTTTGGGCCTGGACTTGTCAGGAACACAGGCTGCATTAATTTGGACAGTGTTCACTGATCTATACATTTTTATGTATGATAATATATATTAATATGTGGTGATCTTTCTTTTAAAAAAAAACAACAGGTTTGACAGGAGCTGTTATTCACGGTAAAATATCTTTCCTCATATTTTTCAGGTCTGAGGTCTCTATGAAGGCATCATGTAAACCAAGCTTTTGGTTTTGCCCTTTTCCCTAGAAATATTTGACATCAATACTCCCACTGCCATTGTTAAATTAAATTTTAAGACTAATATTGGGCATCCATTTTTTTGGGAAAAAATTGATTTACAAACTGAATCTTATGTACTGCAAAATAGAAATATTAACCCATTGTTAGTTTATTGTATTCATTATGCCTAATACTTACAGTAGTTATTGGTAAATGAAAAAAGGATAGAATGATGTTGCTGAACGTGAATTTATTTTAATTGAATTATGTTGCAATTGCAGCTTTGTGCAGAATGGATCAACATTTGTGAAACACCTTTCCTTGGGTTCGATCCAGATGTGTGGTATAGGAAGATACTCCTGCCTGCCAGATCTGTCTCCTTCCTTGCGTGATGTTCCCTATAGGCTGAATGAGATTACGAATGTGAAAGAGCAGTGTTGTGTTTCCTTGGCAGCTGGTAAGTGAGGACAATGTTAAAAGTCTTCCAGAATAGTTCAGCTGTCCTTAGTAACTGTATTTAGGAGTGTCTCCATTGTGTTTGGGATCCATATGTCAGCAACCAGGAATAAAATGTAGGTATAAAACATAGGCAGCAGTTTTACTTGCCCTTCCCCTAGGTTTCAGGTTTAAAACTATGGGAGCTCTGTCTAGTGGTACTACTCTGAGAAACCCATTTTGTTACTGCTCTTGGGGAATGGGAGATGGAGCTTATAAACACTTTATTTAGCGGATATAGATAAAAATACCTTTCTTTATCATATATGGAGATCCATAAGTATGTTCTCTCTTTCCAGGAGACTTGCTTGAGATAAATAGACTTGGTGTGATAGGCTTTAGTTTATCTTCCTTTAAACATGGATTTAAAAACTGAATTGTAATGAAGTACAAGGGTACAATTCATTTTTCACAAGTTCTCAGAGAAAAAGAGCCTTTAGCAGAGCAAAACGCCTGATCTGAAACTCTCCAAAAGGAAAGAGCATAAAAGCAGTCAGCAAATAGTGCTTATAGCTCCTAATGTTCAGCCAGCATCTTGCAATCTTTAAACTGGGCACTTTCCTATGTCCAAAGTATTATCTTCTGTGTTTAGTGGCCTAGAATGAATTCAGTTTTGTTCTGAGCTGGCCCATTCCTTTTCTGCAACCACAGAAACTTTTCACATCCACAGAGTCTGTGGCATCTGTGTCAATGGGGTGTTTATTTCCTCCTTTCTGCCATCTGTCACAGAATTTTACTGCTTCTAGTTTCTGGGTTTTAGTTACATTCCATCTAACTGCTTTAGTGTTACCTAGCAGGAAAGAGGCACAGTGTTCCCTTAAACTGGTCATGAAGATTAATTACACCAAAGGGTTTGAGTTTACGTATTCCCTTCACATACTCAGTGGTAGTTGTGTCTGAGATTTTAAACTTGTACATGGATTCATTCTCAAGTGTTCTTCTCATGTACCATAAAATCCACAAGTGTGGAGGCAGAATTTGAGTGTTAGCAAATACTTTGGACGGGTAGGTGAGGGAAGTTGAAACATTGTTCTGCCAAGCATGCACCAGCGGCTGCTGGTTTAAGACTTCACCACGGGGAATTTTTTGTCCAGTAAGTTAAATTTTCAGGTTAATAAATGGAAGTAAACACAAGGATGGACCCTCCTGAACTGTACTTATTAAGCTGTATCAGTCAGAATCATGAGTTAGGTATTAGAAGTCTGCAATAAGATGTAGTACTAGAAGCTGCTGGAAAAGAGAAGGAGGATTCCTTTTATACTGGCTGAGAACAGTTTTGGCCTGAACAAGTGCATAGCACTTCAGCCTTGTCCCCTTTGTACTACTGAGATGGATGGCCCTCCTGCAGTAACCCTGCTGACAAAGCAGTGTAAATCCTCACATAGCTCTGGCTTTTTGGTTGTTAGTTTTCTTTCTGCTCCTGTAATTAAAAGGGTGGCACTTGGTTAAGTTACAAAGTGACTTAATTAAAATGGGACTCTTACTGAGGTGAGAATTTCTGTTGCATGATCTCGAAATTCTAGCAGATGTTCTAAAATGAGGTTTTATTTGATTCTATCAAGAACTTGGCTGGGGAGATTATTTCAATATCTTCATCTAGAAAAATCATGATAAATGTGAATATATTCTTACTTGTGGTTATTTTATGTGTGCGTGGAGATTTCTGCTCTATCAACAAACGAGACAAACAATGACCTTTCTGTTTAGGTTTACCTCACTTTTCCTCTGGAATTTTTCGCTCCTGGGGAAGGGATACCTTTATTGCACTGAGAGGTCTAATGCTGGTTACTGGGCGCTATCTAGAAGCAAGGTAGGAGACTGGCTTCGATTCAGTTCTTCCTGGTTTTGCAGTTAGTTACGAAAAAGGCATGGTCTCAAAGTCAGATGACACACAGGAGTTAGAAGCAGTTGATGTGCAGTATAAAACTGTAATGGCCCTGGATGGATTTGGGAGCACTCCCTAAGTGAAATTCAATACTACTTAAATGACTTTCTCTTGCTTGCTTAGCACCATGAACCCAATGTTCTGTATAGATTAAGGTAGTTCTAATTCCTGTAACACTACTTCTTATCCTTAAACAAAGCCACTGTGTTTCGCATGTACCCGCATCATTGTTGCATTAATTTGATACTTTGTTAATATTTAATTTGGACAGAGATTGCCACATGATGCAGACATAAATATTGGCTTAAACTGATTGGTTTAAGTTGGTATTTGTTCATGCTGTTGTACATTTGGCACAGGCTGCCCACAGGAGTGGTAAATGCTCCATCCCTGCCAGTGTTCAAGGCCAGGTTGGACAGAGCCTTGGGCAACATGGTCTGGTGTGAGATGTCCCTGCCCATGGCAGGGGGTTGGAACTGGATGAGCTTTAAGGTCCTTTCCAACCCAAACCAGTCTGGGATTCTATGATAACTATTACCTTTCTCATGCAGTAAGATCTGCAGTCTACTAGTATGTTTATATTCCCTTCTAAAGCTAGATGGAATTCATGTTTTATACAAGGTATGTGCAAGGGTTCTCAAATGAAACTCCTCATAACTTCAGTTGCCATCACCTCTTTGTATCTTAATAGGAAATTCTGATCTACTCCTGCCCTCCCATCCCCCTTCCACCCCAGACCCCCATCAGAATGAATTCCAGGGTAAACAATGTCAATAAAATCCTTCCCTGTGACCTTGGTGGGATTTGGATATGGGCTCTATAGTGTTAGCTATGAAAAAGCAAACTAGCTTTGTCATATCAGCAGATGTTGTATGTTTTACACAGACTGACTCGAATGCATGCATGTTGGGGAATTGATAGAGAATAGAGGTTTTATTATAGAAGAAGTAATGCCAAATGAAATAACTTGTAGCTTTCACCAGCAAACTTCTGGCATCTCTCTTTGAGATCCTGTGTGTCTCCTTGACCCACCTTGCTAAAAACTTGTATGCTTTGTACTTAGTACTCAGTGCAGTAAGGGTCTTGAAAGTAACTTAGTCAAGACTGTGTTTTTGTTTTGTTGTAGAAACATCATTTTAGCATTTGGTGGGACTTTAAGACATGGTCTCATTCCCAATCTGCTTGGCCAGGGGACACATGCGAGGTACAACTGTAGAGATGCTGTATGGTGGTGGCTTCAGTGTATCCAGGACTACTGTACAATTGTGCCAAATGGATTAGACATTCTCAGGTGTCCTGTTTCTCGGATGTATCCAACAGATGACTCTTCTCCTCAGCGTGCGGGCACTGTGGTAAAGATCCCTTCTGATTTAAGTATTTCATTAGGAATGTATAGTTGTGTTAAATCTTGTGTTTATGGTGAAATTTGAATTCCATATTTTAGGCACTTCTTGCTTCACCTGCATCATGCGATTAGACAAGTGTGGGGAGTAGGATGGAGAGAAAAAATTCCATGAGCTTCTAAATTTGTTCTTTGCTTTTTGCCTTGGAAAGTTAAAGTATTAAAATTTGTATGCAATGTATTGCCATTGACAAAGATGCTACTGAAAATAATAGATGGGGGTTTTCAAGCCTCAAACTAGAGGCTAAGAATTGCTACTTGTTTGCACATTAGATACAGCCTTTCTGCTCATTTTTCATCTTGCCTTTCACGTATCATCCAAACATGCAATCCATCTAGGATCAGCCACTCTATGAAGTAATACAGGAAGCAATGCAACGACACATGGAAGGCATAAATTTCCGCGAAAGGAATGCCGGTCCACAGATAGATCAAAATATGAGAGATGAAGGTAACAGAACACTTGCTATACAATTTAAAAGGTGCTGGTTATGGCTTATGTTTGTTTAGGTCTTGAGTATGTTTCTGAAAAACTAATAATGTTTAATGCAACTAAAACTATATTTATTTAAATACATTTATTATCAGCAACTGTTACATGTTGTGGTACAAGTTATTCTTAAATACATCTTGACTTAAGTTAAAGTTGCTTCAGAAACCCACCTCAGATCTGTTGTTTGGAGGGGGGGTTGGTTTATTTAGAAGGTTTGGCGTGGGGAAGAGGGGAGAAGTTGGCAGTTTGTTTTGCTTAAAAAAATGACTTCACATGTGATACTCTTTCTTGGCAGGTTTTAATGTAACTGCAGGGGTTGACCATGAAACTGGCTTTGTCTTTGGAGGGAACCGTTTCAATTGTGGCACTTGGATGGATAAAATGGGAGAGAGCGACAGAGCTCGCAACAAAGGAATTCCAGCTACTCCAAGGTGTGAAATCCAGGCTGGGAAGGGGAGGATCTTTGAATGGAGGGGAGTTTTAAACTTCAATTCTCCTGCAGAATCATAGGATACACTGGGTTGGACAAGACCTTTAAGCTCATCCAGTCCAACCATTCCCAGCACTGCCAAGGCCACCACTAATCCATGGCACCGAGGGCCTCGTCTCCACAGTGTGTGAGCACTTGCAGGGATGGTGACTCCAGCACTGCCCTGGGCAGCCTGTTCCAATGCCTGAGCACCCTGTGGGGAAGGAATTGTTCCTCCGCTGGCACAGCTCGAGGCCTACTGTGCCTTCCATTAACACATCTGAGAGGTGATCTCTCAAATATTCTAACAGTTTGTGCCTACTAAAATGTTAATGCTTTTTTTTCTTTTTTTGTTCATTTGAAGTAAAATGAAAGGTGTGTTCTTAGCAGATGCAGCTCTCAGCTTCTAGCATGGTCTTCGCTCCCTGCTAAGAGTTGGTTTTGGAATTCAAGTAATAAAATGTAGTTTAGGAAAAACTGTGTACAAGTAGTATTAGCAGTATTTTGTTATTTAGGCATACTAGAAGAGATACCTGTTGATAATTGTATCGTTTGAGTACTTGCTATTTACAATTCAAAAATACCTACCATGTGATGAAGGGGCTCTTCATCAGGGACTGTAGCAACAGGACGAGGGGTGATGGTTTCAAAGTTATGAAAGAGCACATAGCAGTCAACTGACAGAGCATGTGGCTTACCAAGCACAGTTACAAAAAGTTAGTGGCCAAACGGTAACTATGCAGTTAAAGCGGGACACATTCATCAGGGACTGCAGCGATAGGACAAGGGGTGATGGAATCAGACTGAAACAGGGGAAGTTCAGGTTAGATCTAAGGCAGAAGCTCTTCCCTGTGAGGGTGCTGAGGTGCTGGCACAGGGTGTCCAGAGAAGCTGTGGCTGCCCCATCCCTGGCAATGTTCAAGACCCGTGGCAGGGGGGTTATTTCCAATCCAAACCAGTATTGGATTCTATGATTCTATCTAAATTCTTGAAGTTGGGAGGAAACATGTTAAAAACAAGCTCTTAATTCTGTGTTCACAAACTGCTGCAGGCATCCTTGCTTGACTTTGGATCTGAAACTGATGCTGTACTATTGCCATCTGTGGGTGAGAATTGGAAGACAAGTTAGGCAATTGAATTGAGAACTGGGGGATATTGAGGGAACCGCCCCTAAAGAGGCTAAATCAGTGATGCTGCTGGAGAGAAATTTTGCATCAAGCAGGCAGTAAAATTCAATACAATACGAGATCTATGCACATGGTGATTATTTGAATATCATCTGACAAAAAAGGCAAGTCCAAGAAGTGCATTTAGTGCTTATTTTAATTCTTCATTTTTTACTTGAGTAATCTAATACAGTAGAAGCATTACCCAAGTTACCAAAGTGCATTAAGATAAGCAGAGAAGCAATGTGTTGAACACAGTTTTAACAGCAGAGGACCAACTTGCTTGAGGATGATCCGTTTTTTTCATGTTCTTAACCGCGTGTTCTTAGTCACTGGTATGAAATTATCTTAAATCTGTTCAAATTAGCTGGATATGATAAAAAAAAAAAAGTATCTCTTGGGCAGTTTGCAATCAAGCTTGTTTCCTTGTTCTTAGCTGGTAGAAAACCTCACCTGTTTTCCACCCTTTCCTCCATAGTTTCTTCATCGGTTAGAATCCTACTGATCTAAACAAAAGTAAATTGACCCAGCCTGGGTCTTTTATTTTTGGCCCTTCATGAAACTCAAAAGTGCCACATAAAACTGAGCATTCTTTAAAGTGGCAGATAAGCTTCAGTGTGGATGAAGTTAAGATGAAGTTTGCATTTAGGGCAAAAATAGTCTAAACCATGCCTATACAGTGCTGTCAGAACTGAGCTACCACACAGGATGGAAATCAATTGCTGGCTTTCTGAAATCATGTCTTAGTGTTGAGCAGCAGCCAAAAAAGCTGATAAAACCCAGTAACACTGGGTGTCATCAGTAAAGGTTTTTAGAACAAGACAGAGGGCATTATTCTGCCTCTTGGTGGAACTTTGTACCTGAGAGATACACTTGTTATCTTGAGTGTTCCTTGTAGTGCTGCTCTCAGGAAGGGCATGATAAAGGTGGTATGGAGAAGGGCAGTGAAGGCTCAAAGGGATGGAGTAGCTGCCTTGCAAGGAGAGACTGGAGTGTCTAAGAACTCCTCATTTTCAGTTCTTATTTCATAGGTGGGAAAGGTCTGACTGCAGTTTAGGAAATGATGAGTAGTGGTGATGATGGAGCTGTTATTCACAAATCACTGCAATCCGCGTAATACTGCAATACTGTAGAACTTTGGGATGCTCACATAGGAGAAATGGGGGAATAGCAGAAGAATCGGGGAAAATGAAGTGTCTAAATAAGATACGGATATATTTTTTTCAGTTACCTATTGCTTTGAGAGGCTATTAAAGTAATTCTTGCCCTTTTTTGTATCATTACTTTAGAGATGGCTCTGCTGTGGAAATTGTTGGCTTGTGCAAGTCGGCTGTTCGCTGGTTGCTGGAATTATCTGGGAAAAATGTGTTTCCATTCCATGGAGTCACTGTAAAAAGACACGGTAAAAACAAGCACATCTCATACTTGCCTTACTGGAGTATCAAAATAACCAGAATGGTGCAGTCATGGCCATATAGCATCAGGGATGATTATCAGACTACTCGGGAAGGCGTAAGGGAAAAAGGGGGAAAAACTTGGGAAAGAAACTTGTATGATTTACTATCTTTTGTTACTAAAAAAAGAAAAATGATTGAGTTGACAGTCTGCTCTATTTCAAGTATTTTATTCCATATATCAAGGTGTGGGTTCCAAAGGAATCTTGGAGTCTCATAACATTTCTCAAAATGGATGCAAGTGATGGGATTAGTGTATGTTACGATGACTGCATCACTCTTTACAAGGATGCCAAGTAAAATGTCCAAGACACTCTTTCTGTCCCAATATTCACAACACAGAACACCATTTCCTCTGAATTTTTACATCAATATCTTTAGCTGTCCCATATGTTTCAGAGGGATGCTGCTCTGTTACAGAGTTACTTTGAGCTTACCTAGCCCAAGTGAATATACATGCCCTGTAAAGCTTTCTTACCCTTCAGTGAAGGAGAATATTGGACAGCAGTTAGCTTACTGGTTCTTTTAGAAAACATGACTGTGTTTTCCTGTCAGTCCTAGACACGACAGATTCTTAGGTCATGAACTTACCTGTCATCTCAGGATTTCTTCAAATACACAGCCAGAGCAAGACAACTTAGATTTCAGTGCACAGCAATGTTATAATCTGTAGATGTAGAAATATTATTTATAGGAGTTGCCTTACCTTTTTTGTCCCAGAGTTGTAAGCAGCTTCTTTACATTCAGTTTGATTTGTGGACATTCCCTGTTTTTTCTAAGCTCATGTAACTGGGTTTAAATTTCATTCCTCTGCTGTTGAATTTATTTTAAAACTATATAGAAAATATATGAAAAGAAAGCTTTTAAGTGCTGCTTATCCTAATGTTTTGAGACTGTCTTTGAAGTGTCCAAAAGAGCAAGAATATGTATACCAAGGACTATAAAAGAGCTGACATGTTACCATGCTGCACTGTTAAGTATAGATTTTAAAGTTAATGTACTATTTACTGTAGATCACAGTACCCCACACTGTTTGCTCTAGCTAGCTGCGTAAAAAAGTTGTGCATGTGTCGGAGTTCATCTGCAGTAGAATTCAACTTCTAGATAGTAACTCCTTGCAATGCTACTATCACCTCTCTTGTGTTAGGATATCTTATGTAAAACTTCAGTAAGCAAAACACTAAAAACCAGACACACACATACATACACTGCTGGTGTTACCACTGTGGCTGTTCTCACAAAGTAACCCCTGTATGTAACATCTTGCAGGAAGGGAGGAGACCATCACATACGATGAATGGAACAGAAAAATCCAAGAGCACTTTGAAAGGCTCTTCTTTGTCTCTGAGAACCCAGCAGATCCTAATGAGAAACATCCCAATCTCGTTCACAAACGTGGCATTTATAAGGACAGCTACGGAGCTTCAAGTCCGTGGTGTGATTACCAACTCAGACCAAACTTTACAATAGCCATGGTTGTGGTAAGTGAGGAGCAGTGGGGGGGGAAGCATTTGCACTTGAAATTCTCTTTATTATTGAGCTAAGCTTGCCTGGTAAGGTCCATTTGCTTGGCATTATATTGCTTAGAATAACTTTGAAAGCTTTTCCATGCTTTTAATATTGGTCCATCTTGGAGTATGTCCTAAGAAATACATCCTTGGCTAGACTTGCCTAAATGAACCTGCTGTCCAGGGTATAGCTAGGATGAATTTGGAGTGTTTGCTGTATTCAGAATGTCTCTTTAGGTTAGATCTGGGAGGCTGCTTTTCCTGTCAGACTGGCTAAAAACCATGGGTTGTTTGTCTTTATCGGGTTTGTGAAGAGCTTCAGCAATAATACTTGGCAAGTTAATTCTTATTTTAAATGCCGGAAAGCATTGATGTCTTCTGTCTTCTTGCTTACTCTGACCTGTAGGTTCCAGAAGTTGATTCAGTAGTATAAAACTGGAGCTTTTTGTGTTCTTCTACATTTGTATGCGCAGTCTTACATGTGTGCACGCATAGAGTTTACTCACTAAATGTTTATTATTTGATTAGGCCCCTGAGTTATTCACACCTGAGAGAGCTTGGAAAGCTCTGCAGGTAGCAGAGGAAAAGCTGCTTGGTCCATTAGGCATGAAAACCTTAGATCCAGAGTAAGTATAGTAGAGATAAGTGTTCATTATAGAATGTGACAGTGGGAATTACTTGACACATGGGAGTAGTATTTCTTATTTCTTAACCTTAGATCCAGAGTAAGTATTGTAGAAATAAATGTTCATTGTAGAACATGACAGTTGTGATTATTTGACACATGGGGGTAGTATTTCTTATTTCGTATATACCTGTGAAATAAGGCTCCAATAAATATTTCAAGAACAATTCTTTTAATGTTCTAAAAGCCCATGAAATTGATGTTATTCCTGTAGAGAGTCACCTGTGGTTTCGGATGCCACACAGTAAGCTAGTCAAATTTGGTGTCATAAGAGATGTGTTGAACTTGTATCTTGATACATACTTACATATGATACAGTGAACAGCGCTACAGTTTGAGTTAAACATACAAGGGTAAAATTATTAATCTGAAGTCATTCCAAGACTTTAACTGTTTTCCTACAAGTTTAAACTGTATTTGGAATTCCATTGTCACACAAAACAAAGAACCTGGCAGAGAACTCCCTACGTTACCCATCCTTAAATGTAAAAAAAATATAACAAATTTTTGGGCTACTTCTGCATTCCATTTTTATGTATCTTTATTCTTAAGGCTTTGTATAATTTCTTTTTTCTTCCTTGCAGTGATATGGTTTACTGTGGAGTGTATGATAATGCTCTTGACAACGACAACTATAATGTAGCCAGAGGTTTTAATTATCACCAAGGACCTGTAAGAGCCAGTTTCTTCAGCTTTAGAAGAAGTGCTGTTACCATTTCAAACTGACAGCTCTAATTGTCTCTGTTTGTTCTTTGCTTAGGAATGGCTGTGGCCAATTGGCTATTTTCTTCGTGCCAAATTGCACTTTTCCAAGCTGCTTGGTCCAGAGATCTATGCAAAAACTGTAGTTATGACTAAGAATGTTCTTTCTCGACACTATGTTCACCTTGAAAGGTAAGACACCAACTAATACAGATTCCAAGTGTTCAGTCAGCCTACTGATATCCACTATCCAATTGCATCTATACACATCTGTAATATCAACAGCATCTGTTTTCTACATAGAAGGTTCACTGCTATAAGTGCTATTGCCGATATCAAGTCAGGTTTTAAGTACAACTGAGATCTAGTGCTTCTTAGAGACTGCAAAATTACTAACACCCATGTAAAGACTGGGTGAAATAAACCTTATCTAAAAATTAGGATCTAGTGTCATACAAAAAGTTAATTTCACAAAAAAAAGTTGGTGAGTTGTTTTTTAAAATAAAACATATTTCCAAACAACTTGCAAAACAAAATCATGAAGGGGCTGGTAGTGACAGATAAAATTGGGGCAGATCAGACAGAACCATGGGTGCTGGAAGTGCCCTCTGGAGATCATCCAGTCCAACCCCTGCCAAGGCAGGGCCACCTAGAGCAGGGCACACAGGAATGCATCTGGGTGGGTTTGAAATGGCTCCAGAGAGGAAGACTCCACAACCCCCTGGGCAGCCTGTGCCAGGGCTCTGACACCCTCACATAAAGAAGTTCTTCCTCATGTTGAGGTGAAACTTGTGTTTCAGATAAGCTGCTGCAAAGCATAGTTAGGACTTCTTATGTTAGAAATGAGGAAATTAGTATTTCAGAATCTTAATACTCTTGATATTTTGAGAGGGCAGAATTACCTTTGCATTTTGACTTCTCCCTCAAACCAAACCACCAACCCCGCACTGTTTTTTTTCCCTTTTTCTGTTATATTTTTAATTCTTAAGGATTTGAGACAAATGAAAACAAACACACAAAGATCTTGCCCTTGATATCTCTTCCATACAATCTGTTCTGCAGTACTTCAGACATGCATTTATTTGTATCCATAAAAGTAACTCAGTAGAACTGGTCATGATAAAAGGGTTTTGTTAAGCAACTTTTTGGACTACATAGTGTCTTGTCCCAGTGTCTTGTTTTATAGTAGTACCAAATAATCCACCATAATCCACTTTCAAGTGTAGCTTGATACCATTCAGTTATCTCAGATATCATTCCTGTTCTTCCAACTGCATAACTACCTGAATGACAAAGAGGAGCAGCATGACAGCAGTGTAAGTTCAGATATTACTAGTAGCAGAGAATCTACTTTGAAGAAGAGGCACCCGCAAAAACCACAATTCCCAGCTGCAGGAAAAATCACTACATCACAGTTATTAAAGTACAGACTGCCTGTAGGACAACAGACCTTTAGTCATGGTTTTCAATCCCTACTAGGTAACTTTCTGAATGATTTTAAACTGAAATGTTCTAGTAATTTCAATGTATAATCTAACAAGAGTACTTGTTTGTTTTTTTTCTTTTATCAGATCATCCTGGAAAGGGCTTCCAGAGTTGACCAATGAAAATGGACAGTATTGCCCTTTCAGCTGTGAAAGTCAGGCCTGGTCTATTGGGGTTATCCTTGAAATTCTTTATGACCTGTAAAAGTTCATTGATTTTGATCAAACTTCTGTGGTCTTATTATTGGGCATAAATGAACACTTGGCTTATACTGCAGGGAAATGTCCTGTTCTGCAGAACCAGTGAAGCTGTGTCCTGACTTTCAAAGATGCTGAATGCCAGCAGCTCCCTTGCCTCTAACTGTGTGGGGCTTGGGTGGTGTATTTGAAAATCAGGCCACGACAATCAAACAAAACTGCAGTGCACACTTAATGCAGAAACTTTTACTTCAGGAGCAAGTTTAAGCATATGCACAAACTTAAAAGTAGCTTTGTTCTTTTTAGACTTTTTGAATCAAAATCTTAATGTAACAAAGGGAGCTCTTTGCTGAGCTAAAAATGAGTAGCACAGCTCTGGTTTTGTTGTCTCATAAAGAGTAAATGGCTGTTTTGCAAATGCATGCTTAAAGGGGCATACACTAACGTACACCTTTGAGTTTTGTACGGTTTGTGATGTGGCACCATACATTAATGAAGGCATAACTTGTTGTCTCTCGAACTATATTACAGGATGTTTTTTATGTGTTCAATTGAACACTCCGTTAAGCAACCCCAGAAATAAAATTTACAAATGCTGTAATAAACCAACCTTTTAAGTTGTATAAAAAAATTTCAAAACTTCTAAACTACCTTGAAAGTTAACTTGAGCAAGAATAAGGCAATATCCCACACTGCTCCATTTTTCCATTTATTTAAAATACTGTGGGCCATGCAGGAAACCTTCATTTAAACCTGGCTTTCCCCATGGGGAATTCATAAGAAGCGTGTATGTGCCCATACAACACATGTTGATGGAGGCCAAGGATACAGAAGTCAATGTGTTCAATTGCTTAATTTATGGAAGTGGTATAGTCACCTTGGCCCTTTATTCTTAGGAAGATCCTAGCTCTGTTGAAGCAGGTGGAAACACAACAGTAGTGAGAAGAAAGTTTAGCAGTAGGCTACCAGAGAACAGAATGTTTCTAGGCCTTTTGAAATTACACCAATAAGAAAAAGCATCCTACCTCTATGTACTGTTGTTTGGGAATGGCACCAGTGAACATGATGTAAACCATGTTCTGCCAGATTTGGATGCCTGTATGGCCCTAAGGGAGTTCATTTCAGTGTTCCCACATGGAAGGGTGTTTGACAGGAGCGCAGCTGGTAATTTTCAACTCCCTGTTGATATTCTGTGATTCTGTGAGTTTTCCATCTTAGTATAATAAGGAGACAGAGCAAAGATGACAACACTTCCTACATCACAAGGGAGGGACAGCAAAACTGTTAATGGCATTTCTTAATGTTAGACAGCACAAGCTGAAAAAATAGATACGGGATGTAATTAAAATGCACTAATAACACATGTCAAGTTCTCACTATATCCATATTTTAAAGTTTCTATACGCTAAGTACAGTGCAAGTGTGCTGTTTTGTTCTGGGAGATGTGTTACAGGTAGATATACTTAAGGGCCAGTTAACAGGCTGAAGGTAGATGAATTGTAAGAAGTGGCTGTATTTAGACTTTGAAAGGCTAGGAAACATTTGAAGTCCCTTCTGAATTGAATAGGCAAGGCCTGTATTACACCTCAGTTTGAGTGCTGCAGTGCATGGGTTGGAAAGCTTATATTTCTCAGCACAGTGCACGAGAGATGTCGTTTGTTTGAAAGCATTACTGAAAGGTCAGCCACAGATTTACTTTTGTATTGTGGAAGATGCGTATAAAGTATTTTTCACCATTTACTGAACCTTCCAAAATTCTTGATGATGTTGAGGTGTATCACTAGCTTTTTACTGTTTTTCTCGTTATTTTTTCTCATTTGTTATTTGAAGGTATGTTTTTATAGCTCCTATGGCTTAGAAAGCAGGAACAATATGGCAGGAAAAATCATCCTGACTTGATGAAACCATTTTAAAATTGGAAGAGCTACTGAGGGCTTTTGAAAAATATTTTAAATTGTGTACATTGGCAATAGCCCTCTCTCAGTGTTGGAAAAAGAAATGTTAAATTAATCATCAAAGCCTTCCTATGTTATTCCAGATGACCTTCCACTGTTTTGCAAACTGCACTGGTGATAGAGACTGCATATTTGTCACTGCTAGGGTTTTTTTTCCCATTCACTAGTACAATTTTAAAGCTAAATCACCACTGTGTACACCAAAGTGCGTGTTATGGAACCTCTCAACATGCCCATTTATAATGTTGCTTCTGCACTGGTTTGTTGAGCATAGTTAAATAGGAAAAAATATGTATCCTAGTGATTGACTTTGCTGTTAAGTAGCAACAGAAGTAAGATTTGAGGTTGTAACTGTTGGGGGATTTTTTGGGTGGTGGTGTTTATCACAAAGCTACTCAACACTGTGTTGAGACAGTTTAAAAATGAAGAGGGAAGAAAGCAGTGTTACATCTAACACTCATGGGCTCGGATTCATCTAGATGAACTCTATACCTAAACCATTATCACCTAAAAATAGCTGACATGTTGACTGATCCTGAACTGTATTTTCATTCATTAGTATCATTTATATTACACACTCAGAAACTCAGTAATGCAAAGTTATAATCACTAAAATGTGTTTTAGAAATAAGCTAAGTAACTCAATAAGAACTGTGAATCCATGTGTTCCAGTTGGTGTTTCTTGATCTATATGGTAATGACACATCCGTCTTCTCTTCCTCTCAGTTGAAATAATTTTGACTGTTTCCAGTGTTCGTAGTTAATAGCTCTTGATTTACTCGGAGATTATTAACTTGAATTCAGGTGAAATCAGGTATCCTTCCATGCTGCGTGTTGTCATGTAAATGGAAAGACAGGTTTTACATGTGTCTGCCTAGCACAGCAACACCTGATTTTAGATGTCATTATTCACTTATTTCTGAAATGCACAAAATAAAACTCTTTCTTTCAGACAAAGTAACCTTTTTGTGTGGTTACTGGGGGGAGGGATGGACAGAAAGCCAAACATTATTGTTGCTGCTTGTTCAGTTGTTGCCCATTTTACACACATTGGAGGGGCAATGAACTTCTCAGGTCAAATGTTAGTAAATGCTAACAACATTTATCAACTCATTTGAAAACAAAGCAAAATCTAACTTAAGCCCTATACACAGATTCTTAGGTTTGTGTCCACGTTGGCTGTCCCAGCTGGGATTGAACAGGAGAATGGGATCGGGCTACAAGTCATTGTGTGATTTGAAGCCATGGTACTGCAGATTCCTCAAGGATACTGCCCAAGTGCTATATACAATTATTAATGCAGTGCAAAATCCCTGCGGCTACAGAGAAGGGATTTCACTTTCCAGCCTTGCACAGGTGACTGACAGATATAATGGGGTTTGCACCTACCCCTTTTCATGGCATGCTTTATACAATCAGGGTTTTTCTAGTCCTCAAGCATTTCCTTCAAGAAAATAATCTCAGTTGTTGAAAAGCTGTTAAGGAAATGGAGAAGTGACCAGCGGCTGAGTTGCTGATGGAGGGAGCTGGTACCCTCCGAGCGGCCAGCCCTGGAGCTTCCTGTCACCTCCAGCAGCCAGACGGGAGTCAGTGGATTAAGTGTTAGCGGTGAGCGGCCAGGCTCCTGCTGAAAGCGCCCCGGGAGGCTACAGGCAGCGATTTGGGAAACACCTCCAACCGGGACACTTGAGCTCTGACCTCGTGGTAGGTCACCAGTGACAGCTCACCCCATGGCCTGAGGAAGGGCTTCCTCCGCTGACCCGCGGCCCGAGCCGTACCTCACGGGAGGCCCGGGAGCCCGCCCAGCGCCCGCCGCCTGAGCCCGCAGCGGGCGGGAAGCGGCGCCTCAGCGGCGGTACCAGAGCACAGTCCAGCCAGCGCAGAGAGAGCCGGGTCGTGAGGAGAGACCCGTGTGCAGCGGTGCGAGGGGTCGCTCAGCGCCATGGCGGTGCGGCCTCGTCCCGGGGGAGCGAGCGCTTCTTCACGGCGAGCCCCGCGCCCGGCCCGAGGCGGTCAAACTCGCCCTGGCTGACAGAAAACTTGTGGTTGTGCTTTAAACAGTAAGAAGGAAAAGGGATTTGCCCATGAGTGTGTGCTTTGCTGTGCTTCGGGGCTTATACGCCTGGCGTATTAGTGTAGCAGCGTGAGGGAGAGCTCAGCTCTCAGAGCTACTGCCGCCAGTGAGAGCTGCCTGTGGGTGGTAGCTTGCTGAATTAAAGTAGTGGCTTCCAACTTCGGAGCTGTGCATTAGAACAGGGGCTTCTTACTTAGGAGGTGTGCATTAAAACGGGCTCCTTCGGAGTTGTGCATTAAAACACGGGCTCCTTACTTCAGAGTTGTGCATTAAAACGGGGGCTCCTTACTTTGGAGTTGTGCACCAAGCGGAGTGGTCCCATCGGAACACGGACAAAGGGGATGCTGATTGCAGAGCAGGAGCAGCAAGTAGAGACCTTGACCAAGGTGCAGCTTCTTGTGGCTTGTTTTAGAAATCACTGTTCCTCACAGGGTTAAACTCCAGAGCAGAATTAGGACTTTCCAGAATCTGTGGTGGTTGGAAACGAACCTGAGAGCAGTGCAGAAAGAGAACTGTGTTCTTGGTGATCGGTCACTACAAGCCATCTGTGCTGTTGTAGACTCTTGAGTTGCTGTAGGCATTTGCATGCTCCTGTGGCCGGTGGTGTGTTTGTCTCATGCTGGAATGCTCCCTAATCTGCTTCCCCCAGAAATCTTTCTCTCATTGTGCTACATCTGTGCTGTCTGCAGCCTTTCAACAACAGGCTGCTGCTCCCCCTTGCCTAATAATCTGAGCAGAAATGATGCTGGTATCATTGACTGTTTGACAAACACTGTAACTGTTCACTTCTATTCATGTGATTTGTGAGACCCAGTAGCGCTTCCCTTCTCTGTGCCTATGTGTGTGCTGCAGCAGTATCTCCGTACAACTTCAGACAGAGGCACTGTTCTCCCTTTTGCAATGAGAATGGAAGGTGGCCACAACAGAAGACAACTGTGCTGCAGCCTGGCAAGGGCCTTAAATTGGATGATCAGAGCTCCAAGCACTAGTAGAGGTAAGTTCCCCATTATTACATTTTCAACAGATATGGAGTTCTATATTGCTAACTCTTACTTTGGCAAATAAACCCAGGCCTAATATTGTGTAGTGATGGGAAATGTAAGATGGCATCTTCTAATCATTCTAAAGGAAGATAATTGCAGCCACTTATGACTCACAGACTTGCATGTACAGTTATTTCAAAGCATGATGCCATAAGGTGGAGTTAAATGGTCACAGTGGAAATCTCTTAAGTGTTTTTTTAAGGTCATGATCATATAAAAATTCAGTAAAACCAAAAGAAAGATCTTTTTTTTTTTTGCAAGTGACATCACAAATGAAAGTTTTCTACAAAAGGAAAGATCTGTTCTTTTGTGGAATACATTCACGAGCTGTATTTTAAATTTCGTTGTAATTTTCTTACAGCCATTGTCTAGAAGGGTCCTACATACAGCCTAGACGTGGAGAATGGTACCTGCTCTAATAATATGCAATGAAAACTTGGCTCTAAATGCAAAAGTAAGGCTCACAGTTGCTCACATAACACCTCAAGAGTAGAAAACTGAAGAGGTTATATTGTCTTGGCAAGAGCAGGCATTGGAGGGCATTAGTAGGCTATTGTGGAGAAGTTTTGTGGAATTATGCCTCAGGAGAGTTTGGAGTAGTATTTTGACATAGGTAGCTATATAAACTTTGTGGATGTGAATGATTGGTTTAAACATCATGGGTGACATGTTAGAAAGGATCTTAACTTGAATGGATGGTAACCTGGAAGTCAGCACTGTGGGCTGGCTGGAGGTAAACATCTCAGTAGAAAGCTGGAGGTGATAGATGGGGTAAGGATAATGCACCTTTAAATCATAGCTGGAAAATTAACATGTTCATAGCAGTTCAGATTCATGCTAAGAGTAGGCTGGGCCATTCAGCTCTCTGGGTCTTCCTTCTGAGGTTTGGATGTTTCTGTGCATCCACACTTGCTTTTCTGTGGTTTAATGGCTGAAGGCTCTGTTCCCAAAGGTCAATATAGGATTTTTAGATGTTTAGAAAATGTTTCGGCAACATATTCCCATGTAGAGGAAGAAAAAAACGGATATCTGCCTTTCATAGTTCAATGTTTTAAAGAGAACAACTGGGGCTGTTCAGCCTGGAGAAGAGAAGGCTGTGTGGAGAGCTCAGAGCAGCTTCCAGTGTCTGAAGGGGGCTACAAGGATACTGGAGAGGGACTCTTCATCAGGGACTGTAGTGACCGGACAAAGGGTGATGGGTTCAAAGTAAAACAAGGGAAGTTCAGGTTAGATCTAAGGCAGAAGCTCTTCCCTGTGACCTGCTGGGGTGCTGGCACAGGGTGCCCAGAGAAGCTGTGGCTGCCCCATCCCTGGCAGTGTTCAAGGACAGGTGGGATGGGGCTTGGAGCAACCTGCTCTAGTGGAGGGTGTCCCTGCATGTGGCAGGGGGTTGGAACTGGATGATCTTAAGGTCCTTTCCAACCCAAACCAGTATGGGAGTCTGTGATTCTACAATAATTGCAGCTAATTAGTAGACTTCAGTATTAAGAAGTTAAAGAATCTATCTCCTAAAGTGCAAGGAAATGCAAGGATGTGAAACCAGGTGTATGTTAGGCATTTTTTTGTGTCATAGTTCATCTAATGGTTCTGTAATTGTTCACCTTTGTGTCTGCCTCGTATATGTTTTGTTTATTTACAAATAAACATACTAGGAAACCTGCAATATTTCTGCCTGGGCAACCTTTCCCTCTAACTGGTGATTTGAACTGAAGTATTTTGTTACATTGGTTTCTTTAATGGCATTCAACTTGCACACAACAGTTTTCTAGGACAGTCAGTTGCAAACTGTGAATGTAGAAATGATTGAACTATAATTGAAAATGAATCTTTTGGGACTCAGAAGAAACTGTGTAGTGCTGATATTTAGTTGCCGCAGTTTGCTTTGAAGGCATTTGTTCTGACAGAGTATGAAAAATCCATATGTCTGAGATTTCTGTTGTGATGTTAGTTAAGGATTGTTGTAAGGCTGTACTCTAGGAATGAATCCAGTAATGGAGAAGTCTGGTAAGAATACCAGCAGCAGGGGGGAATTGGGATGGACTCAGGCACAAAGACATGGTAAGAATAAAGAATGAAGAGTTACATGAAATGGTAAATCAGTGGCTTAGAATAGCTTTAGATAAAATACTATGACAAAAGCAAAACCATGGAGTGTGCAGCTGAAAAGATTGAAGTTACAGCCATAAGCTTTATGTGCTTTTAACGGGCCACGTTTTCTAGCAGTTGTTTCACTTGCTGAAGCTGGCTGGGAACACCACATTTTCCAGCTAATTTTGTAGTTTGTGAAGCCTATAATCAGACTTACTGTGACACCTATTTAAAGAGGTGGTTTTGTTCTCTTGTATTGGCTAGCTGGATAGTTCTGCTCCATGTCTCTCCCCAGGCCTCTGGTACAGCTAGGTTATTCCAGAGCTTTTCCCAAAGCCTCCAGGCACCACTCAGTTAAATTTAAGTACCAGATGCTGTTATCAGCTGGATCAGAGTAAATGCAGGGTAATTTAATTTCCATGCTTTGAGTAACTGCAGGTTTACCTTCACATAATTTTGGTTTTAGGCAGCTTATACACCTTTAGAAACAGCAGTTAAAAGTAGAAATCAGGAGTATTAATGCTATAAACTATTGTTTGTTCCAGGGGAGCCTGTGCTGTGATTTGATATGTTGCCACTGCAGGTTGTTTAAAATAGTCATACACAGGGGCTTTTGCCTTCTTTGAAACACAGTAGGTACCTTTGTAGGACTCTAACTGAACAGACTGCTGTATTCCCCAAAAGATGGTAGGATTATGTACTTTGGGTTTATCCAATTGGAGAAAACATTCTCTGCAAGAATAGTGAAAGCAAATAAAAATCAGTTGATGATAAGGTAGCAGTAGTCAGGTGTTCATCTGATTCTTTCTGTTATGGTTCCAAGCTGACCTTTGCACAAAAATTCCTTAAAAACATGAAGGATCTTGACATTTTGAGCTTATGTTATTAGAAAGTTTTGTTCTGTCGCTGCTGCTGGAAGGTTGACTGGAGAAGCTTGAAAGTCGGAATGTTCTCAAAGGGAATGTTCATTAGTTTAGTAGGTAAGATAAGAGTCCTTCAGGCAGGCAATGAAAGCTTTCTTCCAGATCTCGGCACATACTTGTTATCACTGATGACTTGGGTGTCCTAAACTGAATGTTGCTGTTAAAATGTCAGCCTTCTCCCTGAGTTCATTTACCATAGAAAGCCCTATTTAATTGTAGGGGGTAGGTGTTTCTGTGTCTGCTTTCCAGGGTTCAAATTATAAAGCACTTAAAATATTTGTTGAGAGGGAGAGCTGCTGAGTTGCTGTTTGGAAGAGAATCTCTAGGGAGACAGAATCCTTGTGTTTTAGGCCATGCTTCAGTGCTTCGATTTTGACTTCAGACTAATTGAAGAGCAACCTGCTGCTTGGTGGTTAGTGAATCCTTCAAGGAAGTCAGAGATGTGGTAATGGTTAAGGGCTGGATATGAGAAAAGGGCTTCTATGAGGACATCAAAGAGGGGTAAGGATGGTGTTTCCTCAGCTGTGGAGTGTTTCAAAGGGAGGAGGCAGGAGAGAGAGGCCCCTCTGGTGTCTTGTGTGGCTGGATTCAGCACTACAACAAAAATGATGAAATAGAATTGAATAGCCTCCTGTTCAGCAGTATAACAACAAAGTTTTATTATGTTCTGGGAATTATGAAAAAGAACAGGCATTTTACTGTGAGTGTTATTTGTGGGATTTAACTGTACAGGAATGTCTTGGCTCATCACCTTCATGTTATACAAAAGAAAAACAATTAACACAGATTCTGTTAGACTGCTTAGAGATCTGTCTGTAATTGTTTTCATACTACAAAGCCTTTCGTCAGATGCTGACAAGTAAGTTAGCTTTTAGCGTTGAACTCTTCAACTCTATCTATTTTGGATTCTCTAATCCTGTATAAACTCCCAAATTATTAAACTGAGGCTGCTTAAACTACTTATATTAATGTTGCATTGAGTAATCACTTTTGTTTCTTTAATAGATGAATTCTGAGATGATTCTGAATACAAAAAACATGGGCTTGGGTTACAACTTAGGAGAAGCCTTTGCAAAGAAACTTTTTTCAACAATTTAAAAGCACAGATTTTTTTTTTTTTTTTTTTAAATCTAGGTAGAAGTTAATTTAGGTTTTTTTTCCTAATTGTATTTATACTGTAAGCAACTAAAAAAACTCGTGTTTTGCTCAACAGGAAGCATGGCATTCAGCCTGGAATAAAATAATCTATGTGTGAGACTCAAAAAGAAGTCAGAATGAAAAACAAAGAAGAATATTCTCAAGTTTTCATGGAGTGTTCATTAATGCATGGGCTGAGGCTCTTCAACAAAGGTAATCTGTAGTCTGTTACCACGATAATAAATGTAAGAATCAAAGAGTCCCTTTGTTGGACACAGCTGTCCAACAAATAAATGGGCTATATTTCCAGATCCTGGAAGATGGAGGAGAAGGAGATGGTGGTGGTTGAGGTGTAGCTTGAAATGGAAATACTGCCTGGTGAGATGTGTGATCCTAAGGACATTATGTCCTATTTTTCTGTCTCCCCAGCTGCACTGTATGTCCTAGCAGGTATCAGCAGTCACAGAGCTCATGTGATATTAGACCAGAATGAAATAGTAGTCTTACTAGGAGTTCTGGACCACAGAAGGGAAGAGCAGCTTGAGGAGCTAATTGTAACCGCGGATGCATTTCCATATATATTCCAATTGTGACCTGGTTATCACTTTTTTGTGACCTGTTTATCACTTTCGAAAAACAGATCCTTTTTCATATTGAAATGTCAGGGGACAAAGAACTCCTGTAGTGGCTGAAATAAAACATTTTCCACCTGACTGCTTAGAATTCTGCATTATTTGGTCAGCTCTTTCTTTAGCTCTTCAACCAGTTCACTATAGTGAGGTCACTTAGACAGGACTCTCAATGCCTCTGTCCTTCACTTCACCCTTCTTCAGTGTAGCTAAAGTACTACTGTGAATTCCACCCAGAAATCATCAAAACCACTGGAAACATAAATACTACATCAGACTGTAAGGTTTTATGTGCTCGAACGTCACATTTTAAAGTCTTTTGATGTCATATACAAAAGTAACTCATAATAATAATTACTATAATAGTAACTTTTGTCTCATAAAGTTAATTCTCAGCGTTCTCTATTTAACTTGCTGTAATTATATACTCAATGTGCTGCCAATAAACACACTCTTTCAACATGTATATATGTCTGATTTATATGTTTCCAGACATGGGGAAAAGCAGTAGAAGTCAAGGATACTACAACATCCTTAGCATTTTTCAGCACTAATGCTTTATTAAGCTGTTTTATGTTAAAATTTTGGCATGAAACTCAGACATGAGGATGCTTTGAAATGCTAACAGTTGTGACAATAATCAGTACACCCCACTCACATTAGTTTCCTGTGTTTTCAGTGCTATGAATTTAAGGATTGCTTTGAATTAACTGAAGAAGCATCTGCATAGTAGGTTGGTGTCTCTCTGACCTAACTTCCTTTCCTGGAAAATTGTCACTGTTGTACCCTGAGAACTTTTGGTAGCTTCAGGCCATGCAGATGTGGAGGAGAGCTAGTTCTAGCTGGTTAACACACTTCATTGAGGAAAGGTTTGATTTTGGTTTCCTGCTCCATCATTTTCACTGCCCTTCCCACTTAATCACTAATGGCTTTCTACTGAAAACAAGAGTGCTGCTTGGCTCAACAAGTAGCTTCTAAGCAAAGAACCATTGCTTTTGCTGCTGCTGTTGGTTGTGATCTGTAAGTATTGCTGCTTCTGTTGGTGGTGGTGCTATTAACAGAAAAACCCTCCTCTTGTCAACATATGGGTGTGGGTGACTGGTAGGGTGTCATATTCTTGCAGAGTGTCAAGTTCAGCACAACACAGACATTTAAAAACAGGAAGTCGGGTATTTGTTTCCCATTGTCATGGTTTAAGCCCAGCAGGCAATTAACCACTGCACAAAAGCAGCTCACTACCCTCAACGGGATGGGGAGAATCATAACTAAGGTTAAAGCCCTGGGTTGAGATAAAACGAGTTTAGTAGTTAAAATAAGTTATAATATATTACTACTAATAATAATAATGAAAAGGGAAATAACAAAAAGTTGGCTCCTCCCAGTCAGCTCCCCCCAGTTTCTATACTGGGCATGACATGCTGTGGTATGGAGTATCCCTCTATGTAGTTCAGGTCAGCTTTCCTGGCTCTGCCTCCTCCCAGCTTTACTCACGGCAGAGCATGAGAGACTCAAAAATCTTTGATTTGAATAAGCCCTACTGAGCAACAACTAAAACATGGATGTGTTATCAACACTGTTCTCAGACTAAACACTAAAATACGACACTGTGCCAGCTACTAGGAAGAAAATTGACTCTATCCCAGCCAAACCAGGCCACCCATCCACACAGTGTTAATTCTGCCTGTCAGATCACTCACACAGTGTAGCAGTAACACTAACATTTATCTGAGCACTGCACTCATCAGGAGCTACTTATCTGTCCTATTATCATGACTGTCATGAGGAGTGGTAAAACCTTGGATTCCTCCTTGTAAATGCTTGATATGTAATCCTACTGTACATGTGCCAGGGATTACACAGCCGTTTACACCATTCCCAGTCTCACAAAGTTTTGCAGTAGGCCTGAAGGTCAGCTTGTGTGTGTGCCTTTAGACGGCGCTACCTGTAGTTTCTTAGTTTGTGATAAATACTTATGTCCTACAATTTACAGCTCCTTTGCTCTCCCATCTGTCACATATATCATGTTTAGCCATCAGGAAATCACAGCCTATGCTCGTCTCTGACCCAACTGTACACAGCTTTCTGGGCTCTGTTTCAAGCATGATCTGCAAATTCAGTTCTGAAGTGTGTCACAAAGGTTGCCAGAAGTCCAGGACAAGTCTTTCTTTGGATCATCATACGGCTTTATATGACGAAACAGCTCAAATATCCATTGATCTTCCCTTTGGAGATGTTATTCACCATGTTGCATTCTGCAGAAAATGACATGGCATTTGAGGAACTGATGTATAAGAGTTGTATCTAGATATAACTTTCATGCAGGCTAAATGATTATTCCATAATTTAGATCTTCAGATGCGTAGGCCACAGATTTGTAGACTATGATAAAATCACCAGTAGCTATTACTGGAAGTCACACGCTCCTGACTTTGTTTTACTTACACACTGATGGAGAAAACATTGGAAATGTAAAAATAAGAGATTCCTTAAATTAAAAATGAAGCTTGTCTTTCTGTGAGCTTAGATGCAAAGTTGAAAGCACCCGGCTCCACAGCTAAATCCTGTGGAGTTTTGAGTTACCTAGTTATGAGATGTATTTTTCCCCTCAACTACTTCTTCTGACTTGAGGTGTGCTCCTCTTCTCATTTTTTCCCTTTTCCTATGCTGTCTTTCACTTCTGTTCGTGCTTTATTCCCAGCTGGATTACTTTATTTGAATTAATATTGAAAAACTATGCACAGCGACGTAGTTTCAAATATCTAGTTAATATCTTACACTGTGGATGTAGATGTGGTTTAACCCTTTGCAAAGGCATATATATGTATCAGTAGTACAACCAATAGTATTGACTATACAGCTATAGCAGATAGTATAAGTTACTGCAGAGCTTCTTCATCAGTGCTTTGTGGATCACTACAGGGTGCTGAATCACTGCCAGGTGGTCCATAGACATCTGACCTTGAACTGACTCTCTAAAACATTTTCACTTGCAAAACCTAATTAAAAGTAACACTAAGGATATTTATATCACTTTTTCTCTATATTTACAGTTCCCTCAAGAATGCTATTCTTTTGTGAGAGGGTAATAAGATGTTAACAAATAGTCTGTCTTTCCTACTGTGGATAATATCATACTAAGCTTGAAAGTCTTTAAATTAATGGATTGTAGTAAATTAATACTTCTCCATAAGGATGGTTATCTATTATAATTGCATTTACATTTATTGCAAAAAGAATATGTTCTGTAAGGAACCCACTTAATAGATGAAACATCAGATTGGAGGAACTCAAGAAAATTAATGTGCCAGTCCTCATGAGCAGGAAATCTACCTGATCATGATCATCTTTGATGGCCCAAAGAAGGCTGGGCAGGATCCTTAAGGCAGAGCTAAAATACTAAAAAATGCTGGAAGAATAAGAGGACTTAAAAGTTCTATTTGCCAGGCACGTCACACACTAACTTATTACCTGGCTTTTTGTATACCCAGTCGCTACAGGTCTGTCACAGCTGAGAGAGACAGCATAGCTGCCAACAACAGCCTTGGTGGTCAGCAGGTCTTCTGTGGAACTGTCATAACAAGAAAAGCCCCACTGAAGACCAGAAGTGACCTATGACCTGACCTTAGAGTACAATCCAGCACTGCTCTAAAAAGCCGGATTTAAGCCATTTACTACTAAGAGTATTCATCACCATCTTACTACCATTTATCTTCATCAATAAAAGCTGCAAAACATTGCATCATCTTACACCTACTCACAACTGAATCGAGTATTTTTGGGTCTTCAAAGTGCTGTTTCTTAGCATTAATATAAGTACAGGTTGTAGAAGGAGCAGGAATTCATGCAATGTGGAAAGGCAGCTTTTTAAAGTTAGCATGAGTACCACTTTGTTAGCAGAAGAACTGGGTATGGGCCAACATTAATAATGACAGCTGAGAAAACATGGATTTTTTTTATGGTTATTAAAATAGAGGTGTCAGGTAGAGAACTAAGAGCACTTGTAGTTATTCTTGGAGATTGCATAAGGTTGTGGAGCTGCAACCAAAAGACTGAGATCTATGTGTGTGGGGTGGTGGTATTTGGGTTTTCCTTGTTTGGCTTTAACTGGACTAGGAAGAACACTAGAATGTGTAAAATTCTTGCTGCTTTTTCATCTTGTTAAGAATAACACAGTGGTTCTTAAAATAACTTAAGCAGCCTATGCCTATGCAGCACTACTTTGTCTTCGTTTAAAGTACATATGCATTCAGAAACTCTGCCTTTTAGCCACAAATATTTGGGAGATAAAACAATATGTTTCTTGTAAAACTTGAGTCCTGACATTATGTTGATACATGCTAATATTTATATATTTACATATGTGTATATTTATCTATGCTGATACCATTACAGACTTGCAGTGTAACTTGTTGGATTGGAAAGCAACAAATCGCCGTAGCCTGAAGGTATCATGAGTCTGTCAGAAAACAACCAAAAAACCAAACTCTTGTGCTAGCAAGGTAGCATTGAGCAACGTTTCTGGGAATGGCAGAGTTCGGTGGTCAGTAGGAGCATGAAGCATTCGATCAGAACTATCATGGAGCTCAGTTTATATTTCCAAATTATATTGTATGAGATGGATATACAGGGCTTTCACACTCCATATGAAGGGCTTTTAATCTTACATTATGAGGTTAATGCCTAGTGCTTCTTTGCCCTTGCAGTAGAATACTCTGTGTCTCTGACTGTTCCCTCCAGTAGTCACCTCCTTCCCCTCCCTGTCCTCTGGCTAAATGGAGGAGTGGATTACCAGCAGAGGAATGTAACACTTCCAATTTGCCACGTAGGTGATAATTGCTGCATTCCAAAGAGGTTACCGCAGCAAAACGCTCAGAGATACATGTACCTCAAGTAGAAAGAAAGTATAGCTTCACTTCCAGAGTTTTTTAAATATGTCTTATTTATGCCATATATAATGTGACACCTTGTACGCTTTAATTTGGCTCTTTCAACTCTAAGGAAAACCCAATAGGTTTCTGTTTCCTTGGGTGGCCAACTTCTCACACTAGTTTTCCCTATCCCTCCTAATACAAAGTAATTATTATGAGCTCAGCCATTTCCTTTTCCTCACCTTCCCATTTTCCATTACCTAACTATAATTATTATTGATTATACCTAATTAGGATTCATTGTGCTTCAAAGACATAATACTTGGTCTCTGCCTGCAAAAGGTGATAATCCTGCATTTAGGCTTAACATCATGAGTTATAGCAAGAGACAAGGGGACAATTAGATGGAAGGACAAGAGTGACCACTTCAAAAACAAATGATCTTTGCCTTAGTTAACTAGCTAGGTATTTGTAATTAAGTAAACTCTGAGCTCAAAGCATTTTCGTAATGGAATAGATATGGAAGGGAATACTACTAGTGTGAAGGTTATTTGTTTTGGAAACGGTGTTGTCTTGAGGGCAGCTGTGCTAGTCCAATGTACAGAGCACTTGCACTTCACCAGTCCTGTGAACTGAATGGACTGTTTACACAACAGGGACTCCTTTCTTCAGTTCCACAGAAGGGGACCCTGTGAGTCAGGCTTCCCTGTCAACAGCCTTTGTTTACATGCCTGTCCTTCAGCCCTTTGGAGCTCTTTGTTGCTCTGCTGTCTTCAGTTCACTTCTGCGCTATGCTCAGGTCTTTGTGTGCCCCTTCTACCCAAAGTTACGTGATAATGAAGCAATGGACTTCTTTGTTCTGCTCCATTCCCACTGTCCTCCAAAGCAGATTCTTCTCCTCAGAATACTATGAATTGTATGTATTCTCATGTTGTGACTTCATTTAGGAAATCACGTCTGTTGGCATGTCACTCAGTACCTGACTGTTGAGTACTTGAGAAAACATAGGTTCCATAGTCTGTGTGGAAGTAGTAAGTAAAACTTACATCATCTCTGGCTTGGTCTATAGGATGGAGAATTTTGGATATTCCAAGGTTTGTCAATGAAGCCTTGTCAGGATTGAAAGCTTTGCCAGAAGAACATGAAAGTTTATAAAGTGACTTTGCAAGCCAGAAAGTCAGAATAAGTGACAGCCTGCACAGGAAGACCA
This sequence comes from Pezoporus occidentalis, assembly GCF_034315485.1. Taxonomy (NCBI): domain Eukaryota; kingdom Metazoa; phylum Chordata; class Aves; order Psittaciformes; family Psittacidae; genus Pezoporus; species Pezoporus occidentalis. The sequence goes on from NW_026916304.1 coordinate 1,580,250, forward strand.
TGTTCTGTCTGACAGAGGAGTTGGTGATGTTGTAGGAAAGGGATTAAGAGTGAAGGAAAAAAAAATAAAGTAAAAAAGCAAAAGGTTATGAGGCCTCAGTAGGGATGTTTTGTCTCCAGCCTTAGGTCCTTCGGTTTATGCTATCTGTAATAAGCAGTCTTTGCAAACCAGGCTCTGTAGCTACTTGCCCTACTAAAGTGTGTATGATGTATTAGCTGTTCTGAAGCTTTATCCATTACCAATTTTATATGTCACTGCACTTCTATCTATTGCCATGCAATGGGAATGCCAGTCAGATACTTCTCTTTTGTGGGTGAATTGGTGGACAATGTGGAGATAATGTTGGTAAGGCATTAACTGTCCATCCCAGTCAAACAGGTTGGAGGATATAGATGTGCCTGAAAACACAGGCATACTAAATATACAACACTTCTATTTGTTTCCAATATGATTCATGCATAGCATTTTGAAACAACATGGAAGACATTGTTCCAGGTCTGGGGAACTGTCTACAGAAAGTAAGTTGATTTTTTTCTTATAGTAGTTTTCAAATTTACCATGAAAAAATGTTAAAGATACTGAAAAGAAATTGTAACCTGAGTATTCTGTATAGTGTTATCTGCTGAAAGTGAAACCCCAACCCCTGTGACATAGCATCACGAGAGCACATCCTGCTGTGACTTCTCACTGCTATGCAGAGTGACAGGAAGGGCTTGGGAAACAGTCAGGGAATACCTTCGGAACTGGCTAGACTCTGGCTGACTGAGAAGTCCTGAGTGCCAAGACACACATTCCAGTCCTGGCACATCTGGAAGAGACCTTTGAATATTAAACAATAAAGATTAGCTGATTGTACTGAGTAAGGCCATTGTTAAAGAGTTTCTCTGTGGGCTTCTCTTGCACCTTCCAAGTCCCTATCAGGATATTAATTCTGTTCTATCTATTCTATTAAAGCAGTATCTAGAAGGCCCAAGGAGGTGTTCATGTGCTGAGTATAATGACACAGCAATCATGACCCTTGCCTCGAGGAAGCTTACTACCTCTGATCAGACACAATTTTTTTTAATTTATTTAATAGGTGTCCTTTCATTTTAACAAATTTAAAGTCTTAAGTGGTTAAAAATGTCAGTTCCTTAACCACTGAAATCAAAACCTCTTTAAATGAGTCAATCTAGTAGGAATTTAGCCCAATAGACACATGCAGCATCTCCATGTTGCCTGCTCACTGTAGCTCATCAATAGTCACACATGCAGCATCTCTATGTTGCCTGCTCACTGTAGTTTTCTTCTGCAAAGAAACAAGAAAGAAATCTTTCACTCTGTGCCTAGGTTACAAAAAAGAGATGCTGACTCAGCATAAATAAGGACCTTGTGGATCAGGCAGAACAGTATAGTTATTGCCAAGGCTAGATGCACTAGGATGAGAACTGTAAAGGACCTTAAAAAAAGAGGAATAAGATTGATTTTTCTAAAATAAAGAATACAAGTGCTTGAGGAGTGATGTGAAAGTATACTTCTAGTCTGAAATACAGCATTACTGTTGGTCCAGCCAGACTTTGCTTAGGAGAACTGCCTGAGCCTGACAACTGTCCTAATCTGTGGTCTGTTCTTGATTTCAGTTCACATTCTCAGATTCTATCTTGGATCATTAAAATCTTGTTTATTTTTGACAGAAGTATCACTTGACAGTGACACATTTGTTGGGTTTGTTAGACACATGTTTCAACATGTTTTTGCTCAGTCTTTGGTATTTGGAGTTTTAAATCTGAAGTCAAATTTACCAAGCATATTTCCTTCATCCGATGGAGGCAGGCAGGATATCAAAATGAAGACTGCAATTTTCAGGGATTCTCAGGAGAGAAGAGACAAGGAGTGGGGTTAGGTGATCACATCCACATTCTTTCTACTGCAATTATCAATAGCTCTTTACTAAATTCTTATTGAACTAAGCTCAAGTTAAGCTACTGATGCTTTTAGGAGGAGGTACACCTTTATGAATCTCCTTGATTTATAAGGATAAAGATTCTACTGGTGATCATTTAATTTAAAACAGTGAAGCATAACTAATTTATCAGAAGTAACCAGGTAACAATGATAGCATTGTTCCCAAAATCCCAAGGGCTTGGAGCAACCTAGTCCAGTGTGAGGTGTCACTGCCCATGGCAGGGGGTTGGAACTAGATGATCTTAAAGTCCTTTCCAACCCAAACCATTCTTTGGTTCTATGAATAAGCATCCCATGTGCAGTGCCACTGCTCAGTGCCACTTGCCTCTTCCTGTGTCGTTTGTGTTCTTGCTCATCATTTTCTGAAAGTAAATCTGTCATTGTATAGCTGTCAAGTGCTTTGGGATGAATCTGTTTCAGAATTGCAAAAATGGTTTAGGTGTAAAGTTGAGAATGGAGTTCTGATGCAATGCCACCCAATCAAGCCCTTGGAAGTAATTATCGCAGGCCTGATTTCAGTGTAGCAAGATATCTGCAGAAATGATAATAGGCATTGCTCAAGCCTGTCACACCTAACTTCTTGTTTCCCAGGCCATATAAATAAATAGTTGTCTTTGCATATATAAGTGTATCCACACCTCTCCTGTCACATTTCTGGGCAAAGAAGGGTCCTCCATTTAGATTAGCAGGTAGATTGAAGCAGACACCTTCCTACTTTCATAACATTAGGTATCATTTTGATATGCTTGCAAGTGCGGAGGATAATTACCATTGCTGTGCTTTCAGTGACACTGCTGTTACTGGTTCCAAAACTTCATTTTTAGGAACCTCATTTTATTCAGTACCAGAAAAAACAGCTACTTGAAACTTCACCTCGGTTACATTTTCTCTCACATTCTATTCAACTTTTCATTATTTTTTAGAAATATTTTTATTAGGAATTAAAGTATTCTAAGAAATTGCTGTAGACTCTGTATTTAGAATTTCGCTTCTAGTCTACTGAATGTGCTTATTATGAGTTTTAGTTTTGTTAACAAAAATTATCTTAGGCCATCATACGTACGGTATATGCTGTGCTTTTAGTTTTCAGTCTTCATTAGCACTTCAGTTTTGTAGGACCTACTGTCTTTCTGCATGTAAAACAAACAATTTCTTTATAGGTTTCATTTTTTTCTCATTCTAAGCTGCAAAATAATATCAGTAGGTCAGAGGTCATTAAGTAGGAAGTAACTCAAATTACTAAGGCTTGTTACTAAGTCCCTAGCAGAACAATTCAAGACTAATGCTATCATCTGTAACTTTGGAATGCAGCAAATAAGTTGCTTTATTGACTGTTGATGAGCTTGGAAAAGGTTTAGGGTCTAGAAGTATCCTCAGCTGAGTGTGAGCTTCTGGAGCGCAGAGCCAGGAAAGAGCAGGTATCCTTAGGCTGCTGCAAGATTGTTCCTAAAATTAATTGTAGGGTAAGCCTAATGAAACTGTTCAAAACAGGATATGGTGAAACACAGAGCACTCCCTCTCAAATCTCTCCCTCCTCTTTATATATTCTCTCTCAAAATAAATAGCTGTGACTAGTTGGAATCAGAGTGCCACTAATGCTATACTTTCTATTTTAATTTCTAGGTTGCTGTGGTTGCTAAATACTGGAAAGTGAGACTTACGTAGATTCATCCATTTCCCATCTTTTTGCTGTTTTTCTGATTTCAGAGACTATATATCTCATAGCTGTTACCATTCATGTTTGCTTAGGTACAAATTCACGGTCATAATGGACCAGTATTTCTTTAAGACTCTACGGACTGAGCCTGCTCCTATACTGCAGTAATAAACTCCCAGATGCACCCTGTCCCAAACTTTTCACTGTAGTGAAAAATGTCCAGCTTAGCAATGCTGCAGCCTGTGTAGACTCTCTAGGTCTTGTATTACCCAAAAGTTCAAAAAGCTTTATTGCACTAGATTTCTGATAGACAAGAAGAGGGTCAAAAAGGCTCTGAACCTACCTAGAAGTTTGTGTCTTGAAAACATTTGAACATACGCTTTCTGCTTTAGAGGTAAATGGAAAATGCTGCTCTAATTTACTATTACTAGCATTTCTTAAATAGAGTAGCAGGTCTAAGGAATGAAAGGTCTCTCTCAACAACTTACAAGAAATCTGTTTTCTCATTTCCACAAGCATCATTGCAAATAAAGAGCTGTATCATGCCCAGCATTCTAAGCCAAAACCATTGGCCTAATCTCATTTTTGCAGTAAGGTACTTCTGCGGGAGGAGAGTCTCCTCTTTATCTAGAAAAGCAAAAGCACTGTGATTAGATCCAGCATTGCAAATTTAACCATACAAACTATGAGGTTTGAAAAATAATCAGTACTTAAAATACAAATTATGTTTTCAGTTACTTTTTCGGGGACATAACTACAGTGAAAAAAGAAAGCTGATATTCTGATGTGGTCACTTCTGGCCCTAAATAAATGCATTATTGACATATGCATATATGCCTATTGACAGTGCATATATTACAAGAATTGCCAATACTGCGTTGCTCTAATAAAAATTAATTCTTTTCTTTTGCAAAACCCATGAAGTTGCATGCCTTCAAATGAATTTGCCTAGATTTTCTGTTGTGTTTTTTTATTCCTGCTTTCCACTTGGTTTGCATGAAGCTGCCACAGCATACTTAGGAACACGTGTATCCTAACTAGCTCATGTTTCTGTAGCGAGGGAATGAGAATTGAGGTTACCATTAATCAAGAGCCCAGAAAATTGTGTGATGTGCCTCAGCCAGCATCATCATAAATTAAGGGATATCCCAGTTCCCTATGGCTCCAAGTCATCACCACACAGGTCAGTGTCAGCCCTCAAACTCTGGGTTGTACCCTTCTAACAAAGTGGCCCTCTACAATTAAAAGACACTTAAACACTTGCAAAGTATAAATTATAAATGTATAAATGTTAGGTACCTTGCAGCTAACCACATAAACATTGCAATTTGAGGTTTCTTATATATATGAATTACAAAGAAAGTTTTCTACTCTAAACTTATTAACAATACATTGCAAATATGAATTAGAATGAAAGCTACTTTTTATGCTCTGAAATGATAAATTTCCTATAGTTACCCATTAAACATTTAATATTGATAGAGGAAAAGGAGCAAATTTCACTCAGAATGAATGGCTAGGCCATTGATCATTTTGTTGGTTATCTAAGACCTGCTCTTGTAACTGTCCATGCTGGGGGTGGGGGGAGTTAAATGTGGAGAAAATAGCAAGCTCCTGACTTTCGAAGGCCTGGCATTGTTCTTACCAAATGGGAAAGAGCTGATTTGAAGGTACTTGTCAGTATCCTTTTCAGTCCTTTAGAGCTACTCCAGGCTCACTCAGAGCTGAAGTTTTGAAAACAAACTGGGAATTCTGTAGTGTTTGCCATTCTTACTGCTGGGATTCAGTCCAGTGGAGGACTTGCTTCTCTGGCTTACTCTCTTCCCTTTTAGTTTTCTCATTTCAACCATTATATGCTCCTACCTTCTTAGCAAGGCACAGGATTTTATTCAGTTGAAGTCTTGGCACAGTAGTTTCTGTAGCTACATGGGTAGTATGTCCTTTCTCATTTCTCACAGTTCAAATGAGATGGAAAGAAGCAACTGGGGAGTTTGAGATAAGCATGAGACATATTATATCCTTTTTGCCCACCCATATATCCAAAAGCATATCGAGCAAAATTCAGTGGGAAAAAGTAATCTCTAACTTCTTCCTTTGGTGTTTTAAATGCCTCTTCACGTTCCTGAATTTGCATATATTTATTACACATGTTTTTCTTCCTGACACTTCTTTTGGAGTGGTTTATTCTCACCGTTGTTTGCATACCAACTCTATGGCACCTTGTCCCTGCACAGTCCTTCAGTGAGCATTTCAGTAGAAGAAATAGGCCAAATTTTAATACTCTTGATGTTGCCCAATCCAGTTTATCCACTCCCAGCTGTACATCTTCTAATGCCTACTTTAGTCATACCAAGCTCACATTTTTCTCCACTGAGTGATAGGTTCTGCTGGCAGACACTGCCTTCTGAGTTAAAAGTAGGGCTCATTCTCAGCTGTAAATCTCTGTGTTGTTACAAGCAAGTGTAGATTTGTACAGACCTGTATGTGATGTCAGCTTACACAGTGTAGTTACTGCATTGCTTTGGCAGAAAGCAAATATTTGGAACTTACATGTCCTGATTTAATTTTAAACCCACAGAATCTGGAGCATAAACACATACTAGAAAGCCCCAGCTTTAATGGATGGTCATTTTTAGGTGTTGAATGTAGGCCTTATCAGAATACATCTGTTTTTCAGTAATCTGCAAAACAGGTGAATCTTTCTTAGTTTAAAATTGGAGTAAAGTTAATCCAAGAGCTTTTGGAGGTTTAATGCTGTCTCTTGTACAATATCTGCTATGGTTTGTCTTGCAAGAGCCTTTAGAATGCATAGATATTAAAATTATTCTTGTTGCAAAGGCTTACAAGAGCACAGAATCAGGCAGAAAACAGTAAGAGAACAGGAGCGGTCCATTCACATACTCCTACATCTAATTTGTAACCTTCACATCATAATTTATAGTTTGTCATCTACTCAGTGTAGTGCTGCTAGCAAGATTTGCCTTATTCAGTAGTGCCAAGCAGGAACAACCACAGGGGTCCTGTGTTACAAGTTTCCATTTCAAAACTCATTTGCGATCGAGTTTTTTAAAAATGCTGTAGTAAATGGTAAATTTTTCTTCTTTTTAGAAGTCTGACTGATTCTCTCATGGGTATGTCCCTAGGTGCTGGTTGTAGAACAAATATTTTAACCTGTTGAACCATGCTGTGTATTCTGGCCCCTTACATATCATAATTGGTCTTGTTTTAATAGAGTTGACATGAAGCAAGTCATTTGGTGGTGGAACTCAATGCATTGCCAGTTGAATGGATTAGATAGATAGAAGCAGTTTCTACTGCCACCCCCATCAGAAGACTTTATTTTTGCTATGGTTGTAACAACATTCCTAGTAATACCATGAAAGCCATGCCTTCACTTTGAAAATGTGTTATGTAGACAGTGATACAGGAATAGCTTTCTCTGTCTCTTGTATACTGTTTTCACTAGTACATAACACTGTTCTAATTCCTTGTCATTTAGTAACATGCATTTGGTGAAAGTGAACATCTGATTAAGTTCCTTTTCCTTTTTCAAGTGAAGAGGTGTCTTGTTGTTTCGTTTAGTCAAGGTACTGGCTGTGGATATCAAGAACTTGTTAAGGTATCAGTAACAGGGTATTAGATACTTGCAAACAGTTTATGTAAACAGATATGTTTACTTCAGGTGACCTTTTAATTTGAAGAGGAAAACAGCACACGTCCATTGACATTTTACCAACACTAAAACATCACAGAGGATTTAGGTAACCAGTATTAACCCTTTTATCAAACATTAAATGAGGATTGCTATGGTGGTAGCAGAACATCAGTTTGAAGTTGTTACCTCAAAATAAGTTACCAGTAATTTGTCAGCATGAGTTGATTGAGGCTGTAGGAGATAGTCATGACATTTTTCATGTTATGCTGTCCAAAAGCCATATAGAAGGGTATTTGATGTCATGGCCTTTTCTCAGTTAAAGGAATATAAAACAAAAACAAAATCAGGAAATACTGATGAGAAGGAGAGAGAGGACAGGACAGGACACTGGAGAGAGGTGAGACTTTGGAAAGTTAGAACTGCTGAGTATGTGTGTCTAACAATAGGTACCTACATGCATACAGTAGTTCCAGAAAAGGTTATGTGCCTTTTGCTACAGATTCTAAACATCTGTGGTTCCCACTGACCAAATTCATTAATTTTCTTGTTTCTTTTTCACATATGCATTCAGAAGCTGGAGATGCATTCCTGTCTTAGAGTATGTGAATGCCAGTCAGTTCAAGACTCATTGTTTGCTAGAATATCAGAGAAAAAATCAACAAGAAGCTAACATCTGTGCTACTGTCTATGACTCTCATCTATCACATAGTGGGATGCACTAGTCTGTAGCAGAATTGAAAGCCCACAGGCATGTTTCTAAACCTTTTGTAGGCTGATGCTTGCAGTTAGATTCTAAGAGTAGAAAAAGGATGTGTCATCCTCTGAAGAAGGCATCTCCATAGACTTACCAATTCATCTTGACTTTGGGGTCCAGATAGTGTGCATAGATAGCACAAGGGAACTAAACCTCAAACTTCTTGGTGACTCACTTGATTAGCCAGGCTTGTCCGTGTAATGCAGAATTGTGATATTGATGTGACAAAGTGACTCTCCTAAAACCTTCCCACCAAGCATAATCATGCTATTACTGTTTACACTGACAGCAGCTTCCTTCTATCCAAGGAGCTCAGCACATTTCACAACCATTAAGTCTCCCAATGAAATAGTTAATCAGCATTATCCTATTTTCTAGATGAAGCACATGCAGATTAATGACTTGGTAGAGTCACGCAGGAAATTTGTGACAGAGCAAGGAATGGCAGCTTCCCCAGCCTATTTTTTTGGTTACAAACTGACTCTTTCTGTCCCCAGAGAAAAGGTACTACGTGCATTTGGAGCAGCACTACTAATGTATGAACTGAAAAGGTGGGTGATCAGTTAAAATCAGTTAAAAAACCCCAACAAACAAACAACCAACCCAAACCAATAACAAAAAACCTCACAAAACACAAAAACCATAAAAGCAGCTCCGCTTCGTTACTGTTAATTTAATGAAGAAATTGAGCTGTTATTGGCATAGGATTGCTTTTAAGTAGAGACAGGTTATAAAGATGGAAGAAACCTAGCCCTGACTTTGAAGAGGGTGAGGGAGGGGAAGGGGGATTTCAGCAGTTTGATGCAGCACCCAAAATCCAGTATGACGAGCACAGAAGAAACAACTGTTAATCTGGTCTGGAGGCTTGAACATACTGATTCATTCTTGGGCTGCTTGATTTGGCTGTGGCTGAATGTCAGCATTTCTGTTTATACTGAGCAAAACGCAGTGTTCGCTGTGTGGGTCACAGGGGATGATGGTGGTGTTTCCTCTTCCCCAGCATGTGAGAAAGGCACTGATCACTTCTGTGACCCGTATATGTATCCATGTTAATTCATTTGCTGCGTATGAAGAGGCTGTTATTCAATTGCTGACTCATGAGATATGCCCAGTTTCTTACTTTGCAGATTAACACAGATAAAAGAGTAATGTTTCTGTCTTTCCCCATCCAACACAGCTCACTTCCCCTAGTGGGTTAACCAGTCTCCACAAATTCATACTATTCTTTTACTTCACAGAGTTAGTTGCTCTGTTTGTTGTCTGCCATGTTGAGCTTACAAAAAGACCAGCATTCAGTGGAAAGACTGTTCCCCAAGATGCATCTGAAACGAAAATTATACTTGTATAAGTAAAAGTAAATTAAATTACAAAAGGTATTGGTGCCATCAGGCTCTTGTGAAATTTCAGAGTATTTAACTGTTAAAGCTGTTAAACTATTAAACAGTAAAAAAATACAAATTCTGTTGTTATGTGCACAAAATAGAGCTTCAAAACAACAGATTCAGGGTGTTTGTTCAAATTCAGGAACAAAACAATCAAGTCAAGATGCTGTGAAGACATTTCTTCAATTAAAAGAAAGTTTGAGCAACTGAAGATTAAAGATGAGGCTCATGTTTCTGCTTTACCAGCAAGAAGGAAGGGACATGATGTGCCCTTAAGTTTTTCATCACCCAAACTAAGTACACAAACTGTTCTGATACACAAACACCCAGTGAAATAATAATATGTGAAATACATCACATAAATGCTTGCACATAAAAACATATCAGAGATTTTGGAAAGTTAGTGTAAAAGTGAAATACTTTAGCATGTGAGTTCTAGTTTTTTAAGATTATTCTATCTATTTTTTACTGTAAGGATTGTATGCTTATGGATTTCCAGCTGTAGTACAAGTGTCTATACAGGAGGTATGCTGCTATTTGTGATTTGTCTGTATGTGTATATATATGCACACAAAGTATGACATGAACTGTGTGAAACTTGGAGCTGATTTATATTGTGTAGAGAAGGAAGGTAGGGTTTTTACGTGCAGCAGTAGAAATTGGGAGATTTGTGCCCTGAGTGTGTTCTGACAGAAATATGTATGTATCTCTGAAAATAATTACTGCAGATATATATTCTTGGTCCATTTGTAGACTATTATCCTGCCTAGCTACATAGTTTTAAATTAGAGATGTCCATGAGGAGGAATTCCTGGCAGGATAAAAACAAAGTAGAATCTTGAAGATAATCGTGAGTCCTAAATGAAACATCAGGAAAGCCATTAACTAGGAATCATGCTCAGCCTGACTCTGACCTGGGCTGATGGAGTTTCTTCTTTCAGTCAAGGTTAGAGTGGAAGATGATACTTATGAAATCTTAAAGATGCTGTCCTACACAGAGAAAGGGGTTGAGTGAACTCTTCAGGGAGTGTCACTGAGTGCTGACAAGGACTGACGCATACCATGAGTGGTAGCAGACTTTCTATATGACCTTGGCCGAGTCACTTAATCCCTCTGTGACTTGGTTTCCTCATCTGCAGAATTAGGTACAAATAATAATACTTCCCTGCCTTACAAGGAGCTGTGGAGATTACTTCATTACTGTTTGCCAGGTGTGTTCAGAGACAAACAGAAAAGATGCAGTGAAAATGTGATTAGTTATTGCTGGAAACCTGTACAATCTAAACCACCTTGTCGATCGTGTCTTGGAAAATATATTATTAATTGGCTGTTGCTGGGGAATCTGATATTATCAGTAACCACACAAGCCCATCATACCATCCCTTTTTCCTCTGCCACCTTTATGCTCTTGTATTCAAGTAGTTGTGCACATTCTAGGATGGCTGCTTTTAGCTGCTATAAATGATGAACCTGAGATACCACACCCCACACCCACTCCCCCCAAAGCTAAAGTCCCATTCTGTTACCTAGGAACTTCTGTATAGAATGACATAAAGGTAAGTAATAACCTTCCTTGAGTTACAGCTTCCAAGAAGTGGATCCCAAGTGTTTAAGTTGATTCTGAAGTCCAAAGGAATTGCCATTAGTGTGAGCATCTTTCTTTTGGCCAGGAGATTGAAAGAAACTCTTACAAGCTTCAGCTCTGTGCTTATTAGTACCAGATGTGTGCATTTTTCTCATCACACAGGATATCAGTTATGGATATGCAACAGCATTTCTCTCATATTAGCCAAAACTCAATCAGTCTAAGCAGTCAACATCTTTGAATTCATGAGACTGAATCAACAATGTGAATTTATACCAGTCAGTGTTTTGTATCATGCACCTATGATATTTTGACCCAATAATGGCAGGTTGGTAGGAGCTCTAAAGCTAAACTTATATTAATGAACCCTAGCTGAATGAATTAACCAATATATGCATTGCATTAGCTCCACTATCCAGGTGAATCCTTTAGGCTACAGGAACTTAGAAATAACCTGTAAATCTATTTCATCTGTGCTTGAAGTCTTCCGGATCCAAAGATGCAAATTACATACAAAGAAAATTTTAGAATCATAGAATCCTAGAATGGCTTGGGTTGGAAAGGACCTTAAGTTCCAACCTCACCCTAGACCATGTCACCCAAGGTTCTGTCCAACCTGTCCTTGAACACTACCAGGGATGGGGCAACCGCAGCTTCTCTGGGCACCCTGTGCCAGCGCCTCAGCATCCTCACAGGGAAGAGCTTCTGCCTTAGATGTAACCTGAACTTCCCCTGTTTCAGTTTGCACCCATCGCCCCTTGTCCTGTCACTACAGTCCCTGATGAAGAGTCCCTCTCCAGCATCCTTGTAGCCCCCTTCAGACACTGGAAGGTGCTCTGAGGTCTCCACGCAGCTTCTCCAGGCTGAACAGCTCCAATGGTCTCAGCCTGTCAGTAATATCAGTAGGATGTATGTTTAAGAGATCATTTAGCTTCTCTGTGACTGTGAAAAGGGTGAATTTTTGATTGTTAATCTTACAGCTGCTGTTTCCTTTTAGACTGCGAATCTCAGTAGTGGGATCCCTCTTCTACAGTATCTTCTGTCCTATGAACAGATGTTTACATTTGCTTAATGATGCCCATGGAGTCTGGTAAGTCACTAACGAATGGTAGTCACAGTGGCTTATATGAAGTATTGCCTATGTTTGCAGCCACACCCAAGCACTCACCTTAAAGCACATAGGACAATACTGTTTGTTAGCTTGCACAATGCACAAGATAAGGTGGTGCAATGTTCACATGTCATTGCTGTTGTGTGTGCTGTCCATGTCAGGTGTTTCTCCTGAGCAGCACATAAGACTATGGCATTCATAAGCTATGCACAATCGTCTTTTTCACCCTCATCTACTATGGCAGAAAAGGTTCAGTAGAAATAATCCATTTGTTCACTCCCTTTCTACTCTTTTGTAGTCAAGTCAAACCTTTTTTTTGCTTGCTAATTCTCATTAGGCTCCCAGTGACATCACCTAACTAGGACTTTCGGGGTGTGGACCATTGTTATTTATAGAGTACCAGACTTAGACTACTGTTGGCAAGGTTTAGATAAGACAACTAACATGAGCAAAGACAAAAAATGAAAGACAACAAGGAGTTGAAAGTTTTTAATATGTGAGAAAGGATCATTTTTTTATCTTTTTCCCAGTAAAAATGTAAGTTTGCTGAATTACTAGTTACATGTTTATTCAGTGTACATGTAATATATTTCCTTAATAGTGGAACATATACTGTCTAAATTTTAGTTGGCACTTACAATGCACTATTTTAATGCAGTCTTCTTTTTGTGAAGAACAACACTATACTCAGTTACAGCAAGAGCTATTTTGAGCAGTAAATCATTCTGCTCTATTATATGTTGGTGTATTTTTAAGAAGGCAATATAATTATTGAAAGCAGGAAGTATAATGTTCCCTTACAAATAAAAAATGTGGTAATACTTAAAGGCCTTGGAAATAGGATATAAATATTGACACACTAGTATAAGGCAGAAGAAATACTGGTTTTGAAGGAAAAGTAAATATATATCTTCATATAATCATTATCATACAATTCACACAGCCTAGTAAGGATTCTCACCACTAAATTTAGACTAGAATGTGTTTCAAAATAACCTCAGTTGAGTACTTTCAAGTTACAGAGAGTATGCTGGAGGATTGCAGCAATGATAACATCCGCTTAATAGCACTAATAGTGAACAGTAAGCAAACCACTTTCATTTGGAGATGAAATGTAGGATCTTCCAGAAGTATCTCTTGTGGATATTTCTTGTGATAGTCAGAGTAAGCATCAGGAACGCAAATTTTGTTTTTTAAGATATACAGGGATTTTTCTTGACCTTCCCTCTTTGAGCAAGGAGGAAACAAAGACAAGGACTGGGAGAGTTTGGGAAGGCAGCTGGCATGAAGAGGAGGCAATGATGTTCAGTAATAACTGTTTTCTTTGTCAGCACAATGGAAAATAGTGTTCGGAAGAAATAAAGTTTCTTTCTCTTCCCACTCACTTTTATTGTTGCATGAAGTCAGTTTGGAGTACTCAACAAAAGATGTGTATGGTTATAAACTCACCTCTTCTTATCCATAAACCCACTTCTTTTGCACATTGTCTCTGAAAATGATTTCTGGTGGTGACTGGATTATCATTCATTGTCTCCCAGCACACCTGAGGTATCCAAGCAAATAGTCTGTCAATTCTCCCAAATCAAAGCAGTTTGATTAGGATACCAGACCCTGGTGAAAATAACCCTCTCATTTTTTACTTTGTTGTTTATGCTGACATTAGCTGAAGCACTGTTATGCTTTCTTGCATTTCCAGTGGCAATGTAGCAGATCAAAAAGAATCTTTGGCTCAGAAGCTGCAGAGAGCAGGCTGAAGGTTGTTGAGGGTCATGAAGGCAGTTGGAGCTCCTGATGTCAGTGAGGAAAAAAGAAATGGGCTGTTTGATCTGATTTGGTTTGAAGAGCTTTTAGTAGAAGCAAAATGTTTCTAGAAAACTCCACCAGCATTTCCAGTCCTTTATTCAAACAGATGCTCTTTTGCTTAGGTGATTAGCTGGCTGGATTCCCCGTTGTCCTCTGTGTATCCTTTACAGGAGGGATCCCCTTTCTTTCATTGTTCTAAACTCTGGCCTCCTGGCTTGTTCCTGAAATGAATTGGTGGCACAAATCTAATGTGTGTATTTTAAAGAAAGACCAACAAACTCTGTATGGGCAACTATACATTCAGGTATCTTAAAAAATAATAAAATAAAATAGCTAAGATTCCCACAAGAATATGCACAAAGGCATTCCAAGCACCAGGAAAGCACATGTGCTCCAGCATTGAGTTGATCTGCTCTGGCACAGTAGTTTCAGTACGTAGCAAACTTTGTAATCATGGTTTCACCAGAGTCAGGAATTCACCACTAGTTCAGTCAGTATTTAATTCATGATCTCCAAATTGTCCTTTCAGGTGTGGAGACCTGAAAAGACTTCTTTTTATTGGCAGTTCTGGAGAGCAGGTAAATTAAAACTGAATCAGTGCCCTAGGTTTGATTCAGTGGAAATACTGTTCCTTTGAAATAAACCACAGTGTATTGTGTAAGAGCTGGGGCAGCAGGTTTACAACTCTCACATTGTAAACTAATGGTCTGAGTCTTTACCAGCTTATTCAGTATAGTATTTTATTAGTGTTACAACCAGCATAATCATCTTGCTTGTCTTATCTATGGTTCTTTATAACCATGATATTACCAAGATTACAGCAATTCATTGCCTGACATTTGTGTATCTGTCAAACCAAATATTCATGGAGTACTGGTTGCTGCTCTGAGTAGCCTGGAGTAATAGTTCTGATCCCTCTGGTGACCTATTAGTATCTCCTAGATGGTAGTGAAGGAGGTCTTGCATATGTGCATTTGTTTATGTGTTTCTAGGGCAGTCAGTTGCTGTTCCTTTCCTGTGTCACGTATTTGATGGTGTTGTCAGTAAGCTGGTGTGTGTGTGTAACATGCACTTTCGTTGCTATTTATAATATGGTATCAATGGTTAGTTTGGTGGTACAGTAAGAGAAGGCAGATTACAATCTCTTCCCCAGTGGATAGCAGCAGATAGGAAGTCATGTCTTTCATAATGGAATAATGTAAATAAAATGCTCCTCATTAATTAAATGTAATTAACTGAAAGGGAATACAGTTAGTTAAATTCACTAAATCTTAAAAATAGAGACTGTTTGTAAAACACTGTCAGCATTTTGAATTGTAATTTTAATTCACGACCATCAAGATGTTGAAGAAGTTTCTTGTGAAAAGTCTTTGCGTCGTGGATTTCCTGTTATTCATTGGTTAAATGGAAATATCTGTCGTACTGTTAAGGTTCTTGAATCCAGAGGAGGGCAAGAAAGCTGATGAAAGGGCTGGAAGGAAAGTCCTATGAAGAGCAGCTAAGGACTGTGAGCTTGTCTAATGTGGAGAAAAGGATGCTGAGGGGCAACCTCATTGCTCTCTACCACTTCCTGAGGAGGTGAAGTGGGGAGAGAGGTGCTGAGCTCTCCTCCCTTGTATTCTGTGACAGGACGAGGAGCAATGGCTATAAACTAAAACACAAGAAGTTTCACCTCAGCATGAGAGGTGAAACCACCAAGAGGGTGGTCAGACACTGGAATGTGGTCAATGCCCCGGGCCTGGCAGCATTTAAGAGGCATTTGTACGATGGCCTTAGCGCTGAAATGATCAGGCAGATGGACTAGATGATTGTATATCTCTTCCAGCTGAAAATATTCTATCCTCTATGTCATCCAGCTTTCAGGCTTCTCCCAGTCTTCATCAGAGACCCTGTGAAAATGCTTCTGAAAAGAAAAAATAAGAAGTTAGTTTTTAATGCAGGTCAGATAAAATAACTTCAGGCCCTTCCCACAAGGTACATGAAATGAAACAGCCTCAATAATTCTTTACTCTGAGAAAATGCTTGGTGGTATTTGTAGAATCATAGAATCAAGTAGACTGGAAAAGATCATCCAGTCCAACCATTCCCAGCATTGCCAAGGCCACCACTAACCCATGGCACTGAGGGCCTTGTCTCCACGGTGTGTGAACACTTGCAGGGATGGTGACTCCAGCACTGCCCTGGGCAGCCTGTTCCAATATGTGATTGGAATTGTCCATGTCTTTTCCAGGTGTAAGAAAGGCATAGAAAAGTGAAAAAACAGCAGCAGAGCATCTCCTAGATACTCTCCGAGATGCTCTGAGGTCAAGTTAAACCAACCAGTGTAGAACACTTTAGGGGAACCGCTCATGAAAAGTTAGTTAAGTGTTTTGTGTAGCGTACTTCTGTGACTGTAATGAACACAGCAGTTGAGGCTATCACCCTGGAGAAGCCTTCCTTGTGCCAGGTTAGAGTTAGAGTTAGAGGTCGAGGGGCATGACTCACCCATGAGGAGTGCGGCGTGTGTTGTCCTCGCCCCATCTGGGCAGCGCGGTCCCACCTCTGCTGTCCTCATTTCCAGGGCAGGAGCATGGCTGGCCCTGATTGGCCACACCAGCTCCCCGCCTCGCCCCGGATTGGTTGAGCCTTCCACCTCCTCCCTCTCATCTTGCTGGGCCACCAGCACTGCCAGGCTGCAGCTCCTCCACGCTGACCACCGAGGGACCGGAGGTGCCCGCACGGAGGGAAGGTGTGTTGGTGGGGATGTGGTGGATGGGTGCACACTAACTGCTGGTACTTGTTCTCCGAGGCTAAGGAGGAGGTCTGTGGCTCATCAAGAGCATCTAGGAGAAGAAAAGAGAGGATAATACTCATAAATGATGGGGTTAGAAAGGGGTCTACAGGACTGTTGGCAGGATGGGCATGCCAGGACTATGCTTTTTCAAATTACAGAAAGGTGTTTATTATATTAAATGCTCTATATTTAAAGGCTTTTAAAACGACTTTTGTCTCTATTCAGAAATTTGCCTAAGGCTCTGGAGAAGCAAGCCACCAAAGCACCTCTTCCCAAGTCCACTAGACTTTGAATACTGTAGCTAAGTAACTAGCACATGGGGATTTAATTGTTGGCCCCAAGTCGTAGTAAACTAAATGTTGAAGTGGATATTTAAGGTAGCAGCTCAGGTACTGCAAAGATGAGGGCCATGTAGGCTCAGAGGAGGAAGGGATTGTATCTGTGATAAAAAAGAATTAGAATCCATTAGATAAAGGAACTAAGAAGACAAGTCATATTTTCACAATTATATCCAATTAGAAGCTTGCAAATGATACTTGGTTGACAAAATTCCTTCTTTTGACAAAATTGCTTCTATTTTATAAATATTTACTTTTAATTTCTTTACATTTTCCATGAAGAAAAGGTCAACTTGTGATGCAAGATAACATGATTGCATTGAATATGTATTGGAACTCAGGGTCCATTGGAATTTTTTTCTGCTCCTGCCTCAAGTCTGGACTTGGAGTTTTGTAAGATGCTGCTCTCTCCCTCTTCATCTAAAACCTGCTTCCAAAGGATGGCATGTTGAGCCTCTTAGGATAGCTTTGGAACTGTTAAGTCAGAGAGTTGATGCATGGAGAAGGCATCTCAGCTGTGTTTCAACTTGTTGTGCTTTCTTCTAGTCAGAAAAAAGAGGAAAGGAGATTTCACACTGCTTTCCTTTCGTGGCGGAGTGTAGCTCCAAACAGTTTTTCAGTACTAGCTGAACTAGTGCTAAGGACTCTGTGCTTTGAAATAGAACATCTAATTAGGAACAGTTTTTTCTTCCACCTCTCTGTGAGTCAGACAGAGATTTCAACAACACGTAGACTGGTTCATATTAAATCACTGTTTACCACATCTGTCGCCATAATAGCACCTACATGCTGTGTTTAAAGTTTAATTAGAGGCGGGCCATGTCCAAATCGTCACAAGAGATGGGACAACCGCACCCAGCACACTGATACCAAAACATGATGCTGCCCAGGATCCCATTGAAGTGACATTTTCATGGCACTTTTGGGAGGGATAGTCTCCCTCTGCTTTAAAGACATGGTAACTTGCATATGTATCCTGATTGCTGCACTTACTGGTTATGACACCACGCAAACCTCCATCTTCCTATAGGAAATCTTTCAACACTTCACAGTCACCTCTTTTATTATCTATTGACTCATGAGGCTTTTTAAAAAGCTACCCAGAGTTAAGTATATGAGTGTTTGGAATTGTGTTCTGAAGCTTTCCCTGCTGCTTCCAAATGCTCCTGTTACTTAATTCATTAGCACATGCAAAACCAAATGGTCTTCCACATTCATGTGCAAATGAAGATACACAGGTTGATGATACAAACTGAACATATCTCTTGTGTTTGTAAAACTTAAAAAAATCTCAAGTCAATTATCTCCTTTCTGTTACAGCTTATTGTATCGCACAAGGCAACCCTGTAGCAGACAGCATCGAATATAGTATTTGACTAAGTTCTTCTTGTGATTTAACAGTTGTATCAGCCCTTTTGTAGCTGGAACAGTGATGATATTCATAAGATGTAATGGCCTGACAAATTTTGTGGTGCCATGGTTGAATGTTTAGACTTTGAGAATGGGCCAGAAAATCTGGTATTAGACACCTGAGAATACTGCTGGGAAATGTTTCTTTTCTTTCCTGGAAACAGTTTACTATCAATGTCAGTGCTACAAGTGAATTTATAGTTCATTTAAGAAAATACATTTTCTTTCCACTGAGAGTCCTTGGAGACTGGACTTCAGTTCTGCCTCTTAGTTATTTCTGTGAATTTCTGTCCTGGGTATAATATTCTTATCCTATAGGAAGCATGCTGAACAATTTAGTAGTTTTAACTTGTTTAGAAGTTCCAAAGGAAGGACTTTGCAGAAATCTTGTTAAGTCCTTCAGGAAACAAATATCTTTAAAAACTTATAAGAGTTCTCTGGGGCATTTAACAATAGATTTCTTGGTTGTCTCTTGGAAGTGGGAGTAGGCAAAGCAGTCAAAAGAGACCATGTTAATCATGGTTAGAGCTACACAAAGCAGTTTGAGAGACCAAGGATTGTGTCTTAGCTCTTGAATAACAAAGGGACTGAGCTAAATCTGCTGGCTTAACCAGGAGGACTTTTGTTTAAATCCTTTTCCAGTCTAAAGCCATAATGCAGCAGACAGGGCTGTTCATGGATTGCTGGCATGTGTGTAACAAGAGATTGTATTTTCAAATGGAAATACTTGTGTCATATATTGCACTGCTCTGCCAGTGTATATAGGCAGTTTAGTTTAACTTATTTTCTTCAAAAGACATGAATGCAATGAAAGCCCAGCTCTCTAGTCTTGTTCTGTTTCCTACCCTGGAGAAAAGCAGCTGTTTGTCAAACATGGCAACTACTCAAAAGAAGTCACTTTAATCTATATTGTCTTTTTATTTCACAGATGACGAGACACCCCAGCTTCGTTTTTTTGTTCTGTGGGATATTTTTGCCCGGAACCCTTGGTTTTCCACAGACAAATACCTCAATTGATTGTGATTCTCTGTTACCAAACTATGAAGCTGTCCCACAGACATCTGCACCACCCTATATTATTGCTGTATCTTTTGATAACTTTGAGCCAGGAAACGAAGTCCAAGGTAAAAAAATCTACGTTTTTATCTGTCCCTCCCAGAATTCCCCCTTCTCACCAAAATTCTCCCAATTTCCCTCTCAGTTTAGTTCCATTTATTTTTTTATTTAAATCTCATTCATCTATACTAGAGATACTAATTTTTTTAAAATGTTTTATATATATGTATATATTTGTTTATACATTGTGTCCTTTATATATATATATATATATACACATGTATATCTCTTTTTTTATCTTCCTTGGCTAATAAATTTATTTTAACTTTATGCTATGATCTTTATGACAAAGTTAAAATGAAATGGGATGATGACTGGCCAAACCAGACTAATAATTAGTTGCTCTTCAACTTCGTATATGAGTATTTGCTGTTGTGTCAGGCCTCTGCAATACAAAGGGATCCTACTCAGTAGATGCTCACATGCTGTCATCTTACAGGAAAATAAAATCTCAGGGTGCAGTATAAGACAACTCAAGAGTGAGACATTTTGAGTCATACTTCTAAGAGCTGCATCCCAGATTTTATCGTACTGCAGGAGGTGGATCTATTGTGGCTTAAACCAACCTATTTATCTTCTTAATCCAAAATTGCTCTCTGGAAGGAACACCCTGACAGCCTTGTTTCTCCATACTATGATGCCATCTCATGGTGCTATCACACTTTAAATGGTTTGTTAATGCTGCTTTTTCTAGCCATTTGCTAGAAGCATGGAAGTGGGAGTTGTAACCTGTCACATACCTATTCTTCTATCTCAGTAGCTGAAAAAGAGCATTATTCATTAATGCTATTGCCTAGTTCACATTCTGTTTTACCTAAGCCCGGTAGCATGGATGTGCTTCCACAGAGGGTGGTATGTAGGGAGAAGAATGGAGAAGTGTCCTATTACAGCTTCCATTCTTGGAAAAACATGTGAATAGCTCCTACAAGGATGGGAGGACTCTTTGGTAGCTATTTTTTAAAGAGTATTGCCAGCAAAATGTTGAATGGCTGGATTTAAGTATAGACAGATTCTTCTGTGATTTTGTATGGGATTTACCATGACAAAAATACTGAATCCCAAATGTTAATAACCTTTTTTCTCCCCCTTTTTCTTTTAACCATGCCTTTCTTGCTTTAGCACTACTTTTTATTGCTTCAGATTGTAAAGTGTCCAGTACCTGGTCTCAGGGATCTACATTGTTACCCCCCAGTTGAGTTCACTGCAGTTTCACTTGTGGCATGTCATGTCCCAACACTTTTGCAGTTGCATTTGTGCTTGATTTAACAGTGTGTCTAAGCTGTTGATGTCATCCCTCCTATGAGACCTGTGAAAAATTGGTGAATTAGGACTGAAATTTGATGACAAATGGGAAGGCTAATTATGGAGGTGTTATTGTCAAGGAATGATTGAGCCTTGCCTTGTCTTCTGTGCCATTCCTAGTCTGTCTGTCCTTATTTTTAATGACTACACATAGATTTGGGCATAAACCCATTACTCTGATTGTATTTGTGAAAGTGCTTAATATTGGCATTAGCAGAGCAAGTTTATGATAGATCCTAACAAATTTGGTTATGCCTGTTTAAATTTACTTTTAACTGGGATATGCACAAACTGTTCTCTTCCACAGTCTTCTGAGCTCCTTCAGTAACAAAATTGAGAAGTCAAATTGAGAAGCTCATAATCACTAATTTTTCATATTTAATAGAGAAAATGAGAGCCAAACTCTCTGGTTCCTCTTTTTCCAGTTATAGCACATAAAAAAAAGGGGTCTTGCAATTCAGCATTAGGCAAAAGTTAATCTTTTCTGTTCAAACAGATGTGGAAAGAAATGTAATTCTCTGTAGCTTTTTTGACTCCGTAGGCCTAATTAGACAGAAAATAACCTTTTGGTCAGCAGGGCCATTGGCTTGTATTCGGAGTATGAATGTGGAGCAAATGAGATTAATGAGACAGTTGCAGTCATTCAGTAGGGCAGGGTTACTTCTAAAATTGCCACTAAATTAGATATTTCATGTTACTTTAAACAGAAATGCCTCTCCAAATTTCTTCCTTTTTCTTTCTTGCCATTTCCCTGATTATTAACATTTTTAAAAGCTGAACAACTTTTAAAGCACTTTTTCTACATGCAGTCTTGTGCTTTGCAGTGAGGGAAATCAGTTGTGAAACATTTAAGAGCTTTTAGTTGTGTGTGAAACTTAAATTTCTCAAAATGTCTGTTTTCACAGTGACTCTGGAAGCACTTCAAGATGTTGGGTTTAAAGGATTTAATCTACAAGCTCGAGAAATAGATGGAGATGTTCCTGTTGGTACATTTAAAATTACAGATCCAAACACTAAAGGCATGGAGTGTCATAACGTGACGGTACGTGTTCAGTTTTTGGAATACTTACTTGAGCTTAGTTTCCTTTTAAATATTTTAATCAGAATTGACAGAAGTAGTGAGCATTTTTTGTAGCAAAGTTATTTCATTAATAGAGTTAAAAAATTTAGACTTGCAAAAGAAATACATGTATGTTCTGCATGTGGAATGAATCTCATAGAATCTATGTGGCGCTTTTTAGGAGGACATCAGTCTTCCCTCAAGAGACAAAAAAAGTCACTTTTGTATCTTATATAATTATATGTATTTGTTTTTAATTGCAGAATTCAGCAGTAAGTCATGCCAATTCAGATGTGAAACAGAAAGTTACAACAACATGGATTGCTCCCCATGGTGTTAAAGATCTTCAATTTATGTAAATAATTGTTTACATTTTTTCTTTTTCTTCCTTGAAATTTTATTTCTATGGATTATTTTGACATTGGTTTGTGTTGCTCTTGCTGATGTTCTTGTCTTGCCGCAATTGTGGGGTTTTCATAGTTTGCTGTAACTTTCCACTGTATCCATTAAATAACATAAAATCATAGAATCATGGAATGGTTTGGGTTGAAAACCCCTAATGCTCATCCAGTTCTAACCCCCTGCCATGGGTAGGGACACCTTTCACTAGAGCAGGTTGCTCCAAGCCCCTGTGTCCAACCTGGCCTTGAACACTGCCAGGGATGGGGCAGCACCCTGTGCAAGGGCCTCAGTGCCCTCACAGGGAAGAACTTCTGCCTAAGTGCTCATCTCAATCCTCCCTCTGGCAGGTTAAAGCCATTCCTCTTTGTCCTGTCCCTACAGGCCCTGTCAAAAATCCTTCTCCAGCATCCTTGTAGGCCCCCTTTGGGCACTGGAGCAGCTCTAAGGTCTCCCTGGAGCCTTCTCTTCTCCTGAAGAGAACAACCTGAACTCTTTCAGCCTGTATTCCTAGGAGAGGTGCTCTAGCTCTCAGAGCATCTCTGTGGCCGCCTCTGATCTCTCTGTTGTGTTAGGGGCCCCAGAACCGCACACAATACTCCAAGTGAGGTCTCACGAGAGCAGAGTAGAGGAGCAGGATCACCTCCTTCAGCCTGCTACTCATGGTCCTTTTGATGCAGACCAGGATACAGTTGGCTTTCTGAGCTGCAAATACACACTGGCAGGTCATGTTGAGCTTCTCATCAGCACCCCCAAGTCTTTCTCCTCAGGGCTACTCTCAAAACATTTTTCCATTTTAAGGTATAATAATAAACATATTTATATTTCCATAAATATATACATTTATATAAATGTGTATATAAATTTATATAAATGCTTATATAAATTTATATTATCAATTATTATAATAATATAAAATGAACACTGTCCTACAGATGTTAATATATGTAAATAATGTTATTAATGGATCTTTGAGTAACCAGTTTTTACACTTTGGCCTCTTTAATTACAGGGGTAGCAATATGAATATAACTAAGTGAGTACGTGAAGTTCGAACTAATTAGTTAAAGCTTTTTTCATTTTGAACAGCAGAACAGTAGTTTGATGTAAATGCTTGTAAGACAAATTTAAGTTTACAATCCATGAACTAATTGTTGCAAATAGAAGACAGATTTATCCTATGTTCAGAGCTCCTATTCTTGCAGATCTGATGCTTGTAAAAATATCACCTGATCTACAAAAATGCATGTTTGATGTAATTGGAAAATATCTAAATATTTGATCTCAATACTGTTTGAGCATAGATTTACAATAGGGGCCTTGCTTCATTAAATCTTGAGGAAAACAAAAAAGGGCAAAAGAACAAAATTTAAAACCACAGTCATTTCCTGTCATTAATGCCGTGAAAATCAGTTCGTGATCATAGAGCTTGTCAGCGCAGGAAAGAGGTGTGACAATTGTTATGGACATTTGATCTGATAAGCCTCACTGAAGTCAATGCTTCTTGAAATAGTGCCCATTCTGCTCCTTCTCAGCATCTGTTTTATTTATCTTCAAAATAGTTCTGGATGATAACACAGTAACTGGGAAAGCGAAGCGTTCTGGGAAATGATGATGTTCTTTTCAGTTTTGGACTGCACACTCTTAAAATCAAAACAGTGGATTTTCTTGGCTGGGGGCAGAGGAGGGAAGAGAGTTCATTGGTAATTTATATTGAAATAATTTGATAGAAAGATAATGGTTATTTTGTTCTCTCTCCAGTGCAACTGTTGTTCAAGATCTAGAGAAATTCTGGGTTGGAATTCAAAGCAAAACTCTCACACCTACACATTCTGAGTCAATTAATGGGACAGGAAAAAGTAAAAGGAAGGTATGTTTTGAGTGAAAGGAAACTAACAATCTAGTTCTTAAAACAATCCATAGCATAAAGACAAAGAAAACCAAATTGGTCATCAGGATAACTCAATTATACTTGTGGTGTACTATGCTAATCTAAAGCATAGTACACCCATCTGAAGCCTCAGTCACTGGAACAAGAGCTGTGTAGCATATTCTTAGAAATGAGTTTGGTTACTCTTTAGCCAAGAATTATGCTTATATGAAACATCTTAAACATGACTGGCAGCTAAAGCAAAGAAAGTCTGTTCAAATATACAGTATTGGTTCTTGGCTGTAGCAATACTGATTTATGTCATCTCGTGATCTAACCAAGAGTGAGTACCTTGATTTTGTCTCTCTCTCCTGTTTCCTATAATAAGTTGCTTTTTTTTTTTTTCCGCAGTAAATAATTTCTGCTCTTTCCCCCCAACAGGTTATGATAGCACTAGAATGTAAGAAGGTAAGAGCAGTTTTTCTTCAATTTCCCAGTTTTTAGAATTCCTGTCATACTGGCCCAGTTGTTTCATGGTTATAGCACAAAAAGTTATATTGTCCCATTTAAATTACTTTCCTAGTAAGATCTCATTTCTGCCTATATTCTTGTATGCAGTTTTGAATTAATTTTTAATTAGTTAATTAATTAGTTAAATTAGTTAATAATTAATTTTTAATTACTTAATGTCAGTTCTTGGGTCGGATTGTTACAATGTGTGAGGTATTGTAAGCAATGAAACACTTGACTCCTTCATTCAGACATGAATGTGCATTCAGTTGATTTACTGTTTAAAATAGTGTAGTACTTATACACCAGTCAATAAACAGTAACTGGAACCTGTATTTTCTTGCAGCTTGGGGGGACTTACACAACACAAGGCGGATGCGTCATGGTAAGTATTCTTTCTCCAAAGACATTGAAACACTGCTAATTGCTCAAGACCTCAAGAGCCAGTCAAAACCTGCTTCTACTCAAATCTTTATCCATCTTGTTGCACAATTAATTTTTCTATTTGGCAATTTACCTTGGTTGATGAAAGTCCCAAACTTCCTAAATGGTCATCAACCTTGTTCCCATTTCCTCCTGCCAGTTCTCTTGAGCTGATTTGGAGTAACTTTCTAAGAGAAGTTTCCTTTCTTCTGTCTTCCCTTTTTAGTCATAGTGCTTGCTTGCTTTTAAAGACCACTTATTGCAACAGCTCTGAAAACTTGCCTTTTGCAAATCATCATCTACTTATAGAATTCAAGTATTTGATTTTATTTTTCTGAAAGCTATCACTGGCAGCTAAGAGAAGAAACCTCTTTTTCTTCTTTTCTTTCTCCCAGCAAATATGCCCTACATGCCACAGTGTTCAGTGATTAGATAGTCATACCACTAAAAAGTTTTCATATACTTTTTAATGATCTTGACAGTGTAGATCTCCTCCTCAATGATGCACATCAAGTATATGAGGCCAGATAAAAAAGGGTGCAAGCAACTGAATTATGTTGATTTATGCCAGCTGTTTTGGTATAGTTTTGATTATTTGATTTTAACTTTTGATTATTTGATTAAAAATTCAGAGAACTTTAAAGATCTCTGAGATAATTTCAATAGTATCAGTTGATATAATGAAGTCAGAGAAGACTATCTTGTATGTTGCTCCTTTTCCCACTAGGTAGATCTTTCTTTCATAAAAAAAAATCTAAAAATAAGCTAAAAATCAATTTTCTGCAAAATAATAAATAGCATTTTGGTTTCTTTCCAGGTTGGACCTTCCAGTTCCTCTCAGAGCAGCTATTCAGGCAGTCCGGTAAGAGTTCTAACTTCCAGTAACCTCAAACGACTAAAACTCTGTAACTACAGCGTTCTCAGGTGATCTAATACTGTACTGAAATACCACCTCTGCTAGCTAATGCAGAATGAGTTATTGTTCCATTGAACTGTGTGTCCAGTACATGGACTAGGTTCAGCTTCCTACACTCTGTTGAATTCAGTAGATTGCTGTCAGTATTCTTAACTACAAAAAGCTTCACCATCTCTGATCTCACACATTAAATGTTTTTATCAAGCTTTAACTTGACCCTTTTGCAGAAAGATTCCTTCCATCTTCCTAGGGGATTCCTACCTGTGTATACAGCAAACACTCTGTGCATTCAGTCAAGCTGGTTTGTTGCTGACCCCTAGGAGTGTTCCCTGTGATCTGAAGCCTTTGCATATAGAAACAATAAGTGTGAGATGTCCCTGCCCATGGCAGGGGGTTGGAAGTGGATGATCTTTTCAACCCAAACCCTTCTATGATTCTATGATTCTAAGAAGTAAAAGGACCCCCTCACTGTGTGCAGTGCCTTTCAGAAAGAGGAAACTGCAGAGATGGAATAATTTCTTTTCCATTTGTCATAGTGAGAATGATAATTTTATAAAGCAAGCATAAGCATTTGTATTGTAATCCAAATATATTATTATAAAATCATAGAATGGTTTGGATTGGAAGGGACCTTGAAGATCTAGTTCCAACCCCTCTATGGTTGGTCTCCATGATCTTAAAGGTATTTTCCAACCTAAATTTTTCTGTGGTTCTATGGTATTTATAAAATACAGAGCCATAAAATCATTTCTTTTATAGTTTTGGAATTATGCATGTGTTTCACTGACTTCCCCACAGATTTTCTCCAAACTTCACCAGATACTCATGTGTATATTAAAGCTCCACTATAATGTCTGTATCACTTTTAACAGCAGATTATACTTGCAGTTGAAAATTTAGGGACTTCGCTGACTAGTTAGCCTTTTAAAGCTTCTGGGGAGTGTATGTCTGCACTCTCATCGATTGCTTTCACTTCCTTAATCACAGAAATGGATACTTGTGTTCTAGTTAATTACCTCCACTACCATAACATGCCTATTTGCACTTGAACTGTCAGATGCTTTCTGGTATGTCTCCAGTTTCTTGAACTGAGCTTCTCAAAGATGTATTTCTTACTACTTATTAATGAATTATCTGGTAATACTCCATTAGTTCAGTCTTCACTACTTGTAAGCAGAATCACCAGCCTCTGAGAATACCAATTGTTTTGATGTCTATATACTAAATACTGATTTTTCTTTGTTGTATTTTCTTCAGATATGATACATACTCTTTCCTAAGAGTTAGGTTTCTCATCCTGTCATTTAACTGCATGAAGTTGTTTATTTTTTCTGAAATACAGACCATTTAGTAAAACAACTTATAGCTTTTGAAAGGTTGTACAACCAATGGCAAAGTTATACAAGATCCAGATGATGACTGACTTAGAATTGATACAGCCAGATGCCAGTGAACTGGTAACCTTTGTGCTTGCTTATCCCCTGTTTGCACGTACACATTCTCAATTGTACAACTTTTCACACCGTAAGCAGTAGGGCTTCTCTTTTTTTCTGCCCCGCCTTTATTCTTTACATGGAAATAACTGACTCCTGTTTTTATTTCAGAATGCAGTAGTCTACACAATAAGCAAGAATGGATGTGGCCCTGTAAGCACTTCTCTTACTTTTGCTTTTTTGTCCCCTATAAACTATATTTATACTAATTCCTAACCTTCGACTGCATTATTTATGAGTGTTCATGTGGGAGTTTCTTTTGTAAGTAGAAAATACTGGAGTGAGCAAGAAGATGAATATTACAGTTTATTCAGTATTATGAAGTACTTGGCAAACAGAGATGTTAAAAAGTTAAATGGAAACCTATGGATCATGGAATCATGATCCATGCATGACATTACACTCATACATCTACTCAAGATAAAAATGATGCAAATTGGTCTGCATGTTCTAAGTTGCTACTCAATACAAAAAATGACAAAAAAAAGCTTGAAACAGTCAAGTTTAGTCTTTCTATGTCGATGACAGGGTTTTGCTTATTTTTTCATAGTATAGTAAGTAAACAAAAATGAGCTAGTCATAGGTAAGCACTGTCAGTTGCCACTTCCAATTAGAAAAATGAGGATGACACAGCTCCAACAAGGACAATGTTTCCAAAAATGTAAACCATTCCTGTCATTCTGTAAGCTGTAAAATTCATCACAATGTCTATTGTGTGTTTGCAAAGAACAACAAAGTTACAGTTCGGAGGGGGACCATTGATGGTATTAATAAGTGGGATTTCCTTCAAAGAAGGAGCTATCAGTACTTATGCTGGACCTTGCTATTTTATAGTTGATTGACTGGTGCCAGTCAGGGAGGTGTTAATTCTTATTTCTTTCAAGTTTCCACTTCCTGATTGTTACATATATATGTACATACACATGACATAGATGATAAGTTTGAATCACAATCTTTACATTAAATCTTGATCATTTATTTCTAATAAATGTCTTGACAGTGTCTGTTTTAAAATGTTTCCTGAGTACCACTAAATAATCATGAATATACAAGGGGCTATTTTGCCTGGTGTCTGAAGTGTGCCTTTAAGCAATTACAGAAGAGAAATAACTAATTTCATTTTGTTTTTAGGGGGGTGCTGCTGATGCCTATAGTCAACAAGCCTGTAGAGATGTAAGTTGGTTATATATGTGTTTACTGGTTGTCGAATGCTGTGCTCATCTCCTTACTGAAAATTTTTTGTTCACGTCTGCAGAGTTACATTATTCTTCCTAAATATACTAAGGAAACTGGTGGTAGGCTGAGGTATTATTCTGAGGTTAAAAACCAAAATTAAAAGGTGTTGCACTCACTTCCTCAGAAAGTAATAATTTATGTTACAGTTGGTACTCATTGCCTGTTATAAATGCCTAATTTGTCAGCTTACTAAAATGTCAGAATTCCTAACTGCATAATGCTCTTTGTCCGATAAGAGTAATTGTCTTTGGCTATTGCATATTGTGCAATACTATTTGGGTTTCTATTTGCAATCTTTGTGTATTAATCAAATGATTTTTTAATAAGTAATTTCTATTGTCAATCTCAGTTATTTCATTTTCACCTGAAAACAGGTTTATTTCAAAACCTGACATATTTCCCATTTTTAAAACCATAAAAGCAAGTAAGAAAACACTGTCAAATATCTGTTAGAAACTGAAACTGTAGCAAAGAAACTACTTAATGATATGCTTAACTTTAAATAAATCATTAGATATGTTAATTCCTAAACGTTAAATATATTTCACCTTTGCTTACTATGTAAGTGTAAACTGTATTTGTGATAGAGCAACATTAATCTTATGACTGCAGTAGAATGTTGGAAAATCTTTTCTTCAGTTGCGTTTAAGCAAGTTCTGTCTACTTTACTACTGCCCTAGATTTATTTACATAGAGATAAAATCAGTTTGATTTGAAGTGTATATCCTCTAAGAAAAAAGAAGTGATGACTTATCTATATAATTAACAAATCATTATGTAAATATATACCTGATTTCTGGTTTTATTTCAGAGTGCACCCTCCAGCAATGGTATTTCCTATGGCCTGGTAACTATGTGCTTTTCAACATGTTTTCAGCTTCCTAAGCTATTCAGAAACCAAGCAGTAATGCCAAACTTTTACCAAATAGTAATTAAGTTCATGGAAGGGGATAAAGGAGCACTGTATCCAAATGGTTAAGTAATAATGGAAATAACTTCAACAGACGAATTATATGCTTAATTCATGTTGTAATATCAGCTTTGTTAGAAGTTATTTACTTCTGGTTTGCACAGAAACTCCATATTTGTTCTGTGAATAAACACCAGTTACTTTTATTATGATTTTCCAAAAGTCAGTGCTTTCATTGATAGTTACAATGAATTAAAAGTGTATTTTGTGGATTTTGCCTATGCAATTGTATACATGATTTGCTGAAATGCAAAACTTTGCTGCAGATTATTTTATGCTTCTTTTAACACATTTCTCATGGCACATCCCATTTATTCAAGTTCACATTTCAACAGTAGGCTTTTCAGTTTGAGTGGAATGGAGTTTGGGTTGGTTTCTGTTTTGATGATGGTAGAAGAGATTAATTTGTTTCTACCAAGAGTTTATTATAAACAAATTCCCAATTGGATGTTGGATGAAGCATTTGCAGCTCTTACACAGTGCTGTGGGAAGCTCACAAAATAACTGGGGCTTGTAGGAAAAAATTAAACCAGGCAATTTCTTTCAGTCTTTCATTTATTAATTGCCAATACTTAAATATTTTTCATCAGAATCTTATTTTGCTTGGTATTTTAGGGAAATTATGTTAGCTCTAACATTCTTGTGACAAATAGTGCTGTAATTAATTTGTCATACGCTTACCTAGTGCTGTAATTAATTTGTCATACACTTACCTAAGTAACAAATGGGTTCTGTATTCTTTACAGTCTGTGCCTTCAAGCAGTTCAGAGTCCAGTAAGAAGGTAAGCTCTCCTTTTCAATTCAAAGGGGAAACATACTTAGAGATAGCTTGGCATTACTCCTTTTATTTCAGTGGTGCTACAGTTCCTTTTACCAGCTGGACAGAGCCTTGGATGACGTGGTCATGAGGCGACACTGCCCATGGCAGAAGGTTGGAACTGGATGATCTTAAGGTCCTTTCCAACCAAAACCATTCCATCATTCTAAGGCTTCTCAAGGTTTTAACCCAGACTGAGTCATATGATTTAAATCAGTTTGGCTCTTAGATTCTTTATGCTAACTAGCTGTGCTGTGGTGGCTTTTGTTGGTAGTTGACTTAACTGTATGTAAAATAAAATCCATACATGTTTATGTTGACTTGCTTTTAAAGAGTTAGCATAGTGATTGTGAGGTAATGAGGACTTTAAAGGTTATAGGTTATGCAGTTATTATTTAGATGGGGCTGGAGAATGAGTGTGGCTCAAAGCAAGTGAAATGAATAGAATTCATATTACTGTATTTGACTGATAATATTTACATCAACTGTTCCTCTCAGTTCAGCCCCCAGGAGTGCAGGGCTAATTCTATGGTGTATGTACACCATTGTGTAAACGTAATGTACCCATTCATGTCCTCACAGATCTAGTTTTTTATTTAATTTCCCATTGTTCTAAGAATTCAAAACATCCTGATAGATTATTTTTTGTAATAGCTACTTTTAAAAGCATAATACTTCTCCCTGGTTTATACTAGAATTCTTCTGATAGCACTAACTCTCCTCTTCCTTTTTTACACCACTGGATAATACAAACTGTTTTCAGTCAAAAAAATTAAAATAAGGTGGGAAGAGAAGCTTCCAATTAGACAATATTAAAACCTTTACAGAAGTTACTACTACTGCATTTGGCTTCATTTTTTTGAATGGACTCAATACGAAGCCTTTTTTTTTAGCATAATGCTGAATAAAGAGAAAAGAAATTGCTCTTCCATTTTGAGGTGGAAAGTTGAAGATCAAAAAGGACACACAATATAGGCCAGTGGGTTTGGTACAATACATGAAATCCTGCTCCTGCCTATACAGCTGAGTTCTTGTGTGACTGAGAGCAAGTGTTTTACCTCCTTATACTCTTGTATATACATATATAGTCTTTTTTGATTGGTAATGTGCATTGAATGAGTTTATAAAAATAGTATTTTATAAAAGTGATCATACATAGCATTATTATTAGAGTTTGTAAATTTAGAGAACTCTGTATTCTTCTTTTTCCTAACATATTGAACTATCAAAGTAAACTCTATGATGAATAAGCAGCTTTCTCTTATTCCTCTGTAGGTTGTGGTGGTGGCCAACAGCAACCCTTTTCCACCTGTGGTAAGCACTTTTTCTCTACACTACTCAAAGTTCTGACTCAAAAAGCTTTGAAATACCTACAGGCTTACTTTGTCAGAAAGGTTCCTGGTGTATGGAGACAGCCCTTGGCAGGCATAGTTTACCCTAGGTGCATAGTTATCTTCAGGGAAAGCCAGTATTAAGATAGCTACAAAACTCATGGTTCTATGATTGCTGTAAGTACTTGCAGAGATACTGGATTAGCTGCAGATAACAGGTCTCTCAATGCATACAATCTCTGTTCCTGAATAGTTTGATTGTTTTTTTTTCTGTATCTATTGCAATTCACTTTTACTCTCATTTTTAAACTGTTCAATTTCCACTCTGCTCACTTGGAACTCACACAGTCAGTCAAAATTAAATTTAGCCTGAAGATGGTTAAAGAAAGTTTGTGTGATGAAACACTTGATAATATGTTTTTCTGATGCCTAGTTTCTAATCAAGCATCTTATTGTTCTAACCTGAGTGACGATTATAATCCATTTGTCCTATACTGTCCTTCCTATATCTTTCTTTCACATTTGGTTGTGTATTGTATCCAAAAGATAGGGCCCTTTTTCTGCTGCAATGTTCTGTTGGACAAGCTGTTGTACAAAATAACTAAAGGTTGTTTTCTTTCATTTGTAGCGTCACACCTATCCCCAGGTAAGCAGACTTTTATTATTTCTATAATAGGAATGTGGTTCTTATGGGATCAAACCAGTTGCCTCAGGGTGGTGTCTGCTACCCTTTTACCCTCTTGCCACCAAGTACAGCAAACAAGTGCCTAAATCAGTAATTGAATTAGTTTGTGTGGTGATATATGTCCAGTGCAGATGACAGTGAGCCAAGTCGGAGGGTTGATAGTGTCTTAACCTTCACTCACCATATCTTAAGCCAAGCTCACTGGTTGTGTAAAGAGGGCATAGCCTCTGCTCTGCTGCTCTCACCAGAAACTGCAATAGAACCAGACGCAAATGCAGAAAATTACTTAGTAGAGAGCTGAGGATAAAAAAATAACTAGTTTATTGCTGGGTGTTAGCACTTTAATGCTCAATATATTGCATATACAATCTTTCCCTTTATTCTCCCAAGCAAACCAGTACAACTTTGTGTTTTCTGTTTAACTGCACTCCATTTAAACAAGTCAAATTCTGTTATCTGATGTGGGGTTTTGATTTATTTTTTCTTTCAGAGTTTGGGAAGTTCTGCTGCTAGGGTCGTTATACAGGTAGACATTCTTTCTCCATTATGCTCAAGTTTCGACTGAAGCCCTGTGTCAATAAACTAATGATTCATCTCTTTGTGAATGACTAAATATGAATACCTTATGGGTATCTTAGATATCCATAGACTACAGTGGTGGAGTAGGGGGGTTCTATGGTTACAGCAAAGTGGTATTGTACTTGGCTGCTGATTAAAGACCATTGCATGTTTTCCACAGCCAAGAAATATGAAAACCTCTGTATGCTCATTCCATAGTACTCTCAAAATCTGCGAAATTTAATCATCTCAGTCTACTCAGCAAGATGCATGGAATTCTAGAACTTAAGTTTGAATGTTATTCACTATTAAATCAAATATGCATAAATCCTAACCTGAACAGTTCCATGTTCACTTAAACAGTCTATTTTTAAAATGTAAACAACTAGTTTAGTATTATGGCTATCACTCAGGAGTGTTTTTTCTGGGTCCTTTGCAATTTTAACCTACCTACCATTCTTCAGAGTTTAGGCTTTCCTTCCTGCATATGATAGTTCTTCAAACTGTAATGTGTTCTCACTTCCACTGAAAGATCAGTAGCAAGTTACCACAGCTGAAATATGTTTATTGAACATCATTGTTTGCAAAATGTATAACATTAGATCCTACCATCTATTAGATATAAGGATAGAGTTGCTTCTTAAAAAGTGTTATTACAGAAGAAATTTCTTTTAAAAGTAAATAACCATTTTTTGGTCCCTATGTAGAGTGCACCAAGACCACAAAGCAGCAGTACCTACGTTCTGGTAAGTTTCCCCAGCTTGGAAATCACTTATTTCCTACATGTTCAAATGTATTTCACAGGGTGCAGCTACTTCTATTTTTCTGGGGTTTTGTTCATAAAATTATTACCTGGTACTGTTGTTCAATTATTTTTGATTGAAATGCTCATAAGTGTATTTCCATTTGTGGTCAGTTGAAGTGGAATGTCTGCATTCCACTCAGTGTGTCCTCTGAAAGGGGCATAAAAGTCATGGCACTGAGAGTAAGTGATTCTAGGCTCAGTATCACACCATAAATCATATACTAGTAGATTCAGATCCCCTGTATATTAGATCTCACATAGTTGCTTATCCATATTGTGAACAATGGAGAATCATAAAGTCAAACCTGCATGCAATGTCTTTCGGCCTTACTAAAACCATGCAGACAAAGCTACTTATATGGAAACCAAGTGTGTGATTTAACAAATACTACCATAATGATAACAGAAATTGTTGCAGAGGAACACAATCGTAGTATGAGCTCAGGTACAAAGGTTATTCAGAATTCCTTCTATTTGGAGGCAGACAAAAAGAAAAAATGACAAATGTTTGTCAATATTATCTGTACCACTATATGCAGCCAGGAAGATGTGTTTCAGAAGGGTAGGTATGACTTCTAGGGACCAAAGCCCGGGAAACAAGTACTCAACAGCACTAACAATCAAATGCAAAAGGTTGGGAGTCTGCATCTGAAACTGATTCAAGACTTTCACTTTAGAATAGGGCAACCTATTTGCTGCACAGATGCCAGCAGCCTGCCCTGGCTGCTTTGGCTCAGGACAAGCCTTTCTGGGAAAACCTTGCGCAACTATACTTTCATAAACATGATGCTCTCTATAGAAGCCTCTTGTCAAGGTGTTAATTACCTTCTCTTTTTTACAGACTCCCCAAAGCAGCCAATACTCTGGCCAGGTGAGATTTCTTTCCTGAAGTGCAATGAGCTTTTCTCTAGGGGTCCTGCCTTGCAAATGGGATTTGGGGTTTGGCTGGGGTTTTTCCTTCCTGGTGTTGCTGAGTGGTCCTTGGTTTTGGTTTGTGCCACTGAGTGAAGGAAAAAGAACTGAGCATAGAGGAACTGTTAGTGGAAATGGGCTGTTCTGTTGCAGCTCTGCTGAGACTACAGCTTTACTTACGGCTGAGTTCTTGTCTTTCTTACAGGGCTCCCGACCTCAAAGTGTTTCTTACAGCCTGGTAAGTATCTGCCCTTCACCAGTCAGAGCACAGCACTATAGCAAGGGGAGTGCCATGGCCCTGCAAAAGCACTCAGCAAGCTCTCACAATGGAAACTTTGAAGGATGTTTTCCTGAACATCTGTATTTTCACACTCAAAATACTTTCTTATCTGGAATCCCAGCACATGAAATCATTGCACTCAGCATCACTGCAAGGGCCAGGAGGAGGTCTGGGCTCTTCATACTGCCCCACAGAGCTTTAAGATGTAGTTGCTTGCTTTTCCTAACACAGGCTGGATCCCTTACAAAAGGGGAGTAAGCACATGTCCTTGTCCTAATGTGGGCCAAGTTCCTGGGGCAGTAGCAGTTCTTATGGCCAGGGAAGCAAACTGGCTGTTCCATAGGAAATTCTTCACTGACCCCTCTGTGTGACCAGCACCATTGGCAGGTTTTTGATGTTTCCTTTGCCAGTTGCATCTCAAATTGATTCAATGCTTTCACTGAGAATAGCAAATAGAATATTTGCTGCACAGATGCCAGCAGCCTGTTCTGTCTGCTTTCTCAGGATATGCCTTTCTGGGAAACCCTTGCGCAACTATACTTTCATAAACATGATGCTCTCTATAGAAGCCTCTTGTCAAGGTGTTAATTACATTCTCTTTTTTACAGACTCCCCAAAGCAGCCAATACTCTGGACAGGTGAGATTTCTTTCCTGAAATGCAGTGAGCTTTTCTCTAGGATCCTGCTTTGCTAATGGGCTTTGGGGTTTGTCTGGGTTTTTTTTTCTTCTTGGTTTTTGTGAGTGGTCCTTGGTTTTGATTTGTGCTACCAAGTTAACATGAAGGAAAAAGAACTGAGCACATTGTATATACTCAGATATATATTCTATATACAGAAGAGCTGTTAGTGGAAATGGGCTGTTCTGTTGCAGCTCTGCTGAGACTACAGCTTTACTTACGGCTGAGTTCTTGTCTTTCTTACAGGGCTCCCGACCTCAAAGTGTTTCCTACAGCCTGGTAAGCATCTGCCCATCGCCAGTCAGAGCACGGCACTGTAGCACTGGAGTGCCATAGCACTGCAAAAGCACTCAGCAAGCTCTCACAGTTCTAAGTTTGAAGGACATTTTATATGAACATATGAATTCTCTCACTCAAACTTTATCCATGTGCTACTTTCTTATCTGGAATCTCAGCATATGAAATCATTGCACTCAGCATCACTGTGAAGGCCAGGAGGAAGTCTGGGCTCTTCATACTGCCCTGCACAGCTTTAGGATGTAGTTGCTTGCTTTTCCTAACACAGGCTGGCTCCCTTACAAAAGGGGAGTAAGCACATGTCCTTGTTCTAGTGTGGCCAAGTTCCTGGGGCAGTAGCAGTTCTTATGGCCAGGGAAGCAAACTGGCCGTTCCACAGGAAATTCTTCACTGACCCCTCTGTGTGACCAGCACCACTGGCAGGTTTTTGATGTTTCCTTTGGCAGTTGCATCTCAAATTGATTCAGTGCTTTCACTGAGAATAGGGCAACCTATTTGCTGCACAGATGCCAGCAGCCTGTTCTGTCTGCTTTCTCAGGATATGCCTTTCTGGGAAACCCTTGTGCAGCTATACTTTCATAAATAGTATGCTACTTATAGAAGCCTCTTATCAAGGTGTTAATTACCTTCTCTTTTTTACAGACTCCTCAAAGCAGCCAATACTCTGGACAGGTGAGATTTCTTTCCTGAAACGCAGTGAGCTTTTCTCTAGGATCCTGCCTTGCAAATGGGCCTTGGGATTTGGCTGGTGTTTTTCCTTCTTGGTGTTGCTGAGTGGTCCTTGGTTTTGGTTTGTGCCACTAAGTTAACATGAAGGAAAAAGAATTGAGCATCGAGGAACTATAAGTGGAAATGAGCTTAGCTGTTGTACCTCTTCTGAGAGTACAGCTTTGTTTACAGCTGAATTCTTGTCTTTCTTACAGGTCTCCCGGCCTCAAAGTATTTCCTATACCCTGGTAAGTATCTGCCCGTCACCTGTCCAAAACCAGCATTGGAGCAAGTGGAGTGCCATAGCACTGCAAAAGCACTCAGCAGGCTCTCACAGTGGCAACTTTCAAGGGCAATTCATGTGAATATGTGTACTCTCACACTGAAAATACTTTCTTATCTGGAATCCCAGCACATGAAATCATTGCACTCAGCATCACTGCAAGGGCCGGGCGGAAGTCTGGGCTCTTCATACTGCCCCGCACAGCTTTAGGATGTAGTTGCTTGCTCTTCCTAATGCAGGCTAGATCCCTTACAAAAGGGTATTAACCACATGTCCTTATCCTAGTGTGGGCCAAGTTCTTGGGGCAGTAGCAGTTCTTATGTCCAGGAAAGCAAACTGGCTATTCCGTAGGAAGTTCTTCACTGACTTCTGTGTGACCAGCACCACTGGCAGGTTTTTGATGTTTCCTTTGGCAGTTGCATCTAAAATTGATTCAGTGCTTTCACTGAGAATAGGGCAACCTATTTGCTGCACAAATGCCAGCAGCCTGTTCTGTCTGCTTTCTCAGGATATGCCTTTCTGGGAAATCCTTGTGCAGCTATACTTTCATAAATAGTATGCTACTTATAGAAGCCTCTTGTCAAGGTGTTAATTACCTTCTCTTTTTTACAGACTCCTCAAAGCAGCCAATACTCTGGACAGGTGAGATTTCTTTCCTGAAATGCAGTGAGCTTTTCTCTAGGATCCTGCCTTGCAAACGGGCTTTGGGGTTTGTCTGGGCTTTTTCCTTCTCGGTGTTTGTGAGTGGTCCTTGGTTTTGGTTTGTGTCACTGATTTAACATGAAGGAAAAAGAACTGAGCACAGAGGAACTGTTAGTGGAAATGGGCTGTTCTGTTGTATCTCTGCTGAGAGTACAGCTTTGTTTACAGCTGAGTTCTTGTTTTTCTTACAGGGCTTCCGACCTCAAAGTGTTTCCTACAGCCTGGTAAGTATCTGTCAGAACACAGCACATGAGCCAGCGCAGTGCCATGACACTGCAAAGGGCAGGAAATATGTAATTTTTTTACCCCAAATTTTACTGATCTCTTCAGAAAGAACAAATCTGAATTCATTTCAAATCTTTATTTGTTAAAGTGACAGTTGTGTTTGTAATGGATATCTGTCAGAAGTATGAGTTACTGTTGCTGTCTGATATTTTATATGTGTATGGAACCTCAAACTTTATGGTATAGTCTGTTTGCTGTTGTTCTAGTTTGTTTACATGTTGCAAGCAAATTTACAGTAAGTTTTTTGCTGTCTCCTTTGGTCCCAGTACAGAGAAACAGTGTTGAGGAGCTGAAGAATATTGGCTTAGGTCCTTAGATGCAGGAAGATTTGGTCTTTAAGCCTGCAGATGATGAATGTTCACCTCCCTTTACCATTTCTGTGTGAATTAAAGCAGCCCTAAGATAACTCTGAATTTTGTCAGGATCTTCATGTCAGAAGGCAGAAATACACAAGATAATTCCAATTCTTTTTAGTAATCCCTGACTTCATAACCCTCCCAGAAAGCTGTTGCTCAGGTCTGAATGTACATGGAGCACCTGCATTTATTTGACATTCTGGTGAAGGCAGATTGCTTCAGCAGCGTATAGTTACCCACAGTACTGGCATCCTTGACTGATTCATTTGACCTGCTACTTTTAATTGCATTGTTTCCATTTTATGAATCTTTATCTTTTTGTCAGATTCTTTCTTAATTTTTTCAAATTATTTTTCACCTTTATTTTCCCTCAGAGGAAGGGAATTGTGCATATCTGGCCCAATAATACAAGCACAGGAAATCAAAAGTTGTAGATGCCTCATACAAGGCCAGGTTGGACGGGGCTTGGAGCAACCTGCTCTAGTGGAAGGTGTCCCTGCGCATGGCAGGGGGTTGGAACTGTATGAGCTTTAAGGTCCCTTTCAACCCACACTAGTCTGTGACTCTAAGATTCACTTACAATTAGCCATCTAAGCCCAATGTCTGAGAACAGCAGACAAAAGAAACACAATGAGAAAATACTGTGTCCCTTGAATGTGCTGGGAAACCATTATAATAGTAGAGTCCCACCTGAGATGGACATAAAAATACTCTGTGATTGTCATTTGATAAATACTGTGTGATCAGATATTCATCCAGAATTAAGATTAGAATAACTCCAGTAAAGCAACGAAGACTGTACATTCTCTGTTGTATTCTGGGGGGTTTTGCTCGCAAAGAGACAAGATTGAGAGAGGCATCTACTTCATCAATACAATAATTATGAATCACTAATTCCTTTCTTACAGGGATCCCGGCCTCAAAGTGTTTCATACAGCCAGGTAAGCATCTGTCAGTACCAGTCAGAATACAGAACTGTAGCAAGTGGAGTGCCATGGCACTGCAAAAGCACTTTGGCAATCATTCACAATTCCAATTTTGAATGACGGTTCTCTTTTCATAGGGTCCCCAAAGCAGCCAGTACTCTGGCCAGGTGAGATTTCTTTCCTGAAATGCAGTGAGCTTTTCTCTAAGCTCTTCTTTACAAATGGGCTTTGGGGTTTGGCTGGGATTTTTCCTTTTTGGTGTTGCTGAGTGGTCGTTGGTTTTGGTTTGTGCCACTGAGTTACCTTGAGGGAAAAAAGAACAGAGCACAGAGGAACTGTTAGTGGAAATGGGCTGTTCTGTTGCAGCTCTGCTGAGACTACAGCTTTACTTACGGCTGAGTTCTTGTCTTTCTTACAGGGCTCCCGACCTCAAAGTGTTTCCTACACCCTGGTAAGTATCTGCCCATCACCAGTCAGAACACAGCATTGGAGCAAGTGGAGTGCCATAGCACTGCAAAAGCACTCAGCAAGCTCACACAATTGCAGCTTTTAAGGATGTTTTCCCTGGACAGCTCTATTTTCACACTCAAAATACTTCCTTATCTGAAATCCCAGCACATGAAATCCTTGCACTCAGCATCATTGCGAGGGCCAGGAGGAGGTCTGGGCTCTTCATACTGCCCCACACAGCTTTAGGATGTAGTTGTTTGCTCTTCCTAATGCAGACTGCATGCCTTACAAAAGGAGAGTAAGCACATGTCCTTGTTCTAGTGTGGGCCAAGTTCCTGGGGCAGTAGCAGTTCTTATGGCCAGGGAAGCAAACTGGCTGTTCCATGGGAAGTTCTTCACTGACCCCTCTGTGTGACCAGCACCATTGGCAGGTTTTCGGTATTTCCTTTGGCAGTTGCACCTCAATGTGTTTCAAGGCTTTCACTGAGAATAGGGCAACCTATTTGCTGCACAGATGCCAGCAGCCTGTTCTGTCTCCTGTGGCTCAGGACGAGCCTTTCTGGGAAACCCTTGTGCAGCTATACTTTCATAAACATGATGCTCTCTATAGAAGCCTCTTGTCAAGGTGTTAATTACCTTCTCTTTTTTACAGACTCCTCAAAGCAGCCAATACTCTGGCCAGGTGAGACTTCTTTCCTGAAATGCAGTGAGCTTTTCTCTAGGATCCTGCCTTGCAAATGGGCTTTGGGATTTGTCTGGGGTTTTTCCTTCCTGGTGTTGCTGAGTGGTCCTTGGTTTTGGTTTGTGCCACTGAGTGAAGGAAAAAGAACTGAGCACAGAGGAACTGTTAGTGCGAAATGGGCTGTTCTGTTAAAGCTCTGCTGAGACTACAGGTCTACTTACAGCTGAGTTCTTGTTTTTCTTACAGGGCTCCCGACCTCAAAGTGTTTCCTACAACC
Organism: Pezoporus occidentalis; assembly: GCF_034315485.1. Lineage (NCBI taxonomy): Eukaryota > Metazoa > Chordata > Aves > Psittaciformes > Psittacidae > Pezoporus > Pezoporus occidentalis. Next base: position 1,620,988 of record NW_026916304.1, read on the forward strand.
TGGTAGGTATCTGCCCTTCACCAGTCAGAACGCAGCACTGTAGCAAGGGGAGTGCCATGGCCCTGCAAAAGCACTCAGCAAGCTCTCACAATTATAAATTTGATAGAACATTTTCTATTCTAAAAAATACCTAAAATTCTATTCTAGAAGATTGCCCAATAGGGCAAGCAGCTTTGTTTACAACTGAATTCATGCCTTTGTTACAGGGATATCAGCCTCAAGATAGCATTTCCTATGGCCTGGTAAATACACCAGTTAGTATACAACACACCTGATGTTCCTTTATATATCAAGAATTTTATGGTTTTTTTCTTGAAACAGTATAGTAAGGTCTCATTAGACATTGTGAACTTTATTCATATGGGTCTGCTAACTATAGGGTTATTGATACATGTCCTTCCCACTTAGGGAAGTACTTCATAATAAAACACTCACTAGGATGTGCCTGGTTTTCTTAGAAAGTGGTCAGGCAGCTAAAGCCCTTTCCAACATTTTTTTTGTATTTGAAATGAAGAAAAGGAATATTTGGATTACTGAGCTGCTCTTTTTTAACTCGTTTTCTTTTTTCCAACAGGGTGGATCTGGTTACTCAGGCGGCAGCAACGGTTGTGGACAAGTAAGTCCTCTTTCTCCACACTATCTGAAAACTAGACCTAGCTTTGTTTGTAGTAGTAACATATTTTCCAATAAGTTAGCTAATTTTTATTAGTTGAAATCTTTTGGTTTCATTCTTACATGGAATCTTCTAGCACAGAGATCAAGAAGCACTGATATTGTTGGTCATTGTAACCAAAATGAAGTGGCTTCTCACCATATAGTGTTACACACAAAAGATGGCCAAGTAATGTTTCATGTATCTTCTCAGTAAAGAGGCAAAAACTTTTCTTGGGAATGATTTTTGGATGTTGGCCCATTTACTTCCTACAGAAAGTGTTAAGATTAAAGAGTGGCTCCTATGGATTAAGAATTGCATTAGTAGTTTTCATCCTGGTTCCATTTCAACTTCTGTATGCCCACACAGTGTAAAGACAGTGTCTTCAATGCTGGGGGAATGGTTGGATTTGATGATTTTAAAGTTTTTTTTCCAACCAAGCTGCTTCTATGATTGTTGGGCAGTAGCCTTGCCTAAGATCTATGATGGGTGAATCTATTGTGATTCTGAAGTAGATGGTCACACAGCTGTAACTGTTGATTCCTAAATGGACTGTCCAAACCAACCCAACAAAACAATTTACCTTTAGCAATCAAGAGGAACTAGAATGATACCGAGAGTCTGTATCATTCAGCTGCCAGCCTACCTTGCTTTCCATATGGCACACAGTAGTCCTCCTTTGATCATATGTGTGCATATGTCTTGGTGCTTGTGACTATGTGGGTATGGGAGTGACAGAGGGTAAAGTCACAGACTTAAAGGGTTAAATGCAATTAAACTCACCCTCTGTAAAGTTTTATGTAGAGATTTATTCCATTAATTCTCACATAGAAGTTTGAAGAAAGCTGACTACTCTGCAAGAAAATGACAGTTGTGACATTTACCTTTTGGTTTATTTTTTAACAGGGGGTCTCCTATGACAGCAATCCCTGCCACCAGGTAAATGCTTTTCCTTCTCTGATTTTTAAGACACATTCAAAATCATTTTTGCCACTAACTCAATTGGAACCAGCTTCTGATTCATAGACTGTAAATCCATGTAATTTTACCAATTACGAGATTAGCACTTACTGTCTTCCTATACACAGGAATATCACATGGGCTTGGTGGCTGTTCTCCCCTTTTCCTAGCATTATGTCTGTGAAATGTCTAGCTCTATAGGATACTAAGGCCAGATTCTGGAAAGCTGAAACTTTTGGTGCTGGATCTCTAAAAAGCACTATCCTAAAAGATGTCTACTATGTTTAAAGAAACAATCTCTGTAAATGTTAGAAATTATGAAGAAAACAGCAATAGATGATCTGTTCTTTTTTTTTTTATTCACACTTCTCTTGATTCTTGCTGATTTTTCAGAAGAAATAGAAAAATGAGATCCATTCATTGTATTAGCAATCTAAATATATTGATAAATATACAAACAACATAAATGTTGCTATAATATGTGGTATGGAATATACAGTATTCACAATACACTGTACATAACTTGAAAGAATAATATATGATGTAGGTACATTAGTATGTTTTTTTATAATAGCTATTTTTTTAAATAAAGAAGAACTATTTCTTTCCAAGACTAAAGGCAACACTTAAATTTTGTACTAAAAACTGTTAGAACACTGACAGACAATACTTCTCATTTCATTTTCCTTTGCCTCTTCTGGATGACGTCTGAGCCCCATTTTAGTGACTGGCAAATATCCCACTCTTCAGTAGCTCAGGATCTCACTGTTCTTATGCACTTTTGTCACTAATGCTTCTACAAATATCTCTTTTGATTTCACTTGGAGAATTTACATCCCCCTTCTAAAGAGGGCATGTTGAAACATACCGAGTGCTTTATTTTAAACCTTTTCCTCAAGGCCACTGTATTTGACGTCTCACAGCTTTCTGTGTAATAATGCTACCAGGGGAATTTTTCATTCCAGTTGTAGAAGTTATGTTTTCCACAGAAGAAAAAAAGATACATTCTCTAGAGACTATTCAGAATGAAACTCATCTGTGTGCTAGGCATTACTTAAAGCTAAAAGTTTGTAGCTCCTTGGCATAGGTATTATGTAGAATTTACCTTTGCACTATTGGTGATCTATACTCACTACATTAGACATCATATCTGTATCGCATAGCTGCCTCTGCTCCTTACTCTTTCTTAGAAAGAATCATAGCTTTCATTAAAAATAAGCCATAGCCAACCAGCAAGTGTCAAAAGCACACCTATTTTTGTCTCATTTACAGGATGGATCACAGAGTGGTCAGGTAGGCAGCTCTTTATTATCCATCGGTAAAAACTTTTTAAGCAGGTCTAATCCAGAATACAGTTTCCTTGCTCATGAGGGTATAGACTCTTGCAGAGGTTCCCCAGCTCTAACCTGCATCTCACTCTCTTGAAAAGGAAGGGGTTTTCAGCCTAGAAATTCCATTTACATAGAAAGAATTCAGCAACCCGATAAAGCTGCTGGTCATATTCAGGTCTCTAGCATTACCTGTTGCTGTTTTGTTTTCACAGGGTGGATCATACTCCTTACAAACCTATGATGGTAGCCAAGTAAGTACTAGATTATTATTTCCTCCCACTGAGGTTTTACTTCACAGGTTCCAAAAGGGATTATCAATATCTGATTTACAACATTGTAATATTAATTCTATTTGTTTTTGTTGGCAGGGTGGATCACCATCCTCACAAAGTTATGGTGGCAACCAGGTAGGTAGACCTTGATTTTTCTCCTGGTAAGAACTTTTATCATATCTGATAAAGCTGTATAGATATCCAGAAAGTTGTATTTGCTCAAAGGAATCCCAGGTAATTCCAACTTTACAGCCCCCAAATAAAACCACAGTTTCTTCTGAAATAGGGTTTATATTTGTTTGTTTTTACAGGGTGGATCCTACTCACAAGGCTATTCAGGTGGCCAAGTAAGTAATGCTCTATTTCCCTACTTATTCATCGCTTCGTACAAGCTTTAGCCTCTACCCAAAATCAGGTTTCCCGTATTCTAATTTCTTCTGATTTCGGTTTGTTTGTTTTAAAGGGTGGATCCTACTCGCAAGGCTATTCAGGTGGCCAAGTAAGTAATGCTCTATTTCCCTACTTATTCATCGCTTCGTACAAGCTTTAGCCTCTACCCAAAATCAGGTTTACCGTATTCTAATTTCTTCTGATTTTGGTTTGTTTGTTTTAAAGGGTGGATCAGACACATATTACGATAATCAGGTAACTAATTCTTTCTGTCTTCTAGATATGTATTATTTTGTGCTAATCATTGTAGTCCCTGCATAATCTTTCTCAAAGATGTACTAGAACATAACAGTTTCTATGCTCTTTTTGGTTTGGATTGGTTTTGTTTTTTTCAGCATTCCCTGTAAGCAACTGTTGTATTTGGCTCCCTATTTTCCTTATAAAGGACTTAATTTAATTCAGCTTTCTGTTTGCACGTGCCTCAATTCTGTCTTGCAGAGTACAAAGTTTAGTTTTAACCATCCATTTTTGTGAGGAAATAACTGGTATTTAATGTCCTTCTAGGATTCACAAAGTTACTCAGACGATAATGCTTGTGATGATGTGAGTATGCTTTCTCTAGTATATTTTCATCAGAGTATTTTTCATGTAGATGGGAAAATATTGCACTGCTAGATGCGGCCTTGCAAGCAGAATAAACCAGAAAGAATGTTGATTTCCCACACTAATAGCATGTTTTCTTACTGAAAATTGTGTAAGTGTTGGCAGGTGCATTTTGTGCTTTTAAATGCATTTAACTTGGTGAACTGAAATACGGATAAAAAGACTTTGGTGCCTTTGCAGTAACGGAAAACTTCACTTAAAACCTAAGGATAAATTTTACAGTAGTGTTCAAAAAAAAAAAAAAAAAAGCAAGTCCCATAGACAAACTTTAACTGCATACTAGGAAAAAAAGAAGAGAGATACAGTGGCTATGAAAATCTTTTTCAGACTGAAACAGTAGGATTTCAGACTGATTTAAGCAAGGCTGTGGGGAATATGAGTAACAGAGTATTATTTATTTTTTATGTCTGTAAGCAGTAGCAGAAAGAATTGGGTTTCTATAAGCTTACTGTATTTAAATAACTCTTAAAGAATGAAATCATTTATTCTTTTCCAGAGTGACACCACCTATAGTGCCAATGTTCAGGTAAGTACCTTTTTCTTCTGTGGTATTCAAATTCTTATGATTAATGACAGTGTTAGTAACTGAGCACTTCAACATTAGTCCTGTGGGCCTCTGATTGTATAGTATGATTGCTTTATAGTACCCCTCAAAAGGTAGCTGAAGAAGGAAATATTTGATGTTATAGTTCTCTGTACTCAGTGCCTTCTAGCCCTTCTCAAGGCTGCTGGGCAATTATTTAAAACTCAACAGTAGTAACACAGGTTTTTTGTAGTATATACAGTTGACTGGATAGTTATTTGGGAGTTAACCATCTAGATAGGTGAGGCATGTAGCCATCCCAAGCTTTTTCCACTTGTCCTCATTTAAACTTAAATATCTGCTGGTGGTGTAAAGTAACATTCTGTCCTACAAGTAGAAACTGGTAACATGGGTTTTAACACGTTTCAGCCTCCTTTTGTTCTACTGCCATCTAGAGTAACTTTCTGTCATCTGCCGCTTACATTCAGTTGCCAGCCAGATACTTTACTGCTTCATTATTTTTCCTATTTTTCCTCTCTAGTATTTTAGTAACCTTCTGTCATCAGCCACTTACCTTCAGTTGCCAGCCAGATACTTCACTGCTTCATTATTTTCCCTATTTTTCCTCTCTAGTATTTTAGTACTGCCCAAAAAATGTACACTAGGAAGTAAGGAGGCCTTCTGAAAACCTCTTTTTCTTTGCCCTGAATGCATTGCATTAGGTTTTTGTTCTGCAAACAAAAATCGTTCAACAACAAACCCTCTTTGAGTCTCATCACCTCCTCCTTTGTTCACAAAAGATGTTATTATTCCCTTGGTTATCCCTATCCAGTGCATATTGCTGGATTTCATTGTAAAAGAGTTTGCTTCGAAACATTCTCACAAAGAAGGGGAGGGGATTTAAAGAAGAACAACAAATCTTTATACTGATGGCTTCTGAACCATTGTGTTTGAGCTCAGGGAGACTCCGCTCAGCAGGAACTTCTGCTGAAGGAGTGTGAGGGTGACAACAGAAAAAGAATATGCTTTTTAAGACTCTTGCTGGTAGTAAAATGATAGATCTGGACATTTGCTGTCTTGAAATATGCCACCTTGACAAGTTTAAGTAAATCTTTGCTGAAAGTATTTTGTGAATGGCTGCATCTATAAATAACTGGCTTCTGGCTCCTTTGCAGAGTTCTGGTTGTGCAAAGAAGAAAGTTCTTGTTGCCCGAGTAAGTAGCGTCTTTTCTTTTTTCTTTAAGGACAAATAGCTTGGCTATTTGCTCTTTGGATGAATTTATGTTTAAAAAAAAGGTATATATATGAATAAAAAGACATGAAATTCGTGCTGTGAGGTATAGAGCAGCTCAGATTCCTGTTTTTCAGGAAGCACATACAGAGTTGGTCCAAGCTAAAGTTAAAATCAAATGAGCGTCATAAAACCAGAGGACAGCTAAAATTTTAGCTGAAGAAATGTAGAATAGTGAAGTGAGAAAGAATAATATTTCTAATTAATAATGCTCAGCATGTTGTGGGGGAGATACAGATATGTGTATTGTATAGCTTCAAGTCAGACAAACAATGTGCAAATAGGCTTTAATTTTATAATAAGGCTTTCCTATTCTATGTATGAATTAAAAGGTCTGGAGTTGTTAGAAACACATAATAAGTAAAAAAAAAAAAAAAAAAAAAAAGGAGGCCTGTCACTGTTCATAGAGTTTTCATCTCCTCTTAGTAAATGTCTTTGGTTTTTACAGGATACCTCACATGTTTTGAGCAAAAGAGCCTACGATGCACAGGTAAACTATTCTTGTCACTTTTTCTGATGGTGTTACAGCTCCTTGGTGTAATTATCTACAAAAAGAAGAATAAGGATCTAGTTCCCACAACAGAGTATTCTGGTTAGGGTTAGGTAGTTTTTTCCCAGTAGAACTATGTATTTTCACTCATTACCCTTACAGAAAAATGAGTAATTTCTTGTTTCCTCACAGAATGAGTCTTCTACTTCAAATAGCAGCCACAGTAACCCCCAGGTAATAACAGTGTCTATTGCATGATATTGCAAAGACTTTTGTGAGAAATCTAATTTTCACTCCTGAAAATTAGATTTCACTCCCTGATCTGTGCTGAAGGATACTAGTTTGATTTGGCAGCATTTTCCCTATAATATTATGATTTTGCAGTTGTAAATAATTACAATGGGGCCAGAATATACTGTCTCCTCATTCCATCACTGAGCAGGTAAGCATTGCAGGTGTTTGTTTTGATAATATTTTGTAAAATTTGCTTGTAAAACACAAAAGAAACAGGTTTAGAATCCTTTTTTTTTAAACACTTATTTTTAGAGGCATTCCTGCTCTGGTGATGGTTGTGCTCAGATACATAATTCTGTTTCATTTATAATTTGGTAACAAGGTACATCTTAGTGATGGTGTACCTTCTGTTACAAAAGTAGGTCCAACTTTCCCATTGTGTAGACTTGCATTCTGCTGCAGTGGTCTGTATGTTACAGAATTATGTGAAATTGAACTGATCCAGAGTGACACCTAATTCTGTATTTCTTAATATTTTGTACTGTATTGGTACTCATCAGATTCCCAGAGATCTGGAATCCCACTGTACCCAACATTAGATGCAACACTAGCATAATCCTCTGTCTCTGAGACTTTGAAGCCTAATTCAATAGTACAGTCAGATCTCTGAGCTCCAGAGAGTAACAGTTTCCTTCATTAGTTTTCCTGATAGCCATTCCCTGTGTATCGTATCCAGTCACTAAGTTTCTTCCAAATTGATATTTTCACAAGGATTCATAGAGTTCTGAACAGATTCTGTTTGTTGGTTCAGGGAAATAACATAAAGTTTGTCTGTTTCTTCACGCTACATCATTTAATATATCTTAGATTCTGATAAAATGCTTCTATAAAAAATAATTGGATTCTTCACAGGGTGGATCATTTATTGCAACCCATGGATCAAGTCAGGTCAGGATTTTCGCTATTTTTATCTAGTTTTATCCAGATAGCTTGCTGGTAGTTGAAGTAATTAAATTCAGGAGTCAGCCTTTAAGTCCAGTCATTTGGCATGGGGGATTGGTGATGATATGCACTGAGTTATAACTGAAGTAACCCTGTTCAGATTAGATTTATCTGAAATGTCTCTCCAAAACCAGTTCGTAATACTGCTTCAATTTCACACATGGTTTATTGGTGAGAACACAATGATGATTCTCTGTACCCTTGACTACCCAGATAATTCTCTCTTGATGAGGCATCTGCAGGGACATAGCACGAGAGATGTAGTGTCAGCCTAGCATCCAAAGCAAATGTTAAAGGTACAGAGCTGTGCTGTCCCCTCATTTGTTCTAGATGTAGGAACGGTCACAGCTACTTTGTAGTCCCACAGGCTTTATTTCCCCAAACACAGTTTCACATCTGAAAATAAGGTATTCTTTTAAACTCCCACAATCAATAATTATTTCTTTTTTTTTTTAATTTATAGGGTGGTTGTGTTTGTCCTGATGGCAGCAGTGGTAGCAGACAGGTAATTCTTTTTCTGAGTTTACACTTTCATCTGCATAGTAAATTAATCGCCTAGTAAGTATGGACAGCACACTTACCAGTAATAGTATTGGGCAATGCTGAACAGTATGATGAGTTTCCTTAGTATGGATAGAATTATATACAATGAAAACATAGAATCATAGAATCATAGAATGGTTTGGGTTGAAGGGACCTTAAAGCTCATCCAGTCCCAACCCCCTGCAACGGGCAGCGACACCTCACACTAGAGCAGGTTGCTCCAAGCCCCTGCCTTGAACACTGCCAGGGATGGGGCAGCCGCAGCTTCTCTGGGCACCCTGTGCCAGTGCCTCAGCACCCTCACAGGGAAGAGCTTCTGCCTTAGATCTAACCTGAACTTCCCCTGTTTCAGTGTGAACCCATCACCCCTTGTCCTATCGCTGCAGTCCCTGATGAATGTGTCCCACTTTAACTGCATAGTTACCGTTTGGCCACTAACTTTTTGTAACTGTGCTTGGTACTCCACATGCTGTCAGTTGACTGCTATGTGCTCTTTCATAACTTTCAAAATCCAGAGTAAATATGCTCTGTAGTAGCCATAGAATATAATCCCATCCACTTTAGGTTTCTTGTCCTTCTCACAGATGCAATAAAATACTGTGACTAAAATGTCAAAATCTGATAAATATTTTGAAATATAGTCTCTTAAAACAATATTTAAACTATCTTTTCTCATGAAGAGCCATTGCAATTTCATGATCAGTGTCTCTGGATAAACTTCTCCTAGGCAGTGCTTTCCTGCCAGGATAAAGCCCAAGGAATGCAATTACATGGGCATTAGAGACTAGTTTTACCCAACTTCTGTCTTGAATTGCCCTACTTGGATTTTAAAGTCACCCGCGTTCTACCTAATAACAGTTTTTAAAGCTTCTCTCAAAGCTGCATTTACATACACCCATTTGAATGGTGTAATATTTTTGTAGGTTTCAAGTTCAACAAGAACCATATTCTGGGTTATTATTTCTATAAAAAAGCATGCTTTATTTAAACACACTAATTGTGTAAAGAAATTACTGCTTCCTGATCTGAACTGTCATTAACTTTAGCATAGAGTGATAGTAATTTTGGCCAGGTAATACCGCCTCTTCCCTGTAATTGAGACTGAGCAGCAATCATGACCTACGTGTTTTAAAATAGAGACTTTTCTATTGAAATACTTAATATTGAAGCTTCATCAAGGAAAAGCTTTGTTGTGTCGTGTGATCGTAATGCTATGTAAGCAAATCCATTTACAAGGGGAAAGGTGGACATCTTTCATTCTAATAGTCTAATAGGGCCGCCTTCTTTGCGTGCTGAAATAGTCAAAGCTATGCATATTTAAACCATCTTGTGTCAAAGGAAGCAATGGGTTTGCCTTATGTGGATCCTCAGATTCCTCGCTCTGCAATTATTCCATTTTTTCTCTAAACCTCATCTAAAGAGCTCAGTCTACAAGTAGACTCTGAGGAAGCAGTCTAGCCATAGAATAATACTTCATCTATTTTGCATATAAAGGGGATGTGGCAGTAATAATGGATGTTACGTACCGGTAAATATTCTTCTCCTTTAAGTGAGCTGAAAAATCTGCTCTCCTAAAGCCTATTTACAGTTTTTTCAAAACATGATCAGGGTCATGACCATCTGTGACAATACAGGGTCTGCCAGGTTTGACATCGGACTCCTGGATTAGAAAGGGTAAAATGAAAAGTAACTAGTACTTTGAGATTTTCTAACCTGAATGAGAAAGTACGTGGTAAAGGTTTTTTTATCTCTAACAAAAATAGCCAGCATTCTCTTCTAATGATTTCAGTAGTGTCCTCTTTGAAAGCTGTATTTTGAAAGAACTAAAACTCAGAAATGGACTCACTTAAATGTCTGTTTGCAAATAAATAGCTAGTGTGTTTTCATTGCAGGGAGCCCCAGGTTCTTCACACAGCACATATTCTGGTAACCAGGTAAACGTGCAGATAAATTGCCCTGTTCAGAAGCTCCATATAAAACGTTCCCTGAAGAAGTAGCCAAATATAAAGCATTAACCCATTCTGTCTTCTGCACAGGGAGGGCCTTCCTTCTATCCTGGAGGATCCTATGGACAGGTAGCTGTTCTTCCTCCCTTACCAGGATAACACAGACTCCCATCATTCTGGTTCCTCCACTCCTGATACTGTGGGTGCTGTGACTTGCTATGATACAGTTGTCTCAGAGCAGAAAACTTGCATTAACCCTGCTGTAACCTAGTGGTGTGAGGTTTGACAGAGAACAGCACAGAAAGGAATCTGCAGGTTCCTAGCAGAATTCAGATTTAGCAGGCTAAGAATGTTACCACCAGAAGATTTCTTCCACTTAAACACTATTGGACTTGATTTTTACATAGGTACATAAAAGTTAGCTCAAAACTAAGAGAAAGGGTATAGCTGAGAACCAGATATGCTGGTATTTAAATACTCATCTTGTCTGCAAGAAAATAGCTTGTCTGTATTGTCTTTTCAGGGCAGCCAGGGTTCTTCCTATGGCTCTTACTCCGGTAACCAGGTAAGTCTTGTGATCATCTGTGCCTGCACAGGAGCAGCCTAAAAGTCCTCCTTGAGAGACCGTTTCAACTACAAACCAGTAATTCTTACTGTTTTCCCTACAGGGTGGGTCTTCCTTCTATCATGGTGGATCTTATGGACAGGTGAGTGTTCCTCTTCATTTGAAAAGGTAACGGAGGCTTCTGTTATTCCCATTCCTGCACTCCCCATACAGCGGCTGTTGTGAAATGTAACACCCAAGAACTGAATTGACCAGTTGTAATTTGCACCATGAAGTCTATCAGAGGAAAATATTAAATTGTGTTTACGACTTCCATGAAATGATCTTTCATCCAGCTAAGAAAATCAGTGATAACAAGATCTTTGTTCTTTGACCATATTGGCCTCAAAAGTGAGAGTCAGGTCCATTGCTATTTACACGATCCTGTTTGCAAAAAAATAGCCAGTCTGTGTTTTCATTTCAGGGAGCCCCAGGTTCTTCACACAGCACATATTCTGGTAACCAGGTAAACGTGCAGATAAATTGCCCTGTTCAGAAGCTCCATATAAAACGTTCCCTGAAGAAGCAGCCAAATATAAAGCATTAACCCATTCTGTCTTCTGCACAGGGAGGGCCTTCCTTCTATCCTGGAAGATCCTATGGACAGGTAGCTGTTCTTCCTCCCTTACCAGGATAACACAGACTCCCATCATTCTGGTTCCTCCACTCCTGATACTGTGGGTGCTGTGACTTGCTATGATACAGTTGTCTCAGAGCAGAAAACTTGCATTAACCCTGCTGTAACCTAGTGGTGTGAGGTTTGACAGAGAACAGCACAGAAAGGAATCTGCAGGTTCCTAGCAGAATTCAGATTTAGCAGGCTAAGAATGTTACCACCAGAAGATTTCTTCCACTTAAACACTATTGGACTTGATTTTTACATAGGTACATAAAAGTTAGCTCAAAACTAAGAGAAAGAGTATAGCGGAGAACCAGATATGCTGGTATTTAAATACTCATCTTGTCTGCAAGAAAATAGCTTGTCTGTATTTTCCTTTCAGGACGGCCAAGACTCTTCCTACAGCTCTTACTCTGGTAACCAGGTAAATCTTGTGGTCACTTGTGCCTGCACAGGAGCAGCCTAAAAGTCCTCCTTCAAAGACCATTTCAACTACAAACCAGTAATTTTTAATGTTTTCTCTACAGGGTGGGTCTTCCTTCTCTCCTGGTGTATCTTATGGACAGGTGAGTGTTCCTCCTCATTTGAAAAGATAACGGAGGCTTCTGTTATTCTCATTCCTAAACTACCCTTTGAAAGAAGGAATACTTTTTCTTGAGGGAGCCAAAATAATAAACGTGGTTTTATTTTCTGTACAGGGTGGGTCTTCTGCCTATGACAGCAGTGGTGAATCCTATGGTCAGGTAAGTAACGTGGTTTTCTGTGTAAAAAGGGTGCTGAGGACTCCTATATACAGCTGTATTCTGTATTTTGGCTCTTCATTTTAATGAACATGGTTTTTTTCTTTGTGGAGTGAAGATTACATCTACTTTTAACTAAGTAACCTTAAAATTTATGCAGGAGTAAAAAGTGGGATGCCTCCAACCATTAAGGCTTGTTCTTCTCAACAAAAGTAGCTTTGAATCATCTGCAAGGTGAAAGTCTCTCCAAAAGTAGAAATAGAATTTGAGTTTAAAGGATGCTAAAGGAGTGCTTTACAGGGACATGAGTTGCTCAGTAGCCATTCTGATCAAGTAATATTCACCTTTTTTAAATATCCCTACAATAAGCATTAAAATATTTTCTTTTTCCTTTTAACAAAATAAAAAGAAACAAGTCTGTTTGCAATATGAAAATGATTTATGTGTTCTGAACAGGGTGGATCTTCCACATACAGTGGTGCTGGATCTTATGGTCAGGTAAATGTTATTTGTCTCATACATCAAAAGCTCAAGCTCACTGTGTTGGTTCTTCTGTGCACTGGGTTCTATATCTCAGTTATTTTGAAGTGATGCCCATTTTACTTTTTGCTTGTCTCTCCTGTGTTTACCCTTTTACCACTCCAAATGTTTCCATAATGGAGGGGTTGTGATGCACTATAAATACTCTCTTGCTGACTGTGCCACTGTGACTGTTCAATGCTTTAACTATTGCCCAGGGAGGTTGTGAATGCTCCATCCCTGGCAGTGTTCAAGGCCAGGTTGGACGAGGCTGTGGGTGATATGATTTAGCGTAAGGTGTCCCTGCCCATGGCAGGGGAGTTGGAACTAGATGATCTTAAGGTCCTTTCCAACCCTAATGATTCTATAATTCTATTTGATCGTTTATGCATCAGCTCATTCGTGAATAAGATGTTTTGTGCATTTTCTTTACCTCTGCAGAAGCTGTTCCAAGTCTAGGGGCAGGCACAAGCTATATTTGAAGTCTATATTTATGAATGTGAATGTCATTGGGGGATCATTCTGTTGAGACTATCTTATGTTTTGTTTAGCAACACATTTTAACTAGCCCAAGTCATACCTAATTATTTATTAAAACTAAGAAGACATATAATCCCAATTTTTTCATAGCTGTGCTGCTACTTCTAGAGCAGGTTCTAGAAATAAAGCATGGATAGTGGGATTTCTGAATATAAAGAATGGTTAATTTTGCAAATCAACTTTATACAAAATTTTTCCTTGTAAAAACACACATTTGCAGGGAGAGTTGGGATTTTTTAACCTCTTTTGCTTAAGCAACAGGTGAAGTTACATATTTGTTTCTTTTCTTGTGCATTCACTGGCTTAGGTACAGTAGGAAATTCTAAGTGGCTGCTTATTCTTATTCTTCTATTTTATATCATTCACCAGCAAGGTCATGTGAGAGTCCTTTTTATATGAAAAGAAATGTTTTTTCTTTATTTTACAGGATTCGTCTTCCATAGGAGGCAGTGACAGTGACAATGTAAGCATTTCTTCTCAAGCATAGCAATATCAGCATTTGCTACCTTTTTAAGTATCTAGGTGATTTCCCGGACCTTTACCTTATCTCATCATCTTATCTTCAAGAGCTCCTTCCCAGTACATTCTAATCTTCTGTGTTGGTTAGTAGTTTTCTGCAATAACTTGCTTGAAATGTTGGGTTTTTATTCTAGGGATAAAGGAAAGCATAGATTTAAATTATGTCACATTATTGTGCTGTGGTATGGTAAGGACTTGGCAAATTAAAACTCCATTTACAACAGTTCTGACTTGCAGCTGTCAAGATTTCTTGGAAGTCTTTATTAGAAGTAGCATTTACAAAGGAAGCTCTTTTTTCTTTATTTCAGGATTTCCATTGAAACTCAGTGTATGCTCAAGGTATACAGAACCAGAGACTTACAGCAATTTAATTGGGCTACTTTTTCACTGACTAAATTTAATAATACTGATTTAACTACAAGAGCAGCATTATCGATATGTCAGATCAGCCATTCTTGTTCTTAAGGGTTATATTTTGTGATTTATTTCCTCAAGAGCGTATGCCATTTGTGTTTACTATTCTGGACTCTCAACAATTCCCACAGATTAAGACTTTCAAATGCAATTGCTCTTGAAGTCCAGATTTATTTAAAAACTCAATTTTTCCTTGGTGTTTTTGTTTGTTTTTTTCTTTACCCTTAAGCATTTTCTCATTTTATTTTATTCTTTTTCTACAATACAACTTCCCTTCTCAATCCTGCACAGACTAGTTCCTGCTCTTGCCATCTCCAAGTCACATTTCATTTGTGTTTTTCTAACGCTGGATATATAAGATTCAAGTTCCTGCATCTATATATTGCATAGGAATGGTCTCTTTCCATGGAGTGTGGTGACAACTGCTTGCTTTTCTGCTTAAGAACATGCCTGTCCTCCTGACTAGAGTATATTTCCTATTTATTCTGGTGGAACTGTTAATACAACTTTGTAGGTTTCGTGTCTCATTTTCTCACAGTTTAACTGGATCTCTAACGACTGTTTTCCAGTATCCTGCTTAGCAGGAAATTGTTCTGTAAAAATTCAGCTGTGCATGTCAGCCACAAGTATAGTATGTCATTAGTTTCCACAGTTTCTGTATCAAAATCTTCTTGTGGATATTCAACAAAGCTAAAATATGATATCACAGAGGGCCCCAAGGCCTTCTGAAGGAAACAATGGTATGAAAGAAACTAAGGTACATCAACATTGGTGTGTTCCACTGAGCTCTTACAGGAACCAAGACAGCATTTAAAGTGCTGCTGTTTTCGACTATAGCATTCTAAGAGGAAATAACATAGTTTGAGATGTGATCTCATTCTTTTGTTAATGCTATATGAGGATTTAGCTTGCCAAAGAAATGCCATTCTCCAGAAATGAGCAGAGAAAGAACTTGAAAAAATACTGCTTACCCTACAGCCTACATCTTTAACCTTCCCAGCAAGCAGTGGTATTCCTTGCCTTCCACCCTTGCTTAGAAAAAAAGGGAACTATTTGCTGTGCAGTAACTAGATTCTAACCTCTTTTAGGGCTCCAGCTCACTATCTGGCAGCCAGCAGAATGAACGGGTAAGTACTTCTTCCTTACATGTTGCCAGGGTGTATGCCCCAGGGCCTGGCAACTCCTAGCCACCTAAATTACAGCTTGTGTGGAAGCTGTCATAGCAGCTTCCAGTGTGGGACAGAAAAGTCCCACAAGCACAGAGGGAATGAGGATATGGCTAAAGTACTGCTAGAAATCCCAGGTGATGCTGAGGTGTACTCTTGAATCTCTAACATTACAAACCACAGTAACACAATTTACTTGTTCAGGTTCCTGCACTTTTTTACTCATTACCTGGCTGCAGAAGGCTTCAATACCATGATTTGTCCAACATTATTTAAGTATAACCCTTTGCTGTAATGTGCTGTATTACTCAGTTCTGAAGGCTTCCATTTTCCTGTCCTTCATACATGGCACGCATTTTATTTATTCTAATGAGAATTAATTGACACAGACTGAGAAATTACTTTGTTGGAGATATAAGAACTCTTTAATCATTGCATTCAAAAGAATATCTTTCACTAAAGGAGCAATTGTCAACAGGCATAAAGGAACATGTGCTGTGTTAAACAGAAAGACTTTTGTTGTTGTTCTTAAACAATACATAAGAGAAAATTAAGGAATGTGGAGAAATTCAGCTTCCATCCTGATCTTTCCAGGTTTGGGGGTTTTGGGATTTTTTTTCATGTAATTTCAATGCATTTTTCCAGGATTTTTATTCCCCAGGAGGCAGCCAGTCAGGTGGACATGTAAGCATCTATTTTATTCCTTATTTGCAGTTCCCTTCCAATAGAACATGGCTGTTCTATTTCGATTGTCCTGATGAGTAAATGATACCCAACTGTTTATCTCCTAGAATTTCTCATGACATCTGGCATCATGTCTTGTAAAAACAAATGGCAAACTGTTTTTAAAAGAATAATGATTGAAAGATTAAAGAAATGTGTGTAAGACACAACGTAGTCTTGTTTTCCAAAAACTATTGGAAACAAAAATAAATTGGGTCTACTTTTTGCAGGGCTCATCCTCTCAAAGTGGTGGCTACTCCAGTGGACAGGTAAATACTTGACCCCAAGTATCTGTTATACAAAAGCTTGAGCCCCCATATTGTACTACAGCAATCTTTTATCTGGGAGCAAGATTCATTTGGTACTCAAACACCTTATCCTTATGTATCTCTATGTAAAAGTCCAAGTGTAAGCAGAGTGGTCAAAACACTATTCATCTATCAACTGATGTCCTAACACCAGGAAACAAGTGAAAATAAGAAATATTTGATATTAATTTCTATTGTTAACTATTAATTAAGTTATTTTTATATTTTTCAGGACTCCTCCTCATCTGGAAGCAGCCAGTATGGTGGGCAGGTGGGAAATGTCTCTTCATTGTTGGCTTGGTTTTGGTTAAGGGGTTTGGGGTTGTTTGTTTTTTTTTGGGGGGGGGGGAGGGTGGGGTGTTGGGTATTGGTTGGTAGGGTTTTTTTTTGTGGGTTTTGTTTGAGGTTTGGAGGTTTTTGTTTAATTGTTTTTCCCCCAATGTACACATATCAAGAAAATATGACCAGATTGGCAGTACCTAAAGTTCCAGACTACTGTGGGGTTTTTTATCCTCATTAATCTTTCTATAGATAAAACTAGGTTAGTAACCAGATAGATCTCTTCAAACAAACTTTAGAGAGTAAAAGACAATTGGTGGTAAATCAAACGTACATGTCAAACTTAAAGAAAGTCTTTTAAATGAAAATATAACATTTACAGGGTTCAAGTTCTTCAGGAGGCAGCCAGTATGGTGGACAGGTATGCTTCCCTTTCTCCACACAGTTCAGTTGTGCTTGTGGCAGGCACTCATGATTTACTTTGCCTTTCGTACATGAGAACTATGTTCTGCCAACACTGTCCTTTCTGCCTAAAGCCTCAGCAATGTCATATTCTTTTTCCATGTCATTCAGACATCCTGCAGGCCAGAGTCACCAGTACTGACTGAGTGGCAGTTGTACTGGAACTTCTACCCCTGCTTTGTTGCTATATATTTTTAGTTCTTACCCATTTCACGCAGATTGAATGTGGGAAGTGAGGCACTGAATGGTGAACTCCTGGCCACCTCTCACTTAGGCTTATCGGAGTAGAAATCACATGTTTCTGTATGGAAAAAAAATTGCCCTCTGTAGTATGACTTCGAATGTTTTACTTGTGCTTTTAGTGAGTAAGGTTTTGAAGGTAAAGACTGTAGATAACAAATTAGAAGATAATTATTTTAGAAGATTTTTTTCTCATCAAAGCAGTAAGGACAGGAATAGTTGCATAGGATGAAGAGAACAGAAAACAGCCTAGTTTCTAGAAGATGGGAACTTGGACAATTATAAATGTACCTGGGATGATAGCAAAAGTCATCTGAGTTGTAACTGAGGTCCCTCTCAGTCCTGTGCTCCTGATAAATATTTTCTTCATTCTTTACAGGGTGGATGTGATTGTTCTGGGACAAGTTCTGTAAGTGTTTTTTTTAATTATTTATTTTCTTTTACTAAATTATTTAACTGGAAAATTATCTGTGGCCCTATTTATGTCTACGTTACTTATTTGAATGTACTCTTAATTTTATAGTCATTGCTCCTTTGGTGACTTATATATTACTGACATAGTAGGAGTTACTTCTCATTATGCCAAGATGAAGAATGAGGAATTACAGAATCATTCAGGTTGGAAAAGACCTTTAAGATCATCAAGTGCAGCCATAAACCTAACACTGCCAAGGCCACCACTAACCCATGGCACTGAGGCCTCGTCTCCACGGTGTGTGAACACTTGCAGGGACGGTGACTCCAGCCCTGCCCTGGGCAGCCTGTTCCAATGCCTGAGCACCCTCTGGGGAAGGAATTGTTCCTCAGCTCCATCTAAACCTCCCCTGGTGCAGCTTGAGGCCGTTTCCTCTTGTCCCATCCCTTGTTCCTTGGGGGCAGAGCCCAGCCCCTCCTGGCTCCATCCTCCTGTCAGGCAGTTGTAGGGAGCGATAAGGTCCCCCCTGAGCCTTCTCTTCTCCAGACTGAACCCCCCAGGTCCCTCAGCTGTTCCCCATCACACTTGTGCTCCAGGCCCTGCACCAGCTCTGCTGCCCTTCTCTGGCCCCACACCAGCACCTCAATGTCTCTCTTGTAGTGAGGGCCTCGGAGCTGGACATAGGATTCGAGATGCAGCATCACCAGCGCCCAGTGCAGGGGGACAGATTGCATTAAACAGCAGAATTAACTGACAAAAGATCTATCATGTAGGAAAGTTAAAATAATATCAAATGTATAAAATTGCCAAGCATTCAGAGTTGTCTTAGAAATCAATGTTTACCAAATTTAAAAAACAAAAACAGAACAACAAAACACAGCCAAAAAACCTGAGCCACTTCTCATTTGTGCTTTTAACTCCATATGAAATTATTTAGGCTGTGGTCCATCAATATCTAGTATGTAAAGGACATTCCTGCACTTTGGGTAGCATTTTTATTCATTATGCAATGAGTTATGGGTAGATACAAATGATTCTTTGTGACACATGGTCTTCCAGGCCAAAAAGGACTATTTGCTATCTTGGCAAATTAAGAAACGTAAGTGAAGTGTAAGTGTAATTTAATTGCAGGCCGGGGTATTCCTCCTTTCCAATGCCACAGAACAGCCATTCTAAGGTTTTATTTCATTTTTAGTTTATGATCAAAGACAAAGGCTTTTTTTTTTCTTTTTCTCCCCATCCCACCTCCCCCTTACAGGGTGGATCCCCTACCTTAGTCAGGAGTGATACCTCTGCAAATGTAAGCAATATTCATCAGCTTTTCAGTGTGCCCTGGTTTTGTTTTGTCAATATAATGGATAGAGAGGTTAAAAAGTGTCAGTACCTAATAAAAGTCACAAACTTTTGTAAAAAACCTTCCTCAGTTACAATTAAAAGTACACACAGGACATTCATGCAATGCTCACAGTTTCTCTTTCCATCTGAAATGGTATTCATTCAAAGAGGAGTCTTTGAATGAAAATGCTGTTTGGCACAAACACAGGTACATAACAATATTTTGGGTATTAGTTTCATTGGCTTCCTTGGCATTATGTCAAAATATCCCTAAGGGCATGGATTTATGTGTTTATATTCTTCTTAGATAATTTACCACAAGAAAGATTAGTGTTCATAGATAGGAATTTTAATTTATCCTGCATGGGTATCTATCTTCTCTTTTGCATGGATATTTATCTCTTTTGCAGGAGAGACCTGTTTAGAGCATTCCCAAGGCCAGTTCTGTTCATCATGTGTTAGGAAGTTATGCAGCGTATGTCACTGGAGCTCTGTGTGTACTGCACTAAAGAGAGAAAAACTATTTGGGTCTTTTTGTACCTGCTACAGAGCTCTGCGGCATTGTTACCATTGTTGCCAGGAGTGGCATGAACTAATAGATACCAGGCTGGCTTGGACACAGCTTTCTGTCCAGACAAAAAACAGTATTACATGATAAACAGGACTGCTGCCTTGAAGGAAAGAGGAATGTGTCAAGAAAATATTTTTACCCACCTGTGTTCTACATACCTCATATTATTGGTGCTGGGATTTGTTTCCTTTGAAACTTCCAGTTGGGACTGGGTTTTTTTTGTTGTGCTTTTACTGGCTTGGCTATCTTTGGACAGCAGTTTGTAATCAGGGATATTGTGCATAGATTGAGGGAACGAAGTTATTATGTCTACACCAATAAGTACTGCAACCTGCTAGGACTGTTTCACCTTACAGAGTGAAACAGCCAGTGCTGATGAATTGATGGCCACACTGTACACATTTCAGGAAGGGTTTGCTCTGGTCTGATCCCATGGATCAAAAGTCCATTTGCTACATGAACGCACTAAGTATTACCCTAGAAAGCATTCTACAATTTAGGTTAACCTAAAAAGTATCCAGTTAATTCATTCCAAGACTCGGTGTTGTTTGTTTTGCATCATGGAGTGGGGACTATCTCAAAGCACACAACTGATCTCTATTTTAATGCACCCAACACCTCAGCATGGGAGAATGGCTTTTGCGTACTGAATGTAGATCCTGGTTCTCCCCCAACTCTATGTTCTAGTCCACCTCAGAACATTGTCTTTAATATCTTCTTCAGAGGCCAATTGAAAAGCCATTTTACACAGTTACAATTCCCAACGAAGGCCACATTTCTGATAGATGCTTAACGTTATGTACTAAATGCAAACCAGTTTCATTTCTTTATGAGCTTAGCAGCTCTTGTGGAAGCTCAGAGTACTCAAAAGCTCTGTGGGACTCTGCAAGAATGAACTTTAAAAGCTTTTTGTGGAGACGTCATTCTTCAGTGTGCTGATTTTAAACAGAAAGAAAGAAGCTGCCTGTCCTTCAGTCAGATCCTTTAAAGTGAAACAACAGGTATTTCCTTTCTGAAAGGTCTCTGGAGGCATATATCGTGATGGACAGGTGCAGAGTAAATTTGAGCTGTATTCACAAAGTAGGGAAGGCTGGATTTTCTATTTTGAGTAGATTTTAAACCCAAGCAAATTAAAATTAAAATAGGGATGTATAAACTGCTGTCTTTCAAGAAATTTTGCTTTGAAATAGTTCTGTTGTTAGAGAAAAGTAACCAGTTTCTCTGCTTTTCTTTCTTTTTTTCTTTTTCTTTATTTTTTTCCCTCCCCAGGGCTCATCTTCTTCTGGAGGCAGCCAGTACAGTGGCCAAGTAAGTACTCATTCCAACAGGAGAGCCAGCTTGTGATGGTTGTTCACAAACTCAATTCAGTTCAGTTTTTATATGGGTACTATGTTTAAAGAGCAAAAACTCAGTAAATGAAATTCAGCATAGAATTCAATATGTCCCAAAGATTATACATTATGGCTTTTTTAGTAAATAGTGCCCTTGTTTTTGTAAGACTTGCATAATGAAGCTCACACAAAACCCAGGTGTGGGTAAAGAACAAATCAAAATGTAGCATTTTTGATTCCTAGTGGACCTAATTCCATTAAGAAGAATAACAGTTCCAATCTCCCCTCTTCAAAGAGACGTCTTGTTGTATGAACTTGTATGTCCAGTGAACTTGCCTATTTTGGTTTTCAGAGACCTGTTGGGCAATTTTTACTGATAGCTTTGGCCCAGGATTCAGCTTTCCAAGTAGAGAAATGCCATTCTCCTGAAATGAGCAGAGAAAACACTTGAAAGAATGCTGCTTTAATCTTCCCAGCAAGTCATACACAAACAGAGCAGCAGGGGTTTTGTCTTCCACCCTTGCTTAGGAACTTGGGTATTCTCCCACGGTACCTTGTAAGGTTTGAACTCTAGTTATTAAATCATACTGAAAGTCCTGCTCCTTTGCTTCTGTTGCCCTGGAAAAGGGCAATCACGTTTTGATTTAAGGAAACCCTACAGCAGATAACTCACTTATTTGGTACCTTTTACAGGACTCGTATTCCTCTGGAGCTAGCCAGTATGGTGGACAGGTAAGCTCTTCCTTTCATACTTGATGTGATATATTTGTTTGACCGTTATTTGACTCTTGTCAAGTAAAGGATTACCCAGATAGCTATCTCAGTATTCCAAGAAACTTCATAATGATCTATTCTCTGTAGTAGTATTGTGAATTCAAGAAATACAAAGATACAGAGTTTATTCTGGGAAGATTACAGTCAAATAACAAAATACAGATGTCTTTGACACTCATCTCCATGAATGAGGTATTCAGAAATAATTGGTTTTCAATATTTTTCCAGGGGGCATCTTCTTATGGAGGCAGCCAGTACGGAGGACAGGTAAGCACTGATAGTCCCCACTTTTGTTTCTGACCTATGCAAACTTGTAGTTTATTTATTGTCTATCTGACTGTCAACCTTAGCTTGACTCATCTTAGTCTAAAATCTTCTCAATAAATCTTTGTAGCATTCTGTGCTACTATGATTAAACTAAACAAGCTCAGATAAAGAGCATTATTTAAGACTAAAAATAGAATGTGAAATACATGATTGACTCAATTGGCTCTTGAAATTTTCAGGATTAGAGGTCCTGTCTTTCAAAAATAAACTCATGAGGCTGACCAAAACTTTTCAAAGCCTCATGAATTGATTCTATGATTCCGTGAAATGGGTGTAAAAAAGTTTCAGTTCCCTTTTTGTTGATATTTAGGGTTCACCTTATTCAGGAGGCAGCCAGTATGGTGGACAGGTGAGAATCCTTTCCTTGTAGTGTCTACTACTTTATCCAAGAGACTTGATACTTATCTGTGTAAAAGAACATTTTAAGGAGGTTGAGGTTTTTTCCCCCTCATGTTTTATTTAATGTGTTGCTAAACATATAGTAGTTATAAATGTAAGTGATACAAAGCCCCAGGAGAGCTTTTAGGAGATGTAATTTCTGATGCATCATAGTAAATGCAGATGAGTCTCACTCCTTTTTCACTGTCTGGTTCAGTCTACTCAGTTTTGCACTGAAGGAATTGGGTATCTCTCCTTCATATGGAGTACTGTTTAAAGGAGCACTATGACATGGATATAGAGATTATTAAATTCTATTTGTTCAGGGTTCATCTTATTCAGGAGGCAGCAGCCAGTATGGAGGACAGGTAAGAATCTCTTCCCGTGTAGTCCTTATTCTAACACCTATCTTCTACATCAAAACTTGGTACTTTTCTGTGGACTGAAAAAAATTGTGTTTTGAATAAAATTGGGTAATAGATGATCAAGTATCTAAAGATATGTGATGTGAAACAATATAGAACCTATGAAGGCCCAGTACTTCTGTTGTATCACAGTCAATGCAGCTCTGGCTTTGTTTCGCCCTCCCACATGCCCTCCTCATTCTAGATCTGTTTCCCTTCTGCTGCTGTTAGGGATTCTTACCTCTAACAGTAAAGGGTGGCTGGATGCAGACTGCATTCCTTCTCTACCTCAATCTATGGAATACCTCATCCCTTCAGCAAAATGCTGTATCAGAGTTGATACCAGAGAAGCAGTATGTCTCACCAAGTGAATGGGGAGAAAGTCAGGATTTCCCAAGAGGTGTTCCATGTCCTTGTGAAATGAAAGATGATGGAAAGGTTCCTGGTGCTGCCTAATGGTATAGCCTTTACTATGGTGTAAAGTCCCCAACAAACTCATCCTTAGCCTCTGAAAACATTCATTGTCTGATTTATTGGAGAGGAAATCAGAGGAGACATTTTCAGTCCATATACAGTCTCCTGAAACTAGGTATATAATCCCAATAGCTCATGATCAGTATTCTGGATGATTCACCTGTTACAGACTATCTCTAATTTGCACAGAAAACATACAGGGATAGGTTGGGTGTTTATCTTTCTGTAATCCTTCATTGTATAGCAGAGAAAGAAATAATCTTTCTTTCAAAAACCCTTAAAAAAGCTTTTTAATAGAGAAATAATTGGCACCTTTTCTTCAGGGTCCATCTTCCTATGGTGGCAGCCAGTACGGAGGACAGGGACAGGTGAGAATTGTTTTTTCTGTTTTTTTTTTTTAAGTTGTTCATGTTTCTCTCTGGGTTTTTTGGGGTGAAAACCAGAACATTTTGTAAAGGGGTGGCTTACAGCAAAGCAGTGTTTAGGCAGAATACATGAAGTTACGACCTTCTGCTGTGTCAGCCCACTCAGGAAAGTCAGCCTGAAGCTGACTCTGATTTAAACTTTACTCTTCTGTTTAAACAGTAGCCATTGTAAAAGCTACTAGATTTCAGTGTGGTTAGAAAGGAAGTGTTGGCATTCCTGTGATGCTTAAATCCATGGAAGAAAATAAAAGTGTGTTTTTCCATGCCAGGTCATACTTAAGTTAAAGAATGTGCTCCAAATGTAAATTCTTTCCCACTTTTTTAGGGTGCTTCGTCAGGAAGCAGCCAGTACGGTGGACAGGTAAAGCTTCTACTTTCATAGTATTTGCAGTTTCAGGACACAATTCATTTGG
Organism: Pezoporus occidentalis; assembly: GCF_034315485.1. NCBI lineage: Eukaryota > Metazoa > Chordata > Aves > Psittaciformes > Psittacidae > Pezoporus > Pezoporus occidentalis. Next base: position 1,645,265 of record NW_026916304.1, read on the forward strand.
AAAACTGATTCATGGTTTTTGCAAAAAAAGGAACATTTTAAGAAAGAATAGCTTTAAGCCAAACGGATTGAGGATTGCCAAGTATGGGTCTGTCTGCTACGTCAGATCATGATGTGAGCAAATGAAACAGGGACGTGTGTGACTGCAGGGAAATGCTTCCTCAAACAACCTGTGGTTCTGAGAAGCCCATTTTTGTTGTTATGTTTAAACAGAAGTGATTTGAAAGTCTAAGCACCACAGAGAACAAGTGAGAATGTTACTCATTAACACAGAAATAATCAGTTACTCCTTTTCTCCAGGGCTCTTCAGGAGGCAGCCAGGACAGTGGACAGGTACACTTTCTTTTCTCCACACAGTTCAGTTGTCCTAGTGGCAGGCACTCACAATTTACTTTGCCTATCTTTCCTTCACAACAACTGTGTGCTGCCAACACTGTCCTTACCCATTTCATGCAGAATGAATGTGGAAAGTGAGACACTGAATGGTGAACTCCCGGCCACTTCTCAGTTTTATCACCTAGTAAGCCTCCACTGGAAGTGATGTGTAGTGTTTCCTGTAACATCTGTAGCATGAAAGAGTGCTGCGTATATTCCAGGTGCTCTGGCCTCTTACTCTTTCAGTGGGTAAGGATTTTACTGCAAGTTTTAAATGAGAAATTAGAAGACTCTATTTAAAACTTTGATCAGTAGGTACACAGCTAGCCTGAAAGGATGGTAAAGAAAGAAACTCCTTTTTAAATGGAGTTTGGTGAGTCTATGAGCAGGAGTTTGGAGTCCGTTTTCTTGCAGTAGCAGAATGTGAGTTTGATTTACTAATTCAGAGGCTTCCTTCAGTCATAGACTCAGGAAAATAAGTTTGGCTGTTTTTTATGCAGGGTGGATGTGTGTGCCCCGGTGGAAGTACAGTAAGTATTCATTGGTTTTCTATATTGTTCATAGGATGTAATTCCCAAGGAACTGCATTTCTTGAAATCATTCTGACTGTGAATTTATATGTATGATGAAGTTTTTTTCACATTGTGCTAAAATGAGGAGTTTTGAACCTGCTAAGAACAAAAATACAAAGTGACTTGCAACTGTTCCTGTATTCAAAATTAGCCACCCAGACACACTTCTGTTTTCAAGGAAATACGTGGGAAATAAATTACCCTTTCCCCACCCTGGATTAAACAAGTAGTAATACTCCTGGTATCTGTTTTTAATACTATGAATAGTGCTAACTCTGTAAAATATTCAGACATGAAAAACTGCTTCAAAGCTTTTATTTCTTTTGTTTTGTAAGAGATACCTGGAACTTTGTTAAGAATCTGTTTCCCAGGTGTCTCATAGTATATCCGCTGAGGTTTGGACATGTGTGTGTAATAGTGCTCTTCTTATGATGGTTATTACCAGTATGATTGAGCTAGAGAAACTCAGTTCTAAAATCTTGGCCCAAAATAGCAGAGCTGTACATTTAAAAAGTTAAAGCTGTTTCCATTATTCTGTCTAATGGGTATATTCCCTGTACTCGGGTAAATACTTAAAACAAAAATGCACACACACAAAAAACAAAACAAGACCCTTCCCCCCAACCTCTCCCCACCCCCCACCCCACCCCCCTTTGCTGAAATTCAGCTAATTTACTTTTAAGGGAAGGTTCAGTTATCTGTTGTCTCAGAAGAGTCAAAATTGCTTAGATGACTACTTCTCTTTCTCAGATTATGAAATCAAGCAAAACCCACATGCTATAAATACACCAGTAATGGGATATATGCCACTTCTGAGAATCTGAAGTACTGAAAACATGTAAATTATCAGTTTACTTCTCTTTGCAAACAAATAATTTGAAGAAATGAGGATGAACTAACACTAAATTGTTTACTTCTTTAATCAACCAAATAGAAAAGTATACTAGTCGTCAATGTAGATGACTTTATCACTGCAATAGGTCAGTATGTTCTCTTGGTTTTCCTATGCATGACATTGTATTCAATTCAGAGTAAAACTTGCTATTTTTGTTGAATACAGGGCTTTTATGCAGGAAACAATTACCCTGGTAGACAGGTAGGCAATTTGTCTTTGACATTTACACAGATTAGTTCCTTGGGGATAAGTATGGCACAGTTGCCAGAATTGCCCAGAGCCATTAAGTATTCAGTTCAGTTTAGTCACAGAGGTAGGGACAGTAATTTCACAGAGTGCACGTGGCTTATAGTGAATTGCTCTTGACATTGCAGTTACATCTTTCTGTCTACTAGAGACAAAATTTCACTGTGTAGCTCTAGAAGCTTTCTTAACTTGAAAAAACACCGGAGACTATTATGGGCTTCATCTCATTGCATAAACCACTAATCTGGTGTGCAGAGAAGTAGCCATTTGCCACTGCATTAATAGCTATGTATTACTGTTCCAGTTAATCAGTGCCATGAGTATTGTTTAGATGAGGTCCAGGTTTTTGATGCCAGGTGGTATTTAAAAACACCATTTACAAATGTTTCCCCTTTTTCACAGGGTTCATCATCCTCTGGAAGCAGCCAGTATGGGGGACAGGCAAGCAATGTTTCTTTGTTTTCAAGATCTTCTTCCTACTTGCTATTTATTAAATGAAAAATAGGACGCAGTGCATCTGCTGCCAGGCACCTTGTCAGAGTCCTTTTACTCTCAATAAATATCTGAAAACAGGGGCTCTTTCTCAGTAAATGAAATGGAGTGGCATGAACAAACTCCAATGTAAAGACACTGCACAGATCATCATTTTAGTTCTTTTACCTCTTTTGTCTCAAGTGATGATTTTAATTCACCATTTTTATGTTTGTTTCACATTCCTATGATACCAAAAAACTCTATCTTCTCTGTTATTCTTCAATTATATTATCATTATCTTTTTTTTTGTGTATTTGTTTAGATTAAATACTTAGAAACTTGGTACAACATCTACCAATAGGTATTGCTTTGAAAATACAAATTCTGGTGTGTTACCCGCAATAATACTACTTTACTCATCTTCAGCTGCCATTAGAGCCTCTTATTGTAAGCTGCTCCCTATGTACCTTTTGTAGACTTTGTAGTTTGTCACTGAGTGAGAAATCTTGCTAGCCCAAAGAGTTAACAGATGTAACGGATGGCTCTCTAATAAGAAGGTGGACCATATTTTTCCCTAGTATTACTCTGTTTGCAAAGTTTCACTCTGCTATACTAAAAAACTAATTTCTTTTTACTCCATTGGCAGGCATTTGAGTTCAGTATCACTCTATTAAGATAATTTCTTGTAGCATAGAGAGGATTTTTAACAGCTGCAACCCAAATCTTTCCAAAATACCTCTTTTCTTACAGTAATACACATGAAACAATCTGAACACATTTTCCACCTAGAAAATCACAAATAAAGTATTTTTTTTTCCCCTCTTGAACAGAGCCACACTTAAAGACACTTTATACCTGTATATTTATGTCAGAGAATAGTCTTAGCAGGTGTTTTGTGACTGTTTGCCAAATTTATTACTTTTAAGTGTTGAGAAACTTAGAAGAATTAAGGCAGAAGTGTTTCCACACTCCTACTGGGATCCCCTGTCAGAAGTTCCTTTTATTAGGTTTCATTCTGCGCAGAAAAACAAAAAAAAATGCTTAAGCATTTAGGTTTCTTGTAATTTTTTTAATAGGGATCCTCAGGAAGCAGCCGGTATGGTGGGCAGGTGGGTATATTCTCTTCCCACCCCATCAGTCCTACAGCTTTCCCTGTACTGTCTGGATCAGGTCATTTACTTGATGCTGTAAGATACATTCATCTGGCCATGTTACTGAGCTTAAATAGTTGAGGTAATATTGATTGAAGTTGTTTCAGCAAGCTGAATAGAAGAATTGGTTACAGTGAATTACTGCTCTGTGTAAAACACTACCACTGCTATCCTGTATTTCATAACACCACTTTCTTGATTCAGCATAAGAAATTGCCATCATTTTGATTTGCAGTAGACAGCTGAAGTTTTAGGTACCCCAGTTACTTTTTGTTCAAATAACATCCAAGTAAGTTTGTCCTAAATATTGCACAAATTGTCTCAAGACAGTGATAGAGGATTTATTCATTCAATTAATAGATGTTTGGTTGACTTCTTACAGGACTCGTATTCCTCTGGAGGCAGACAATATAGTCAAGGAGTAAGTAAAAAAAATTCAAGTTTACCTTTCTTTTTTCTTACAAGCCTGCTACAAATATATATCCAATTAGATATGGAGCTCAACTTCTGAATTAGTTGTAGTCATCACAGAATGAGGTTACAGGATATTATTATTATTATTATTGCTACTATTATACTTCTCAACAGCTATTTCTGTTTAAATTCATAGTAATCAATGCTCTGTGCTCGGGGCTCACTTTTTCACTGACTTTATGTGCATTTGTTTTAAGTATTCTGCATTGCTTTGACAGGAAGAACACTTGACATTTGACTATGCGTATTTTCCTCTTCTCTCATTTCAGACCACTTTTTCTTACTATGTAATTCAGACCTTGCTGTCATTCTCGTTCGATAGAAAGAGATATAAATAAGCACACCCAATGTTTTATCTGTTATTAAAAACCAGGCACAACTGTTACATTTTCTTGTGCATGAATCATAAAGGTGAAAGATTTTGTGTATCATATTTGATGTCATTTCTTAAAGAATCAATGCTTGTCCTACTGCACTGCCATTCAAATAAGCAGAGCAACTTTGCTAGAAAGCTGCATAAGTTTACTATAATATATATTTTTCAGTATCCACCTTTATTTTCATTTACTTTGTTATCACAGCTTTCTTCAAGTAGGAAGAAATCTAACTGTAGAGTGATTGAAGGGGAACTAATGTTTAATCGGACCTTATTATCTTTTCCCTTTCCATATATTAAACACACTGTAACTTCAAATCAGCTCTTTCTACTTGAGTACTTTCAATCAAATTCTCTATCCAATACATCATTCAAAAGAACACTTGTAATGGAAAGATGTTAATGATCTGTGTTTCAGATAAGCTTTTCCCTGGGATTTTTAGTTGACTAGACACAAAATAGTGTTTGTTCTTCCATGGTCCTTTACTCCAGATGGCCAGAATATACTGAAGTACAAATAGGCTTAGAGTCAAAAATGGGTATCTTTTTTTCAGGGCTCACCTTCCTCAGGAAGCAGTCATCAAGGAAAGCCAGTAAGGATATTCTTGTTTTCAGTATTCCACAACCAAGTTAGAAATGTGGTATTGGGTTTGAAAATAGGTAACAGTAATGAGGATGAAACTTAAAATTCTGTTACAGTTGTGAAGTGTGACCAGTAAAAGATGAAATACCAGGTTCAAACTTGAGCCTTCGGATGAGGCGGCATTCATTCCTGCCATAGCAAAGTTTTGATACGCTCTGTTACTTACTCATAGGGTCATTCTGCTAAGAATGATGTATTTATATAGCAGGATAACTGTTTCAAACTTTGTAGTTCAGTTAGTGATACACTGCTTTGAAAACCCCCTGTTCATGGAATGAAGAGGACAAAGCTGTGCTTACTCAAGACCATTCAATTAAAATACAGGGCGGGGGGAAAGGCAAGGAAAATGGTAAAATGAAGCAGTCAGTAGCAAAACTACTAATATCTAGGGCATTTTCAAGCCTGCTGTGTGCTCTTTGGGTACAACTCACTAGGAGGCTCATACAACAAAAGTAAATGGCTTATAATTATTGTACAGGGCTCCTCTACCTCAGGAAGCACTTATTCTGGGAAACCGGTAAGAATAGTTTCATCACAGCATTTTCACCTTCTTTTCTTAGAAAACAAAGAACCTGAGTAGTTGACAGAGCAATTTTGGGCTGGTTTGTGCTGAAGAGAACATTGTGTATTAGTTCCATTTCTATTAGAGCACATTTAAAGAAACTGCTGTTGAAAATACAGCCTCAGCCTGGGAAAGCTCTTTCAGTATCAGTTATAGTTTAAATCTGAACCTGCCTTGCTTCCCATTCCAGTTGGTGGCCTTGTTACAATTTGTAATCCTCTGCTTTTCAGTTCCTGTTCCCTGTGTAGATTTGATAGGCTCTGCCCAGTCAATCCTTCACTTTTTCTTTTTCTTTTTTTCTATAAGCTGAATTGTTGAGTTTCTCCCTGGCAGGTTACTTTGGTTTGCACTCTCTTCCCCCCTTACCCCCTCCCTTTTTCATAGTCATCAATTTTTTACATCCTCTTTTAATTGTGGGGATGGAAAACTCTGTAAGGAATAGGGTAATGGAATGAGACAGAAAGAAACTTTTGCCCTTTCAGTAATTTTAGCTGAAACTTTCAGATGTCAGATGAGGTACTTCTAGTTACACACTCTCTCTATTTCCTTTATTTATGCAAAGCTACTTTCCTCTTGAACAACTTAAAGCCATGCAGTGGGTTAAGCTATGGAAATTTTGTTGTTCACAGACAAAATTGTGTTCAAAATCCCCAAAACTGGGAACACTTTTAGATTGATTTGTTTGTTTCTTTTCAGAATTCTCCTTCCTCAGGCGGCAGTCAAGTGGTAAGCACTTTTTGTAGTTTCTACTCATTTCTTTCTCTACATGTTGCAGAAAACTGAAAGCGTTGTTTATCCTGTCAGATATCTATCAGATTTCCTATCTCTGAATAAAAGGTTGAGAATATGTGCATGATAATAAAAGGAAATAGTACCAACAAAAATGAGAAAAAATGGGAACATAGAAGTGTTACAAAGCACATAAGAAGTACAAACTTTGAATCTTGCCTATCACTGAAGACCTGTTATTTACGTGTACGTTATACGTGGATGTGATCTTGTAACATCAGAAGTGTCGGCTTGATAAAAAAAGTTAATAGGAAAAGATTATTCTGAAACTTTCCATGCTTTTATAATAGTAATACTAGAACTATTTTGAATTGGGTTTATCAAATTGCTCTCTTTTTTTTACAGAGCTCTGCTGGGAAACACTCCACTCCCGGATTCCTGCTGTTATTCAGTGTTTTGAGTGCCTTTGCTCTCTCTGCTGCTACATCAAAATGGTCTATATGAACTTCTGAAAAGTTGTTTGGCATCCTACACATGGATTATATGCTATAATATTAGATTAATTACTTGTTGTAAGAAAAACAAAATACCCTTAAGTTGAATTGGCAGATACTACTTGGCTGTTATGTTCTATGTGTAGCTAGTATGTCATGCCTGTCATTAGTTTACCTTTTGTTTTAGTCATTAATAGATATCATTAGTTTTGTCAGTGTTTTAGGCATCATTTTAAGAGAGCATATTGTACCCTACCTATATGGTTTATTTTTATTTCCCACGGGCAATGCAAAGAACCTGAAATCTGACAGATGCTACAAACAACTCCTTAAAAACTATTTGGCTACTGACAAAAGCGGAGGAGGTCAAACAAATTGTTATATATTGAAACGGCCTGGTCATCATCAGATGAAATAAGGCTAAGGTGAACATCTGATAAGCAGTCCTCCATGGGACAGAAGAAAAGATGCTAGAACAATATCAGAGTATTGGGTTTAGCCCAGTGGGCAAAAATTTTGGGGAAAAAAAAAACACATGGGACTAAAATTTTGGGAAATTAATTATTCATTAAAGAAGCCAAACAGCTCAGAGCAAAGAAATGCTGAATTCTGTTCAAATACCTGAAGTTCTGTAGAGAAACATATGAGGCAAATGCACCCTAGATTAGGCTGATAATCTAAAAGCTGCTGAAAACCAATGCATTTTCCCTTGGGAAGGAACGGAAATTTAATTAAGTTCATAAAACTGGTAGTTTCTTGGCTCCTTTTCTCCAGTATTTAGTCTAACCTGTGATACCAGATGTATCTTCAAGTTTAATATCAAGAATGATGCTGACATCTGCAAGCAGGCACAGTAAATGTGGTCACAGAAAAACCATGGCCCATTTTTGAGTTCAGGAAAAGTTCCACATCTTGCAGCAAACTCTTCTGGTACTGCCAGAGCTGTGTCTGTATGTGCAGTGGCCATTGCTCTTGACACCCTGTTAGCAGTGGGGTGTCTGCACCGACACTCCTGCAGCTCCAGCTAAGCTCCTTTGGTGTTAACAAAGTGCCTTCTCCTACGGAGTACTTCTAATTATTGTCTTATGGAAAATGTGCCTAGTATTAAAGTTACATTTACTTGTACTGTGCTTGTCCCCTATGGTTTACAATTGTAATTGATGAAATACATTTCCATTCAAGTCCTGCTGCCAGCTTCAGCGGGGCAGGGTGTCACTTGTGCTGCACAGGATGCACTATGTCAACCACCAGTAAACCAACCTAAGTACCTGAAGCTGTAATTGAAACATAAAGGAGTTTTGCCTAAATATGGTCTTCAAAATTTGGTGGACAATTTGTTTCTTTGCAATAGGGTTCTCTCTGGGATCTCCATATCTTAGTGCGAACTTGCCTTCTCTAATCAGTTAATCATGGATTTCATACAAAATGCTCATGTCTCTCACTGCAGACATGCTCTTATTGCCAGTCCTCATGCAGTGTCCCCAGCACCAGAGCCCTTGCTCCATCAGTGAGACCCTGGCCAGCAGGCTATCAACCCACTTCCCTGATGAGGGAAAAGGTGTGGGCATTGTCTGTTTGGACCTAACTAAAACACTGACAGTAAAAAATACTGTCAACAGCATTCTCTTGGAGAAACTGGCTGCTCATGGCCTGGATGGGTGTATTCTTCACTGGACTGGCTGAATGACAGAGCCCAAAGTATGGTGGTGAATGGTGTCACATCTTGTTGGTGACCACTCACTAGTGGTGTCCCTCAGGCCTCCGTGTTAGGGCCAGTGTTGTTTAATATTTTCACTGATGATCTGGATGAGGAGATCGAGGGCACCCTCAGTATATCTGCAGATGACACCAAGCTGGGTGGGAGCGTTGATCTGCTGGAGGGTAGGAAGCTCTGCAGAGGGGTCTGGGCAGGCTGGATCCATGAGCTGTGGCCAGTGGGATTGAGGTTCCACAAGGCAAAGTGTGGGTCCTGCACTTGGGCCTGCAACACTCCAGGCTTGGGGAAAAGTGGCTGGAAAGCTGCTCATGGAGAAGAACGTGGGGGTGCTGACTGACGGAGCTGAACATGAGCAGCTTGTGCCCAGGCAGCCAGGAAGCCACCAGCATCCTGGCCTGTATCAGCACCAGTGTGGCAGCAGGGCCAGGGCAGGGACTGTGCCCCTGCACTGGGCACTGGTGAGGCTGCACCTCAAATCCTGTGTTCAGCTCTGGGCCCTCACTACAAGAGAGACATTGAGGTGCTGGAGCAGGGCCAGAGAAGGGCAATGGAGCTGGTGCAGGGCCTGGAGCACAAGTGTGATGGGGAACGGCTGAGGGACCTGGGGGGTTCAGTCTGGAGAAGAGAAGGCTCAGGGGGAACCTTATCGCTCCCTACAACTGCCTGACAGGAGGATGGAGCCAGGAGGGGCTGGGCTCTGCTCCCAAGGAACAAGGGATGGGACAAGAGGAAACGGCCTCAAGCTGCACCAGGGCAGGTTTAGGTGGAGCTGAGGAACAATTCCTTCCCCAGAGGGTGCTCAGGCATTGGAACGGGCTGCCCAGGGCAGGGCTGGAGTCACCGTCCCTGCAAGTGTTCACACACCGTGGAGACAAGGCCTCAGTGCCATGGGTTAGTGGTGGCCTTGGCAGTGCTTGGGTAAGGGCTGGACTGGATGAGCTTAAAGGGCTTTCTTCTCCCGAGCTGGCTCCCCCCTCGCTCGCTCGCCTCGGGCCGGGCCGGGCCGGGCCGCGCTGGCTGCCGCGGCGCTGGGAACGGAACGGAGCGGGCGGGTCCGCGGCTGCAGCCGGAGCCTTCGCGGTACAGGACCGCGCTGCCGGAAGCACCGTGTGTGTGGTGAAGCGGAGCCGGCGGCGAGCGGGGGCTGGTGCTGCAGGTGGGGGCCTGGGCTGGGGCCGGGAGCGGCGGAGCCCGGTGGAGGCTGCCGCGGGAGGGTCATGGATGAGGGAAGGAACTCGCGGGAGGCCTTTGAGCGACGCTCGGGGTTGGTGGATGGGGTGGGAAGCGGGTCTGTGGGAGGGGAAGAGAGGGATGGAGGAGAAACTGAGGGAAACGCCGGTAGCCGGAGTGGTCTTGTGGGGGGCGGGGGGCGTGGGGCATGGGGCATGAAGGAGAACTTGCTGTGGGGGAGCAGCTACAGCTACCTGGAAGGAGGCTGTGGTGAGGTGTGTAGCGAGGTCTTTTCCAACCCAGTTGATTCTGTGCAGTTGGGAAGGGAGGTGGATGTGGATGTGGATCTGGTCCGCAGCAGCAGCGGCGGCGGCGGTGGTGCTGGGGTCGTGGCCACTTGGTGGGTTTGTTGTCTGTGTGCGAGCAGTACTGTGGCGAGGAGGTCTCCTGTGCTCGGTGTAGCCCTGGGGTGGAGGTAGCACAAGAATTACGAAGTTAACACCTCGTAAGTACTGACATGGTGGCACATTCACACGGGGGTTTCAGGTGGGAAATGTTTTAGCAAAGCAAAGCTTATGGATTGTGTCGTAAAACCAGAGGGTGCAGAGATAACGGATGTAGTGAGGTAATGCATCGTATGGAATAGGCTGGAAGGTAAAAGATAAACACCAGCAGGTACTCCCATCTGTTTCATTTTAAAACTGTGTTTTGCATTTGTGAGGGAGACTTGGGTACCAGAGAAAAAGTTTTTAAGGAAGGATTGGGTGGAGAAAGCTGAGACTGCTTTGTGCGATGGAGGGTGTGTGATGTGGGACATGTATGCAACAGACCTCCCGAACTGAGCAACCACCACAGCAGGAAGTTCATCTGTTGTGGTGTCCTCTACAGAGCAGGGTTGGGATCTGAGGCAGCCTTTGCTTTTTGGAGGATGTGTATGCAGGCTGACAAAATGGGGTTTGGAATGAATGTTACGTGACAGACTGCTTCTTCCCAAACCTCTGCAGTTGACTTATCTGAACTCTCTATGGACTGAGTTGAGCCAGACCCGTTCAGCTCTTCACTGTTAGTTTTGTACATGGGGCCTGCTCCCCTGAAGCTGTTGCTGTGCAGACACTTTGCTGGAGGAGACTCCAGCTCTGTGGTGTGTGCTTTTCTTTTAGAATAGAATGGGCAACATCTGATTTCTTTAGGAGCTGCAGGGTGATTTTGAGGGAGGTGATAGTTGTGATTCATGATTCCCCTTGTGCATTGTTAGGCATTGTGAGAACCTGTGATTGAGAGTTAGTTTGGGAAGATAAGAATCTTCCAGATTTTTGGGATGCATGATGCGCTGGGTTGTAGAAGTAGCATATGCAGCAAAAACACTGGGTTTAGGAAGGACTGTGGTAGTTGCAAGTATGAATTTGCTTTATTTAGAGCAATGTGTTGTTAGGGGTGTCTGTATGTCTTTAACAATCCTACAGGCTTCTTACACAGCCTAATTCCTAATTTTGCTAGTTATGCTGCTGTTTGCAATAACAGAACAAAAAAGGCAGGGATCGTCCAAGCCAGGTATCTAGGCAAAAGGAATCATAGAATCTCAGACTCCCAGACTGGTTTGGGTTGGAAAGGACCTTAATTAAGATCGTCCAGTTCCAGCCCCCTGCCACGGGCAGGGACACCTCACACTAGAGCAGGTTGCTCCAAGCCCCTGTGTCCAACCTGGCCTTGAACACTGCCAGGGATGGGGCAGCCACAGCTTCTCTGGGCACCCTGTGCCAGCGCCTCAGCACCCTCACAGGGAAGAGCTTCTGCCTTAGATCTAACCTGAACTTCCCCTGTTTCACTTTGAACTCACCACCCCTTGTCCTATCACTGCAGTCCCTGATGAAGAGTCCCTCTCCAGCATCCTTGTGGCCCCCTTTCAGACACTGGAAGCTGCTCTGAGGTGTCCACACAGCTTCTCTTCTCCAGGCTGAACAGTCCCAGTGTTCTCAGCCTGTGTCCGTATGGGAGGTGCTCCAGCCCCTGATCATCCTCGTGGCCTCCTTTGGACTTGCTCTAACAGCTCCATGTCCTTCTGATGTTGGGTACACCAGCACTGCACACAGTGCTGCAAGTGGGCTCTCATGAGAGCAGAGCAGTGAGGCAGGGTCCCCTCCTTCAACTGCTGCTCACACTCCTGTTGATGCAGCCCAGCACTCGGGGGGGTTTCTGCGCTCAAGCGCACACTGAAGCAGCTCCTGTTCAGTTTCTCATCGACCAGTACCTCCAAGTCCTTCTCCTCAGGCTGCTCTGAATCTCTTCTCTGCCCAACCTGTAGCTGTGCCTGGGATTGCCCTGACCGAGGTGTAGGCCCTTGCACTTGGCTTTGTTGAACTTCATGATGTTCGCATTGGCCACCTCTCCAGCGTGTCCAGGTTCCTCTGGATCCCATCCCTTCCCTCCAGCATGTCGACTGCACCACACAGCTTGGTGCCATCACAGACTTGCTGAGGGCACCTCAATCCCCCTAATCAAATGTGTCTGCTTAAAACAGTTCCAGATTTGGAGTATTAAGCGAGGGCAACACATACTTGATTTTGGTACAGGCTTGCTAGATAGTTATTCTTCTCTTATTATTCATGGATTGCTTAGCACCTGAGTTTATTCCTCACCAGTTACTCCAGTTCATACCCATATGCCCTCTGCTTGCACAGTGTCAGTATCTTCACTGGAGCTCTGCAGGCTACAAAGGTGGGTGACATTGATAGTGGGTGTCCCTAGAGGGGAGGAGAGACTCTTAAGATCTGTACCTCTTAGGATCTAGTATACAAATGTAAGATGGTTAGGAGTTAAGGATTTTCCACTGAATTTTTGGACCTTCTTGTCTTACAGTCATACCCCCTGTAGTGCACTGTTCAGCTGTCTAATTTCATTTGTTACTACTAGCTTTCAGCAGTAAGTGTCTACAGATTGATTTTCACTGTAGTATTAGTTTGTGTTACTCATGCTGGGTCACCTTGAGTGAGGGTGGCTGCATTGCCTCAAGCACTGAGACTTGATTAGTAATTCATAAATAATGTAAGAGTAAGCTGTAGCTTGTATTCAGTGCTCAGCCTTTCAGCACCTTAAGTCAAGTCCCTTCATTGGCTTGAGAGATGTGCAGGATTCAGGCAGCTCTTGGCATTGCCCTCCTGTGTGCTTCAACTGAAACTGAGAACTGAATGCTTCCTTGCTCCCAGAGTCTGACCGTGACTACTAGGATCTTTCTGTTCTGTGGTCCATACAATGAGTGCAGTGTATGCACTGTTTGAAAAGAGAGAGGCAGTTAAGGCAGGTCGTATCAGATTTCTGTGCTGGCAGGCAGAGTTTGGCTTAATGACTGTTATGTCAATATAAAACTATTGCACTACTGTGTGCGTAGTTGAAAGCTTCATCTTACAAGAAATATTGGTGTTAGATTTGGCTCAATGATGGCTTGAATTTCCTGAATGCTGAATATTTATTCTCCGTATGTAATTTCTTTAATAGTCATCAAAACAAATTCTCCTCGGTCAAGGAAATCTTGCCTTTGGATTCTTAGGCTTGGTGTAAAGGATAAAAGGGGATGGGGTGGGCTTAAAGAGTATTTAGCCACAGATTTGGCATTTAAGGTTCACAATGCCCAACTTTTCCTTTCTGATTCATAGATTGGAATGGTGATTTATTTTTTTTAATTCTCCCCCCACAAAAGAAAGAAAAAAAAAATTCTGCGAGGTCTTCAGAACCGTGTGTTTGAACTGCTGTGTTTTCTGTCAACCTAGAGGAAAACCTCACCTGGGTCCCAAGCAATCTATAGCATTATCTGAAATTAGATGTTAGTTAATATATAATTGCATTCCCTTTGTTAGACTTGGCAGTGGTGCAGTTTCCTGGTTGAGTGTTAGGCCAGTGATACAGCCTCTACTATACTTGGCAAAAGTCTAGGGGTTTGGAGCAAAGTTGAGAGGAAATCATTGCTTGATCGTTAGCAGTTACAACTTAATGTGTAACTGCTCTGTGCACCAAGTGCCCTTGCTAAAAGGTACCTGCATGATTTTAAAAAGGCCAAATGTGGTGGTTTAACCCCACCCAGCAACTAAGCCCCACGCAGCCGCTTGCTCACTCCTCCCCAGTGGGATGGGGGAGAAAATGGGAAGGGTAAAAGTGAGGAAACAACTCGTGAGTTGAGACAAATGCAATTGAACAGGGAAGGCCAAAGCCACACACACAGGCAGAGGAGAACAAGGGATTCATTCACCACTTCCCATGGTCAGGCTTCAGCCATCTCCAGGACAGCAGGGCTCCATCATGCGTAACCATTACTTGGGAAGACAAATGCTGTAACTCCTCCTCCTTTCCCCAGCTTTATGTGCCGAGCCTGACTCCATACGGTCTGGAGTATCCCTTTGGTCCATTGGGATCAGCTATGTTCCCTCCCAGCTCCTTGTGCACCCCCAGCCAGCTCGCTGGTGGGGTGAGAAGCAGAAACAGCCTTGACCCTGTGTAAGCTCTGCTCGGTGGAAGCTAAAACATCCCCGTGTTATCAGTACAATGTTCAGCACACATCCAAACCAGAGCCCCATACCAGCTACCATGAAGAAAATTGCCCTAGCTAAAACAAGCACACCAAGATAGGGTACTAGATAGCACTACCTAGATAGGTACTAGATGACGTTGCAGGAGCAGGGTCCACCAGCATTCTGCTGTGTTGTGCTTGCTGTCCTTGTTGTGAAGGTATTACTTGAATGCAGTAATGTTTTCAATTATTTTCACCGGTTAAGATTTTTTTCTAATGTCAATGAAGAAATTGGAAACACTGCCTGAAGGAAAACTTCATGTGAAAACATCTCTGTTACTCAGTTTCTGCTAGAAGACGCAAGAAAAACTTTGCTAGAGGATTTGCTTTGAATAACGCTTCTGAAGAAGAAGACAAGCTCTAAGAAGAACATAGCTTATTTTTGCCATAGCGTGCTCAATACACATTATAATGTATCCAAAGAGAAGAATGAGTAACAAACCAAAAAACAAAAGCAAAAGGAAGGTAAGTTTTGAAATGATGGAGTGAGTTGCAGTGGTCTAGGTGAGGAGTGCCATGTATTTGGGGAGGAGCAGCTGGCAAGTATAGACACGTGGGAGGGAATGAAGGAGAAACCTCTATCATATGAGAAAGATTGAAAACATGAATAGCGATCTTTTAAAGTGAGAAATAGGAGGTTTAAGATTATTAGCAATATTTATAACATGGTTTATGAAAACAATAAATACACAGATATGAAAGAACACACATTGGGAAGGGTGGGGAGAGAAAGAAATGTGTTGTTGCATGATATCAGTCCAAATTTAGCACTTCAAATATATATATGTAAGATCTTGTTCATAACCCAGTTCAGCAGCATTTACTAGATTTGGAAAAGTCTGTGCACCCTCACTACTATCTGAGGTATTTATCACAGAATCCTAGAATACTTTGGTTTGGAAGGGATCTTTAAAGATTAGCTACTTCCAACCTCCCTGCCATGGTCTCACTAACCTCATCCTAAAAACTCTCTTCCTTATATCCAATTGAAATCTCCCCTCTTTCAGTTTAAAATCATTGCCCCTTGTCCTTACTGCAGGCCTTAGTAAAAAGTCTCTGTCTGTCTTAAAAGCTCCTGTTATATATTGAAAGGCTGCAGTAAGGTCTCACCAGAGCCTTTTCTTCTCCAATCTGAACCCCAGCTCTTCAGAAGAGAGGTGTTCCATCCCTCTATTCATTTTTGTGGCCTTTCTCAGGTTCTGCTTTAACAGGGCCAAGTCTGTCTTCTGCTGGAGACTCAAAGCTGAATGTGGTACTCCAGGTGGGATCTCATGGGAGCAGAGGGACAGAGTCACCTCCCTCAAGCTGCTGGCCATACTACTTTTGATGGAGCCCAGGATAAGGTTGGCTTTCTGGGCTGCAAGCATACATTGCCCACTCATGTCCAATTCTTCGTCCATCAGCACCGTTACATCCTTCTCCACAGGGCTGCTCTTGAGCTGTTACCGAGCCTGTACTGATACTGGGAATTGCCCCAGCCCGTATCCAGGGTCTTGCACTTGGGCTTACTGAACTTCATGAACTCCATCCATTTATTTCTATACCTAATGTATTTGTTGCATCTGGTACTAATTTTGGTGGGAAGAAGGCTATATTGAGTTCAAGTGAAAGATATATGGAAAAGAACTTTCCTCTGAGGGATGTAGTTGTTATAGATAGTAGCATATTATTTGTTTGTTAGCCAACACAGGGAAGAGGGTAATGCATGTGTAAATGTGAAGAAGGAAGTAATAAAAATAGGTTCTTCAGGTTCTGTGAGCTCTTACTCCACCTAATAATTGTCTTTTTCCTCTTTGTTGCCAGCTTATTATATTTGTAGAGGTGTAGCATCAGCACCAGGCTCACATTCCATTTGAGAAATAGGAGAACACAGGGCTATTTCTTCAATCTGCTGCCGTGGTTTCAAAGCAAATGGCCAGGAAGTGTGTCCGTATCCATTCCACTGGAATGGAGTAGTGTACTGTACTTCCCACCCTTCTGTGGGGCAGATTCTGTCACTGCTTATTTTCTAGCTGGTCTTAAAAGTTTTGCTAGAGGCTGCAGACTTCAAGTTACCCTTCTGCAGTTTTAAGAGGTTGGTTGTCTGCTTCTGTTTGACTTTGTACTGTAACTAATCTGCAAGTGCCTTTAGTTTGGTTAAGCAGTCTTAAACTCGTTGATCCAAAAATGGAATAAGCACTAGCAATAACTTCTGTAACTTGGCTTTTTACTGTGAAAGACCATCAGCAATGAAAACCTTTCACAGCTAGGCTAGAGGAAATGTAGCTCATGTAACGCCATCACTGTGAAGATTGCAAGCATAATAGTAGTTAGGTTTGTTTTTTTTTTAAATTTAAGAAATAATGAAACCAAATGAATATAATAAAAAGTGAGCCAGCTTCTAAAAAAGCTTTCTTAGTAATTCAGACTGAATTTGTGAAATATAATGCAGAATATTGGATAGTTTGGGATACTGAAGGAGCTCTCAATGTAACTGATGCAGGAGAAATGCACAAATAAATGAAATTCAGATCATTTGTGGATGAGCTTTCATCTTTCTTTATAAAACAATATGTGAATATGTAATTTCAATGAGCCTAAAACATGCTATCCAACTAGATACTTGATGTTTGATAAAGTTGAGTCTTAACAGTTCTATACTTAGTTTACTGTAACATATTTTTATCAGGATTTGTACACAGGTGCTTGGATCTGTGAAGTGGTCCCTGCTCTCTTGTTCTCAAAGATGGGGTTAGGCCATGCTTGGTGGAAGGATGTCCTTGATGTGCAGCATAACTTCATCTGTGGAAAATGTCTCCAGACAGTCTCTAGGCTCTCAGCTTAACTAAAAAGTATTTCAAATAAATAAGTCGTGTCTCTTTCTAGAGGTCTCCTTTTTGGTTTTAGTATTTTAAATACCTTAAGCTGAAGTAATTCTCTCAGGTTTTGACACTCCTACAAATTCAAGAACAGGATAAATTCATAACCTGATCCTTAATTTTGCACGAAATTCTCTTACTGTAGCTATCTGGCAGCTGAGAAGCTCAGAGGTTTACACCATCACATCTGTAAAAGACAACAGTTAAGAAAAGCCCTGCGTTTTATCCACCTGTGTGTACCGAAGGTGAAGGTTACATGGCTGCAAACACTTGGCTTGAATGCTGACTTCCTATATAGACCTGCCTTCCAGCTCTGTCCCTGCCTTCCGTGTTGCTGGCTGTAGAGTGTGTCTACATGGTAATACTGAATAAACTAGGAAGGAGCGGTTTACTTCTTTTCACTTAGACTAATAGAAAAAAAGAACAATAAGCCAAGTCTCTGAGTTAACTGATGTGACAGGCCATGTGGCAGCCTGGGAGTTAGCACCTGCCACTGCAAGATACAGTTCAAAAGTCATTGAGTAAATGTGACCACTCAACTTTGTGTCTTTGAATTGGCAAACCTAAATCTGATTTTTGGGACACAGTACTGAGTAGTTTGTCCAAAGCCCAGGAAGAAATCTAAGGCTGGTGGTAACTGTATAGGAAACACATTGAGAACCGGGTTCATTATTGGTTTAAGACAAAGTGTGAGCTGTTACTGAAGACACTTAGTATATGATGCAGTTTGTTGCAGTGAGAGTAGCAGAAACTTGTGGCTAGAAGAAAGCAATTACACCTCTGATAGTAGCCTCTAAATCTAAACCTGCTGTGAAATGCATTTAAAGATGGTCCAGCCCTTTGCAGGTTGGTGCTTAGATCCTTTTCTGGATCCGGGAGTGCCCTGTTTGCAGAGTTTTATGAGCTCATACGCAGCTCTCTTTAAAGAAAGGAAGAGGGACCAGGAGAGTTGATAAGATAGTATGTGTGCTCAGTAAAGGGTGGTTATTTTATTGGCATACATAAGTTTCAGTGAACCAACTATTTGTAAATACAGCAAGAAAATTCACACACTTGTCCTTTACAAGCCTGCCTTGCTGGCCACTGACAGGACAGCTCTTAACAGATACCCTTATTTCAGCTAGCGCACTGGGCACTTAAAGTCTATTTTGTATGAGTTTTGGAAACTCTGAAACTGCTTTAGTGAATTATGGCAAAGAAATGCTTCCTGCTACTGGCACCTTTTTGAGACACATTGGGAAAGCTCCCTCTTGTATCACGATTAGTACTGAAGACAAAGACTGTAGTTCAAGGAACTAGTGTGGTATGTATTCCTTATGGCTTTGCTGATGGGCTTACTAAACTGTTGACCTAGTTGGCATGTTTTCATGCTGAACGCTTTGATACTTGCTCATAAACAAGATAGTAGTGATTTGCTTTTAAAATTCCATTTTAAGCTGCTTAGTAAACAGATGGTTCTATTTCAGCAAGAGATTCACATGAACATTATTTTCTGAGATTGTGACCAGTTTTGAAGGTTATAAAATTGATCTCTCAGAATTGGGAACATTTGTAAAACCCTTTGTCACTTCACAGGCTCACAGAAGGCAGAAATTTCGGTCCCAGTTCAGGAGGGATGTGTGTTCCCATTACCTGTAGTTTGTCAGAAGCAGTTTGAAAAGTGAAAGCCAAAAAGTTAAAAACTTATTTAAGTGTGCTTGGATGAAATCTGGTGGTGTTCCTGTTAGCCACAGCACGTTGTGTTTCCAGATTGTCAGGTCTCAATACCAAAAAGTGAGGTAGATGGAAAAGGTGGAAAAAATGTTGTGCAAGTTGTCTCATGTAAGTGTGCATTCTGCAGTGTTTTCCCCAGTAGCATGGACAGACCTTCTGATGAACTTCAGTTCTGTATTTTCTCCCAGTGGATTTTGAGTTTTTTCCCTTTATCTCCGTCTTCTCTCTGCTGCTGAAGAATCTGATCTCTGTTCCTCTGGAGAGTCTGATCCTTGTATGTCCCCTCTTCATCCCTTCCTGGCAACTGTTCTTCTCATTCTCCTCCTTGTTTTCAGGTATAGCAAACCTGTTCTTCAAAGCTGTTCCTCTGACTAACTGATCTTCTGCATTTTGTTGATGGGGATGCATAATTCTACAGTTAACATCCTTGTGTAAAGGGTTATTCCACCAGAACCTGTGGGAAAAGTTAGCAAATCTTGAATGTTGCCTGCAGTTTTCTTCTCCTTCATTTCTGTCTGATTTATATAGTTCAGTTGTGTCATTAGTATTTGTTTCTTCAGTGAGTTAAATGACACCATAGTTCATACAAATGTTATCTTCTATTAATCATAGAAACATAGAATGGTTTGGGTTGGAAAGGACCTTAAGATCATCCAGTTCCAACCCCCTGTCATGGGCAGGGACACCTCACGCTAGAGATTCCTTATTAAGATTCCTTAAAGGAATCATTTTGTATTTCTTCTCAGTTTCTGCATCCTGGCATCTTTTTTTTGTCTGAGATGATTTTAGAAATATTTTTACAGCCATATCATTCTCAACGTAAACAATTTTAGTGTGCAGGATACAAGTATGTACTTCCTATCTCTGTGGCTGTTGGCAATTCGTATTTGTTTGCAGTGTCTCTTAAGCATCCGATCCATGCTGTATAGGTATTAATTTGAGTTTGTCTGTTTGACTGGAGCAAATCTATTAATGCTTAGAGACAAGATAAAGGCAAGTCAGAAATACTTGCATATCACAGCTTTCCAGATCTCATAGCAATGAAAACTGTTACGAAATGCATCTTGCGCTAGAGAAATGCAGTCGAGCAAGAAACTGCTCCAGTTTCAGCTACAAATATTTTGAGGTACCAGCACATCCTTCAGCAGTGGTACAAACCTAGATAATGAGTCAAAACTTATGTGCCTGTAGATGTAAAACATGCACAGGGGCAGCTCTGGCATATGCATTCATAAAGTATTGCTTATCCATCTCTAGCCTTCCAAAAGTCAGAACGGTTATTTATTGTCTTGACTCTTACTACTTTTCTTTTACTTGAAAACATCTCTGACTTCTAATACTTATTTGATTTTACTTTTTCATTATAAAGCACGGCTCCATTTTTGAATATATGGGCAGTGAAGGCAGTAGTAGTTAATCTTTTATAGCAAGCATTCATTTCTGTGGTATGGAAACTCTTCTTAGTATGAAGAATAGCAGAAAACGACACAATGTTCTGAATGTAATGTCCTTGTATTGTGCTCGCAAAATGCAAATTGCATTGAATCTGTTAATCTTCTGCACTCAGTTAATACTTCAGTTGGTGACAAAGGGCAAAGGAAACCACCTCAGCTTGGTGAAAGTTCATGATAGAGGTGAGGATGATACAGCTTTACTAATGTAAGGTTTGTGGTGGTTGGCGCAGTGTGAGAAAGTGGGTGCAATCACCAGTCATCTGTATTGAACCAATTGAGCAGGATAACCAGCTGGACGGGTTTGGTGCTGCCTCCTTGCAGCTCCTCCTTCCCACATGTTCCTTTCCCACAACTCTCCTTTTCCTTCAGCATCAGGCATACCTCATTTCCATGTAAAGCAGCACAGCCCTCACCCTGTGCTGTGCTGGCACTGTGTCATCTGGCAAGGCAGAGACTGCAACCTGGTGGAAGGGTGAGAAGATCTAGTTCTGAGAATAGCTCAGTGCAGCAGGGGTGCTGGGCATTCTGCAGTGCCACAGCTCCTTCACTTTGGGAATACCTTCTGAGCCTTCACCTACACAGAGAAATCCAGCATTGATTTACCTCGAGAGGTTTCTTTAGTGAAACCAGTTATTGGAAAGCTAATTACCAGTTATTAGTCCTTATTTTACTTTGTTGTTACTACAGCTAAGCAATATTGCTTTTCTCTATTAGTTCTCACTCTAATATTCTGATATGCTTCCCCATTTGTAATCTCCTATTTGAAAAAACATTTCTAAACTGTTCATCTCCTTTTTCTTTTAAAATATCAGATTAGGTTTGTTGTTTTCATTTGGCTGAGCTCCCTGGATAACTTCTTTTAACATGCCAATTCCCATGGGAAACCTCTATCTGCAATATTGCCTTTTAAGCCTGGGTTTGGGTTTTTTTTCTGTTTCAGGAAGAAAAAAGTCAAGAAATGTCTACCAATTTAAAATACCTTTCCTTGAGCATCCTGGTTTTTCAGACCACAAGTTTAGTCTTGACCATGCGTTATTCTCGGACGCTGAAGGAAGAAGGACCTCGTTACTTATCCTCCACTGCAGTAGTTGTTGCTGAACTTCTGAAGATTTTGGCCTGTGTTCTCTTGGTCTACAAAGACAGCAGTATGTGTCAAATTTTGCACCAAGTAATTTTCCTAATCAATATGCTGTATTGTAGTGGCAACTGCAGAGCAGCCATGTCAGTACAGGCGTGAAAACAGCATTTCCCTTCTCGTGTTAGAAATGTTAGAAATAGTCTTGGAGTGACATTAATCATACCTCATTCTTCAACACAGGAAAAAAGATATTGTCTGTTTGCTTGCAAGAGTTAACTCTAAAGAATATGGATATTGAGGAGTTGAAAAATGAATTTTCTATTAACAGGTTAAAGCTAATAGTAGAAAAGAAGCCAGGCAGCTGTGTTTGCTCAGGCATTTGAAGACATTCATATGTAAAAGTAGGAAAAAGTGAAAAGCTTTAAGGTGTCCCAAGCATGAATAATAGGGAAAAACCCCCGAAACGAACAGCAGATGAAGAAGGGAGAAAGCAAGTTCATTATTACAGGAAGAAGTGTAGGTTTAAGCTTGAAAAAAGTATATTCAGATTTACTCCAGCTCTTACTTTGTACATTCTAGACTGAATTTATCTGGTTCCTTGACATATATATGTGATCTTCAACAGCTTAAAAATATCATTGTATATTCATAAATATTGATGACTTGCTTCTAAATGTGCACTTTTTAGATGACATTCACCTTGAAATATTGACATAGTTTCAATAAGTTGTACTTAAATTCTTCTGAATAATTGTTCTAGTTTTGATATTCCTGGAAGACACCTTGCAGCCCTTTTTCCTTGCATATATCTGAGTCTCATGAAAGTTAAACAAACATAGTATTTTGAGGTCTTGACAGCAGTGATAGCTTTAAAAAGGAGGCAACAATCTTTAAGTACAGAATTCTTTTAATATATTAATATATATATATGATATTTATATATATCATTCATTTATATATATTCATATATATCCATATCCTCCCCCCCTGCATCCTTATAGTGAATGTCTATTTCTTTTATTGTTTCTTTGGGTAGAGTGCAATTTACGGACTCTGAACAGAGTGCTACATGATGAAATCCTTAATAAACCCATGGAAACTCTTAAACTTGCTATTCCTTCAGGGATTTATACTCTTCAGAATAACTTGCTGTATGTAGCATTGTCGAACCTCGACGCAGCCACATACCAGGTACTGTACCTTTGGATTTCTCTGTACCTTTCAAATCCATCCATGAATTATGCAGTAGTAACTGTTTCTGGGTTCTTCTAGGTTACGTATCAACTGAAAATTCTTACCACAGCATTGTTTTCTGTGTCCATGTTGAGCAAGAAGTTAGGTGTATACCAGTGGCTTTCGTTAGTAATACTGATGACAGGAGTGGCATTTGTTCAGGTAAGTATTAGCAGGTAGTTTGAGTTTGTTTATTCAAGGCACGTGGATTTCTGTGCTTACTGATTCCACCAGCTTCACATGAACGCCAGAGTGTGGTCACGAGCTATGAATCATCACTGGCAAGGGCTAGAGGACACCAGAACTGGTTCAAAGAGAGAAGATAACACTTCTTTTGTGTCCCAGTGCTCCCCTGTAGAATGTGACAGGAGCTCTGGAGCAACCTGCAAATAACAGTGATAGTATTTGCTAGCACGCTTCTTGAGACATGAGGGACTCACTGATCTGCTGCTGCTCACAGCGTGATATGTTTTCAGCACGATAAATTTACTTGAACTTTTTCAAGAGGCAAACTTGGCCTCTGTTCTAAATAGTGCAGGTACAAGGGGTTGTAGTTTTTAGAGGGCAGGATCATGGAATAAGAGACTAAGTTCTAAGAATTTTTAGCAGATTTTAGCATATCCTAATTTTTTGTTAAGGATTTAAAAAAGAATCAGGATTACATTTTATAGAATTTTCAAATGTAATAATTAAAAATGAGAATAAAACATTCTGATAGCATCTGAAAGCAGAACATCTGAAGCAGACTTCAGTATGATTTCTGTCTATGGCATTGCATTTTATTCTGTTAGCAGTAGATATATTGCAGGATTTAGCGTCACAAATTTCATGTTTAGTCATCTGTATAATCACTGAAGAGAGGCACATGCAAAAGTCAACTGATCCAACCTTAAAGGCAGCTTGTGTATGTGGTTTTCTACCTGTGCTTGTATTTATAAGGTAACTGTTGGATTGCAAAAGTTGGTGAGTATGAATGACCATCACAAATTATGCTGGGATTGAGAAACAGTTCTGCCTTATAAAACGTAAGTCCTGGCCCTGTTTAAATTGAAGGGTGTTCTCCCATTTCAGGCACAGGTTTACTCCTTACAAATACGCAGAAAGAAAAATGATGTCTTTGCAGGCTTTTCTAGGTATCTATGGTGAAAATACAAAACTTTGCAAGCATGGGATTGTATTTATGCTAGAAAACAAACTTGCATTTTATAGGTGCTCCTGACTTGATTTTACCAGTGAACGCTGTGTAACTGTTTTTACATCCAGTGGCCTTCAGACTCCCAAGCACCAGCTGCTAAGGAGCATTCGGCAGGATCTCAGTTTGTGGGCCTGATGGCAGTTCTGATAGCTTGCTTTTCCAGTGGATTTGCTGGCGTTTACTTTGAGAAAATCTTAAAGGAAACCAAGCAGTCTGTGTGGATCAGAAACATTCAGCTTGGTAAGTTTCATTCAGGTCATCTCCTGGAGATACCACATGCTGAAGAATTAAGATAAATGTGTAATATAGAGTACTGAGTCTGGTAGAATATACCATAGAAGCAAGAGATGGTGTAGTTTTTTGTAGTTATGGTTGGTCAGACACTGCTATAGTCAAAAATGTCTGAATATCAGCAGTATTTTTTTCCTTTCTTTTCCTGTGGCTGTGTTTTAATTATAAATGGTTTCAGCTAAAAACACAGAACTGCATTTGGTTATATTTTAATAGTTTTACATGCCCATAATGATTTGCAAATTGAGGATAGAGAAGGGGCTCAAAACCTCTACTTGCTATCTGCTAGTATTTATTGTAGAAGTAGGGGAGGGAATACATCAGGAAAGGTTATGTTAGGGAATTCTGAAGGCAGAGAAGGGTGAGTAGCTGGGGCTTGGTCCAGGATTTAAGGGAAGATTTGGTGCTCTGGATGGAGCTACAATGTAAAATCCATTGCCAGGGAAAGCTGACTATTACCACTCTTAGTTTCCATGATAAAAGTGCTTTGGTGGGCGACAATGAGGATATCTGAAACAATTTCCAATTAAACAGTCATAATTGCCAAAAAAAATAAATCAAGGATTTCTTCAAACATTCTTCAGATTTTCTGCAGTGCACAGAAGTGTGTATGAAAACAAGTGAGTTCATTGGTTTGATGACCAGGTGACCTGGTCATATATTGAATGTTCCAGTAGTCGCTTTGTGAAAAACATGAGATCAGGAGAGGCTGCATCTAAACATGAACTGTTGAAGGTAATGAGTAACTAGGACTGTGATATATGAAGACAGAAATGCCTGTGCTAACAGTGAGAATCAAGTCACCTGCTATGGAGACCTCATAGCAGCCTTCCAGTGTCTGAAGGGGGCCTATAAGGGGGCCTATAAGGAGGCTGGGGATGGACTCTTCATTAGGGACTGTAGTGATAGGACAAGGGGTAACGGGTTCAAACTGAAACAGGGGAAGTTTAGATTGGATATAAGGAAGAAGTTCTTTACTGTAAGGGTGGTGAGGCACTGGAATGGGTTGCCCAGGGAAGTTGTGAATGCTCCATCCCTGGTGGTATTCAAGGCCAAGTTGGACAGAGCCTTGGGTGACATGGTTTAGTGTGAGGTGCCCCTGCCCATGGCAGGGGGGTTGGAACTGGATGATCTTAAGGTCCTTTCCAGCCCTAACTATTCTGTGATTCTGTTCTTAATTCTTTTTTGTCAATGAGCTTAATTTGCCTCCATACAAACTCAGTAGAATATGTTCATTATGAAGATTGTTTTCAGTTCAGAAATGAAATCAATGTTGTCATCTTCTGTAGCTTTTAGAAAATCTGTAAAACATGAAATCACTGTTTCACTATACATCAGTGCATCCTTTCTGCAAGTGCACGGTAGTGAGTTGCCTACTTAAGATGTCGTATCATTCAGGAGCAAGTCAGTTGTAAGCAAGAGCTTTGAAGTAGAGCATTTCTTAAAACACAAACAACAAAACCTGTATGTCCAACCTGGTTTTCATTTTCATATCCATAGACAATTATTAGAACTGTAGAAAAAAATGTAAAATGTATTTTAGAATAATTCTTGGAAAAAATGTAGGTTTAATGCATCCCAGGCTCAGGTCAGGGATGTATGAACAGTTGATTAGTTATTTTAGCAGATTGATTGGAAAATAGAAATAATTGGTTTAATCTGAATGAAATCTAAGTTTTTCATTCTGCCTACAAAAAGAATTCTTGGCAAACAAAAGGTTTTATGTCTGTCAGAAAGAAAAGTGATGAGAATAGAGGCCAACTTTTCATAGAAAAGGAATGGAAAAACTGCTCCCTCTTTCCTGCTCAGGACTAGAGCCTGAATCAGTCATAGAGGAGGTATTTTGTGTTACGTCCATGCCTAAGGGGGTTAGGAACATTTTCCCAGATGGTTAGAAGAACACTATACTCACCATATGATACACATTTTGATCTCACCTCAGTTTCTTCCTTTGACATTAAGTCTCTGCTAGTAAACATTCACTGTTTTTGAGGCTGTTGAGACCTCATCAGAAGAATCCCACTTCCATGATCCTTGTCTGAATTGCGAAACTCCCAATTCCAGCTCTTGCTATGTCAGAGCCCATCCCCTGCAGTGAATGTGTTCCCTGTTCTTCTCACAGGTTGTAGTGTGACCTCAGCCTTCAGGCAGGACTAGTTTCAGGAAAACTGAACTTGTTTAAGTGAATTTTGCTATATGCCATAAGCAAAAATTACCACATTCCAGTAGAGAGCAGTGGAAGATAAAAGCATCCTACTGGAAACAGTCAAAACTTGTTATAAGTGTGAAAAACAGCTTTTAAATGAGAATATCTATTTGAACACTGGCTGCATTTGAACGTGATGGTATCACAAGGGGCAGTCCTGTTTTAAAATGGGAAATATGTGAGCAGTCCTTGAGGACAAGGAACCCGTTTGCATGTTTTTCACCTGAAGCTTTTAAATCAATCTTGTATTTTCAGGATTTTTTGGTAGCATATTTGGACTGATGGGTGTATACATTTATGATGGAGAGCAACTGTCAAAGAATGGATTTTTTCAAGGATACAATAAACTTACTTGGGTAGTTGTTGTTCTACAGGTGAGATAACTTCTATCACATGTTTCTGTGGAGGCATTTGGGATTTACTGACTGGGGAAACTAATGGGTGTCGTTAAGCTACTGCGAATTCTATAGCCAAAAGTCTGCTCTATCGCTATTAGAATAAACCTCTAAATAAAACCCTTGAAAATATATAGCAAGTATATGTAATACAAAGTATTGTGCAACATGAAAGCATGTGAACTTTATTTCTTTTGTGATTTTTAATAGAAATAATATAAAAAAAGCCCTTCCTCTTATGGGTAAAAATGCAGGGTACAAGCACTTCCACTGATTTAATGATGGTAATATGATCAACAGTTTCTTTAATGGGGAAGGAACTTCTCCAATATTTAACAACCCATATTCATAACATAAATGTAATGCTCCTAAACATAGACAAAACCCTCTCCTAAAGTAAGTGCATGTTGTTAAAACAGATGCTCTGAGTTGAATTTGCAGGTTGCAAATCCAAGCATTACTATTTTTTGCAGGCACTTGGAGGGCTGGTGATTGCTGCTGTTATAAAATATGCAGACAACATTTTAAAGGGATTTGCAACTTCTCTCTCTATTATACTGTCAACATTGATCTCCTATTTCTGGCTGCAAGATTTTGTCCCTACAAGGTAAGAAGTCTTTTCCATGTATATACAACTTGCACATGAAAGTTGAGTTTCATAACATACCATAGGTAACAGTTGGCAAGGTTAAATTTCCTGTAAGACAGAGCCCCCCACAGGTCAGGAATAACTGGCGCTCAAATCTTGGCTCTTGACAAGCCACTCTGGCAAGCTCTGGTTTAATTCATTGTCCCTTTCTCTCCTTTTCCTCCCTACCCTACCTTCCTCAGTGTGTTCCTCTCCTGCTTTTCTCTCCACATACATGTCTCTTTGCATACACACATGGAAGTTACACTACAGCAAGTACCATAAAGAATCCCATATTTATTAGTAAAGGAATCCAGTATTTATTAGTGAAAACAACTTGACCAAACAAGAAAGGAAAATGGTTGCTATAGGCTTCTAGGCCCAATACACTGCCCATAAGTTGTGTGAATCAGATTTTAGTAGCTCTGTACACTGCAGGGTTTGTACATGGTTAGGTTCCACAATAGTGTTTGTCTTGGCAGTGCATGTTAATATGTGGAGTGCAGAAGTAATATTCCAACCTTCTTGCTCTATTCCAACTAATATTAATAGGCGTTTGCTTATAATTGACACACACTCCTCATGTTACACATACTCATAGTATAAAAATACTTTGAATAATATTCGCAACTTTATCTGATACAAAAACCCCATCTTTCTATCTAAAAGCACTTGCAGTATAAGCAGGACTTTACATAAACATTCAAAAAGGGAAGCAGAACGACTGTTTAGGCTTAAAAAGTAGAAGACATTGAATTTCAATTATAAGCAGCCTGTATTTGTCCTATTAAAACAAACGTAGAAAGTGGTTTAGGTATTTCTGTGTGCTCAAATGGAAAATAATAAGTAACTTGCCAGCTTCTGCAAACATGGTGAAAATGGAAACAGTGGTAAATAATTAAAGGAGGTGAAGCCAACTAGCAGCATGTAGAACTTGAAGCCATCTTATTTAATAAATAACTTGATTCAAGTTGAGTTAATCAGACTTTATCTTTAGAACCTGGCTTACGCCAACTGAATTTATTTGAACTGAAACTGCGTAATTGTTTCTGTGCTTCAACAAATATCTTTGATTGGGACAATAGATGTGAAGTGCTAAAGTGCTTGAATGTGTTGTGATGGAACGTGTCCAGAAACAGGCTAACTGTATTCTCTGAAGGATTATCAAGTCATGTGCCATAGTTTTTATAGTGTTTGGTTCAGAAGCTCAAATTGTCAACACTGTCATGTCTTTATGACAAGGTTCTTTTCTAACACGTGTACTGATCATCTGTTGGCTTTGGGTCTTTTGTTTCAGACTTGTAACTAGCAAAACAACCTAAAGGCCTATGTGTCACAATACAGAGGATGCCTTTATTATCTTCTCCTTACATAAATCTTGATGTATCTGCCAAAAATTAGATTATACTGACTTGCAAACTGTTTCTTGGGCCGCAGGAATTTGTTTTGACATAAGCTTTAGACTTCAAAGCAAACACGACTCCAACAACATGCTATGTGTAAGATGTTAGAAGTTCCTGGGTAACTGCAGCAATTGCACTTTAGCTTCTGCTTGCGTTTTGCAGAGAGCTTTAGGCAAAAGAATGGGGAAAAAAATAAGATTGTTCTGATTACTTTTGACAGTTGTTCCATGAAACTGTAATTGTAACGTTCAGAATGTCACTATAGAGATACATTATTTTGTGGATGTAAATGTCTTATTTCAACTTCTTCCTGCATCCTTCTATAATAAATATATGCAAATTGTTTTGTTCTTTATAAATTGGACAAACACAATTTATCTGCTGTGTTCCCACAATGTCTTGTCTTTGATTGTAACACATAAAAGAAGTTGCATCAACTGAAACAAGCTAACTTTTTTCTTTTTTTTTTTTTTTTCTCCCTATCCTTATTCTATTCAGTGTCTTTTTCTTTGGAGCAGTCCTTGTAATAGCAGCTACTTTCCTATACGGTTATGATCCCAAACCTGCAGGAAATCCCATTAAGGCATAGCACACTTCCTCATCAACCTGCTTCTCCAAGATCATGCACTGGGGCCTTGCTAACAATGGCATGTGGAAAGTGTCATTGTGCACTGCAAGGAAAGGATTCCTACCCTGAATCTATAGAAGAAATGCTTATGAGTAGTTCTGAACAGCTGGAGGGGTTGAAGGTGATGATACTGCCTGTAACTGATGAGAGGAAAAAGAAAAAGGCAGGGGATCTTCCAGTGCAACTTGCTAATAAAAACATGAACAAAAGGTTTCCAAGAAACTGCGATTAGGAATGTTTACAGCTTTGACTGGGATTGCATCAAAAGAATTTACTGTACTGACTGCTGCAGAAATCCGTCCTATGCACTCTTTGAAAGAGCACATGACAACATTGTCAGATTGTATGGGTTTGCAATTTGACTGTATTCAATCTTAGCAAATAACGGTTTTTAACTGTTTAGTTACATGAAATCAGATGAATACACATCATAGTTCTAAAGCAATGGCTCTAATTAGGTTTCCTATGAAGACTGTGAAGATTGCAGTATGATCGAAAGACACTTTCATAATATCCAATATTTTTATATTTTTAGGAGGCTGATTTAATAACAAATCTGTTATTAAATTATAATAATATAACTGTTGCTTATATAAACCTATTGTAAGAATGTTAACGTTCAAAGGAAGAAAGTCAGAGTGAAAGCTGGAAATCTTTGTGGATACCTCAGCCATCATCAGGATAGCCTGTAGTGTTCCAACAGATGGGAAAACTCTGCTCTGTGAACACAGGCTGGAGGTTGCTCCACTAACCTGGTACTAAGAGTAGGGTTATGACAGAGTGCTTGCTCAGAGGTAATGCTCATTCTTTTTATTGATTATAAATCAACTTCTTGGTAGAACCTTCAAAGTAGATCTTATGCTTTAAATATCCTCTGGGGATTTTTTAACCACAATTTAAAACAAAGAGCCCGTAATAAACATTCTGAATGCATAATTGCTGTCTTTAACAGCTCCATCTGCAGCTATTCTGGTCTATCATCTGTATACTGTACTGTACTTTTACAGAGGTGTTTTCTAAACAAGTGGTGTTTACTCATGAACTTTCCAAGGCTTTTTCAGGATGTTTCTATGTAGTGGCTTAATTTGAGATTATTTTTTTTCATTGTTATTATTTTGTTCTGGGAGTCCTTGAGCCGACACGAGACCAAAATGGGTTCTCTGGAGCTATTCAGTTTAGTCGTAGAATTACTTTAATAGGAAACATAATGCAAAAGTGATTAACTGTGCAATAGGTAAATATAAAAGCATGCTGTTCTTCTGTTTTAAACCAAAACCAACCTTCTTAAGGAAACCTGGATGCAGTCAGAACTTAACTCAATTAGACTGTTATGAACACTTCACTTGCTGAAGTATTTGCATATAACCAGAAACACACCAAAAAAAAATAAAAATGAGGGACCTAATAAACAAAAAAAGGTGTCTTAAAAAGCACTTGTTTTCAGGAGGCCTATTCACAATAGATAGTTATGTAGAGTGACTTCTTACCCACACATAACACTTGTGAAGATACACATTTATATAAACCCCATCAGTAGTCCCTTACCTATAGAATGGCAAGTGGCACAAATGTATGATTTCCTTCGTTTCCCCCTCATTCTCTTTCTGTCTTATGCTAATGAACACGTGAAAAGAGAGATGTTTTAAAATGTTAACCAAAGTATCACATCCTCTTTTCCACATTTTAGCAGTGGATTGACAAGGAGAGTCTGGAAGAGGGCTCTGAGATTTTTTTAATGAAGTATTATTATTGGGAAAGGAGAAATTCCACTTGCATCAGCCAAGCAAAAATAGTGGTTTCCCTCTGTTGGCAGTGACATGGATTATCAGCTTTTTTGGTTGTTTATCATATCAGAGCAAGACATTAAAGAAATTTCAGAGTCCAGGGCTTGCTGAGCTTTGTGAGCTGTGAATCTGTCCCAGCATGCCATACTTACAGTCAAATTGGTGGTCAAAACTATCTTGTATTACCCTAACTTGGCATGCTATGTTAATCTTCAGCCTTTTACCTATAACCCTTAATGGGACAGAATCTTTCAAAAATTAAATGTAGCCATTCGGCCACTAAAATGCAACACGAAGTAAGAGAACAGCGTAGAGCAGTGGCTCACAGCACTGCTTGTGTAGAATGGAAAGTGCAGAATGACCCTGAAATGATGGAGAAGTTGGTAGTAATATCTGAACTGGAGCTTGGCTTACACGATGATACTTTTAATTGCAAGTATCACAGTAGTGGAAATGTTCAGATGATATAATTGGTTACTTAAGCAGCAGGTTGAGAACGCTTTAAAGCTGGGTGCACAGGAGGGGACCAAGTAGGCCACATAATCACCACATTGCTGGAATTGTGTTACATATAACCCAGGTTCAGTATTTTGGGTGAACCTGTCAATATTTGTCAACAAGGAACCATTTAAAGGAAATAATAGGAATATGTGCTCTTTGCTTTTGAATAGGATGTCCTACAGCTTTGGAAAACACTGTATCTACTGTACTAAGGAACAGTAACTCCTGTCCATTGATCGGTGACTCTTCTGTGCTTTCAACTGACAGTTCCATTAATGTTTTCAGTAGATCAACATACACTTGTTGCTATAAGGGAAATACGAATTTGCATTTTTAGCTGGCATTCCTTCGCCCTTTCCAGGCTAAGACTCTTGTCTGAGGCCCTCCAGATTGAAAAGCATTATTCTAGACAAAGGGAGACCGTGTATGTTTCTTGAGAACAGAAAAGATTTGAGGAGGGATCAGTGATTTCTGTAACCCTTGCAGTCTGTGAGCGTATGCACATTTTCTCTTTGAGATACCTTTGTATCTTAAAACTTTCAGTCTATAGCTCGTAACTAACCAAAGAAGCATAGCTAGCACAGAGCATCGGGAAGTAGGGGGTAGCGTGCTTTGAGTTTGCCCTACAAGCAATCTGTAGGAATCTAACGTTCCAAAAACAAACCTGCTTTTCTGGACTGTTTTTCTGACTTTTAGTCAACAGATTCCTTAGTTTAGTTGTATATTTAGGGGGCTAAGCTATACTTAGCAGAATTTTATTTAAATATTTATAAAATTATAGCTAGGTATTTATTTGCAATAACTTCAATGATGTGATTTTTCTTTAAGATTTGCATAATGGGAGTACTGGTATTTATTGAGTAATTGGATATTTGGTAGTTTTATTTGAGAATCTCTGGGATACATAGTAAATGGTCACATAAACTTAGAACTGTCTTCAAAGTAAAATAAACCAGCAGTTCAGTGGTGAAAAATCTTGAGTGTAATATAAAGTAAGATAAACTTTTCTTTAAACGTATTTCTGTGCTATCTGCAAGTGCCCAGGAATCTTTTTTCTCAAAGGATTCAGGTAATTTTACAGTCCTGTTCAACTTCTTTGCTTTAGAGAAACTGCAAGAAAACTTCCCTTTTTGTTTGCTTAATAAGGGGTAGATTCATGTTCTAGATCTGGCTTCTACAAGATAACACCCTGAGGGTTTTACTGTAACTTTTTTAAACTGTTGTTTTATTTTTCCTCAAAAATGGATTATTTTGGTAGCATATGCTTGCATTTCAGTTACTCATACCGTCTTCTCTGATTTTTGGAAGTATGTACCTGGTTTGTGTTCCTAACTTATTTTTATGGCTGTAATTCGAAAGACTGTAATGGATTATGTTGAATTGTTTTAAAATCGATAAATGAAACCTTGCATTTCTTCTGGGTTTTGTTGTTAATGTATTTCCTTATCAGCTGCGCATGTTCTGTTGTATTTAAGCTACAATCACTTTCCAAATTTGAAGCTGTTGCTCATTTTTCTCCTGTGACAGTTTTTCTTGCTGGATATTGTGAATGAGGAAGATTATTCACTGTTTTTTCCTCCGAAATCCATGCTTTGTAAGAATGAGATACTAAACACGACAGTTTTTTTTATGTATTAGAAAGGTAATGTTTATCTATAACATGGTTTTACACCATATATGTGGTAGTGTATCATTACCTGTGGTGCTTGGTTCTTGTAAGAAAGTACAAGAAGTGTTTCCTTGCTTTTCTGTTCATCGTTCTGTTGGTAATACTGAGTATTTTCCACAGGAAGTTATTTAAAGAGTTCTGCTCTTTCCAGGTAAGCTCTTTATATGCTTTTAGGTGCCTGGAATTAACGTATTTTTTTACTGAAAAAATGTAGGGGGAAATGCAACAAAATAAGTGGAGGTAATGAGATGGTATCTTCTCCAGTTACTGTGAATCCAGATTCTCTTCAGTTCAATGCAGAGCTCTTTCTGGAAGCAACAGAATTCTGTCCTGAGGTGTCATTCAGTGCTCGTTCTTGAATGTCTGCTGCATGTTTGCATCCAAGAGTAGACATGACATGTTTAATTCTTGCCTTCAACCTTCCATCGCTGTTCTGACTGTAAATTAGCCACATCCATTCCATTAGCAATGTACAGCTCAGTTGGAATTCCTTCTACGCCAAGCATATGTCTACATTTGCTGTCACGAGTTAACACTTTAGATTTTTAAAAGCTTGTTTTTATTGTCAATATATTTTAAATTTAATTTTAAATATATGATCCCAAATATAAATAATATATTCGAACATTGTAGCAATTTCTAAGATAGTCCTAGGATTTTGTATGTGTTGATATTCATGTGTGATTACACTGAATACAGTTCTAATACATGGTCTTTACAGGCAGCCTGGAAATAGGTTATTTTTTTGGTATAACACTGCTGAACCATGGAATGCATGGTTCTTTTTTTAAACCATATTGAGGTAAAATACTGTATTTTTTTTTTCCCTCCTGTATGTGTAGATAATGTCACCACAGTAATCGGTTAAAATTAAGCACTAGCTTTGTTAAGAATATGATATAAAACTGAGAGCTTTCTAAACGCAGAGGCTTGCCTTATGCATATTTTGGCAGAAATAAAACAATGTTTTAATTAACATTCTTATTTCAGAATATAATTTTTTGGCATAATTTTCTATAAACTGCAGCATGCTCTTGTAAGATGTTTGCTAATGGTGTCTTTGAACATACAGCTTACTGCATTGTGCCAGGAATTTCATTTTGCGTGAGACATGCTGCTTTTTGACCACTGTGTCGTGCCTTCTTGTTGAATCACATTCGAGCAGTGTTCTTGTGACTGTCTCTGTAGTCCCCTGGTCTGAAAGCCCTGGCCTCCTTGTTCAGGACTGTGGTTCCTGAACTGGAGGTGGTGGGGAGCCTCTGGGTATCAAGAACCAAACTACAGGGTAGTGTGCAATGGTGGAACACCATTTTGTGGTACCAGCTTTGTACAAGAGTTTTGTCACAAGTTACCAGAAGGTAGCTGGTGATGTAGAAGCTTTTTTTTCCCCCTTGTTTTGAATACTGACTTTTTGACTGCAATGTAAGTACTATACAATATACCCTCTAGAGTACAACACAATCTGTTGATTCATGTTCCAGTTTAGAAATTGAGAGTTTTTATAACTGAAATTTATAATATATCAAAAACCTGAACAGAGTTCACAAACATATTGCTGTAGATGGTGTATAACACATTTTCCTGCCCTTTCTTGAAGGTTGTTTCACCAGCTGTGCACCAGTAATTGTCAGGACACTTCAATTCTGTCTGCTTTTTTTTGTTAGTACTGCTCTGATCTTAGTGATGACATGCAGCATGATTTCAACTTTTTAGCATCATTTTCAGGTCGTTATAGACCTAAACAGAAATTAAAGACCTAAAACCAGAAGTTAATTATTCATCAACTAAGCAAAGGAACAGAGTACTGGGATGCAGGGGATGGAGTTCTTCAAGTTTGTCCTAAAAGCAATCTGTAAGAGTGTTAATAGAAACCATTGAAACCATCATCTGTCTGGGGTTCCCTTGAGGATATGGTAAGTACTCTGTCCATTTTCATTTAACTTCCAAAAAGATGGTACTGTCTTCTACAGCTAGCAGGTAGTGTTATGCATTTACGTTGCATAGAAGGTTGAACACTACAGGTGTTTAGGTGTAACAGGCATTTTTTGTTTCTCTTCTTCAGGAGATTAAACGTTTGTCAGGAATTTGTCTCTCAGTTAAATAATGGCAGAGCGGATTATGTCAGGATTGGCATGGGTAAGTGGAGTTTGGTATCTGAGAACATGTAGCTGGCTGAAATTCATGACAGTAAAAGCAAGTCATGCCTATCTAGAGTTGATTCTAAACGTATGAATGATGAATTCTTACTTGAATTGTGTCTGCTCAGCAAACTTGATATGTGAGTGCATTTCTTTAGGGAGGATATCAGTAACGGGGGTTGGTCTGATATAATAATAAGGATGTGGATAAAAACCCTGCTGTTCAATCAGCCTCATTACACAAGGTCTGCTGAGGTGCATTAACTTCTTTAGGTGAGTCCCTTACACCACGTCACATCCATGTTTGTGTGTGACTTTCCCACCAAAATGTAACAGCACTGTCTCCAAGGGGTAGGCTTGAAACTCTGTCAGAATTTTAGGATCCCTCTGCTTTTCAAGAGAGAAACGCTGGACCAAAATTGTCACACACTTGGCGTGACTTACTGAGACTTGTGACAAAGGACTGGTAATAGCAGAGGCTGCAAGTGCCCTTTCTCCCCTGTGGGTAGCCTGGTAGGACCACACTTTGTATTGTGAGCTGGAGTCTGCTTGCCTTTGTCTCACTGTGAGAGCAGAGTGGATCCATTGGCATGAGTAGGGCTGCACCTTGTGAAATTCCAAGTTCCTTAAAAGCTGCATTATGATGACATAAGAAGGAGCTTGGTCTCAAGGCTAATAGTTTAACTTAAGTGCACACCATCCTAAGTGTTCAATGATTTGCACCCCTTTGTGATTACACACCCATAGTGCTGCCTGTGGTGAAAGGGAACTAGAGCGCAGGTTTGCCTTAGCAGTCACTGTTGGTATGGACAGGGAAGATACTCCTATGCAACTGAGGTTTTGGGGGAAACAGTGTTGCAGGAGCAGGAGAGATAAAGATAGGCAATAAGAGGCCTGGCAGATGAGCAAAGAAAAGATGGGTATGAGGATGTGGCCATGGAGAGCTGTGTGTTAGACTGTGAATGAAATCACACTGGATGTGCACAGACATCGTTCCTTTTAGTGCTGCCAGACATCAACCATTAAGGAATTTCAGAGAACCACAGAATCAACCAGGCTGGAAAAGCCCTTTCAGCTCGCCCAGCCCAACCCTTACCCCAGCACTGCCAAGGCCACCACTAACCCATGGCACTGAGGCCTCGTCTCCACGGTGTGTGAACACTTGCAGGGACGGTGACTCCAGCCCTGCCCTGGGCAGCCTGTTCCAATGCCTGAAGAACGTTTCCAAGTTGGATTTTTAAGCTGGATCGCCTCAGAAGCTATGGACTTTGGCCGAATTCCAGGTATGTCCTGGAACAACTGACTGGGTTCGCTCCTTTTTCCCAGGCCCCCAGCCAGCCGGGGGAGGGGAGGAAGGCTGGGAGGAAGGCTGGGAGCAGCGCTGTGGGCTCGGCTGGGAGCGGGCAGGCACAGGCCTATCGGGGCCGATGCGTGTGAGGGGTGCGGGGCTCGGTGCGCCGGGGCTGCCGGGGGAGCGCACCAAGAACCATGGCGGCGCTGAACAGCCGGGACCCCGGTCCTCCCGCCCCCCTACCCCCCCACGGCGGAACGCGGGTGGTGCGTCCTGTGCACGTGACCGGCGTCCGGCCAATGGGGCGATCGCGTGATGCGCGCCGGCTGCGCCGGAGGGTGTGGGGGGAAGCTGGCCAAGATGGCGCCGGGTGCGTGAGGGCAGGCGCGGCCGCGCGGGGAGGGAGGTGAAGACCCGGCTGCCGGGGAGCGTCCGCTGCTGCCCGCGCTCCCCCCCGGGGCTGTAGGATGGTAAAATGACCCAGGGTGGGAAGAAGAAGAAGCGCGCCGTGAACCGCAGTATCATGCTGGCCAAGAAGATCATCATTAAGGACGGCGGGACGGTGAGGCCGGGCGGGGCCGGGCGGCTGTGGGGCGAGCTGGCGGTGCGGAGGGCGGGCAGCGGAGGGAGAGGGAGTGGGGGCCGGTGGCCCGCGGAGCTCGGTTTCGGTTTCTTTTCTGTTTCGGCCCCTCTAGTCGCGTTCTGGCAGCCCGGGCTGGTTCCCTTTAGGCAGTTGGCAGAGGAACACCTGTGAGAGCGTCACGCTAGTGCGGGTCGCCAACAGTGGTGTTATCTGTCAGCTTAGGCCGGTGTTTAGGGCTCAGGAGCGAGTGTCGACTGAGGAGTCGGGTGTAGGTAGTTGCAGATCACTTGCGTCTGTGCGCGACCATGCGGTATTATATCTTAGTCCTAACCTAAACCTGACTTTATATTGGACATTATTGAAATGGATCTTTGCAGAAGGAATCGCAGCTGCATCAGGGCAGGTTTAGGTGGAGCTGAGGAACAATTCCTTCCCCAGAGGGTGCTCAGGCATTGGAACAGGCTGCCCAGGGCAGGGCTGGAGTCACTGACCCTGCAAGTGTTCACACACCGTGGAGACGAGGCCCTCAGTGCCATGGGTTAGTGGTGGCCTTGGCAGTGCTGGGAACGCTTGGACTGGGTGATCTCAAAGGCCAAAAGGTGTACACCAGCCTCGGTGAGTGAAGACAGCTGTGTGCTTGGAGCAGCAGTGGGCTGCACAGTGTCCCGGTTCGGCCTGGAGGAGAGCAGGAACCCCTCCGGTGGTGCTAGTGCAAAGGCTGGCTGTGATGTCTTCCCCTGCACAGAGAGTGGATCCCATCACAGCTGCCTTCTTCTTCCTGAGCCTGAGAAAGAGGAGTCCTGTGAGTGGGACAGGGCATCAGAGAAGTCCCATGAAGGGTAGTGGCAAAAGTGGTTTGCAGTTCTCTCCCGCTGCCTTGCTTCCTCTTAAATACAGAAATTGTGTAAAGAAAGGAAGCTGCTTCGTGTTTTGGCTGCTGGAGCTTGGTTTTGTTTTGGTTTTGTTTTAAATTGACGAGTAGCATTGCTTCCAGTGTAGCATTGCCCCTGGATTTTTTCCGCTGTGGTATACTATGTAGCTTCTAAACACAGTATCATTATTTCAAATAAAGAGACATCTTGACAGCCTAAATTGCTGGTGGCCATTCTGTTTGTCCATTTGGAATAATAAGGGAGAGGATGGAGGTGGTAGAGGCACTAGTGACCATGTCTGGATTACTTAGTGGAAAGAGGCAAAACTAATTCCAGTGATGGGTGTTGATGTTTCCTAGGACATGTTTTCCTGCTCTTTGTAAAGGTGGAATGTATGATATTACCCTGTACAAATGCTAAATTCAAGTATTTTAGAATGGCAATAGAAGCAGAGTACATGTTGTTACTCACGGGACATGGTGCTTCAGAATCTCTGTCTGGAGTAATCATTGGTTAAAAAATTGATTAAAATTCAAGTGTCTCAACTTGAACTTTCTTTTGCTGAGAGAGGAGAAGGGATATTCTAACACTGCATGGAGTGATACCTGCAGTACCACACTCGGTGCTTC
Organism: Pezoporus occidentalis; assembly: GCF_034315485.1. Lineage (NCBI taxonomy): Eukaryota > Metazoa > Chordata > Aves > Psittaciformes > Psittacidae > Pezoporus > Pezoporus occidentalis. The sequence goes on from NW_026916304.1 coordinate 1,684,249, forward strand.
CCATTGGTGCCAGAAGCAGAGTGCAAACTCGCATGAGTTCTGTACCATTTTCAGTTGGGTTTAAGGAAAAATGGGCTATAAACATTAGATGAAGGTATGCAGATTGATGTTAGATAACAAAAATACCATCTTGTGATACTGCCTGCCTTCAAATAAATGTTTTGAAAATGAGTTTGTTTTACATATGTTTGTAAAGTCTGGTATGGTGGAGTATTCGTCATAATGACAGCAAAACTTTATGCCTGGATTGTTTTTTAATGTTTGCTGAAAGGTTTGAGCAGCTGCCCTTGCTCTTGTCTCCTTAGTTTCTTTGCTTACCCAGCGTGCTACGTGACATTATGGGAAACGGGTGAATGTCTCCAACTGGCAGACCAGCAATTAATTAAGCATCCAAGTGCCTGTTTCCAGCCTGATTGGTTTAGTTTGAAACTATTGGGCATCTAAGATGACTCTGTGACTGTTGCCAGCAAGAATATACAGCTGTTTAATGAGGCAGTGTTGCAGGCAAAAAGATTTTTTCAGATGGGAAACTTCAGTCAGTTTAATTTATTGCCACTTCTAATCAGCAGGTCTGCCATGGAAAGAGGAAAACAAGCAGGTGGGGAAACCTGCTGTTGTCTCTACAGAGCCTCTCCTCTTGCCACAGGTTACACTGAGGTGGTGGGTACTGCAAGAGACTGTGTTGGTGCATGGTGGTATTTTTGTGGTGGTCTTTGCAGCTTAGGAGCTGCAGCACAGGACAAAATGTGCGCTGGTGTGTACTCAAGTGTGTGTTGTCACATTCACCAGAGGAGCAGCAAAGTGCTTGGTTTCAACACTGTTCTTAATTTTGCCTTCCTTTGTGAGCAGTTGGAATTCGTCTGATGTAAGATTATGCATTTTGGAAACAGCCTTGAAATGAACTAGGAGGTACCCCCCTCGGCAGTGCTAGGGAGAGGCAGAGCTTAGTACTTGCTTTGGAGCCTTTGCCTCCCCATCAGAGTGGTAACAGCCATCATCATCCATGTGATGCCTTTGTTGCTTTCAAGGTTACTCTGTTGTCAGGTGTGTGTTCTCAGGGTTGCCTGACATATCCATGTTTTATCATGGGCATGACTGACAGTACAGCATGCTTGGTTAAAGATGTTTTCTCTCTAACTAGAAAAAGGGGCATTCTTAGTACTGTTCTGTGCCACAGGTTCTGCCAGAGACTTAATACGATTGGCTCTGGCTACACGGTTGCAGGTGGGAGTTGCTGTTACGCTGATGGGAACATCCTGATTCCGGATTGTTCACACAAGCATATCTTTTCTGTGCCTTATCTCCAGGTGGAAGGCTTCTGGTTTGGTGGCACTTAGGTTATTGCATCACATGACAGACACTATGTTAGCCAGTTTGTAAAGCACAGCGGGATGGGTGTGTGGAGTGGGACAGGGCTGAATACCTAACACCTGCACTGGACTTGTTGGGGTAGGAGGGCGCATCAGACTTGTCCTTGTGGGCTGAATGCACATCATATATCTTCGTGTGCTGTAATATCTCCACTTCTTCAGTTCCTTCCCTCTTTCTTCCACCTCAGGAGTATTTTTGCTATGTTATAGTTGCAACCATCTTTAAAAATAGCTGTAGAGGTGATAATCTACATGTGACTAATACTTCTTTTTTTATATATAGATCAGAGTGAATAATAGTACCTGTGATAGGGGAGCATAAGCAACAAGAAAGCAAGGAAGCTTGAGGAAGCTGGTGATCTGAACATCACCTCTGCTTGTTTCTGCCAATGTAATGGCAACACCTGATCAGGTTCTTACAGCGGGGTGACCTGGCAGGGTCAGGAGTCACCAGCAATTGAGCTGTGCAGGATAGACACTTCAGCTGGACATGGAGCTTGTGTTTGCTGCCTGTGAACACAGTGCAGTGCTTTTGATGCTCAGTGCCTGAAGGGGCTGGAGTCGTTCCTGACTCCAGCCTCACCTGCTGTAATACGCTGGGGTCATGAGCCAGTAAAAGTGACAGGGATCTGGGGGCTGTAGGAGTGAACCTGGCTTCATGAGAGTGTTGCTCACAGTTTGTGCAGAGCTGGATAGATTTTAACCCAAAACTAAAGTAAGGGTCGTGGGTGGAAAGGGAGAGGAATTGTGGGAAGTGAAGATAATTATAGCTGCTTTCTGTACCTATAAAGACTGTTAATCTACATCCTAAAGAGAGCAGGCTATAAAAATAGCAGAAATATCTGTATGGTATGTCTGTATTTACTGAAAAGGGCTGGGGAAAGAAAATGAACACAGGCTAAGCTACATTTGTAGCTCACCTGTAGGATGGTAAATATTGGTATAGTTACTTTAGAAAATTATTATCTTTTCTAGCAGTAGGGGTGAATGGCCAGTGTGGTTTTCTGTACTTCTTACAGTTGTTCAGAAGGCTTTCCTTCCTCCATCCCACCCCCCCCACTTGTTGGAAATACTGGAATCTGGAAAGAAGGGCTAGGTATGACTTGCATAAATCTTGTCATAAAAGCAAGACTGTAGTATTAACTGCCCTTGCCTTCAAATTGTGTAGTGTTTGAGGTTGGAAGGCACTTGTGAACATCTCTAGCCCAGCTACTCATTCTCATTCCCCAGACAGGTCAGCTGGAGCAGTCCTGTCAGGTTTGGGGGTGGAGACTCCGCAGCCTCACTGAGCAGCCTGTTCCCCAGGGCTTGTTTTGTTCCAGGTTTAAGTAGAATTTCCTGTATTTCAGTGTGTACCTTCAGAGCTGGCCCTGATGCCTCTGAGAGGAGTCTCACTGCTTGTCTTTGCTCCCTCCCATCAGATATCTATACACATTGGTAAGACCCCCCTGAGCTTTCTTGAGAAGCAGCGAGTTTGCTGAGTACAAGTCTGATCAGATCGGTGGTACTCTTGTCACCTCCAGACAGAGCCAGGAAGGTAGATGCTAAGACAGCACTCATAAGCTTATAGCATGCTCATGAGATTTCTCAGGAGTTACTCATCCCGCCTCCCTCTGAAAATAGCTAGTGCACCGTTTCCTCAATTTGCAAATGATGAGCTGTGGCATGTTGTTTGACAGGCTGGCATTTACAGGTCTATGAGATGAGCAGGTTCTCCCACCAGTGCTCTTTTTGTTCTCCTCAAAAACTGCTTCTGATTATACTAAATCACCAAATAATTTAAAGTTCCTTACTTCAGATCTTTTATCTAGGTCTCTTTCTGCAGCTGGGGCACATTTTGGCTAACGTAGGCCTGCTGTCAGGATTTGGGAAGTGATCAGTGCTGTTCCTGAGCTTCACTTCTAGTGTTCGTTCTTTCAGTTTCTCTTCCCTGATTCAGAGCTCAATTTTGTCTGTAGCCATGGTGCCTTTTAGTAGCAGAAGTACTCTAAAGCTGTTGGGCAGACCGGGTTATCGGGCTTTGCCATGTTTTGAAATGACGAGAACTTGATTTCCATGCAACATTGTGTGGTCTTAAACATTTTTTCTCGAGGAAGAGGAACTAACTCCCCAAAGAAGAGGCTGTCTCTGCTCTCACCATCCTTGTTCCCCAGACTGGCAGTACAAGTGGTTTATTTTTCACTTTGAGATGGGAGCAGACTTTGTATTCTGCAGGGGATTAAGACGCTTCAGGATGATGGTAGCAGAGGGTTAAAAAAAGGAATGTCAGAATACCAGTTAGCTTGAGTAACTATTCCAGGTTCTGAGTCCTGTTCCATTCCTTAATCCTTCTGTTTGTAGTGTTCCCATGCATTTCTCGTGACAGTGGTAGATTATTAGATGTTTTGATCACCTGGTTTTTCTCTTGTTTTAGCCTCAAGGAATAGGTTCTCCAAGTGTCTACCACGCTGTGATAGTGATCTTCTTGGAGTTCTTTGCTTGGGGACTCTTGACAGCGCCCACCCTGGTGGTAAGTGATAGGCTGAAGATTCTTTTCACTGTATGGGAGATGGGACATTTGCTGCAAAGGCACTGCACATCTTCTGAATTAAATGACAGTTCTATAGCATTGAGCTGCTCTGTTGTGCACATGAGAAGTTTTGTGTTTTAAATCCCTGGAAGCAGCAGTGTAATGGGGCAGCAGGGCTGTTTATGTGCAGTCTGCTAATGCTCAAGCTGACACGTAAATATGTTCTGACTTGAAACCAGCGAGACGGCAGTGAAATCTCTTTCCTTTCAAGGTACTACAAAAATTTAGCACATTACACGTTAAGGACAAAAATACACTTGAAATTTGGTCAGGTTTCAAAGGAGGGAGATCTTTGCTGACCTGGCTGTGCTTGAAATGGAGGCTTCAGCATACAGACCCTGTTAGACCAGTCAGGAGCTTCCCTGTGATTAGTGAGCCAGTCATCCCAGCGTGTTTGTACCAAATTATTTTCTAATGGAGTTAGTTGCTTTCCGTCTGAATTTAATCTCTGAGAGTGACACATGCTTGCAAATTAAAAGGAGCAAAGGCTTAAAGATCTCCAAGCAGACTCCACCTAAAATGCAGTCTTGATGCAGCTTGGTAAGCTGATGTTGACCAGGGACAGTCTCCTCCTGGAGATGAGCTGCACTTTGGTCACTGGATGGAGTCCATCTCGTGTGGCACAGTCAGACTGAGCTCCTGTCTTACCTGCACAGCTGGGCTCTAGCCACCGGGTGGAAAGGCACTTGAGAACGATGGGGTCTCTCCACTCCCTCCCCAGGTCCCACAGGTAAACAGTAGCATGTGGAGACTCGAGCCTGAGACCGTTTTCTGGGTTCCCTGTGGTCTGTTTAGATTTCAGGCACTGAAACTGGATGACGGGGATCCTTCCCCAGGTGTGGAGGGAACTGAGGCCTCTAGCACATAAAACTAAAATCTCAACGTGCCTTCCATGTGAATTAAAGACTAAATAGATTATTCGTGGTTCCTCTTGTTTTAATTTCCCTGTATTCTATGGAAGTGTTAAACTCCTGTGGTTGTGCCACTGTAGATGTTGGACACATCACGAGCAGTGTGTGTAGTTAATACTTTGTGTAAGTTACAGTGTTTGTATTTTTTTCTCCAGGTTTTGCATGAAACCTTCCCAAAACATACATTTCTAATGAATGGTCTAATTCAAGGAGTAAAGGTAAGGTGCAAAAGTTTCTAGCAGGCACAATGCAAAGTGAGTGGTGGGACGGAGAGAGAATTGACTGGAAAACATAATCCAGATTTTTTTCAGTAGAGCTTTCACAGTACAAATAAACCAAGGAATACATTGTTTCTAAAAAAGCAAATCTGCATCTTTTAGTAAGATACCGTTTTGTCTCTACCCACTGTTTGGGGTCAGCAAATAGGAAGGCAGTTGACCAGTCCCTGATGGCACCATGTGGTGTTACAATTGGGTAGTGGTTTACTTGGAGCTTGTTGCTGCGGTGGGGCTTTTTCAATTACTTACATTTATGTGAATTCAAAGTACATAAAACTACAAAACACAGTTCATGAACCTGCAGGTGCCACTGGATCATCTGCATTTTGAATTTTGTGTGGTTTTGAGGTAACAGATCTCAAATTGTTACCTCAGCTGTGTGTAACCAGACATGGGTAACACTGGACCATGTTGCCTTCAGTGCGTTGCACGAGAGTCATCAGCTTTACTCAAAAGTAGATGCCTGGCTGCTGTCAGTTTGTGGTAGGATTTGCTGTCGCTGTTCTAACCACTTCCAACTGTTCTAACAGGAAATGTTTTGTTTCGTTTAGGGCTTGTTATCCTTTCTCAGTGCCCCACTCATTGGTGCCCTGTCCGATGTATGGGGACGGAAGTCCTTCCTGCTGCTAACAGTGTTTTTCACCTGTGCACCAATACCACTGATGAAGATCAGCCCATGGTTAGTGGATGCTTTCACACTAGATCTGTTGTTTCTTGACAGCATTGCTTGTGTTTGTGCTTCAAGGAGGGTTGATGATTTTGTATTGCTTTGGTGCAAAGCTGGGAGAGCAGAGTCAAACTGGAGCAGCTGCCATGAGGCCAAATGCCTTGGTGAGGATTTTAAGAGCTGTAGGTTTTGAGCTCTTTGCTGAAGGCCCCACTTCCTACTTCAGGTACTTCTGCCTGGAATGCTAGGATGCTAGATTGATACTAAGATACTAGAATGCTCTCCAGTAAACTGCAGGGCAGAGCCTCTTCAGGTACCTCTGTGAGCCTTTCCAGCCTTCACTGTGGTCACACATCGTTCCTCATCCCTTTTCTGGGAAGTAGCTTGTTTCTAAGTGTAGATTCGTGGTGCAAATGACACGTCTGGTGTCTATAGCACAAAGATAAGGCTTGTGTTGACCTCTCAATGACCAGATTCTCAAAATCCTGAAGTTCCCGATTTGCTTTGGGTCACAGGCATCCAGCCAAAGGTAAATCCAGCACCTCATCTCCTACAAGTTCTTAACCACAGCAGCTTTCTGTAGATGTTACAGAATTCCAGTGCTTGCCCTTGGTGCACTAAGGAGGAGCTGCACAACTGTATCGGCATGTTCAGTTTAGCTTTATCCACGTTTAACTTGGTATTTGTCACGGCAATTTGGGTAAGGTGATTTATTGTTGAACTGTGCTCAGGCTGTGAATAGAGGCTCTTTGTTCCATTTACTGTTCTGATGGGTTGCTTTGCACTGTTCTAGGTGGTACTTTGCCGTTATCTCCGTCTCTGGAGTGTTTGCAGTGACGTTCTCTGTGGTTTTTGCATATGTAGCAGACATAACCCAAGAACATGAAAGGAGCATGGCCTATGGCTTGGTAGGTATTTTTGGGGCCTTGTTCCTGTGTCTTTAGCACTAAACCCTTCAGCAGGGGAAGCTTTTCAGAGTTGTATTCTTGTCTCTTCTGTGGCAAGTTTGGAGCAAGGTTTTTCTGTTGAATTGTTTTTGTTGCCCAGTCCTGTGTCTCTTGAATATTCTGCTTCTAACTTCAAACCTGTTAAAAGCTGTCTTTCATATGTCTGTCTTAGCAGTTGTTACCAGTGTTCATGGTGTAGTTTGGGAGGCTCCGAGTTACCCCTCCATTGTTTCTCACACAAGTACTACTCCATTGTCTTGTCAAAAATCTTACCTTTTGTTTCTGGATGCTGCTGGAACTGCTGCTGTGTGACAGCTGGGTGCTGCCTGCTCCAGTCTCCAGGCACTGCTGCAAGCAGTTTGTTTGTCCAAGTTCTTACACCTCCTCTCCATTTCTCTGTGCCTCCCGGTGACCTGCCCGGTCTCAGGGCCCTCAAGCCCTGCAGTTACAGAGGAGCAGAATGGGAACTAAATAGTTTCTTTCTGCCTGTACACATCAGGAATTGAGACATGCTGGGAAAGAGCCACTGCTACCCCAGTGTCCCAGGAGGAAGGTTACTTTCAATCCCTACCTGATGGAAATGGTTAGACTTGTGAAAATGGGGGCAGGTGGGTAACAGGACTGTTGACTTTTGACTGTGAATCTCACCAGCTGCTCCTTGTTGTAGGTGTCAGCAACTTTTGCAGCAAGTTTAGTTACCAGCCCTGCTATTGGTGCCTACCTTGGTCGAGTCTACGGAGACAGCCTGGTCGTGGTGCTGGCTACAGCCATAGCCCTGTTGGACATCTGCTTTATTCTTGTTGCTGTGCCAGAGTCGCTGCCAGAGAAGATGAGGCCAGCGTCCTGGGGAGCACCCATTTCGTGGGAACAGGCTGACCCCTTTGCAGTAAGCTATGATAATGTGGAGTATTTGTTAGTTGTAAACCTTGAGCTTTTGGGACAGGGAAGAGAATGAATTCACTATGTTTAAGGCTTGAGAAATCACATCTTTCAAGTTTAACTTTGTGTTGCTGCTAGTACTTTGCCAGTGACCACGCAGGGAAGGTTCTGGTGGTACCACAGCACAGCCCCAGGAATTGACAAGCTTTTGGGATTCTTGCTAGGTTGCTTGTTGAATATGAAGATTAAATGGTGCCTAATACTATTTTCTTGCCGTAGTCACTGAAGAAAGTCGGCCAGGACTCAATCGTGCTGCTAATCTGCATAACGGTCTTTCTTTCATACCTCCCGGAGGCAGGGCAATATTCCAGCTTCTTCCTGTACCTCAGACAGGTAACTGAACGTTTTGATACGGATTTGAACAAAAATGAATTTACCAGGCAGTTTGCAGCATGGATGGATGAACGCAGAACGTGGAGATAACCAGTGCGCTTTGCAGCTTCCAGCAGGTTTAAGTCCTCTTCCTGTTCTGGTTTTGTCTCCTTTTAGAGACAAATTGTTTTCTATTTATGCCCCTTTTTTTGTGTGTACTTGCTTGGAAGCAAGGACACACAATGGAAGGAACAAACCAAACACATCCCCACCCAACAAAACCCCCACCTTTTCTTCTAAGTTAGGGAGGGGTTGAATAATGCCAGCTGTGTGCAGTGCATTTGATGTTTATGACACCTTGATACGTACTTTACTGTTCATCATTCAGTTGCCTTTTTTTAATGCAGATCATGGGATTTTCATCGGAAAGTGTTGCAGCATTTATAGCAGTCCTTGGGATTCTTTCCATTATCGCACAGGTGAGTTTCTGCTCTGCATTCCATTGGCTTGGTAACCCCAGAAGAGCCAAGCGCTGTGCAGAACTTTCACAATGCTGCAGTTCCCTTAGGTGAAAACCCAGGCAGGGTTTGGTTCCTTAGCGTCCAGACTGCCTTGTGTTGGGAAAACCAAATCCTTTGTGCATCAAAGAAGAGGTGACAGTTTGTTCATGTTATTTCACAGAATCCCAGCCTGGTTTGGGTTGAAGGGCCCTCAAAGCTCATCCAGTTCCAGCCTCTGCCATGGCACCTTGTACTAGAGCAGGTTGCTCCAAGCCCCTGTGTCCAACCTGGCCTTGAACACTGCCAGGGGTGGGGCAGCCACAGCTTCTCTGGGCACCCTGTGCCAGCACCTCAGCACCCTCACAGGGAAGAGCTTCTGCCTTAGATCTAACCTAAAGCTCCCTTCATTCCGTTTAAAGCCATTCACTGGTCCTGTCACCACAAACCCTTGTCAAAAGGGCAGGTACTTGCTATACAGTTGCTGGTTCTTTAGTGGAGATTCCTGAATTCTTGGCAAATGCTGCTTACGGAGAATTGCACTTGGCTTTTGAAAATTAATTTGCATGTATTTAACATTCAGAATAGAATGTTTTGAGGTGTTTTGCTTTTTTAATTCATTACTCAAGCCGCATGGGTTGAACACTTACAATAAAATGTTGTTTTTCTTTGAAATGTTTCGTTTTTCTCTCTTTTTGCCGGTGTCAGACAATAGTTTTGAGTTTACTGATGCGGTCTATTGGAAACAAGAACACCATCCTCCTGGGCCTTGGCTTTCAAATACTGCAGCTCGCATGGTACGGCTTTGGATCAGAGCCCTGGTAGGTGAATATCGTTGTAGTGTCTGAACGATCCAGCCCTTTCCTGCACGTTACCCTTTGTCCAAGGGAGATGCTCGAGTGTGCATTTGGGTACACATATGTACGTGTGCCCACGCGCCACGGGACAGCGCAGTCACCCATGTCTGTGTGCTTGCAGGATGATGTGGGCTGCTGGTGCCGTGGCAGCCATGTCCAGTATTACTTTCCCGGCTGTAAGTGCACTGGTCTCCCGAACGGCGGATGCTGACCAGCAGGGTACGTGTTGTCCTCATTCAGATTGCGGCTTCCAAGTATTATGTCCTTCTGGCACACAGGGAGAACATTCACCAAGTCTCAACAGCAGCAAAATCAATAGCAAACTTCAGGTGCTGGCTCTTGCCTCACGTTTGACAGACATTTGCTATGTTGTGCAGGTTGCACACAGCAATTTACTCAGTGAGACAGCAAAAATACTTGAATAATGGCAATTTTTCTGCCCCCCCGCCCCGCTACCTTGCTACCCAGTATTGCAACATCATTTAGAGACACTTGCCTGCTTGCATCAGTTTTAAGTGACTGAAGTACTGTCGATCCATTAAAAATAGTTAATTCTAGATGTATAAATATAGATAACGGTGTATTTTACTGTTTCCAGGTGTTGTTCAAGGGATGATAACAGGAATTCGAGGCCTGTGTAATGGCTTGGGCCCAGCACTTTATGGTTTTATATTCTATATCTTTCACGTTGAACTGAATGAACTCCCCATGCCCGAGTCCCCATCAGGAGGCAGCGTGGTCACACAGTACCATTTGCAACAGGTATTCTTATTTTACTTACTGTTTTCAAAAACACAAGCTGGGAGGAGAGCCTGTGCCCGCTATCTCCTGAGCATCACTGTCTGTAGCCTACTGAAGTGTGTAACGAGATTCTTCACTCACTCTTGCCAAGGGTGGTTGATCTCTGTTTAACTTTACCTGGATGGCTTTAGTTTAACTCTTGGAGACAGCTGACTGTAGTTAGGGAACTGCTCACCCCTGTGCAGAGACTTGATGGAGGAGAGGATGGGCTGAACAGCAGCGTCCTGATGTTCCTGTCTCCCTGGCACTGTATTTCTGTTTCACCTTGTATGTTTTGGTTTTGTTGCTCTTTAACCAAGCTTTCTGTACTTGCTTTAGTTCCTGATGGATATTAATTTGTTGAGGAGACTCAGCAGAAAGAACTTTCACTAGAAGAGGAAGTGGGGGAGCAGTAATAGGAAAGCATCTGCTCCCTCTCGTAAATGTCCTTTCCCCTATGGGGACATGTACTGAAGTGCTGAGTGTAGCAAGTGACAGTTCTTCCTTTAAGGTCTCCTTAAGCTCATCCAGTCCAACCTTTCCCCAGCACTAACCCATGTCACTGAGGGCTGTGTGTGTAATGAGCAGCTGTGGTCTGCTCCCGGGTGGCTGAGGGCCCTCTAACCCTGTGTGGTGTTCCTGTTGTTTCCAGAACTCCATCATTCCTGGCCCCCCTTTCCTGTTCGGAGCCTGCTCCGTGCTGTTGGCACTACTCGTTGCCTTGTTTATCCCTGAACACACCAACCTGACTGTCCGCTCCAGCAACTGGAAGAAGCACTGTGGCAGCCATGGCCACCCCCACAGCCCCCAGGCTCCTGGGGAAGCTAAAGAACCATTGCTGCAAGATACAAACGTATGACAAGAATTTAGGAAGGGATTTTGGACTTTGTTTTCCATCAGCAGTTTGGGATACACATTCCAGTTCCATCCAGAATGTCAGTTCTTAAGGTGATCTTAAGAAGTATATTTCTGCATGAAATCCATAGGAATTAAAAAAAAAAAAAAGTTTCTCCAAAGATGTTGCCAGAGTTAATAATTTGCTTTTAAACACAAACTGTTACGTACTTGTCTCTTGCCATGAAGTACTGTTACTACTCAACCTTACCTTGTAGTTCAGAGACAAAACAGACCAGTCCAGGCATGAGCATGTGTCCTTCTGCTTCCTTAAGGTGGTGAGCTTTAATTCCAGTTGTGCCAAGTCTCAGTGAGACACAGTGGCACCCCCGGGGACCCCATTGTAACGGTGTGAAGTCCTGGGTCAGGTGATTCAAAGCCTTAATGTACATGTACTCCAGGAGGAGCAGGGGAATCAGGACCATTTAGTTTCAAAGGCGTAGGGCAGGTTTTTTAGGTTTGTACTAATATGAAATCACAGGAGCACGCTTGCTGAGCAGTCAGAGTTATTTTTATGTAAGTGCATTTACTCTTTCTATCTTTGAATAAACGGGAGTAGCAAACACTTGGTTAAGTGGGTGTTTGTTTTGAGCCTTCAGCGTTTACTGCTGGCTCCAAACCTCTGCTTCCCTATGTACCGTTTATTATACCACTCTATTTCTGATGTTTGCATAATCATACAAGGACCTCAAAACTTGAATACACAGACTGAACTATAAGCTGATGATAGCCTTGAATATGTCCGTGTGCTATATAGTGGCCTTTGAGGACTGTCACAATAACCCTTTTGCATTACAGAGCTAATGTTTTAGTCCTAAATTTTCAGGACCCTTAGTACAGAAGAGAGCTTTATACAATTACTGATGTGAATTTCTCAAAAAGTGTATATTTTTGTGTCCAGTTGTATTATTTAAGTGTTCCTTTGTATAAATTTGTGTATAAAGTATTGTATAGGTTTAAAATGTTTTCATCTTGTGGTTATTGCTTAATGCTTTTTTACCTTTGAACGTTCACCATGGTTGACCAAGAGCAGGAAAAAAAATGTAAATATCCTGTTAATAAAGTTGAATATTTTAATGAATTTTTAAATAATTGTTCCTGTCTCTTAAAGCTTCAACTGAAGTAAGTGGTATAGTGTGTGTGTTTTGTACTGCAGCAAGTGAGAAGCACTGTCAGTGCAGTGGGGCTCATGAGTTAACGCTCTTAAACGGTTACTAATTGGGTTTTGATAAAAATCATTTAATAGTTCCATGGAAACCTTCACATGCCAAACCCAGTGACCATCATACATGAACATGGTGCCAATTTAGAAACAAATATACACATTTTGCATTGCAAACCAAACCACTTAAATACACAGTCTTCTGGATGCACTTAAATAACTAAGGTAAAAGGTACAAAATATCTTTAACAACAAAAGTATATAAATAGCCATTTAAAAAAAAGGTGTGTTTTGCATGTTTACAAGTACTTCCATTCTACACTGAGTAAGAGACAGCACAGAACAAAGCTCTTCTTACATGATTTGAACATTTGAAGCCAGGGAGCAGGACAAGCTGAACAGACTAAGTCCCTCTAAACCTGAGTATCTTAAATGCCTGCAGCCTGACAGTATTAAAGGGTGATTAGTAAAAATCAAGTACCTTTTAGCTGCTTGTTGTGATGCTCTCCCTGGTTAACTGTTCCCATGCTCACCAGGTACCTTCTATGCAGAGTGGAACAGAGCCCCAAGAGCTCAATAGAAAAGTCAGGGTAACCAAAAGTAAAACCTCTGAATTACAATTTTTGACCGTCACTGAATTAACTGTCCATCTTTAATTCCATTATTTGTATGTCTGGATGCAATCCAAATAAGTTTTTTAGATTAAAACAGTCACCCTCAGTTATGAGCTTGACCATTATTAACATTGACAGCACCACTCAGTTCCCAGCACTTTTCAGTTGCATCATCCTTTCTCCGAAGAGTCAAGAGGAATTGGCACAAGAGACCTGGTCTCTCTCAGGGAATGCTGGCATGTCCAGCTCTCCTGTTACAAAACGCACTCATCAATGCCTACGATACAAAGGTCAGCGCACTCGGGTGGGTTTTAGGAAGACTACAGGCTCACCAGGCGGACACTGCGCAACTGCAGGGTCTCGCCAGGGCTGAGGCCGCTTAAAGCTTTATCTTTCCCTTAGGCTCACGCATCCTGAGAAGTCATCAGTGTCAGTCAACACACCTTTTGCAAAGAAAAGAGATCCAGAGTTATAAAATCATGTCAGTTCACATCGATACTTTACTAATACCTTATTACAGTGCATCCAAAAATCCCCCCCCGGGGTTAAGAGAGGACTCCTACTGTTGGAACCCTGTCTGCTATCCAGGAAAATAAGCTGAGGCTGGTGTTGCTGCAGCTTTCGGTGATGGTGTGGCTTTTGGTGGCAAGTAGGGTTTCAGATACTCTGTAGAACAGCAGAAACAAGACAGTGGTCATAGAACCAGAACTGTTACTACGTTTCAAATAAGGTCCCGTTTTACTATTTCCATACATACCTGAGTTGAGTGTATTTTGACTAAGCCCTCGTAAAGGAATGCTGTCATCTTTCCTCTTGAAATACTTTGAATCCAGCCCCAAATTGCCACCACTAGAAAGAAAAAGGCCAATTAAAGTTTAACACACACGTTAATACACTGCTACCTCCAACAAATGTGAACAAAGACTCATTCAGAAAAACCTGAACTTCAGGTAGAAGGACTGCATTCCTCTGAACTTTATCATTTAAAGGTTAAGAACAGTCTAGAACTCATCTCTTGTCTGACCTATCACCCAGTACCCTTCTATCTGTCACCAGGAGGGACAATAGCTTTCTGTTCCTTGGGACTCCCTCCTGAAAGCATGGCTCTTCAGCTGATGGCCACAAACCATGCCCAGTGACCGGTTCAGGCTGCCACAACTTCACATGCCTGAACATGTTGCTGGGCAAAGGCAGTACTGAACAAGCTTAGTACTTGGAACTTTTTGCTCGGTTCCAGACACACATGGAACATAAATGGCTTCATAAAATCATTTAATAAACAAAAACCCTACAGTCCTACAAATGCACCCACCAACACTTACTTCTCCTTATTTGCTGGATGACTGGTTGCAGTCACTGTCTGCACATCTGAACATCGATTCATTTTAGGAAGCTGGGTGTTAAGCTGGATCTGCAGACACAAAAGAGTTGCAGGTGAAAGAGAACCACTCCACTAAGTGTATTCACAGAGAGAACTTTGCAGGGCTCAGTGTTTCTATCCCCCACCTAGCCCTTCTGTGCAGCAAAGCATGCAAAAAGGAGCAACCTAAACCCAAGCATTAGCTATTGCTAATAGTGATACCATTTGAGACAGGGTTTAAGATGCACTGGGATATACAGTAAATACTTAGGCATTTGGAGAAATACCCAGAACATTAAAGCTTTGCTATTTTATGCCATCAACATTCTGAACCAAACAGAAAAGTCCAAGTGCCTGCCTTCGGTCCTGGAGGCTGGGAACTGATGGTTTTGGTGTGTGCTGGTTCTGTGAAGTTCTGGAAGGCATATAAAGGAGAAACGGGATGACTGATCCCTGAGCTGGGAAAGGACGGTCGTTCATGCTGTAAGAGAAATAGAATACATCCATAAAGGAGGAAAACAATTCTTGAAGTGATTGTTTAGAGATTCAAAATTCCAAACTTAATAACTAACGCAAAGTTAATGCTTGCCTGAGGCTTCCCAGTGGTAAGAAACCCACTTTTTCTTAATGAAAACGTGTAACTTTAAATACTTAGAGGAATTGAGCACTCTTAGCTAATAACTATAATCTCATAATAAGCTGTACAATTACACACCCTGTCACTGGTCAATACATTAATTGTAACCAGCTATAACTTAGAGACCTCTTTACATGAATATGCCCTTTCACTACTGAGCAAGCAGTTCACCCACTGCCGGGTGACAACAGCCTGTGTACATGGGGCCAAGGTGAGAACCAATACACTGTGGAATTTACAAAGACAGCAGGATCTTACCCCTTATTTTCATGCTTCTCAATATCACTACTAGTAAGAGTACTCAAAGAGCACACTAGGTAAATATAACTGTTGTGAGGTAGGTAACCCCACAACACAAAAATGTCACCTCCTCTTTTCTTCCCCTTTCACCCTGTGCATCTTTTCCAAGGTAATTTTGCATTGTTTGCGTATTCTAATAGATGAGAGCTTAGAAAAGTCTCCCTGAGGAGGGTCAGGGCATTAAGTAGCACCCAACAGGGTGTTATTAGAAAACAAAAGGCAGAAAAAATCCCCACAAAAAACAAAGACCAAAACCCCCCATAATTCACCACACACACACACACACTAAGGCCCAAGGAAGATAAAAGCACGTTTTGTTTTTCCCTCTTTTAAGGCCATACATTTAAGGCAACAACTACGTCACTGCCCCGCTCTAGTTGTACCTTACCATGCCATGAGGAGAGATAGCAGTCCTAACACCAGCATGAGCACTCGCAGAAGTCTCCAGCTTCTTTGTCATCTGGATTTCATTCAGCTGTTTGTTTAACCATGTGATTACTGACAAGAGAAGACAGAGGCCAAGCTTGCTTCCCACCTCTTACAAGCTGCTCACAACAGCGAGCAGCCCTTCCTCAAAGAAACAAATGGCAGCTCAGAGTGCTCTTTTCCATCTTTAAGCTCAAGCAGCACTAGGAGCCCCAGTCTCACAAAAAGCCCTTTTGCTCCAGGTTCCTGCAGCCCTACATGCGTTCTTGTCCCTCCTCCAGCATTAGCCCCACCACACACACTACCCCAAGCACCAAAGGAAGTTGTGGGCATGCAACAACCCAGAGCTGCATGTAGAGACCACAGACAGCAGCTTATTTTCCATAAACAACAACAACCTCTCTACAAAACAGTAGCACACAGGTGAAGCACTGTAGTTGCTCCCGTTAACTTGCAGGAGCAGGTAGATCGCTACATCATTGTTACAGCAGAAGAAAGGAGATTTCACAGACCTACCATTCTCATTTGTTTTCAGTAACTGTTTACTTTCCTCCAGCTTCTGCATGGTGGTTTCCAGCTGCTCCTGCAGCTTGCAAACCTGCAATATTCCCATAAGAATGACAACACCATCAGGTGCTACTACAAACTGGAGTTGTTCTAAAGTTAAGGAAGTCCAGGCCCAGTATTTTACAGAAGCAGGATGATAACTCCTTCCAGGTAAGCCCTACTTTTAGTTAGGGGCAGACAGAAACCTTTCTGCTCTTCACTTTTTATGATTAAACAATGCAAAGACTAAGCAGGAGAATACATTTAATGGAAGGAAAAGTTCACCCTGTTCCTGCCTCCTTCCCCAGCTTCCACACGAATCTGCCCTCTGAAGGATGTCAATTGCACTGCTTTGGACTCTTAACACAATTCCGTTCTGTTCCATATGGGTGGATGGAACAGATGGGGAAGAGCCCCCCATCAGTTTAAAAAGAACAAATTAAAAGCTGATTACACATTTAAATGTGTTAAACTAAAAGGGTACTTTCTATTCCATGGGAAGATTTAAGACCTTATTGCTGTAATTAAGTTAAAACCCATCAAACCCAACACCCTGCACAGTAACATCTGTAGGAGGGAGGGTTAACATGTCAGTACCTCCTGCTCTTTCATCCGAAGAGACTGTCCGACCTCCTGCAGTTCCCTCTGCTCTTTTTGAAGTCTCTCTTCCTTTTCTGCCAGGAGCTTTTCCTGCTGAATTGTTACTGTGTTTTTCAATTTTAATTTGCTCATGAGCGTTTTCAGATCTCCCTGTAACTTCTTGATAATTTCATTGGCCTAGTGAGAAGAAAAATCATCAGATACTCTCAAGATAAACCCCTGAAACTAAAGAAGACATTTCATAACAATGATGTTTGCTTAAACAAACCTTAAGCAGTTCAGCTGACAGCGACTTAATGGTTGCCTCTAGTTTTTCAATATGACTGTGTTTTTTCTCCGTGCTCTCCTCCAGGATCACCTTTAAGACAACATTGAAAACAGTGTTATAAAGATGTGACAGACATTGCTGGTGATTTCAAGGAGCACCTCAGGAATTCTGAGGACTGATCCTCACAAGAAATTCAGTCTTTGCTTTTCAGTCAAATTTCAGTCAAATTCACCCATTTTTTGTTCACAAGAACTAGCACTAACTGTACTCCACTACCACAACACTAACACAGCAGCAACCCTTGTGAAACTGAATCGAGTGTACTTGTTACGCTGTAATTTAGAATCTTTAACTCCATCTGAAAGCTTCCTTGCTGTATTCATAAAAATTGCTCAGCTGCTAAGCTATGGAGGCTGCACTTCATGTTCTACAGGGCTTTGGAGGAAATGATTTTGAAACTTGAAGGAACCTTTTGTTCTTGTGTCGCATCCAGTACTTCTTTTGTTCTAATAACTAGCTGATCTTTGTCTTTGATCTCTTGCTCCAGAACAGCAACCCGTGTCTGTAGCTGGTTGATGAGCTTCTCTTTTTCATGGCACTCAGCATCCAGAGTACTGTTCTCCCGACGCAGCGACAGCACCTCCTGCTTTGCTCTTTGACATTCCTAGAATGTTGGGAAGGAATTTGATCTTTAAAGAAAACCTGCAGTACTAATTTAAAGACCTATATCTAAAGAGTAACATCATGTGGAACGAGTATCAGCAGAACAAAATTAATATGCTATATTTTCTATTACACGCACAGGCAGGCAGTGTGAATGCTCTAAAACTAGGAAGTTTGGTTATGGGAAATAATAAAGCATACATCTTCTATTCCAGAAAGCTTTGCTTTCAGTTCTCTGACTGTGGAGTCTCCTTTGTATCTCCTTTCTGTTAGATCCTTATTGATGACCTCAAGTTCCGAGAGTCTGTTCTGCAACTGCTGAATACTTTTCTGATGTACATTTTCCAGTTCCTTTTTCTGTTGTTCATGCTGCTGTTGGTACTGAGCTTGTGCCTGTGAGAAGAAAGGAAACCCAGCAGTTATTCAGTGAAGCTGAAAATAAAGGCAGGAAACTTTCATGTGTAAGAATATTGTCAAGTCTCCTCTGTTGCCATACCTGGAGAGCTCTCTCCTTTTCATTTGTCAGCTCCTGGGTGTGTTTGTTTGTTAGAGCTGTAGTATGTGATGTCCACTCATGTTTTAGTTTGTCAAGTTCCCGGTTTCTCTCTGACAAGCTCTGTTGAAGTTTGACAATGCAAATAGAGTTTTACAAATTTAAGCACTTCAGTTAATACTGAATGATTCTTTACCGCTACTTCTTAAAAAGAGAGACATTGAATTCTTAAGAAAATTCTAGATTTCAGCACCAGATGTCAAAATATCTTTAAACAGGATACCTTAACAGAATTTAAACATCATTCTCTAAGCAGGAAAGTAAGGCACTGAGAAGCTAAAGAGCACCTTTCCAACACTGTGGATAAAAGAATCTTCATTTCCAACTGAATTTTCTTCCAACCACTGTTTAGGAGTGAAAATAAGTATCTGCTGATGTTCCTTACCCTTATAATACAAGGTGCTCTAGTATAGTACATAACGTGCATGTGCATACATAGACAGACCTCTGTTCCAAATGAAGTGAAATCCTGGTTTGGTACTCTAAGAAATACATTTTATTCTCCAGTTACATCCTTTGCTTGTTCTGCTCCAACAGACTGACATTCTTTTCACTCACTCAAAGTCAATTACCGTGGCTAGGTAGCGGCTAACCAACCAGCCCACAAGAAGGTACATTTCTACAGATTAAAACAAAGTGCAAACAAAGGGAAGGTAAAGCTGTATGTTACCTGTTGAGTGTAGCTCAGCTGTCTGGTAAGATCCTCTTCAGTTTTTCTAAGCTTTTCTTCCAACATCAGTTTGTCTTCCTATGTACAAAGTGACATCAAGTCAAAACCTTAGCTCCCAAAATACAAGTAGTAGTTAGCTTCCATTTCATCAGCATACCCTGCCTAAGCAACAAATATCCATTATATTTGTGGAAAAATCATCTTATTTAATAAACTTCACATTCAGGAAGATTAAAATAAATTTTAAAGGCATTAGATACAAGGTAAAACCCCTAATAAACTCTTATCAATTTTCTATAAGGGAATAGTATCATAAAGTCTTGCTTACAAATGAGTTGCATGAACAACAGATCTACTGAACTACTGCAAATGTATGGATTGAAATGGCTTATTAGACGGGTATAAACATGACAGCCCAGCAAAGGAGACAATCCCAGGCTATGAAACTGAACAGACAACAGTCAAACTATGAGAGCATTACCTTCTCTTTCAATAAAACCTAGCAAGCTACAAGTGCTAGCAAGTGCACCAACATCGCAATTTTAGTTTGCTATTTATAGCTACTAGCCCTTTGAAGTCCATGAAGCCTCAGAATTACACACACAGGCATGCTTTCCTAAAACAACTGCACAACAAAGAGCATGAAAGTTTACAGGGTTTTATTTTTGCTGTTGCTGTGGCAATGAGCACAAGGCTGTGAAGCTGAGACACTGGAGCATTCACCAGCTGCACTCTCCGTGCACTGCATGTGTAAAATACCTGATTTCCTGCCAGCTTTGCTGAATATACACGTAGCATTTTCCTTGCTAGAGTGACAGTAACAATTTCGGTTTAAAACTTGCACCCAAATAACTGCATGCAATGACATATATGAGCTAAAGTAAAACAATAAACCAAAACATACAATTTGATAAACGCTTCTGAAGTATTATTAAGACTAACAAAAATGCTCAGGTACACAGAGCAGTGACAGCTATGTCAATTTTTCATTTTACCTTGAGGCACTTCAAACAGCTGGCTAAAAACTTCTTTATTTCTGCATCATTTCCTGGTAGGAATTTGAGAGAGAGGTGGGTAAGGTGTTTAAAAGGGTTTGTCTCCACTACATTTAAAGAGACAGGTGTGTGATCTAGAACAGATGCTGAAGACACTAACTGCAGCAAAAACCTAGGGAAAAGAGAAATAATCAGGTGTTTAGCACATTTCTTTTCATGACACTACCTTCATAGATCCTACAAACTATTTTCAAATAAAATATATTTTTGTACGTACAAGAAAAGACAGTCCAGCTTTTGTTTGAACTATGAAATGTGATCCCTATGTTGTAGTTAATACTACAAACAAGTAGCAACTAAAAGGCTTGCAATTAAGAATAAGAAATGTACAAAACTAAGCAGTCTATTTGTACAATTTTCAGAACCATGTCTTAGGAGTCCAAAACCAAGTAAGGCTTTTGTAACCAAACTGGAGAGGAAAGTAGACTCCTGACTTTCAGGTATCCTACAGCCTAGGAAAAATCATAGCCCACATTATATACTTTAGGAAATGGCCTGACTACTAGAGTGGAGCTGTGTGCTCTGCACAAGGCCTCCCTTGATACCCACACAAACAGAAACATGGGAAAAGGCTGCTACAGGGAGAGTGGAGCTCAGGTTGTCCCCCTCACACTTTAATATCTGAACACTGAAATGAAAGACAGAAAATCATCCTTGCCAGAATGCCTTATAACTTTGCCTTCTCCTATGAAACGCAACTCCATGAAATTCAGAGCAGCTCTCTACCACTAAAGCATTAAAAGGAGCAGTGCTGCACCCTTGCTCATCTGCCAGCCTGGGAAGCTTGCCAGCTCCAGATCAGGTGGGGAGACTATCACTGGATATCAATCCCACTGCTCTGTCCTCAAAAGACTTAAAGTTTTGTCGGTAACTACCACCAACTCAGACACATCCAGAGAAGGTTCTCTCGTTTTATGAACCCTTCTCCAGCAGATCAGCTAACAAGTATTTTAAGGACTCCCAACATACACACAGAGTAACATGGCACTCACTTATGACCTACCTTGGGATATCTTTATTCTGTTCCTGAATGCACTGCTGAAGCAAATCGATAAATTTTTGTGGGAAAGCAGAGAAGTCCACCAGGAGACCCTGCTGGGACTTTAAACTGTAGAAACAGGGTGAGGGGGGAAAAATTAACAATATATAGGAGAGTTATTAATTTCCTAGAAAATACTTTGTTTATACCAGTGGAAAGAACTAATTCTTATCATGCCAATTAAAGTTCATCAGCAGAGTATTTTCAATCCTGAATGCAGAAGAAATATAATCACATCTTCGATAGCAATCAACAGAGGACATTTTTGTGTTCAAGACTTCAAATAAGTTACCATGGAACAATAAATGTAGTCCTCTGAGTAGATGCCTTCCTTACAGCACAGAGCAGATAGGGGCACATGAAAGAAGCAAAGGACAATGAGAGGAGACTCAATCTTTATCAAGACTTTATCCAAACAACAAAGCAGATCATGCTGGACGCTCAAATCTGATGGCTGAATTCTGAGCAAGTGAAGCAAACTGAGACTCGGCAATGCAGTTAGCATGCAAGAAACCCAGAAGACAGGAGCTCAGTTCCGAGAGTCCCTGTCCAGGCAAACAGACTTTCCTCTTGCAAGTATTGCCTGGAATACTTCACATGCATACAAGAGTCTATGTGAAGTAGTTACAATAGACAGAAGATGGAAGTAGGAATATGAACTGCGGTACTGTAGCTATATGCAGGGAAGTTAACATCAGGATTCTGTCACTCATCTGAATAAACCTGAGCCAGATCATTTTCCTGTACATGGCTGTTTCACTGAATGGCCAGGGAGAACAATATCACCAAAATTCTGACAAAACTTCACAAGAGAAAAATGCCAAAACTGAAATTCTATGATAACCATTCTAAGCTAAAAATATTCCTTCATTCTTTTTTGTCATTTGGAAATGATTCACATACAAGACATGACAATATCACTTACCTTTGAAAATCTTCCTCAGATATGACAAGGTTATAAAGGAAAAAAGGATCGGTATCATCAGTCAATCGAACAGCTAAATCCTGAAGACAGACATTTAAATATGATTTAAAATACCATAAACCATCCTGTAGGATTGTTTAAACATTGTAAACCAATACTGCAAACAATATTTAATGTTTTTACCGTTTAACCACACATTAAGATAGAACTGTGGCAACTCATTTGAAGGCAGAAAATATTAACATTTAACACAATTGCAAACATTACAGTGGGAAAAACTGAGAAAACTTCCTCACAAAAATAAATAAACCAAGTAAAAAACTTCAACTTTGAGCACCTTTGAGGCTTCAAAGTTCAATGCGTCTTCAGCATTCTGCAGAAAGAAAACTATGTGCTATTTTTCCTCATCATGAAATAGGACTGGCAGCACTGTAATAGATCACAAACACATAATTCCCGTAACTGGAAGGTTTTCATAGCATACTGCTCTTAGAAGTTTAAGAAACAACCTTCTGAAGAGTTTATGTGTTTGAGTAAGCCCCTATGGAAAACTGTAGCACTATACTACTTAGACTTAAAAGCAAACTCATTTGTTTGCTGGAGGTGTACACAGTGCTTTGGAAAAGCTGCCTCCTTGGTAAACCTTAGTCTTTTACTGCAAGGCTGGGCTTATGCTAAACACCTGCTACTGCAGGCCCAGGCTCTCTGTAATGAGGCTCAAACCTGTGTGAAGAATGTAGTACTCCCCAGGCAAGGAAAGAAAGGAAGTAGAAACCTGACAGCTCCTCCAATGTAACTGACGTGACCACAGCACACCTACACATAGAAATCCGAAACCAGTTTCAGTGATTCAGATGCCAGCAACGCTAACAAAACTCTTAATTGGAGGTGGATTTATATGTGCAAGCAGCTTATGTTAAAACTAATGTCAGCCCACTCCAGCCTGACACAGGCTGCACCTCGGTACACGGTCCTTAGCTGAACTGCTTCTTCGCACCTAATATTATCATGCACAGTTAGCAGAATCTTACAAAACAACTGCTGTACTCCTTTACAAACAAATCTTTACTCAGTAACACTAAAACTAATGACATCTTAACATCATGGTAGGTGGATGCACAGTTTAACTGACAAATTAGACATAAACAAAAAAAGATTTTTATACATATATATTATATATATAAAGGATATAACCTCCAACAGTAATCTCATTGCTATTTTTCCTGAGAAAGACTTTATTTTACTGCAAATTTAGTACATCCTTTCTATCTCCACTGGATGAATTCCAAACATTCCAAGACTACCACTTATCAATAACAAAATGTTACATTTATCCACAAGTTGGCATTCTGGCTGGTTAAGATGAGATTTTTGCAAAGACAACTGCTGCTCCACATTCCTCAGTGTTCAGTACATTTACAGCAAGACTGCTCTCAAGCTCTCACTGGGGTTCCTCTGAGGGTCTCTGAATACTTTTAATTTCAAAGTTTACTACAACCCATGAGCTGCCAAACTAAGAGGGCCAAAAGGCTAGAAGACACCATACCACATCAACTAAATTACTCTAGAAATTACATCTAAATTGAAATAAGGGCAAGTGACAGACATACGAATATTCTATTTTGTTTTTCCTTTGCCCATTTGTCCTCTTATACAGTAAAATTGAGATTAATACCTAGTAAATGACACAAATATAACTAAATTCACAAACCTTCTTATGAACAGGATTAGAAATGGACAGTAGCTCAATATTCACCCGAACATTTAATCTCCTGCATGCAAAAAAAAGATGAAGCTTAGTAACAAATCAAGAAAACAATATTCAAACACCATGTGTTCGTAGCTGTATTACAGGAATCAGATAACATTCCAAAGCCACAAACTTAGGCAGGAATATCACAAAAGTGTCCACTGATGACTACTACTAAGATACCTGAAAGCCCCACAGTTTCAGTAATCATTACAGCTCCTCAGTCAGCTCAGGCTTTTTATTGCTTGTTGTCGGCCAAACTTTAAATAGCAAGGTTTGAAACTTCGTCCAGAAGCTGGAACCTTTGCAAAAGTCTGAAATTTGTTAACAACTGCTGAAACTTCACAATCATTTGTACTGTGCTACCTTGTCTTCATTTACTTCTTGCTGAGTGATCCATCCAAGAAGTTACTTGCATTACAGAATATACCCACAGACATCAGCCTTCCTGTGCTCCCAACATGGGAGAGCCAGAGCAGCCCTAACACCTGCACACACAGCCTAATCCAGATAGGACCTACGTTACTGAAATTCACTGCATGCTGAATAGACACTGCACCCCACTTGGAGCACTGTGTGCAGTGCTGGTGTCCTCAACATAAGAAGGACACGGAGCTGCTGGAGCAAGTCCAAAGGAGGCCATAAGGATGATGAGGGGCTGGAGCACCTCCCATACAAGCACAGGCTGAGAACATTGGGGCTGTTCAGCCTGGAGAAGAGAAGCTGTGTGGAGAACTCAGAGCACCTTCCAGTGTCTTAAAGGGGGCTACAGGGATGCTGGAGAGGGACTCTGCACCAGGGACTGTAATGACAGGACAAGGGGTGATGGGTTCACACTGAAACAGGGGAAGTTCAGGTTATATCTAAGGCAGAAGCTCTTCCCTGTGAGAGTGCTGAGGCGCTGGCACAGGGTGCCCAGAGAAGCTGTGGCTGCCCCATCCCTGGCAGCGTTCAAGGCCAGGTTGGACACAGGGGCTTGGATCAACCTGCTCTAGTGTGAGGTGTCCCTGCCCGTGGCAGGGGTTGGAGCTGGATGAGCTTAAGGTCCTTTCCAAACCAGTCTGTGATTCTAGGATTCCTGTGCTTTCCCAACCACCACTACTGAGCCACACACACGGGTGCAGCCGCATCGCCTTATCACTCGGCACAACCCTATCGGGACAGACGTGTGGGCACGCCGGGCCAGCACCGAGGGAGCTGAAACGCTGCCGGAGGCCGCTGTGAGGCCAGCTGCAGGCTGCGAGGAGGCGGCGGCGTCCTGCCGGCGGGGTAACCGCTGCGGCCTGGGAGACGCGCAAACAGCGGCCCCGCCCGCCGGGCTTCAGAACTGAGAGGGCGAGGGGAGGGAGTCAGCGGGGCTGGAAAAGCCCTTTAAGCTCATCCAGTCCAACCGTTCCCCAGCACTGCCAAGGCCACCACTAACCCATGGTACTGAGGCCTCGTCTCCACGGTGTGTGAACACCTGCAGGGACGGTGACTCCAGCACTGCCTTGGGCAGCCTGTTCCAATGCCTGGGCACCCTCTGGGGAAGGAATTGTTCCTCAGCTCCATCTAAACCTGCCCTGGTGCAGCTTGAGGCCGTTTCCTCTTGTCCCATCCCTTGTTCCTTGGGAGCAGAGACCGACCCCACCTCACTACAACCTCCTGTCAGGCCTGTAGGGAACGATAATGCACCTATTTCGAGGCAGAAACCCCAGCCCTCCCGTCGCCTGCAAGGGGGGCCTCTTGTTTCTGTACAGCCCCTGTGTGTTTCCTCCCCACCACGGCCCTCTCGCTTCCCTCTCCCCAGGTAAGACACCACAGCAGCCGCCCCAGCTCTCACTGACTACCTCCAGCCTCGCCGCGACCAAGTCCCCTTTCCCCTTAACGCAAAGGGTCCCCATTAGCAGCCCCAAAGCAAGAAGAACGCAGGCAGCTACCGAGCTCACCGCGCGCAGGACGCTGCCTCTACCCATCAGCTGTTAGGGCACAATACAGAGAAAAGAGAGAAAGAGAGGAGGACAAAGCCTGCCGCTCTGCAAGCCGTTCTCCTACAGGATGCAGTAAAGTTTCCGCTCAGCGGCGAGGCCACCAAACCTCCCTCACCTCTCCTCGCAGCCCGGGCACCTCACTTGCACACACACAGGCCGGTTGAACAGCCTCTCCGCCGCCATCTTGCGCTCCGAACTTCGCGCGCAGCTCCCGCGGAGGAGGAGCCTCAACATGGAGGGGAGGCAGTAGCCGCGGGGGGCGCTGGGACGGCAATGGCGGCGCCGGCGGCGGGCCGCGGCTGCCCGGTGCCAGGGCGGTGCGCCTACTTCGTGGAGAAGAAGAAGCGCTTCTGCAAGATGATCCCGGCTCCCGGGAGGCGCTTCTGCGGGGAGCACGGGCAGCAGGAGGTACCGCGCTGTGCCCCCGCTCCCGCTGGGGAGGGCCGGCTCCTGGCGTGAGGGGAGCCCCGGCGGTATTGTTGAAGGGATGGGCTGGGGCTGTCACTCAGCCCGGCAGTAGCGCTGCCATCGCGCTGCAGGTTTATTCTGTTAGGATCCAATCGCATGTTAAATTCCTGTCCCGGTGTCTCTATCCCCCCGGTTAACCTCCCTGTCTCCGAATAGATGCTTTATGAACCTCGGGTGTCCCGCAGCAGCTTTTCTGGAACAGGGATACTGAATGCATGCTGAAGTGGCGTCTAAAACCTTTCTTTCGTTACTAGGAGGAAAATGGCAGAAAAAGGATTCCATGTCCTCTTGATCCAAAACAGTAAGTAAAATAAATGTTTTTTATATTCTTTGCAAGAGTTCACATGATAAGTGCCATTACTTAATTTGTTTCCCCTTTTGGATTTTAGCACGGTATATGAAGACCAACTACAAAAACATTTAAAGAAATGTAATTCAAGAGAGAAGCCAAAGCCAGTAAGTGCAGTGTAAATATAGCACTACTTCCTCTCCACCGAAGACCCTAAACATTACAGCTTTGCAGAGAACTGATTGTGCTGACAGTAGCTGTGAACTGGAGGACAGCAAGTGCTGCAGTAAGGGCAGCATGGAACCTGAGTAACTACTTGCTGGGGTGGAATTCACATCCTCCACATGCCCTGTCGCTGTAGTTCAGTACAGCTGTTCAGTTCTTGTAGTTCCAAATGAAAATGCTGAATTAATGTTTCGCTAACGTTCTCCGAGAACAGTCTTTCACAACACCATTCGTTTCAGATGCTTGGTGAGAGATTCCTCAGAGAGAGATGGCTTCTTTATTGTTTGCCTTTCTGCCTTACAAGTATTGTACATTCAGCATCACCTGAGAAGTCTTAAAAGGGTCTTTGGGATCAGTCTAGTAAGCACTGACAGCTTAACTCTTCTCACTTGTTCAATCTAGTTAAAATGTGTCAGAACAGTCATTTCTGCTTGGGATTCAGGGGCAGACTATAGAGGAAAAAATACTTGGAATATCTTCTTTTGCAGTATATTCCTCTTGCTATGTACCTTATAAGAAACACTGAAGAACTTAGCTTTTTGCTTCCTGGTAATTAACATAATCAGATTTCCTTTCCTTTTTAAAGGTCTATTTTGTTCAAGATATTAATGCAGGTTTAAAAGATGTAGCAGAAATACCAGAAAAACAGGTGAGTACATTTATTTGTTCTAAAGCTCAGTCCCTACAAAACATGTTGTAATTTGTGGTATGACTTCAGAGCTAGCAAAAATAGAAAGGTCTTGTATTTATGGGTGGTGCTTTCTTTTCTTTTTTTCCTCCTTAAAAAGGTACCTCTCTCTTCTCTATCCAAAGAAGAGCTGCAGAACTTGATAATTAAGTTGAAAAAAGCAAGTAATGGTGAGCTTCCTTAATTCTGAAAATGTTTTACATTTAATTGATTAAATATTTCATTATTAGATTTGTTGTTGGATATCTATGAAAATGTGAGATACTTGGCATTAAACACATGAAGTCATTATCATCAAGGCACAGACAATCCTCCCATAGGTAAATTTTACTCAGAAGAATACACTATATTGAGAGAATGCTAAAACACTGATCTTTGTTAGATAGCTGTCCTGGGTTCAGCAGTAGCAGTCATTTTTTTCTTTTCCTTTTATGTTTTTTGTTTCCCATCAAATACAGTTAACAACACAACTCTGATAAACATACATGATAGATCTATGCTCCCAACAGACTATTTTGTTAGTGCTACAGATTGAACTCACGTCTGAATATGTTACAAAACCAGAAACTCGTAGAAACTGGAAACCTTTACCTAAAAGCTTTGCATTTGCATGCAGGCCTGGAATTTCACGTTAAGGAACAAATACTGTCCCACCAGGCTTTACAGGAAGCCTTAAATGACCCAAGGAATGGGAAATCTGCTTTCAAACACTTGAAACAACAGGTATGGACACGGCTTTACTGATAGCTATAGATATTTTTAAACATGTGGAATTCTGCTGCTGTAAATTTGTGACTGCATTCATAATGCTGGTCACTCCACATAAAGGAAATCTGGTATACAGTATAACTACGCTCTTCAAATGATAGCATATATATATATATATATAACCTTGGAATGGCTGCTTTGTTAAGTGTTAGAAGTTCGTTGGGATACTGAGATGATAAATGGTGTGATGATGTTCAGAATTTTTACTTATATATTCTTATTTTACATTAGCTCAATAAATCTGTGCTCCAAAAAAGAAAATGTTGTGTTTGCTAAGAAGTTTGTAAGAGTTGGTGAGCCTAAGTTTACCTTCTGCATTGTTAGTGTATATTGAACAGCAGGAGTGTTAGGGGAGATGGATTGCATACTGCAGCAAAACAAAGATTAGGAAAGAAGAAAGTGAGAAGTGTCCATTTTCCATACTTTCTTCCCACTACTTTCCTATGTATATCAAAATGTATAACTGCAGCAGAGAGCACTCTGCAGGCACAGAGGCTTCCCAGACAGTCCAGTCCAGTGCCCGTATTTTGGATGGCTCCTTCAAGAATCAGCAGAGAAGAGTATTATGATGTGTACCTGATCCTGAAAATCCATTCCATCTGGGTGGGGTTCTGTGAGCAGTGGAAGAAAGGCAGAAAAATGCTGACTAGCCAGAAGTTATAAACCCTTTCCTCTGTACACAAGATCTTTCCCCTAATCCCTCATGGAAAGGAAGACCTGAAAAAGTCTCCTGCAGTTTGGTGAAGTAATCATTTTCTACCAGGCGTTACAATATTCACTGTGTGTATTTGCTTCATTCATAAATAATCTTTTGATGTTTGTAGGCTTCTATTTTAGGTAACATGGAAAAATTACATTTACTTGGTCCAGGAAGATGTTTTATTGAGTTTGGAGCTGGGCGAGGAAAGCTCTCCCATTGGGTTGATGTTGCCTTGCAGAATGTTGAAAATGTTCAGTTTTTGCTTGTGGAAAGGGCAACTACACGATTTAAGGTAAGAGAAGACTGTCACATTAGCAGGGTATCATTTTTAAACTGTTTTCATTGAAGCTGTTAGTATTTGCTTTTTAGCTTCAAAACCAACATAAAGCCTTTACATTGAAAAAGCTCTGGAAGTGTGATTGCCTACATTCCATACTTTGCCAAAAGCAGACGTATTAGGAAGAACTCTGGGTGTATAATGTTGGAAATGTGCAGATGTTGACCTGCCAGGAAAAAAGTCTGGCATTAACAGCTATGATAATGACTAGTGGCCAGCCCTACCAAACAATCTTGTTCTGTTTACACAGGTGGATGGAAAACATCAAAGGAGAGATTCTGTATTTGAAAGGCTTCAAGTTGATATTCAGCATTTATGTTTAAGTAAGTTCCTTCTTGGCTTGTGTAATTCTGAAATGGTCTTAGTTTTACATTTTGAATACTGGAGGTCAAGTCAGTTTGTACATAGTGTGCTTAAATGGACTTGGTTTTGAAGATTATTCTCAGTGGTGGGTTGGACACAGGTTAATGCTGTGTGCATAGATACTTATATACATGTCTATTTCTTTTAAAATGTTTTGCTTTTTATACACTTACAGGCCATCACAGGTGAGAAATAAACAAAATGAAGCTTGTTTCGAGCTTGCAGGGCTAAATTATTTGTGTTAGATTGCAGAATAAAGTACTGCCTATCATTGAGGTGCTGGGCATCTCAATAACATAGAATTTGTGGGGTCACCTGTCATCAGGAGATGCATTAGTGTCATATTTACATTTCATAGGCAGTATAGAAAGGCTAAAATGGCTAAATGTGCTTCTCAGCTACAGCATTTAATTCTCTTAGTTTGTTTTAGAAAAAGAAACTTTCCTTTGGATGGCTTGTAACTATATGTACAGACCACTGTATTTTTAGTAGTGGTAAACATCTGTTTCTTTAGTGTACTCAAATTATTTTATCCAGAAAAAAAAAACACTGTCCCAATTATATTAATAGAAGTTCTGAGATTGTTGTGGATTTTGTATGTGTGTTTATTTTCTTGGTTTTTTTTTTCCCTCCAGATAAGGTACCTATTCTGGAGAAGAAAAAACTCCCAGTGGTAGGAATTGGGAAGCATTTGTGTGGTGCTGCAACAGGTATGAATTCTCTATGTGTTACCTGCACAAAGTTAGGGTACTAGATCTTACAATGTGAATAGACTGAGCTTCCAAACTGTCCTTTTAACCTTTTCTTGCCCTTTAACCCTTTTCTGGTGAATGTAGCAATAGCATTCTAAATATATATTGACTTCAGTGGAATAGTATATTGATAATAGATGGAAGGCTACCTTAGAAACAAGTAAAACCTGCCTTGTTTTTTATAGAGCAGAACAAAGAGCAGTGAGTGGTGACATGGGTCATACATTTTTGAAAGTATCTTTTTTAACACTGTTGCCTCTACTCTGAAATATCTTTCTAAATCTACATTGCCCGTCTGAAAGGGGATGCTAGGCAAACATATGAGAAGACTGTGTTTCTGTCCTGATGATTTTAAACTAATACACTGTTTCTACTGTTTTATGTGTACTAAGTAGAGAAAAACATCACAGATATGACACCTACATAGGTACTGTTACAAAGATGACAGAGTCAGGCATTTAAGAAGCACCTGCACATATTAAATAGGTTGTGCCCTAGATAACAAACTTTTAGAGCAAATAATTGCATGTTTTACAGGAGATCCTCCCACAATACGCCACTCTGTTAACCAAAGTAATTTAAATCCACATGCGTAGCACAAATATTCAAGACCAAAGACCCTTAGTAGCTCCAGAGGTATCGTAGTATTAATTTAGCATTTAGGGGGTTCATGTTTTCAAAGGATGCTTGTAATTTTTATTTATCTTTCAAGTTGCTTTTTGGCTTAGTTTGTGTATACTTTTGTTCTCTGTAGTAAGTACATTCTCAAGCAGGATGCAGGCTGTATAAGTAATGTCATGGCATTCATTGCTTTGTTGTTGTTTTGTTGTGTGTTTTTTTTTTTTTTTGGGGGGGGGGTATCTGTTTTTTCCCAGATCTTGCTTTGAGATGCTTGGTTGAAAGTTACACAACTTGCTGTGATGCAGAAAACGAAGAGCCTGCACCAAAACGCTCCAGGACTGATCAGACAGAGGTGGCTTCCAACAATTCTGCTGATAATGAAAGCAGTGAAGCTGACTGTAAGCCTGTAGCTGGAATTGTTATTGCGCTGTGTTGCCATCACAAGTGTGACTGGACACATTATGTAGGCAGAGAGTTCTTTAAATCAGTAGGACTCGGACCAGTAGAATTTCACTATTTTCAGAGAATGAGTAGCTGGGCCACCTGTGGCATGCGAGAAACCACAAAGCAAGCCTCTGGAAGTCAAGAAAGTGAAGAGCAAACTAACAACGCAGAAGAACACGAGCAAACATTCGGCAAGCTAGAGAGTGGTCCTGATGCTTTACAAGGGTATGGAAATCGTTTTCTAGCAAATCGACTTCTGCAGAAAATGAACATTGTGTGTAGTGAAACATGAAACCCTTTGGGGTCCTCAAAATGCCTCATTTTACAGAAACTTTTTAATTGATAGAAATATTCTACTTTAAAAATATCATTTTCATGGACATACTTTTCAAAATCTTTCAAGTCACGCTTTCCTGAACTGAACTGAACTTCTAGTGATTTAAGTAGCTTCTTCTAAGCTTACCTATTGATGTTAATTAACAACACTGTTCTGACACCCATTATTGTTCTTTTCCTCCTTTTTATGAAACCAGGATACTTACAGTTGAAGAACGAAAGGAGATAGGCTGCCTCTGTAAACGGCTTATTGATCATGGACGGATTGAGTACTTACAACAACGAGGATACAAGGCTGTGCTACAGTATTACATAGAGTCAGCTGTGTCCTTGGAGAATGTCCTGTTGACAGCTGTCCCAAGTCCATCTTTGATACCAGAGCCAAGTACATGACAGAACATAGGTTACTTACCTGGATTTTTACAAAGCTAATTCATTGCTTAAAAAAAGAAGAGAAAGTTTTAATCTTTCCTGTACAAGGAAAAGGTCTTTTATTTCCCAGTGTGAGTGGGAATTCCAAATATGCAAACCAGTTCGTATCAGTGGAAAAATAAAATCCCTAGGAATATTTAAAACCTGTTGTACGCTTCTTTGCTAGGATTAAGTATGCTTGGTATTTTCGTCCATTCACAGTTACATTCTTTATTCAGTAGCATTCATGACAGGAGAAGGACCAGAAGTACTGCTTTCCACATTTCCTGAAAGACAGTGGGTTAAAATTAGAGAAGTTAACATACTTTATTTTCACTTTGAAGTTCAGGATAGCCTTGTATTTCCTCTTAAAATGTAAGTAGGCGTAAGTAACCATCAGCCTGTGTTGCTAGGGGAGTCTGTTAAGGAAAAAAACTTTGTAAACTGTCATCTTGATGTATTTTTGCTAAATTTATTATTCTCACATGAATTATTGATGACGAGAAAGCTGGTTTGGTGTTCTGACTAAAGAGCCTTTCAGTCCTTCAGGTTTTCAAGTCTTCACAATAGATACAAAATGTTCCCTTGGATCTTCATTTTAGGTGCAGTGAAATTCTCTCTGCAAGTAACAGCTGCCACCGGCGCGTGTTCAAAAGTGCTTGTTTTCATAGACTCAGAGAATCCCAGTCTGGTTAGATTTGGAAAGGACCTTAAGATAATCTAGTTCCAGCTCCCCTGCCATGGGCAGGAGCACCTCGCCCTAGACCATGTCACCCAAGACTCTGTCTGCACCTTTCAACTGTTAGGTTTGAGACTAATAACAGCGTTTTTTAGTCACAAATGATGTAGGAATAGGATGAAATTGGAAGGGTGTTTTGTTTAAGTGACTGGATTTGCTGTCAGGGAAAGCAAGTGGTGGGAAGCATCTGTTTATCATGAGCGTCTCCCCGTTACATGCTGCTTTGATTGTCACCATCTGGACAACATCAAGAAATAGGTAAAGTTGAGGTTCGTAAGACAAACAGTGCTGGAAGACCCACACTGTGTAAACTGATTAAATTGCAAATACTACAGCCAGTCAGCAACTTCCAGTTACCCAGGTTGTAGGTAACTAATTCCAATATTGCATGGTTCCTACTAGAATACATGCTGTTTATGGGAAAGCTCCAGGGCCAACCCCTGATAAACTCGCCCCTACCCTCAGTAAAAATCTGTTCGCAGCTGGTTTGGAGAATGGTACTCAGTTATTAAGATTATTCATGTTTCATTTGTATACATATCCCAGCTTGCTTTTATCCAGCTTATCCTTCCCTTCCTCACTGTATTCCAGACAGATCAGAGTTAATAAAAAAGCCATACCTGTTTTCTTGAGAGATTCCTGGATATACACGTGCATGAATTCGATGCCAAACATTTCCTGTTGCTCCTCCTCTTCTTCATTTTCACATGGAGGGAGTGTTACCTCTAACTCCAGTGGGTTGTCCCTGAAGTTGACAAATCTGACAGTTCACCAAAAAAAGTTACTCTTGCAATAGGTTTTGTCCAGACATGACAACTCTTTTGAAACTGAACTAAGATTCCTCAAACAGTATTTTCAGCAAAAGAAGTCTTTTCTTACACTAAACTTGCCACTATACCAGTAGTATGAAGTAAACTAAACCATCCCTCAGCCTATGCTTAATATATTTGTTTAAAGAGTTGCTGCTTCTTCCAAGCTACCTGAAAACAGGGATTGTTTTACTGGGTTAGATGTGATTTCAGACTAGCATTCTTTCTCTCAAACAGCCAGCATCCAGTAATCCTAGTGAAAATGCAGACAAAAGGAAACTTTCACAGTATACAAAATGATATTTCTGATTCTATCCATGAAAAATGTACATCCGTTCTTTTTTTATTTCTCAAATGAAGTACAGGAGAGTTTTATCTATATCCTTACACCTGAGGCTTTTTGTTTAATTCTGAACAGTTGACTTCTCCGTGCCAAAGTTCTACTTTGTGTCATTTTTGTGTTTGACATGTGTTTTTCCTGTCTTGGCTCTTGCCTTTAGAGAGTGACAGCAAAGGACAATTAGAAATGGGCATTTGGACCTTTTAGAAATGAGAAAATATATTACAGTCTCCTTTTCCATTTGGGACTGTAACCATTGTAGCTTACTTCGTTAAGTGAGTGAGGATACACAAAGCTTTCTTGACCAGATCCTCAGCTGTTGTGAATCAGTGTAATTCTACTGGTTTATATGGTATTGTGTCTATCTGTACAACTACGGACATGTCTTTTCCACTTCCTTAGTATCACTCTACGATACACAGCTCAAGGGAGGCTTTAAAACTTATCTGCTAGTATTTATGTTTCTGTTACTTTTTCTTACCTCAGACTTGTCATGTTCTTCATACAAGCTGGAATATTCCTAAGTTTATTGTTGCTAAGAACAAGAGTACTAAGATTTTTCATATTACCAATGGTTTCTGGCAAAGAGGTTATCTCATTCCTTTGGAGCCATAAAGTGTGGAGATTTTCCATTCTGTAAAACAGTTATTTGTGCAATCGATCAAGATTTAGAAAATTAATCTTCTCAATTATTATAAAAGTAATTAATTTTTACAGTCACATAAGGAACGTTCATAAGAATACAACGATTCTGACAGGAAACCCCATATCCCACATAATCACCTAACCTCTGATCAAAAATGTCATTGGCAAGAAATTATAATTTGATAGTTGACACTGAATTTGTTGTTTATTGAATGGATTTTTCCAGCTCATCCAAAATATCACACTAGGGCTGATAAATCTTAAGTTTGCAGTGAGGTTAACATTGAAATAATCTTTTGAATTAGGATTTAATTATGAGAATTTCAATTCAATGGAGTTGAGACTAAAACATCTTTGAGCTTTATTTACCTGTCAATTGCATCAGGAAGCTCCTGGAGTTTATTCCCTCCCATATCTAACCATTCTAGATTTGGCATGTTGAGAAGGGCTGAAGGGATGCTTGTAAACTGGTTCATGCACAAATCTATGTGTGAAAGCTTCTTTAAATCACTGAGCTGAAAAGAAAGGGAGGTTTAATGGAATAGCTGTTGCATTAGAGCAGTGCTGTAATAATGTTGACTGAAACAAAGAAACACTTTGAAATCAGCAGGACGCATTTTGAAGTTCACAGACACAGCATGGTTTGTGAGTTACATCCTCTGATAATACCTGACAGTTACAGTTCTCACCTGGAAGGTATGTGGGTTTGAAACCTGGCTCAATAGAACAGACCTAAGTATTTGCCATGAGCTGTCAATTTAAAAGCTGTCACTTGCAGCAGGTAACCTGTACCCACATAGATTTTATACCTTCTGCATACTGATTAATAGTGGATATTTTCATTTGAGGATTTTTTGTTGTTAGGTATTACTGTTTGGACTCACTCAGGTTTGCAAGGCACTGATTGCTGTCAACTATTGCCACTACTTAAATAAAACAGGTAAACATGGTTACATATTAATCATCTCTATCTAGGAGTCTAATACCTGGAGATGCAGGGCTCACTCACATTTAGGTCAGTCCAAATTAAAGCTCAATGGTAGGTGAGCAGTTGTTTTTA
Source organism: Pezoporus occidentalis (assembly GCF_034315485.1). NCBI lineage: Eukaryota > Metazoa > Chordata > Aves > Psittaciformes > Psittacidae > Pezoporus > Pezoporus occidentalis. The sequence goes on from NW_026916304.1 coordinate 1,719,803, forward strand.
TTCTCTCTTAACAGAACAACATTCATTCAACTCTTTGTACATGAACAGCTGTATAAATCACACTACTCCACAGGTAACAGCTCTGGTAAAGATGCTTGCAATTATGTCCTGGCATATGGTATGCATTTGCATTCTCCGCCATGTGCTAAGACATCAGATCCTCAGTGGGATACACCAGCAAAGACTTTCAGCTTAAACAAATTAACATCAAGTGTATCACTATCCTATGTGCACTACCAAGTCCTTTATCTGGACAAAGTAAAGGCTGGCTCCTTCAAATTCTCAGGCATATGTATGTCCTCCTCACCTGGCTTCAGATTGACTAGTCATATAAATATTGTGTTTCTGTGGAGTGGCTGGGAAATCAATACCAAAGCAAATCTGAAAACATGGAGTGTAATGTTTAATGATAATTGGTTTTGGATAAGTTCAAAACAGGCATTCAACAAAACTAAACAAAACAAGCTAGTCTGTCAGAACCTGAGGAGGAAGATCACAGATACTCCTGTTGACAGCCAGTTCCAGTCTTTCCAGATTGACGCAGTTACTTATTTCCTTAGGAACAGATTTGATTCTATTGTAACTGAGAAGCAGCTCTTGGAGGCTAGTCAGCTGGCCTGCAGAGAGCAAAATGAGAAATGAGACATGTTCATTCTATCTGAGATACAGTATTACTTGGTTTGTGTTACCACTTTATCGTTATACAAGTGCAACTTGTTATCACTATGTATTTTTCAATAGCACTTTTCTAGCTGCACTCTGATGTCCAGTACCTGCTGTGCTTATGTGTGTTTACATGCTTTTGTCTTATGGGGAGTTTTCATAAAGAACCGTCTCCTGCATCTGGCCATCTGTTTGGATTTGTAGGGGATCCACAGTTCCAAGCTCTCTATCTCACTGTCAGATTTCAATTGCCTGGTCTCTAACTACTCAACAGGATTCTTAGGCAGGCAAAGTGCACAAAACCGTCACGTTTTTGTAAGATAGGAAAGCAGCTAAGACAAAGAAAGGACAGCTCACCAATTTCTTTAGGTACACTTTCAATGGAGTTCCGGGATAGATCCAGAACAAGAAGACTGTGAAACCTCCCAATGAAGTGAGGAATTTTCTGCAAACTAGTTCTGTGAAGCTGCCACTCCTGGAGATGGGCTAGTTTCAATAAGCACGAAGGTAACGTCTAAGACAAGAAATAGGAACCAGAAGAAATTCAGGTTGGTATACAACAAGAATATAGGCTTAGGTAGAAGTTGTAGTTGAAACAGCAACAGTCTTTCTTTCTTCTCAAGCCACACTGTAACATCCCCCAAATGAACATCATCAGTGTGGGTCATTCTGACCACAGATTTAACCTGCTCAGTTTTGCTCCCAGGAGTTAGGTATCTGCATTACTGTCACTGCTTGAAAAGCCACAGGCTTGCTTTGGTTTGTTTGGTTGTTTTGAACCAAAGCTAATATAGCTGAAGATGAGACCGCTCTAAATAGCTTTTTGCATTTCAACGGTGATCTAAGTTGTATTTCCCTTTCTGTTAAGAAAACCAGTGTGCAGCTGAGAGTGGATGAGCTGAGGGATAGAAGAACTACGATGTCTGTATGCTACAAGTTCTGAACAAGGAACTCTGGAGTATTGCCGGATGGGGCTGTCACTCACACTGCCCTCACCACAGTCTAATTCTCATCACTTCACAGAACTGGCATCTGCATTCCTGTATGGCTCGGAACAGACTTCTTCCACTCTGTCACGGATCTACAGTTAGCCACTTACCCCCATGCATTAGAAACAAAACTAATAATATCCTGGGGATTTACAGGCTCACTTTCACTTTTAGAAAGGAATCAATTTCAGTAAGAAACTCACTTTTAGAAAGGAATATTTCAGTAAGAAATATTTCCATGCATCTAACGCAGAGGGTTATCACCTTGATACATTTCAGTTCTTCTGTGTTATAATGTTAAATGAGAATTTATATAAGTAAACTCATCATTTGCAGGGTAAATAATTCCTAATGCAGAAAAGCTTTTGGGGCTATATTTTTGTAAAGTAATGCTTTATATTCAGGACTTCAATAATCGGCTTGCTTTTACACTCTCACAACAGTGTATCTCGATTTGTTGTTAGCAAAGCACGAAAGTGAGCACTTCACAGATTAAAAACAGTACAACTGCGAGTGTAAAGTTGCAAATAGTAGTTTTCTAATCCATCAGTCATTCAACATTCCTTCCTATCAACACTACCTTCCATTCTTCTTCCTCTATCCTTAAAATTGCTCTCCCATCTTCATTAATAACCTTTTCTTTGAGCTTTGCTAAAGCAGCTCTCTCCTCCCAAACAAGTAGTAGCCTACGAGGGAAAGAAGCTCTGTCAGTGGTGCAACAGTAAATACAGGCAATAATTACTATTTATCTGTTGTATTTTCTGGAACAAAGGGACAGTAGCCTTTTTGGATGTCAAACAACACTTATTACAACTGGATGGTAAATATACTATCAATTTGAGGGAAGACAAGAACACAGAGTGATGTCTGGCTGAGGCAGTTTACAGGAATTCTATTTTATAGCTCTTCAAATTTACAGTCAGAAGGAATACATAACTTCATTCACCTTCATCATGTTGCAGCAGGGCAACAGAATATAGTCATGTGGAATGAAGTTCCAAAGCTGTTTATTTTGAAGCCATCTCCTAAAAAGAAAGCCCTCAGCTCACCAAGTGTAAGTGCAATCAAACGAGGTCTATCAGACAGGGATTCTTTTGGCTTGATTTCCCAGGGGGACAAGAATCATGAAAATTAGGCAATTCTCTGTTTTTCTGCTTGTATTTTGAATTTGTGATTCCATTTCAAACACATCTGACAGACCAGGAAGAGTTCCAAAAACAGAATGCTAAATTTCTTCATATTCCATGAAATTACTGCCCACACTGGAGCTCAAGAGACCCTTTGAATGCCTTTGCTGGGAAGAAAGCATATCATGTTAAATTTCTATAGTTAGGATATCCACACAGGAGAGGATTTTCATATCTGAATTTAGGGGATTTAGTATATATGCTAATATTCCTACACAGAACACAGTTCTTAGTTTGACCCAACAGTATTGCCAGATTCTAACCAGTGGGAATTCTCCTGGAGTAACAACTAAAGAATTCAAGTCTGAATGAGTTTGAAAAGACCAGCTGCACTCTTCTGCAATGTAACACATGGTGTAGCTTCTCACATACTTGAAGACCTATGATTTACCTACCTTCCTGCAGACCTCTCTCTGAATTCCTTTTCCTTCTGTAATTCCTCATTTATCTTGTGTATTCTTACTTCCCAGAGTGTCTTCACAGCAGTGAATGTTCCAACACAAACTGCAGTTTCATTCATGATCCTTACATGTTCAGGTAGAGTCACAGGAATCCAATGCCGAATTTCAGGCTCAACAGATCAGCACATGCACCAGTTACCAGATGGGGACAGTGATACAAAAACTAAAATGCTGCAATACCCACTTGATTATCTTGTTAAACTTAGTTAATGCATAACACTGCCAGAATTTTACCATTTTCTCTTTAAAAAAACAGATAATTGCATGTAATTACATTTACTTACAATAAGAAATGGTATCCTTGCAATCTCTCTGCATTCTTAGTCAGTGAACAACTGCTTCTCTCAGCCTTCCAGTGGTAGGCCGAGTACTGACCAAAAGTACTAAATGCAGACATGACCATTCATTCCTTTTTCAGGAAGAAATTCAGCTATTACCTTCATTTTAAGGCAGTTAAATCCTGATAGCTGCATCCTGGCAGCTACCTGGTATAAATACTTGTAACTAAAGGAGGTTTGCACTTTAGAGGAACTGAACTGTTGCTGGAAGTGAATGAGGATTCTTTATTTGTATTCAGTTTCTTCACAGTTTAACTCATTATATTTTTAGTTAGTAATGCATTCCTTTTCAGAAAAAACGCTTTTAAAATCCTTCAGATCTCTTTGAAGGTCTCTTCTTGTAGCCCTGCTGAATGTCAGGAGCCACATTTAAAACAAAACCTCAGCCTAAAGTCACCAAGTCCTTAGCGAGACAATGAATACAGATTTTCCTGAGGAGCAGCAAAGTAGGATCCTCAGTTATCCTGAGCAGAGCATCCCTCTAAAAAGCATTCTTCTTGCTGTTACTGTAGTCATTTAGGGAAGGGTTTGTTTGGAAATAAACTGGAGCCAAGATAGTGATATTCCGATAAGCCTGTGGGGCTCAACTTCATGCCAGCACTCAGTGTACTCAGAACACTGATGAGCTGAATGCTTTCTTTCCGAACTTTTACTAATACACGCAGGGACAAGTAAGGAAAATGTCTTAGATATCCATTCAAGCTAAAAAAGTGAGTAAAACTGTCTTCCAAACAAGCAGGTAGATAACAACAAAAGGGGAATTTCAAGTCTTTTCATGCATGTATTTCCCTACAACTGCTGCAGGTCTGTCTTTCTGAGCAATCTTTTCTATCATGTTCCACTACAATTTTGTGTGGTGTGGATAACGCACAATTGCTTAGTGAACATTCGTGTGTTCAAACAGTCAAGCATTCTATTTGATGTTTAGCATGTCTTTTTTAACAGTTATTTGTAAAGCCTGATTGTACTGAGCTCAGTTAATTAAAAATGTACAAGCAAATGATACGAAATAATTGTCAGGACTGATTTCCATTTTAAAAACAGCATAAAAATCTAAATCTAATGCTTGAATAAAGAAGAGCCTGGGCCAGTATTAAGGATTCTCAACTGTTCTCTGTTTGTTGAGGAACGTCAGGATTTGACAGGTGGCACAAACAGCAACCCCAGTGCAGCACAATGCAGTCTGGCATTTGGGCTGCTAAAGAGGAATTTAAGTTTTTCCTGGATAAGAGAGGATTGCAGTTTTTTTTCCCTTCACCACATAAATGTGATCACATTTATTAGTTTGAAGGATTAACTTCTCTTTCCGTGGTCCTCGTTGCAATTACCTTTCTCATTTCTCACCCCAATATGCAACAGTATGAGGGTTTTTTGCTCTGATTAGTAGTTACAATTTAAAAATTTATTTTTCAGGATTAAACTTCTACTAAGATAAAGTGATTTACCTGATCCATCATTTCTTGTTGTTTAGACACATGTTTTGAATTGTAAGCCATTTTTGGTAGAAAACTTGACATCTTTTTATATAAACTGTGCAGAAAAGGGGCACTTCTTAATACTTGTACTACTAAAACCAGTATTGGACTAGACAGTTGAAACAATACTTATTTTTAGTAAAGCTTACACTGGGCAATGCTCTTTTGCTGTGGAAAGCATATTATTCTATAAATACTGCTTTAGAACCATGAAACACTAAAGAGAGCCTAAGTATATGACTTTGTTTTCACAGAGATTTAATTACATTATAACAGGACTACCATCAAAAGCTTCTTATTTTTAGATCTTATTATTTGTCTGGAAAATAAAACCCATAATAATCATGCAATCACAACCAATGATTCAGAATTGAATTCCCAAGCATGCCTGTAAAACAGCTGCACATTTACTCCCAACTAATGAGATCTCCCCACAACTTCACCTCCAAGTATCTGAAAGAGTTTAACAGCAACGTACCTGAATTACTTGGCATTGTCAAGGGTCTTCTGGGACTCACTGCTTTCTGAGCAAAAGAAGAGATAAGTTACAAACCTGGCCTGTGCTAATGAAACCATTTAAAATCCTCACTCAGACTCCAGTGCAATGTCAGTCTAGTTCTAATTTTAACCTATGCTGAGAATAGAAGGTATCACATGAGGCACTCTGTAAAACCCCCATTTAACACTCTTACAGTCCTCCCAGTTTGCTGTATATGACTGGAGTCCCAGTAGCAAAAGCTACAAACTGGGGGACAGGAAAAAGAACCAAGAAGTACTTGTTATGCTCCACAATGAAAAAGAAGCTAGTTTTGAATTCAAAATGACAACTACTTGCTTTACTCCAGCAATGGTTCTCTGCAAGATAACTGAGCTTTGAAGTGCCATTAAACAGCAACACTGACTAATTAGACTAGCAAAAGCATTACATCACTAAGCATTTTCCTCGTTACTTATGCCCACACTGAAGAATTCTCTTGTTGGAGAATTTTAGTGCAAAGTATCAAAGTCCAGGCAGAAAAGTAATCTGTACTGGGTGTGCAGAGGGTTATTACTCATCCAGTTTCATGCTTCCAATCATTAAACATTTTTAACGCTCTATCTCTTTAAAGAACCCCTGAAGAAGGTAAAAGAACAACTCTATCAGAATCCTTTTCTTCATCCAAATGGAAGAGAGGGAGCAAGAATCACAGGGATTTAAGGCAGAAGCTCTAGAAGTAGACAATTCTAACCAATTTTTGCACCGGAGTGGAAACTGTGAAGAGGAAACTTTAAGAATGTCATTCATTCGGTTATAACCCTCTTTCAGTAGAAATAATTTTTCCTCTGGGAAATAATTTTTCCTCTGGGTTTAAAAGACCCTCTCCAGTCCATGACAAATTAAATAAACACCTGAACACCAACACCTAAGAAGACACTGACTAGTTTTCCATCTTCCAACCTTCTCCTATGGTTTGGTTTGATTTGGATTTTTTTTCTTCCTTTAAAGTTATGCAGAAGCAAAAATGATCCAGCAGGATCTTTGGTACAAGTATTTCTTCTTTCAGTTTTCATATAGATTCTATGTCACAGTGGTTTCTAATCAGTGTTTTCTGTTCACCTAAAAAAGTCATAACTAAAAATCTAACTACTTCATTTCCACCTCCTTAAGAGAAACAGATAATTGGAGCTAGGGAAAACCAAATAACATTCCCTTTTATTGCAGTTTTGAAAGGCAAAGAAATTTCAAGCTCCTTGTGTAAGCAAAAGTATTCTGTCTCAAATACTTCCCGATCACTTTATTGCTTTCTATCACACAGTCACATTTCCTCAATTGACTTTCTCCATGGTCATCAGATTAAAAAACACACTGTCCAGACTAAGCTGTTACCACAACAACACACTTGTAGGAAAGCAGACTGTGTTCTTCTGGTAGTCTTGAGTGCAGGAGGATCTTTAAGACAGGTAGAAATTCATAAAGAAGAAATAGAAGCTTGTCACCTGTACAGAATTGCCTGCAGAAAATGAACAAATAAAACCACTATTACTACAAGCCTTTGTGGCTTTAATTTTTTATTAGGAATAAATAAATCTCACAAAAATCAAACAGGTGATAAGCATGATATATTAGTCAAACTTTGCAAGAAATGACCTAGATATAAAAGACTTTTATACCACAATAGAAATATAAATAGCACCTTACATGCATGCTCCCATGCTCCCTACCCTACATTACCAGCTTTCCTCTTGCTCAGTCCCAGCATCAAGGATAGCAGAGATTCTACCTCTGGTAGCTTGTGTTTTGCATCTTCACAGCTAATGCAATTGACAAATTTGGTCTACAGTTTTGGAGAATGCTCCTGTAGAGGCAATTTTTGACGTATCTAAAGAAAGGAGAAAAATGTCCATTTTGTGCCTCACAAATTCATTTTTAAGGCCATGTAACTGTCTTCTCTTGTGTCTGTTTGCAACTTAAATTTCTAGCAGGAATTTATACCCATCAGTTTTCTTCATCTCTCCTCTTAAATCACCAGTGCAAACCTCATCATCTGTTCAGTTTACCTTAAAGTCACACGACTGTTGCCTGTTTGGAGGCACTAACTTGAACCTCTCCATCATGTGCCTCACATCAGAGTTTAAAAAGTCCTTATCTGATACAGTGATTTTTTTAATGTTAATTCTTCACTGTATCTGATTAATCTGTCAAACTCTAGTTACCTGAACACCAATGCACAATGCAAGCTTTCAGAACATGTTCTGCTTCCTGTCAGACTTTCCCAAGGACAGAAAACCAAATGAGATCCTCAGTTTTTTCTTTTCTTTCTTTCTTTTGTAACAGTCAGATGCTTTCTATACGAAACAAAAATAACTGGAAGGTATTTAAGGCCTGCAGCTACTTCCAGCTTATAAAAATACAAGATATTCTAGATCATTAAGGTCCTGACAGTTATCAATACATGTTATCAGCAAGCATTTCAATAAATATGGCCTCTTAATTTATAATTTGATAAAGAGTACCTGTGCAAGTAATTGCCAGGAAAAAGTGGACTAGCAAAAGACTCAAGAGGTTTATTCAGTTAAACAACAAAAAGCTCTCTGGACATCTTACAGTAGAAGCATAAAAGGCATTTTATTTGTATATTATTTTTGCATAACTTCTTTTGGAAATTTGGATAAAAATTATTAAAATAAATGTATGTGTTCAACAAGGAAGAATTATGAGCATTTCCCTTCAAAACAGGTTAGTCAGATTATAAATACTGCAGATGTAGATCAGTGTCATTTGGTCACACCAGCCTCACAACCATACGTATTAGAAAAGGCAAAATAAAGACATTCATTCACCGTAATCAGAAGTCGCCCCATGATCTATTAAGTTTTGCAGTCTCCTGTAAAAGAAATTACAGCACTACTAATTAAAAGAAGTAATGACTGATAGGCTGATACCAGCTGTTGAGAACTTTTAACCACACAATATGATATACTAATGTGCGTAGCAAAGGCCATGTGCTAGCAGTGCCAGCTTTTGTCATTATTCAGTCTGACAAAGTTGGAAGGCATATTCCAGCCCGGGTTTCCTTTATTTAAGGTCAAGCAGCATGGAAGCAGGGTTCTCCAAGTAAGATTTCCATAAGTTCGAAAAGCGGGCCATTGTAGCTCCATCAATGATGCGGTGATCAGCCGACCAACTCACATTCATTATCTGTGCTTTAAATACTTCACCTTTTCCATTAAACCGAGGAAGAACCTACACATCAGAGCACAGGAAAAACCAGGAACAGGAAATAGTTTCGTTAACAAAGCTGTAGTTCTTTTTACCATTAAGTTGTTAATATAAATCTAAACATTTTGCTACATGAGACAGACAGCAGCAGGGCCATTGAAAAAACAAAGGCCTTCCCATTATTGCTTGCACTGCAGATCGATATATTGCAAACCTACATAATAAACAGTCATATCCTGTTTCCACCAACACGGAGATACTTGAAGTAGCAAAAATCTTTCTTGACTCAAAAGTCTCTTCCTGAAGAGTTTAATGAACTGTTAGTACTCAAAGTGAAGACCTTTCTAAACCATTTCCTAAACAAAAGGCTTGCAGGAAGAACACAGAAAAAGTAATTTTAATTTAATATTGACTTCATTTCCACCATTGATCTCAAATGTCTGTATTAAAGATTTAAAGCCTGAAATTCAGGAAATATGAAACACCTTTCACCATACAGGCTGCTGTATGAATTCAATTATCTGGCTCATGAAACTAAACTTCAGTATCAGAACACTGTTTCAGTCTCATGTTTTCTCCTTGATGACAGCAAAAATGCTATCACCATGTTGCAAAACCTGTAAGAATATATTTATGTTGTTTCTGAATAACCAGAAGGCTAAACATAGATGTGAGTGTAATATAACAGGATTCTAGAAAACAAATCTGAACCCTTGGCACAAGAGACTTCTATTTAAACATCTGGTGTCTCTAAAAACATCACAAAACTTTACAGTCACAAGCTATGCAGCTTCTGTAACATAAAGAGGAAATATTTATACAAGAAAAACAAAACAGAGACATTCTCATTACACATGAACTTAGTTAAACACTCACATCACTGAGGGAAAGTGAATATACCTGTATCTTTCCGAGTGCTCCAATAGCTACCTCAGGAGGTAGTATCACAGGTTTGGTGTAAGTGCCACCAATCTAGAAAACAAAAAGCTAGGGATATTAATGAAATTAACTTTGTTTTAAGCAGACTGCCTCTTGCATTAATTGCCACAGGGTTTGTTCATTGCATATTAAACTTTGCTAAGGTATTTATTTCAGTTTTCAGCCTAAGTTCCCATTTTTCCAGTACTTACTGTGCCAACGTTGGAAAGGGTGAATGTTCCTCCCGTGAGGTCACTGGTTCCCAGCTGGCCTGCAGAGCCCAGAGACTGTAGGCGATTCAATTCAGAAGCAATCTCAAATACACTGCAGACTTGCACGTTTTTCACATTTGGGACAATCAAACCTTGCTCTGTATCCATAGCAACTCCAATGTTGTGTGAAGCCTGAAACCAGTTTCATTAACTGAATATTAACATAAGCAGTCAACATATAATCTATTTTCCATAGAAAAGTCTTCCCTATGTATCTTTTTAAGTTAGAAAGTGCTGTCTGTAGCAGGAGCTGCAACTCCTCTATACAGCTTTGACAGGAGAAGGGGATGTAAAAGTTTCAATTATTCCCTTTTCACATCTGCCAAGTGCAAATTTATTTTGGCAAATACTAAATCCTGGAATCAATTTCAAACTGCAAATATTTGACTTCAGGATGATTATATGGGGAACAAAACATCATTAGCACATTTTAATGAGTTCACTAACATTAAAAGGAAACTGAGCTGCCTTTCATTTGCTAGAAAGAATAGGTAAGGATTCATCTGAGAGAGAGTGACAAAACAGCATGAAAAAAGTTTGTACTGCAAGGAGCATGTACACATCACTTAAGAAAACATTTCCTGCCCAGAAGCATCAATCTAGCACCTTGGTTGAAAATGAACTGATTTTTACCAAAGCTGAGTTTAAAACATAAGGGCTGGAACAGTGGAACCACTGTGCCATTACTAAAATCTGCACTAGAATTTATATGTTCTCATTTTTAAATGCTTAGCTCATCTTCAGGTGAAAAATAAAAAATCACTAGATTAATACGCATTTTTAAGGCCAGCCTAAATAACAAATTGGTTCTAATTAAGGAAACTACTGAAATAAGATCAATAATAAATCAAATCCAATCTCAGAATCTGGACAGACAAATTATTTTCTAGCACAACACCACAGTTTTGGTGAAACACTGGCACAGGGTGCCCAGAGAAGGTGTGCCTGCCCCATCCCTGGCAGTGCTCAAGGCCAGGTTGGAAGGCCACTTGCTCTAGCGGAAGGTGTCCCTGCCCATGGCAGGGGGTTTGGACTAGATGAGCTTTAAGGTCCTTTCCAACCCAAACCAGTCCAGGATTCCACAACACCCAAATTATTTTCCAGCACAACACTGTAATTTTGGTTCTTGCAATGAACTTGGGCATTCTGAAAAGCCTTTGTCAGCTGTTAGTTTAGGCTTTCTGCTCACAACTTTTATCAGTACTTTACAAACCTTATATGTGACATTTTGACAGTTTTCATCCAAAGAAGCATTAAGAATGGGATACTGCAATAATCCCAGAGAGGCTGCCTGGTAAATAGAAAAGAAAAAATAAAAGGACAGATTTTTATATTTTAGAATTGGAGAGCTGCATGGAAAGGATGGAAAGGCGGGAGACAATTTAGATTAATAACAATATGGCTTAAACTCTCCTAAACTTGTCTGTAGATACTCTGTCATTGTAGGATAGCAGAAGAAAAAGACAACTTACAAAACCAAAATATATATCAGACAGACATATGAACAGTGATAATCCCTTTCCCAAGTATAATTGAAGTTGAATTTGCTTTTGTTTTCATTCCCCAATTCAAATCAAATATCCCAAGACAAAAGTTATGAGATTCAGCAGCAATGTCATTCTCAGCTCTCCACTTAGATGAAAATTATTTCAAGGAATAATTTCCCCTGAAGAGAGGGAGCAGAACAAATGCTTACTTAACACTCTAATTAAAATAGCACCACCAGAAGTTTCAGACTAAGCTATGCATTCCATCCAACAGCTGGAAATGGAACTATGGCAACTAAATGAGTGCAAGTGTTTGGTCTTCTGAACAACAGGAGAGACATACTGATACACTTGAACAACAGGAGAGACATACTGATTCACCTACGGGATTCATTACTGACCAAAGATATAAGAATAATAACAATATTAATTATGCATTTCACGTGGGTTTATTTTAATTGAGCTCATAAAAAATACTGACAGCTTCTCAATTTTGTTTTGTGTAATACAAACACCCACTGATGCTTAACCCCATCACAAATAATGCTTTATCTGCTCCATCCTTCCCCATTAATATTTAAAAGACTTTCCATGATATTAAAATAGCCCTAACTATAATTCCAATAGTAAATTGATAAATAACCAAGAAAAGTTGAGACTTTACTTGTGCCCTGTAATTACTCAGATGATAAAGAGGTGCTTCAAACTTACAACACCCTTGATCAGATTTTGACCAAATCTGTGTAAGTGCTCTGCTGCAGGTCTCACCTTTATGAAGAAAGGCATAAAGGAAATCTTAACTCCACGAATTTGGGCTAGAGGTTTCAGCTCTTCTCGCAGCTGCACAAGCTGAGTCAAATCAATCTCATCACAGTAACAGAAGTGGGGGATATTCAGGGCTGCACTCATAGTCTTTACCATTGCCTTGTGAAAACCTGCAAAATATTCACTGACTTCTTAAACCAACAAAATGAGCTTCTGGCAAGTTATGGTGAAAGTTCAGTTATTTGTTTCCATTAAACAAATTACACAACTTAAAAAAAAACCCAAACCAAACCACAACAAAGGAAGGACAGGGTGAAGCTCACTTTAGGATCAACTATTCAGCACATGCAACTCAATTTTTACAACTGCAGTATTTCAGAATATATTACTGCATATCCCTCCTATGTATGTATTTGACATCATAGTACAGTAATCTGCACTGCTCATTCCAAATAAACACTGCCTGAAAAGCAAGCAAAACCTCTTTTCCTATTTTAATGTGTTTTTTCTTATTTTATGTATTCTGTTGCACACTTCTCCAGAAGTGTGAATCCTAAAGTATGCTTAATCATATTAAGCACTGATAAACCCTCAAATTCATGGCACTTTGCCACTAATTATACCTCACATGTGTTTCAGAATTCCTACCTGTTTCAGCACATATTGAACAACCACAGACTAAAAATGAGTAAATGCAACTTGGAGCCCAATTCCATCCAATCAAAACATGGACAATTATTTCATAAAATAATTATTTCATGCAACACCTTCTAACAGAGCATGTTTTGCTATCACTTACTTGCATGACAATAACATGAAAAGCAAATGCCATCAAAAAGAACCATCTGTTCAAGGAATAACATTTACTGGCAGCCTACTGTGAACTTAGTCTGAAGAATGTATATTGGATTATTTACCTGTTATAGGTTCAGTTTTATCTTTTCCTGAAAACACAATGGGTCTGGAAACAGGCACAGGAATTTTGCGTGCTTTGTCCTTTGGAGGAGCTGGCACAATCTCTGATTTTGGCAAAGGTGGGATAATTTCAGCCTTTGGTGATGGAGGTAAAATAGCTCCTGTTTGTTTGGCCAAGTAATTGAGTATATCTTCTTTAAGGATTCTGTTATCTTTCCCTGTTCCAACAATTTCACTCAATTTAATCTGAAAAGTACATAACAAGACATGACACTTTTGCTTTACAGCAATATAAAAATACTCTATATTGTGAGCCACAATAAAAATTATTTCAGTTATTGATCTAATATATCTACAGTTTTCTTTCCCTTTCTGTGATTTATTAGGTACTCAACGCTATTCAAATCCTTCAGAAGGCCCACTACGTGCCCAGCTGCATACTTTAAGCAAGAACTATGAATACTACTTACCTCTTAGTTACCTCCCAGAATCAATATGAGACCCTTAGTGACATGGTTTAGTGGTACCCTTTGCAGTCCTGGGGTAACGGTTGGACTTGATGAGCTTAAAAGGTCTTTTTCAACCTAGTTAATTCCATGATTAATCTGAGGAAAGCTATTTCCACTGAATTTTCTCTGCTTATTTTTCTCCTAAAAATGCACCACAAGCTTTCAAAGCCAAAGGAATATTCATAGATTCACAGCATAAAAAGAATCAGAAAAGCTCACCTAGTACATCCTCTGTTCTAATACAAGTCTGAAAAAAAGAACAAGGTAGCTAAAGCTGAGATTCCATTTTCCCTCCTTCCTCCTAGGAATCTATTCTGATACTTCTGATTTTTATTCTAAAAGGGTTTTCTTAATCTCCAGCCTAAAGCATCTCAGCTGCATTTTAAGCCCAGTAATTCTTTTTCTATCCACCATAATCATCAGAAAGCACAATCCTCTTCATCTTTACAGCAGTTTTTATACATTCAAAATGTATTTGGAAACAAGCCATTTCTCACTGTACTCTCCTTCAGATCCATGTTCTCCTTGTCAGTCAAACTGCTTTATAAAAGCTGGGTAAAAGGTAGCAGGACCTGGTTCAGTAAACTTACATTGTTCTCCATGGCCAGACGACGAACTGCAGGGGTTGCTAATGTTTTGTGACCTTTTATCTCTTGGTGTGTGTGTTCTTCATGAGACATAGGAGGTGCTTCAACAACATCTTCTGTTGCGGCAATACCTGCTAACAAAAAATTAACTTTAGTACATTATAAGCATTTCTTGAATCACAACTTCAACCATTATGTGATTTCGTGACAGATGAGGGTTTTAACGTTGGGACGGGATGGGATGTGAGCACAGCATGCTAAAGGTTGCTGCTTAAGCTAAATTTTCTATAGGGAGTGTTGAGATTGTAAATCCTAATAAAGTATCACAGCTTTTTCTACTTAGTTTTCTTGACTTTATAAAGAGGGAGGAGGGAGAGAGAGAAATCAGTTTTAAGAGTTTCAGGAGGAAAAAGTAAACTGTCACTTATGGCTTTATGACAACAACATAAAACAGGAGAGAGAAAAGCCCAGTTTACAATACCTTTTGAAGCATCGATTTCAATGTCCACTAGTGGTTTTCCAACATAAGCAATTTCATCTAAACTATAATGGAGTTTTCTAATGATGCCATCATAACGACTAGTAATAGTAACGGAAGCTTTATCGCTTTGTACTTCACAGATGCTATCGAACTGAGACACACTATCACCTTCCTTTATATACCTAAAAGAAAAAGACAAGGGCTAGTATAAAACATGTTAAGTGTAAAAATCCATGTTGTGTGTTCTTTTGATCAGTTATGTACACGCCCACAGCTTGAAAATGCATTCCAGATAAGAATACAAATTCTACATAATGGGTACATTTGCTATATACCTTTTGCCTGACTGCTGCAGAACCCTTTGTGGTGTGAAATGACAAATGATTTAGGATACTTTCAGATATGGATTTTTACTATTACTTTGGTAAAGCAGAATTTTCTTAACAGATTATAAGCCATCTAAAAATAAGAATGAGCCCAGCTTAGTCTGAATCTAATAAAGTTCTTAGTTTCAAATTGCCAGGATCAGTATATTTTCACCTATTTCTACAAAGAACAAGGCATTTCAACATTGCCTTCCTTCACTGTACACTTTGATTTTGCTTAATTCATTCATCACTGGCTTTTTACAAGCAATTTAATGTTCAAATCTTTTGCTAAAGTCAATAAAGAACGGGTATAGGATAAAATGATATGGATTCTCCAGACTAGGTATTTGCTTCTTAAGTTCAGCCTAAGTAAGTATAATAAAACAAAGACCAACTTGCACTCTAAAAACATTCATCACTGAACAAAAGCCTACATATAAGTGCAGTTAGGGCATCCCATTCCTTCCACCTCTTCCACTCTCAAACAAATCAGACTGTAAGCAAGCAAAATGCAAAGCTTAGTATATACAAGGTTTAAAAATGGGGAAAATTAAACCTGAAAAACTTCACCAGTAATCCAGAAAACATATTCACAGATACATAACTGATAATACAGCTGTTAAGCTACTTGCTCATTTCTTAGTGTATTTCTATAGAAGTAGAGCTTACCATTCCTTTACAGTCACCTCCGTAATGCCTTCTCCAATGTCAGAAAGCTTAAACTGGACAATTTGGCCACGTGAAACTTAAAATAGATGAACCAGAAATACAGAATGTTTAATACTGAATACCTCAGACAGAAAAATCTGAATGCGTCAAGCATAGTCTATACACCAGTCATATACAAACTGCGAACGTAACACTCATCAAATAGCAAAGTAAAAGAAATGTTATGATGAAAAAAATTACCAGCAGATGTTCTGAATAATCGCTGCTGATGACTAAACTTGAGGGCAGATTTGTCAAACACGCACACATATTTTGATTTTATAAAGCGAATGCTGCTGCACGATCTAACCCGGTGACTGCAAACCTGGGGGAGAAAAGTCTTCAGTGTTAATACAGTGGACTGAGGAATGCAGAGCTCATTCAATATTCCTGATGTAACAGTAATACTAAACCAGTTTAATCCTACTTTATATAAGAGATGTTCTTATGGAAACACAATTATACTGAATGTACAATAACCATTACATTAGCATAAAGCTTTGCCAGGTTTTAACTCCTTTCACCAACAAAACACATGGGGAGATCAAAGCCACAATAACAAAACCAGTTAACAAAAATCATGACAGGATCTTGCAAGAGATTCACACTTGCTATTGTTTCTCTAAACAATTAGTTTAATCAGGACACACACACAGAAAGCATACGTAATATCAACTACATCAGCCATTGGAAATATTCTTATCCAGAGTAGATGCTGGCTAGAAAATCCCTAGGGCTAGCTCCCTAGGCTGCAAGAAAAATCAGTGGATTTTCCTTTGTCAGTTCTTATTCCAACCAAAGGTTGATCAGAAGTACTGACAGCAAAGGGAATTCACACCAGAGGGCACAGACAGTTGCCCTTTTATTTTTGCTAATCTAGGAGGCAACCATCTTCAAGTAAATACCATTTCACATGAACTTTAATGCCATTTTTTAAGGACTGGGCGTGAGACTGTTTTCTCTCTTGGTTACAATTGTATTTATCCAACTTAAAGGATCAACGGTTCTTCAGGCAAAACATGACACTTAACATAATCAGTTGTGATTTTGGTCAAAAGCAAAGCCAGTAGCACTTGCACTGACAGAAACAGGCATTTTATCATTCAACTCAACAGAAGTTATTTAGTAAGATTTTTTAAAGCTAATGTAATTCTGGTGTTACATTTTCTTAGAGTGCTGCAAAATTAACAAAAATCATTTATCTGTGGATACTATCTCTAATTAATTTAGAGATATGAAAAAAAAATCAGGTGCTACAATGTACCTCAAAACTGTAAAATTTAGAAATTATCTTCTGAGAAGAGCCAGAAAACAGCACACCTGCATGGGAGAGTTCATTTCAACTTAAAAATCATTCCAGTTATTACAGAGCAAATGAAACTTCCTGATTTCCCTCCCCACATCCCACATCGCTCAACTACTTAAATTTATATTACACTTTTAAAAAGTAGAGTATTCAGAAAACGGAACCATTCTGAAGTGACAATGTACACATTTTCTGTGTTATTTAGTCTAGCATTGCAAGTTATATTTAATATCGCCTTTCTTTCAGGAACAAATGTTTATACAAGACAATAGAGGACACAATGAAGCTATATCGAGTTACTTTTCAGCTGCCTGCTACTTGTATCTGTTGATTTAGATACAATCTAAAGACCGTATCTACTGATCTAGAATGAGTATTTTTCTCATTCCTGTAATGAGCAAACAGTAAATTGTTTTTATTAGTTCTCCAAAGAATTTTCACCTTTAAAAAATCAGGCAAAACGATAGGACTGACAAGTCTTATTTTAGGAACACATTTAACATTCTCAGTTACAACACTGGTATATAATGTACATCTTCACAAACCTATCTTCTCCTATTTTTAATTCTGTATTTCTTCTCACTTCAGTCCATGGCTACTTTTTCTTTTTGTCCAACATGATCTTTTCGTCCCAGGTTTACAATAAGGCTCGTTTCTCTTTGTATAACCCTACATGGAAAACATTTAATATTTACCTGAGAAGATGATCACAAGAAGCACATCAGATCTGTAAAACTATTTCTAAATACGAAGTTTCATAATGCTTCCCATGTGTTTTTAACATTTGGTAACCAATGCAGGTAGTGAACTAGTAATATCACTGCAAAAAAAAAACCAAACTGGTTTTGTTACAGAAGAGTTTCAATACCGTAGGAATAATCCAAAATCACTGCATTGATTTGGGTTTTTGCACATTCTCTACTATAAAGTTGGTGTGCTAGTATGTGAAAGCAGTAATACAACACCCAATCTCTTCACAGAACAGTGTTCTTTTCTAACAAAGGGAAAATTAAAAGCCATTAAATAAAGAGGTTGCACTTATTACTTTCAGTATTTAATCATCATAATGCTATTTTCTGACTGTCGTGGTTTAAGCCCAGCTGGTAATTCAGAACCATGCAGCCTCTCACTCACTCCCTCCTTCTTCCTCCCCCTGCTCCTGGAGGGATGGGGAGGAGAACGGAAAGAATGTAACTCCCACAGGTTGAGATAAGAACAGTCCAGTAACTAAGGTATAACACAAATCACTACTGCTGCCACAAATAATAATAATGATAAGGCAAATAACAAGGGAGGAGAATACAATCGATCACCACCCACCGACCGATACCCAGCTTGACCCGAGCAGTGATCTGGATCTTTTGAGTAACTCTCCAGTTTATACACTGGCCATGACATGCTGTGGTATGGAATACCCTTTTGGCTAGTTTGGGTCAGGTGTCCTGCCTCTGCTTCCTCTCAGTGTCCCCTCCTCCCTGGCAGAGCATGAGACTGAGAAAGTCCTTGGTCAGAGTAAACATTACTGAGCAATAACTAAAAACATCGGTGTTATCAGCATCGTTCCCAGGCTGAAAGTCTGCAGCACTGCACCAGCTACTAAGAATAAGAAAAATGACTGCTACTGCTAAACCCAGGACACTGTAATGCTGAATAAGAAAATAACAAAAGCATATAAAGGCAAAATTATTTCTAATATCCATAGCATATCCATCCACATCTCTTAATGTCTGGAAAAATATAGCAATAAAACCCCAACAAGCACATGGTAGCTATGTTTATGTCACCACTATTACATTATATGACAATTTAAAGGCAATAATGTCACAGCAAATAGCACCTTTCCTATGCCAGTCTTCAACGTATGGATATACTGTGGTGAGAAGAAACGGAGAGCCCCCTACAGACTCTCACTGATACTGAGGATACATCAGCCTCTGGTATCTGGTTGAGTAAAGCTTGCAGTTTGAAACGAGACAACATGGGAGCTGTATGCTAACGGGGGGAGAACTGCCTTGCCCCTTGTTTTCACTTGGATTATTATTATTAAAAGATGCTTGTTTTCCTGACATTCCACAAAACATCAGTGACATAATTGGAAACCAACACTCTTCATTATGGGAGGAAGACTACAATACAAGAAGGCAGAAGAAAGCATGAGGTAAGTCTTCGTAGTGGTGTATGTGTATGAGATTGTAAGCATCCTAAAAGGCAACTAGATAGATTACAGAATCGCAGAATCACTGGGGTTGGAAGGGACCTCTGGAGATCATCTAGTCCAACCCACTGTCAAGATTCACTTCTTGAAGTATGGTAAGGTGTCATGTCAAGGCTTCTGGGATTCAGAGAAATAAATTTCCCCCTATTCCATCTTCCCTATTCGTATGCTTTGTACTAGGACAGCCGAAAAAGTTATTGCACTGTGAATTCCCAAAATCCAGCCCAATGTTACAGCTTCTGTTTTCGTAATGTTTAGCCAGATGCCCGTATGAAATCGTGCAACTCTGATGGGATGATGCTGGACAAGGTGCTTTGATATCTAGTCTAGGTCACGCATCGCCTAGAAAGATTGGAGATGATCTTTCAGGGCCCTTCCAACCTGTTACTCTACGATTCTATGACCCTGTGTGTGTAAACTACACTGCCTCTGTGCAGATGCAGTATGCCAAGGGTCAGAGTAGGCGCGATGGCAGTGTAACGTACAGGCAGCGCAATCGGATGACTAAGAAATAACAGAAGGATGGCTGTCGGCGGCTTACTGCAGGAGGCACACGCTTCTGTCACAGCAAGCACGGGCCATGGGGAGGACCCTGAGGGTGCTCTGCGCGGCGGAGGAAGGTGTCCGGGGCTCCCTGGGAGCCGGGGACACCCCGGGGCGGGAGCGTCCCGTCACCTGTGCACCGCGGACGGGCTGCGGACCGCACTGTCACCTGCCGAGGAGGGCGGAGGGCACACGGGAGGGCTGAGGGGAGGCGGCGAGCCCGCGAACGTGTCATGTTTGCTCCGAGGGTCCCTGCCCGCTCCCGGCTGGAAGCAAACAACGGGACCCTCGGGTTCCGCCGCCGAGGCGGCGCGCTGTCCCCCCCTCCGGGAGCGCAGGGACCCCCGCTCCCCTTACCAGGCGCCGCGCAGCTCGGCCGCTGCTCCTCACAGCGCTCAGCGCCGCCATCTTGCTCCGGCCAGCGCAGCCCACCCGCACCGCACACCTCCCACTGACCGGCCAACCGGCACCGGCCGCGACAGCCGCAGCCAACCAGGCGGGGGGCGGCGGCGGGGCCGGAGCGCGGGGCGGAGAAAAGGCACCGCTCCCTCGGGGCCCAATGGGGTTGGTTTTCCCACCCCACCCCGCCCCGCCCCGCCCCGCCCCGCCCCGCCCCGCCCCGCCCCGCCCCGCCCCGCCCCGCCGCGCGGCTGCCCCGGCGCTGGGACCCGGCGGCTGCTCCTCACGCAGCGGAGCCGCTCATGACAGCCCACGGCGGGCGGGCAGGGAGGTGTCTGCCTTCTGCGCCTGCTCCAAGCAGCGGCAGCGCATCGCGGGCTCTTCCGTGCCACCGTGGGGCTGCTCCGCCGGGGGCTCGCCGTCTGCAGGACCCCGCTGGGATCCCGTCGGCGCGGCAGGGTCCTCTGCGAGACAGCGCTCCGCTCACCGCCGGCCATGGACGGGGACAGGGTGGAGGTTGACGGCGGGATCATGGAGGGGGTGAGCACCGGCGGCGGGCTCGGGCTGGCCTCTCCTCGCCTCGCCTCGCCTTACCCCACCGCGGGCAGCGGCCGGCCGGGTAGGCAGTGCCACAGCGCCTGACGAGTCGTTTCTCTGTGCAGGGCGGGCAGATCTTGCGAGTGTCCACGGCGCTGAGCTGCCTGCTGGGCCTGCCGCTGCGGGTGCGCCGGATCCGCGCCGGGCGGAGCCAGCCCGGCCTCAGGTAACGGCCCTTCTCGCGTCCTCACGTCCGCCGCGGTCCCGGGGCGCGGCGGCGCCGGGCGCCTTCAGCGGGGCCGCGTTACGACGAGTGTGAGGCCTTCCCGGGCCTGGCTTTTGTTTGAAGTGCTTCCAAGAACGAACCGCGTGTGTTCCCCCTGCCTTGAGAGGGGTCGGGAAACCCACTGTGACTCTTACATGGGAAGGACAGAGCGCGGAGAAAGGGTCGGGAGTGAACCGAACATTCCCGGCAAGCGCATTCGGGCCCTTAGCCCCTGAGCGTCTCCAAAGTAGTGTCAAAGGTGATAAGCAGAGTGCACGGGATGAGCCATGAAATACAGCTGAGGACGTGTAATGCCTCAGCAAAACATGGTTCACCAAGTGGATGGTGTTAAGAACAGGTTTATTTTCCTATTCAAGTTAGATGGAACAAATGGAAATGCAAGTACAGCAAGACAGATAGGTAGCCAAACTGTTGGCTCTGTTGTGGTTCTGGCAGCCGTTACTGGCTGGGCTCCCGTTCAGTATTGCCAGTTACCCACTGCGTTTTGCCCAAGCACTGGTGAGGCTGCACCTGAAATCCTGTGTTCAGTTCTGGACCCCTCACTACAAGAGAGACATTGAGGTGGTGGAGTGGGGCAGAGAAGGGCGGTGGAGCTGGTGCAGGGCCTGGAGCACAAGTGTGATGGGGAATGGCTGAGGGACCTGGGGGGTTCAGTCTGGAAAAGGGAAGGCTCAGGGAGGACCTAATCGCTCCCTACAACTGCCTGACAGGAGGATGGAGCCAGGAGGGGCTGGGCTCTGCTCCCAAGGAACAAGGGATGGGACAAGAGGAAACGGCCTCAAGCTGCACCAGGGCAGGTTTAGATGGAGCTGAGGAACAATTCCTTCCCCACAGGGTGCTCAGGCATTG
Source organism: Pezoporus occidentalis (assembly GCF_034315485.1). NCBI lineage: Eukaryota > Metazoa > Chordata > Aves > Psittaciformes > Psittacidae > Pezoporus > Pezoporus occidentalis. The sequence goes on from NW_026916304.1 coordinate 1,741,761, forward strand.
GAACAGGCTGCCCAGGGCAGGGCTGGAGTCACCGTCCCTGCAAGTGCTCACACACCGTGGAGACAAGGCCTCAGTGCCATGGGTTAGTGGTAGTCTTGGCAGTGCTGGGGAACGGTTGGACTGGATGAGCTTAAAGGGCTTTTCCAGCCCCACTGATTCTATGATTCTAATGCTGCTCCTTTGGCTCCTGTGAACTCAAAAGTATTGTAGGAACCAGATCAAATTTCTGATCCTTGTTTGAGCTGAAATTTGGACCTCTAGTGTTTATTACTTGGTGTTTAGTAGTTCTTTTAATGCCACATGCATATATAGTCTTCTTGCACATATCTCTAACTTTGTATTGTCACTCCAAGGCCTCAGCATCTGTCTGGATTGGAGATCATTCGAGACCTATGTGAGGGGAAGCTGGAAGGCGGAGAAATTGGCTCAACGGAAATAACCTTCACTCCTGGGAAGATCAAAGGTGGAACACACATCGCAGATACAAAAACAGCAGGGTATGTCTTTGTACATGGATAATGCTGACCAGTGACTGCTCTTCACTGCTAAAATTATGACAGAAAACATTTTGGTAACTTTAAAATTATCACAAAACAGCAGGGGAAAGAAACCCAACAACTTTAATGCATGCATACTGAGGCAAAATCTGTGCTGCCTGAGCCACATGCATGTGACCGAGGAACCTCTCGTATAGGCAGGATATGTATGAATAAAGTACATACAAGTGTAATAGCTTTAGAATGCAATTGATACGTAAGTTGAACACTTAATTAATGTTAAGCAACAAACAGCTACCCATGTATTTAAAACTTTATCTGTTATTTTCTCACATCAGGTCAAATGCAGCAAATTAGGTAAATATCTCAACTCCTTGAGATCTGAAATAATCACTACAATAAAGTAAATGTTGGAGTTTTACTTATACAGGTAGGGATACGATATGGGATACTAGGGAAGTGGAAACATATTCTATCCATGGTTCTTTGTGCCTGTGTTTCTCCTCTATTACAATATTGGGCTCTTTGTTCTCGGAATCTGTTGCAAAACAGAGTAAGTAGGTTTAGCGATGGAAGGTGAACAGTTGTTCGGAAGCATAAGCCAGGTTAGGCATAAGTTAAAGTTCCCTTTAAATTAAGAGAAATATTTTTCTGAGCTGCAATTGTATAAACAACCAAGATAATGCCTTGTACTTAACACAGAAAGTAAACAACAGTGCAGCAGAATGTGTAATTAAACACAAGAAGAAGGAAAAAGAAACAAAAAGAAACAGTAGAGTTCATAAACATTCGGAAGTTACTTAAGGCAACAAAGCCATGTTTTCTTCAGTTCAGTGGCGATTACTGTTTTCACAATTCAAACTAACATTTGAAACCCCTGTGAGATAATTGTTTGGTTTTGCTGAACAAAATTCCTTCGGGAAAATTCCTTTTGGAAGTTTTTTATTATCTATGAAATGTAGAGAGATTCAATGGCAGGGGAGTCTTGTATCTAAAAGCAGGTTTTCTATACCCCTGGCTTTTCTTTGCAGAAGCATGACCAGCTTCTAAGCAATTTTGTAATTCTCTAAATATTTTATTATTAAATAAGTATTACAATGATAAAATTGCTGCCTAAGCCTTTCCTGGTTTTGCAGTCTGCTAGTTAAGCCTATTGTTCTCACAGTCCCATCACTAAGTAAGCTGCATGACTTTTATTTCAGACAGGAGTAGTAAAGACAATTATTGTGAAATAAAACCCTCCATATTTAGGCTTGCTAAGGACATGAGGTTTTAAATTACTGTTTTTTGAGATTAATAAGCTTATAGATAATGTTGAAAATCAAATACTTATGTAAAGGCTCTGGAAAATCCTTTGCCTTTGATATTCTGTGGAATTCTATGGATGATGACTGCACAACATCTAACTGTCCTGTGATTCTTTTTAGGAGTGTGTGTCTCCTGATGCAGGTAGCAATGCCTTGTGTGCTGTTTGCTGCTTCTCCATCAGAACTTCATTTAAAAGGTGGGACTAATGCTGAGATGGCTCCTCAGATAGACTACACAGTCATGGTAGGGAACAGTTTCTTTGGCTTGGTGCATCTTTCATGCATATATATAAATGTAACAACTGTATTTCTGTTCCTCTTACTGCAAGTTTATTTGTAACTATGAAATTAGTCATGGGAATGTAACAGTATTATTGTACTTCATGTAGAGAGCAACCAGTGTTTCATGGGATTCCCTAGCTTTTGCTTTTAACTAGTCTGTTTGCTTTTAATTACTAAGGAGAACTTAACTTAAAATACATTCTTTATTCTAGAAGTGCAATGAATTGTTAAGAACCTCTCTTCCTCTTTCCGTAAGAAAATACTTTTACACAAGGTATCATTCAGAATGAAGTGTGAAGAATGTCAAATTAGCTGCATGGATGACACTGGCTGTCTTTATTTTTATAATGTAACTAAAATTTTTGTGTTAAATTTTTTCTTCTTCTTTTTTTTTTTTTGAAAGACTGCATAAAATAGTGGGGAATTTTAAATGCAAAACAGATTCACTCTATGGTTTTATATCTGCTTGGTTTTCAGGTTTTCAAGCCAATGGTTGAAAAGTTCAATTTCACCTTTAATTGCGACATAAAGAAGAGGTGAGTTATGGAGACATGTGGCAGTGGCAGGTCTTGCTGAACCAGTGTGTGAGCACAGAGGCACACACACAAGGTGCACTCCATCAAGCTGAGGGATGATTTTATAATATATAACTAATCTGCATTAGATGCCCCTGGATGCACTGTCACCATGTGATGAATGTGGTATGGTTCTTTTCTGATGTTTTTTCATTGCTGAGACTTCAGCTGCTGTTTATTGTTTCCTGTGGTCTACCCCTTAGGCAAGTGCATGCTGAACAGGCAGTACATTACTGTATGGCAATGCCAATTATGTTGGCGTTAGGTAGTTAAGATGTGTGTTATGAGGTAATACTGTCAGAGAATTAATTCTATCATCAAGATCTCTAAGGCACATCAAGTAAATTCATATGTATAGTAACAGAGAACATAGAATCATAGAATAGTTAGGGTTGGAAAGGACCTTAAGATCATTAAGTTCCAAAACCCCTGCCATGGGCAGGGACACCTCACACTAAACCATGTCACCCAAGGCTTTGTCCAGGCTGGTCTTGAACACTGCCAGGGATGGGGCATTCACAGCCTCCCTGGGCAACCCATTCCAGTGCCTCACCACCCTAACAGGAAGGAATTTCCTCCTTATATCCAGTCTAAACTTCCCCTGTTTAAGTTTGAACCCGTTACCCCTTGTCCTATCTCTACAGTCCCTAATGAAGAGTCCCTCCCCAGCATCCTTATAGGCCCCCTTCAGATACTGGAAGGCTGCTATGAGGTCTCCACGCAGCCTTCTCTTCTCCAGGCTGAACAGCCCCGACTTTCTCAGCCTATCTTCATACGGGAGGTGCTCCAGTCCCCTGATCATCCTCATGGCCTTCTCTGGACTTGTTCCAACAGTTCCATGTCCTTTTTATGTTGAGGACACCAGAACTGCAGGTGAGGTCTCACAAGAGCAGAGTAGAGGGGCAGGATCACCTCCTTCGACCTGCTGGTCACGCTCCTTTTGATGCAGCCCAGAATATGGTTGGCTTTCTGGGCTGCAAGTGCACACTGAAGCCAGCTCATGTTCATTTTCTCATCGACCAGCACACCCAAGTCCTTCTCCACAGGGCTGCTCTGAATCTCTTCTATGCCCAGCCTGTAGCTGACCCAGGTGTAGGACTTGCACTTGTCACGGTTAAACTTCATAAGGTTGGCATCAGCCCACACCAGAAGTGTGTCAAGGTCCCTCTGGATGGCGTTCCTTCCCTCCAGCGTATCAACCCCACTGTCCATGTCAGCAACAAAGATGTTGAACAAGACCAGTCCCAGCACCAATCCCTGAGGGACACCACTCGTTACTGGTCTCCAGCCGGACATTGAGCCATTGACCACGACTCTTTGCATGTAGCCATCCAGCCAGTTCTTTATCCACCAAGTGGTCCACCTATCAAATTGATGTCTCTCCAATTTAGAGACAAGGATGTTGTGTGGGACAGTGTTGAACGCTTTGCACAAGTCCAGGTAGATGACATCAACTGCTCTATCCCTGCCCATCAGTTCCGTAGCCCCATTATAGAAGGCCACCAAATTGGTCAGGCAGGATTTCCCCTTAGTGAAGCCATGCTGGCTGTCACCAAGCACCTTGTTGATTTTCATGTGCCTCAGAATGCCTTCCAGGAGAATCTGCTCCAAGATTTTGCCAGGCACAGAGGTGAGACTGACTGGTCTGTAGTTCCATGGGTCATCCATTTTCCCCTTCTTGAAAATGGGGGTTATATTTCCCTTTTTCCAGTGGTCGGGAACTTCACCTGACTGCCATGATTTCTCAAATATGATGGCCAGCGGCTTAGCAACTTCATTCACCAGCTCCTTCAGGAGCCACGGATGGATTTCATCAGGTCCCAGGGACTTGTGCATGTTCAGATTTTCAAGATGGTCTTGAACAAGTTCCTCTCCTACAGTGGGCCCAAGGTCTTCATTCTCACAGTCCCTGCATCTGCCTTCCAAAACTTGGGTGGTGTGGTCAGAGCCTTTGCCAGTGAAGACTGAGGCAAAGAAGTCATTCAGAACCTCAGCCTTCTCCAAATCCTGTGTAGCCAGTTCTCCCGAGAGCTTCCAGAGGTGGCCTACATTCTCCCTAGTCTGTTTTTTACCTGCTATGTACCTATAGAATCCCTTCCTGTTATCCTTAATACCCCTAGCCACGTTTAATTCTAACTGGGCCTTAGCTTTCCTAACTTGGTCCCTAGCTTCCCGGACAACATCCCTGTACTCTTCCCACACCGCCTGTCCTTGCTTCCACCTTTTATAAGCCTCTTTTTTCATTTGAATTTTCCTCAGGAGCTACTCATCCATCCACGGAGGTCTCCTGGCCCTCCTGCTGCACTTCCTTCTAGTTGGGATGCAACACTCCTGAGCTTGTAGCAGGTGATCCTTGAATATCAACCAAGAGTCTTGGTTCCCCCTGCCCTCTAGGGCTATATCCCATGGAACCTTCCTAAGCAGGTTCCTGAAGAGCCCAAAGTCTGCTCTTTTGAAGTCCAGGGCAGTGAGCTTGCTGCACGCTCTTCTCACTGTCCTGAGGATCTCAAATTCGACCGTCTCATGATCGCTGCATCCAAGGCTGCCCTGGAGCATCACATTTCCAACCAGCCCTTCCCTGTTGGTGAGCACGAGGTCAAGCATGGCACCTCTCCTTGTCGGCTCCCCTATTACTTGCAGAAGGAAGTTGTCTTCCACACAATGGAGGAACCTCCTGGATTGCTTGTGCCAGGCCATACCATCCTTCCAACAGATATCAGGGTGGTTGAAGTCACCCATGAGAACAAGGGCCTGTGAGCGTGAGGCTTTTCCTATCTGTCTATGGCGTGCTTCATCCGCAGGTTCTCCTTGATCAGGCGGTCTGTAACAGATCCCCACAGTAATGTCTCCCATAGCTATATTCCCTTTAACCCTGACCCACAAACTCTCTGTTGACTGCTCACCTGTCCCCAGACAGAGTTCCATGCTCTCCAGCCTATCCCTAACATAAAGGGCAACTCCCCCTCCCCGCCTGCTTGTCCTGTCTTTTCCAAAGAGCCTGCAACCTTCCATTCCAACACTCCAGTCATAGGAGCCATCCCACCATGTTTCTGTGATGCCTATTATATCATACCCCTGTAGACGTGCACACATCTCTAATTCCTCTTGTTTGCTCCCCATGCTATGGGCATTTGTATAGAGGCATCTGAGCCGAGCTCCAACTGAAGCCAGCTCATTGGCTGGAGAGGCTGGAATATACCAACAAACATTGCTCTGAGCATTTATTATAGGTGCTGGAAATTGACTGGGTGTGTTGGGATGGAATGATGCCCCCCTCCCCCAACACATCTAGTTTAAAGCCTCCTTGACCAGTCTGGCAAGCCTCCTACCAAAACTGCTCTTTCCCTTCTTTATCAGACCAGCTCCACCAGACCCCACTAGACCTGGCCTACAAACTTGGGTCCTGTGTTCAAGACACTCAAACCCCTGACTATGGCACCACCCTTTTAACCATTTATTAACCTGGCCAATCCTCCTAGCTTTTTTTAGGTCCTCCCCTGTATTCTGGAGAATTGACGAAAAGACAATCTGAGCTCCAGAGCCCCTAACCACCTCTCCCAGGGCTCTGTAGTCCTTCTTTATGTTCCCCAGGCTACTATAAAAATGTATGATGAAATACATGAAGAGCCTTCTTTTTTCTTGGTTTCCATATGATAAAGATCTCTTTAATTATATCTGATGACCCTTTCCAAATAGGGGCTACTATCCTCAGGGAGGTGGTGAAGTTGTAATCCAGATGTCACCAGTCAAAGAGTTGAGCCCAATAAACTTAACAGAACGTGGCACAGTGACAAAGATATACGGAAGAGCATTTGTTGCTGGAGCACTCCCTATAAAAGTAAGTGCTCAGAATAGCTCTGATAGTATCCAACTTCATATATCTATATAAAATTGCATGCAATCTACTTAACGTACCTCTATTATTTTTGTATTTTGCGGTCTTTCACATACAAACTAAGTAGCCTTATTAAATGGTTTCAATTAGTCAAGCTGTTGGACATTTCTGAAATGCATATCTTTCATAGCAATATGGTATCAGCTAGAACAGGAAATGAGGATGGTATCCTTGATCTTTCACATGACTGTTCAAAAGTCTTTAGCATATATTGACAGGTATCTCATATCTCATTTACATGTCATTCATATTAAGGTGGATTATTTTAAATCTGAAATCATGGCCCTTGTTCAGAGATTTATGGGATTTATGATGCAGTGTAATAGGCAGAGATCAGACTGCATCAAATTTTTCAACCATTGCTAAGGGTATTAGACAGAACAAGTCAAAGGCAGGTTTAGCCAAAGATAAAATAGGAATTTTCTCCTTTATACCTCCTTCTTTCTGTTTTTCCTGTCCTGCCTGTGTTCACAGAGAATAAGTGGCAGTATATCCTTAAGGCTCCTTCTCAAACACAGCCTAGCAATTAGTAGAGGAAGGAAGAGGAGAAGCTAAGTTACTTTTTGAAGAGCTGTGGACTGCTAGTTTTGGTCTTAAAATCTCCAAACCTATGAATATTGGCTATGATAGAATCACAAGTATGAGATAAGCCCCCACCTGCCTGTGATTTAAAACTATTATTTTATATATTATATTTTATAGAGTATATACTGTACATAATAGTTGTGGGGTGGGTTACTTCATTTGTTCATTTGTTTTTTTTTTCTAGTCTATGTCTTGGGATAATCAAGACTAAAATCAGGTCTTTCCCGCTATGACTGGAGAAAAGATGAATTTCTATTGATATCGAAGCCTCTATATACATCATTATAATTGTATTTTTTTCCAGCATTTCATGTTACCTTAATTTTGTGGGAAAATTCTCAGAAGAAATGATGTTCAGTGCTTGCTTGTAGGGGTTTATAACAGTTGTTTGTTCTTGTTAATAAAGTAGCCCCTTCTTTCAGTGGTTCACTGTCGTAATTCACTGTAATGTAACTGAAAGAAAAAACATTAGTTACGTAATTTAATGACTGTTTTTACCTTTTATTAGCTGGCGAAAGAGATGTCAGCAGCAGCAGTGAGGTGCATCAGAAAAGAAATCAGAGATCTTTATATTAACATTCAGCCTGTTCGAGAACCTGATGATCAAGCCTTTGGGACTGGAAGTGGAATCATGTAAGATGAGCCCAAGCTCCCTATTGATATGTGTAATCTTACTGGTTGATTAGCTAGCTTGTGATTACATAGCTGATAAAGTGTAATGCAAGTGATTTTGTTCTTAATATTGATTCTGGGGTTTCTGCTTAGTGTTGTTGCAGAGACTTCAACGGGTTGTTTGTTAGCTGGGTCGTCACTTGGCAAGAGAGGTAAGAATTCCATGAATTCCTCTTTGTGATTTTAACTTCATTAAAAAATAGGAATCCCAAGTATAAGCTATTCAAATAGCTGATGCTTTGAGTGTTGCATTTTTAAATGGATGTTGTTTAGTAATAAAGGACAGCGGAAATGAGTGGATTTTAAGCATTTATAGTAAATAGAATCTTACACTTTCTACTAAGCTGCTTCTACACAGTAACAGGACAATAAAATTATTCAACTTACCTTTTATGAGAATAGACTGTTAAGGATCACTGAGTAGAAAATGTTTCTGGACTTTAAAAAAGTAGTTTGAATAAAATGTTTCTCTGAGTGGGGCTACTTTCTTTCCAGTGCTTAAGAAGTATGAACTATATGTCATCTTCAGATGGGAGGTTTTTTTAAGCAGATACTTGAGGCAAAAGCATAGAAATAAGGTTTAAAAAGTTGATAAATTCTTGCTTTTTTTTTTCTCCTTCTGTATTTTTAAAATGGCAAATAACGATTGGCACCATCCTAATCTCCTGGATTTGCCTGTTAGGAAAGAATTCTGACAAGGTTGGCATTGAAGCAGCCGAGATGCTGCTTAGGAATCTTAAACATGGTGGAACTGTGGATGATTCTCTGCAAGATCAAGTAAGGCTCCTCTGTGTGTTTACATGAAGTTGCAGTAGCAAGAACATGTCTGTATTACTTGTAAAGAATATAAATCTGAACAGAGAAAGAATGAAATGTGGATTCTCTCTGTAATAGAAATGTGAACTCTATCTCTAATTATCATTGTTTGATAATTAGAAGTTTTAGGAGGTTTCCAGGTGTGGTCACAACATCACTGGGATTAGCAAATAACATACAGTTCTTAGGAACCACAGATGCTCCTGGCTTTGCACCAACACCCTTGAATTTTCCTTTCCTGTAACTCTTACTAGGTATGGAAGAAAGAGGTAGGAATTTGCTTTTATTTGGCATTCCTTGTAGGGGGATAAAAATAGCTCCTGGTTACACATGAAGAATGATATTAAGTGCAGCTGTTAGAGAACAGAATATCTAGGGAGTGTTCCTGTTTGTCTTGCTCACCTAACTTCATTTGGGAATTAAGACCCTGCACTTTTGGAGGGCTCATTTGGAGAGCTTTAAACTAGATTCGAAGGGGGATGGGGTTGTTGCTGGGCTTGCCCCAGTGGGGCAGCGCTCCAGAATTAATGAAGACTGGGAGGCCTCCTATAATCCTAGGGTGAAATCGGTGTGCTCAGCTCGCTCCCTGAAATGTCTGTACACCAATGCGCGCAGCATGGGAAATAAACAGGAGGAGTTGGAAACCTGTGTTAAGTCAGGAGACTATGATCTGGTGGCAATTACAGAGACTTGGTGGGACAGCTCACATGACTGGAATATAGTCATGGAGGGCTATGTCCTTTTTAGGAAAGACAGGCCAGCCAGGAGGGGTGGTGGGGTTGCTCTTTATGTGCGGGAGGAACTACAATGCACCGAGTTCTGTCTGGGGACAGATGATGAGCGAGTTGAGAGTCTGTGGGTGAGAATTAAGGGGCAGGCTGGCAGGGGGGATACTGTAGTAGGTGTCTGTTACAGACCACCAGATCAGGGTGAGGAAGTTGACGAGGCCTTCTACAGGCAGCTGAGAGAGGCCTCACAGTCACAGGCCGTGGTCGTCATGGGGGATTTTAACTTCCCTGATGTTTGCTGGAAGGACCACTCGGCAACCCAGCCGCAGTCCAGGAGGTTCCTCCAGTGTGTGGATGATAACTTCCTCCTGCAAATGGTGGATGAGCCGACCAGGAGAGGAGCGCTGCTGGATCTCATCCTCACTAACAAGGAGGGTCTGGTTGAAGCAGTAAGGGTAGAGGGCTGCCTTGGTTGCAGCGACCATGAGATGGTGAAGTTCAGGATCTTGTGTGGTAGGACTAGTAGAATACCAAGTAGAATTGCAACCCTGGACTTTAGCAGGGCAAACTTCGGCCTTTTCAAGCAATTGCTAGGGGAAATCCCATGGGCAAGGCTGCTTGAAGGAAAAGGGGCCCAAGATAGTTGGTTGACATTCAAGGACTGCTTTTTCCGTGCTCAAGATCGGAGCATCCCGACACGTAGGAAGTCAAGGAAGAGGGCCAAGAGACCTGTGTGGCTAAATAGGGAATTGCTGGGTATGCTCAAGTGGAAGAGGAGAGTTTACAGGTCATGGAAGGAGGGGCTGGCCACTTGGGAGGAATATAAGGCTGCTGCTAGGGGATGTAGGAAGGCAGCTAGGAGGACTAAGGCTTCCTTAGAATTAAACCTGGCAAGAAGGGTCAAGGACAGCAAAAAGAGCTTTTTCAAGTACATGGCAGACAAAACTAACACCAGAGGCAATGTAGGCCCACTGATGAACGGGATGGGTGCCCTGGTGACAGAAGATGCAGAGATGGCAGAGTTACTGAATGCCTTCTTTGTCTCTGTCTACTCTGCTGCAGGCAGTCCTGAAGAGCCCTATACCCCTGAGACCTTAGATGAAGTCAGGTCGACGGAGCGACTTGCCTTAGTCGATGAGGAATGGGTTAGAGATCAGTTGAGCAATCTGGACGTCCATAAATCCATGGGTCCAGATGGGATGCACCCGCGGGTGCTGAGGGAACTGGCGGAAGTCATTGCTAGACCACTCGCCATCATCTTTACCAAGTCCTGGGAAACGGGAGAGGTGCCTGAGGACTGGAGGAAGGCAAATGTCACTCCGGTCTTCAAAAAGGGCAAGAAGGAGGACCCGGGTAACTATAGACCGGTCAGCCTCACCTCCATCCCTGGGAAAGTGATGGAACACCTTGTCCTTGGTGCCATCTTAAAGCATATCAAGGATAAGAGGGTTATGAGGGGCAGTCAACATGGCTTCACCAGGGGGAAATCATGTTTGACCAATCTCTTAGCCTTTTATGAGGAAATAACACGGTGGATGGATGATGGCAGAGCGGTGGATGTGGTCTACCTTGACTTCAGCAAAGCCTTTGACACAGTCTCCCACAGCATCCTCACGGCTAAATTGAGGAAGTGTGGACTGGATGACCAGGTAGTGAGGTGGACTGCGAACTGGCTGAAGGAGAGAAGCCAGAGAGTTGTAGTCTATGGGGCTGAGTCTAGTTGGAGGCCTGTAACTAGTGGAGTGCCTCAAGGGTCAGTACTGGGACCGGTATTATTTAATATATTCATCAATGATTTAGATGAGGGAATTGAGTGTACTATCAGCAAGTTTGCTGATGACACTAAGCTGGGAGGAGTGGCTGACACGCCAGAAGGCTGTGCTGCCATCCAGCGAGACCTGGACAGGCTGGAGAGTTGGGCAGGGAATAACGGGATGAAATATAACAAGGGAAAGTGTAGAGTCCTGCATCTGGGCAGGAACAACCCCAGGTTCCAGTATAGGTTGGGGAACGACCTGCTAGAGAGCAGTGTAGGGGAGAGGGACCTGGGGGTCCTAGTGGACGACAGGATGACCATGAGCCAACACTGTGCCCTTGTGGCTAAGAAGGCCAATGGCATCCTGGGATGTATTAGAAGGGCGGTGGTTAGTAGGTCGAGAGAGGTCCTCCTTCCCCTCTACTCTGCCCTGGTGAGACCCCATCTGGAATATTGTGTCCAGTTCTGGGCCCCTCAGTTCAAGAAGGACAGGGAGCTGCTGGAGAGAGTCCAGCGCAGGGCAACCAAGATGATTAAGGGAGTGGAGCATCTCCCTTATGAGGAAAGACTGAGGGAGCTGGGTCTTTATAGTTTAGAGAAGAGGAGACTGAGGGGTGACCTTATAAGTGTCTATAAATATATAAAGGGGGAGTGTCACGAGGATGGAGCCAGGCTCTACTCAGTGGCAAACAATGATAGGACAAGGGGTAATGGGTGCAAACTGGAACACAAGAGGTTCCACTTAAACTTGAGAAGGAACTTCTTCTCAGTGAGGGTGACGGAACACTGGAACAGGCTGCCCAGGGAGGTTGTGGAGTCTCCTTCCCTGGAGACATTCAAAGCCCGCCTGGACACATTCCTGTGTAACGTTATCTAGGTGTTCCTGCTCTGGCAGGGGGATTGGACTAGATGATCTTTTGAGGTCCCTTCCAATCTCCAGCATACTGTGATACTGTGTGATACTTTCTTATTTTCAACAGCACAGCCTGATGAGAATCTTGGGCTGCTGTAGGTTGGGTGACATTACCTCTCAGCTGTAAACACCTGGCTGCAAGTTACTGTTGTGTAGTATGATACGAAGCATTTACGTCTTGGCCCCATCCTGCTTTTCCTGAAGTATGCTCAGTACAATTGGTAGAAACATGCTACAACTAAAATCAATACATATGGGAGCTGCTCAGGGTTTATAACTCACGCTTTACCGAGTACTTGTCATGGTGCTGCTTGTAAATCAAGTATTTTTTAAATAGTTGGCTGGTGAATGTGTGACCAGAAACTGTTAGAATTCGAAAACCTTTTCCTGAGCTTTTCTCTCCACAAAGGTAAGCTCCAGTCTGGAGTCTGGGTGCAGGAAGGTAGGGGAGAGCAAAGTTGAATGTAGTGATGGGAGTTCAGTGGCAAACTCCACTGTGGACAATTAGCAGGCCTTCTGTAATAAGCATTACAGTTACTACTTCCAAGCTTCTTGAGCCTTAAATCACTCTGACACTCAGCATCAAGATGAACTTCCCTGAAACTTGGCAGACCACATTTCTACATCTATAGACTTTTTTTTAAAATCAGTATGTTCCTATGATCTGAAGAGTTACTTAATAATTACCCTTCCCTCCCTTTCAGCTGATCATTTTTATGGCACTAGCAAAGGGGGTGTCCAGAGTGAAAAGTGGACCAATTACACTTCATACTCAGACGGCTATACACTTTGCAGAGCAGCTGACAAAGGTGAGTCCAAAAGTTGGGGAAGTTTTACCTATCGGGTATCATCAAGTAACAAGGCAGTGCAGTTCAGCAGGCATTGTGAGCTGAACTTGATTACAGAATCATAGAATCAATGGTTTGGGTTGGAAAGGAGCTTAAGCTCATCCAGTTCCAACCCCCTGCCACGGGCAGGGACACCTCACACTAGAGCAGGTTGCTCCAAGCCCCTGTGTCCAACCTGGCCTTGAACACTGCCAGGGATGGGGCAGCCACAGCTTCTCTGGGCACCCTGTGCCAGCGCCTCAGCACCCTCACTTCTAAGGCAGAACTTCTGCCTTAGATCCAACCTGAACTTGCCCTGTTTCAGTTTGAACCCATTACCCCTTGTCCTATTGCTACAGTCCCTGATGAAGAGTCCTTCTCCAGCATCCTTGTAGCCCCCTTCAGACACTGGAAGCTGCTCTGAGGTCTCCATGCAGCTTCTCTTCTCCAGGCTGAACAGCCCCAGTATTCTCAACCTGTCTTCATACAGGAGCTGCTCCAGCCCTTGATCATCCTCATGGCCTTCCCTGGACTTGCTCCAACAGCTCCATGTCCTTTGTATGTTGAGGACACCAGCACTGCACAGTGCTGCAAGTGGGGTCTCACGAGACCAGAGTAGAGGGGCAGGATCCCCTCCCTCGACTGCTGCTCACGCTCCTGTTGATACAGACACTTGGCTTTCTGGGCTGCGAGTGCACACTGAAGCCGGCTCATGTTCATTTTCTCATCCACCAACATCCCCAAGTCCTTCTCCTCAGGCTGCTCTAAATCTCTTTGGCCAACCTGTACCTGTGTCTGGGATTGCCCTGATCTGGGTGTAGGCCCTTGCACTTGGCTTGGTTGAACTTCATGAGGTTGGCATTGGCCACCTCTCCAGTGTGTCCAGGTCCCTCTGGATCCCATCCCTTCTCTCCAGTGTGTTGACAGCACCACACAGCTCGGTGCCATCACAGGCTTCCTGAGAGCACCTCAATCCCACTGTCCATGTCGCTGACAAAGATGTTGAACAAGAATGGTCTTTTCTCCAAGTCCAGGGTAGCCAAGTCTCTTGTGGGCCCACTCCAGAAGGAAACGTCCCTAGTCTCTCTTTTGTTGGCAATATGCTTATAGAAGCCCTTCCCTGACATTCTCTGACATCTCTGGCCAGATTTAATTCTATCTTCCTGACCTGATCCCTAGCTTTCTGGACAATGTACTCCTCCCACACCAGCTGTCCTCTCTTCCACCTTCCTGTCTTTTTTTCCTTTGAGTTTGGTCAGCAGTTCCCTACCCATCCACGGAGGCCTCCTGGCCTTCCTGTCCCATTTCCTTCTTGTTAGGACACTGTTCCGGAGCTTGTAGCAGGTGATCCTTGAATATCAACCAAGAGTCTTGGTTCCCCCTGCCCTCTAGGGCTATATCCCATGGAACCTTCTTAAGCAGGTTCCTGAAGAGGCCAAAGCCTGCTCTCCTGAAGTCCAGGGCAGTGAGCTTGCTGCACGCTCTTCTCACTGTCCTGAGGATCTCAAATTCGAGCATCTCGTGATCGCTGCATCCAAGGCTGCCCTGAAGCGTCACGTTTCCAACGAGCCCTTCTCTGTTGGTGAGCACGAGGTCAAGCACGGCACCTCTCCTTGTCGGCTCCTCTATTACTTGCAGAAGGAAGTTGTCTTCCACACAATGGAGGAACCTCCTGGATTGCTTGTGCCGGGCCGTACCGTCCTTCCAACTGATGTCAGGGTGGTTGAAGTCTCCCAGTGAGGACAAGGGCCTGTGAGCATCAGGCTGCCCAGTGACATACCCTGCTGCTGCCCTCCCTTTAATCCTGACCCACAAGCTCTCGGTCCATCATCCATTGTCAGGAAGAATTCCATACACTCCAGCTGCTCATTGACATAAAAGGCTACACCCTCCCCATCCCTTCCATGATATGGGACAAGGATGATAAAATAATTCCTACAATGTTTATATGGGGGTTTACCTGTAGAAAGTGAATCTACTTTATAGTTAAATGCATTTAGCATGGTTGGATAATTTTCACCACCTTTATTGGTTTTTAATGAAATCAGTCAAAGCTGTAATAAACACGTGGCAATACATTTATTTGGCATCAGATACTGAATATTTAACCTTATGTCTGTTATAACTTCACTAGTGGTCTATTTCTAATCCTTTTCTAGGCTAAATTTACTGTGACAAAATCGGAAGAGGATGATCCCAATAAAGATACCTATATCATCGAGTGCCAAGGAATGGGAATGATAAACCCAAACTTATAGGGATTAAAAATAATGACATAAAAAAGGCAGCAAGCTGACAACAGCCAAACTCAACATATACCTCAACGATGTATTACGCTACACGGCAATGGATGTATAGATGCATGTGAACAGGAGGAGCCTTCTGTCACATCTGAGCGATTTAACCTCAAGGCTGATGTGGGGTTTTTCCTTGGAGTGCTGAGATGCTGGTGTGAAAAATGGAAACTTGACTTGGTTTTGTTTCTTTTCTGCTAGTAGCAGTACAATGAGCACAGGGAGGACAGCACTGACAATGCACTGCGTGTATGTGAGAGCTGCAGGGAGGGCTTTGAGAATTCAGATTCACCCAAAGAAAATAACTATGTAACAGTTTTGGAAAAATACTGACATGTTCTTTCCCCTTAAAAAAAACAGTAAGTTTTCTTTTCTGAGCCTTGCTGTTATGAGGCACATGGAATGAAGTGCACCATCAGATCTGTTTCGCTGTTCTTCCTTAATCATTTTGCTTACCTTGTGTGCGAGGAAATAATAAAGCAGTAGCACTGAATGAAAGCTTCGTGTTTGTTATTTGCTGCTGTCTGAGCAGGTTGTGTCACTGGGAGATGGATACAGAGTCACTTTTCAGAAGCTTAATTTCTCTCCCTACAGAAGGAACATGCATAATAGAAGATGCATGAAATAACCTTTTAAATCTTCTCTTTTCATCTATTTCAAAAAGCTGCCTCAGACCAGCTAAACCCATGTCACACATTACATCCCAAACACAAAATAGTAACTTTATATGGCTGGATTTTCTCCCTACAGCTGTCCTTGTCAGTGTACTAACCAGGTCTGTGTTTTCACCAAGATGTTGTTGTTTGTTCTTTTTAAGGAGTGTACTTAACTCCAGCTGAGATTAGGGAGCTGTTGAACACACATGTACATGTATGTACACTGAACATTGCATATACAGGTGTTCAGGTGTGTAAAATCCAGTTGTGTTGTCCCTCATCTGTAGATTAAGGAAGACCTTGGGCCAATCTGGCCTTGATTGTGGTACAAAAGCTTGTTTGTTTTGTATGTGAAGAACTGAATCACAGCACTGGATTCACTTAACCAAAACTCTGCACTCTGGAAGCTTGAATTAATTCCCAGGTTTTCCACAGCCTTTGCTCTAAGATCTTTTTTCTTCAGTTCTGGCTATTGAACCTGACAGCTAAAGAAGTAACTTGAAGTAGCATTTGTCTTACTTATTAAGATCATTGTGTTACTGAGCATTTCTAACACAAAAACATCATTTGCTGCTATACAGAAACTTTCACCAACTATCTGCTGATAGAGGGTTCTTCCCCTCTTCCCACCTGAAAACTGGTGCAAAAGAATGGAACGCTATTCATTTCTGACTAGTAGTTCTTCTTATCTAATAGAATTATAGAAAGCCCTTTAAGATCATCCAGCCCACCCGTTCCCCAGCACTGCCAAGGCCACCACTAACCCATGGCACTGAGGCCTCGTCTCCACGGTGTGTGAACACTTGCAGGGACGGTGACTCCAGCCCTGCCCTGGGCAGCCTGTTCCAATGCGTGATCATACCGGGAATGGTCTGAAGGGTGCAGCAGACACAAGCTGATGGATGTGAACGCCACATTTGACTGCAGTTCAAGAGCACCTCTCGGAATTAGCAGCCTGTGCTGCTAATGATGGTCAGCGTTTCCTTCTGGAAGAACCCTGAATGTATTTTTTTAAAGAACTTCAAAGAGCGCTCCCGAAAGGCTGGTTTCTGTGCTTAGGAAAACAAGCTCTTTTTCACCACACCTGAATGGATCTTTACCAGTTTCCACAATTAAAACATTCATATACTTGACTAATTTAGCTTCTAATGGAGGGATCCCTGCTGAAGGGGTGGTGGGATGTAACTTCATTCCACCTCCTGCTCAAAGCATCACTAACTGGGTACAATCCACCAGCTCTTCAGAAGAAAACATGACAGGAAAAAGTGAGATAATCACTTCTACCTGTCTCAGATTGCTGGTATGTGGAAACCACTCTGCTGCCACACACACTTCTTGCCCTGTAACCACTGCTTCACTTCAGCAATCAAACAAGAATGACCCACTTTCTTGCCTAACGGAGTCATTGTAGGCTGTAAGCATACTTAGATGGTTTAAAGACTACATAAATTGGCATCACTTGCTCCTGTCCTGTTAAGAAAACCTTATGAATAAAGGTTTGAATTATGTTAGGTTAATAAAGGTTATGATTTTGATTTAGCTCAGCTAAATCAAAACTTTTCAATTTAGGCAGACTTTGTGCACATACTGCATTAAGTATGAAAGGTAGGATCAGCTTGAGCTTCATCTTCTATCTGGCCTCAAAGGCTGGCTGGTGTTTTCTTTGCTTCTGAAAAGCTGTGCCAGTTTGCACACCTGAGACATTGTATGCAGGGGTACAGAACTACATCCCACAAATCACAGCATCAGAGAGTCAGCTGGGTTTGAAAAGACCTTTAAGATCATCAAGTCCAATCTTTCCCTGTCTGGGAACAATTGCAGCAAGAAAAGAAAAAAAAAGAAGAGCTAGCAAAACCTTGGAGAACTCTCTCACATCAGGAATCCTGCCTCTAACCAACACTTCCTGAAAAATCCCTTTGGGAAAGAACTTAAAAATGCGCAGATTTTGTTTCTAAGGCAAATGAGAACAAGCAAATCCAACCAAATCTCAGCTGAGCAAAAGATCCCCATGGAAAAAGGTGAGACCTTCCAAACAGCCATGCAAAAGCATACATATAGTCCCTGCTATACAAGCACATGTGTGTGCACACACAAGTTTTATTACCCAGGTCCAGTTCACATCCTGTCACCTCATGGTGTCTCTTACCAGGAAGCACTTATCATAATTCCTGTTCTTTTTCTATAGAAAGTAATTAATTTCTCTTTGTTCCATACATATTTGAATAAATTGTAATTGAGGTAATAAAATTCACAGCATGGGTTGAGGACTCCTAGCATCGTTCATATCCTGCCAAGCTGCTATTCCCCCTTTTCAACAGGATTCTGCCCTGTAACATTGAAATCCTTTGCCTTTACATTTACTTTCAATTCACTTTGACTTAAATCTCCAAGTCAAAACAGGAGCTGCAGGTCCCGTCACATCACACTCCTGCATCATACCTGCTGTATGTACTTTAGTTTTACAGCA
Organism: Pezoporus occidentalis; assembly: GCF_034315485.1. Taxonomy (NCBI): domain Eukaryota; kingdom Metazoa; phylum Chordata; class Aves; order Psittaciformes; family Psittacidae; genus Pezoporus; species Pezoporus occidentalis. The sequence goes on from NW_026916304.1 coordinate 1,760,031, forward strand.
CAATTAATTCTTAAAAGGAATGCAGTGTGTGCAAATTGGTTGTTGGTGGGGAGTGATGCAGCTTTTCTGTTTGTAAACTTCCTACCCTTTTGGAATATGAACTAATAATTACACTGCATTCCTTGAACCTTTTAATCTTTCATTTATATCCCTTTACAATCATATAATTTGTAGCAAAAAAGTTGGATTAAGTCACTTTGTGGGAATGTATTAAACTTTTGTTCAGGAAGAGATGAGACACTGCTTGTACCTGCTCCACAAATATGCACTGGGTTTTCTTATGTTAATCAGGCACATTTGAATCTTATATAAAAACTCCAGTGTGGGTGTATAGATACAACTAAGATGCTTACATTTAACACTGCTCAAACAAGTAGTGGCAATGACTCACAAGTTCTATATGCCAAGGAAATGGGATTAATCCTCTCAAACTGTCCGTCTCTAGTGTGCTTCCATGAGCCAGTTGTGTTTGGATGAATGTGATGGTCAGAGAAAAGCACTCCACTGAGATTTGTGGGGACTAAAGTCTCAAGACACATAACTAGATGATCTTAAGGTCTTTTCCAACCCTAACCATTCTATGATTCTATGCATAAGTGCATTATCTGCAGCCAGTTACAAAAGATTCTGACAGAACTCTGTTACTCTCAGAAAGAGTTTCTTTGAACATTTTACTTTTCATGCCCTTAAATCTGTGTCAGCTGGTAACTGTTCCTCTTCTGAGCCTATGCGTCTCATTCTGGTCACTTAATTACTAGTAAAACATTTACAGTTCTCTAGACCATGCTGAAATACTGCACCTTTTTGGGGGCCTCTCCACACAAGAAAGACACCATGGGTCGAGGTGATCTGAAGCAGGATCCATGTGAGGACAGACTGAGGGAAGGGGCTCTGCTCAGCCTGGGGAGAGGATCATAGAATCCCAGACTCCCAGACTGGTTTGGGTTGGAAAGGACCTTAAGATCATCCAGTTCCAACTCCTTGCCATGGGCAGGGACACCTCACACTAGAGCAGGTTGCTCCAAGCCCCTGCGTCCAACCTGGCCTTGAACACTGCCAGGGATGGGGCAGCCACAGCTTCTCTGGGCACCCTGTGCCAGCGCCTCAGCACCCTCACAGGGAAGAGCTTCTGCCTTAGATCTAACCTGAACTTCCCCTGTTTCAGTTTGAGCCCATCACCCCTTGTCCTATCGCTACAGTCCCTGATGAAGAGGCCCTCTCCAGCATCCTTGTAGCCCCCTTCAGACACTGGAAGCTGCTCTGAGGTCTCCACACAGCTTCTCTTCTCCAGGCTCAACAGCCCCAATGTTCTCAGCCTGTCTCTATACAGGAGGTGCTCCAGCCTCTGATCATTCTTGTGGCTTCCTTTGGACTTGCTCCAACAGCTCCATGTCCTTCTTATGTTGGGTACACCAGCACTGCACACAGTGCTGCAAGTGGGGTCTCACGAGACCAGAGTAGAGGGGCAGGATCCCCTCCTTCGACCTGCTGGTCATGCTTACAGAACCAACCAGGTTGGAAAAGCCCTTTAAGCTCATCCACTCCAACCGTTCCCCAGCCCTGCCAAGGCCACCACTAACCCATGGCACTGAGGCCTCGTCTCCACGGTGTGTGAAAACTTGCAGGGACGGTGACTCCAGCCCTGCCCTGGGCAGCCTGTTCCAATGCCTGGGCACCCTCTGGGGAAGGAATTGTTCCGCAGCTCCAACCAAACCTGCCCTGGTGCAGCTTGAGGCCATTTCCTCTTGGGATGGATGTGATAAGCATCTGCAAGGATGTTTTGGAGGAGACAGAGCCAGGCCCTTCATGATGGTACACGCCAGGAGGGTGAGAGGCAGTGAGGGGAAACTGAAACAAGGGATGCTCAGGGTGGACAAAGCCCTGACCAACTTCAGCTGAGCTCCTGGCTGACCCTGCATTGAGCAGGAGCTTGGACCTGAGCCATCCTGCACTCCCTTCCCACCTCAGCATGATCCTCAGTGCCCTATCTGGAAGTGATGATCATTGAACATTGTGAGGAAGAGTTCCCTAAAGTACAGGTTATTTGTAACTGTCTCTGTTACAACAAGCCATATGTTAAATAAAGCACTATAGGCGGAAAAATGCCAAGTTAAATTCTTTACAATGGAAACAAGAGAGGTTTTGTTTCGGAATTAGTGCTACATCTTCCTGAATTAAAAAGAAGTGAATGCAAACACAGAGATTTGATCAGTTCGTGACTGGAGAGACTAGGAAGCAACACCAGTATCTAAAAATCAAGCAAGATAGGTCAACTGGAAGGTGTTTCCTTAAGGTTTGACTGCAGAGAAGTCTGCAAAGCCTGAGGTAAATGGAGTGGGCACACAGCCCTGTGTCATTTTAGGCAGAATTTTACCTTTAATCCCAGATTTACTAGTGCATTGAAGACCAAAGTTCAAGGCTTAGGAAAATTTACTGATAAGTCCACTTAAAAGCTGAAAGCTCTTCTAGAGTACACACATGGAGAAGCTCACACTACAAGCTGTGTGATTTTGTATCACCCAGCTGCCCAGGAGGCTTTCTGCCCAAGGCTCTCTGCCCAATGCTTTCTGCCCAATGCTTTCCAAATCCAAAGCATTTGGAATCCATCAATGATATATGTGCTAGAACAAGGAACTCTGCTTTGAAAACCCCACTTTCAAATGAGGACTGTTACAACGCATCTATTGCATCTTAATACACATCTTTGCTTTCATGTACATGTGTTTTCAGGAGGAAATGTCAGACCAATTTTCTGCCATACCATGGACGTCTTCACAGGTCCATTAATAGAACAAATCAAACTCACTCAGAAAACATTTGGAATTATTTCTTTTTCCCTCTTTCCAAATACATTTGTCTCTGTTTAGAATGAAGACTTCCATTACCAGGTAAGTCTTCCTCAGAATGAAGACTTCCATTACCAGATAGGTCTTCCTCGGAATGAAGACTTCCATTACCAGATAACTGATTTCTGTGTAAAAAGGCAACTTGTGAAAGGGCTTAATGATTTTTCCACATGGAGACTTCTGTATAAACAGAGAATTTTACAAGCACTGAACTGTTCTAATTTATACAACTCCAGCTGCCCCAAAGTTTATGCAACTCTGGTCACCCAGGAATGTGCCAGTAGAGTGGATGTTTTCTCAGCCCAAACAAATTCAGGCTTATTTTAATTGTGGACTTTCCTATACTGGTATTACATCCCATTACAAACACAGAAAAGTGACTAATAAAGCATCCAAGCATTCCCTTGTCATCAAAATGGGGTCTTATATAAAAAGGCTGTGCAGATTAATACATATTCCAGTGTATTTTAGAAACAGTGGTCAAGACTTTGCTGTTCTAACAGCAAACCTTTGCTTATAACACGATGAAACCATGACTAAAGGAATTTACACTTAAATAACTGAAGATGGAATTTGGGCTATATCCATAAGTGAAAAAGATGATCACATTACAGCATTTGGCAAAGAAAGGAGGGGAGAGTGAACAGCATTTCCATCACTTTTATTCTACCATCAATCCCCCAAACTTAGCCACAGACTACTCTGATTTTGTATTATACATTGCTATGAGTACTCAACAGCAAGCAAATTATGCTCACTCCCAGTTATGCAAAATCACCAATTATTCTGCCTTTCAGCTAAGTTTGTCCTCTCTTCCGTAGGTTTTCCCTGTCTCTTTTATCAAGGATAGGTTAAAAGCTAGGGGCTCTATCAGTACATTTTAATATGTGAGTGTAGAGAAAGCTTCTGAATTTGTAGCAATGAAATCCACAGAATATCCAAGCCAGTCAAAGCAGTTGCTCTGAAGCAGTACTAGAAGGCACTGGCTCCAACTGAGCAGGGAACACCAGCACGTGCTGACAAACCTGAGATAGCTTCAGTGGGCTCGTCCTCGGGAATGAGGAGAAGCACATGGCCCCTGATGTTGAAGTGACTTGGTGGGGCTGTAGGAATCTCTTATCAGAACAAGATTGCAAGCATTCTCTTCTATGTGGGAGAGTTCATTTTCATAACTGAATTATCAGATGTAGAACTGTAAAGGAAGACTCTGCAAGCTAAACTGAACTGTAGGAGCTCACCATTACATCCCATAAAACCCAGCAAATCTTGGGCCTTCTAGCTGTCCAAGCCTTTCATCTTTTTATTACTCCCCACATCAGAGCTCTGCAACTGTTCTACCTGCAGCTCCTCAGCTTTATGAGTGATTTTACTATACACAGTTGACTTTTCAGCTGAAACATTCTTAATAGTACCATTAATGTGGGGTTTGGGTGGGTTGATTGCGGGGGGTTTTGGTTTGGGTTGGGTTTTTTTTCACTTTCCACTCAAAAATGTACAAGTCTCTGGTCTCAAAAGCCTTTGAAAATAACTTGGGTTCTTATTTTGTCTTTCTCTAAGTGCTAAAAAAGGACCAAATTCATAAAAAAGAAACCCAAAATCAGTCTAAGCTGCTGCTTTGTCTGGAGGGCAGTGAAAAGAACCTAAGAATCTATGCAGCTGACGGATGAAAACATTCCCATGGGATTTCCTTCACCTCCAGAATTCCAACTGCAGCACCATTTTCAAACTGCATGGGAGCAAAATTTTAAAAGCAAAAATGTAAAAGTTTTTCAAAAATAAATTTTTTAGAACCACTTTTAAAATCCCTCACAAGTTTCTGTCTGTCAATAGAACAGGGCCTGCTCCCAGGTAAAGAACACTTCCATGCTGCTACAGAGCCTTACTTCCAGAAATGGGCACTCATGCTCCCACGGAAGGTGACACCGCTGATGGGTACTCAGCTCCTCTGAAGATGAGCCCGTATTTCAGTTTTCTTTGCTGGCTTTTTTTAATCAGGTGTAAAATCTGCACAGCTAAAACAGATTTGATTAGTAAGAATTAAGCAGAATGTTTAGAATGGGTTAAGGTAGTACAAAAAGCCATATACTCCACAGAAATGGTTTCTATATTAACCCTTTGCACTTGCAGAAGGGAATGAAGGTAACTGGATCAATGATAACCAGAGTCAGAGAGTAAAGGTCAATGTGATGTTGAACTAACTTGCTTTTCACAGATTTTGGTCAGTCAGCATAAATAGTTTTGGAACTGTGCTTTCAGCTAGATCTGTTTGCTTCCGTCCCAGGAGATGGTGACCTCCAGGACCACAAGATTTATGTCCTTTGACTGCAAGCCAGATTCCTGTATCCTGTTTATTATTTATACATGTTCTCTGTCAAATAAGCACAATTCAAATGCTTTGCTACTCAATCAAGAGTCAAGCCCAAGCAGTTAGACAGGATTCAGGGATGTGTTTTATCCAAGGATTATTTAATACCCCTGAAACAGAAGCAATAAAAGCTTGCTCCCTGTGAACACCCCAGCCACTCTGGTTATCATGCAGGAGAAGAGCAAACTGGATAACTAGTGAGTGCTGCAATTCGGAGGGAAAAATATGTAAATCCTTTCTGGCAAAGGAAGTTCCACCCAAAGCCCTTACTTCCTGGGTGACACTTTAACTCACACTTTGTGAAAAGAAGGAACCGCTACCACCTCTTGTCCTTGTGACTCCTGCTGTCTTTCTGATGAAAGGTTGCTGTCTCTCACACTACAAATGGACAGAGACATCCCTGCAGGAAGAACTGGGGTTTGAACATACCCATGTCCCACTTAGGTCTCAACGACAATCGCCAAGCACCAAGTTCCATGCTCCACTCCTCATGGGCTGCACAGGGCGCTGGGGGGCAAACCCAGGCTCCCAGTGTCCAGCAGTGTGAGTCTCAGAGCCACCGCAACCCAACCATGTTTCCTTAAAGCTGCTTCTCCCACCACATGACTGCATGAGATTCAAGATTCCAGTAAGGCACAGACAGCCTGTTTCCAGGAGCCATGATTCCCTGTATGTGCTAAGAGTGTGGGTAAGAAAAATGAGGTCAAAATCCAGCAAAGGTAAGGAAATCTCAGCAAAACCTCCACCATTTTCCATGACATATTGCAGGATCCTTGGCAGGCTTAAATTACACAGTCTCACCTTATTGATCTAAGCCTTTCTTTTGCCTTCTTTCTCATTCTCTCTCCCTAGTCACTATCCACTTGCTTTGTATCACTGACTTAACGTGTATCTGTGAAGAAGCGAGCAAACCACTTTCTGCACTGCTTCTCACTCCTCTCAGTACCTCCAGCTCGCAGACTCAGCTGCAGTGGAACCAAGTCCTTATGACAAATAGGATCAAATAAAAAAAACCAAAATGTCTTATTTACTTCTTGTTTTACTTCCTTTTCTGCTTCTATTTTTGTTTTTCATGCTCCATTTTAATTGACTTTCCTGTGTATGTGTGTTTCCGCGCCTTTCCTCCAAGTTTACATTTATTTCCCTTCTCCTCCCTCCATTCACATTCACATCTACTTACAGAAGCGTTACAATATCACAGGATTGTTAAATTCCAGGATTAGAAGTGCGATCTGGCTCCAGCTAACCTTGGTCATTGCAAACCCAGTTTACTTCCTGTAATCTACAATCGGAGATGCAGAAAGCATTCAAGGACGCCTCTGCAGCCCCTCCTGCGGGTTAACTGGGCAGAGGCTCAGTTCCCATGAATGCAGCACTAACCTCTGCTTGCAGAGACAGCTACAGGAAATGGTGCTTAGTGATACCATATGGAAAATAAGGAATGCCAAATTGTGGGATTCACCTTATTTCTGCATGAATAGAGGAGAAAGGCATCCTCCTACAGAGTTTGACTGGGGTTTTTGCATTGAACAATTTGTTCTTCAAAACACATGAAAATGAAGCAAATTAAGCATCTGCTCTAGTGAGACCCCACTTGCAGCCCTGTGTGCAGTTCTGGTGCCTGTGGCAGGGGGTTGGAACTGGATGATCTTAAGGTCCCTTCCAACACAAACCAATCTGTGATCCTATGATCTCATGCTGTAGCTGTGCTTTGCGTTTATGCTCAAGCTCCTGGAGGCAGCTGCGCCCACAAAGCCTAGAGGGGTAGGACTTCCACGTGAATCCAGCCATCCCCATGCCTGAGTCACTCCTCCTGGAGAGCCCTTGGCTCAGACAGCTTAGCCAAAGTGAGATTTAATGTGTAGGCAGGAGTTCTGGCTGAAGCAAGCTAAATAATAAAGTCTAGATGACTATGTAGTCAAAACAAAACAAAAACCAGAAAAAACAGATCCCCATTGTATATGTGGACATCATAGAATCAGAATGATTAGGGTTGGAGAGGTCCTTAAGAGCATCTAGCTCCAACCCCTAAAAGATTTGTGAAGGCTTGCAATTACCTCTCAGTCCTTAGCAAAATAACAGTTATTGGCCCATAGGCAACAGACATCTTTGAAAGAAGGATGTTTTTCCTTTAGTTGTTCTTGTCTAGGTGACAGTTTTGTTCACAGCATGCCTGAGACTAAACTGCTGGGAAGCTGTGACTTGCATGAGATGCCTGAGGTTTCCCAACTTCATCCGGGAAAAACCCCAAGGTTGGCTTTTCTCGCATCAATGTAAGGCTGACCTTCAATTAAACCAAGATATGCAGACTCCACAGAAAGCCAGGGAAAACATTCAAACAACCAGAAACAGATTAAAGGAAACTCAATCAAACTTTAGACAGTTCTTTCCCAGCATTTTACTCCTACACGTTTTATCTACCCTGTGCTCAAACTACCACCATACGAGGAAGAGCACTCTCCTGCCCCAGCATCTTTCTCCTAGTACTTACAAAGTGATTTACACCAATTAAGCTTCACTTTATGCCCGTAAGGTAAAACTCAGACAAGTGAAATCAATTGCTGCAATCAAAGTGCATATTAGAAAAGACTGAGACATGAAGTAGCTTTCAGGATCCTCAGTTCTCAGTTGCTAGTTGCACTGCCTATTTTTTAATGTCTTTGATATTTATAACTATTTTGAAGATTTCTGCACATCACTGATAGTAATAGAGCTAAACCCCTGTCTTTTCATGCTAACAGGCCTCTCCAAAGTCCTAAGGTGCCTCACACACTGTTCAAATCTAGCACAACCTTCCTCTCTGGAACCAAAGCTAGCACCCAGCTTGTGTGCTGTACTACAGCTATTCCAATAGAGCATTAACATACTCAAGCACAGAACTATTTAATGCCTCTTTAAAAAGAAGAATACAGCATGAAAACAGAGTAATGCAGAAACAACTGTCACTTTGGAGTCTGGGAGGTCTCACTTTAGGATCAAGTGCAATTTTGTGGCAATTTTTAGGATTTTATGCACAAAATAAAGAGGAAAACCTTTTCAGGGCAACCGCCACATCTCTACAGTCACACATCTTGCATGTGGCAGAGGGTCACAGAAAAGACTTACTGAAGCCTCAGTGAAGTGCACTGAATTTATTTCCACATTTACAAAGCATTGTGTTTCGTTAATGCACCATTTTCTGGCTCACACTGCTACTTTGTGTGAGCATCATGCTAATTAAGCCTAACAGATTTTAGTAATTAACAGAGTAAAACCTACTCTGTCACAGCCTTACAACTGCAGGCAGATAGAGACATTAGCTCCCCTCTTCATGTTAGAAGCAAATAGCAGTAGTGTTGGCAGTGGTGACAAACACCCAGATTTAGGTCAGGGGATTAAATAGCTGTGAGGACAGATGTCAGTTCACCCCGGAGTTGTGCTTCTCTAAATTTGATGTTACAAAGACATGTGTCTAGCCCAGCTGACTCTAGATTATCATGGAAAAATTACTTCCTAAGCAGTTTCTTTATGAGAAGGTAGTAGGAAAACAAACAGCAGCAATTTGTAGATTTATGTTCTTGAGTCATGGATTTTGACACAAAGTTTGGTTTTTGGGGGGGAGGAGAGGTTTGCTGTTGTTGAGCAAGTGCATGATAATACAAGATGACAGGAACAGTATGTGTCCTTAACCAACTTGCTGTTTCAAAACAGTTCTGGGAAGCTGCTGACAAACCAATATGTATCACTTGTATGGCAAAGCTGCTGAAAGTAACTCGGAGCATACATTCATTTACAGATCTTCACACCAGGTTCCTTAGGGAAAGTGTCTGGCTCCAGGTGGCAGGCTTTCTCCAGGGGCAGTGAACCTGGGGGCACCCTGGTGCAGCTCACAGGCCTGGGTTTGTCCTGTGCATGAGGTATGCTGATCCACCAGCCTGGCTCTTGGGTAATGCCACCACTGAGGTGGAAGATACTGGAGAGGTGTTATCTCAGTAACATAGGGAAGTGCATACTGGAGTTCATGGCTGCAGTCATAAAACACAAGATGCTGGAGAGGAACTCTTCATCAGGGACTGTAGCGATAGGACAAGGGGTGATGGGTTCAAACTGAAACAGGGGAAGTTCAGGTTAGATCTAAGGCAGAAGCTCTTCCCTGTGAGGGTGCTGAGGCGCTGGCACAGGGTGCCCAGAGAAGCTGTGGCTGCCCCATCCCTGGCAGTGTTCAAGGCCAGGTTGGACACAGGGGCTTGGAGCAACCTGCTCTAGTGGAAGGTGTCCCTGCCCGTGGCAGGGATTGGAACTGGATGAGCTTAAAGTCCTTTCCAGCCCAAACCATTCTATGATTGTATGAACAGGGAATCCAGAAGAGATGTATGAATGAGAACTTTCAAACAGAAGAGCAGATGTTTTCTATAACTAATACTAGCGAGAAGTAAAAACTTCTCCTTTACTCAATGCTTATTCATTAAAAACAGAACATGCTGACCTTCCCCCATACTGAAAGTTCTTATAGCTTTCCATAGTGAGCAAAACTATGTTTTAATTGGCTTTGGAGGATATTGATGATTTATGGATGGCTGATCCTTACCGCCATTTGCAATATTCTGAGAAGAAAATGAATACAGTTGCAAAGCACTGTAGAGCTGTGGTAGGAGAGGTACAGTCCAGCAACACATCTTCCTTTGTAAGGGCTGAACCATGTACAATCTCTGACAAACCTCATTTATTTCTACAGTACAGGCCTTTGGTTTCAAAAGAATGTCAAGACAACCTTAAATTCTTTCTGGGAATAAAGATTTACTTGAATACACTTTTCAGTCAAGGATATTCTAAAGGAAGTCCTAAATGTGGTTATCAAACACACTTCAGATGGCCAGGGAAATGAAAAGTATTTTTCAGTCAACTTACTTGGAAAATCCAGGTCAGGCTTTACAAGTATCAAAGACTTCCAGAGAAACCTAACTGCTGTTCACTTCCTACAGGAAACTTTTGCTTGTGACATGCTGACCAAAGAACATTCAGATGAAGTTATTAAATCCTCTCAAAGAGCAGTGTACATACTACTAAGTAGGCAAATCATGATCCCTGTTGTAAGCTCAGTAAAGACGTCTGCCAAGTGTGCATCTGTGGTTAAAAGAATGTCAGCTACCAGGAGTAACTGGTCTCACAGACTCTTTCAATGGATGCAAGTGTGGGAGAAAGGGCTCTGTCATCGTGCTGATAATCACCACCACTAGCTTGGTTGCACAAGCCTAAATACAAGTAAGACCCTACAACAATTTGGATTCAGGACCTGATCCAGACAAAATTTAACCCAGCAGAAAAAAAAAGTGTGTGTGTGTTGGAGAAATGAGTTTTCAGTAAGGAGCAGACTCTCCTTTTGGCCTACTATGGGCAACTGGGACTGGAAATTATGAAATGTCATAATTTGGCTGCCAGCCAGACTTTGTCAGCCTAAGAGGGCAGTATCACAAAATACTAGGATCTGCAAGGAATGAGATGCAGAACTATACAAGAAACATTAGAACTCCTTTAAGGTAACTAAATGATAGAACTTCATTTGGAACAGAAAGTACCAGACTGATCATTCCTTATGAAAGGTGATGCTGCACTAGAAGTGTTCGAGAGGGTGAAGGAGATTATTGACATGTGAAAAGCATTTCTAAACATTAACACTTAAAAGAGTGATGTTTCGGTGGTTTGTTTTTTTTTTTCTCATTTAGAAAAGATCGGAGTTAGACAGACTTGAACACTATAATCATTAGCAGAAAAATGGTAGATGGTGAACTTCCAGTCTTCCTGCATAGTAATTCAAAAGCAAGGGGACAAAGAGGAGAAGTGTTTCAAACCAATCAAAGGAAATACTTTTAACAAAGTGTCTTATTAAACTATGCAACTCTTTTCCACAGGAAGCAATCTGGGACAGCACTTTAAAAAGAGTCATAAAATGACTGGACATTTAGACCTATGACTACTACCACTGATTTGGAAGAGAGACCAAGTCTCGTGCCTGCAGACATACATTTATATATCTGATATCCAAAAAAGCTCAATCCTGTAGAAGCATCTATTCCTGAACCTGTCTCCAGGGGCATTTCTTCCATCCTCCTGCGAACCTTTGGTTTCTCTTCATTGCCAAAGTGCAGTGTACTGATCTGTTTCAGTATTTTCATTTGATCTGGTATGTGAACTACATTGCTCCTTACAAAACAAGCAGCAGCATCTTGTGGAAGCCTCTGTCATGCATAGTTACAGAGAAAATTTAGGCAGGGATGACCACAGGAGATCACTGAGACCAATGTCATGCTCAAAGCAAGGCAAGTTTTACAATTAGATGAAGTTGATCAGGGTCTTTTCCAGCTGAATTGTAAAAATCCTCAAGGCCAGAGGTTCTACAGCTGCTGAACAATCTGGTCTAAGTGCTGAACCACCCTCATCAGGGAACTATTGTTCACATACAATTGGAACTTCCCTCGTAACATCTTTTGACTGTATCCCATTGTCCTTTTATTGTATACCCCTGAGAAGAGACTGGCTCTGTTCTCTCTGACCCCTGCTAAATGGATGGATACTGAAAGACAACAGTCAGTCCAGAAATGCACTTTGCCTTTCTAAGCTGTGGGGTTTAGACATATTTTACTATTTAGACATATTTTAGTTTTTAGTATTTAGGCATATTTGCAGGTTACAAACTTCAAATTGCAAAACAGCTTTAATGGGATGGAAAAGTAGGCCTACATTGTAGAATCATAGAGTCATAGAATGGTTTAGGGTTGGAAAGGACTTTAAGCTCATCCAGTTCCAATCCCTGCCACGGGCAGGGACACCTGACACTAGAGCAGGTTGCTCCAAACCCCTGTGTCCAACCTGGCCTTAAACACTGCCAGGGACGGGGCAGCCACAGCTTCTCTGGGCGCCCTGTGCCAGCGCCTCAGCACCCTCACAGGGAAGAGCTTCTGCCTTAGATCTAACCCTGAACTTCCCCTGTTTCAGTGTGAACTGATCACCCTTTGTCCTGTCGCTACAGTCCCTGAATATCTCAGGAATGCCTCATACTTTGGTTTTCAAACCTGCCATCAGCACATTCTCCAAAAAGTTTATGCTTTTAATTCAACCTAATTGTGACCTCTTTAAAATGATGATGAAATTAAATAATCAAGAATTTAATTGGTCAAGAATGTTATATGAAATATAAGATGCTTCTTTGTACAATGTGTATGGGCCATAATCTCAGGGTCACCTAGAAGCTACTATATTCCTGTATCTAGGTTGCAGACTTTTGTCTCTTTCCATAAAAAAAGCAGGAACCTGAGGATGGCTCTTTCAAGACACTTGAAAAACAGGCTTTCAAGGTGTCTGTGCTTGACAGTTCAACTGCAGGAAAGATATAACTAAAAAGAGGTATTAATCTTTTAAATTCAGGCAGGGATTTTAATCTTGTGGTTCAGAACTGACAGTTTCTCTTTTCAAATGTCATAGACTTGAGCTCTGATTACACCCTCCAACAAAAGAAGCTCTTGTTTCATCTGTACTTCATGTTGTTGGTCTATTGTTTCACATTCATTTTGATAAATCATACAAAATGCTACCTTGAAATTAAGTTTTTGTCAATAACAGTGGAAACAATAACTTTGTAAACAATCTTTTAGAAAATTCCATGAGATTTTTACAATGTTCTGCCAACTCAGTAAGATCCCTGGTATTTCTCTCCCATCTGTTTTATTACTACTCTTTACCCTGTTACTATTACATCAGTATTATGACTCTCCTCCTAAAAACAATTAGGTTTTCTCCCAATCCTAATTCTATAGAAAACACTTGACCACATTTTTAATTGAATTATCTGATCTGTTTACATTTGCTTGAATCCAAATGTTAAATCTCTAAGTGAGATCTCTTCAGATGTGAAAGGAATTGGTTACTCACTTGCACTGTGTTAAATACAGCAATTGGCAATAGCGATTGTATGCAGAATTACTCTTTGATAGATTTGGCTTGTTTAACCCTCCAGCTGTAATTTGTGGGATCACAGTCATATCCCTCCCTCCTGCTGCTGACAGCTTGTGGCAATGCTGTGCAGAGTCCTTCACACTCCATTCTCTTGTCCTGGGCATTATCTAGAGATCTAGATAGCTCAGTGTTGAAACACTGCTCAAACTTTCTCCTGCTTTCTTCCATTTGGAAAAGGACACAAACCAAAAGAGTTTAAAACAGAGACTTCAAAAGCCCTCAGACATGCCCCCGCAAGCTACCGAACTCAGCGACGCAGTACTTCATTCCTTGCAAACAAGGATGTGCTGCACGCTTTGAGTTTACAGAATTTCAAGTGACAAACAGAAAACAAATGAATCACACTTTCCTGAGTGCAGTGAAGCAAGTTCTGACCCAGGGAACTCCTGAGCTTCAGAAAGGTTGAGGGCTGGGAGTGCATTTGGAGAACATGCTACAGTACTTGTTTTCACAGCATTGTTTAAGCATTAACTTTTACCTCCTGCTGGTTAAAAAGCTGATCTGACTGAGTGTGGTCATTCTTATGCTTTACCTCAAAGTGAGCCTCACTTCCCTTTCACTGCACCTTTCTACAATTACCTTGTCACCTCCTTACCTGGGCCTGGTTCCAAAATCATGTGTGTGCACTCAAAAAAGGTTGCAGAAAGCTTGGGGGTAAACCAGCATTAATCTCACCCAGTATTTACCTTTACTTCCCTATTCAAACAAGCCTAAGGCTACACAGATGCCTCTCATATCTACTCACCCATCTCTCAGCAAGAGGGCTTCTCTAACAAAAAACACAACAGCTTTTGGGAGGTGGATTTTTATGTCCAAAGAATTGCATGTGTTGGAGGTTTATACAGCTCCATTCTATTGAATTAACAGTCAGCTAGACCCAGGAAAGAAAAAGGAATGAGCATGCAGGCTACTGGTGAAGTGTGCTCTTCAACTGCTTTCTACTACAGATACTTGCTACAAAACAGGGAACAAGATATAGAAGAATTAAGTTCTGTCACTAAGTATATAGATATAATAAACAGGATATTTCAGAACATTCAGATGCTGAACACAGAATTTTCAGCTTATGAATTTACCTTTAGATGTGGAAATTAATTTTACTCTATTCTGTACATTTCCTTAGCTGCTTCTATAGATACGCCACTTTTCTGGCTGGCAGACAAAGCAAGCAGAGCACTAATTTGCCATGTTCTTGCTTCGTAATTCAACTCTGACAACTTGATTTATACCAACATCATCCCTATTTCTCAGAAGAATTAATGTTCTTCAATCAACAGAAGCAGAAACTTGCTACCTGCTCCATCCCTGCTCTGTTATCAACACCAAGGCCATTGCAACTATAGAACAAAACATGTAACAACAATGTGGTGATGGAATTGCTTTTTGTTTGTGAGAGGGAATTTTTCTTTCCTTTTTCCCAGAGCTTATCTACAAAGACTAAATTTTCTCCCTAAAATGTTTATTTCTGTATGCTTTTCAGGTAAGAGCGCCTGGGCAAATTATTAAACAGAGAAGAATCATGCCGTCTTGCTTCACTCTGCTGTTAAGATGCTTGGATATATATGGAGGGACAAAATGTTCCTGAACTGTACTTAAACAGGGAATCAACAGAAACAATAGCAGATACATTTTGGATATAATTTTAAGAACTGAAGGCACTCATGTTTTAACTCTATTTTACATGTATTCCTGATACTGAAACAAGCAAATAAATACACCATTTATGGTGAGATTTTTGTTGCTTGGGCCCATTAACTTAAGCGACAAAAGAAGGTCAATATACAATGCCAGTAAATACCCCAGCCCCCTTTCCTGAAGTTCTCTCTTCAGCTGCATGTTAGAAGTAGTGCTAAAGGATATAGATCAGGCTTTTTCCATGCACATCAAGCAACTAGCAGTAAAAGCCAGTTTAATCTACTAGGTTTGACTAGCCAAAGCAAAGAATCTCTGTGGCTCAACTGCAGCAGTGTCTCCAAGTTCCATCACTGTTAAAACTGATAGTCTTCATCACTGTAAGACCCTGAGCCCTTAAAATATCTGAAAGAACAACAGCCTGAAATAGCTGGGAGTGTTCAAGACATGACATCTGTGTTGGGAACATAAATTCATTCAACATCTATGGCACCATCTCTTTCAACTAGGGAGAGCAGATATCCCATATCTGCCTTTCACTCAAAGGAAAGGTGAAACATTTAAGAGAAAAAATAACAGCAAGTTTTTAACAAGTAAGAACAGCAAGAGCAGTAAAGTCATTCTGCTTCCCTCATATGCTCTTTTCTGGCCCAGTTAATGCATACAAGTCTAATTTTCATTATTGCAATGAAAAAAGAATTCATTCTCGACTACTTCAAGTCACATAAGCACAGAATACCTGACCCTCTGTCACATCTGTTTATAAAATACATATTTGTCTCTTTTTGATATAAATCTTCAGTTATCCGTGGCACAAAACTTAGGCTTTAAATGTCTAAATTTCTTCTCATTGCAAAAACCAAAAGGTGCCCTTGTAAGTGTAAATTTTCAACCTGCCAAAAAAACTGTTCCCCTTTTTTTCATTCACAGTGAACCTTAAACAAGGCAGAATCACCACAGGAACCAAGAACACAGTAAGTGAGGGGAACTTCACACCCCCATATCTCTTAGCCACACATAT
This sequence comes from Pezoporus occidentalis, assembly GCF_034315485.1. Lineage (NCBI taxonomy): Eukaryota > Metazoa > Chordata > Aves > Psittaciformes > Psittacidae > Pezoporus > Pezoporus occidentalis. The sequence goes on from NW_026916304.1 coordinate 1,775,884, forward strand.
GGCCATTCTGTGTACTCCTCAGGTGGGAAGGGCAAAGGGACAGAGAGGGGATTCCCTGCTTTGGTACCCGGTGGCTACCCAGGCACTTAGAACAATGCATTTTAACTGCTAATATGCCCAGTATCTAACAGCAAAGCACATCACTCTTTTTACCAGCATTGCCATATTTCTGTTAGCCTTACTTGTCTCACTTTAGGGCAGGATATAGAAGATCTGGACACCAAAACACTGCAAGGATTACAAGCTGTTGAGCCACACCACAGACAGCATAACAAGAGAGGGGGTTTCCCTGACATAACTGCTTCTCTTATTCCATTTCAAAGGTGAAGTGGCCTTCAATCTGAATACAGAGAAGTGTCAAGTACTCTTGTCAGTTCTTGACTGGTGAGCTGGATGGTCTGGGCAAAATTCAGACTGGTTGGTATGACAAGTTTTAAATAATGGGAAAACTGAGCCAGGTATTTAAATATATATATTTGATAACTATAATTATTTTGTGACTAAAATAATTTGTTCCAGTGAGCCTGGTTTTAAGGAACGTAGGCATTATCAGACAAATTAGATCCAAGGTATTTGAACTCATGAGACATTTGACTTCGTATCACATAGCTTTTTGTTTAAAAAACATGTACCAAAAACAGCTCTGAGGGACTGTATCCTACAAAGCATTGAGAAACCATAACAGGAATAAGGGATTTACTTATTCTTTATTTCCTGCAATGAATCTCTGAAAGACAAAAAAAGATGGCAAACACAAAAAAGGCTGTTTATGGAAGCAGAGTGGCAGAAAGGAAGGGAAAAGAAGAATCCTCTCTGGCACTGGCAGAAACAGCACTGGAGGACCATGTACAGATCTTTTGCCACATGTTAAAGGGTACACCAGACTGCTGGAAGGGATTTAGAAAAGGCCACAGGGATTATTTACTGTGTAGAAAGTGCCTTATAGAGAAAAGTAGGTTTACAACAGCTCAGTCTGTTTAGTTTAGCAAAGAAGTAAGAGATGGCTTGATTACAGTAGGCAATTATCTTGTGGAGAGAAAGGTGTGAAAGGTCAGACAGATTAGCCTAGGAAGCAGGCCATGTATATACAACAGAAAGGCACAGCTAATCACTAATTACAATGGTATATTCTCCAGTTGTGAGCAATGTTCAGTCAAAATCCAATTCTTTACAGGGGGACACAGTCTGCTCAGAGAAGTTACCTGGTCCAGCAGCAGGTTATGAAGCTGAAAGACATGCTGCAGCCTGAGACACCAGAACATCACCAGGGCAGTGCTGGAGTCACCGTCCCTGCAAGTGTTCACACACCATGTAGAGGAGGCCCTCAGTGCCATGGGTTAGTGGTGGCCTTGGCCGTGCTGGGGTAAGGGTTGGACTGGATGAGCTTAAAGGGCTTTTCCAAGTTGATTCAGTGATTCTATCATTTGGCCTTAAACATTATGACCAGACCCTGCTAATCCCTGAATCCAGGGGAAGCCTGTTCCTGCAAACACAGGACCTCCAGCAGGTAACAGCACCTCTGTCACTGGATGTATTAATTGTTCCCTTTGGTACACCTACAAAATAATTTGCAAGCACTCTTGGAGAAGTTTATAAAACTTGTTTTCTTCTGTTTAAGTTTTACATTTAAAGGAAGAGCACACCCTGCACTACCTGTGGGGAGGGAGATTTTGCCATCACCTTTTAAAACCCAGCTTCATTTCAGCATTAGCATTTAGCATTAGCATTGTATTGCTGGGATAACCCCATGCTCTGAGGACACCAGGGCAACCGGTGTGCCTGAGCACAGGCCTAGGCAAGGGGAAAACTAACTCTATAACCTGGGAGGTGACTCTGTAGAAGAAACTTGAGTAGACCTGCCATAGCCCTTTACTCTACAGAGCACTTTCTTGGTTATAAGGACAGGCTCCACGGCAGGGACACTCTTACCTAGACTGCCAGGTGGCTCTGACGCCTTCTGAAAGCACTTGCCGGGTTGGAGCTGCTGTTGATGCCTTTTTGCCAGGGCAGAGGTTCTGCATTTGCTTGATGAGAAACAGTGCAAGCAGAAACAATTTTCCTTCTGTAATGTTCAATAAAAAAAGAAGTTATTTGATTGTGAACTTTTAACCTCCACCAGCTCTAGCTTCTCCCCAAATCATTAAGTGCTCTGGAAAGCACCGAGAATCAGGCAGCAGGGTAGGAGATCCCCTGGCAAGGTCCTTCTTTGTGATCTCACTGAGAGGAAGCTTGCTGCCCACCCAACAGCAGCCTCTCCTAAGTGAGCACTACAAGTTCTATGTATTGACTTAGTGCTCCTGGGTTAAAGGAAAAGGCACTGTGGAAATCGCAGGTCAACTCCTATTGACTTAAAATTTTGACTTTATGCCTAATGGAGAACCTGAGAGGGCAGCCAAGCCATATAGACATTATGGTCCGTATCTGTATCACAAATCCTGGCGAAACCAACAGCCAAGGGGATACCAGGAACCTGTGGAGGAATTTCCGGGGCAGACTACACAGGCACCTAAGTACTGTTGCAAGATGACTCCTCTTTCACTCATCCTTCCTGGTTTTATTTCTTCTAAGGGACAACAGGAGAAGGAAAAGCAGCACAGAAACTGCTAAGCCCCTTCTCAAATAGGCCTGGCGCAAGACTGCTCAGAAAAGGCCTAAGGCGAGACATTCCTTACTGGATCACACCAGTGATCCAGCTACCACAGCACGTCTCCAGTAGTGGAAGACACTACTTTAGGAGAGTATGCAAACCTGGCCACTTTCTTACCATATGTTCCCTGAGGATGGCTCAGCACCATCAGGTCAGGGATGTTAAACCGTCCATTTTTGTCTATTCCTTCTAGTATTTGTTTACGGACTTTTAGTCCATTATTTTTTTCATTCCTCTTTTGAACCAGTTGATACTTTCGTCCTCCACAACCCTTTGCAGCAGCTTCTAGTAGTCCACCACTTACTGTGTAAAGAAGCACTCCCTATTGTTCTTGTTAAGCTTCTCTCCCCTTACCTTACGTGCCCTGCAGTTATGGCATTGCATGATTTAGCAAACAGCAGCTCTGCATCTGTCATTTGCCATCAGCTGCTCTCACGATTTGGAAAATGTCAGTCACATCCCCTCCTCCAAAATTCTTTCTCCAAACTGGAAAGTCACTGACATTTCCAATTTTCCTGTTTTCCAGTCCTCTTTCTCTGTATCTTTTTAAAACATCCTTCTTGCCCTACACATATCACAGCTATGACCAGTAGGCAAAATGTGAGTGCACCAAAGTTTTGCACAATGGGAAAATCATACTTTGTGGTTTGTTCACAAGACAGCACTGAGACAGGCCTGACATCATTCTGACTAAATATGCTTGGCACCACCTCCAAGAAATGTATGTCATGGGCCTGTCAAAGCTCTCCTCCTCCTCTGCCTTCAATCTTTTCTTCACCCTCCTACTGCATGCTCACATTCCTCCAAGCCAAGTCCACACTGCTCTCCCATTTTTCTGATACACCTCCACTTTCCAAGCCTCCCTTTCCAACAGAAGATAAGCACAGGAGACCCTGTATGCACCAATCTACTGTGCACAATACACTGCTGAACACGCTGTGAAAACCAGATGGAAGATCTGCACCATTGCCTCACCCTGCAGCAAGCTACCACGAGACATCTGTGTCTGTAGTGCTGCTGGGGGCAACTGCCACCTTTTGTATGATGTAAAGAAACTCTTTTCACATATCCCTGGTTGACCTCATGCGTGCAGTTTGGCAGAGCCAAACTCACCTTTCTGTGCCTGACACAGTGGCTGAGACTAGACACACTTCAACATCCCAGCCACAGCGCCTGCACCTCCCACAGCCCTGCCTTCAGTGCTGAACATCACCAGCCAGAGGAGTCAAAAGCAACACTGCCAGCCAGGAGACACGATGTAAGGGAGAATGCTATCAAATCCACAACTCCTTCCCTCTCATCTTTGCCTCTGCATGGAAAGACCACCATTTTCTTTGCCATTAGCACACTGGAGAGAGCGTACAGTGAATAAAAAGCACTAATCAGGGTGGAGCATGTAGGCACCAGCTGTCTATTAAAAGCAAAATTGTCAGGCAAGTGGTTAAGTTTTCCACAGTGAGCAACTTGAGAGGGACATTCCCCTAGGAAACAACCACCACTGATGAGGCTGCATTGATTTTGCCTCTCCCTTTTCTTATTTTCTTTAGGTCACTGCCTGCCTTGCTTGTGCCTTTACAACTAAGGCTTCCCATGACACTTGAATCTGCTGTTGCTAAGGATAATGGTTTTCGCTGGTTCCTTCCATATTCCATATATTCCATACAGGAATGTGTATTCTGACAGAATCACTAGGCGGATTTAGTCAAAGAAACCTACTGGTGGCTTTATTTCACAGTAGAAATCTACAAAGCATATTTATCAGCAGCTGAATCTACATGAAGGGTCTCACCTGGCTCCTCATGAAGTAACAGAATTCTGACATTGATTTGGGAATGATTAAACCCTACCGAAATATTTCAGCTGTCCTAAAACTAACCAGGCTATAACCCCAGGCACTGTCTGAGTAATATGAAAAATAAAATGTTTCACACATGAGCCTTGAGAGCTTAAATTCATTTAAAGGATCAGAAAGGCATAGCCCAGCGACTATGGAATTTCATTGAAGGGACAGGGTTTAGGGCAATACGAGTGAAAAGAGAACATTTTCCAAACATTACTACAAGCAGACAAGTTGTATTAAAAACATTCGCTCTGTAGGTAATACAAAATAAAATATTATCATCTGCTCAACTCAAGCAATGCTGATTTATATCTTTGACTTAACATTTCCCTGTACAGTTGCAGTAAGACTGCAATTTTACGAAGTGATAGTCAGTTGAACATATTTACAACACAAATGATACACTATGTACAAACCTAGTTCTCCAAGGAACTCTATGTTCAGCATGCTTCAACACAGAAGTGATTTACTCACTTCTAGGATAGGACGCCAGTTTTTCCTTTAATTGAAATACCAAAATACGTATCAAAACAGGAAAACAATCCATTTGCTATCATGTGGTGGTGTTCTTAAGTCATTTGTTTGTTACTGTATGTCACAGAAAAGTAGGACCAGTCACAACAATAAATAACATTGCTTATTATGAACTTAGACTTCTATTCATGGAATCACACTTTCAGCCTGAGTGCTTTTACAAGACTGTAAGATCCATTTATCTTTGCTTTTCTTGACACGTAGATCAAAATTGCAACTGCAGGTACGGCTACTGCTGTCACAGAGGAAAATGCAATAATCAGTGGGATCATTTGATCTGGTTTTGCCAATCTTTCTGAAATTGGAGATAAGAGGAAAAAAAAAAGTTGTGTAAAAACTGACTGAAAGAGACACATATATTCCTGTAAAAGCAGTGTTATTCATGACCTTCATTTGGAACGCTAGTTCTGTTTTCTTGCACAAAGCACATTTCAAACCATTTTCCTTATGCTTTCTTTTTTTACTAGTAACTCCATATTGCACACTTCAAATCCTATTCTTGCTCGGCACATTCAAACTCAGCTGATACCATCTACAACAAAGAATACAATGGATTTCATGAAGAATACATCAGTATCACGTATTTTACCCAGGAAACACTTGGGGACATTTCTACCTCCTGGAAATGATGCTTCAGAAGACCATGATTTAAAAAAGCCCAATCTTTAGATCTATTTGTGAAACAGAACTTTCTCTGGATTAGTTTCACTGTTCATGAATGCGGCCATATCTTTAAAGCTATTGCACAAGTTTGGGTAGGAGAGACAATGCCTTCTACACCAAAAGGAGGTTAAATACAGCTTATTCTCCCCAGCTGCTTGGTGCTGAGTATTTGGTTTGACTTTGGTTTGTTTTGTTTGTTGGGGTTTGGGTGGTTTTTAGGTTAACTGCAGTATTATTGTGCAAGGTTCAGCCATGAGCTAGTTGTGCTAACCTTGACACAAAATTCGTTAGAAAGTATGAACAAAATAAGTTTAAGACAATAAATCTACCTACCTACAACAGTTATCTCAATCACTGTGATGTTGTTTCCAACCTCATTGAAAACATCAAGCAAATATCTGCCTGTATCATTTTTGGTGACATTGTAAAGCATAAATGTTCCATTCACTGATGGCAGAATGATTTCTTTCTGCTGATGGAGTTTTTTCAGGACCATCTCTGATGGTGGGTTACTATATGCGCTACATGTAATAGTGATGTTTTCTCCTTCTTTCACATTTTCTGATGGATATACTAACACAGTGATATTTTGGGGAGGAACTGAAAAGAAATGCAAGGCAGGATTTAGCAATAAACAGAAGTGAAAAACTCATGAGGTATCAGCAGCTTGTACACACAAAGTACTAATTCACTTTGTGAAGCAATTCACTATAATATTCAAGCATATAACTTTAGACACTACTGTCATTAACTATCCTTCACACACTGCAATCATCAGCTGACAGACATTTTATCAATTAATGGAGTATACTGCATATCTTCTACATTATATGGAGCCTTTTCTTCTTATCACTGTTTATTCATTTGAGTTCATTAAAGGACAAGGACCAACAGCCCCAGAGGCTGATGTCCTCTTTCAACAGAAGAGAAAAGGCTAAGGAAGGAGTTCTAGAATAGTACTTTTTTCAATAGGCTTCACAATTTTACATCCTGTTTTCAAAGGTGGAAGTGGAACTATGAATGATTTTGAAGCAGCATCGATTTTGTGCATTTGCAGTTTTAGACAGCATTTTTTGTTAGCACTAAGGTCCCATCACTGATGACAAGAATCTGAGTAACTGCAACTCATCTCAGGGTTTAAAATCCAATTCATTCTTAATGGAATTGAAGAATTTGCCATCTTCTGTTTCAAGGGTTGTGATCCCATCACCTATTTCATTTCATGGAGTACTCTGAACAGAGTTAACATCCACAAATGTGCAAGAGATGGTAACACTTTCACCTTGTATCACTGCACTTCACGGGAAAACTGAAAGTGTATCTTTTGGTGTAGCTACAAAAATAGTAAAGAATAAGGAAGAGAGATGGACTAGTGGCAGAAACGATCTCTAAGCAATACGCTGTTGCTGTGCAATAAACAGAAGCAGCAGGGCTAAAGCAGAGAAATCCGCTTACTGCTGAAAATGAGACTTGGCTATCAGGGCAATTGGTATTTGGTGCAGCTTAAATGCAGCTTGCAAGAACAGGAGAGAATTGTAACTTAAAGGAGAGCCACAGGGCTGTAATACAGGCCCTCCACAGAGAGGTTCAGCATGTACACTCTCTCTGAATCTTTTGCATGGAGGTATCTGGATGCTCCTGTGACCTATACAGAAGAACATACAGGCACTGCATATCTTCTCTGCCTCATGCATACATCTGCCACTTTGCAGGAGGGATGCAAACTCATCTGACATGAGACCCTTGTATTAAGGCTAGATGTATCGAGGCAGATTTCACCCGTTACTTAAAGCTTCCTAAATGACTTAATGACATCAAGGCCAGCTTTGAACTCCATTGACATCAAAGACAGAATTCCCCTGTCCTTCATAGAATAAGATCTGGACCTAAAATACATAAACTAGAAAACTCATGTTCCAGCTTATTCTACTAACCTTGAACAAGCAATTTCACATCCTTTTCTTCTTTGCCAAATTGGTTATAAGCTTCACATTCATAAAGCCCCAGATCTTGACTTTTTATGTTCTTTATGGTTAAAGTTGCATCTGTATAGATTTTCTCAGGCTCCCCAGTAGTCTTCTTTTTCTTCCAAGAAATCACTGGAGCTGGATTGCCAGAACTAGTACACTTCATTATCACAGTTTCGCCTTCTTTAACAGCAGTGGCAGGAATAACAGAGATCATTGTATTCTTTGGTCCATCTGGAAGGAAGAACCCTGTGGTTAATCATCACTGGACTTTTTAGAGGTGGATATAGCATGTCCTATGGGATGTCGGGTTTTTGGCCTCCCAGTTAATTTCTTTCTCATTCTCAGAATAAGTAAAGCATACACTGCCAGAGCTACCACACTCTTGGTTTATAGCCTAAACCAAGAATGTTAAGAAGGAAGATCAGTTTCATGCTCATCCAGATCCTGATTACATGAGGATTAAGACTGGCATTACATTAAGGATTTCATGTCTTTGTTTCGCCCATCAGCACCACTCCTTTCTTTGGGGAAGAGCAGACAACTAGGCTGCGTTTATTGTACTCACAGGGTGGTGTTTCATTTTATTGGCACATTTATCACTGAAGTAAGTTGAGCATAAACTGATTATTTTTAAATGACTGGGAAAACATTACACGTACTTACATTTCACATTAAGTGTTACTTCACTTCTACTTTTCCCAAACTTATTTTCTGCTACACATTCATAGTCTCCTCCATTTAGGAATGTCACAGATGGAAGGAGAATTCTCCCCTCACTGTAAGGCCCCATGTCTGCACTGTCAGATTTTCGCCTTAAAATAATCCTTGGAGAAGGATTACCCTCAGCAGAACATCGTATGGAAACATTTTCTCCTTCTCGAACTGTGGTAGAAGGTTCAATGGAGAGTTCTGTAATGTCTGGAGCACCTGCATGACAAAAGAAAATGCTTTTATACTAATGCAAAACTACTAAAGATGGGGAGGGGTTTAAGAAAGCAGGAATTGTTTGCCCAAGGATCTGCTTATTTGGGTTTGGTCCCAGGCTCCATCTGAGAATTTTGGCTCTACTGAAAAAGGATCAATAATAATACTAATAGTACCAATAATACGAATAATACAATACTAACACTGATACTGATACCAATACTAATAATGTCCCAAATTGATTTACTATTAAATAACTACTAAATTTGCTACTAATGACTAAAACTACAAGTTCAAAGAAAGAGACCATGATGTCCCTGTGAAACTGCTATCTACATTAGCAAAGAACAGTATACCCCACATCACCACTTTCTCAGATTCTTTTATCACTTTTGAGTATTGCACTGTAGGAAGTGAAAGTAGTATGTCTGTACAACAGCAGCACAGAAAGTATTAGTTGAAAATGAAGCATAGAAATGAAAAGCATAGCCTATGAAGAGCAGCAGTACATTGAAAGCTAACTCCTGAATACATCACAAGGAATGCCCCAGTCATGTCTTAATTTTCAGTGTTTCAGCATCCTCCAACCCAACAGACAGCTGGGTACTAGGTAATACAGGTTTAATTCAAGCAGACTTGTACCTTGTATAACTAAGTCCAGAGTTGCTTTCTCTGTTTTATTTGTTACCAGATTAGTCACTTCACAGATGTACAGTCCTGAGTCATTGAAATGGGCATCAGGAATAGAAAGGACATTGTTTTTTGTCAGAAGCTGAATGCTTTCATCAGCCAGATGTTTTCTCCAAACTATCTGTGCTGGTGGATTACTCTCAGTCACACAAGTGAGGTTCAGAGTGTCTCCCTCCATTGGCCAGTTGCCTGGAGATGCAGTAATGACAGTATTTTGCGGGCCAACTGGAAGAGAACAAAAGAGAGAAGGTCAGTAAGTGAACAAAGAATGGCATGTACATCTTTTACACTAGCTTCTCTGGAGGTACACTGCACACAATACCAAGAATACATGAATCATGTTTATTCCAGTAACACAGTGGAACAGTTTTTCCAGGCTTGGTAAGACATTTAGCTTGCAGCTTTGAAAGCTAAGCTAGACCAAATGTATACAAATTATTATTAGTTTTTTATTCTTCCATTTGTCCCATTGTTCAGGACTATAAACTTGTAACTGCTAAGCATAATATGGCAATTTTAATAACATGCATCTGCCAGTTTTCTTCTGGCCACCACTTTCTGAATGAACACCAGTGCCCAACGTAGGCATTGCCTAACTTCTATCATGAACAACAGTGGTTATTTAATGACTCAGTGACTGTTACTGTATACAACAGAATTGAACGTACGTCATAAATAAGCGCAGATTATAAATTTTTTATAGCACACACTTTGGAAACCCAATCCATGAAATTTAACATTAAACAGGAATTGGTGTGAAAAGCCTAGAATGAAAATGCTTACAGTTTGCAGTCAGTTTCTCAGAAGTTACTCTTTCTTTGGGTTCAAAGTCCATATTAGGAATTGGTAACTTCGCCACACAGGTAATCTCTTTCCCTATATCTTCAACTGTGGGATTAAATGAATATGTGACAGTTTTGTTCTCTGTATTTGTGCTTTCATCTTCATAAAAGTTTTTCTCATGAAGAACATGATCCTCTTTCTTTAGGAGAACTTCCAGGTAATGAGAAGGATACACATCCAGAATTTTACAGGTGACAGTGACTGGCTCTGCAGCAGCTAAAGATGGGCTGATCTCAATGACAGGATCTCTGGGAAAAGCTAAAAGAATAAAATCCATTTCTTTAGTCTAGCAGAGATGAGCTCTAGGGTCAACACAAGAGCAACATCCAGACACCAAACATCTTGAGTTTAGAGACATTCAGAACATGACACTGCACCAACTTTATTTAATCAGACATTATTCATATCTTCATATGAAGGCATAGAGGTCTTTTATAAGCAATTCATACACTAACAGGAATTATACTTGTACCATTGTTGAAATATGATCACAAATGATCTAATAAAATCTAGCAAGGCACCTAGAGAGTGGTACAGCTGACTAAATACAGGCATCCAGAGCAATCCATACACTGGGGCTATCTTGTTTTCTGTGTATTTTAGGCAACAGAACCATTCCCCTGCAGACTGCAAATGCTTTGATTCTTTATTTTTTTCCAGCTCTACAAATATTTAGATCAGTACACACAACCTTCAGAGCAGAAAGCTAAGCAGAAAGGGGCTGAGAAAGCATCCTGAAGAGACAGATAAAGGAATCTTACAAGGAATACATGTTGAACTACAGCAGACCCATTATCCCAGCATTATCAGTTAACTACCAACCACCATACCTAAAACCACTTCTTGATTTGGCACAAATGTGTACTGCTTAAAGAGAATTTTACATTTTTACTTACAGTAAATTTCAACTTTGACACTCTTCTCTTTTTTCTCTTTCTCACCACAGAAGACAGTACACAGATAGTCATGAGAATTCACAGTGCTAACCGGATTCATAGTCAAGGTAGAGTATGTCCTATAATTATTCACTGTTCCTCCAAGGGGGTTGTCCATCTGGGTTCTCCAGGAAAATCTTGGCGATGCACAGCCAGTAGTATTGCAGGTGAGTTTGAGTGTTTCTCCAATCTGTTTAACAATTCTGTTAGCAGGTATAATCTCCATTTCAAAAGCTTTAACTGCAATAGAGAGAACAGACATGAACTCAGCAGCAGGTGGAGGCTAAACTAACAAAGCTTATGCAGCGGTTTACATCTCCAAAATTTCCCATAAACACTGTTATTTTTGTCAAAGATAACAGAGACTTTAACAGGCAGTTCTCATGTATAAAATAGTGTAAACCCAACTCTGTCAGTGAAAATAAATGCACTGGCACAATATAACATTTTTTGTCAAGTGGATCTGGTTCCAAACCTGTAACATTTGAGGTAAGGAGTGGCAAGTAAGATAGCAAGGACAACTGCAGAGTAGCTTTCAACAGGACATTCAGTACCAAACTTGACTGACGCTGTCAGGTATGACAGTAAAAATCAAACACACACTGATATACTGCAGTTGTCTCCTAGACAGTCTTTTAGCAAACTCAGTAAGAAAATGACTGTGTCATTACAGAGTACAGATAAAGCTGACTGAAAATGTCAAAAAAAGCTTCCTGACATTTTGACAGAACTACTTAATTGCCAGTTGTGTTCACTGAGATGGAAAAGTAACTGGAACAAAGAGAAATAAAGATCTAACAGTAAACCGTGGTCAGTTTACACCTAATAAAGTCAAATAACACACACCAACTTACCGGTCATGAACACATACAAAATTATTAGCACAGCTTGGCTTGTTCTTCCCATCTCTTTTAACATTCGTAATTGCTGTTACTAGGTGAAGAAAGTAAATTCAAAAGCTTTGGCTTCTGTTCTCCGTGGAGAAGCACAGTGAGATCCTGCCCTTCCGCACCAGTTCACGAGCATAGCTCCAGCGTGCTCTTTATAGAGGCTCTGGTCGAGGTGGAGTGGGAAATCCCCGGACGGGGGAATTCGGCGCAGGCCGGATCCACGCCGGGCGGCGCCCTCTGCTGCTTTCTGCAGTGAGCTATTGGAAGCCAGGAAAGCAAGGAGTACTAACACTTCCCATTGTGCACAAAAAGGGCAAGATCCGATCCTGCAAACAACTGATAAAATGAAAGAATGGGGGTAATTCCAAGCAACCGAATGGCTCTATATCTCAGATGGAAAAGTTGTTCAAGTTTGCTTTCAGTGTAAATATTTTTGTAGGAGTGAGTCTTGAGAATACTTCTAACAATACTCAGTTCTGTATAACGTTACCCAGCTCAGTATTCCCCTTGAAAACTGCACTACCAGTTCAAGAGATAATGTTACTCCCATTCCTAAGTGTAAAAATGAAGAAATAAGTCAGACAACAGAAGTCTGGAGCTCCAACTCAATCAGCTTGATTCAGGTTCATTTTTTTTGGATTAACTGAGTGAACTAATCTTCCCAATTCTGCTTTAAAAATGCCTCTAAAATGTCCATCTTTCAAGATGCTACTTGTATGCATTACATCACTGATATGCCTCTCAGTTCTCTTATGTCCTGTTTATGTACAACTGAAGAATACCAGTTTATAATACAACTCTGGGATTATTTTCAGTGTTTGGTTTTCAGTGGGTATGTGAATCAAGACTGGAATCTTTCTGAGGGCAACTATTACTGGCTAATATAGCAACAGTGTTATGAATAAAGTAAAGTTACATTTTCAATGTTTAATTTTCAATTGGGAAATGCTATGAACACAAAGAACAGATGAAGGTTTCCAGATCTCAACTGTTTATTTATTCAACTGCTTGAGTAATTTGTATTGGTCAGTTATGAATCCCTGAATAAAAGCAGCAAGAGATTCAAAACTAAGCATATATGTTATTTTAAAATGTCTCTGGGAAATTGTTTGGTAGGTACTAGTTTGGTCATTTGATGCCTGTGAAATATTGTCCTCATATAGTATCTTTTACAAACAGCACAGATTTAATGTCTAATAAATGAGTAATAACTTGAAAAAATAAAAGCTGAAGTAACAATGCTGTAGATGCTAAAGAAATGTCATTGCTGAAACCTGGCACCACATTAACATGATGCTTTTTGAGTCAAGCAGATTTTACATTTAATAACCTAATGCTAGCCACAAAACACCATGTTCAGGTGGGAGTAGCATGAGAGGATGTAAAGCTTCTGCTGGCCTAGAGTCAGTGTGTCTTCTTCTATTTTTTAATGCTTTTCCCTGGCAGCATCTGCCCCTACATTTGCATCCTTACCAAAGGGCAGCTGGACAGTACAAGCTGCTACAGAAACACATGAGGTTAAGAGAAGCAGCATCAACCACTTGTTCATATACTTCTCAGAAACTCATAAACTTAAAAGGGATGTAATGACTCTAGGAAGATACAAACTGTGCTCTCAGGCAGAAAGCATGTCTTCAAAATAATAATGATTTGTAAGAACAGCAGTGTTCAGAAAGATGAAAAAATAAACAAGACAAGCCAAGAATTACCCAGAAGACAATAAACCAGAGCCATCTGAAGCACCTAGCAATGCCTTACCAAAAGTCTCTAAAGTTGATGTTCACTGGAACTTCCAGTGGACTCTCCCATAATATATTATTTCTATTATCTTTATCATTGTTTTTATTAGAGGAGGAGGGGGGGAATTAAAAACAATGTCGAAGTGTCAGGAAATGTACTGCTATCAAATCCAGAAATCCAAAATCTATCCGGAGGAGGTAACAACATCTACAGAGTTCTTTCTTTTCCCTGGAATGGCTTTTGGTGAAGAAGAATGTACTCTCTTAGTTAAGTTGCGAATACAGACTCTTTAACCATGGGCAGGCAGAAGCGAGAAACGAAACTCTTCTGCCTGACTGCTGGATAATCATAGGCTAAGCTGAATGGGAAAAGGCAAAATTTCCCTGTTTCTGGGAAATCAGTTTCTAGACACAAAAAGATATAAATATAGGAGGCCATATCCGCATGCTGGAAAAACTGTAATCAAGCCCTTCATCAGATAACAGGAAAAAACTCTGAGCCAGCTCTCAGTAAAACTAAACTGGGCAGCTGCCATTAACTTTACTGGAGTTGGATCCTTACCAGAGGGACTATGACACTGAGTGACAGATAAATTTAACTCAGACACTACAGGTGAGAGCAGGGTTAGCCAAGAAATATCATTAAAGGAAGTACAGATCTGACAAAGAAATGAAACAAATTTCTTAAAACTTATTCTTTACCCAACTTCAAATGTGAGCCTTCTGTGAATTTTAAACAGAACATATGCTTTACTGTTGCTCCTACTATCCTCTGCATCAGCTTGCAAACAGAATGGCTATCAAGCTTGCTTATTTCCAGAACAGGCTGTCCTGTCTAGGGATCAGCAACTGACCTCAAGAATTCACACAATCAAGCTTATTATTCAAATTGCACAAAGGAGGACGCTGGGGATAAGCCCAGAGGATGCACCTAGATTCACAGTGAGATCAAGTGTCATAGAATCAACTGGAAGAAAAACCTGACACATGCAGAGCATAATGAAGACTGGAATGTAACAAGTATTACAAAAATATCTCTAAAGGCAAAAGAGATTAAAAGAATGAAGCACTGGGATGTAAATATGTTTTTTAATACATCTAGTAATCAAGAGTCTTTTCTCAGGCTTTGTTGGACAAATAAAGAGAAGACAATTGTGTCTCAGAAGGGAGTTGGAAATACTGAACACGTCATTTTTGGCCTGGCATCAGAAAGTACAAATGTCCTTCAGGAAACTGAAACTTACTTCAGACTTCTTTTGGAATGTAAGAACAGAAACCCATTTCAGAATTGTGTTCAGCTTTTCCTTTAATCCATACTTCTTCAACCGTGCTAAATACCTATATGATGAACTTCACTTAATTTCCTCTAGCCAAGAGATAAAAACTCTCTCTGACCAAAATGCAACATGTTCATTATCCAGCATTTCTAAACCTCTTCTTAACTATTCTATGATTTTATGATTTTTAATGTACTGCACTGTCTCAGGGAGGCTATGAGAGGAAGCTGAAAGGCTAACCCTCAAGCAGAATTTGGCCTCTTCAAACCTGCGCCACTGGTTTTGTGATTTATGGCCTACGGAGAAGAGGTCAGCAATAAAATACTCCATGGCACTCCATCCCAATAGCTGTAATCTAGAGCCAACACTTAGGATTTCTGCTAAAAACATCCAGTGTTGGAATAATAACTTCTATATAGGGCCCCAACACAGAAACACATGCAACATGTTCACTGTTAAGCATCTTTGTCCCATGAGCTTGAGAGGGCAGAATCCTTCAGTGGAGGGCCTGGCATTCAGGTGAGAAGATGCAGCTAAGTCTGACTCAACAATTCTTCAGCCTCAGATCATAGAGGTATTACAGCAAGTTCATGCTTAGATTCCCCATTCAAACAGCAGCCCTCACCCATCTCACAAAAGATCTCCTTGGGATGTGCACTGGATGTCTGAGTATGAGAAAGCCTCTCACAGAGTTTCTGATGCCTTATGGAAGCAGCTGGGATGAAGAGCTTTCAAACTATGCAAAGAGTGTCTGATACCTCCACAGTATGATCATGCCTAAAGAATAAAAGCAAGAGGAATATGCTGTAACTCAAATGAGAACTACTTTTGCAGGCAAAAACATATCTGCATCAACAAGGAAAGAATTCCCTTCAGGCACCACATCCAAGGGAACACCTTTAGTATGGTCATATCATATGATCAAGTAACTGAAAAACCATGTACCTGGAGGGTATGTATGAGTACTGCTGACTATATGGCTTACACAGCAGATAATGATCTGACAGATGCCAAATCTTTAATTCTCAGCACCTCAGTAGCCTGCTATATGGGTCATATTCTGTCTTGCCTTTCCCAGTGCCTACTGGCTTTTTGGTTCCCAAAGCTTTCCTGACCCTTTGGTTTCCTTAACTCCCTCCACCTTCTTTCTCATCACCTGACAATAACACAACATCTGTATAGCCCCCAAAAGGGGGAGGAGAGCATCACTGACTCCCTATAATTTTCATCTCCAGATGGGAAAGATGAGCTCTACCTGCAGATCTATTTAAAGGGTTGTGTCTGTTTCAGGAATTGTAACTTTGTTCCCAGCTACAAAAAGAACACCAACGCATTACCCTGTAGCTCACATCACACCTTACAATTGTACTCCACATCTAACTTGTCATCTACTGAAAAAAGGGAAAAAAGAAGCAACTTAAGAAAGTTTTATCATCTGCTTCTTTCCCTTTTCAGGAATTTCTGAAATACTGAATATAAAAATAAATACATCTACTTCCTTCATGATTTTTCTCAGGCACCAGCTCCTATGACACTTCCTGTCTGGTGGGTCTGCAGGCATCCAGAATCCACAAAAGATGTCAGATAAAACAATACTGAAGTATGATAAGTGGCACAGACTACAAAATAGCTAATTCCTTGCATGTTTTTTTTTCTATTCAGAGGCATTGCCTATTTCACTTCACAGAAAGGAATGAATAAAAGCCATTAGAGAAAAAAGTCCCTACTTTTTATCTTAGTCTCTTGTTGCTGGCAAAAAAACAAGCTCTGGAAATTCCAAACCTTATTTCTAAAAAAAAAAAAAAAAAAAAAAGTGTTATTTTAGTGATGCTGGGTATAAAAGTGAACAGCCTTTTAATTCACATACCTACAGTAGTTCCCAGTACCATACTGTGAGTCAGACTTCTTTAGGTTGGGTAGCTGAGCTTCTACTGTTTTCGCATTGACAAAAGTTTCCCTTTTGAAACATCCTCCAGTGTATATTAAGAGCCAAATTCAAATACGAGTATTCAAAATCTGTTTGGGAATTTTGAAATGAGAGCTCAGATCTGCTTTTATTTTGAGCCAAATATCTTGAAATGCATCAAAGTCACTTTTCCCTCACTGGAATTACAGCTTCTTAGACAAAACTCCTTCAAAATGGTCAGAAAAAAAGAAATAATGTGAGCTTTGGGTCAAAGCACAGATGCTGATTAGGACCTGGGATACAGCAAGATTAAGTCAACTGAAAACATTTACCAATGAACATGAACAAGTTTCTTGATTCGCCCAACACTCTACATGAAATTTCCATACCACTAAATATTTCTGTACCCCTCATTAAGACCAGCATTTCACATCATCAGATGAAGGTAATCAAGAAAAGGATGTAGATTTTTTTTTACCAAGCTCTGTTATTACTCACCAGCATCTGCTCTCCAAGGCACTTAGAGATCCTTGATTATGGGAAAATGGAGATCCGCCACCTCCCTGTTTCACAGCTCCTTCCTGTTCTTCAGTCGTCAGGTACATGCATGTCCCTACGGACACAGAAAGACAAAGTGAAATGATGACAGCAAGGTGTGTAACATACCATTCCAGCTGGAACAAATGCAGAACTTGGATTCCCCTAAACAAACTACTGCTAACTGCACTGATACCAATTGATCATCCTTCAACTTGTCAATCACTGACTATATTCTTCATTCTCTTACAATGGTTCCTATTCTGAAGAGCTGTGTTCAGCTGTAGAGATGTCATTTTTGCTGTGCTGCATGATATCAATGCAATCTTTGTAGTCCCACAGACTGGCTCACTAACAGTTAGAAATATTACACAGGTATCAGAAAGGAATTAAATCACTGTATGATTAAAGAATCATAATTTTAAAATCTTCCATGTGGGTGAGGATTACAGGGATTGCTCAATTTCTATTTTTTTCTTTAATTTTGGGGGGGTTAAAACACATAAGGAAATTTTTCTTTTATATAGATATTGTCAGTTTTCAGTCTCTGGAAGCAGACTGAAAGTTCTAAAGAAAATGACCCTTCAAACAGAAAAGAAGGCATGAACTGATTTTTACTTCCACCAAGCCAAAATGACAAGTACCCAGGAGAAAGCATTTTGCAGTAGCAAAATATGTGTGTTTGTGTGCCTGTACATATAATAGCAAAGTAAGTAACACTTCAAGCCAGCTGCAAGTCTGTTTAGGATCTGGCACCTTTTGTTTTCTTTGGAATGTGCTCTTCCCTAAATCAACAACATGCTGTTTTGTTACTTGGACTATTTCTCTCTTCCATGTGTTCCTCACAAAGTATCATCTTAACTACTTGCTTTGTTAACACTTTGACGGCAGGAATATACTACTATAGGAGTAGCTAAGTGATAAAACCCATGAATTTTTCTAGACAAGCAAAGGTAAGAAAGATGTGAGTTGCTGGGATTGATTTCCCTCTTCAAGACAATTACTTGGCTAGGCATCAAAGGCCTAGTCCTTGTTGTCTGATAGAGACAATTGATCAAGAATGACTCTCATAGCTGTGTCACCCTTTATCATAGCCCATGTTACCCTCTAGTGATAAGAGAGGCAACCTGAAAAATGTGACCCGTGTTTGCAATTGCTGTTAGGCAGGACAAAGATCTGTGTTGAATTACTTTGAGAAACATCTGACTTTCACCATTCCCATGATTCTTAGACAAGGATCCCCCCAGAAATTGCCCAGAATTATATGTAAATACCAATTCACGAGGAACAGATGGTTTAATGAGCCTTTAGGTTGCAAAATTTTGCCTCCATTCATTTCATTTCTGACTATAATTAGAACCACATTAATGATCACTAGTACCACATCATTAGTACCTCTCTTCCAACAGCTCAGCTACAGACAGTTGCTCTACCCACATAGTTCTCTGGCTGAGGGTTTCTCCCTGCTGAGTGGAATCAGTACTGACTGGGTCACACGACCATGTGAAAGCAGCTACTATGAGGGCTTTCACTTGGAAGCCTGGTCATCCTAATGGGAAACAAAACATTTCTGTGCAGCACACACGACACATAAATGCTGCATATGTGATGTTGAATCCTTTTGTGGATCAAGGACAAAATCCAGTTAAGTTCTGAGGTAGGTTCATGAGCTTGAAATTAATCTTACCTCTGTAATGGCTTTCTGTATTCAGGATATCAAGTAGCATGGTGACTTGGTATCTGCAAGACCATCAGGCGCAGGAATTTCAAGGGCGAATACAGTAAGATTTCGAGCAAATTATCTCACAATCAGTTTGCTAGATTATTTGAATGAATACAATACTATTATCTCACACAGAAGACAAATACTCTCTAAGATTTCTGTATTATTGATTTAAAGTGATACAGAACTATTGACCTTTAAATGATTTATTCTTACATTTTATGACACTGATTTATCTGCTATGGTGCCAAGATCCAGGTGGTGATTTTGTTTTTCTTGCGCTTTCAGGTTTCCTGTGCCATGACTGTATTGAATTCTGTGGTATGAAGAGATGCTCATTCCACCTGTAAGGTCAGCATATGGATCCTGCTGTAGTTTATGGCTTCAGAAAATATGTTTGTACACTGTAAATATATTGTATGAACAAATTAGGATCTCAGACAATTTAAGAACAATTGTTTCTCTTTATCCTGCATATTGTATTTATTAATTGAAAAGGGTTTTTTTTAATTTATTTTGATATGCAATTTATTAATTGGAAAATTAAGGTTAGAAAGTAAGCAGTGTTTTTAAAAACCCATAGCTTCCCAATGGAAATTAATCTGCACTATTTAGTAGTGCTTATTAGATCGTCATATTATTATTTAATACAAGTAACCACACTGCTTTCTAAGTTATCAAAAAGGTTGGACAGTACACTTAAGAAAGACGATTAGTCTGAAGATGTAGGTTATTTTAAACATGCATGAATGACGAGTTGGCAATTTTGTATAACATTCTGTGTGAAGTTGTTAGTTTCATTTTTGTGAATGATCTGTAAACTTACCTTGATTTTTTATTTTCTTACTCTTCTTTATCAAATTTGATGTTTCAATGAATGCATTCCATACTATGGTATTGGTCTATTTTCATCAGGATTTGTGTTGTACAACATGGCACTTAAGACTCACTTTATCCTTCCAATCTGTTTTTATTAGCCCAAAACTCAGACAACCAAGTTCAGTGCTTTGACTAACAGACACAATTATCTACTGGACTTGACTGTGAACAGCACTTTCCGGGCACCCAGCAAACCTCTATGAATAACTGGAAATCCTGGCAGGATCTAATTAAATGAACTAGGACATAAAGCCAAGCAAGATGTTACTTGTAATTTCTTGGTAATCTCATAATAATCAAGTTCTGTCCATTGTAAAAATGTCATAGCTACTCTTTAAGGTCACTGAAGGCGAAACACATTGGAACCCTAACTTAATATGTCAGAGAGACCTTCCAGTTTTATCTTGTCTGTAATTGCTTGCTGCATCTTAAAAGAGAAATGTCTACATTATTCAGAGAGCTCCCTCAAGTACATGGAATGTCAAGAGCCTGGAGTGAAAGTGAGTAGAGCCTGCATTGTCACATCAGGGTTTACAACACACAGAAGTGTTCAGAAATAGTAAGAGCAGCTTTCTGCTTCCCAGCTGAACACACAGTTCAGTTCTCAGGAGCCCAAGGAAGCTTTAAATTCTTGCTGTTAAAGAGGAATGAAATCTACCCTTCCTGCCAATGTTATAGTGCTTTACATAGAGATAAGTTACACAGTCTCTTCTATGAGCAGTTTACCACCCAACTGGGAAATTTACTACTCAGTCTATGCATAAATGCCAGCTACTGCCATGAACTTCAAAAAATTTCCAGGATCCACACAGTGAGAGGCAATTTGAAAGAACAGTGAAAAAATTCTTACAAACACCGTAAGTTCTTTTTACTTACAACCTTCCCTGACAAATCCCAGCTTCTGTTCAGAAATCACAGTTGCTCCAGAACCACAATAAATAATGCAAATAGAAAAAAAGAACAAAAAACAGAAGAAAAAAAAGGAAAACAGGAAATGGATATTAAGGAAAAAGCTCTTCTGGAAACATCAATAAACAGTCTTAAGTATTTCATCCATTTTAGGAAAAATGTTTTGTCTTCTCAAGTAGAAGTAGTTCAAATGCCAGGACGAACGGTGCCCCACATGCAGTTCAGATAAAAGAATGTATTATAGAGAATATTCTTATTCCCTTATTCTTGTTTTCATGCATTATAAAACACATGATATGTTTTGGGTTAGAGCTTCCTTTTTTTTAATCTTCTTTTTTATCTTCCTACACCCGAAGAAACTTCTTTCATCCATAAATTCTGCTGCTGCTCTTTCTCCCTTACATTTAGAACTATTTTCTTGTGACCTTCTCCATCATATATTAAAAAAAAAATGCAAATCTACATCAAAACTTTTGACATAAAGGTCTGCTTTTGGAGGAGAAAGTTTTTTACAGTTAATTCAGTATTCCCCTGAATCTTTGTAAGAATCATGGAAAGGAGATAGAGATGGCATTATCTACACTCTGACCATCACTGAGGTTTTGGTTTATCAAACTTAGATTTTTTATCAGAATATATAAACAGCTGCAGTGGATCAGTCCAAATTTTACTGACCCAAAATCCCATCTCTGACACTGGCTAAAAGCAGAGGGAAAGATAAAAGCTTGATAATGGGGGAAGCACATGTGATCCAGTTACTACACAGGGCTTACAGACAGATGGTCTCTATGCATTTAGTCTGTGCTTTTGAGAGCATAATTCAATATAAGAAAAATCCTATGAGCAAGGGGAAAGAAATGTGAGAAATGTCTAAGAGATCAGGCAATCAAAGCAGCCCGTGAAAATCTTATCTTAAACAGTGCAGAAAAATAGAAATTAATAGTACTACTATTAATAGTAGCACTATTACTATTAATAGTACTACTAGTCTCACCTCTGTGCCTGGCAAAATCTTGGAGCAGATTCTCCTGGAAGGCATGTTAAGGAAAAAACAATAGGGTGCCTGGTGACAGCCAGCATGGCTTCACTAAGGGGAAATCTTGCCTGACTAATCTGGTGGCCTTCTGTGATGGGGCTATGGAACTGATGGATAGGGTTAGAGCAGTTGATGTCATCTACCTGGACTTGTGCAAAGCGTTCAACACTGTCCCACAAGGCATCCTTGTCTCTAAGTTGGAGAGACATCAATTTGATGGATGGACCACTCGGTGGATAAAGAACTGGCTGGATGGCCACACGCAAAGAGTTGCGGTCAATGGCTCAATGTCCAGCTGGAGACCAGTAATGAGTGGCATCCCTCAGGGGTCAGCGTTGGGACCGGTCTTGTTTAACATCTTTGCCAGTGACATGGAAGTGGGATTGAGTGCGCCCTCAGCACGTTTGCTGATAACACCAAGCTGTGTGGTTTGGTTGATACCCTGGAGGGAAGGAATGCCATCCAGAGGGACCTTGACACGTTTGTGAGGTGGGCTGATGCCAACCTTATGAAGTTTAACCATTACAAGTGCAAGGTCCTACACCTGGGACAGAGCAATCTCAGGCACAGCTACAGGTTGGGCAGAGAAGAGAACCAGAGCAGCCCTGTGGATAAGGACTTGGGGGTGTTGGTTGATTAGAAAATGAACATGAGCCGGCTTCAGTGTGCACTTGCAGCCCAGAAAGCCAACCGTATTCTGGGCTGCATCAAAAGGAGCGTGACCAGCAGGTCGAAGGAGGTGATCCTTCCCCTTTACTCCACTCTCATGAGACCTCACTTGGAGTGTTGTGTGCAGTTCTGGTGTGCTCAACATAAAAAGGACATGGAACTGCTGGAACAAGTCCAGAAAAGGGCCATGAGGAGGATGAGGGGACTGGAGCACCTCCCGCATGAAGATAGGCTGAGAAAGTTTGGGCTGTTCAGCCTGGAGAAGAGAAGGCTGCGTGGAGACCTCATAGCAGCCTTCCAGTATCTGAAGGGGGCCTATAAGGATGCTGGGGATGGACTCTTCATTAGGGACTGTAGTGATAGGACAAGGGGTAACAGGTTCAAACTTAAACAGGGGAAGTTTAGACTGGATATAAGGAAGAAGTTCTTTTAGATTGGAGATAAGGAAGAAGTTCTTTGCTGTAAGGGTGGTGAGGCACTGGAATGGGTTGCCCAAGGAAGTTGTGAATGCTTCATCCCTGGAGGTGCTCAAGCCAAGGCTGGACAGAGCCTTGGGTGAGATGGTTTAGTGTGAGGTGTCCCTTAGCATGATGGGGGGGTGAAACTGAAAGAGCTTAAGGTCCTTTCCAACACTAAGTATTCTATGATTCTATGATTCTACTTATCACTAGTTCATTCAGAACTCAGGAATCACCTGCTCTATTCTGCCACTCTAAACCCAGCTCTGCTGCTCTTCCTCCATGCACCTGCAGAACAATCTCAGTCATTCTTGAACTTTATCAAGTGAGCTCTTCTGAGCATCCCAGTTTGGCACAGAGACTCTGCCAAACTCTGGCATTGCCAAACTGCTCTTGCCGCCTGCCAGCTGCTGCCAGTGTGTCACTCTCAGGCCACCTCATGGTCCTGGTACCACAGTTTGGCTGCCTCTGCTGTGTGGCAGCTTATCCACCTGCTGACTTTGCATTACATGCTGCTACAAAGGTGCCTGCTGGCATCCACTTCAAAAAGTAAGATTTCCCTACGTTAATCATGTCACCGCCTTACTTAGGATTTCATTCTGGGCTAATCTAAACCCCAATGGACTCAAATAGATACTCTTCTAGAGATACCATTAGACTTTGCATGGGCCCCTTCAGCTGCGTAGTGCCTTACTGTTTGATTTCTTAACACTGAAACATTCGCTACCACTGAAAACTGGAATGACTGAAAGACTGAAATGCAACTTTGCTGCCAAAGATCTGTGTAACTGAGGAAAGTAACTCTTTAGGACTTTCTAGGAGACCTGGGCAGCTCAACCCAGGACCAAGCACAAAGTATGCCTGTAGCTCAGAAGGCTGTCTTTGCCATAGTACAGAACCTTGCAAACTTTATCACAAAGAATAAACATCTTTATCTAAAGTGTAAAAGTTGCAATAAACTTGAAAATCCATGTCAAAACTGATTTCAAAATACAAAGAGGTTTCTAAAAGAAACATACGAAGAATTAAATCTCTAATGCTTATAGTCAAAATCACTTTATTTTCTGATGCGTGTCTTTCTATTCTCCTCTCAGGAGAAAATTGGCATTTACCATTTTAGTGACATCTATTATCGCTCTTGAAATATTTCTCAATTTTAGCAGAATATTCTCCACCTTCTCCAAATACTTGAGCGATGAATCCTTTCTATGGCTTGAGGTCTTTTAAAAATCCCACTGTCACACAGGGGATAAAGAAAGAAACAGGATATCCAAGTAAAATATACAAAAATAGGAAGAAGTTTGTTTATGAAGTAGCAACCAGAGTCCTGACATATACAATATTCTCATTGTTGTTTCCTTTGCCATAAGTTTTCTGACCCTTCTGTTTTGTTTTTCTGGTTGATTTATTCATCAGCTTTTTCTATCACTATGGCAAAGGCAAATATCCTTTGGAAGGAAGACCATCTTCCCTCCTCCAGATTTCCTCCAGGACAGAGAAGAAAGAACATCAATTTATTGTCCTGACAAAGTTGGCCACCTGGACCTATTATTCTCAGGCCAGAAGTGCAAGACTACAGTGTACTCTGGCAAAACCTGCCTGAGGAATAGATCATTTGCCACATCAGCAGCATTTACTAGTGGTCCCTTGTCTAACCCAAAGCAGTAGTCAACAGCGGGTACTTCAGCGGAAGGCAAAGACTGGCCAAGTTCCTCATACAGTGTTTTAAATAATTTCCTTATTTGCACACAGTATTATGTTCCCTTACTTGAGGTATTACTTCCTTCTTTAGCTTGGCTTTTTCCTGCTTCAACAGTGAAAAAACACAGAACTTTTTAAAAGTCTAAACCCATGCAGAATGAGCAATACACACACACACAGTGGTAAATATCTAAGCATATACGTTTGTAGAAAATACCAGCATCTTATATCTGAAAACAGCAAGAAACTTCCTGAAAGTCTCCCAACTAAAAAGTATCATTTAATCAGACAGTATCAGTACCAGAAATCAAAACCTACTTAATTCAAGGAAATGTGAAACATTTGACTGGAAGTGAGAGGATTTCTCAGTTATCAAAGCACGGTGCTTGCTATTCTTCAGATAACAGAAGTAATCTTCCTCATTTCACATGATACTTATCACATGGAATTGCCTGTATTAAGGCTGTGAGCTTAATATTTGAGCTTTAATCAAAGTAAATTAGAGACAGAAGAAAAAATGGAAAAAGAATGTAAAAAAAAAAGAGGAACTGAAGGTTTATGATGGTCTGAAAATTAAAATCACTGCCATGCAAACCCCATTTTTAATGTTTATTTTTTAATACATTCCTCCTAGCTGTAGTACTCAGACCAGTAACTGTGTGAGCTGGCATATGGACACCTACAGATATCCTGCAGATACCCTACATTTAGGTGTTTATATCTGCAGTTTAACCCCATCCTGTTATGTCTCTTTGAAAGGATATACTTTCCCAGTTATAGCTTAAAACTCCTTATAACACAAAACCTTATGGCCTGTAGCAATAGTAGAAAAATGTTGTGTTACATGAAACATATGCAAATACACTGACATAGTAAGTTTTTAATTTCTGAGTTGCATATATACTAAATAATTGCATGCAAATGAGAAAATACACATCTGTTTCTCCATATAATTTCTTTTAGAGTAAGTTTTTACTTAGTGATTTATGTGTATACTGCAGATGACTACTGAAAGTATCTTCTATAAACTACATAAAATACAAATCATTTGTTTCCTAGTGCCACAAGGAATGCTGTATCTGTATTTATTTTTTCAGTAAAAAGAAACTCCACACCAAGAAGAGAAACTCACCTCATCTCAACAATGCACTCTGCATAAGACAACTCCATTCTGCATAAAACAAGGAATTTATCTCAGATTTACTGAAATTTATGTTAATTTATAATTCTTTGTCTCACTTTTCTGATGAATGCCATTAGCATCAGGTGGTTTGTAGGTGTACAAATGGAGGTCATGGATTAGTGTTTCTGATGGAAAATGCTCTTTGACTTCGTCTAACAAGCTCAGAGGAAATGCATGCTCCTGTTTAAACTCGGATGCAAAATACTCACTGTGAATGAACAACACAGGAAAGGTAAAGATATAACCACAGTATTAAAGGGAGAGAAAATAACATGACATTCCAAGAAAAGAATGCTTTACAATGAGGGTCGTAAAACACTGGCACAGGTTGCCCAAAGAGGTGGTGGATGCACAGGCCAGAATAGATGTGGTTCTGGGCAACCTGATCTAGTTGAAGATGCCCCTGCTCATTGCAGGGTTTGGACTGGATGAGCTTTGAAGGTCCCTTCCAACCCAAACCATTCCGTGATTCTATGAAGTTCTGTGGCAATCCTTACAGACGACTCAAATGCTGAACCAGTGTATCCACATGTTGAATTATGTCAATCTTCAGAAGTACTGTAATCTCTGCAGAAGTACTGTATTATCTGCAGGGCACATACAGACCCTATAGAAGCAAATAATGCAACTCAACCTCAATTTTAGTTTTCTTTAGAAAACATCTGGAAAACATTTTCAGTATACAAAAGATAGTATTTCACCTATATCTTGTTTGGATTTTGACACAATTGTCATGTTTGCTCACCAGCAGAACACAGAAGTCATCCCCTCAATGCAGGTACACAATTGGTTTTGCTATCCTTCTGTGTAATACATTCTATTCCTTATCTTATTATTACAGGTATTTTGAGTTGACACTTGAGTCACATTTCTATAAGTGTGCATCCAGCACTGTTCTGTAGTAAAGCATCAGATTTATTATTATTAATCCAAACATTCATGAGATGTTCTTCACATGGGCCCTGTAAATCTTGCCACTAATCAGGCACTACAAAGTTCTTTACTTGCAGTAACTTCAAAAACCATTGGCAAGGATTATCACCAGTCATTGAATTTTGATTCTTTTGGACCATTTCAAAGAGGATGGAGCCTTGTCTTCCTTTGGAAGTACTTCAAAATTATGAATGACTGCCAAGACAAGCAGCCTTTGCTAGGAAAAGTAATGATCAAACAATGCAATAGGTCACTGGGAGTTTCCCTCAATTTTTTTATACACAACCTTTTGGGGAGCAGAGGGAGGGCCTTTTACTTGAAACAATAAAACCCAACTAAGTACTTTTTAAAATATATTTTAAAAGGAAAAATATTCTTAGGACAGTTGGAAACTAAATCCTGTTGTGTAGCACAGGGATGCTACAGTTTGTTCTCTGAATTCACAAACAGTTTTACTCTAACCAGCCTTGCTGTGTGTCCCTAATTGAATAAATATCTTCCTGCGCTAACACAGCTGGAGCAACAGTAGCAAAGAATGGCTCATTCCTCTGTTCCAGAGGACAGTCTTTGGGGAAGCTGTAAGTGGCTTATACCATGCTCCTGGATGAGCTCTAGACAATTCAGAATGAGCTGTGCCAGGTGAAATAACAAGCCGAAATAATGGTTTGGGTAAAATATATAGCCCATGGTAACAGGTAGGAGATGTTTTAATAAAGCATATGGTAACATTTATGTAGGTTGCAAGACCATATAGCTTCCAGTATACTTCATCCCATGCCATGGCATGTGGAATGGAGCAGTTTCTAACACGTTAGTTAGAAGACTGTTATGTTTAGGGGTAAGTCAACCGGCTATAATGCTACTTTTGCAATCAGGTTGTTTTTACACTACTTTTTACTGGCTCCGGGTACACATCAAGCCAGTTCCCAGATGAAGAATTTGAATCTTGGTTTTCAGTACAGATTTTAGGACCAATCATTTTTAGATTTCCTTCTTAATTCAGTCTTGCTTTTATACAGAGAGAACTGGCTCTATGATGAGAGTATGACAAAATTCCTCCCTCTGCTATGGTACCATTTCTATCGAGTATATTGCTAAAGGTAATTTCCAAGCTTTTGTTTCATTTTGTTTCATTTTGATGCCTGTTTGAAAGACAGTAAGAAGCAGTTAGTTGAGAACATCAGCAGAAGCTTAAAACTATAGAGGAAGCAAAGAGAAAAAAATTAAGAAAGATCCCTAAGTAAGGGTTACAGAAACAGGCATTTCACACAATTATATAAAAGAACAGTAGGTGCTTTATGAGTCCCCACCCTTAAACCAGTTTCCTGTTTTTCAAAACCTCAGTTCCAGATGCTAAATCCTAAAAGATTCACCTTCACGCAGCTCATCTCAGTCCCTATGCCCTGCTGGGAAATCTTCTCAATCACTGCAATTAAGCTTTCGTAGAGCTGTGAATTCTGTGCAAACTGACCACTGTGTATGTGCCACATCAGGACCTGATGTAAACTTACTAGAATTAGGGGCCTGTTTTCTCATTTTCACCACAGGGTGCCTCCTGTTTCTTAGGTGTTATAGTAATAAATAAGAGCCTTAAAAATACACATGAAAAAAAAGAGAAAACTGAACTACTGAACTAAACTAATTTCCTAGTTCTCAGCAAGGTTGCTCATTCAGCTATAGGGTTAGCTTTAGACTTTAAAAACACTCATTAAAACCATAAAGATACATTTACAGAAACACAGCTTCACAGGATGAAAGCAGTTAGTCATGGATCAAACTCTGTTAAAAAAATGGAAGCGCTCTGTATTTCCAAACTTGTTCTAATGAAGATGACTATTGATCAAAACACTTCCTTAAATACTCCCACATCAATAGCTATATGTAGAAAGATAAAAAATTACATAGTCAAATTCTGTATTGATATCAGTTGATAAACCAGAATTCATCTCAAGGTCCTTCTCGAAGTATATCTCCTGGTTTAGTCCATTGTTTCTCTTTGAAAAGAAGCGAATGTGTCAGGCTTTTAAGAAACCTGGAGAGTAGACACTAAGGAAGTACTGCCCTTCCCAAGTTGTGTCTAAGCTCTTCAGATATTTCTAATGATGTCAGAAATTTGCTCTGATAAAGTATGAATTTAAGAGAATTTCTCTAGAATCTTTCCATTTGATTAGTGCAGCTATTTATTTATTTATTTCTGATATCTCAAACAGTGGTTTTCGATGTAGAGGCTGTAACCGAATGAAATCTGATTAGACCTGTGCTGCTTCACTGCACTGATCCCATTCCCAGGCTTTACTAACAACCCAATGGAATTTGATCTGGACAAACAAAAAAAAAAAAATAATAGTTGCTTACATTATTTCTTTTAAGATGTCCCTTAAAGTACCCAAAACTCTGAAAATTTTAAGCTTTTTTAAATTTTGGTTTTTCATTTTTTGACCAAAAAGTTAAGCTACCTTCCAAATGGAGGTACTATCCAATATTGTGCATGAGCAGACCACACACATACCATCCCTTTCAGTTCTTGCTTACATGTTCTCAGGATAGTCCTGAATGCATACATGTCTGACATCACAGCACAGCTGATCTGGTGAAGCTGCATCATCACGGTCTCTGTCAGTATGACATGGTATGATGGAAGAGCTGCATTGAGATATTACATTTATAATGATATTTTGCTTAAAAATGCTATTAAGTTTGCAAATCCACAGACTATAGAATGAGACAGAAGAGAACTGAAGTTTACTTATGTGCTCACTGCCTGTAAGAGGCAGATTGACTGTGGGAATGAATGAGGGAGACTCTTTCTACCTGAACTTTACTTCATTTAGCCACAATTAAAGTTAGTGTGAACTATCTTTTGCCTAACTACAGTAATGAGGAATGCTTATTACTCCGAAAACTCAGGTGCTTACATTAGGCATTCAAAGTTAATGGAGTTGAGGTGCTCCAGGAAGGTGGGTGGAAAAGAACAAAAAATTAGTATCAGTGGCAGTTATCTTCCATGTTTTGTTAATTCACATCAACTATGTGGGCATAGGTACATCAAAAACACTTGCGTTAATTCAGTACACCTGCTATCCTCTGAACAAGTTGCAAGCAAAGGGAAAGTTTTAAAATCCTTACTAATGGGAATTGCTGTAATATCCTCATGACTATGAGGAAATACTTTTAAGATTACAGGCAAAAAAAGAGAAGGCATCGTAACTGAGCAACTGGAAAAACAGCTTTAGGCTATATGCAGCTTCTAGACAGTTTTTACATGGGAAGTGACACCCATTTGTTCTATTTCCTACCACACATCCACTTCTACAAGGAAAGGACACCAAGCAAGACCCAGAGACTTAAAGCAGCTTCTCTTAGCAGATGTCCACATTTTTTTCTGTACTAAGTGCACCTAAATTCCAGAGAACTTGAGGGAAATAACACTCCCAAGCAGAGACTGAGATGTTTGTCCCTGGAGCAGGACATATGCAGAGTCCTTCAATTACACCAGGAAACACTTCCTTTTTAGAAATGGGTCTGATAAAGAACTTGCTCTGTGACAATCCATCTCACAAAACACAATGATAAATCTGAGCTCAGTACAGCCTGGGTGAGGAAGGACTCACTGATAACAGTCCAGCACTTGTGAAGAACCCAGGTGCCTGTCCCAAGCAGCCAGCGATGTCTGCTCTGAGCATCTCCACAGCACACACTCCTGCTGGGCTCCTACATGAAAGTCTTAAAGTTGACCATGAAGAATCTACCCAGATTCTTTGGTCTCTGGACAGCTTGTCAACCAAAGAACAACACTCAGACTATGGAGAGAAGGGGATTTTGTGTGATGTAAAGCTTATAGTAGAGAGTTACAGTGGGGAAAAACAGTTAGACTGAGCTTGGCTAATATCAGATAACTTTACATTACCGGAAACCTTGAAAAGATTTACTTACAGCAAACATACAAAAGCACCTGTGGTACAAATCATTCCCAGGTAGATGTCCCACCACAATGGCCTATATTATACAACAGCAACAATAATATGTTAATATGCCTTTTAATATGTTCACCACATCCCCAATTTGCTGCTCTTTCTACAAGTTTCTGCACGAGAGCACACTTTGTCAATAGTGTGCAAAAGCTCAACATCACCCTTTCTAAATTTCCTTAAATGTTCTAATTACACACAGAAAAAGCAAAACAGCCCACAGCTGGTATTTACTACCAGCTTATTGATGGACTGATGAACATTAATAGAACTCCTCCCTCATCAAAAATACCAATGACTGATCCCCAGTGATTTCTTTGTTATTGTATGAATATGTACAGAGCCTTTTTAATCAGACACAGAGGCAGCTGCAGGTCATGTTCTCATAGTAATTTCCTTTCTTCTTTTCCTTTTGGACAGTCAGAAGTCATGCAAACTCCTTCCAAGTATGCTGGTGGCTTTATGCAGCGGGGAATAGGGAGTCACAGTACAAATATCTCACGAGCACAAGCATGTAAAGAACCAGTATCTTATGAAAAGATAGCTATATGAAAAGGTAGCTATAAAGAGAAACTCCCCAAGGGAAGTTTTGCAGCACTGCAATGGCAAATGACTCAAGTTACTTTGGTAAGTTGAACACTGGGGAAGCTCCACTCTGCAAAGCACTAAACTACTTTAAACATGACTGTTTGAAAAGTACCTGGAAGATCTACTTCTCACAGGCATGTAGTTCTCCATGTATACAAAACTGTTCTCAGGCCCAAAGGAACTTCAAATATTTCCTTCTTCAGTATCACATGCCCACACTTCCTTCTTGATTATCACATGCCTTAGCAGCCTCTGCCTTCCTGCAAGTGTTGGGCACTTTTGAACAGCAATAACCTAGAATGATGAGGACAATGTGCTGACAAAGGTGACCTGCTCTGTCATTATCTCCTTACAAGCCTGTACAATACCAAACCTTGGCTGTTCTCCTGGGATAGAACAGTTCCAAGTGCTAGCATTTGATACTACTGCACTTTTCCTGCAGAAGTATCTCTTTAAATACCTGGGCTCTCCTCTTTCCATTTCTTTTCAGTTATCAGTAAGCTCAGAGCTATTTTGAAACTCTTCCTGCTGCTATTTAATTTGGCACCTTATTTTCAGGATTTCAGCTTGATTATCCTTAATTATGAAATCATCTGCAACCAGGATTGCAGTTTGATTATCTTCCTCATTATGAAATCACCTGCAACTTTATACACTAGTTTCAGCACATACAGTTCCCCTTTGCATATTTAATTTCTCTTCCCAATTCTGCAGAGGGTAACTTCAAAAACCTGCTCTTCTTGTCTTCAAAGACTTTCTTCTGTGCTGCCAGTTCTCACATTTTCT
This sequence comes from Pezoporus occidentalis, assembly GCF_034315485.1. Classification (NCBI taxonomy): domain Eukaryota; kingdom Metazoa; phylum Chordata; class Aves; order Psittaciformes; family Psittacidae; genus Pezoporus; species Pezoporus occidentalis. The sequence continues at coordinate 1,808,112 of NW_026916304.1, forward strand.
ATCACCGTATCTGTTCTTGTGCCTTTTTCCAGACCTCTCTGGAAAATGTTTTCATTGATTTTCTAATCTGCCTTACCAAAAGTCAGTTCCTAGCATTCTGAGTTAAAGCTAACCTCTTATTCAGTATGCTGAATATCCCTTACTCCTTTGCAAACATTTCCTCACTTGTACCTTAAAAAGAGGCACCAAGAGCACAAATTCTAACCAGTATTGAATGTAGCCTGCAATTGCTAAAACCAGCAGAACTGTAAGATATTTTGTAGCATAGTATTTACAGGCATTTAACCCATTTACATTTTTTATAACTTCCAACACGAGCCAAATTCTCATACTCTTTTCTTCCAGATCCTTCCCAAATCCAGCCCCATATTACTTGCTAGTATCACATAAACATGCTATTGTTCTTCTCCCACCTAGCTCCTGCTCTGTCATTCCAGCTAGTTCATTGGTACAAACCCAGTAGAATTAAGTTGATTAAGATTCCCTACTAGTCTTTCTTTCAGCTACTTTGCTGGAAATGCCCCACCTCTTGAAAAACATGAGAAGAAAATCTGAGATATTGAAACCTGAAATTTCTACAGGAGAATAAAAAAGGAAAAGAAGAAAAAAAATGGATAAAAAAATCCTTTCACTTGTAAAATAAAATGAAAAGAAAAATAAAAAAAATCTCTTAATACTGCTCACACTCTTTCTATTATGTAACTGAAGTCTTAATATGCTTGAGGATTTTGGTAAAGAAGCCCTTGCTGTCATTAAATAAGAATCATAGAATGGTTTGGGTTGGAGAGGACCTCAAAATCATCCAGTTCCAACCCCCTGCCATGGAGTGTAAATAAAGGTGTAAAATGCTAGAAGATACTCCCCTTAGTTGCTAGAGCATTCACCAGTGAACTCAGAGGCTCAGAGGCTTTGTGTAAAAAAATGTCAAACTTTTACTAGATCAGTTCCATCTTAACAGCTCTGAACACATTGTACATATGTACTAAAAGCAGACGGCTGTTTAATGAGGATTTGAAAGCTGTGGAAATACCCTTGTAAAATGAGGATCAGATGCATGGAGGCAAGGCGCTTTGCTCTGGCTTGTTCCACTGCTTAGGAATGGTCCCATCTCTTCTTCTTCCTGCCTCACCTCTGCTGGAGCAAGTCAGCTTTAGAAGTTCTTCCCTGTGAGGGTGCTGAGGTGCTGGCACAGGGTGCCCAGAAAAGCTGCAGCTGCGCCATCCCTGGTAGTGTTTAAGGTCAGGTTGTATGAGGCTTGGAGCAACCTGCTCTTGTGGAAGATGTCCCTGCCCATGGCAGGGGATTGGAACTGGATGAGCTCTAAGTTCCTTTCAACCCAAACCATTCTGTGATTCTTTGATAATAGAAATATTGCAGTTTAGGGCTGCATTACTGGCCAAAGCTTACATTCAGAGAGAAACAGAAAAAGGAGGGGAAAAAAAGTGATGAGGAGCAAGAAGCAAGTGGGAATCTCTATCTTCCCAACACACAGCAGGTCCTGGAAGGAAGGCTGCTGTTCTGAGAAAGTGACTTGCACATAGGGAGCAATTGTGGAATTTGCAGCTGATTTCAAAGCTATAAAGGAAAGAGCTGCTTGGGCAGAGTGGAGTCACTCACATATAAGCTATTGCCACAACTAGCAAAACTATGAGTTTCAACAGGAGATGAAAAGAAAGATGTGGCTTTCCATGAGCTGTCTCTACATCTGCAAATGCAGTAACAGGCGTGGGGTATGCATCCCAAGCTGGGGCAAGCACATAAATGGTCTTTCAGCATTAGCTCTTACTCTTGTTCTCCATCCTGTCTTCTTCAGCAGGGGGGTGGAACATGATGATCTTTAAGGTCCCTTCCAACCCAAACCATTCTATGATGCTACAATTGAATAAAATAAATATAATGAATTTGGCACCTTCCAAGAATATTATACAAACTAATTTACCAGGAACAGTTTTTAAGCAGAAGAATGACTTTCAAGTCACTACTGCAGTATAAATGCATTTGTAATAATTACCTGAAATTCTAATCCACTCTTCAAATAAGTATGGTGCAAAATGCCATGTCAGTGAAGAGCCTATTCAACATCCCATTATGATGTTGTATATTTCTAATTGTATTCCTGGTATTGCTCAGAAACTATTTTCATTGTAATAAATAATTGTTACTTAATTCAGAGCAATTAACACCTTTAAGAAATATTAATATCTTCATGTACTGTCTGCATCTTCTGCTAGCAGACTCACAGTACCCTGGCCTGTTTCCTAGCTCCTGCTTGGACTGCCTGTGAACAGCAACCACCCAAAATGTAATTATCCCATTGCTTTCGGTTTTTTACAAATGTGCTGCAGTATTCCCTTAATTTATACTGTTTCAATGAACCATCTTGTGGAGAAATTCGTACAAGGACAGGGAGGTAAAATGACCTATGGTAAGCAACGAAAAACATATTTTTTAAAACAATGATTTTTAAACATTCTCACAGATTTAAAGTACATTGAATTCATCAATTTGTGCTTCCTTCAGCTCACCTATGACACTCAACTCAAAGCCCAGTCAGCCTGGATTTCTTGCTGAGTGTGCTCATTTTCAGGCAGTTGCTGCAATCTCAAATTAGCACTTTCTTTAGCATCAGCATTTTTTTGAAAACAAATACAAAGTTGATGGTTATTTTTAAGAATTTGCTGCATCACACATTTAGAAAATACAAATAATGCCAGCAAACATGAAGGAGATGTACCTTATAGAGTGTCACAGGAAACAGAAATCAGATAGAACAAAGAGATCTTCCTATCACCAATAACTACACATTGGACCTGCTATTGTTTATTTAAAACATAGGAAAATCTCTGCTTCCTGTCACTATACATGTATTTTGCTCCATATACAACATGACCCTTCTAATAGACATTAGAGAACTTCTTGGCTTTCATTCAGTTTATCTATTATAGCCTGAACCTGCAGAAGGTTCAGCCAACATCCACACTACTTGAACAGGATTTGACACACCATCAGAAAATATGAGTTTCCTTGAATTTTAGGGAGAAAGCACTTGAATGGCAATAAAAGCGAAAATAACAGAAACATTGCTAGGTCAGACAGTACGCTGTGGACAGTCCTCCTTGTTGCTGAGGCAGCACATCACTCACAGCTTTACAAGTACTGTATCAGCACTATTTATTTCTTAGGGCTTTTGAAGGCTGAAACCTGTGGTCAGTTCCCTGAAGTCCAGAGCCAAATGGGGTCAGTTCAGTCCCCATAAAGGAAAAACTGTACAATTCTCAGAAGGTTGAAAAGACATTAAAAAATAAAGAGTGGTGTCTAATAAAGCAGCAGTAATCCACGGTTAAGTTAATCCATGGCAAGGCTCATGATCTGCTACAGAATCAGAATCACAGAACAGTTTGAGTTGGAAGGGACCTTAAGCTCATCCAGTTCCAACCCCCTGCCATGGGCAGGGACACCTTCCACTAGAGCAGGTTGCTCCAAGCCCCTGTGTCCAACCTGGCCTTGAACACTGCCAGGGATGGGGCAGCCACAGCTTCTCTGGGGACCCTGTGCCAGCGTCTCAGCACCCTCATAGGGAAGAGCTTCTGCCTTAGATCTAACCTGAACTTCCCCTGTTTCAGTTTGAACCATCACCCCTTGTCTTATCGCTACAGTCCCTGATGAAGAGTCCCTCTCCAGGATCCTTGTAGCCCCCTTCAGACACTGGAAGCTGCTCTGAGGTCTCCATGCAGCTTCTCTTCTCCAGGCTGAACAGCCCCAGCTTTCTCAGCCATGTCTTAATGCAAGTTTGAGGACTACTACTGCTTAATGGATGATGCTTATTTTCTTGGGTAATCCATGGCAGCTGCATATTCACTACACAGGGGGCAGTGCAGCAAATAGGTGGTGTTTCCAATAGGTGTTAACAGCAAGTAGAGCTTTTCACATTGTTGACAGAAGGAAAAGATTTTGTAATTTTTTATAGTTTACTCTGAGTTTTCTTCCTAAATCCCCCCAGTCTGCCATTTTGGTCATGGCTGGGCTTTTATGTTTTCCATCTCTTGGGAAGCATAATTTTTTCCATTTAAACTTGAAGTATGTCATTTTAGCATACTAAGAACAGGAGCTAAAAAAGACTCCTGACTTATCAAATACACAATGAAGCAGGAGTTAATAAGTTCAGTGTATCTTGAAATGGGATGAAGACCTCAAAAATAATTGCTGTGAAATTAATTTATCTTTTTTTTTCTTATTTTTAAACAAAGTGCCATGTTAAAAGTAATTGACTTTTAGCTCTTTGCTAGCCCAAGGGAACTTTTGCTACTCCAGCATAAGATTGTTCCAATAGTCCTGATTCTTCACATTTCAAACCCCACTGCCAATTGATATGGACCTAGTTCTCTGCACATTTTCTACAACACTTTCTACATTCTTCTTCCACTATGTCTTCTGTCTATGGATTATTTCCTCTCTTCTAGCCTCTCTTGAAGCATTTCTAGCATTTCCCAATCAGTCAGATGCCCATCTGTTCCCCTGACTGTCACGTTAGCGATATGCTGAACTCTGAAGGAACAGTATTTTATGGTTACCTTCTGCCATGATAACGTAACTACAAATCCAGTTATTTCTTGCTCTGTTTTGTGACAGATGCACGTCTGTGTAACTTGCCAGTTTGTACAGCAATACCTTGCCTCTAAGCCAACAACTATTTAACTCCTCTAAAAATAAGAACTCTTCCTTTAGAAAAAGGCATAGCAAGCTGCAATGCAGAGCCCCTCCCTGCATGAGCAAAATACACAAATGAGAAAGCCCAGGGACTGGCTTTATAACACATGCAAAGTGATGTGGCTGCCTGCATCTTCTTTTCTTTTAAACGTTGAGATTTCTTTAAACTCATTATTAAACAAGATCTCCCCCGACTCCAAAAGCTTACCAATGGTTTTGATTATTTGTTCTGCATTTTAATAACTTTCACATTCTTCTAAGGAATTCTTAAATTTCCTATTTGTACTCTTAAAGACCAACTACAACTTATGTAAAGGCTTTGGTTCACCTTATCATTTTCATTAAAACTGTATTAATACATTCTTTTCTGACTTTCACTGATGATGAAAAAATACAAATGGATGAATTAAATATTTTAGTTAAAATAATATATTTATTATACCTTAGTAAAAAACCTCGTTGTGTTCTAAAAATAGAGAACAGGAAAACTGGCATATGAGAGTGAAAATATATGTATCTGAAGTTAAATGACAGCAGCTTTATAAAGTTACTTACAGTAACTACCCCAGATCTTTGCTTGTACAAAATTTATATTTTGGGAGTGCAGGTCCCTTTACCTCCACCCTTAAAAATGATCCAAGAGAAGTTTCAGGAGTGGATCTGGGTGGATTTTCTCTCCCTCTAACTTGCTGCACCAAATAAGATGAGTGTGTTGGTTTCCTTTAACTGCACACATCTGGTGCATTGCTTATCCACTTCCATGCATACTAACATATCTGAGCAGGAATATCTGAATGCATGTTTAAAAAGCACAAATAATTGCCAGTTATGTTGGGGCAATGATGCACAACCTACAGTTTTATCTGTGCAGGCAATCTTAAAGCCACTTTACATCTGAAATCTTCTCTTTCATGCTATATGCTTAAGTTTAATCCTGACTGTGTTATAAAAAACAAAAGCTAAATAATGGCATCAGTGGAAAGCCTGTTCTCTCCCTATTCTACTTCAGGAATTCTGACCCTGATTTTGTTGCTATCTATGAAATTCCAGAGTCTTTTTAGATTAGATGACTTGCACAGCTTCACCCTGTTCACCGGCAGCACATGATCTCTTTGGACCATAGTGCCATCTAGCTTCTCCTTTCTTGACCACAGTAATTCCATGTGCTGAACACAACTGTGCGATGTAGCCAAAGCATCAGGAGCTACTGTTAATATAATTGTCAAGCTAGTCTTTATACTTTATCTAGACATACAGCTGAGTAAGGGGAAGAAACTACTCACTGAGCCTCTCAATAAACTCTTTGGTCATCCATTAAAAATGGGAGACAAAAGTATGTAATTTCCTTTGGAACAGGTCTTACTGCTTCCTTCCAAATGGAAAATCTAGATCCATACTGATGCTTTAGGCAACCTACCTGTGCCTTTGCAAAAGCTCGGGAGCCATACCAATACCAATAAACACTTCACAGGACATCACAGACAACCCAGCTAAGCCCTCTCACATTGGTGAAGGCACTTGCCTCCTAAAGAAAAATCCTTGGTCTCAAACAAGGATTATTTGAAAAGACTTGGAAGATTCCCTGAGGTGCCAAAAAAGGAAAAAGGCTAGAGAAAGATACTAAGATATTTCTCATTCACATGAGGGGTGGCGTGTCTCTTTCTTTAGTACCAAAGACTTTTTGATGGGAATAGCAGAGCAGACATGAAATGGTCACCCTAACTCCTTGGAACAGGCTGTGTAAATGAGAACCCTTTTTGGGTGATGGATTTCCTTGTATACACCTGGAATCTGACACCCATTCAAAGAAACCTGGGTTTCATTTGCTTTTGCAATATCTGCAGGACCTGCCTATATGCAAGCACACACCAAATCCAGTCCCCTTAATGAAGGTGTAACCTCATAACAAAGGCTGCACTAGAAGAGAACATAAAGTCTCTTCCACATCTGGGTCTGCCTCACATCCTCAACAGCTTTTGATGAGCTAGGACTATACAAGATACAATTTAGTTTTCTCAGTCTTTCCTTCTAATTCACCTGTGTGCTCTTTACTGCTAGGAGGGGTAATTCCTGCTGTGTCTTATGTGTATGGTTCACATCCATCAACTGGCATCATTACGTGATCTTGTCACAATTTATGTCCAGTAGTAAACCAGTCAAGTCTTCAAACTCTCACTTCAGCCTCAATAGCAATATAAAGATTTTCCATAAAATTCTACTCATCAGTTTAGGGACTCAACCCCTAAAAAATTAACAAACTAATTGAGATTCCACTGCCCGTATTCCTTTCCACATAAGCAACTTCAAGTCATGAAGATACGAGGATAAATGAGCTACTGAGTATGTAAAGGCGGCACAAACATGCAGCTGCTAGAGGGATGCAGTAGCTGTCACCTTTTGCAACTGGTTTGTCTGAGGGAGAGTAATTCAGTCAGATGCCCAGCTGGCCATCGGAAAAGAGTACAAGAGTTTTGGTTCCTACAGAGCATCCAGACACAGCTACCCTCACTGCTGACAGCATCCACTAGCACCAGGCACTCTTGTTGAATCTACAGGCAAGCTTGTCATCACTGGATGTTTTAATGGGAATTCTTTGCAAGAGTTTGCTCAATGACTACCTGAATTGATGTATTTATATAATAGGTCCCTATGCCAACTTAGGAACAGTTGGCACGTAAACAGCTTTGTACACTTGTGCTTGGAACGAAATAATGATGTCAAATATTGCCAAAAATATATTACAACTCACCAACTTTGCTCCCAAAATCAAGGAATAAAAAGTAGTTTTTTGATATAGCATCGTGCAAGTGAGGAGAACAGGAAACAAAACAACCCTGCAGTATTACAGAATCAGAATATTTAGGGTTGGAAAGGACCTTAAGATCATCTAGTTCCAACCCCCCTGCCATGGGCATTTCTAGAGATCTCTCATTTAAAGATAAGAATTTGTATGTGCCATTCTATCCTGAGTATCCTGATCAGAACTATTTTCAAATTACAGACAAGATTAATATATAATCAGTTATTTTATTCATGAGGTTAACATGATGTCTATAGTGTTAGAAGTTACTAAATGAGATAATGGTTACAAAACCCCTAGTTTTACATGCAGTGGGTTTTCATTTTTGAACTATTTGCTTCCTGAGTCACACTCACATATTCCTTACTATGGTTTCCCTAGAACCTTTTTCCATTTGGGAATTTCATATGTTGTATACTTAGGAGACAATTTTATTTTATTTTTTCTCTAAAACTAAATAAACAATTGTCTCCAAAATCCTAAAGAAAATAGGCCAATGATAGCAATAAAATCTGAAGAAGATACCAGATAATGTTTTACAATTTGTTCTCATAGTTCTGCCCTTCTCTTCTACAGAAATCAGGTTACTCTCTGAAGACATACACTTTATTCTCTGCCATCTTGCCATCTACTGCAAAAGGGTATGGGCTGGTCTCCCACAAAGACACATGCTGCCAGACAAGCCTGCACATGATTTCTTTGATCTCTGAGTAATAGCTGACTTTTTTTAACATTCTTAAATTCCCAAACTCAGACAGAGGGATGTTCAACAATGGATAAGAATTCCTGACGAGTTTTGTTTACCTCAAATGAAGTAAAGCCATAGCTCAAAGGCTACATACTTTTATATTAAATACACACGTATGTACATATAAATCCATAATTTTCCTTGAATTTTATAAATCAGAAACAAAACATCTTTCCCCTCAAACCTCTCAAAATGTATTCATGTTTGGGCTGCTCCCAAGCATGGGACACTACCATGTAAAGCTATGTTTTTTAGCATAGTATGACTACACTGCAGAAGGGACTATAATTATAATCTTGACATTACCATAACGACCGTGGTTGCTATCAGGTGACAGGTATAATATAGATACTCCATACACAGTACAAGAGCAATATTTAATGATGCATGAGAAAGAAGAAAATTAATTAAGCTGAGAATTAATTCAGCTCAGAGCCATCCTTTGTTCTATTTGCCTGACTCTCCTAATCCTTTTTCTTATGTCCAGAACAGCTCCAATAAATAGCAAAGGTATCTCATATGGACTCTGGAGAGCTCCTGTGAATCATTTTTGTGCTCCTATTTATCTTTTTTTTTTAACATGACAGGTAGCTCTACTGTCTTAATAGCATACAAAGAAAAAAGCTAATAGGCACAGCAAAACCTATGAAAAGTTCCTTTCTCTTGGATCGGTACTGAGGCTGTTCTTGTTTTCCCATGCTGCAGCTGACCAACTCTCTCATTTAATCAGCCTGAGAGAAATCATGCCACAATAATTATACCTAGAGCAAAGGCAGATGCTCTGTTGAATGGAAGAGGGACACTTACGCTCAATGGAGGAGCTAACATGGCTGCACACCTCAAATCCTGCAGGATTTTTCCACTACCTTTATCAAAATGGCTTAAACGAGACATTTTGATGGGAAAGTACACTCCTGCAATGAAGCTATTCCAACATATGTAGATAGCAACAGATGAAATGCAACAGAAGACAAAGGATTAATACTCAAATGTAGATATGAACAAGTACTACTCACACATCTTCACAGGATTCCTGGTTATTACCTCTGCTGAAACCTTGCTGCTCCTGTCTCCACAGCTACAGCACTGCACAGCCATTTCACTGAACCTTAGAATGAAATATGCAAAGCTTATAAAGAATCACAGCAACAGTGTTTTATGCAATGATATCAAAGTCAGTGTCAGAGGCTCTATGGTGAGAGGAAATCAGCTATTCCAGCACTTTGGTACACTGGGGCAAGGCAGACAAAAGGGGCAGGAGAAAACAAAAAGGGTATTTCCCTGTGACACCTCAGTGGAACAAACATGAAGTTTGTGCAATGCTTTGCTGAACTCTGGTATTGTTCACTTGATCACCTTGGCCTCTCAAGCTCTCTCTTTCATAGTTTTCTTGTGTTGCTAATGCTCACCTTGCTCTTTTCAGAGTGCCATTGCTCCTCCATCATATCATCAGCTTCAGGACAGATCAGGATGGATGCAGCTCTTGCCTGAAGCATATCTGCATTTTTAATTCTGCCCTGAGACTGTCACAGGAGATTCCAGACAACCTGAAGACATCTATGAACAAAACTCCATCTGAGATGGCAGAGTCATGAAGCTATGAATAAAATAACAAGATATAAAACATATCTCTCTCAGGTACAGTAGCTCCTGCCATTTCTCCCCACAAGGCTCCACTTCCACTTCCCTTACTCAGCTGCGCTCTGAATTCAGCTCTTTGTTCCTTGTACCTTGGTCCTTGCACCATGGGAGCAGGTTCCATCCAGTGACAATGAGAATTATTCTTTCTTCCACTGTGTTTCTTTAATAATTACAACTAAATATGTTTTCATCCACTGTCAGTTCTAGAGCAGCAGGAAAAATCTGAAGCAGAGAATGATCTCAAAACAGTACAGAAAAAAAAAAGGCATTAGAATAGTACTAAAAAATTTTGTCAGACACATTTTTGTTGTTCATTATTTCAACCCATTGACCCACAAAGGAATAGCTCAACATGGTGAAGCCTATGGTGCTACACAGCTCCCTGGTTTGGCTTGAGCTCCCCCTTCCACAGGCAGTTTGCTTTCCTTCTGAACACTTCTCAGAAGCTTGGCTCCACACCTATGGTGTGGGGTTGCAGGTGAGATACCCTATAGTTTGTCCTACAAAACAAATGGTTAATGTTATTATGTTTCTTCAGAAACCCAAAGCTTCAGGCCAGAAAGCAGCCATGAATGGGTTTTCTTCAGGATTATCTTGTTTCCAGGTTTTTAATTCCATGAACAATTCCATGTTGGAACGTGGACTCCCTCCAGAAGGGAACAGGAGACCTGGTCACCTGGGACATGAAAAAGGTAGAGGTACTGAATGACTTCTTTGCATCAGTCTTCACCAGCAAGTGCTCCAGCCACAGAATACAAGTCACAGAAGGCAAAGGCCGTGTCTGGGAGAAAGAAGGACCACTCACTGTAGGCGATCAGATTCAAGACCATTTAGTGAACCTGAAGGTGCACAATCCCATGGGTCCTGAGGGAACTGGCGGATGAAGTGGCTGAGCTGCTGTCCACCATACTTGAGAAGTTGTGGCAGGCTGAGGAAGTTCTCACTGACTGGAAATGGGGAGATGTAACCCCCACTGTTAAAAAGGAAAGAAATGAACACCCAGGGACCTACAGGCCAGTCAGTCTCACCTTGGTGCCAGGCAAGATCATGGGGCAGGTACTCCTGGAAACTGTGCTAAGGCATATGGACAATAAGCAGATGATAGGTAACAGCCAACATGGCTTCACTAAGGCCAAATCATGCCTAACAGATTTGGTGGCCTTCTACAACAGGGTTACAGCACTGGTGGATAAGTAAAGAGCAAATGACATCTACCTGGACTTGTGCAAAACATTGGACACTGCTCCACATAAAATCCTTGTCTCAAAACTGAGAGGCATGGACATGATGGATGGACTACAGGGTGCATAAAGAACTGGCTGGATGGTCGCACTCAACGAGTTGTGGTCAATGGCTTGATGTCCAAGTGGAGACCAAGTGACGAGCAGCAATCCTCATAGGTCATTGTTGGGACTCATCCTGTTCATCATCTTTGTCAGTGACATGGCCAGTGGGACTGAGAGGCTTTCAGCAAGTTTGTCATGGCACCGAGCTGTGTGATACTGTCGACACACTGGAGGGAAGGGATGGGATCCAGGGGGATCCAGGACCTGGACACACTGGAGAGTTGGCCAATGCCAACCTCATGGAGTTCAACAAAGCCAAGTGCAAGGTTCTACACCTTCCAGGCACAGCTACAGGCTGGGCAGAGAAGTGACTCAGAGCAGCCCTGAGGAGGACTTGGGGGTGCTGGCTCTTGAGAAGCACAATATGACCCAGCCATGTGTGCTTGCAGCACAGAAAGCCAACTGTATCGTGGGCTGCACCACCAGCTGCGTGAGCAGTAGGTTGAGGAGGGTAATTCTCCCCCTCTGCTCCACTCTGGTGAGATCTCACGTGGATAACAACATTCAGCTCTGGGTCCCCTAACATAAGAAGGCAGCGGACCTGATGGGACGAGTCCAGAGGAGGCCATGAAGATGCTGCGAGGGCTGGAACAGCTCTGCTCTGGAGCCAGGCTGAGAGAGCTGGGCCGGTTCAGCCTGGAGAAGAGAAGGCTCCATAAGGGGAGACCTCAGAGCAGCTGCAGTGCCTAAAGGGGCTCCAGGAAACCTGGAGAGGGGCTTTGGACAAGGGCCTGTAGGGACAGGACAAGGGGAATGGCTTTAACCTGCCAGAGGGGAGACTAAGATGAGCTCTTAGGCAGAAGCTCTTCCTGTGAGGGTGCTGAGGCGCTGGCACAGGGTGCCCAGAGAAGCTGTGGCTGCCCCATCCCTGACAGTGTTCAAGGCCAGGTTGGATGGGGCTTGGAGCAACCTGCTCTAGTGGAAGGTGCCCCTGCCTGTGGCAGGGGTTGGAACTGGAGGAGCTTTAAGGTCCCCTCCAACACAAACTATTCCATGATTCTATGAATATGCCTGGAATAAGTATAGGGCAGACTGAACAGGAAGTCTTGCCATATTGAGTTCATCGACAATAAACTAAAGAGGTGGCACACACTCTTAAATCAGAGCTATTTTCCTTTAAGGTCATGTTTGCTAAGCCAGAAGAGATCATTAAATCACCTTTATGGTAGCAGACTGGTTTGGATACTTGCATAAGAGTGTGTATTTGGTAATGAGGTCACTTTTGATAAGTAGTTTTCTCCAGCCTTCAAACTGTTTGTGACTTTTTTCTATATTACTCCTGGTTTTTTACATAGCCTTAATCAAATACAAGCACCTGTGAATACAGACACAGAACCTGTCCGTTACTCTACACAGGGAAAAACCCACCTTCAAAACCTACTCAGTCTTAGGTAGATATTTAAGTATGTGGGATTTGTCCCTCAGTTCTTCAGTCTCAGTTTACAATCATCTCCCCAGCCTGACACTGCTCAAGAAGTCATTCCCTGGTCAGCAGAATCAAGTACTTTTAGTGAAGGAAATTACAGAAAATACTGAAGAAAAGGAAAAAGAAGGCAAGAAAATAGACTATTACCCTGGTAAAATGATGACAGTGCATGGGAAGGATTGACATAAAAGAGAAAAAAAAAAGGTAGCTTTCTTAGAAGTTAAACAGTCACGAGGAAAGCTATTTTCGCTGCTATTTGGGAAAGGGACTTCTGAATTTAAAGAATACTGCAATAATCTGGTTATGTGATTTAAGATGAAATAGAAAGCTAAAGTATATGTTGTCACTTTTTTCTTTAATGAAATGCTACACTCAAACGTCTTCATTTGAAAATAATCTGTATGTGGGTTTTTTTAAAAATAGCATCAATTTGGTAGTTAGGAAAAAAGAAAGGTTCAGAGCGTGCTGCTGGCGGAGCGGGGAGGGTAGCTCAGGGGTAGCCTACCTCCACGTCCAGCCATGCTCCAGAAGAATGCTGATGCCACATGCACCTTTAGTCCTTTTGGATTCCAGAGGTTAAGGAAATATGCTGCTGTATGGAATGCTTTGATAAAAGAAGAACTTGAGAATACAATCACATGGATTTGTTTATTAGGAAAAGCATAGAATTCTGTTTCCCCACATTTATAAAGAATCAAAGAATTGGAGATGGTGAATTTCATTATAATCCCAGGCCTCTTTTGGCTTTCAAACTTCTCTCTGCGTTGTTACTCAGCATCCCACTGTTAGTGCCCCTGTCCTGCTTTCTTAGGTTTTTAAGCTTCACTTTGCTGCCTGTACATTTTTATGTACCTTTGTTAAGGGCAATGATTGCCCAGTTTTGGTGAAGGCTCATACTATTACAGCTACCTGTACAGCTCCCACAGAGCAGCCCAATGGCTTTTGATGACTGTCTTAAATTAAGGTTAACTTCAAAAAGGTTTAATCCGAATGATAAGTTTATGAAGCCCCTCTGCAAGGGGGGCTAACCGTGTTTCTGCCTTAGGGTGTTACTCTGAGGCATCACAATGTCACCTTTAAAAAGCAGGTCCCACACGTGTTTCTGCACAGGCAAACCTACAAACTGATGTGTAGATTTACTTAGGCCACCATAATACATCAAATGGCTGTTTTCAAGCCACATCAGTACAACTGGCTATTCAGCCTATTACTAACTCCTAGCTGCTCTTGTTTCCAGAAGCCCTGAGAAAAAAGCAAAGGAATAGGCACCTATTGCACATGAACAATGTGGCTGACCTGCACCACTGTGTAATAAATCCAGCACTTGAATGAGATCTATCTAATGTATGTGAAGCCAGCTGAACAACCACTCTAGGAAGGGCAGTCTCAGACTGCTCAGACAACTGGCTTGGCACACCACCAGATCAAAGAAGCAATTCAATTCAAGAAAACCTCCCTTGAATTGCTAACAGGTTTTCCCATCACCTTCATTTAAACCTCTTGAAAAACTGGCTCAGACATTTTAAAGGACAACTGGCAGCACAGCCCCAGCAGCTCTTAATCAGCTGTTTGAGCGTGACAGAAATTCATACTGAAGAAAAGTCACCATTAAACTAGAAGGACACATATGAACCAGCTGTAAAAGTAAAGCATAGATGCCAAAAACTGAGTCAGATCAATTTTCTCAACCAAGAAGCAGTACCACAGAGCCAGAAGTTAAGCTAAGCTGAGCTTCCATTGCAATTTACCATGGAGTATTTACAATGTGGAAATACAAAGAATATGGCTGTAGAACAAGGCATACAGGACTTTTCTGAGCAGTAATTTCTCTAAGAAACTGATCTTGAGACAATTACTCTTTTTTTAATTACTTTAAATTAAAGTTCTTTTCTGCGTAATGCTATTTAGGTCACCTGAGTATATTAAAACAGTCAAAGATTTACAGTCAGATGTAATTACATCAAACTTTCCATAGGATTTCCAGCTTTTTCTGGAATTAATGCATAGCAGAAGGATAGCTGACTTAGGTTTTTGTAAATGAGAGCATTCTGTATACAGGCTTGCATTTAAAATGTAGTCTATATAAAATACAGGCATTTCACTTGCATGCTATTTGACATGGGAAGAAGCCCAGAAATTCCAGTTAGCTGATGTTTGGACACTGAATTCTGAAACAGGTTATTGCTTTAACTCCAGACTAACACGTTCCACAGTCAAAACCAGGGGGATGACACGTGATTTTTTTATTTTAAAGCTTTTTCTTCTGCTGCTGAGCCCAGTACTGTTACCAAGTGTCTTCAATTCCTTCAGCCACAGTGGAAAGTGGTGATGTGTGTCCTTTTGCTCCACATTGAACAAATGCTCCAAAGTAGAACAGGGTCTTACCCCTTGGTGACCCTGGAGTTTGCTCTACTTCAGCAGTGATCCAGAGTATTTTCCAGAACTAGTATAGGTGTGGTTGGAACAGTTTTCCTTCTCCATCTGCTGCACAAAGCTAGCAAAAGCACAGTTGCTGGGATTAGGATAAGAGATTCCAACAAGGATACAGTGGCTCCTCCACTCTCCAGGATATGTGCACAGTGTTGATAAAAATAAACCTTGCATATCTTCTTGTTCGTGTTTTCCTGCTAAACCTCTCCACCTTTCTGATGCTGGTGGCACACTGGCTCTCACACTATCTCCACGGTGGAGGAAGAAGCTCTCTGTAAGCCTCAGACTCTGGGAAACAGGTCCTTGCAAGTGGCTAATGTGATTTTTAAGATGTCGATACATTTTCAGGATGTCAAGATGATTTCATGTTCCTTTTGAAGCCTCTGTTCCTTGTCTTTGTCAAATCCTGACGTCAAGAAGAATCTTTTCTGTAGCGATGCCTTACGCTTTTATATAGAAAAATAAGTTTTGGTATGGGGCTTTTAGATACAGCATTGCATCACAGGTGCCTAGCAGGGAAAGAATTAAACTCTTCCCTCTCTCTTAAAGCAATTCCCTTAAAGCAAACCCCACCAGCTAAGGCAAGCAAAGTGTGGAGCATGATAAAATATGGCCAGAGGGCCTTTTATGTTACACCCATCATGCTTGTCTCTTCCTTCTTATAGTCCCATCATTCAGACACCCTCACAAGAGCTGCCAAGCTCACATTTATACCTGTCACCCAATGCAACATATTCTGGTTGTGAAGAACCTTGCTATGTTCCTGTGTGTCCATTCTTCTCATGATGGCACAGTTCAGGTGATACTGCTTATGGATGCCCACGGACTCAGAAAACCACCTTCTCCCAGTCTTTTGTGCCAAAAGGCAGAGTGCCAAGTATCACCACCAGAGACCAGCTGTGCCGGAGAAGAAGGAGGTGGTCAAGCAACAGAGAAGGAAACGGAAGGATTTTAGGTCCTTTCCTGGGGGGAACGAGGCTCACCACTGCAGTCTGTTTCCCTCACCACTTTTCCCAATGGACCTGCTAGTTTATATTTAGCAGAGGCTGGGAAACCGCACTTGAACAATAATGCATTTAACAGAAACAGAACAAGCTGTAACCACACAGGCGACAAGGCTGGATGGACAACACTGCTCTCCATATTGCATTGTGTTTTATCAAGTGCAGAGCCATAGGCAAAGAGAGGCCTTTGTCAAAACAGGCCTTATATAGCCTTCAAACTAAAATACCCAGAACGTCACCACAAAGGTGTACGTGTTTTTAACAGTTTCCACAGACAGCATCGTGTGGAGGTTTGCCAGGGAAAGATGAAGGAGGGTCTTGCATGGAACATGGAGATAGGTAACAGGAGAAAGGAAGCAGTTCCTGGTGGATTTATTACTTTGTGTGTGCAAAGGGACGCTTGCCAGTCCTTCAAAAGTGCTCTTTCTCAAATCATTACCTCAGAATCTGAACGGATTACACAGATTTTTATGAAGCCTCAAAAAGAGCTGTCTGGGTGCCTGCCTCGTATTGACATCTTTAAAGCATAACGACAGTTTAAAGCATAACAGTGACGTAGGTTGCCATATTTACCAGTTATCCCAGCTTTCTAAATCCACCGCTTCTGGCTGGAGTCCTGGCCGGCACCCGGAAGCGGAGCTGAGGGGAGCGGGCGGCGGGAAACCCGCACCTCAGCCTCGGAGCCTCGGGCTTCGTGCCAGCGCGGCCAAAGAGGGAGGAGAGAGGCCAGAGAGTAGCAACAGGAGAACGTCCGAAGCGCGGAGCGGTGCCGGGCTCCGGGCCTGACGGGGGGCGCGGCGGACTGCTTTCTCCCCGCCGTGAGGTGGCCGCGGGCGGGGAGCGGCCTGAGGGGACGCGGCTGCTCCCGCCCGGCGCTGCCCCTCAGCGCGGCGCTGCGCTGCCGCTGGCGCTGCCCCCCGTGCCTCGCCGCCTGGGCAGCTGCGGGCAGGGCGGTGCGGCGGCGGGGCCGGCGGCGGCCGAGGCGGGCCGCGGTGCGGCAGCGGGCCCGTCGGCGCGGGGCAGGACGGATCGGGCCGCCCGGCGGAACTCCTCGCTGCGCCACGTGTAGAGTAGCGGGTTGAGGGCCGAGAGGGCGCAGAGCAGCAGCCAGCTGGCGGCCTGCAGCGCTGGCGGCGCCGGGCGCAGAAAGAAGCCCAGGAGGCTGACCCACACCAGCGGCTGCGTGCCCAGCAGGAACACGCAGCACAGCAGCAGGACGGAGACGCTGCTGAGGCGGCGCTGGGAGCGGCGGGGCGGCGGCGGCGCGGCGGGGAAGGGCAGCTGGTGCAGGAGGTGGAAGTTGAGGACGCTGACCCGCTTGGCACTGCCCCGCACCCGCCGCACGATGCCGAGGTAGCAGTGTAACAGCAGCGCTGTCTGGCCCAGCACGGCCAGGGCGAGGAGCAGCGCGGTGTAGCGGGAGCTGCCGTCCGTCTGCCGCCGCTGCGGCTGCTGGGCAGAGCCTGGCGTCCAGAGCCCGGGCAGCAGCGGGACCAGGAGCAGGGCGAGGGCCCAGGAGAGCCCGATCATGCAGCCCGTGTGCCTCCGCTGGTAGAGGGCCTGGTACACGCTGGGCAGCTTGGTGATGAGCACGTACCTGTTGAAGGCCACCAGCAGGTGAGAGGCGAGGGACACGGTGAGGCCGAGGCCCAGGAGCCCCCCTCGCAGCAGCCGGTACTCTGCGGAGCGAAGGGAGGAGGAGTTGGGCGGCAGCAGCCCCAGCACAGCCTCCTGGGGCATCCACAGGGCGCACACGCTCAGGTCTGCCGCGCAGCCGTTCACGATGAAGGCATTGCTGGTTGTCTGCAGCTTCTTGAAGGAGAAGACCAAATAGATGACCATCACATTGGATAAGGTCCCCGAGATAGCCAAGACTGCGTAGAGCAGCGAGAGGAAGATGCGGGTCCCAGAGGAGTCCTCCCAGAGCAGCAGCAGAGGCGAGCTGGCACTCCAGGAAGAGGCGTTGGGCATCTCGCTGAATGCAGCTCAGTTTTGGCTTCTCCCTGTAAATCCCATCCTGGTCTGGGTCAGAAGATCCTGCTGCAGGAGTCCCCCACCAAGCACAAGGGAGGATGTGCAGCTGAGGGGCTCTTAAGGCATGTTCCAGTCATACGGGCTGCAAGGTCCAGAACACACAGTGTGCAGTGAGAGAATGGCAGTGTCCAAGGCACGCAGTACTATGAGATCCCACAGCGTGTAGGTAGCGAAGGTGGGTCCATAGAGAGTGGATGGCTGTGAGCAGACCAGAGCACGGCTGAGGCTTCTGGAGCTGTGAAAATGTGAAGAGCAGCAGCACCTTGCAATCAGCAGCAGAAACGGTAGCAACTGATACAAAGCTTTGCAGTTTCTCCTGTGCCACGCTACGTACACTGTATATCATTCCAGGAAGATTCAGCCCTTCCACTCTTCATGAATTATTCAGCAGATTTTCAACTTGTTAAATCAAGAAGAAAAAAAAAAAAAAAAAAAAAAAAAAACCCAAACCCTGTCATGCTCCAGAAATACTGCATCTACACAGTCTGACTCTTCCCTTCGCGTTACCAGTTTCCTGGTTCAAAGCCATTTACACAACTTTCATTTGCAGCAGGCTTTCAAACCAGTATCAGTCACTTCTGTCTGAAACACGATTTATTTACTGGAGAAAATCCTCTGCGAGATACTTCCCTTAAATTGGTTTTATTTCTGACACTTTTTTAAGAGAAAGTGCACTATGCTTCTGCAAGCTTAATTTTAGAACTGGTCTATAACAACAATACACTTTCCAAATTAAATCATTCAAACACAACAGATGCACAGATCCTTGGTAAGACAAAATTCCTTATTTGAGGAAGCTGGTACTCAGCCTAAATATTCAGTATTTCTTGATTAAACAGCCTGGCTCAGCCCACAGGAGATCCTGCTGGAGGTGCCAGTAAGAACACAGATAAAACAGAATCAGTGCGGTGTTTGAAACGGTCTCATACCAGAATTGATTCAGAGCACAAGTCCCAGCAGAGGTGACTGGCAGGTGGTTGCATGGACTAAAAGCTGTGTGAAAAGCTGGACGTAACACTTCTTTCCCAAATAGACAAGAGTTTGTAGTTGGATTCTCTCAGGAACTCAAAGGTACCTTATTCAAACAGTAACGAAATGTTAGCTGTCCTTACCCTGCACAAGACTTAATAAGAAAGCAAGTAAAAGAACTTAATATTTCCTCTCAGGAAAGCTTCCCAGAAGAGGAATGCTGCTTAATTTTTTGGTGACTGTAGGAGATAAAGTGCTTTTACATGTGGGTTATATGTAGGCTACAGAAATGAATGCTCCTGGCTGGTAAGGTATGATCTGTATATTGACTAAAGGTATCTTTGTTAAACTCACGGTGCTAACAAATGACAACACCCAATAATCTATTAGGAAATAATTATAGTTACAATATACATTCTTTAAGATACTGGAGTTAATTAGTGTGGGTTAACAGATTAATTTTTTGCAACACAGCACATCTTTCGTTTGACAGGCTCGTGTTTGCAATTGACAGGACTATTGATCCAAACATGCATTTGTTACCAACAAGAATACCTACGTTCTTCTTTAATTAATTAGATTGCTCATGTACTCCAGGTTAAAGACATACCTGAGTGATTTACTTGATCAGGCCCTTAATTACCATACTTTTTGCCTGCTGCACCTTACAGTGTAGATCTAATCAAGTGTCAAACCTTTTGAGGCCTTTCATTGTTTAGCTGTCAGTAGAGAACAGTTATTATAGAAACTCAAATCCTCCTCTTTCTGCAGTACTGTAATTGAAAAATATTCTCTAAATCTGTAACAAGAAATCTCTCCCCAACCAAAAAGCTTCATAAGGCATACTTTAAAGAGATGATTAACAGCTTCATAAGGCCATGGAATCACAGGACCAGTGAAACCTCTAGATCTATTTAACCCATCCTTGACTGTTTATCAAACCTGTTTTAATGATCTCCTGTGCTTGCACTCCCAGAACAAGAAGATACATTTATACATGGGGCAACAGAAATAGTAAAGTTCAAGGAGAAGGGAACAGAGGATAAACAGAGAACCAAATTCCAGGGTATTTCTTAAAAGCTACAAGGTTCTAAAGACCTCCCTGACCTTTCACTGTCCCTAGATTTGTTGCTGTTGTTAGGAAGCAGACTGTAACAGAATATTGGCTATATTTATCTTTCATTTTTAAAAACAAAAAATATGTTGTACATTAGCTGGCATTTATGTATTTTGTATAGAAAATCTAGAAGAAAATCCTAGGGGAGAGGTTAATTCCTATGTACTGGAAACTTCTTATTTAGCTACCTTTCTTTTGTATTTACTCTACACATCCAAAACACCATCCATTAATTTTCTGAGTGTAGTGGCAGAAGCATTTATTGTGTTTTTAGATGAGACTTCCATCAGAATTTGGGCAACTTCCAAAGCTCTGTCCCTGGCTTTGCCATTCATTTAGAGTGGCTGTGTAACAGTTCCATACTGCCCACATCATCCACTGCGGTACAGACTTAGCCAACAGGAATATTAAGCACCCTGGATAAATAATCACGTGACACACAAATGTGCTGATAATCAGCAGCACAGTTAAACCATGTTAGCACCATTTGTGACTAGTTTTTAATTGAAAGGAAGGATAAGAAGCTAATGAAAGCATGATGTTTTAGGTTTTTACAGACAAAGACCCTGCTGTTTGTGAGACTAAGAAACCTTTTACATCTGCAAAAGACAAGGTATAGTACACCTTTAACAGGCGTCCTTGTCCAGGAAAAAAGAGCTTCCTCAATTCAGACACAGCTTTTAAGTTATGGTATTTTCAGATGCAACCTTTACATCATACTGTCAACACGCTGATTAAATACTTGATGTTATACAAAGCAAGTACAAGGTTAGCTAGAGATGTTATAAAAGATACCCATCATACTAATGACTTTGTGCAATGTCACCTTACTTTTTGGCCTTTTCAAGCAATTGCTAGGGGAAATCGCATGGGCAAGGCTGTTTGAAGGTAAAGGGGCCCAAGACGGTTGGCATTCAAGGATTGCTTTTTCTGAGCTCAAGATCGGAGCATCCAGACACGTGGGAAGTCAAGGAAGAGGGCCAAGAGACCTGCGTGGCTAAATAGGGAATTGCTGGGTATGCTCAAGTGGAAGAGGAGAGTTTACAGCTCCTCATGGAAGGAGGGGCTGGCCACTTGGGAGGAATATAAGGCTGCTGCTAGAGGATGTAGGAAGGCAGCTAGGATGACTAAGGCCTCCTTAGAATTAAACCTGGCGAGAAGGGTCAAGGACAGCAAAAAGAACTTTTTCAAATACATGGCAGATAAAACTAACACCAGAGGCAATGTAGGCCCACTGATGAACGGGATGGGTGCCCTGGTGACAGAAGATACAGAGATGGCAGAGTTACTGAATGCCTTCTTTGTCTCTGTCTACTCTGCTGCAGGCAGTCCTGAAGAGCCCTGTACCCCTGAGACCTTAGATGAAGTCAGGTCAACGGAGCGGTTTGCCTTAGTCAATGAGGAATGGGTTAGAGACCAGTTGAGCAATCTGGACATCCATAAATCCATGGGTCCAGATGGGATGCACCCGCGGGTGCTGAGGGAACTGGCGGAAGTCATTGCTAGACCACTCGCCATCATCTTTACCAAGTCTTGGGAAACGGGAGAGGTGCCTGAGGACTGGAGGAAGGCAAATGTCACTCCAGTCTTCAAAAAGGGCAAGAAGGGGGACCCAGGTAACTATAGACCGGTCAGCCTCACCTCCATCCCTGGGAAAGTGATGGAACACCTTATCCTTGGTGCCATCTTAAGGCATATCAAGGATAAGAGGGTTATGAGGGGCAGTCAGCATGGCTTCACCAAGGGGAAATCATATTTGACCAATCTCTTAGCCTTTTATGAGGAAATAACACGGTGGATGGATGATGGCAGAGCGGTGGATGTGGTCTACCTTGACTTCAGCAAAGCATTTGACACAGTCTCCCACAGCATCCTCACGGCTAAATTGAGGAAGTGTGGACTGGATGATCAGGTAGTGAGGTGGACTGTGAACTGGCTGAAGGAGAGAAGCCAGAGAGTTGTAGTCTATGGGGCAGAGTCTAGTTGGAGGCCTGTAACTAGTGGAGTGCCTCAAGGGTCAGTACTGGGACCGGTATTATTTAATATATTCATCAATGATTTAGATGAGGGAATTGAGTGTACTATCAGCGAGTTTGCTGATGACACTAAGCTGGGAGGAGTGGCTGACACGCCAGAAGGCTGTGCTGCCATCCAGCGAGACCTGGACAGGCTGGAGAGTTGGGCAGGGAATAACTGGATGAAATGTAACAAGGGGAAGTGTAGAGTCCTGCATCTGGGCAGGAACAACCCCAGGTTCCAGTATAGGTTGGGAAACGACCTGTTAGAGAGCAGTGTAGGGGAGAGGGACCTGGGGGTCCTAGTGGACGACAGGATGACCATGAGCCAACACTGTGCCCTTGTGGCCAAGAAGGCCAATGGCATCCTGGGGTGTATTAGAAGGGGGGTGGTTAGTAGGTCGAGAGAGGTCCTCCTTCCCCTCTACTCTGCCCTGGAATATTTGTGTCCAGTTCTGGGCCCCTCAGTTCAAGAAGGACAGGGACCTGCTGGAGAGAGTCCAGCGCAGGGCAACTAAGATGATTAAGGGAGTGGAGCATCTCCCTTATGAGGAAAGACTGAGGGAGCTGGGTCTCTGTAGTTTAGAGAAGAGGAGACTGAGGGGTGACCTTATTAGTGTATATAAATATATAAAGGGGGAGTGTCACGAGGATGGAGCCAGGCTCTACTCAGTGGCAAACAGTGATAGGACAAGGGGTAATGGGTACAAACTGCAACACAAGAGGTTCCACTTAAACTTGAGAAGTGAGGGTGACGGAACACTGGAACAGGCTGCCCAGGGAGGTTGTGGAGTCTCCTTCCCTGGAGACATTCAAAACCCGCCTGGACACATTCTTGTGTAACATTATCTAGGTGTTCCTGCTCCAGCAGGGGGATTGGACTAGATGATCTTTTGAGCTCCCTTCCAATCTCTAGCCTACTGTGATACTGTGATACTTAAAAATACATTACATGCTTTAGAAGAAGGAAGGTCATTTTGAAGAGCTGCTTTTCTATTAGATATCCAATTTTATTGGTTAGCATCAAAATATCTAACGTAAGAAAAGCCAAGAAACAAGGAGGCTGGATGATAAAGGCATTTTATTGTCAATTAGCTGTATGTCTATATATCTACATTTCAAAATTAAACAATATTTTATCAAGGAAAACAAACTATTTATAACAAAGTACATGACAAAATTCTTTATAAGAGGTAGAATTACCTTACCATTAATCTATAATTAATATACAGTATATTGTATATATATGCACACACATATGCTACTTTGTGTGTGTATATGTTACATATACACAGTTGTGGAAAAAGTACAGTATTGCATGGAGATTTAATTTAGTGATTTATATAGCTGCTCTCAGTATTGCTTAGTAACACTTTCAGTACAACTTTCCATAGCAATTTGTGAGCTTATCTTTTAAATAAATAATGTGGCACTTTACCTTAACTTCAGCTGTCAAGCAAATGCAGGGAATTCCTGATCTTCACGAACAGATGGACAGTTCAACCGAGTTTGGTCTTTAAGTTTCTGTAGGTATCAGAAACCCTCCTACGCAACAGATCTGTTTCTGGTTTTGTCTTCTAAACTAGTGGCAAATCAAGTCCTTTTTTTTTTTTTTTGCTTACTGTGCATTTGTGGAGTTGTGAAAATTTCCCATGGGATCTCCAGTGCTTCACTGTGACACCTTAATTCTCAGTCTCCTTCCTAATAACACCTGATTAAACTATACATTAAAGAGCATCTTTACTACTGCAAAAACATTCTGTGATACAGGAGCTTACATTAGCTATGTGTTTTAACAGCAGTTTGCAAAGTAAAAGGTTTATGAAACATCCAATTGATGTTACCCAATTCATATCCAAACTTACGTAATTGATAAGTGAAAATTTAATATACTTCCAACATCTTTGCTAATGAAAGTGTACACATACTGCCAAATGTAGGTTAAAACCACTTAAGTATGCAGCACTGCCCAACTCACTGTACATACACAGTCTTACCAACTTCAGTCCAGCCTGTCTTCATTTTTGCAGCATACATTGCATAGCTAAATATAGTATTCTACATTGAGAAGAAAGTGAAAACATTCCTTTAAGACAAAAGGAAACAAAGCATTAATTCTAGAATTGAATCATCAGATAAATCACTTTTGCTTTGCAGTGGAAGATTTTCTTTCACAGCATTTCCTTATGAAACATTAGCAGCTGAAAGTAGGAAGAGACTGTGCATCAAGTGCTTTCAGTTGATAGTGCAATAACTAGTTTCTCACTAGTTAGACTTCCATTATGTTACCAGAAGACCAAGTAGCAAAAAAGTAATTACATTAGGCTCTAAGTAAGAATGGTGGACCCCTACACCAAGAAAAACTTGTTCATAAAAAAATTTGTATCTTTGATAAACATGTACAAATTCTTTAAAATACACATTTTTTTTGTAGCAAAGTGGACACTAAATTAAAATATATTCTAATTTTTACATCATTTTTATATATATTGCTTACCAAAATATTCTCTAAATACATATTTTAACACTGTACACAAGTTAATAAATGTCTTAATGAAACTCATTAGAAATATATTCAAGCTGTCTCAACATTAAAAATTTAAATCTGCATATAACACGGGGTAAGAACTTCCATAAATTTAACATCAGTGCAGCTGCAGTAGTCAGTAACAAGAAATTTCTGCCTGTTAAGAAGTCTCCTACTTCGTTAAGGGTTTAATACGTCCTGGGTATTGAAGATTCCTCCTCTGAGCAAGCAGTTTCCTTCCTGAAGTTCTTCATGAAAGACTTGGATTTTAAGAGCTCAGCAGGTTTCACCAAAGCAGCAAGGCTTTAGTACTGAACATACTCAGATTGAAGGGACTGTGCAGAGAAGAAAAACTGATTAAAACTCAATGGGGAAGTTATACTGGTATATAATATCCATTTTGCACTTAAGGAGTAGAGAAAGGACAGGAAGGAGGAGTTAGAACAAGATTAGAGAAATGTTACAAGTCCTTTAAAACACCAGCTTAAAACAATACCTTAAAAATGCGTTAGGAAAACAGATGATTGCAGGGGGTTGGAATTGGTTAAGATTTAAGGTCCCTTCCAACCCAAACCAGGCTGGGATTCTGATGAATAAAAAGTCTTATCTGAGAGAGCTTTTCACTGGACTAGTTATAAACAAAGAGCAAACAAAATCCCCAAATCATATCTTAAAACTGCATCAATTCATCAGAATACGAGAGAACTACTGGAGAAAAGCATGAATCCCAAGAATGGTCGGAACCCTGGAGTCTTCCATTTTCCCACTATTCTTAACTGCTCCCCATAGAAATGCTCTTTGTTATATATAGTGAGAAGTGGATAATAGATACATAAACCTTTAGAGCTCTAACTAGTATGAAAAAAACACTTCTGTATCTTAGGTCTCGGTGTGTATTTCCAAAGTTGTCTTTTAAAAGCATTTTCACATCTTGAAGATCAGAGACCATCTGGATATTCTTTCCTAGGTTTAGAAAGTGCTGTCAGCATGTAAAGATTTGAATACCACTGACTAAAAAGGGTCTGTTTTTAGCACTGAATGGATTCAAAATGAAGGGTATCATTTAGTGGAAAATACTTTACTGCAAAACTAAACAGAAATAACAAGTATCTTTTCATCATAGGTTCAGAATCACCGTGGAATGACCAAACACAGTCATAAAAGCCTTTCCCCCCAACTCCATTCTCTAATAATCATTCTGGATTATTATCTTTGGGGAGAGCACTTGTCAAGCTATTTATTACCTGTGTAAGAGTGAGGCAGAAGCTCTCAAAGCTTACTCGTTTTCAGACGTGCATTTTAATCATCAGAAAGACTGTTACACTTAATCAGAGCAGCTTTTGAGATGGATCCTTCAGAACTGAATTCCAAGTAAAGTTGATTAACAAACATTAAAAAATGCATGAAATTTAATTACACACTGTCATACGTTGTGCAGTACAGATTCATTTAAGCTTGGACAGATGAAATACGACCAGAAAGCACTGTATGCTTCTGGTGAGCCTGGGAACAGCTAGCATTAGTTGACAAAGAACTATGAACCTCAGCCCTTTACACTGCAGACAGCAGTAACCAAGAATTCTACATCAGGATTTTAATAAACAAGAAACCCATACATTAAAGATTCTGAAGTTTAAACTTGGCTGGCTTGTTTGCTTTTGCAGTTACGTAATTTGTGCCCTTAAATCTCTTCACATTGTCCAAAGAGATTAACTGTAATAGTTCAAAGCTTGTAACTGTGATTTTTTTTTTTTCCCTTTTTAAATATTTTTAATTTTCTACTTTAAAATTTACATTCCTACCTCCTGTTTGCAGGGACTCAAAAGTATTTCCTGTGATTCTGAAAGCTTTATTCAAAACAAAAGATCCCAGTCCACCTTTACATGGCCTATGCTGGTATTTAACAAAATCTCTTTTAAAGCAGAGGTAAAAATAGAAGGAAAAAAACCCAAAAGAAACTGCTGAACTGCAATGATGAGAGTATAAAAATCAGTTAATTGAGTAGAATTTTTAGTGTGTACCTCTGCAGTGGTCCCATGCAGTCTCAAGCTTATCATTTTATACCCAAGTATCAGATGTTTTAAAGACAGAATTAGCTCCACTACAGTTAACCGTATCTAATGAAGTTCATGCTGAAGCAACTGCTTAGCTCACTATCATTCTTCTTCAACAAGAGGCCCAGAAAGCCTCCTGGAAGAGAAAAGCCACAGACCCACCTGGGCACTAGAACCGTATTCACAAGCCTTTAATTTGAGGATCAAGTGAACTGTGAGTCAGCTTTCAGGAGGGAGCACCCCGAGAGCATTCAGGACAATTTGTTAGCACCTGAATGTGCCCTTTTTCCAAGTAACTGCAGTAAGTAATGTAAGAGATTTGAACTGAGCATCAACTCTCCTAAACCACTGCTGCAACACTCTTGTTGCAGCAGGCAAGAATTACCCTGAATCCACAAGATCCACTAAAATAAGTCTACGTTACAAAAAATGCATAGGCACTTGAGATAATCCTTTGTGTTTGCCGAATTTCCAGATCAGGAAGATGCGCTGCTGCTTGTCTCTCTTTCTTCAAAGGCTGTCCTATATTCATTAATAGGAAGCTTTTATTAAGAAACACATATAAAGATGATGTATATAAATTTTAAAACACTGCTAACACTTCACTTTTTTGAGCATTTTCCATCTTGCCAGTTTCCATGACAGCTATAGAAGCAAAAGGTGACTCATCCTAAGACTACCCAGTTGCATACTCTTCCATAAAAATACATTTTAAAGAGTGATATTTCGATTTATAACTACTGTACGAACAAAGTCAAAGTCTTATTGTGGTACCTTAAATGCAGTTCTACTTGGTAAGAATATTTCTGCCAATTATAATTGTGAGAGATTCTGTTAAATCAAAACATCCCATTTGCAAATAAAATATTTCTTCTATTTGGCCAGAACGGCAAGTTTTCTAGTCTGTGAAAAATCAAGCTTTTTTTCTAATTCATGAGCATACAAGAGCAGAAACATGATAAAAAGGAAAGAGATTATGAGCTTATACTGATGAAGGACAAAACCATTAGGAAAAAATAGCTGACAACAAGAGGAAGTGACAGTCATGTTTGGGATCTGTCTGTGGAACAACAGTATTAATTAAAATGAAAATCTTTAAAAACTTTTAACAGGAAAAGGCAGAAGAGAGTATTGAATAACTTCTCCATACTGAAGAAACAAAATAATACGTACTTGCATTGCATAAAAATGAAGTTCCCGATTTCCTCACTAATGAGATTGAAGAAAAATAATTAGAACTGCAGTTTTACTGTTCTAACCATCATAAAATGCTTGCGCACCACTTGTTCTGATAGTTAACAAACTTAGAATGATGATTTTCTAAAACCAGAGTCCTTGTATAATTACAGAGGGGTAGCTTGAGATTTAACTCAGGTAAGGGAGCTTCTGCTAGTATAAAGAGGAGGAATATAATTCTTACTGTTCAAGAGTTCTTTGATGCAATAAGTTAAATGAATAAACATCACCACCAGTGTATGGAATAGGCTTCTGTCAGGTACAGCATCTGATGTGCTCCAATTAGAAACAAGTGCAATGCAATGCAAATGCTTCCAGCAACAAGACTAAGGGTTGTCTGTCAAGACTTCCAAGTCATTTCAGCATCTAAAGCAGTCAAGTGGAAATCATTAAATAGAATTCTGCTTTAAACAGAGTTCTGCCAACCAGTACTGTTGGTATTAAGGCTTGATGCTACTCCAGATTTTGCTCAGAGCTCAAGATCACTGATGAATATCACCAAAACCAAAATAGCTGAATGTCAGTGGTTGAAGTGCTGAAACACAGCATTGTCCATGGTTGGTTAACGGGTCCTATTAAGAAGGGGGTGGGACTGAGGGGGGAGATGCTGCTTTTCCATAGAATTCCACATAAAAAATAAACAGGAATGCAGAACACTAGGCTAAAATACAAGTCAGTGTCTCTCATGAATTCCCAATGTATTACAGTTAACGAAGCCAACACAAGCTATGAATTTCTAAGCAGGCCAGCACTGAGGAATAGCTTTCTGGACCTGAAAAATGAATTTAAAAGTGTTGCATCTACTTATTGAGAAGGGATTTTCAACACTTGTAGAAGCGTTTGAACACTTTCCTAAAGGATCTTTGAGCCAACTTAGCTTATCGGAAGACAATCAAGTTGAGATGACTAGCATGAAATACCTTCCTGACAAGAAAATAGGGTAATAAAGGACTATAACCGTGACACAATAAAGAGATACAAGTTTCAGATTGAAAGTGAAATTACTGTATTCAACCAGTGGGACTAATTACCAAGAAAAATGATATTGTCTTCAAAATAAACCAACATCAAGATGGATCCGTATTAGCAAGTAAGTCAGGGGCTCCCTACCACACAGAAAGCATTCAGAGATTAAATGATCAAATAATATACTCATTTTATACACTGTGACATCCCAGGAACTGCACTCAACTCAGTCGATTGTACTTAAAGCAGGTAACAATTCAGTGCACTACACTGTGATTGTGACAGATGCACAAGGTCATGGGGTGTATTTAGAAGCACATGCAACGCTCAGGACATGGTTGAAAACCATCTTCCAAGCAGGAAAGCAATTTAACCATTGTTATATTGAAATAAGGTTGCTTCACAGGTAACTGGGAAGCGCCCTGGTTACATACAATGTGTATTAGGTGTTTGAGTGTGGCAGGAGACCAGCCACACTCAAAACCAGTAGCAGGTACAACACTAAAACTTCAGAATGAAACAATTTATCAGTGATAAGGAAACAGGAGAGAAAGGTGTCATATTTTGAAGTTAATTTTATGTGAAGACAGTTGAATTTCCAGGAGCTGAAATATAAAACTCGATATGTCGGTACTACTGAAGAGAGGCTGGCAGGTTCCATTAATTGTGGACAATATATTCTATTAAAAACACAACACTAAGATGAATAGGACATCAAATCTTTTCAAACCATATCAAATCAACTGTAAATTATTTGTAGATTTACAGTAGTAAATGTTTATTTTGTCCCTAAAATATCTGAAGTTATTTCCGATTTCATAACTGAGTTAAGAGTTTCTATAGTCTCTCTTTTCTGCACTTTGTAGAGAGTCACTTTCAAGTTGTATTTAATTTCTCCTTGCATCCTCTTCATACAGACTTTCACACAGGAAAAGGGCACAAAATAAGCCCAAAGCAGCACTGGAACAGACTGCCCAAGGAAGTGGTGAATGCTCCATCCCTGGCAGTGTTAAGACCAGGTTGGACAGAGCCTTGGGTGACATGGTCTGGTGTGAGGTGCCCCTGCCTGTGGCAGGGGGTTGGAACTGGATGATCTTAAGGTCCCTTCCAACCCAAACCAGTCTGAGAGTCTAGGATTCTAAGTTGTCGAGCAATGAAAGCTAAAATGGTAAGACCATCAGAAATACCTGTTTCTAAAATACCTTTTCCATTTGAAAAGAACTAGGTTTCATGTCAAGTGGACTTGTTTTTCACACAAACCCTACCTGTAAGAATGTTGTACTTTTAGTATGATACATAAAAAGGCTTCTTTAACTCTGTTACTGCATGAACATTAAGATGCATAATAAACTTATAAACGATGTTATAGATAATTTGAAATGAAAAAAAAATCTAAAGGGCAAGAAGGTCCATAAAAAAGATAGCAGGAAAGGTGTTAGCTGAAGTTTAGGAGTGATTTATTTTCATGAACCTCCTTCATCTAGATGCTTGAAGGAGGTGGAAAAAAAGCAGATGAAATGAGAATTACTTTCAAGGTAAGAGACAAAGCTATTGTTTAGAAACATGAAAGGAAGTCAGAGAATCATGCTGAGATTGTTTTGCAACAGCTTTGCTTGCAGAAAGCAAGAAAGATCAGGATTGCTCAGATGCCTGACAGTGCTGTTGTAACTATGAACTTACAGGAATTCACTGACTCTGGGATCGTGCTGGAGGAGTCGTAAGGCCCATAAAGCAAGGTTGATGCGTACTCATCTGTCACGGCGCTGGGAAAACTGGTTTGGCTGCTCAGGCTGTTGCCACTACTGCTGTTTCTGTTGTACAAGTTGTTGTTCAGTTCATGGTTATTGCTGTGAGGCAGCTGCAAGCTGCCATTCAAATGGCTGGAGATATGGCTTACAGAAAAACCTGTCCTAGAGGACAATGATGTCAGTTTGCTCTCATCATCTGAAGCAGCGTACAGGTTCCCTAGAGAACTGGCTAGTCTGGAGTTTATGGAAACACTGAATGGAAAACACATATGGGGAAAAAAGAAAAATATACACAAGATATATACAGATACATACAGAAAAAATAACAGACAATTCAGAAGACATTAAGTAAATAACATAGACCAATCTGAAATCACTTGTGTTCATCTTCTAGCTCCCAACTAATAAAACCCAGAATTCTTTGTCAGGAGTTCCCAAACTTGGCTTATTCACGCACTACCATGGCTAGCTTTCACCTCTACCAAACTGTATGCCCATGAAGAAGGTTGTGTTAAAAGGTTTAGGCAGTGTCTGATCTACATGGAAGTACTTTGTGTACATAGAACAGTTTAAGAACTCCCCTTCTGTTTCCTGAAATCAGTAATGTGATACAAGTCCTCAAGTAACCAGGAAGTAGTATGATAAATTTTAAGAAAAATAGGGTGCCCTGAAATACCTCTTTAGTTATTTTCTTTAATTATTTGTGCCCAGAAGTTATTAAAAATGCATCAATCATTCTAAATTTCACTTAACATCTATCATTACTTAGTACAATAGTAATAATGGGTTCATAAAATTAAAGATCACTCAGTATTCTTCTGTCATTAATAGTGACTAGACTCGTGGGAATACTTGATATAACCCCACCAGTACTCTCATGCCAGCAGTGTAAGTTTTGGGTTTTTGTTTGGTTTTTAAATCTGCAGGCAACTAAAGTTTGGCTGGTGGAGCAGCTAATCACTCTGGAAGAGCCCTTCTTACACCCAAGAACAGCAAGCCCTTCATAGACTGCATATGTGCTGAAAACTATTCTGTACCATTGTACCAAAATGAGAATGAAAAAACCTCAAACCTTTTAAGGTTAGAGCCCAAGGATGTCGGAATTTTGCTTATTCTTTCTGCAGATGGTGAATGAACTGCCATCACTTTGGAGGCCTTCAGAGGAGACATGGATCCTTCTGTGCTACCTGAAGTATTGAGTCTAAAGAGAGCGCAGAGTTTTAGTGAGAAGCAAGATTATCATGAAAATATGCATCTCAGAAACACACAGACCCTTCTAGCATGGTATTCCAGACTGGTATTCTAAGAAGTGGGAATTCTCAGGTTTGAGTACTAAGAACTCAACAGTGCAAACACAACAGTCTGCCTGGTTTTAAATCTGTTTCTAATAAACTTTTCAAAGATCCCACTCATGCTGTTCTCCTGCTGTACCATATGGTGCAGCTACAGCTGGAAGTATGGGGCACTGGACTACTCAAAAATGTTAGCATTAGAGCTGGCCATATTCACTTATTAAAAGCTAGCAAACAGCCTCACAGTAGAATGAAGTTCTCTCCATCTTTACACCAGAAGATATTATCATGATCAGCTCTTAAATGATGAAAAACCTTGGGTACAAGTCTCCAGCTACAAGCACAGCATGACATTGAGCAGAAATAGCTTTCACTCCACACCAGGGAAGGGTAAACAGACACCTCCAAAGTTGGACATTTGGAGTAATCCGTTTCCAAAATCCAGGTTGTCACAAAACCGAAGAGAATGTGTTCCTTTCAGTATTAATGCTTTCTAATGACAGATAGTTTTTATCTTACATGTTGTATTTTGGGGGGTTGGACTAGATGATCTTTTGAGGTCCCTTCCAACCCTTGGGATTCTGTGATTCTGTGATTTTAGATGCAGTGGGGACACACTGAGACTCAATTCTGCCATTCCTGTAACTCTTGAAAATTAAGTCAATTTTCACTCTACATTTTATTTCCTTTTAGGAAGCATGGTTGGTGCTGATTTGAGATTAGCACAGGTCAGAAATGAACATTTAGAAAATGAGAAGAAACTAGTGGTTTTATTGGCTCCACAGAAAGTTCTAAGCAAAGCCTGTAGTAAAATATCCAGTGAGGACCCTGTATGAAAAGGTACTGAAATTCAGTATTTATCTTCTAAAGAACAGCACTGGTTGTATCCACGAAGCAATACCTCTACTTCATCTACTAAACCAAAACTGACAAAAATTGTGATATGCAAACAACATGTAGCCAGTTTACACATTTGAGACAGAGATAAAGTGGTTATGGGTTAACTGGTGGGCTGGTTTTAGCTAGGATTGTTGATTTTCTTCATAGGCTCTAGCATGGGGCTGTGGTATGGATTTGTGCTACACACTGCGTTGATAACACGGGGATGTTTTAGTTTCCACTGAGCAGAACTCACACAGGGTCAAGGCTGTTTCTGCCTCACCCCACCAGCAAGCAGGCTGGGGGTGCACAAGGAGCTTGGAGGGGAAGCAGCTGATCCCAGTGGACCAAAGGGATACTCCAGACCGTATGGAGTCAGGCTCAGCACACAAAGCTGGGGAAAGGAGGAGGAGTTACAGCATTTGTCTTCCCAAGTAATGGTTACGCATGATGGAGCCCTGCTGTCCTGGAGATGGCTGAAGCCTGACCATGGGAAGTGGTGAATGAATCCCTTGTTCTCCTCTGCCTGTGTGTGTGGCTTTGGCCTTCCCTGTTCAATTGCATTTGCCTCAACCCATGAGCTGTTTCCTCACTTTCACTCTTCCATCCCACTGAGGGGAGGTAAGTGGGAGGCTATGCAGTGCTTAGTTGCTGCCTGGGGTTAAACCACCACCGTTACTCATCCTTCACTGCGGAACACTATCGATACTAGAAAACGTGACTGAGGAAATTACCTGTATGTGCTAATTATTTATTAAGAAGAATTCAGGGTATCCCCGAAGCACAGCTGTATCTCTCTGCCCCTTATATTCCCACTAGCATTTGCTGGTGTTAAAGTCTGTTATAAGAAGTCTGAAATTGCTGATGAACTGGAGTGATTAATTCAAAACACTAAAAATATAAGCCCTGAGCCATTGAGAACTATAATGTTAAAGTTAATACCTGAAAGGTTGTGATCGTGACCGGGTGTGCAGTTTTGTGTCTTGCAGCCTAAAGAAACAAAAGCAGCAGCCTTTATCAAACCATAAAGAGCCTCTCCCCTCTGGCAAAGCATGTTCCCATGTCTCATCCTGGCTTTAAAGTACAAGACTAACAAGAGTTAGGAATTATTGACAATCATTATTTTCATTTACAGTTAAACAACAGAGAAGTATTTCAGGTTTATTTTTGAACTTCACATTTGTACTGGTTTTGAGAAGTGTAACATTTACATAGGGAGTACAGAAAATTATAGAAAAATAGAGAAAGTTCACTGAAGAATATTTTGCTTGAGACAAAAGCTTTAAAGTGCTAGAGAGAAATCTGAAGGTTTTGAGGTACTTTTACTTCATCTTTTACTGCTACATGGTAAGTAGGTAGCCTGAACAGGGAGACAGAAAACCATCAAATCTGCAACTAATAATTATATATTGAGAGAGAGTTCCCCCCACAGAAGGTGGTGCAACAACCAAGGCCATGTACTTGCCATAAAGATCTGATAGCACTGACTCAATTTCAAATTGCAGCTTCCCTCAGAATTCATCAACACTTACCTCAGAGCTCCAGCTGTACTAGAACATGTCCGTCTCCGCGTTTTTAAGGCATTGAGCTTATCTCCCTGCGTCATACCATCCCAAGCTTCCACATGTGCACTGTCTTGAAACTCATTCTGGGAAACATGAAGCATGCAAGCAAGGAAATCCATCAGATCCTTAGCAGTAGTTTCAAAGTGCTGAGCATCTCCTTTGCAAAGACTGTGATTTAAAAGGCAAATCCCTCTGCATGGATGGGGCACTGCTCTGTCCTTGCACAGTTCAGTAAACTCTTGTCACTCACAGACACAATCCACAGAGGTTTTTTGCAGAATCTGACCTCAAAGTGAGTTCAGGATGCTTGAGTCTAGTGCCAGTACTTATTTACTTCAAAGAAGTGAGTTTTTATAGGACATAAAATTCAGCTCCTTCCTCCAGAACTATTTTTAAAGTTATCCTCAATGTGGAAGGGAAGCAGCAACACACAATTTTGTGGTACACACAAGAGAAGGAAGAAATTTAGATAACATTGTGTGTTCTGCAAGAGGAGCTAAAAATTCACTGTCCTAAACATTCTGTGAACTGGCAACACTGTTTAAATGCCTATTTATATTTTCTGACTCAAAATAGCCTTTTCTAAGACCCAGTTATTAAGCAGAGAACAGTTTCTTAAGTAACAGAGGAACATGAAGCTACACAAAGCAAGGACAGAACTGTGATTTTTTTATTGCCAAATGAAAACAACTCATACCACTTATCAGAGAGTCATAGAACCATCAGTGTTGGAAGGGGCCTCTGGAGATCATCTGGTCCAACCCCCTGCCAAGGCAGGGCCACCCAGAGCAGGGCACACAGGAATGTGTCCATTGTGGGTTTGGGATAGCTCCAGAGAGGGAGACTCCACAACCCCCTGGGCAGCCTCTGCCAGGGCTCTGACACCCTCATGTAAAGAAGCTCTTCCTCATGTTGAGGTGAAACTTGTTGTGTGTTAGTTTATGGCCATTATGCTTCATTTGACCTCAGACAAGTGTTTGTTTGCATTACTGCAGTTCCTATTGTGCCTAAGTGACCTTGCTGCTCTGCAGAAAACAGAATAGGAGTGCTTTGTAAAATTTGCAATACCAATCTAGCCTGGATATAAGGCTGATATTACAAATGACAGCAGACCCTTTGGTTTAAGCTGTATCTTTTCCTGTTTCCTTCTGCATCTCTTCCCCTGAGTCTTTGTATTGTAGGTACGATACTTTCTATGTTAATTTGGATGAATGGACTTAATGAGAGTAGCTGCAAGCCAGAAGAGCAAAGATACATTCTGTTTTCATGACCAGCACTTGTGACTTTACAAAGGCCTGTAGAGACAGGACAAGGGGAATGGCTTTAACCTGCCAGAGGGGAGACTGAGATGAGCTCTTAGGCAGAAGCTCTTCCCTGTAAGGGTGCTGAGGCGCTGGCACAGGGTGACCAGAGACGCTGTGGCTGCCCCATCCCTGGCAGTGTTCAAGCCCAGGTTGGACACAGGGGCTTGGAGCAACCTGCTCTAGTGGAAGGTGTCCTGCCTGTGGCAGGGGTTGGAACTGGATGAGCTTTAAGGTTCCTTCCTCCCTTAACCAAAACCAGTCTGGGATTTTATGTTTAACAGTTCCTGCCATTAACCCAGACAAAAGGTTTACAGAAGTAGTAACACAGTAAGAATTAATCCAATCATGTAAAGGTCCAAGTGCTGTATTAATTATAGGACAACATAAAGATTTTAGCTAGATTTTACTGAGGATTATGTGCTAGGTCACTGTTACCTCAGTGTTGGTAAATTTTGTTTCACTGTCTTTCCCTGCCCAACAGTTACTGCGTGTAGCTGTTCTGTCCTCTGATTCTGAGCCCTTAACACATTTGGGGGACTGGGAACATCACTTCGGTTTCAGCTTCTAGAGAGCCCAGTATAATGAGGTTTCGAAATATAATCAAATATCCAAAGAGATAAAGACATAAATTAAATGTTTTGAAATCTGAATATTAACTTTAACATGACATCTGTAAAAAAATGAAATACACATAGTATAGAGAGGTTTACGGTAGAAGAAAGTGGCACTGTGAATTTGTATTGTGAACCTGAACATAAGCTGCTACAAAGTGTATAGGTAGTTGAGTTACCTGCAAGTAAGTTGCCTTGAATACTGGAAGCAGTAAAGTTGCAGTAGTAGCTCAGATTCAAAAACATTACTTTTACCCGTACAGCTGTGTGCCAACTGTTTTCACTTGGTGTACAACATCATCCCTACACAGTGTTGTATTTTCCAGTTAGAAATCTAGGTATTTAACTTATGTATCTCAAGCCACAAACTTTTTATTTTCCATAGTACCTTTACAGATGATGATAGATCATGTGACAGATGCCCATGACATCCCTGTTTTTTTACATCAAGTTAAGGACTCCGTCAGCAATGTGAAAGCTCTTCAGTTATCACAGAGCTAAGACACTGTTAATCAAGTGCCTAGTTCCTCTAAACTGCTTCTTACAGATACTGTAGGAAACTCACGCAGAATGCACAAGTATGATTATGTTCATTCACATTTCATGCCTGTGCTTCCAAGAAATAACTGTAAGGTCCTTACCCTAAATGTATCAGTAATCTATAACACTTGTGATAAAGGGATGGCCATCTATAAGATCATTAGCTAGATATTTGGAATAAATCCATTTTCAGGAAGAGAACTGATATATTTTTATCCAATCAACAACTGAACCCCCTCCTAAAAGAATGACCTGAATAATGCAAGTTTTTGAAGTTTGAAGAAATACCTGCATCAGTTTAAACCAGAACTTGTGAAACCAGAAAGTTGCAAAAGTTGTGAAAAAGCAACCGAGTACTAAAACAAGCCTAAAAAAATTAAACATTATCTATAGCTAGTTATTAGCAGGTCAACTCCATCTCTGCTTATTTGAAATCTTCCCTACAAACTCCTACCTGCCTATATTGATCCAGGTCTTGTATTTTATTCAAGCTGTCACTGATTGACATGTCCTTCAAGCCACAAAGAACTCTGTTAATGTTTCCATCAAGGACTTGGTGTTTCTGCTTTGATTGGATGAGATCTCCCTCCAGCCATAACATCGCTTGCTTCCTTTGGGATACAAAACAAATCAATTCATATCAACAAAGGTGCAGACACATAAACCCAACAGGAAAGCATGCTACTCGTATGGATTGCTAAAAACCCCATGGATTCTGTACATCTTTATCTGGAAAGAAAATAAATTTAAATCTATCATAAAAAAGAAACCCCAACAAACCCAGAACATTTTCAGTGGTTAAAAATACCACCCCCCCCCCCCCCCCCCCCCGAGTCACTAAACAAGTCTGTAGCCATCACAGAAATATTACAGGCAATGAAACTTGAACTTACAAACCCTGACTGGATAAAGAGATGAACTAAAGAGAAATAAGCAATGGTATTTTAATAGCTTTTAAAACACAAAGATTCATTTAAAATAACGTTTTTATGTAATGTGGAGAATGAATGATGACACAGCACTTTCCAACTTGTTATTAGCATGAGCTGTGTGTATATGAAGACACTGTGCAGTAAAATCACAGCTGACCTGTACAGCGGAAGTGGTTACAGCCATTTAAAATTGAATGGGACTCTGCTATCAGTTGCAGAAAATAAAAGCTCATGTATTTCAGACATAATGCTATGATATGCATGGGCCAAGCAGGCTTTTGTTGATGTGACTGTGTTATTCCTGAATAAGGAAGTTGCTGGGTAGGTACCACTCATGACTGTTCCATCCAAAAACTGAGACTCCACTACATATTATTGTAACAAAATTAAAGTCTTATACTGAACAGAGGCAAAAAGAATAAGGAATTCAGTCAGAATATACTAGCACTGGAAACTTTTCTTTGTTGGAAAGTATTATGGCAAAGCTCAA
Source organism: Pezoporus occidentalis (assembly GCF_034315485.1). NCBI lineage: Eukaryota > Metazoa > Chordata > Aves > Psittaciformes > Psittacidae > Pezoporus > Pezoporus occidentalis. The sequence goes on from NW_026916304.1 coordinate 1,846,493, forward strand.
GGACCAAGCAGTCTGAGACAACTGCCTGAACCTGCTCCATAATACAGGGAAAGGTACGCACTTCGAGGAAAATTTCACTACATTCCAAAAAAAACAGGAAGAGAAGGGAGAAGGATGGGGCAGGGGAAGAGGGAGGACCTCCTATTCCAGCTACCAGAAGGAGCCCAGAAAACATGCCTGAATTTAAAGATCTTTGAAGTCTGCAAGAATTCCATTTTTTTGTCAGATGCAACTTTGCAGCTCTGAGGGCAAGAGATTTTATATGAGAATGATGTAACTGGTGTTGGCTCCCTCTTTCTCAATCCCATTTTGACACTACTGGTGACATTCCCTGGGTTTTGCCTTGTTGTCACAACAAGTATCTATTGGCATGAGGCTAAATACAAAACTCTTAATGAACAATACTACAGTATGAGGGAAAAAAATCTTACGGAACTTTGCCTATCTATAAAAATCAAACCAAGTATTTATATACCACTGCAGAAAAGACATGGGCCCAGCTTTTCATATCTTTCAAGTAAACTGCACTAACCACACTACATACTACCTCTCTCAGTTTTGCTCTACTATGGAAGTTACTTGTAAGAGCGCATCATCTAAGCATCAGTACAGTGTGGAGAAGTTAAATGTGCCTTCAGTGAGCACTTGCGGTTTGTGGAAGTTTGTGATTCAAAGTATTTTGACTAATGGTGGGCCAGATGTTAAATAAAGGAGTGCCCACTCAGTTGAACTGGAAAAATAGGAATCTTCATTCATGCTCAGTTTCTGTTACGAATTACAGTAACGCTTCTTCTTTGTGATATCTGTTGGATTTTAAGATGCTCTCTACAGCTGCCTGCCAGGATGTTGTAGTGAGGTGGGGTTGGTCTCTGCTCCCAAGGAACAAGAGATTGGACAAGAGGAAACGGCCTCAAGCTGCACCAGGGCAGGTTTAGATGGAGCTGAGGAACAATTCCTTCCCCACAGGGTCCTCAGGCATTGGAACAGGCTGCCCAGGGCAGGGCTGGAGTCACCGTCCCTGCAAGTGTTCACACACCATGGAGACGAGGCCTCAGTGCCATGGGTTAGTGGTGGCCTTGGCAGTGCTGGGGTAAGGGTTGGGCTGGATGAGCTTAAAGGGCTTTTCCAACCCAACTGATTCTCTGATTCTCAGCAGTGTATGGTATGTCTTACTGTATTTACACAGTTTCTAGATCTTGTTTTCTTTTTTTCCAAAATGAGACAAATTGTCCTGGTTTCAGCTATGGTAATTCTCTCCCTTAGCAGCTGTTGATGTACTGTGTTTTGGCATTAGTCTGAGAATAACGCTGGTAACACACTGAGGTTTCAGATGTTGTTCAGCAGCACCTACTCCAGTCAAGGACTTTTCAGTCTCTCATGCTCTGCCACAAGGAGGAGCACAGGAAGCCAGGAGGAAGCCGATACAGGACACCTGACCCAAACTAGCCAAAGGGGGATTCCAAACCACAGCATGTCATGCCCAGGATAGAAACTGGGTGCAGTTGGACAGAAAAGGGCTGATCACTACCTAAGGGTGGGCTGGGCATCAGTCAGTGGGTGGTGAGCAACTGTACAGTGAAACACTTGAGTTTTGGTTTGTTTTTTCTTTTTTTTTTTTTCAGAGGTATAAAGGGGGAAGAAAAGTGGGTGAGGGGTGGTAGTGTTATTCCTTCCTCTCTATTTCCTTTCATCATTGTCATTATTATTAATGTATTATTACATTTTATTTTTATTTCAACAATTGAGTTGTTCTTACCTCAATCCATGGGGCTTTACCTTTTCTCTGACCCTCCTCCCCAGCCCAGTGGGGAGTGGGGAGCAGTGGGTGAGCAGCTGCATGGTGCTGAGCTGCTGCTGGGCTTAAATCACCACACTAATTTGTGGTGTATCTTTTCCAAATGTTATTTCTCCTAACAGTGAAAATGCCTCCAACTAAGTATCATCATGGTATCAAATAAAAGATACCAGCATAAACATTGTAATAGTAAATGCACATTGTAGAAACCACCATGAAATTAAACTTAATGCCTACATCTCTGAAGCCACTGTGATTTTGTCATTCAGTTCCAGTCAGAATCAAAACTTGAATCACCCATTCAAGCTATCTGCACATGAAATGTTCTCAACCCAAAGTGTACAGTCCATTTTGAGAAAAGCTGTATTAAAACCATCCCTTTATTTTGCTAATGACCATTAGCTCCAAATCAGAAACACTTCATGCATTATGCTAGGAATCTGACAGAAGTCAGGAGCTGTCCACTACATACTTAATCTTTAGTTACAAGAAAGAAAAAAAACCATAGCAATTATACTAATGTGAGATTAATTTTAAGTGTCATCATTGGCTATATATGAACACAAACATGCAGAGTCTTAAGACCCTCTGCCCCTTAAGGTGACAAAAGACACAGCACCCCAGAGAAGACGATTCTTAGCAAGTTTGAGTTCAATCCCAAGTTGACTAACCTTAAATATACTGCAACAGGCAGTAACATACGATGTCAGTAGACAGAAAGTAGATTCTATAAATAGTGCAAGATGGAGAAGGGTGTAGAGAAGCAGTTCATTCTTAGTAGCAAAGAAGGTATACATACTCTTCCAAGAAGTGTTGCTGGGGTCCTATAATAGAGCCTGGTCGACATATTCTTATCCAAGCAATGGCTTCAGCATGTGTGAACTTGTAGTGTTTCATTATGTAGCAGGCAATCAGTGTTCCTGTTCTCCCCAGGCCAGCTACAGAAACACAAGTATCAACACTCACATACAAATTCATGAGCATTTCTTAAGTATCCAATTAAAGTAGGATAGGAGAAGATGTCTTTACAATGTTATGCACCACCTTAATATCTGAAGAAAGAACTTCTGTTAGTATCCATCACATAACTGGATTTCAATGCTGCAGATATAAGAACATATACTTGTAAGAAGTTAATAGGGTTCAAGAATGCATGGAGCGATGATCACTCTCACAATTCTACTTCCAAGTTGGTTGTTTGGGGTTTTCTTAAAGGCTGATATTACAAAAAAACAGCAATTACCAAGCCACTGATATACAAAATTACACACTGGTCAAAATTCTTGCTGTTTCTACAGGTAGCAGTGAATACTTTTATAGCTTGGTTTCACAACAGAACTGCTTCAAAAAGAAAAAGCCACTGGCTGAGGAGACACATGCTGCTCTCTGTTGTGATGTGCACATTTATTTGCATGTATTTGAAGTTTGATTTGTAAAATATGTGTGTTGGTCTCTCAAAGGTACTCTGATTTTGGTTTTTACTGGTTTTAGAAATAGGAAGTTTAGCAAGTGCGTATCTAAGTCACTAGAAAAGTATATTGTATTCCTTCATCAGCTAAGCCTGGAGAATAGCAATCTACTGTTGATCACTAGTTTATACTCTCACTCAGCAGATGTCCAGCTTATTAATGCCAGAATTGCAGGGTTCTAGCCACAGTAGCAACTTGTTAGCAAATAAACTTATCTTAGATATGCATGCTTATTGCTCATGGAAAAATGATGAATAGCCTGTTCTTGTTTCAGACCAGCAAAACATTCGTCTCCACAATGTCCTTACACAACTGCAAACATAAATCAAGCCAAACCCTTCAAAACCTTTGTTAATCATCCTCGATTAAGCATGTTTTGTGGCTGCTTTGCTGAAACAGGCAGGTTTGAAATGCTGGCATCACAATAACTCACATTAACTTGAAATGTGGAAAGTCATGCTCCACAGAAAAGTGAACAACAGTCCAAAAGCACAAAGAAAACCTTTCAGTCTTTTGCATTTCCTAACCAATTATCATAATGCTGCGGAAGCATAATGCAAAAGAGAAACCAACTCAAACTCAGGCCTTCTAGCGATACTAAGAAAAACCAAGACAATGAACAACAGATTGTCAGTTACTGTAAGTAGCAGCGTAGGATGAAAGAACTTACTATGCACATGAAAATAACAAACATTTATCATATATTTAGCCAAGTATCATAAGCAATATTATTTTCATGACTGGAAAGTGTTATTTTTAAATGCTTTATTTCTAAATAAACTATGGTTTAATACTCATCTTGAACTTCAATCTGAGAAATAACAGTGCACACACCTTTACAATGTACAGCAATAGCCCCATCAGCATTCTCACAGATATTGAGGAACCTCTGAACTATGCTGTCACTTGGTGTGCTTCCATCTATGAAGAACAGGTCATAATGCTCAAACCCAGCATCGGTGAAACGTTTGGCCTCATAAATTTTTTTGTTGAGTCTTATGATTGATGTGACATTATGTTTCTTGAAATAGGGAAAGTAGGCTTCAGGTGCATGAAGAGGATAACCTAGGAAAGGAAGAAGCACAAGGAATAAGTTGAAATTCAGCAAAAATGTGATTGTGGTTTTTAAATGACCAGGTTTCCTTTTAGCTGAACCAAATCTCTCTTTTCCCTCTGTTGATCAAGTTTCTCTTTTTTATTCCATTAGAATCATATAGGTTCTTCCCATTATGCCAAGAATCTTCAGTAGTAAAGGCAAGCTTCTTTTAAAAGTCATTTCTTCACTACAGTCTCTTTTGCTTTATGCAACTCACCTTTAATTCTGCACACTTATTGTATCAGGTGTCAGGTTCCAGGAAAAAAGGAAGGACCTGAATTTCTCAGACATTTCATCACTGAAGGGAAGCCACTGACTGTTGGAAGAACTGGAATTCTTCTAGCCAAGAAGAACTCTAAAACCTTTGGAATTAAGCTCTATCATTGCATATAAAATGTTCACTATATGATTATTTCTGAAGATGAAAATTAACCTATAAACCTCTCATCTTCTGCTCACTGGGTGAGACTGTTCCACAAGCTAGAAATGGGACATCATTACAATATGTACCATACCATTTTCAAGTTTGCTTTTTGGGTGTGGTCCACTAAATGCCAAAAATTTTCCCGGAACAATCCAGTTGAAGTCACCATTTTCCACTCGCTATAAAAAAATGTCAGGAAAAAAGTCATTTTAATATCTGTACAGACAAGGTTCAAAAGAATTAATCTTGAGTTTATTTTACTTTTCACTATGTTGTTGCTACCTTAAATGAAAACACTTCAAATGGAATTAACCATCTTATCTATATGGGACAAAAGAACCAATCATAAGCTGCTTTGCAGAAATCTCTGCATAAAATGAGACACAAATCAGTTTGGCTGAAGTTTTCCAAGCAAAGCAGAAAGATCCTCTCTCTAAGATATTTCTCTCTTAGAGGTTTCAGCAGTTTAAGATACCTATTTATAAAATTTACAGACACCAACATCCTTGTATATTTTAATGAAAGAATATGGAAAAATGCTTCCCTTCCCTGTAAGGCATTGGCTAAAAAACCCAATTCACAGAAAACAAATTAAAACCAATTAGTCCTTAGAAACAATTCTAATTTCCCTGTAGAAACCAAAATCTACATCTTGGCATAAGCTCTGATGAGCCAGTAATCACAGAAGCAAAGTATAAATCAAACAAAAAGACTAAATTGAGAACGTTTTCAAACTGGGAGCTTTTGCATTTCTTGCCCACTTTTAAATAAAAACTTTAAAAAAGGCTTTTCAAATCCTGGCAGTGCCAGAAAACTGGAAGCTTCTTTGGAAATATCTGACTAAAGTGCAAAACTGCCTTCTTTTATCCTAAATGGAAAGCACTCATTCCTCATGTAGCAATGCAGTTATTCTCAGTGTGACTTTTAAGGACATGGCACTCAGTTCCGCTGCATTATTAAGCTTATGTTTTCAGCTGTCAGCTCCTCAAAACATCCTAATGAGTGAAAGGATCTGATAATGGACATTACTGTAACCAATTCACCCACTGTTTGCTTTGCTAAGCCCATTAGGCTTGCTCTAAATGTCCTCACAGAGAGAAATCTGGAAGTGAACAAGGTTGCATAAGGAGCAGTGAACCCATCTTCCAGCCAGGCCAGGACCCTACAATCACCCGGAGTTCTGTCACAAACTGTGCAATGCCAGCATTGGAGCACCTCTACCTCTTCAGGGAAGAGGTCCTGTTCAGTAAGTCAAATGTATTTTTGTACCTGTATTACCAGCTTCATTTGTGAAATAAGTAGTTCTTTATAGCTACATAAGTTACTGTGAATACTTGATATATTAACCAATCTGAACACAGATGTATTTGTATATACTCAATACTACATGCAAACAACATTATGATTAACAAAAAGGAAAACTTGAGTATTTTATACCCAGTCCAACAAAAGGGGAATTAGCTGCCTTGATCATGGAGTGAGGTGGAAGAGCTACAAATGTGAAATAGAATTTTCTTTAGTTGCCCCCTTTAAGTCTTATGCAACTTTTCTGCACAAAACTACACATTTGGAGACCTAATACAGCAGAAACCTGGAACATTTAAAGGTTCTGAAATGTAGCACAGGATGTATCTAAACATACAAAGCTGACCACGAGGCATAAAACCACAGACGACCTCAGACAGCAGGCAGCTACTTAAACACCATTCACACACATGTGCTTTTCACAGACTGAAGTAATGTTCAGTATCAAACAAAATAATGAGACATCAGTCAATTATTCTAATAGTTTTTCAGGCAGATTAATGCCTAATCCTAAGTATTCTCAACCATCCTTTGTGTTTAGACAAACCTCTTCCTTTTGTACGTAGAGGAAGGAAACCCCCAGCAATTTCATATTTTACATTTTAGTTACTGGTCATTGAATTTTGGTAATTCAGCACATACTATTCCAATTTCCCAATTTAACCATTCTGGAACATTGCAGTGTACAGAAGTCCTTCTACAAGTGCTTTTAAGTTTAGTGACTAGCTATATGCTACAGTGTGCCTGCTGCAGCCAACATCTACTGTAGAGATTTGTGTTGCAAATTCAGTTTTTCCATAGTTTATTCCTCTCCTGACCTCACCCTCTTTCTTGGGGTATGCCCTATAGCCGTATGTTTTTCAGATAGGCACTGAGTCACCCATAGCTTCTTGCTTTTAAAACAGTTGTTTACCAAATGTTACAGACATTTAAGAAAAGCAGTTGTCCTTATTTGATATTAGAAATATTCAGCTTAAAGGAATAAATATTCAAATGTTTTCAGACTGAGCAAATTTATTCTCATTATTTCCACGTTTTCTGAAACAAGAAGGGCTGGGAGGGAAAAATACTGGCTACAGTAAAGTAATACAACTCTAAGAAGAGTTTAGTACATAGGCAGACGTTCAGTACACCTCTAGTTTATGTATCTTTCCCCTTAACCAGAGCAACTTCAGGAACTCAGAGGAGTTCCAAAGACAAAGTCCAATACAACCAAGGGAAATGTTAGACAGCTCATGGAAGTGCTCTGGGCCAGCTGTATGTGCAGCTTCTGTACACAGCCCAGGTCACAGCTGAAGCAGGGGCATATCTTAAAGGTTCTCTCCAGCAACAGAGCTTGAGATAACTGTCTACTATTAGCCGTTAAAAATGTGTATGTTAGAGAACAAAATTCTACAAGCATCTAGAGTCAACCAGAGTATCTATTCTTCAGGTCTGGGGTACTGTATATTCTTATTTATTTTAGGTATTAGTTTTCTGGGACTTCATTAGGGAAATATTTGGATGTATTTTCATAATTAGAATGCCCATATAATCCATCCTTATTACAAAAAGTTCAAAATGTGCTTAATCTCCGTAGCTATTAAAAATATTATCATATATTTGGGACTAATGGCATCTCAGGAAGCAGCTCAACAAGTGTTGGAAAAAAACACAGACTCTGTAGGTCAGCTGAGAGACCTTGGAACGTATCCTGAGGGAAGGTTGGGAAAGCATGAAAGAGATATCAGAAGCCAGAAGGCCTACACGAAAACAGTAGAGTTATTATGTGATGCACTGAAAGGGCAAGGGTATTCATCCTGCATGTTTTTCACACACAGCACACAGGTTTGGATGGACATACCTTATATATGAACACTGGCTTTTACTTGAATTAAAATGCATTTCCAGTATCTTTTTAAGTTGTGGGGCCCTGTATATTCTAACTTATTTTAGGTAAACAAAACACTCAACTCATTATTAAGTGTACAAACCTCATAGTGTTCATATTCATCCACATCAAATGTCTTAAAGTCAAAAAATCCATGCTGCAAGGCCTAAAAGGCAACAAGGTGTCAGTTTATACGAAAATATTATACAGAATCTAATTTTATAATACTGTTTTTGAACTCAAAACCAAAACACTGAATGTTTCTGCTTTTGTTTTCTTGAAGCCTCTATGTTAAGACAACGTAACATTTTGCACAGATTAACACATAACAAGAACTCCAACAAAGACACTAAAGCACATCAGGCTCTTTTTTAGCCTTTCAAAGACATTACAATGGGACATAAGGTTGTTGCATATCACTTAAATCATCAAATTGATTCTCCCCATCCCACTATGTACATATGTTTTTTATTGTAAGGCAGATGACAAGTTAAAAAGCAATTCCCTTTTTGTCATACATCCATTCGACAATTTCTATGCTGAATACATATTCATGCAGCTGGACATAAAATACAGACCAATAAGTTTATTGATTTTTTATACTTAATATGATACTCTGACTTTATCACCATCAGACCCAGGTAAAATGGCACATGCAGGATAAAATGCTGTCTGTAACCTGTGTTTTGTGATTTGCTTTTAATACACATTCCACTGATAGAATGACTTTCACTAGACTATATTGCCCAGTATTTATTACAGGGCTGAAAGAAGTCGAGTTTTGTATTTGATTACTGGACTATTATTAAATACATCCATTTTGTACTAACGGTTTCCGTATAATACCATACCAAAACCCAATTCTATGAATAAGGAATTCATAGCCTGAATTTCTTCTAAGTAATAGGTGGAAGACAGCTCTGCAATCTAGTGCACTGAGAGAAGTACAGACGTTACACAACACTCTAGGATTAAGGTGTGATAAAACCACACCACAGGTCTGTGATTTAAAAAAAAAACAATCATCATCACTGCCATTATTTGCTACATATAAAGCACCTTTTCGAAGACAAAAGAAAAATAGCTTTGTTATAGACAATGCAGGCTCAACACTGGGGCTGTCATGAAACCTAAGGTACCACGAGGTTTGTCTTAACAGGAAAACCTATCTCATTTTAGCATGGTTGGCTGGCTGCACTTCAAATTTGTGGCCCCCCTGAATTACATGTTATGTAATTCAAACACCAAATTTACCCAGGTAGACTGAGATTTTTCTTTAGATTAAGGTTTTTGCTCAAAGTGTTTTTTAACTCTGTAGGTGAACTGGACAAAAATTCAGTAAGAAATTTTAGGGGAACAAAGGAGGAAAAACTGATGTTCAAAGTCCTTCTGACGAGTTTGTTGCAGATAAATTACAGGGACTGCACTGACTGCTTCACAGAGCTTCAGGAGCTGTAGAATGCCACACAAATTAGAGTCTTGCTGTTAACTGACAGCTCTTTTCCCACCCCCACAGAACTAAAAATATTAAGCTGGATCTCTCTGTTTTCAATTTTGAAGAAACATTTGTTTTGCCACACTTATAAGAATTACAAATAATCTACAAACTGCCTGTATAGACCTGTTCACACAGCTTACTCCCTTCATCAAGATCACTGGGAAATGATGGACAAAATCTCATCTTTGCTTAGAGTATGAAGTACATAACACAAGGTTGCAAATTTAAGATGTGATGTTACATTTTTAACAAAGCCATACTGGAGCTTAATCTTCTCCAGGACCAGGCCTGTTGAAAGTGACACATCAGAACACCAGTAAGATATATTAGTTTTCATTCTTTGTAAACAATTAGAAGATGCAGGTGAACCAAGTGTTTGGGGGATAAATTGGGACCAAGTACTTGCACGAACAGATCAGATTAAATCACAGGATACCTAGATGTCTGTCACATTTGACTTTATGAACCTTTGTTATTGCTTTTTACCACTCATCATAAATGATCTATTGCAGATCTATAGCAGAGCTAGTGCGCTACCTCGCAGTGTTAAGAACAGCCAGGCCTGGGGTGTTTGCACATTCTGGTTCAGAAAGCTGTTCGAGACCAGCCAGCTAGATAAAGGTGTAATCTTCCTCCATGTTCACTACTTGCAGTCCTCAGTAACTTAGGCTTCATGACAGCATACACCTCAACTCACAGCTTTTGCTTTGAAACCAGATCTAATATATTTTCACAGTATTTTCCTTCTTGTTTTTCAAGTCAATTGAAAGTCCGTTTTGCTACGGAAAAGTGTCATTACCTTATTTATTCCCTGCAAACAGTCCAAGATCGTAAGATTGTATGTGCAGTTCCCAAATGAAGCATCCCTATGGATTTAACACAAATTAATTTAAGATACACAGAATTATTTGAAGAACTTGGGGAAAGGCAGCACACAATGGAATATATTCAAGTTATTTCATCCTCTTTAAGAACTCTGAATTAAAGTTCAAAGAAGATATCTTGTAGAAGCTTGTTGATGCGAAAGCACACTCCTACCAAAGATGTAGCCCCGTGGAACTGCAGTTAGATACTACAAAGCATTTTAAGTGCCATTTTACATCAGCAACTGCATGCCCTTTACCAAATTATTCACCCTGTCCTGGAACAGGAAGCTTTGCATCCTCTCTCAATTGTGTAAGGATAGTAGTAAATAAAACAAAACTTTTATCCATTACTCAAGTCTTCATTGAGTTGTGCTGTCTAACAGGGAAAGGCAAATAGACTACTAGTTTGGATTTCATTTACAGGCTCTTGTTTTGATGCCTGATTACAGATGTGATTCAAAAATATCCAGATGTACTTAAAGTTGCTTAACCTCAGTTCTGCCACTATGAAAATAACAATTTCTCTTTAAAAGATGACAGGATACCCCAAAGCAAAACATATTTAAGTGGTTAGAGAGAGCAACATAAAACCAAATAACATCACCAAAAATATCAGCAATAAATGCAGTGTGGCAAGAAGACAAAGTACTTTTCAAAGTGTGCTTCAGAGCAGTTTGCATTTCAGCAGGGTTCTCCCTGGGCAGATTATTTCCTAAGCACTCATTGAAGGAATGTTTTCTAGTTTTGCTCTAAGCCATCATACCCAGAGTGCTAAGAACTGCAATTCAGCAGAGCAGCAACATTTTAGGTTTCAGCCAGCTACAGCTCTAATCTATATTAGAGTCAAAATTGCAATCTTCCTTGAAAACTTTCCTTTGTTGATAGTCTGTTTGCTCTAAGTTATATGAAGGTTTTGTATTGATGTGCTCCTTCAATTCCAAGTCCTTTAAGACTAGAATATTCTCTCCCAGTCTTTAAGAAGAGAGTAAGCAGCTTTGAGCAAGCAATGTTGATAGAAAATGTATTTAAGCAACTGAAAAGCTCCAATTTTGGTAATGTCATATTACAGGCAGGCTATTCTAGAAAAGCTTTCAAGTGATTAGAGTATTAAAAGATACTTAGTACAGTGTTTTAGAATAGAACTTTCAAGTGTGAATAAACCTTCAAGATCCAAATCCAACAAAGTAGGTTTTCAAAATGAAAAGCCAGAAAGTATTTTCATTACATTAGATAAGCAGAACATACCAAAGCTGTAAAATGTAACTTAACAGACAATACATTTTTGACAAGAGAAAGTTAGATAGCATTTTAGCACAAAAGGATTTTAGCAAACAAAAGGGTCTTCCCAGCAAAAACAATCTTAAGGCCCCCATGGGAACATATATAACAGAAAAGCTGTAAAAGTTGCAACAGTTTTCTGAAGGAGCTGACAGAAACAATAAAACCTAAACCAATGCAAACCACAAAATTAACTATTTAGAGAAACATAAATGGAAGATATGATTGTAGCAGATGTTCTGCAGTACATGTTATTTTGCTATAGCAAGAATCTAGTTTTTATTTCCTCTATAAGTACCACTTCAACTGATAAGGCATGCGATACTGCAGTACATAAACACAACACCAGGGAAAAAAGCCACATTCTCTCTAATCCATTAATAGCACAGAGCAAGAGAGGGAATGGAGAAGAGGAAGGGACACTGAACTCAACTGCGCTGTCCAAGGTAAGCCTATCACAATACCAGGTGCGCAGTATTCATAGCTACAGTGCCCACAGACAGCTATTTCCAGTGAGGTGCACAGGATGCTGGCAGCTAACATCCACTGCTACATCAGCCATGCCTCAAATGTCTCATTTCTGTCACTGTGCACCTCACCATTAGAGTAGGTGCACTCTGCCTGGAGAAAACAGCTCTGCTGACACATGCCATCCACACACAGTGGAATAACAAAGACTGAAAGCCAGCAAAATTCAAAACAGGCAAAGGTTGGGAATGAACAATTGAAAAGCTGTTTTAGCCTGATCTCAAATTCCCAGAAACTCAAAGAGTAGCAGAATTCTAATGTTGGGGCTATTTTTTAAAAGAAACACAATACACTGAGTTAACATCTGAAAACCTCACATACACCCTTCCCCCCCCCCCCCCCTTATCTTTTGTCTAGGAATGCAATAATGGATTGAAACCATAAACAAGCACCAGACATGAATGACAGTACAGCAGGGTGGTAAATAACACCTGGAACCAGCGGCTTGATATTACCTCATGCTTCAAGAGGAAGCATGAATGCATGTATTTTTTCTTTCCTAGTTTCCAAAAGCACAACTGGCTGATCAGAATCAATTCCAGTTGCAAACCCCTCTCTGAAACTTCCTGCTTTATGCTCCAGAATTTTAAGCTAAGATATCTACAGGTATTAAAGTTTAGGTGCAAGAACAAAAAGATTCATCTGGCAGAAGTTTTATGTACAATCCATGAGAATTCTGCATGCTGGATCCATTGATACAGTACAGCAATATATGAACTACAGGAAAGGCAAGTGCCTGTGGACTCTTAGGAAATGAAACCGAAGTTACTCATTTCAGAACAGAAGCAAGCAACAAAATACACCTTACAGAGCTGTTTTAAATGTTAAAAAAGAAAAAAGTAAAAAAGTTTATTTATGAAGCCCAGTTGCAGTGTACTTATGAAGTGCCATTTTTTAACTTCAATCTTCCTATTAAATAGATGATTTCATATTATTCCAGAGAAGTGTTAGTATTCCTGTAGAGTTCAGTCAAAGGGCATTTTGCAGAAGTGTTAGACAGGACAGATGCTTAATGACAATCTTACTGCCAACAGTATGTCTTGAAAGGTCTAGAAATACTTAAAAAGTAAAGATGAAGAGTCTATCATGACCTGATTTCCTGAATGTTTTCAATAAATTACTTGAGTAAAATATCTTCCTGTTTAGAGGGAGCTGGCTGAGGTATTTTAAGCCACTTACTGTTTTGGTTCTTTCTTTGTTAAAAACAAACCTAAAACAAATCTCCCCCCACTAATCACCTCGATGACTTCCTCCAGGCAGGGGCTGAGTTACCAAGTTCTTTTTCTATCCCTGAGAAATGGGTCAGAAGTCATGTCAAATCATTAGAATCACAGAATCCCATACTGGTTTGGGTTGGAAGGGACCTTAAAGTTCATCCAGTTCCAACCCCTGCCATGGGCAGGGACACCTCACACTAGAGCAGGTTGCTCCAAGCCCCTGTGTCCAACCTGGCCTTGAACACTGCCAGGGATGGGGCAGCCACAGCTTCTCTGGGCACTCTGTGCCAGCACCTCAGCACCCTCACAGGGAAGAGCTTCTGCCTTAGATCTAACCTGAACTTCCCCTGTTTCAGTGTGAACCTATCACCCCTATCATTACAGCCCCCGATGAAGAGTCATTAAGAAGCTTTGTAAATATTTAAAAAACAAAATTTCATCTTATTTTCTTTAATCCTCCTGAATTAATGCATTTACTGGAGAAAACTAAATCATTAAAAACTAACGCAGAGCGGCTAGTTCCATTCCACCACTCTTCCTACTGATTTTGTGTAATTTTCTAGACCATGGATAAAAATACTGGATACTGTCAGAACTAGTATTAACCTTTACAGAAATCCTGTTTGAAATGCAGCTCTTCTCACGCCAGATTGAGAAGTCAATTATATAGCACCCGATCCACTAGCATGCATTTTCTTTCTATCAATGACAGACATATTTCAAAAGGTTTAGAGCAATAATTAATAAAACTAATTTTAGCTTGCATAAAATGCAGTAGATTCTGAATGGGCCATACTTTGCACCGCAGTAGCACCAAATGAAAAGCACTGTTATAAGGAAGAGCGTTGTAAAATAAAAATACATTTACTAACCTTGAAGAAACATATGGTTTTACATGAAATTAATTTTAATTCCAGACATTCTTCCTATTTAAACTTATTATTTTTTATTCTACAGTCACCATCCTATCCTACAGAAAACTAATATATGTACTTATGTTTAAGGCAGTAGTAACTGGGACTACTGGGACTACCTGTTGGTATAGAAAAACATTCCAGTGTTTCTACCGGTATAAACCAAGCTATTTGCATTTCAAATGTTAAAACTTTTTGTTCAACTCAAAAGTCTGTTTAAAAAAGCACAGAAGAGAAAGCAAGACCTCATTTCATCTCAGAATGATAGGAAGAAGCACATATAGACATCTCTGGCACAGTTTTACAGCACGGGTGCTCCAATTCCTGTTGCTGATGTTTCATTACAGTATTCTTCCAGTCTTCTATGGCCAAATGCATAATCACCTTGATTTGAAAACAGTGTTTTACCACCACCTCATAGCACTCTATTTGCTTTCAAAATGAGAAAAATGTGTCTGTTTCTATGAGATACAGATGTGGTATGAATCTGAGCTGCAAATCCCACATCTGATTTCACAGTTACTGTAGCTGACCTCAATACTGCAGAACACTTTCCTTCCACCAAACCTCTGAACACTATCAGTAACAAAACAGCGTTTGCCAAGCACTTGCCAATAAAGAAACAAAACCCAAAAGCTACAAACTAAAATCTAGCTCTGAAATTCATGTTGTATCTAGAGTCTGAACACACACTAAAATATACTGGGTTCTCTTTAATATAAAGTCAATACAGAGCAGTTTGAGGTAAAAATGTAAAGCTTAGTTTCACAGTGGGAAACTGGTATTTATGATGATTTCAAATGTGGTTAGCACCATTTGCTTAAACGGAAGCAAGAAGTTACAGTGCAAAATCTTCAAATGACTTGAGTGTCACAGTGAATCGGCCAAAAATAATTGTCTCAAAGAGAGTCTTGTCTTATCTTCCTGCTTTATCTCTAATTTTTCTATGATAAAACCAAAATCAGAACATTTCCCTGTATCTTGCAAGAGGGGTATTCTGATTTCGTTCCACCCCCAAGCAGTATTTGCTGAAGCTGTCTTTAACTGAAATACCAGCTAAAGATCTAAGCCGATTAAAGCTTTTTGAGGTCACTGAGCTAGAATAAAGTAGATCAGTTTCCCAGTGATCACTTCATGTAAGCATTCCTCAGTGCTCCATAAAGAATCTGACAGTCCTGCAGCTTCTACCTATTGAAAATTATCTATTTCTTTTCCCAAATAGAAGACATTTCAGATATCAAAATAACCAACTTGTTAAACAGTCCGGCTGTAACAATTCAAACAGAGAGGACCTATACTACAGAAGCTTGAGCCCAGAACTTAGATATTGTACCAGAATAAATTCATGTCAGTAAGAACTGAATACCAATGATTCAGTATCTCAAATTCTTTCTTTCCTAGACCTTAGAATAGGAAGAATGAAGTAAGACATTTGGCTACGGTTTTCATTATATGTAAGTGAGTTTAGCTCTTTTCAAGACACTGAAGATGTGAAGGAGTACAAACTTCCTCATAGCACCAACTTGTCTCTCCGCAGTAGAGCTTGATGCCAAGCAGCTATAGCCCCCCTCACCTGCAACAGCTTCCAGCACAGGTTCATTTGCTGGAGCATCAGTATCATACTATATTTTGCACCAAAGGTGTCTTAAGTGTCTCAGAACGGACAGGGGGAGAAAAGAAGCTGAAAGGCCCTGGAAAAACATGGAAGGGGGAATCAATTCTTTCTTCCCCATTCTCAGCTAACATAGATTGTCCCACTGCAGGCCCTCCTCAGACCCTACCTGCCTTCCTCTCAGCCCCAGTAATTCTTAACCTCCTTCTGCGTCTATTCTAGCTCTTCCTATCAATTCAACTCCCAAATATCCCCTCCGTATCAGATTCCCCATTTCTTACCTAGCCTCCTATCTTGTTCGAATCCTTCAGTTTCTTTCCTCACCCCCCTTGTCTCACCTCCTGTACAGCTAGATTACACAGTCTTCCTTCCCAGCAGGACAAACTATACTGCAATAAGAGAATCTGCTTAGGCTCTAATCCAGTGTCAAGACCTGACATAGTCCAAAGCAGCTGCAAAAGAAACTTAAGTGCTTTCCAGCCCCAAGCCATATATGAAAGAACACTCAAGAAATCAAAATGTTTAATTCTTCTAGCAAAAGCTCGTATCACTATATTCCTTCTAGAAACAGCATGGCTCTGCGGAAGACTGCCTCCCTCACATCCTCTAAAATACCCAAAGCTTTGTGTTAGAAACCCCAAAACCATACCAAAATCCACAACACAGAAAACCCACCACAAAACACACATCCTCTCCCAAAGAACTACAGTTTTAGCCAATCATTTATCTCACAGCAAGCCAGAGCTTGAAACACAGGGACAAAGACTGCAGAGGACTGATGTTTCAGAAGGCTGCCTACTCTCTGTTATTGCCCTCTTCTACTGAAGCTGATAAACAGAACAAAGTGGTTATACTTTTGTAACCATTTTGACAGGCCAGACTGCAAAACCTGAGTAGTCTCTTCGCTAGATATTACCTTCAAAATTTTCAGCTAGTGTTCTCTCCCAGACATGCAATGCTCTTTACATATAATATAAAGTTATCTTTAGAAAATCTTACGGGGTTTTGTGATTTTTTAAACTCCCTCCTTTGCTGATATACCTCTTTTATTTTGGAATAAAATGCTATGAATTTAAACTTACAAGAACGTGCTTTGAACAATTAACACTTAAATGACATTGTTTTGTGTCATTATATTTGTGACTGTGGTTCTTACAGCCACACAAGAAATCACAGAGCCAATTACGTTCACTACTCCCTACCAGTCAAGCAGAAATAGCATTTTGCATTAGTACTGCTGTTATCAACATCATTATTATAAAGAATTGGTTGCAAGGCAAAGGTCTGTAGCCTTTGGTTTGAGGAAATAGGGTCTGCAAACACACTATTCCTCCCAGTTACAATTTTGGGATCTGACAATTCAAATTCTTCACTTAGTTTTCTTCACCTTAATCTTTGCTTTGGCAGGGGAGAAAGGAACCTAAAGACATAGCAACTTACTGTGATTCCAAAGAGTATGTTTCTGTCACTGCTGAACAAGATCCAGCTATTCCCAGATAACATACATCCTCCACTACTTGTTTTTTAAGCAAGTCCTGAATAAGCTCAGGTTAAGATTCTGAAAAATTTAAATCACTTTAGTATTAAAAGCTCGTATAAGAAAGAAATACTCCTGCCAAAGTTGAACTACTAAGAATTTTATATGAAAGGGAGAATAATGATTTTTGGACTCCACCAAAATGCTACAGATGAATTCCTACAAGGAAATTTCACTTGTTGCTTTCCCCAAAATAATAAGATAGAATGTACTGATACAGTTTCTGTGCTCAGAATAATAGTTTGCTTCAAAGAACTTCTTCTAGCAATTCTCCAGTAGCTGAACCTTCTGCAAATAGAAAGGACCAATGTAATTACATGAAACTGGGAAAAGATTAGGAACCAAAGAACCTAAGAGGTAGAGAAAACTATACATTATTCTTTAACTTAGACTATCACTCCTGTATTTTATATAGAATTTGGACCACTGACATGTTTAAAATAACTCATTTGTTTATGCACTGTACCAAGTATATGTTATAATTAGATAAAAAAAATATGGATATTGATAGCTCAACAAACTTCTTGGGCTTTGGAGAGCTACCAATGACCAGGTCAGTGTATAAACTCCCTGCCAATATAAGCTATCACTGATTTTAAGATTTCACAGTTAAACTGGACTTTAAATACAAATCTATCACCAACAGTTTATACTGTATCTGGCTCCTGTACAAGCTATGAGGAGAAAGAATGTGATCTTCCTTTGCTGAGTGGCTATAGAATCAGATAAATTCCATACAGACAGGGTAGATCTACATTCACAAATGCACTGGCTGACAGTGAACACCACTTGTGACATGCTGACTGCCCCCCAAAAAGAGGATTTTGACCTTCTTGTAGTTGCCTTTTATTGCCAGTGTTTGCATAACAATAGCATGAGGTATTTCCATTCCTAAAGGACAAGGGCACTTCATGGCCCAAACCATAAAAAAAGTTTGGAAGCCTATTAGATAGGCATGACAGCTAGAACTCCTCAGATTTAAGTGTCAGTAGGACATTAGTATAGGCAATAAAGACAGATCGATAGAAATTAGCTATGATTCATTAGAAACAAATAGGCAAAGCATCTTAATTTGAACTTCAGTACTTGTCCTGCAAAATAGCGAAAACATAACAGCATAAACCCCTCTTCATTCAAGTAAGTCTAGCTGCTTAGGTACTAGGGAATTTAAACGATGGGAATGGCTTCCAAGTAGTAAGACAGGGTACCTGATGAAGTAAGGTTTGAATTGCTCAATCACAAACATGCTAAGAACTATTTTCAAAACGTGATAGTTTGCAAGACTGGAAGTTTTACTTAACACTTAATCTCAGTAGCTTTCTTATTCCAACACAGAACAAGTAATCCCACCAGAAGTAAACGATATCTTTTCCTGGAGACCAGTCTGAAAAATCTATATTTAGCGAATTCCAAAACACAAAAGTTAGGCCCATTTCTCATGTTCACATACCTAAATGGAAGATAAGGTGGATTAGATCCAGACAAAAGTGTTCTGTAAGCTTCTTCTGGTGTTTTCTTCAAGTATATTACCTAAAAAGGATGGGGGGGGGAGAGGAAAAAATATCAGCCCTGAGCCTGAAAAGTCATTAACCACACGTAAGCTTCCCCAGCCCATTACACTCCTAAGAATGTATGCTATACTACTTCATGACCAACTCCTAGGACATTTATAGGAGTAAAGTAAAAGATTCAGAAATCAACAGAAGTCAACAGAAACTGGGAATTCTGTTTTGTGTGATTCCCCTCCTTTAAAAAACAATAAAATAAATTAAAAAACCAAAACAAAACCCAAAACAAACACATACTGTGGCAACTGAGAGACTTTAAGACAGACTCAACATCATCCTAAGAAGAAAAATAGGCATCTATACCAGGAGTTCTCTGCCCAACTTCCGATGACTCCACATATCACAGTGTCTGACAAAGAAAATATTTCTCCACCACAGCTCAATGGTACATTTTCCAACACAAACATTGTCCGACTCCTAACTGTCAATATCAAACTACTAATTACACAAAAATAGCTAATTCAACAAGCCAAACCTGTTACTGTTAGGCCAACATACAGTTTATGTAATACCCTAAGCCAAGGTTCATTCAGCTATCCTGAACACCATCAGCTGCACTGGCTTAAGCAAGAAATTAAAATACAACCACATGTTGCATTTCAATTCCTATTTGCACAGTAAAACTGATCCTAAAATAAAACTAACTTGGAAAATATATTAAGCAAGTTATTATTTACAAAAGAGTTGTAATCCAGTTTGCAGTGGCATGTTTCATGCACACAAGCATGTTTCTTAAACAATGCCACACAATTTCCCTGGCCTTTTCCCCTCCAACTCACACCCAGCACCTACATGGCTGCATATTCACTCTATGCACATTTAACTCTTGAATATGAAGTATTCTAATAAAGATTTTCTTAACCAAGACATAGGTTAGCTCCTTATCTAAAAGCCTTCTTCAACTTTTGACCTTAAGCACATTAGAATATAGGTAAGCGGTGGCCACTTCCATAATATTTGCAATTTGCCTGAAGTCTAGAGTCATATCTCAAGTTAATGGGATTCTCAGTATTCTGTAAGGTATCACCACGGTAAGTAGATTTTCTTGCATTTCTTCCTCAAGCATGGACGAGGCAGACAGAAAAGAGAAGGATAAAACAAACCCCATAAAGCTGACACAAGTAAAACAGCCTGAAAAACTTGCCATGATGGAGTGAAAAGAGGGCCCAGAATCATTTCTGGTGGTTTTAAACTACCACCTGTTTCACCGCTTTCAACAACTGGTCTACTTTTGAACCAAAAGCCTCGCCACAAACTGATCTGCCTTCAAAAGATCTATTCCCTGACATGGATTTTTATTTTCCTGGACTTCCACATTCCCCCCTCCATAATCTCTGAAAGCAATGCATCCTTTCCACCATCAAACCAGACCACAATTTCTAGATGAAAACCTTTCCATTCACTCTATGTTATCAGAACAATTGTTGCTTTGTTGCTAGCTCAACTATTGCATTCTTTGTTGTTGGGGTCAAACCAGTTACTGCTAATATTGGAACAGGTTGAGAGATTTACTTAATGGATATATATATTTACCTAATTCAACAAGTGGAGGGGCCCATTTCTTTGTAGTTTTAAGCTGTCATGGTCTGTCTGCAGCTATGATTGCTAACTAATGGCACCACCATCATGCTTTCAACTCCTGCTACACAGCAATGCTACGCTGCTTTCACAGCTCTTTGTAAAGGATTATTTTAGCCTGTGAAAGAAGTCTCCTTTGTCTTTCCTTTAGTCCGCTTCACAAAGGTTTTGCATTTAAGAAGTGTGCATCCTGTGCAATACATTTCAATGGGGGGTATATTTCAGAGAAAAATACCAATTTCATTCAAATATTCACGTCAGTTACTCACCTTTAAAGCCTAAATTCATGCTTATAGTCAAAAGATCCTTAAAGGGGAGTTCAGAGGACTTCAGGGGAAGATGAGTTTCCATCTTACACAGTTATGGAGTCAGAAATCTGAAGTGAATCTGTACTACATGAATGT
This sequence comes from Pezoporus occidentalis, assembly GCF_034315485.1. Classification (NCBI taxonomy): domain Eukaryota; kingdom Metazoa; phylum Chordata; class Aves; order Psittaciformes; family Psittacidae; genus Pezoporus; species Pezoporus occidentalis. Next base: position 1,867,452 of record NW_026916304.1, read on the forward strand.
TTTTCTAGTGCTGCAGGTTTTAGTTCACAGAAGCTGTGGTACTTCAAAGCTGTCTCTGCTCAAAGGCACATATATACACGCCATTTTGAACCAGACACTGCTTCCTCCTAATAAAGATACTCGGCTGGAAACAGGAGAAAGATTTCAAGAACACAAAAGGAAGGAGAGAAGTAAAGAAACACTTAACAGAGCTCCTGAAAAAACAAAGTATTGCGGATGTCAAGAATAATGCAGTAACTGAAGAAGAAGAATGAAGTAGAGAAGGAAACACTACTTAAAATTAGAGATATCCATTAAGAAAATTTGAGGAAGGTGTGTTTTCTGACTCTATCAATGAAAAGTCAGCAGCTGAAACTTAGCTTCAGTTCTTAATCTAATATGCTGAATCTTCAGAGCTTTCATTCTGCAACACACACAAATAAAAATAACACAACACAGAGCCTGTTTGAATAGTCTGCATAAGCTGAATCTGTATCGAAGAAGTAATGCGAGTAAAAGCCTTAAAATAAACAAAGGAAGCCACTTTCCAGACAGTGACTATTGTCACACTGTAAAGAGTTGCTTTACAAGGGACAAGGCTCTCCTCCCATTCCCACTGTCACTGCTCTAGCTCATATCATGTGGCTCTGCTACCTATAAAAAAACAGATTCATCAAATACTAAAAAGTTTCAAGTATTCTTTTTTCTCTCACCTTTCTATTCTTATGCCCTCAACTTCTAAATAAAGATGTGCTAGGAAGAGAAAGCCTCTCACAGCTTTGACACTGTGCTGGCACATGACACGTAGCGATAGTGGCCACGAAAATTCATACCACACGTCCTAAAAAGTTTAGAGAATAAAAAAGGAATATTTTGCAAAACCACCTTAACACTTACTCACAATATTTCTATGCAGTAACTGAAAAGCCTTCGCATTTGCTGACCCTCCAAGGGAGCGGTTATGGATTTGAGCAGTAGTGTGATATGCCTAGATTATACCAGAACAAACCCTTGAAGCTTCAGGTAGGGCTGAGAAATCTAATTTATTGCTTTAAACTTGGGGGAAGCTCTCATCTGTAGTAGTTTGTTATTACCTGGTCATTTGCTGTGCTAAACTTACAAACTTAAGAACTCAACAGCTTTTTTCCCTTATTTGCGTTACACAAGCCTAATACAAGTCTACCAAAAAATACACTTAAAGTAACTGTAAGAAAGAAATATGACCAGCCTATCTGCTATCAACAAGGCAAAAGAGCTCACTGGATCCCTGTTCAGAGTTTGTCACAGTATGAAAGCATTGTGTTTCATCAGGACTGCTCAAAAGTCAGATATGGGTCCACTAATCAAGTTTTGATCTTTAAAGAACTGCAAGAAATAACCACTACTTATCTTCTACAAGGGTAGAATTAAAGCTCTAGGTTTACCAGAAGGAGCATGTGCCATACATACATATTCTCTCTCCCCGCTGTCCCATTTCTCTAGAAGTACAAGAGCAGTCACTGGTACAAACAGACTAATATTCCTCTTGCTCTTCTACCCCAAGTAATCCAAACCTTACTAGATAGCAGATCACACAACCAGTTGAGGGCTCCTTGGTTTCCAACCAGAAAAGAAACATAACAAATACCCTAATAATATGGAAAGAAGGGACCAGCCCTCAATTCATCCATATTATCAGAAAGGGTAAAATGCACTCTCCTTCTCCAAGAAGGAATTCTTTGATGACAAGTGGGGAGTTCATGTAATGACTTTGGTATAATTCAATAAAACTTATTCCCTCTCACCCCTCTTCCCCCCAGAAACTGTTAGGGACAAATTGAGACAAACAAGGCTGCTTTAGTTTTGATATGCGTGAAAGTACTTGTAATACTATTTTTAAATGATTTTTAAATACTAATTTTTCTTTCTTTCTTTTTAATTAACTATTGTGGAAAGCTACATAAAAATTCTTTTTGTCCTAATTTGAATAACAGAAAGAATCTTCGCGGAATTCTTAAGAGCAAGGGCAATAATTTAAGAACTGGACATGATTAGCCCAAATGTATTGGAAGTACATTATAAAAATTGACATTTAGAAAACACATTTACCCGAGATGCAGTTTATAAACAGGAAAGCTATTGCCCACAAAGTTTTAAGACTTAACTTTCCCTTAACCTTATGAGTCTCTTATTAAAATATTTTAATAGCTATAGGGTATTTCAGTGCAACATGTCTAAGCAGCTCCTCATTGGAACAATCTAAGTTGCATAATCACCAGTGGAAACCCATTCCTAGAACTCGATCCACTGTTTTCCATGTTTCATTTTACACTTAATATTTTAACACCAGCAAAACCAATCCTTCTCAGTTAACTTTCACACACTGGTAAGTGTTCACAGCTCTAAGACTTTCTGGTTTCAGAAAGCTTATATAATCAAAGGCAAGATGTAAAATCTACAAGACCTGAGATTAAAGAGTACATATATTCCTGTCATGATTTGGATATTCCTACTGTGACAGATCACACTGCCAATGACACAGTTCTTTTACTGAAGAATATGATGAGGTTCCTTCAGGTCCTTCCTTACGCCCTATCACATAACCCAAGAGTGTACCTCTACTGCATCTGACCCAACACAGTATTTGCAAGTAACACACTATGAAATGCAAATATTATTTCTTGAGAGTGAAATGAATATGTCTTGATTGTCAAAACTAAGCTTCTGCAGGTAAAAAAAAAAAAAAAAACAAGATCAGATTGGTAAGTAGATCATGAATAAGTTTTTAGAATAACTAAATAGTCATTTTATGAATCTACATTAGTATCAATCATTACAGAAGAAAATGAATGAACTCCCTTAACACTTGCAAGTTTAGGAATACACATCTATACAAGTAATTCTGGGATGACATACTTTTGTAACATATTGGATACCTTTGTGCAAACTGTTTTCCAATGTTACACTAAGTTGAGATGAATTGGAAGGCGACCTTAAGGTGGTTTCAACAAGAGAATACTTTTTGTGTTGGAACACTGTATTAGTAAAAACTTGTTCTCTGTACATAGTATTTTCAGTAACGATACTTGAAACTTATCCTCAAGTTTTTTCCATCTTTACATTTAAACAGATCTTTCTCAAGAGCATGCACACGCTATCCCCATACACGTAGTAAAACTTTTTCTTTAATGACAAGAATCTGCAAACTAAATTCTTTCAACATTATCATCTGCATTTACTGAGCTTTGGTTTCCGCATGACCTGAAAGAAATACACCAGCTTTCACAGAGTATAAAACCTGTCTTAACAGAGACTTCCAGAACTCAGCTGGAACATGCGTGTCAGCTTAGAACCAGCAGCTTGTTAGTTCCAGTATTCTAACATGCTATGACAAAGACTCTGAGTTTTCTAGAAGTTGCTTCAACTCTGGACAGTAGAGCAGGAAGGTGAAACTGAAGTTTGAACTACACTGGTATGAAGACACACAGATAGCTGTGCAAGTGTCAGCTTGCGACTACCAAAATTTGCATGATATCCTAATAAATTAGTCTTGTGTAACTAAGGCAGCCCTGTGTATTGCACAGCGTCTGTAAAATCAGGAGATTGAAATACCTCAGGTTTTTCATTATTCTGGGTAGATTATGAAATTTAACTAAGAAATCCATCCAATAATCAGTATGCCTCTGGTCCAGTAACTTTAAGAAAGGCTGCAAGAAAAGGCTTTCTCCTCCTCAGTATGAATTTCAGTAATGCCATGAGCAGCAATTGAGTTCAGGCAAGTTTAGAGGTAAGTTTGTGGTTTGCATTTTGATATTCAAGAAAATGGTATAATATGGGAAGCATGTACATGATCCACCAAAGCCACTCCCTGTGTAGTTAAATGGAGTTAAGTCCCAAAAGTCACACAGCAGAATTTTCAAAGACAGCTTAGGGAAGAATCAAATGACAATCTGCCTGCCCCCTAAAGTACAATCCATTGAGATGTTATTTTCACATGTAGCAGATGACTCTTAAGGAAGGTTAGAAGTATCCATGTGATAAATAATACTTACAGCATATGCACCTATTAGAAACGCTGCGTTTGCTCGTTTTCGTTGGTCAAAGTTGGTATAGTACACAATCTTCTTTCTTGATAGACTGAAATACTGTTAAAAAGAACCAGAAAGCATATTTACTGAGAGAATACACATTTAAAATGCCTTCCAAAGTCACTTTTCCAAAACTGAAAAAGAAGCCAGAAAAAATTCTTCTACAGTCTTACAAGTACAAAATTACTGATACTATGAACCATCTTCTTGCATTATAGATAGGAGTGCAAAGAAACAGCCACTGTTCAAGGGCAGATCTCTTAGCTGTACATAAACAGCCTATAAAACACTGAACCACAATGTTAAAGATAAAAACCTGGTTTTTTTTTCCAAGTTTAAAGATTTGAAACAATAACCTATGAACATTAATAAAAGACATTGAAAGTTTTAGACTAAAACACCCCCCTATATGTGAAATTTTGCCAGCACATAATTCTGTGGAGAAGAAAAAACCTAAAGCAATCAATCTTACAGGCATTTTGTTAAACTAAACACTACTCTTCCATCTATACTACCTAAAAATGGGGTGACAGACATCATCTTTCTAAAGCTTCAACAGCAAGAACTTGTATTTAAGAAAAATGACTGCACAAGTGAAAACCCTGAAAAAAGGATAGGCAGAGATAAAACTAGTAACACTGGTAATTCTTCTTTATTTAGGACAAAACAAAGAAGACAAAACCCCCCTGTGGACAAAACTCCCATTGAAAACAAGTCCAACAAGCACCAGAAAAGAGCAATAATGACAAACTGCAGCAAACTGTTTAAAGCCAGAGAGAGAAAACTGTCACTTAAAAATGGCAAGTTGAGCAGTCCATTGTGTTGTTATTTTTTGAGCTTCATGAATTGCTTCACTTTCTTTGTATTCTGCAATGCTATCAGGCATGTTTTTCCTGCCAGGTTTTTACAGTGCTAGTACAGTTCTGAGGAAGCCATCACCAGACATTCTGGATTCTGCTTTTAAGTATTAGATGCGTATATATCTATTGAAATATTGCAGCAGTTATTTGAGTAGTACCAACTGTATTTCACTTTCAGAAGTCTGTAAACGTTGACTCTCATCCTCAATCTTGTTGCAAATTTTAGGACAGCTTTAACCACAGAATCATGTTTTCAAAAGAAAAAACCCCAAACAAACAGCTGATAAACTCAGAGGAAAAACTGATATATCATAGTGAGTTTCTTACTGCCACCTCCCACCAAAAATAGCACCTTTAACAGCAGTTCTAACCGTACACTCCAGGCTGGTGTTACCCACAGTTTTCATCGGTGGAAGGAGTGAGTTAATACAGTGAGTACATCTAAATGGGACTGTAATTTCAGAGCTAGCTGGCTGCTGGTGATTGGAAGTGGTTGTATCTTGAGCCCAAAAGCAACATCTTTCTCAGCATATATGCAAACACACAAAGCTCCAGTAGTTATTTAATTAGTGAAGCATTCAATTATTATTACACCTTGACAAAATGAAGCCCAGTATTTTAAGATCCTTCCTTTCTTCCCCCTCCTCAAGATTTTAATGAGTGTTCTCTAAGTGCAGTTCCACCCATGATGTGTAGGTGGGATAAGATTACAGCAGTTATGCAACAGTGACAGAACTTCAATTAGAACTTGTTGACTGCTTCTTATTTAAAGCAAAGTTCTTTGCAACAGTTTACGGTTCACCTGAAATACTATTTTAAACTGTAAAAAGCACATTCTGCTAGCTAGCCAGAAGTGCTATGCAATAAGACCATATTTCCTGGTTTATTTTAGTGATGGATGTTTTTTTTATCAGATAGCTATGACATGTCATTCCAATTTTGAGATGCTTTTGTACCTGAAAAAAGTGAGAGCTCACCTTAAAAGTTCCCAGAACAGTGAAATGCAAGTAATGTAACACTTTCATTGCTTGATTTTCAGAATTGAAGGGTTTGAATCTTATAAACCATACTGCTATATGAAATAGTTCACTGGCTTTTGAATCCTGACTAAAGCTTTAACACTAAATTGAAACCTGACATTAACTAATGGCTTATAGCATAGCAACCAGAGGAAAATTGCATCAGGATTTTACTGTTCAGAAGTGTATAAAACAAACCACTTTCTATTTGCATGGGCTACAGAAAGTCAACTTTTATCGCGTTTGCTAAAATGCCAATGTAACATCTCTGTTAGCACAAATTCTCACCTCAGTATCAATGCTAAGCTATATCATATATTTTTAGAGAACACTGATTTTCTGACCGTGTTTAATAAGCCAAGTACATTTCTTTGGCTAGGTTCAACGATAAGTGTTAAAGACTGCTCTAGAGTTCCACCTGAATGGATTAGGGCTTTACTTCCCCCAGATACTGAACAACCCCAAAGAACCAAAAATGTTCCAACAAGGAATTTTTCAATATAGATTGTCTACAGAATAGCTCTAGTTACAGATAACATAGCTGCAAATCATCTTTTTTCTAAAACAAAACTAAGACGAACACTATGAAACATGAAATATATTTTTCTTCAGCAGTAAGAAAATGTTAGCAGTTTCACATATCATTACAAGACCAAATGCAACAATATAATAACAGTATCTGTCAAGATACATCACAGAGGAGCATGCTCAAAGACAATTATTTGAACTAAAAGCAGAAGTTACATGAAAAGGTTTTGGTTTTAGGTGATAATTCTAATTCATTAGGTGTATGAGAAGGTTCCAGAAAATATTATTTGCACTGCAAGATTATTCAACAGATCAGTTCTTGTTTCTGGAAGACCTCAAGACAAATTTACACAGAAATTGGTGACAGGTTTAGAAGATACTATTGTGAACAATTACTAGCTCAACATCTGTTTAGAACCACCAGATTATTTGACAGTCTTTTATTTCATGGATATGGTTTACTACACTTGCATTGGTCAAGCAAGAAATAACTGCAATGTGTTTAATAAGCCTGGATCAATGCACATACTATGCATATACTATGTATACTTAAGATGCATATATAAAAATCAGAGTGACTAGACGGCTGGCAAACTGTTCACAGAAATGTACGTATTAAAGCATGCACACACAGCCCTGCCTCGGAATCTAAGCTGTCCTCAGGGAGATGCTTGCAATCACTATAGCTCCATGCGTATGCCCAGCAGCTTATTGATGTTAATACAAAAATAAACCAAACCCCTCTGTGATTCAGCAGCAATAAAGTTAGCATACAAGAATCATTAACCCCAGAGTTCATAAACCTGCCAGAACCTTCCCTCTTCTGCCTTTGATCTTCTCTTCTAATATCATTTATCTCAGCACCCCTCCCAATCAGCCCTGCTTCTGAATTTACTGAAGTTGTGAGGCTATACGCTCATGAGAACACACCAGGCTTTTTAAAGTAGTTTTTATGAAATCAGATTTATTTAAACAGAAGAAAAACATATTTCTCAGCAAGCAGAATTCTAAGCAGCAGGAAGATAGCCCAGCCAAGCATTTTCTCGTGCTGTTGACTTGGCTAGTCAAGATCATCTCCATAGCAATCAACAATCAAAACATTACTAACATAGCAAGGTCAGAAAGGTTTTCCGGTAAAACATAACCAGGACTTTACCTCTAACTTTCTCAGCAAATGGGTATCTGAACAAATACCTCAGCTCCTCAGAACAGAACTATTTACTGGCTTTAAAATCAGTCAGCATAAAGTAACAATGATTTCCTTTACAAAGTTGGCCCACCATTAGCACATTTCAAGTGCCATTACCCTTCTCCTACCTGTCCCCCAAGGAAGGGGAGAGGAAGGCAGGGAACTGCCTTTGTGTCTAATTCCTTATCTAGAACAGAAGTAAATACAGCTGAAAGACCTGGAGGGGAAGTTTGTTTTAATGAGATCTTATACACCCACTTCTCCTGTTCCTACTCACAGAAGTTTTAAACTTACGATAAGTCCAAGTCTTTAACTCCTTTTGAGACCTCACATTCACACAAGAACCATCACATTTTGTGAATACTTCTTTCATGCCATGTTTCTTTTAAAGGCTCTTTTTGTATGAAAAGCATAAGAAGCACATCCCCAATCAGGTGTATTCCTAATCATGGCAGGAGTCATCAGGCTTAAGTAGGGTGATTGCCTCAGGGTCCCAAAAGCAGCGCAACATGGTAACAGCAACCATGCCACAGCAGAGGCTGGATATCTGCAGTTCCTTTTACATCAGCCAACTCCTGCTGTTGGTCACAGGGCATGGTTACCCTTAATGTAAGGGTATGCACGCAGCAGATTGCCCAACAAGCCTCTTTCTCCATGTCATTAGTCCAATTGGCACCTCCCACTTCCACAACACTGGCCACAGGCTGCTTACATGTCCCCCTGGTGCCATGTGAGAACTGCCATACTCTTGTTGCTGTAGTTACTTGTTGCATCAATGCCTTGCTGGCAATAAGTCACAGGTCATGAACTTGTCTTACACAATAGTTCAGCCCTTGGGAATCCTCTCAGTGATACTTGTGAAGGTCAGACATGAGAAGATGAAAGGCAGAAGGGTAGAAACTGTGAATCCATAATAGGTAGGACTACAGTACACATCAGATACACTCTTTAAACACAGGGATTTGGTCTTTCAAGCCTACTTAACCACTGCAGACAGTAACTAAATGAGGACAGTCTGGCACATATTTTAACTATTAGAAAAACAAAGCTTACATTAGCAGGTACTGGCCTACCTGAGGGGAATTGTCCATCACCCAGGCTGGAACCTATTCATGCACAAAGTTCTATACCACTATAGCAGTATTCCAAGCTTTAGCTGTTTCAAGTTCAGGTATTACTTTCAAGTGGTTGCACGATCAGGTTACCCTTCTCTACTATTCTCTAGTAGTTTAAATCGACACGTTGGGAATTAGCCTCTGGTAAGGCAGCAGCACAAACAGCAGCTCCTCCCAGCTTAAGCTGCAGTTGATGCACATGAGATTTCTCTGCCCTGCTGGTGCATCACATAGCACTGCAGGGGGCTTGCTTTTAAATAAAAATATAAAACTCACATTAAAATGACATCACAGTCTGCTAAATCAACCCTGCAAATGCCAGAGTTACCACTTCAGCTTCAGTTTGCCTCCCTGTGTATTTTTTTTTTAATCACGATTAGAAGCTACTTGGAACAAATAGCTTGCCTCATTCAGTGCACATGGTGGTCTCTTAACAAGAATGAAGACAGTAGACACACTCCTGTTTAACACTGAATCATCAAGAAACCACAAACAAGCCCCAAGGTATTTATTATTTGTGTGCTTATTTCATGGTTGAAATGCTTGGTATCTAGGATCCAGTCTGAAGATGTTCTAGTTCAACCGCAGAAGTTTAAAGATATGCTTCAGCAGTGTATTCAGACTGTACTGAGGTCCCAAACTGATGCCAGTCTCAGTCTGAATCTGGAAAAAGCAGAACTAATCTCTGCAGTTCTCATATGCATGGCAAAAGTCAGAGCAGGAGGTATATAGAGTAATTGCTTCACAGAGAAAGCATTCTCCACAATCTTTAATAACTCAAAGATAAGGCAAGAAACAGCAGAATTAAGGTTAAAAAAATCCAAACATGGATTCCTAGTGAGTGAGCATCATTGGCCATGTCTTTAACTGGGACAGTGGCACTGGAAAATAGGCTCATAAGAGAATGTATTTATAAGCTCTATCTAGTGTTAATACAGAAAAGGCAAATCCAACCCTTTCCCAATATGAATGAAGGCATTCCAAATTAAAAATACAAGAGTCTAGTATTTTTTTATTTACACCAAACTTTCTGCATGAAGCAGCCATGTAAATTTTCACTAGGAGCACTTTATTTTTTTTTTTTTTGCAGAAAGGTTATAGCAACTCTATACCACCCTTCAAATTGCAAAATGTCCTCTTAAGACCACCTGAGTCGGCATGCCCCTGTGAGTAGTCCATAGCATTAACCAACTTGTGTAATGGTTTCACTGGTGCAGAAAACAGTAGCCCCAAAACATAATTCCACTTTTGAGACAGGAATCCTCTTAGCAGTGGCCAGTGTTATCACATCTGCTGTCCCACTTTTCCCTTCTGTCAGCAACAGGACTAATGTATTGTAGAATTTAAATCTGTAATATTTAGTGAAGGGTCTCCTTACTATTTGCACACACGTGGTAATCGGTAGTGCTTCAGAATTAAAACACAATTCCTTTCATGCAGTTGATAAATCTTTTATACATGCTGCATATCATTTTTGCAGGCACTTGGGGACCAGGTTAAATCTCCAGCTATGTGCTCTGTCTGCTGGGTCTGGCTGGGATGGAGTTCAGCTCTCTCAAGAGCAGGCTGCATGATGCTGAGGTTTAGGTTTGTGACTAAAACTGTTGATAACACACCAATGTTTTAGCTGCTGCCAGACGGTGCTCACACAGAATCAAGGCTGCCTGTTTCTCACTGTGCCCCCACAGCAAGTAGTCTGGGATGGGCAAGATGCTGGTAGGGCACATGGCCAGAAGAGCTGGCCCCAACAAACAGAAGGATATTCCATGCCATAGAACATCAGGCTCAGCAGTAAAACTGAGGAGCATGGGTAGCTCGGAGACTGGCCAGGCACCAGTCTACTGGTGGGAGGTGGTGACTACATTTGCACCAGTTGCTTTGCTCCTCCCTCTGTTCCCGTGTCTCCCCACTTCTTATTCTCCTACAACCAACAAGCATGATGTGGAAGTCAATAAAAAAGCTTATACAAATATTTTGATAGAGGGATACTTCTATGAGACAGAAAAAGGAACCATTTTTATGTGTAAAAGCACATTTTCAGAACATTTATTAGAAGCAACATTAAATTGTATGAGATTTAAAAGGTTTAACTTTTCCACTGAGTGAGATTTGAGTTTAAATAGTATGATTTCAGGGTCCACGTTTTGTTCTTTTTTATGGCTGTGGATTTTTTTGCTTGGTTGTTAATCTCTGCTTTTTTCATGCTAGCATATATACAGTTGCAAACCTACAAAACAGCTAGAGTGGTTTGTTACTGTTGCCTTGAAACTGTAGGGTTATGCAAAAAAGGTGAACACAGCCTTCAGTGCCTCATCTGCTAAGCAATGACAACATTCACTTCTAACATTCTTCAGAAGGAAAATAATTCAGAATGAATAACCTTAGAGCTTAGTAGCAACCATCTATATAACGAGCATCTAACAATCACAAACCGGATAACGCATTTCAGTTGTATTGCAAGACACAAATACAGGAACACTAGTTTTAAACAAAGCTTACCTTTAATTTCTTACTTAGCTTACAGCAGTATCTGTATAACATTGCCAAATTTAAAGGTCCAAAATCGCCATAGAAACTGGGAGAAAACAAATAAAAAGATGTGTTATTATACAAAAAAAAGCTAAGCAAATTTCAACATGCCTGTTGTTAAAGCTGCTAATCAGTAACTTTTGGGAGTAGCCAATACAAAGGGGAAAACAGATAAGCCTTTTATTAATTCATTTAAGAGGCTGATACCAACAATTAATTTGAAAGCATCTGTAGCTTCAGTTGAAGATGCTCCAGTAACTACCTTTCCCATTACATACACAAGCTAACTACAGAATTTTTTCTTTATCCCATGATACCCAGATTGGTTTTGGACAAAACTACAGTGAAGAACTTCAAAACATCATCTACTCCCCTTTAAGCCATGTTGATGCCATCCTATATAAAGTTTCCACAACTGCTTAAGATGAGAATATATCATTAGATACTATGAAGAATAAGCTAAAGACTTCATAGGTGGTAAAACTTAAATAAGTTTTAATCCAGTCTTCATCTGTCTGAAATGGAAGCTTACTTTTTTTATCCCATTCTCCACTATTCCAGTGATTACATATACACTTAACTTTACATGGTTCAGTGTTCCCCTTTGTCCCCTCCAACCTTCTTGTCTCTAGGCAATTATATTCCAGTATAATTTATTCCAATATATTATTTGTTTCATGTCTTCTGATTGTTCTTGTTTCTCTCTTCTAGATTCTTAAACCTTGACATTACTTTTGAAACAGCAACCATTGTCCTTAGAATAAGAGCTAATAGCAGTAGTGTGTACAGGAAAGATGTTGCACAATAAAGCTAAATTCCTGGTAGGAATTTACAGTGCTTTTCCAAGCTAACCCTTCATATAGGCACCTTTACAAGTAATAGCAGCCTTTAAGCTATACAGCTTATGACATTTTCTGGAGCTTTTTCCCCTCACCTCCTGTTGTGCAAAACCACTCATAATTTAAGTTGTAAGCTTTCTCAAACAGTTTTCCTTGTTGTGTATAGAAGTCTTTATCTTGATGCTCTATGAAAATTTGTTGATGCATACATTATATATCCCAGTGAGAACAGACTAAGACTGCTTTAATCTGCACTGCCCTTAGTCTTTTGATAAAGGAGAAAGGACACTTCTTGCCTACTGACAAACAAAACAAGCCATCTGAATGTGTTACTTGGGGAATGACAAAGGAAATATGTGACTATGTTCTACAAATTCTAGACTTCGAAGGAGTGAAAACTTCCTGAAATCAGATGACAGAATAGGTGGTAGTACCATTCAAGCTTTCTTCCCCGTACCAGAAAGTTTATTTTCTCAGGAAAATTAATTATGTTCCAGTTAACTAAGGAGAAGACCTTTACTTTGAGGGCAGTCACACATTGGGAAGACATCCCTTAGGGAGGCTGCAGAATCACAAACCAATTGCTCAAGGCTCTGAGCAATACACTCTTGTTGAGCTTGCTTTGAGCCCAGGGTCTGGATTAGAGATCTCCTCTCCAGAGGCGCCTTCCAGCTGCAGTCATTCTGCTATTCTAAGTGGTCACAAGTAGAAGTTTCTGATCTTTTAGGTACTTATAACTTTACTAATATACTCCTTCCCACATTCTCACAAACAAAAAAGCTAAACCCAGTGCAAAGAGATAACTGCATTAGCCTGATCACTGTCTAGGATGAGTAGCCTGCCTGTCACACCCAATGCTATTTCATTATCATCTGGTTTACAACAACAGAAGTGTTTCTTAAGGTTCAGTTCAACCCTTCAGTACAGAATATTATAATGCTTAATTACAGAAGTCCATTAGCTGGGTCAAAGACTAAGCTGTCCAGCTATTAGGACTTTATTTGTAGATTGCACAGACATTAACCATCTCACAGGCAAATTGCAGTGGCAGTAAAGCAGGGTTGAACCTTGGGATTCTTCATCTCTTCTTAGATAAGTATGCTATATATAGGCAAAAGTTACCTGTGCAATTTTTAATAGAGATGAAAAGGATGAGATGAAACTCAACTGTCTAAGAAGGACAAGTGTAAGTTACAGCACAGAAGTTAAAATTGGAGCTCTAACAACACTAGTGATTGTAGATTCTAGAGAAGCCATATAGAAGACATATTAACATCTCTTCCCATTCTGCTGCACTAACACCTTCTCTAAAGCAAAAAACTGGCTCTATCTTGTTCCATTAACTTTATTCTTTCACTTAAATATATGAGGAAAGAGTAAAATTTGGGATTTTAAGGTTATTTTGTGAAAAATACTTTCAAAAGTATTGTGAGAAAGTATGGAATAGGATAGTTACTAAAATAGAGAATACTTTTAGAACTGGTGTAAGCAAAGTAACTCAAAGACAGAACTGAACACACAGTTCACATAAAGCACTGAAGAACTACAACCATGATTTAGGATAGTAAGTTCATTTGCTAGAGCTACATCTCCATGAAGTCAGATACTCACTTCTACTTTTCCACATGATTAAATTCAAAGTAAAGTGTAGGAAAAGAGCATGAAAATTAAATTACAAACCAATTTATCCACAACAGACAAATTATCCTTATCCCCACCAACATAGTATATAAAATACATCTGAGTGTATCCATGAAAGAATTTTATTTCTACAAAATAAAGCTCCTCAGATTCTCTCAGCCACCAAGCCAGTATCTTAGGCTGACTTTGTCCATCACTTATTACCATTAAGGTATGCTGTGATGGCTCTTAAGGGGGGAAAGGGAGAGGAAGTATCAGTTTTTCTCACCCTGGTACTACCACTGTTTGCCTGTGCTGCAGAAACAAGATGTTTCTTAGAATCCAAACACAATTATAAAGGAAAGGCACTTCTGGTCACACATAAATGCTGGCAATTCCCAAGTTATTTATATAACACCATATAGGCACTATAAACCAGCCACTGACTTTATTGATGTGAGAGACAAAGGTTATTTGTTATATGTATAATTTTAACTTTCCTCACTTAATATCCCTAAATTGGAATAAGCTTGAATGGCCTTTTTTTTAATGGGGCTAAGTAAAACAACTGCCTTACAAACCTCCAAATCAAGGAGCTCTCCGAAAGATAATACAAGGCTCTGTACTGAAGTCAGTGAACTCCAAGCTACAAAACCCTTCTTAAACTTATATCCTTAGAACTAAAGTTTCTGACATGTTTCAACTCATTACTTTTAGTATAACAGGCTATTTCTGTACTTGATCTAGAGACACTTAATCCTGACTCACACAGAGGATTTTCTTCTTAAGAACAGGATTTTGACAGAGAGTTAAATGTAAGTGGAAGCTGGGAAACAGGAGCTGCAGGGAACAGGGAAGAAATGATACACCAAGTCATCATCTGACTACAGAATTTTATCTGGCAAAAGCTGAAGATAAAAAACATAAGCGATTAATCTTAGTGTTTGATAACAATTAAAATATTTTATTTCCAGCTCTTTCAGTTAATAAGACTTTCTTTGTATCTAGATGTTCTAATAAACATTTTAGCCAGTTAAGAGACAATCATTTACCATGGAGGTGGGAACCAGCTATGAGGATCAGAAGGCAAGTATGGTATTAATCTACATTTAATTATATTTGGTTTTCATCAACTACTTAAATGATATCTTAAATTATTCTTCACCTTCATCCCATGGAAACATGTTGCCCTTATGCTTCTCAAGCTAAGAAGTAGCAGAACTCCAGGATATGCAAAGGGATATTTAAATACTTCAAGAATACTATCACAATGCTACCTGGAAGCAGCAGAATGCATTTCTTGTACCTGTGTTTTCCTAGAACTTCTCATCCCTATGGGTTCTTAAAGCATCAGATCCAAGGTATTTGCTGTGTTGTATCATAGGAATGGTCATCCACCTAGAAAGACCAGCTCATAAAGAGCTCACTGGTCTACTCTGTCATGAAAAGAGTAACTATCCATTCTTCCAGGAAAATTAATGGTGAGAGGAATGTAATACACAACTCTCTAGGAGAGCGACTCATCATTGCCAACTGTAGTTCCATTGGCTGCCACGTGAAGGTGCCATGAGTCAATTCAAGCCTTGGGCACCTCTTTTGAATGTCAAAACCACTTCTTACTAAGCATTTGAATACCACTGCCCCTGGTACAGCAGAAGAATGAAATAGCTTTCGTATCTTGAAGTACTGAATGAAGCCTGGTTATGGTCAGTGAATCAATACTACAGCCTGGCAGACTCCGAAATGAACTGCTAACCTCCATTATCATCACAGCCTACATATGGCCAGGGTAGCAAGTTATCCTGCAAAGACAAATCACACTGCTTAGACTTTACCCCAGAAGCCTGATACCTTTTCCCACAGATGAATACACCAGATCAGTAGTTTTATACTGTCATTCACATATGCTTTTGTGATACAGCAAAGGAATGGATGAAAGGAAAGGAGATTGCTATCTGAAAAGCTATTTCAGGGCTATTCGTGACAGAAGCTCAGGGTTATTGCCACACTGAACGAGGCTGCGCATGCATCCTTACCGAGCTGCAGGCATTTCCAATAGCTTAAATATGGTCCAAAGCCTAATTACCATATTGGGAGGGGCAGGTGCAACAACTAGGACAGATCCACCAAGTCAGTTCTAACAATGTAGTAAATCTTAGGGGGGATGATATTACTTGCATGGCAGCTTAGCCAGTTATTGGCTTAGTAACTTGAAAAGAGGCACAGTTTAACAATTGCAATCATTTTCTAGAGTATTGGTACAACTACTCCTTTAAGTAGGAAGTATGCCTTCTTGGGAACTAGCAACCATATAAAGTCATTTTTCTGCCAAAACAGGAGCATCCCAAGCTTGCAAGTGATCAAACCGAAAGATTAATCACAACAACCCCAGGAACTAGTAGAAACGCAGTTTCCTAACTGCAAAACTACACTAATTTTGTAACATTTTACAAAGATCCAGAAATTAGGAAAAAACCCAACATTTTCCACTTGCTTTTCTCTGCCCCTTACCTGGGCTGGGTTGAACAACATTTGGGTCACTGCACTGTGAAGGCCCTTGCTGTATGCGCTCTAACTAGCCATTAAGCCACAAGAATCAGCTACTGCAGAAGCACCCAACTGGCTGCTCCAGATAAATGCTTCAAATCATAAGCTGAACACATGTCCATCCAATAAAACTCCCGGATGAAAGCCAAGAGGATCACCCCGCACACTCACTACAACCTAACTGCCCGTCAGGAAACCTTGGCTACTCCATCTTCTTCCTCCAACTCCTGTTTCCTAGAGTGTGTTTCTCCTTCCTGCTTCTCAAGTGCATGAAGAAAAGTGGGATGCCCACTGGAGTGTCTCCCTGCTCTAGCCCCACCAATTACAGTAACACACGAATTGATAGGAGCTTTCTTATCTGGACTGAGACATGATCCCTAACGCTTAATACTACTTAGGGATTGCACACTTCTGAATAGACAAAGGGTGATACAGCAAGTCTAAGGCTAGAAATGATACATCACCTTACTGCTTTCATCTGAAGGCAAGAATAATGTAGAGGCTCTGGACTACCTAAAACACCGGCTACACCATTTCCCCTTGAATGTTTCAAATCCTTAAGATTACAACTCTTCAACAAGAACACAAATCCAAATTATAGATAAATAGCTATCCCAGATATACGCATTTTTGATACAATGCTCCTTGATGTCAGGAACAAACTGTCAGTGAAGAGGCTCTCCCATAAAGTTTCTCATAAGGGGTTTCCTATATCAAGCTATGCTCCCACCCAGTATAAAACTGGAGCCTAGAAAACAGATTTTCTTTTTTTTTTTAATCCTGCTGTCCTTCTACTGCAAAGAGAAAAATTCCTCAATACTTTGTGTGACTGCTTTTTTTTTTTCCCCATACAAAGAAGTGAAAACAGATATGGTAAAGCAATCTGTGGGTATAGAACTTATGGAACTATTGGATTTAAGACAATACCATAGGTGTTAAAGGACAGTAGTTTTCAATTTTCAAGCATAAAATTATGTCAGTAGTTCATGTCTGGAGGAAAAAGGAATTACATTCTCACTTCTTAGATCTTCCGAATTTCCTGTTTGCAGTGAACTTAAAATCTCTTGTTTTACAATGGAAAGCAAAATAAAGCCACAGTACTATTCTTAATATTCATGTGTAAAAGTTAGACATACAAAAGCTGGTATCAGCAGGTTTTCCTGCTCTGTTTTGACATTTACATAGCTAGAAGTTATAATTTGGAAAATTTCCCTTTTTTTGTGGACTTTAACTTATTAACTTATCTTGTTCAACAGTCACATCCAAAAAGCTACTGATGTGGACAAGGAACTCCCTGTTCTCTGTGTGAAGTGATAGCTGCTTGTTGTAACAAGGCTAAGTTCAAGTTTTCTTTTTCCTTTCAAATGATATAAGCCACAGAACAATGGAGAAGTTCAGGTTTTGTATGCAAGTACTGTTACTGGATAGCCACAGAAAAGCAGCATTTAGCCAAAGTAAAAACAAACAAGTTAACCCCTACTCTTCTCACAGGAGGGAAACTGCTTCTTTGCATATACACACACAGCGAAGGAAACAGGTCCTACAAATCAAAGTCCGAACAGTGCTCATTTAATAGCGCTGTAGCTAAGCATTTAAGGGTCTTACTCTACTGCTCCTTGAACTGAAAGCAGCAGCTAACATTAAGACTACTGTGGAACAGACAAGTAACATACTATGACTTGAATGAAAGCGCTAGTGTAAAACAGGATGTACAGAGAACATAGCATTAATTTTACAGCTGCTCACATGTCAGACTAGATCTGCAAAAGCTGTTTACACAAGAGATCCAAAGTCAGAACAAGTGATTGAAAACAGTAGAATTTATGAAAACTGCCATTATAATTTATCAGTAAGAGACTCCTGTTTCTCATCATCTAAATTTAATTTTGTTTGAGAAAACTACTCAACAACAAAAAGGACATAAAAGGTTGCTTTGACAAAAACATGAAAGCTGAGTTAACCAGTCAAGTGTGGTATGCTCAATCCAGACCTGTTTACTGAAAGGTGAAACATGAAAGAAGCTATTCTTAGAGAATAAAAAGCTGCTTACTAGTGCCTAACTCATTAATTGAGGTCTTGCCAAGGCAAGGCTTGTCTATTTGCCAACTGACAGCCTTCATCAGGCTGGATTATTTCGCACTAACTTCATTTTCCCAAAATATTATTTTACCTGCACTGCATTACCCTGAAAGACTGTATTCCCTTACAGTCCCTTTCTCAGGAGGGACCTCAGAGTCTCAGAAAGAAACTGACAAAATCTTACAGAAACAGAACGATCAAGAAAAAGAGAATTCAGAATTGGATAGATTCATTCAGGTTTCTTGTTCCCTCAACCAAGGAATTTACATACCATCAACTGAGGAATTTACATACCATTTCCCTAGCATAATAGGTTCAAGGTTAAATTGCAGCACATTTAACTACGACAGTGACAGTTCTAGTAGTGAGTTCCTAGTCACCCAGCATTTGAGATGTTCTTAAAAGCATTTAAGCCTATCTTTATTATTTTTAAAAGTGTGAATGTTTAACTGAGACAGTTATGAATTCATGAGAACAGCTGACAACTGCAAGTGAAACTGAAGGCTAAAGTGCTCCAGCTTTTACGTAACCACACCTTGTGTACAACTTAGTGTTAAACCACGTGACAAGCTGCAAGAGCACGTCAGCATTTATCAGACCAAAGCTTCGACCCAGCACAACAGCTGCTTTGTTTAATAAATGGGGTATACTATTAATGTACACTATTACTTCCTGATGCCTCTTCAAGAGTGAGGAAAACAAGGGAAGCAAGGCAGTGAGATTCTAAGTGCTATGTGAGCCAGTAACACACTCTCTGTAATCTGACAACCCTGAACCTATGGTTTTCAAGATCACGTATCACTGAAGTGAAGGCAAACAGACACCTCAGTAAAGTCAGCTAAATAACTTTCTCTAGCACTTCATACTTAGGAGTTATCGCTAAAGTTAAGAGTAACAGCCCAAAGCTGTTTACTTCCATGCACAATGAAGTATTTTTGTCTTGTCACTTGAAGGATGTATATCTAAATAAATAAACAGTTGTATTAACAAAATTAGTTGTGTGCCTCACAGGCACTTAGGATTGTGTCCCTGAGTAGACATCTCCTCCTCCTTGTAACAATCTGAAAAACTCATTTGATTAAAAAGCAGAAGTGCTCATGAAATTCTGACAGGCAAGAATGAAGGCTCTGGAAACCACTGTTCTGAGATATAGCACTTCAGAACTCACTTCCAAGTAGTTACTTTGCTATCACACAGCAAGTATTTCTGATCACTGTGAGAAAGAAGGCTGCATTTCTGAGGGAATGAGCAGCACATCTGATCTGCTGTATCAAAGTTACACTCCACCACTACTTACAGACAGTCCCTGATGTCAGGCCCCTCACTTGCTGTACAGCCTGTGAAACCTAACAGGCTGACATCAAAAACAGGAGAACTGGCATGGTTTTACTACCAAATACTGCAAACGCTGATAGTGATGGGTGCTGAAATACAAATACCAGGGGAAAGTTTAGCAGTGTTACATAACGGAGTTAGGTTATTACAGAAAACTCACCTAGTAACTGGCACTTAATTTGTACCTCATGTTTTAGAATTCTGAGAGCATAAAAGGGAGTGTACTATTATGGTATCAGACAGAGGATGATGCCTTGAAAAAAGGCCAGTTAGATTAGGACCTACCCATTCAGAAAACACATTGCAAGTTACATATCCAAAATCTTTAGGTGTGCCCTAAAAGATAAAGGAAACCTTGCTTCCTCCCATTACCTTGTAATTCTACCTGGTGTCTAATTAGACCTTGGTACGTGGTTAACAGGTAATTGGGTTAAGGAGTATACTTACTGAATTTCCTTTTCACATCTTCCCTCTCCCTCCCCCCAAATTTCTCAGCTGTTTTTGTTTTAAATATGATAGTGTCCTCACACAAAATACCCCAGCTACAGTCCTTGGTTAGTACAATCATCTGTAACAAACAGCGCAGAACTGCTCCACCTTCCCACCCCCAAGATCAAATTGCACACAAGATTCATTCACCCTTACTTGAAGCATATTAAGAATTAGAAACAATACTCCTCAGGTCAAGCATAACACAGAAGTCTTAGAGATACGAGATCCAATTTTACTTTCATTAAAGAAAGTGGAACATATTAATGTAATGCAAATTGCTCAGGGCCTTCCCAGTTGAATTCTGCTTTTCTGCTTTTGATATCAGGTCAGTCTTGCCGCAGGGTACTCCTGAGGTCCCTTCCAATGTGAGTAAGTTAATGATCATTACAGAACCTACTCCCAACCAAAGCAGGTAATTACAAAAGTCAACTTTGGGAGTGAATCATTGGGAGCTTCACTAGAAGACACAAAACATAAGATAATGAAGACTCAAAACATGTGTAGATAGGAAGACCTAAAACTGTAAGCTGTGCATAGAAAGCAAGCTAGAAACAATGTAAGACTAGTTTACAGCTTCACAGAAGCAGCATTGAAGTCACTGGAGAAGGGAAGGAAGAATGGTTGATGCTCACAAGTTCTTCAACTCATATGGACAGTTCTATTTAAAATAAGACCACATTTTTTGTTTCAATTCTGGAGCAAACCCCTTGTCAAGCGGCTAGATACACAATCACATGTGAAACAGATGATCTGGGAACACAGCGTAGAGCAGCCGCTATTTAACCACAGCAATTACTTTGTTTAGTGTATTTTATGTCCTTTAACAGTGTTCAAACTACAGCCAATTTTACTTTTGGCCTTCTGTGTGCTTTCATCATCTTCTAAACACATGAAGCTTTTACTTCAGGGAAATACTTTCTCTGCTGTTCTACAAAAGCCAACAGGAAGTATCATCTCAAAAACTTCTACAAACTTCTAAATAAAAGTTGCAGATTTCTTCAAATGCACATTTAAGTTTTGCATTCTTATGATACTGTATAAAAGACGAACATCTCATACTCTCTACACAGGAAAACGCACACAAAACAAACTATTGTTTCATCCATTCACACCAAACAACAGTCTTCTATTTAAGACACCATTTAATAAAACATAATTAGTCTTAAGAGATCTCCCCCACCTTATAAACAAATCTTACAAAGCTTAGAGATCCTTCCCCTAGGCCCAACCACATTTAAGCCATTTAACTGGCCTTGTAGCTGGTTTTGTGTTTTTTAACATAATAATCTTGTTAAACTAGTCTCAGCTAGTGTCTAAACATATTCAGGATAACTTCATACTCATGCTATGTGCAAGTAGCCAAGTGGGGCAAGAACATTCTATAGAGCACTCAAGTGTTTTGGGAAGAATCTCAAGTGATCACTTGGAACATGCAAAACACAACAGATCACAACACTTACTTTTCATAGACCAGTTCGTCATCAGTACAGAAGTAGTGGGTATTTGCAGTACTTTTTGGTTTATTCCTCAAAGTAGCAAAGTACAGCCGATCTGAAAAAGACAAGGGCAGCATCACAGGGTAGACCAAGCAGCTCAGCACTTCTCCACTGCACCCCGCAGCCCTGTCCTGCCCCACAACGCAACAGGCAGAGCTGAGCCATTTCTTGGCCCAGGCATCCAGGAAGAAACCAGCATCCTGGCCTGTATCAGCACCAGGGTGGCAGCAGGGCCAGGGCAGGGACTGTGCCCCTGCACTGGGAACTGGTGAGGCTGCACCTCAAATCCTGTGTTCAGCTCTGGGCCCCTCAATACAAGACAGACATTGAGGTGCTGGAGCAGGACCAGAGAAGGGCAACGGAGCTGGTGCAGGGCCTGGAGCACAAGTGTGATGGGGAATGGCTGAGGGACCTGGGGGGGGGGCTCAGTCTGGAGAAGGCTCGGGGGGGACCTGATTGCTCCCTACAACTGCCTGACAGGAGGATGGAGCCAGGAGGGGCTGGGCTCTGCTGCCAAGGAACAAGGGATGGGACAAGAGGAAATGGCCTCAAGCTGCACCAGGGCAGGTTTAGATGGAGCTGAGGAACAATTCCTTCCCCACAGGGTACTCAAGCATTGGAACAGGCTGCCCAGGGCAGTGCTGGAGTCACCGTCCCTGCAAGTGTTCACACACCGTGGAGACGAGGCCTCAGTGCCATGGGTTAGTGGTGGCCTTGACAGTGCTGGGAAACAGTTGAACTGGATGAGCTTAAAGGGTTTTTCCAGCCTCGTGAACTCCATGATCTTTTTTCTCCTGCGAAGAGCGGCGGCGGGGGTGCGAGCACCCGCTCAGCCCGGCCGGACACCCCTCGGTGCAGAAAGGCTGAGATTTCTGACCCACAACACAACCACACATCGCAACAGGTGCCGGCCCCGCTTCTCACCGGAAAAGACAGCAGGAAGGAACCACTTAGGCGTGCCCCGCGGCGGCCGTGGGGCCGGCAGCTCACGAAAACCGCAAGGCGAAAGGGGCCGAAGCCGACCCGGGCACGCAGCAAAAGCGCAGGGAGCTAGGAGAGAGATGCGGGGAAGGGGAAAAAAGCCAGCGAGCCTCCTTCCCGAGGGAAGCTCCGGCGAGCGGCACCCCCGCGGGCAGGGGACGGGGAGGGCTCCCCGGCCCGTTCTCACCTTTCATAAACTCCGAGGCTCCCCCAAGTACTTCAGAGGCGGCTGCCGCCGGCTCCATCTTAAACAGGGCGCGGAGCAGCGAGGCGCGAGGAGGCTCCGAACTCATGGCGGGGCCGGGACGCGCTCTCTGGGAAGCGACCCAATGCCCGGAGGGGCCGCCCCCTTGCCGGGGGCCACGCCGCGGGAAGCGCCGCTGCCGCAGCCCGCATAGGAACAAGAGCGGAGACGAGCACTAGCTCCGGGACACGGCTAGCGGCCGCGAGGACTTCAACTCCGCCCCGCCTGCAGCGCGGAAACGCCCCCGGATAAAGAGACAGCAGGCGGTTACCAGGCGACCGGCGGCGCGCTAGCAACCTCGCTACGAGCCTTTGTCTCGCCCGGCCCGAGGCCGAACCGCGCCAGTGACCAGCCCTCCTCCTCCTTCTCCGTCCCGCCCTCGCTCCTTCGCTCTCCGCGTCCGTCCGCCCGCCCTCCACCTCACAGAACCTCACCGCGCGGCGAGGCTCCGCCCTCCGCCCCAGCGCTGCGCTCACTCGCACTTCCCGGGGCACTGGGACTCTTTGCGCGACCCCCCAGCCCGAGGCAAACGCCCTGCAGAGGCAGAAGTTGACAAGGTGACTCGCCAATCAAAAGCCGCCTTCCTATCTCTCCAACCAATGAGAGAGCGGTGCCTGGTGACGTGCCCTCGAGCGGGGTTCTCCTCAGCCGAGTTCTGGAGCCTCCTAGGCATAGGCAGCCAGTCACTTGGCGGCCGCTGGGCGAGGGAGAGCTTCGTAAAGCGCTTCAAAGACACTGGTAAAGCTACACAAAACTACTTTCCCTTTTTTCTACCAACCTCCTTTTTCGAAAGAATTGCTGAGTGCCAAGCAGGGCAGGCTGTCCATCTCATTGTTACAACTAACCAAACCAAACAAAAACCACCCTTGAAACACCTTAAAAACCATGTAATGCAAAGTAACATGCAGCCCTGAGGTTCATGTTATTATCACCATGTTTTCCAAACACTGTAAATAAGCTCCTGTAATTACCAGTTCATATAATTGATTCTAAGTTGTTTGTAGATGAGGCTAAATGCAAGTGTCATAAGCAATGGATGCTCTTTAAGGCCTTATAAATACACTGAAGTACTACAGAAAATACTTCTCATGCAGTTGTAGTTGCTTATTTATTTTCTGTGTTTGTTCCAATAATGTGTACCTGTGTTCTCAAATGGCTCTTTTTTGCCTCCGTTTTTCATAACTCCGGAACTAGTATTCCTAAGTATGCCTGTTTGGGCCTGGTCCTGCGAACTTAGTAAGAAACCCTTTTCTCAGAAGTTAAGTACTATTCCATACAAGATGCTTGCAAGACTAAGAGCACAGTCTTCTGTAACAGGAGATTAAATAAAGGTTGTTGGGGGCTATTTGCTCTTTATGGAAATCGATGTGCTTATCTTTTCCTGTGTTGCTTGAGATTGCTTACATTTATAGCTAACCCTTAATTAAATAAATTTTATTTGTAAGCAATTTTCTAAGGGGTAACATATCCTCAGTAAGAAAAGAGGTATCAATGTATTTTCTCCAGAACCATTGTTTTTAACAGCCTTTTTTTACTCAAACTTTCACTACAGTTCAATGTTTCTAAGCCTGTGCTGCACTCTGCTGCAGGGGCGTTTGAATGAGTGTACTCAAATTAGCTTTAACAAAGGTATCTTGGGCAACAGAAGCAAAGATGGAGCAGTGTAGCAGGCTAGCTATCCAGGATCCAGAATCCCTAGATACCTAGTTTGTGTTAAAGCCTATTATTTGTAAGTCCCTCTAGCTAGGCTAGTAAATCTAGGAGGCAAAGGTGTCTAGAAACTGAACCCCACTGTCAAATGTTATTTGTATACCACTTCTATACCTTTTGTAAAAATTACAAGTATTGGTTTCGTTACATAGCAGTTCTCGTGTGGCAATTAGCTGGAACCTTTGTAAGCATAAAAAGTACTTAAAATAATCCTTCTCCCCTGTAAAACTATGCACAAAATAACCTCCATGTTTTTTCAGTTCCAGGGTTGTATCTCATAGCTGTTAGTATGATTATCTAATGCAGCTCACCTTGCAAAATGCTAGCTTTAGGAATGTTCTCACCTCATATAGTTTTGTTGATTTTAATAAATTCCAATTACTATTTTTAACATTTGATGGTACCGAATACCAAGGCTACAGTGACATCTTGTGGCGTTTTTTAAGCTGCATTTAAAGAAGTAATTTTCTTGTAGTCCTGTTGCATCATTTTAAGACTATACCCTGAAGTTTTCAACAAGAATTTTTTAAATATCTTTTAGATGCCATTTTTAAAGGCCTGTGTTCCTAAACATTAATTTCTATAGAACATGCAGAGGTGGTGATGAATCTGTTTAGACTGTAAAATGACATCTAGATAATCTCTCAGAAGAAATCATCACATACATATTATTTTGTTAAAAGTATAAATCCTCAGTAATATATTAACGAATCCTAAGGCATTTTGGTAGCCATCAAGGTATAAAAAGTTGTCAGCCTTTAAAAAATAAACAAAACCCTTTTGGTTCCTAAGCACAATGAATCCAGAGATGAAATCATATCTTCAAATTTTCTTTTGCTATCTAGGTCTAACTAACTGCTTAAAGCTGTGGTTTTTGGTGGCTTTTCTCCCTCAGTTTATTTTCTCATTAATTTAGGCCTTACCTAAATTAAGAGCATGTAAATGCCAATAAGTACATGGTTTTTTAAAAAATGAAATCTTGGTGCTGCTCATCTGTATGCAAACTGTGAGCTTACTTTAGACATCTAACACTGAAACCAATCTGGTTTACATATTTTATTTGACAATGGTACAAATTAAACAGTGTAACAAAATCTTGTTCTATTAATTCACTGATACAGAAAAACAAAAAGTAATCCCACCTTGTCGCTGAACCCAGGATACAACCCAAACCAACTCCTTCTCCCCAGCAAAGAAGCCAGTAGTGAGACTTGGCTGAGCTGCCAGTTCATTTCACTCTTTTTAAAAGTAAGGTAAACAACACCCGTGAGCCTTAACAATTCTAGTTGATAGTGCAAAGAACAGAGATTACACATCAGTGAGTAAATGAAACGCAGTAAACTGCCATGAGGAAAGCTGCATTTCTGGAAAGATTGCAGACCTGCTTGGTTACTACTTATCACTACAGCACAATAATTAAAATCTACTTTTCACTATTAAAGTAAAATTAAGCAGACTTTACACTGTCATGTTAAGATTTTGCCCTTTAAATCTTACAAAAGTACTAGGAAGACTTCACTGAACAGAAACAAAATCCTTTAACACCGATAGAAGGTGGCAAAAGAATTCTCCATTCCCCCAAAGACTTACATCCAGAATCAGCCCAGCTGTAAAGAATTTGTCACGTTTTTCAACCACTTTTTGTCAGCTAACATTACAAAAACTGAAAAAATGATACACCCATTTTGTGCAGATGCTATTTGTGTACTTGGTATTAGGTGTTAATGATTGCCCATAGATACCTTTGAACTGGTCTTAAGAATCAATTAAAAGCTGATGCAAATGAAACTAAATCTACTTTGGATGCCAGATTTGATTCTTTTCTGTGATCCAAGAAAATCTATTTTCTTTCCTCCATACCACAAAAATAAGTGTAACTTCAATGGAAAAGGTCTGTCCAATCTATGTCAACACCCTGGTTGCAGAACTACAGCATCCCAATCTAACAAAAGCTGTTAATGATAGCTCTGTTTCTTCCTATAGATGAGGCCAGGGAAATCAGAGACTCGTAACAGTCCAGCCCTGTCAGATACTTTAAAAGATTTTATTTTTTTTTTAATAATGCTTTACTCATTCATTGCACATTGTAATTGTTGCCATAGCCACAAAACCAGAGATGAAAGCAACCAAAAAGTAAGTAAATACTCATGTGGATGCCAGAGAGGGACTGTTCATCAGGGACTGTAGCAACAAGACAAGGGATGATGGGTTAAAACTGGAACAGGGGAAGTTCAGGTTAGATCTAAGGCAGAAGCTCTTCCCTGTGAGGGTGCTGAGGCGCTGGCAGAGGGTCCCCAGAGAAGCTGTGGCTGCCCCATCCCTGGCAGTGTTCAAGGCCAGGTTGGACACAGGGGCTTGGAGCAACCTGCTCTAGTGTCAGGTGTCCCTGCCCATGGCAGGGGGGTGGAACTGGATGAGCTTTAAGGTCTCTTCCAGCCGAAACCAGTCTGGGATTCTATGATTCTATGAAAGAGTAGCTAAAAAAACAGCAGACATGTAATACAAAAAAAGGTGCACTGTCATATATGTAGAACAGCCTGCTCTTATTAGCAATGGTAAATAAGACATATTTTAAGAGTGAGGTTTTTCTTGGGCATATTTTTGTAACAATGTACATGCAAAATATAAAAATAAAACTAAGACTAAAGAAAGTATTAACATGTAATATCCCCTAAATTTCTTCTGGCTGTTTATAAAAGTTTCATATTTTATGGATTCATGTTTCTTGCATTTCTAGCTGCTAGGTTTTACCTTTCAGCTGCTTGTAGTGTTTCAGCAACTTTAGGCAAATTAATAATGGGGAAAAAAGCCGCATCAGAGATTATTTTCCACTATCTCAGCAGTAGTAGATGCTGTAAGCAACCATTTTAGGACTATCTGAGATTAAGGTGAGGTACTCTTCTCCGGCTAGCAGCTTCAGGAACATCTCAGAATACAGAATAGTTTATATATACAAACTTCATAGGTTTTTTTTTACAGGAGTCTAGAAGCTTGGCCAACAGTTTACTGTAGCCCTTCTACAGTTTCACTGGGAAGCAGGAGGAGAAGGGGGAAGTCAAGGAAGTATCTCAAGATATAACTATAAAAAATACGCCTAGACCTCATTTAACTAGATTAACATTGAAATAAAAATCTAAACATAAGCACTGCAAGTGTAGGAGTGCATTTTTCTCTGCATGTTTCTGAAGAACTGGCCTAATTAATTGTAACAGCTTTTCAAGTTTTAATGAAATGAGATGATTTTATCACAGCTAAACATTAGTATATATTAAGTTTTCTCAAAATTTACGTTGGAAAATTAGTAAGAAAGGAAAAAAAAAAACCTAAGAAGCCATGTGGAAAAAGTTGAGAAGCTACAAATAAGGATGGCCAAGATGCAGTAATTAGACCTTCTCCTCTCCTTGAACTCAGTACAATTCACTGAGTATTGTTTAACTTTTAACCCCTTAAATCCATTGGCTTACATTTTATTCTTGTGATTGGCATAATTAGGAAAACCAAACTGAGAAATCATGATATTAGAATATTTTAAAGGCATGCCATCATAAATATTAACCAGTTTATTTACACAGTAAGATCTCTGTAACAAATGCTCTGCTCGGTGCCACATTCCAGAATAGCCACTGTTAGTGTCTTTTTCTAAATTCCTTATGTCAACAGGCTTCACAAACACTCCTGAAGGTTTCTCAGTATGCTTGGCTACCAGAAAATTCATGGCAATATCATCACAATTTTGAGTTTCATCTATTAAAGCATAAACTGCTTCTGGCTGTCTTTGAAAGTCTTCTAAATATCCACTATGAAAAAACGCTGCGCCGATAAGAACCATAGAATACTGATCTCCGTTTCCAAATCCAGGGCTCTGCAACTCGAAGCTGCCGTAACTGTATACACCTGAAGGAGTAGAAATGTGCTTCCTAGGGACAAATCCCACTATCTGCTCTGGAAATTGCTGAGAGAAAAAATAAATTTAAACAATTAAAGTGAACACACTGTGAAATGTGTGTTAAGAATTGTCATAAGTGAGATTTATGCTTTTAAAAAAGAAACGAGAAGAGCACAAGATTATTGCCAGGAAAGAATGAAATTGTTGGCATATGGTCCCTTGATCTGCATAAACGTTGCAATTAAACACAGTTTCACAGAACTGACACAATATGCCTCATTCGATGCTATGTAGTGCCAAGAAACATCTATACACAATTTGCAGCTGTATAATTGGCATTCAAAATAACTTTATAGACAATTTCTCTTGGAGATGAAAAAACCCCACAAGTTTTGGTTTGCTGCCTCCTATCAATTTAAATAAATGCAGCAGTCAGCAACTTCGGTGTTCTTGTACAAGAAGAGTTACAAATTTTATATTACAGGTATAGCTAGTATTGAATATTTTTGCAATTGCTACTGTTCAGTGCTTCAATCCTTCTAAAATCTAGCTGTATAGCTAGAAAACTGGTAGTAAAGCATGAAGATATGGTATTACTCTTACTTAAAACCATTCATCTCAATTGTAACTCTCAAATACTGCATGACAAGGTGCAAAACATTACCTGCCAAACAGAGAAGGCGAAAGTAAGGTCATGAGCACTGACTAGTGTATCATCATCCATCATTAAAACAGCTGAAAAGGGGAGAAAGAAAACCACATTTAACTTCTCAAAAGATTAAACAACTTATGATCCTGCTAATCTTGCATAAAAATGCAACCAAAGGAGTTAGATACCATTCTTCAGAGTATAAGATTTATAAGGGATTCTCAGCATAAAATTTTACCCATCCCCTCACTACTTGCAAGGTCTAACAAAGCAAGCTTAATGAATTGCACAGGCAACGTTCAATAGCATGAACTACATAAAGAAGAATCTTTGCCTTAAATTTTGGGCAAAAGACTATCAGGAAGTGGAAAATGAAAGATACTCTTAGATCAGAACTTCAGGTACATTAAAGCTTTTTAAGTTTACAGTCAGTGTAAACCCTACTACAGTAAATAAAACATTTTGGATGCTGAAGTTTCTAGTGTCTTCCTAGAAGTCATGGCTTTTGATTTGCAAGTCATATTAGGAAGGGGGCAGTAAACAGAATTACCTTTACTAATCATAGAAACATATGATCCCAGACTGGTTTGGGATGCAAAGGGCCTTAAGATCATCCAGTTCCAACCCCCTGCCATGGGCAGGGACACCTTCCACTAGAGCAGGTTGCTCCAAGCCCCTGTGTCCAACCTGGCCTTGAACCCTGCCAGGGATGGGGCAGCCACAGCTTCTCTGGGCACCCTGTGCCAGCGCCTCAGCACCCTTACAGGGAAGAACTTCTGCCTTAGATCTAACCTGAACTTCCCCTGTTTCAGTTTGAACCCATCACTCCTTGTCCTGTCTCTACAGTGCCTGATGCAGAGTCCCTCTCCAGCATCTCTGTAGCCCTCTTCAGATACTGGAAGGCTGCTATGAACATACGGGATTTTTTTTTCCACTTGAAACAGATTTATTGTTGTGCTTCTCCTGCAAAGAGCTTATGAAGAATATTTAGATGAATAGCCAAAAGACTGGGAAAAATACTCTTAAAAAGATTCCATAATTTGAGGTAGAAAGCCAGACAGCTAGGGATGGAAATTTCTCTTCAGAACAGCACGTGCATGAGAACTCAGCTGTAAATAAATGGATTAAATGAAGTCATTATCAGATGACTTAAATCCAGATTAATGCAGAGACTCAGCAAATACACGCACTATGAATTTTAGTTTACTCTGTAAAGAGACGCTGAACTAGCTGTGTTTGCCTGACAAAGGAAATGGAGAACACCTTGCAAAAAGCCTGTGAATGCATTTGACATTCCTCTTTTTTTCCTTACTCTTTACTGAAAGCCTGCTGGTAGTGGTGGTGTGCATCTGATGTCATAACGTAGCTTTCTTCCATATTAAGTGGACCAACAGATCCATGGGCTTATTATACAGTAAAACTCAAACCATCTCCCTTTTAGCATTTAGCTTTTAAGTGTGCAAATAGTAATAATAGTAGCAATATGAACTGCTGATTACCTTTAGTTTCCAGCTCTGGGAAATTCTGGAGTCTGTTCCTCATGCGATTTACAGTTTGAACTTTAAAGACAACGGGGACAGGATGAGGTCCCAAGGAATTCCACATTTCCTCTGGTATCTTCTCACCAATGTTGTTCCACACAACAATTACTTTATGTAGGTGGGGGATGGCTTGATAATGATTTAAAAGCTTTAGCAGTAAGTCTGTTCTATTATATGTCTGCATAATAAGAGTAAATGCATCCAAGGCAGACTGACTCTGGGTTTTTGGTTCCCTTCTCGAATTGGGCATTTTGTCATCTTTGATACTGGGAAGCAAAGCTGTCAAAGCACCTGCCACAAGAAGTAAAACAATGATCACCACTGAAGTGAAGCGCAGTAGGCGGATTCCCTTAATTCTTCCTGGGAGCTTACAGAAGTGGAAATACCTTTAAAACAAGTAACAGGAAAGGAAAAGTCATTAATCCCACTTATAGTTATCTCCCTTACATGAGCAAACTCCCACAGTATTAAATAGACTTTTGTTTAAGTAAATAAATAAGGAGAATTTTAGGATTTTTGATCTTTAAGGTCCCTTCCAACACAGCCATTCAATGATTCAGCCAATTATGTTCAACTATCAAGACACATACTTCTGGTACTCAGTTTCTATGTTTATTTGCTTTTCACCTTTTCTGGTTAACATCACATTTCATTATTTTGTGCAAATGAATCTGGAGTAATTCTTTAGATTGCTGTCTCTTATTTTCTCAGTACTGCATTTTTGATTGAACATTTATTTACATACATACATCCAGCTGAAATTAGAAAGCAAAATTGCAGAGAAAGTCAGAATTGCAGGAGCTCTTGCCTTAGCTGAGAAACAAAAGGCAGAGAAAGCGAGTCCTCAAGAGCTCTTGCAGAGAGGAAGAAATAAAATGGTCTTTCTCCACCATCCAAGGAAGGAACAATCTTTATCACTGATTTGTTGGACACTGTCAATAGTTTGTATATACGCTCCACATATAATGTGGAAAATACGATTCTGATCATGCTAACTGAGGCTGTAGCACAGGTGGAGCAAAAGAAACATGCCAAATGGAATAATGTAGGAATGCAACATCAGTAACAGCTGCTCTGCTAAATCTAGAACTCAGTGGAAACTGAAAATGCCAGATGCTAGAAGCTATATATCAGCTAAGTGGCAGAGAAGCTGCAGCATAAGGCAGGAGTTTCTGCATCCTCCTGATTCTGGAACTGAACAGGAGCTCTTAAAAGGCAGCTCCTACAAAGGTAGTCCCAGTGTTCATGCCTCTTAGGTAGCACTTCTAGTTCTCCAGACATCTATAAACTGTAAACTTCGCAGGATCCAACAGCTACTTCATTCCACAGTTTGCTCCTCAAATGTGTCATCCACATGCTCTTCATCCTTTACTCACAAGATGAGTATGCACTGAATACAACAGTAATATTCTGTTGTGGTTTAAGCTTAATTCTAAAAAATAACTCATCTATACATATTATGCATATTACTCCACTAGTAATGTCATAGAATCACAGGCTGGTTTGGGTTTGAAGGGACCTCAAAGCAGTTCCAACCCCCTGCCACAGGCAGGGACACCTTCCACTAGGCCAGGTTGATCCAAGCCCCTGTGTCCAACCTGGCCTTGACCACTGCCAGGGATGGGGCAGCCACAGCTTCTCTGGGCAACCTGTGCCGGCACCTTAGCACCCTCACAGGGAGGAACTTCTGCCTAATATCTAATATAAATCTCCCTTCTTTCAGCTAAAACACATTCCCCCTTGTCATGTTGCTACATGCCTTTGTAAAAAGCCCCTCTGGAAGCTAGCACTGGGAGCTGCTCTAAGGTCTCCCCTTAAGCAGCCTTCTCTTCTCCAGGCTGAACCAGCCCAGCTCTCTCAGCCCGGCTCCAGAGCAGAGCTGCTCGCACCATCTCTGTGGCCTCCTCTGAATTTGCTCTAGCAGCTCCATGTCCTTTTTACTTTGGGTGCCCCAGAGCTGAATTTCTAGGCTTTTACCAGGGAATTCTGATCAAATTAAGTGATCCAGGACATCAGTTATAGTTCCTGAGAAAGTGTCAGTGTTTTAGCACAGAAATATTGATAATTTGTTTTCCAAAGTGCACATACCATGCTTGAAATGCAAATGATTTTAGTCTAAATGTAAATAATTTTAGTCTAAAAAACTCTCGAACTTACTTCATTATTGCCAAGTGATTTCCCCACCTCGTTTTTGCAGGATAGTTGTGATCTTTTAATCTGTTGGAATTTAAAAGGACTCTATAACTGAAGAGCAACAGTTACCCACATGCTACCCAGCATTCCTTTACAAGCACACATTCCTCAGTTCAATAATTGTCTCTGCATTTCCATGAACACTCCAGAAAGAAGTTATTACACCAGTTGGTTACAAAGAAAAGCACAGCCCACTTCTCTGCTTGTAAAATTGCTGCTCTGCGCCAATGGAATGTCTGTGTGCCCCATCCTTAGGGTCAACTATGGAGATACAAGTAGGATTCCGGAACCTCACAGTCTGTATGTATTTAGCTACCAGTCAGGCGAGCAGTCCCAATAAAATTATTTTCTGTCTCATCCGCTTCCTGCTGTCACGGAATCACAGAATCAACCAGGTTGGAAAAGCCCTTTATGCTCATTCAGTCCAATCGTTGCCCAGCACTACCAAGGCCACCACTAACCCATGGCACTGAGGGCCTCGTCTACATGGTGTGTGAACACTTGCAGGGACGGTGACTCCAGAACTGCCCTGGGCAGCCTCCTTCCACTGAGCTTACCAGTCCTGTTACAGGTTTAAGACATGGGATTTTTTCTCCCCCCCCCGCCCCGTCTGGCAGCTTGGTAGAAGGGAAAACAAATATGAGTGTAAGCACAAGCAGGAAGAATGTACATGATGCAGGACAGCAACTTAAGAAACTTGAGTCTGTCAAGGCTCCTAGGCTGTTGGAGGGATTTTTGTTCTTTTAATCCTAATTGAACAAAGATAGGGAGCTTTTATTTTTTTATTTCATTACTATGAAAGCGTAGAGAACAAAGATTTGCTGAGCTTGTTAAATAATTTAACTACGTGAAATTTCAGAAGAGTGGCTTGTTTAGGTTATATCAACTTGTTTCTTATATGTACGGAATTGCCAATTTGTACCTATACCAGTCTGAGTACATCTACACATACAGGGCATCCCAAATTTGAGTTTTACCACTGACTTATTTGATGTGTGGCTGGAGATGTCACAGAAACTATTTCCAGAAGCTCATCACTTGTTTGGGTGCTTCATTTTAAAGCTGTAGACACTGATACCTGACTCATACAAACTCAAACTGGAACTTGGCCATACATGCTTTCAAAGAGGTGAACCTTAGCTTCTCTTTCCCTAGGTGGCACCTACTTGCAGCCATACTGACCAATGCTACTGTTACAATTAACTATTTAAAGATTTAAAAACATGGTGAGAATATGAATGTCTGCTGTGGAAATGAGACTTCTTGGCTTGCCATACATTCTTGTGTGTACTCAGTTGCATATGATCAGCTGTAATGGTGACAAGGATGACATTATTATGCATTCTTTAGTTAAAATAAACGCCTATATAAAACCTTTAGAACGAGCATTCAATGGACCTTCCAGCAGAGAAATGCCAATGAGTTTTGCCAATTAAATTATGAAACTGAAGTGCAAGACTGACCTCTTGAAAAAATTCTTACAGTACACCCTGTAGAGAACAAAACCAAAACCAGAACGGATGGAAATCAAGACCTATGTCAAAATACAGTATTTTTAATACAAGTCCTGAGTGGGTCCCCCCCTCTCCGTGGGCACCATTTCATATCGATCCGCGCAGCCGAAGCGGACAGGTTCCCCCGGCCCGGCTCCCCCCGTGCACGGGTTCGCTCACGTTCGGGTGGCCGCCCGAGCCCTCCTGAGGCGCTGCAGCAGCCGGGCCGTGCTCCCGAGGCGTCCCTGCCGCTGTCCCGGGGACACGAGACGACAAAAGGCGCCTGCCCGGTACCCCGCGGCTCGACCCGGCCGCGCAGCCGCTCCGCTGAATTAGGGGCGGTGCGGCCTTGCCCCGCCTGCTGCGGGGCGTTCCCGTGGTTCCTCCCGGCAGGCCGCGGGTTGTAGTCCGGGTGCTGCCGCGGGCACGGCGGTCTGGACGTGGTGGCTTTCCGTCTGTGTCCAGCAGCGCGGCCGTACGCCGCAGCCTGGGTCCAGCAGCCGC
The DNA here is from genome assembly GCF_034315485.1 of Pezoporus occidentalis. Taxonomy (NCBI): domain Eukaryota; kingdom Metazoa; phylum Chordata; class Aves; order Psittaciformes; family Psittacidae; genus Pezoporus; species Pezoporus occidentalis. The sequence goes on from NW_026916304.1 coordinate 1,902,347, forward strand.
GCCAGGATGTTGCCCCTCTCCATCAAGGACGATGAGTACAAGCCGCCCAAGCTCAACCTGCTCAGGAAGGTGTCGGGCTGGTTCAGGTAAGAGGCCCAGTCTGGGCTGGGCTCAGCGGGGACCGTGACAGCGGCCGAGCCCTCGCTGAGGGGCTGGGGAGGCTGATGCGGAAGACGCCTGGACCTCGCTGTGCCGGCGGTGGGTGACCCACTGTGTGCTCCGTGCGCAGGTCCATCCTGAAGGACAAGACCTCCCGCAACCTGTTCTTCTTCCTCTGCCTCAACCTCTCCTTCGCCTTCGTGGAGCTGCTCTACGGCATATGGAGTAACAGGTACCGGGGAGGAGCGGGGCGGGAGCGGCTCCCAGCGCGCAGGAAGCGGCGCCTTCCGCCGCGGACACTGCCACGTCTTCTTGTCGGCGGGACCGGGCCCTGGCCGTGAGGCTGGGCCCTAGGGCTGCCGGAGAGCTTCCCCCGGTCCCTCAGCCGGAGCCCGCCTTGGGCAGGAGTCTGGAGCCGATGTCTCGCCGGCTCGGCTCTGGGCTGAGGGGGAAGCTTGCCCTTGGCGTGAGTTACAGGAGCCAGGACTGGTTGTAACCGTTCCGGGCCTCCTGCTTGCCACCGATACCCTTTGTCTGGGAATGTGGCTTCATGTGGTGGCTGGTAGCTGGGTGTCAACAAACAGCACTGCAGCAAACATCCCTAAGTGAGAAGCAGGAATTCACAGAATCATAGAATGGTGTGGGATGGAAGGGACCTTCAAAGCTCATCTAATCCAAGCCCCTGCAAGGAGCGGGAACATCTTCAACTGGATCAGGTTGCCTAGAACCACAATCTGGCGTTGAATGTCTCCAAGAACGGGGCATCTGCCATCTTTGGGCAACCTGTGCCAGTGTTTCACCACCCTCTTTGTAAAGAATTTTTCCTCACATTCAGCCTGAATCTCCCCTCTTTTGATTTAAAACCATCACCCTTCGTCCTGTCACTACAGGCCCTGCTGAAAAGTCTCTCTCCATCTTAATTAAGTATAAGAGTCTTCTCAGTTCAGGCTGAGAACACTGGGGCTGTTGAGCCTGGAGAAGAGAAGCTGCATGGAGACCTCAGAGCAGCTTCCAGTGTCTGAAGGGGGCTGTAAGGATGCTGAAGAGGGACTCTTCGTCAGGGACTGTAGCAGTAGGACAAGGGGTGATGAGTTCAAACTGAAACAGGGGAAGTTCAGGTTAGATCTAAGGCAGAAGCTCTTCCCTTTGAGGGTGCTGAGGCGCTGGCACAGGGTGCCCAGAGAAGCTGTGGCTGCCCCATCCCTGGCAGTGTCAAGGCCAGGTTGGAAGCAGTACCTTTAAACACAGTTTGCTTTTGTAACTGGCTGCAGAATGCACTTATGTGGGATCAGTACTTAAATGCAGCCTGTGTGTATATTCTTTTCTAGCCAGTTTTGCTCATATGGTCAAACTATGAATTGAAATAGAAGAACAAATACCTGCCACTATGTTGGTGAGAGGTGCGGCTGTGGGTACATCTACTCTAGGGTCTGTGGTTATAGAAACCACCCTCTGCTGCCACCAGAATCATATGTTAGGAGGACTTTTTTGCCAAGCACTCTTCCAAAGTGCCTTCCCAAAGTTGACAAAAGCAGTTGTCACCATGTTTGTATTGGTCATCTAGTGTGGCTTTCTCCTCCGTGCTAGCAAAACCTTGCCTGACGGTTAGACACACAGTGTGTTCTGCTAGTGTGTAAAAGATTAAATGCTGTTTTCTCATACTAAACATGTAACGTATGGAATGTAACTTTTCCCTGTTTGTTTTCTTTTTCTTTTTTTTCCTCCAGTTTAGGTCTAATATCAGATTCTTTTCATATGTTTTTTGACTGTACTGCTCTATTGGCTGGATTAGCAGCTTCAGTTATTTCAAAATGGAGGTCAAACGATGCTTTCTCCTATGGGTAAGAAACTTTAGGCTGTTGCCTTTATGTGCTTTAGTGAACTTCAGGCTGTTACCTTTACGTACTTCAGTAAATGCCTAGTAGAATGTTTTCACTCCTATGAACAAAACCTCTTTTCACACAACATTGTGAATTCACACAACATGTTCAAAGTGTAGGTTTTTAAGGTGACTTATGTCAGCTGTTAAGTTAGTAACTCCCTCATGCTGTACCACCTTCATGGATATAGCTGCTCCACCTGATTCTGTTCCAAGGGCACTTGCTTCCATTGCACATTGCAGTTGTGCCCTATGAAACAATACTGGTGATACAATGTTGTTAAATTGGTGATATGATTAATTAACAGCAAATGAGCTGTAACAGGGGTTGCTGCATTCCCTATAGCATTACTGACCTGAATGTCAGCATTTAGCTTCCACTGTGTTGCCTAAGCATGGATTGTGTAGTCTGAAACTTAAAGCACTGTTTAATTAAGGTGGAAACTGCAGTGTGCCTAGAAATCAATTTAGGAAGAATTGATTGTACTGTGAACTAATTGCAGTGAAAGCAAGTTCTGTATTAATTACTGCTCTGCATTTAAACAGCTGGTGTTCCATTTATTAGAGAACAGCCACAATTTGTTAAGCCTGATGTTTGCTACACTGGGTTTACATGTTATTCTAACCTGACTGCTTTGTGTTGGCAAACTTTAGTGTCTGAAATAATTTCTACCTATAGCAAGGGCAAATTAATCTATGGCTGCTTGAAGAACTTTACATCAGCAGACTTCAGTTATATCTCACATGATTATCTTATTTTATGGCTTCCAGATATACATTTATACTATAATTTCCAGTAGAGAGCATCTTAAATGGGAAGATTTTGACATATTGACAGCTTTCTTTCATCTAGATCAGGTAATGGCTGATCTGGATCAGGTAATTTCTGTCATAATACAGTGTAGTGAATTTCTTACTGTATGTACTTACTGTAGTTAATTTACTGCATCTTCCATTTAGCAAATCCCTTTGTAATACAACTAGAAGATTGTGCTCCAAGTCTCATAAATTCCACTTCTAATTTTTAGCATTATAATGGAGGCGTTAATATTTACTCTTGTTTTTTTTTTTTTTGTTTCTTGCAGGTATGTTCGAGCAGAAGTACTTGCTGGTTTTGTAAATGGTTTATTCCTCATCTTTACAGCATTCTTCATTTTTTCTGAAGGTGTTGAGGTATGTTATGGAGTCCTTTGCATTATCAATGGTCACATTGCTATTTGTAGAACATATTTAATGGGGATAAAATCAGTGAAATTGAATTGAAAAAATTAAACTGTATTGTTTAAAAAATTCTGGGATTTGAACAGAGAATAAGACCATCTAAAATTGTTGGCTTGTGACACAGAAACCAGCTTTTTCAGTGTATCACTACTAGCTTCTTAAATAGTGTATTTTGACTGTGTGTAAAGTTTCTGTGAGATTTACCCTATCATTTTTGAGATCGTTAAGCATGTCATAGAAAGATCTTTATTTCTTATTGTTAATGGACAAATGAGGCCAATAAAGAAAGATAAATGCTAGTTATTCAGAGGAGAGCCATTAGTCATAAGCCACATCCTGTGAAAAAGTTGGTCTAACTTATCAAAGAAAAAGGATTATCTGCCATATCTTGGTCTGATATAACTGGCAAGTAGTAATAGCTTTAACATTTATAAGGGCACTTGATATTTTTTTTACAAGGTGATTCAGGTAATAATTTCAAGATTTAAATGTAGACATCAAGCATGTCTGCACTGAAGTGAGGTAGGATTAAGACTAAAACTGATTCTGATCAGTTTATATTAAAGCCATTTACTCTTTAATGGGAGATGCACTCTAAGTTTGTTTAGACTTCTAGTTCAGAATACATTCTAGTGGTTTTCTTTTTACTTGAGAACTGGGAAAACTTCTCAGGAACATATCCTGTATGTAAATAAGCCTGTAAATATTTCAAAATCGGTACAAACTGGATTGAAATTGCTAAAAACATGAAAACTTCACTCCAAATCTAGAAACAGCAACAAAAGCTGCTAGAAATACAAAAAAAAATTGCTACTGGAAGGGTCTATGTTAATGTTGAAACATCACTGTTTTCCTGCTGGTCTTAGCTCCCATGCTAAGTATTAGCTTTGCTTGTGATGGTGACTCCTTTTCTCTTGGTTGCTTTAAAATGTTACATCTACTGCAAGTTTCATTGTCTTGCTATTCCTTTCATATGTGGGGGCAGATGGTGAATGTTTCTCTCCCCCATCAATAGTAATTTACACTCTTCAACACTTAGCTTCAAGATGCAAATTGTGTTAGGCCTATAATATAATGTCTCACTGAAGAAAAACTTCCAAAGAAAGTAGGGTAAGAAATGAGTTTAAAAAAAAAAAATCAATCTAGATTTTAGAAGTTTTAAGAAAATGCTGCAGTTTGTTCTCAGTCTTTATTTCATTCCTCTCATCTTTCTTAGCAGAAAGGAAGAAGTGGCATTCTAGACTCTTGGAAGTTTTTTAATGACTCGATCGGTCCACATTGTACAACACTTGAATGTTTTCATATGGTGTTGAGTCACATGCTGCAGCACATTGAAATCTTGTGATAAAAGTTAGACTGTCAGAATATTCTGCTATACTTCCACAGCTTTCATAATAAACAACAGAAAGAATTGTCCATGCACCTTCCCAAAATCTGAAAGTCCTGAGCGATTTCTAGGTTTTTCAGTGTCTTTTAAGGATGTAAAGAGATTGTAAAACTACATTTGCGTCTGGGTTTGTGGCTTTGGGTTTGTTAGCTTTGTTTTGGTGTTTATTTTTTTTTTGTTTTGTTTTTTAGAGAGCACTCGAGCCTCCTGATGTGCATCATGAAAGACTTCTTCCTGTTTCTATACTAGGATTCATTGTAAATCTTATAGGAATATTTGTTTTTCAACATGGAGGTCATGGGCATTCACATGGCTCTGGTATGATGTCTATAATTTTCAGTACTGTTTCCTTCTGTGGCACCCTGAGAACCCCAGGATTGAATTTTAATGTTTTAGTGGCAATCTTAGGCAAATAGATATGTGACTTGTTGCAGTATTGACTTGTATGTTTTATCACTAGCCTTGGTACATCACTGCTTCTTTCAGTGTTAATATCCATTAACTGGAAGACCTAGAACTCCAAATGTACTTTCTGGAACATGCGCTCTTCTGTGCCTTACTGGGACAGATTTGCAGAGTGTCATTTGAAAAAAATTAAGCTGGAGTTAAGCAGATTTTGACTGGAAAATTTACAAAGCAGTGTCTGAACCAGATCTTAAGTGTGGGCTGATTCCGCTTCAGATGCTTCTCAACTTAAATTCTGCACCTAAATTCAAAATACAGTATTTGCCTAAATATATATATATATATTTGGTAAATAGGGTTTTTTCTTTCTGCAAAGCTAATTGGTATCTCTTTCAGCTTACCGCATAAACCAGTATAGACTGGTGGAGGAAAATGGGCTTTGGTCTTTAACCAGTGATTTAGCTTGATTTTATTATTTTTTAATGTCTGAGTGATAGCCAATTTCTGGTTTCTTAAAACAGCTGTTTTTAATATGCTTCTATTATGTGTACGTCTACACAGTTGTACTAAAAGGATAGCACAACTTATCTCTGAAGTGGGAATGTATAAAAGCATTTGACTTCTCAAATCAGGTATATTTTTATGCAGTTGCCAAGCATAGATCTAGATATCAAATGGCTTGTGTTAATTTTCTGAACTTATTTAAAGCTGTACATTAAGATGACCTACAAGATGAGTAGGTTTTAAGTTGCTTAGAAACAAATGTAAGCATCTTTTGATTCAACAATTTAAATGTATGTTCTGATGGTACCATTTGTTTATAGGTCATGAACACAGCCATTCTCTATTTAATGGTGGTCTCAGCCATGGACACAGTCACGGAGGTCATGGTCACAGCCATGAACATAAACATGGTCATGGACACACTCATGATCATGGTCATGGACACTCTCATGGTCAGGATTACTGTCATGGTAAGTACTTAGTTCATGTCATAGGCCATCTTGACTCAACTCAACTTAATCTGTTTTGTGTTGTGTATCTTTTTAAGTATAACGGCAAACAATCTGTGAGGAGGCATCCATGCAGAATATGATCAGTAACCTTCACTACGGGAGAAGAAACAGTGTGGTTACCACCTATTTGAAACAATGCAAAAGAAAGCCTTGCTGTAATGCAGGTCATAAATGACTCCAAATCACATTTGCAGACAGGAGGTGACAGAGTATAAAAATATTTACTTGTCCTTTCTCTGCTATTCTTAGTAGAAAATTGGTGCTTGCTTTCCAAGTGTTCTTCCAGAGTTTGGCTGGGAAGCAGGAGCTCCTTCCTCCTGCCTGTTCCTTGCTCTCCCCATGTTCCCCACCCAAGTGGGACAGCAAAGGTAGTTTTGTGCAATTTCAAACTCAGAAACTTTCACATAAATTACAGTATATCTTCACTAGAAGTCTTCCTTAAAATATGTTTCTGACATAGAATCCCAGACTGGTTTGGGTTGAAAAGGACCTTATGATCATCCAGTTCAAACCCCCTGCTGTGGGCAGAGATGCTTCACACTGGACCATGTTGCTCAAGGCTCTGTCCAACCTGGCCTTGAACACTGCCAGGGATGGATATATGTTCCACAGAGGCATTAATTTGCTTGATTGAGAGGATTTTTTTTTTACCTAGTTCTGCCTTTTCCAAGTTTTATCCTTCTTGGTTTACATTAGGCATAAATGCTTCCTTAAGTGAAATATTTCTGGTGAGCAAATTTGTTTGACCTTGCTCTTTCTTGTGTGTATGGCTTGTATTCTTGAGGGGATCTTACATTGCTAAATACTGGAAAGGACTCCTTTCTCAGTTTGTTTTCATTAAAAAACATGTTGATCTTTATGCATACATAAAATCTATTATATAAATTGATAATTCTTTTAATAATGTGTTTTAAGACTTTAAAACAAATAGCTGAAGTAAAAGCTGGTAATTGTGAGCAGCTTGTCTGATCCAGACATTTCAGAAGGGAAAATCGTAACAGAATATGCATACCATTAGAGAGAGTCCTCGTGTAGCATGTTAACCTACCAATAATTAATCTTCACAGGTGACAATTCCCTTGAAGGGATGGCTGGATCCAGCAAACAGATTTTACAAGGTATGCTGAAAAAAAGTATAGTGGTTTTATTAGTTTTATCCTCGTCTGCCTGCTTCTTACTGACTGTCACATCTGGTTTAGAGGGTGCCTCTGAGAAAATGCTGTTTTTCTTAGAGGAGCTATTTTTTGAAGTCCCCTTCTACATTCACTGTAGTTGAAACATCAGTTTAAAAGAGGGGTCTCAAAAGCTCGTATTCAGCTTCTGTTACCGATGCTGAAAACGTCAAATAATAAAACTCTAGGAAAGAGTGGTTAATGCAGAAACTGAAGGAGCCTAATTGCATTGTGTGCTCTGGCAAGTGAAGACCAGTATTAAGATAGAATGTATTTGGAAAATGCATGTTGGTATAATTGTTAAAGGGTGCCTGAGCTTACAACTTGTATTTCATCAAGCTGTTATGGTTGTTTGGACAAGATGGTAATTCAGTCTGAATTGCTTGAGGCACTATTGGAGTCTGTGATCTCCTGAGCATTAGTGCAAATAAATTACTGATAATTTAAATGTCAGGTTTGAACTTTGATTAATTTAAGTGCTCCAAATTGGGGGAGGAAACTGAGTCATGCACTAGGTAGTAATTATTTGGCATACCCAAATGTACAACAATATCCTTCTGTCTGTTGGGACCAGCTCTCATGGCCATGTGCCCTCCCAGCATCTTGCCCATACCAGACTACTTGCTGTGTATCCCAAAAGCTGTTTCTGAATGACTGTTCCCATCGTTGCCAGCAGAGAGCTCCAGAGGCTAAATTTTGGTTATCTGCAAAGTCCTTGTTTCTTTGTCTTCTAAGGTAGTGTGCTATTCTGCAAAGTAAGTTGTTCATGTCTGCAGTGTTGGTTAATTCTCAAAGTCCTTTGTCTTGGATTTCTTTGCCAATTAACTCCTATAAGATGCTGTCAGTGAAACATAAGCATCTTTCAAAGCTTTACAGAGCTGTTTCTGTTAACAGTCTTTCCATCTTATACAGTACTTCTTGTATGTAGGCATCAGGGAATAGAGTTTCATTACTGCAATATGGGTGAGTATTGAAATACCTATTATTGCTAAGTACAGAAAATAATGTCAATTCTTCACATGCTCTGTGTTCTATGAGTACGTTGAAATCCTGTGGTCGTTTTCTGTGTGCTTAACCAAAAATTGACCATGAGCATAAATTGCTACCTAGATCTTGTAACTCTTCTCTGTAACCTGGCTTTAAAAGGCTCTATTAGCTTTAAGAATACCAAGTTGTAATGATGTCAATTAATCTCTTACAGGTGTATTTCTGCACATTGTTGCAGACACGCTGGGAAGTATTGGTGTGATCATATCTGCTATACTGATGCAGAACTATGGTCTAATGATAGCAGATCCTATTTGTTCAATGCTGATAGCACTACTTATAGGTGTAAGGTAAGTGTTGATATCACTGATAGCTGGCAGTGTCTTTGATGTAAGTTACAGCACAAATTACAGCTTGGAAGAAAAGGTTTGTCTTTTATACTAATGACTTGCAATGTTTGCTTTTCTTCCAAGAGTGATAACTTACCTCTGTTCTGTACAGCTTTCTTGCTATGTTCTTACAGGAATTGTCTGTCTTTCCCTTTTCTACAGCTGCAGCTTTTGCTCTTAAATCTGCATCTTTTAGTCCTGTTTGCATGATTATACAAAAATGTCTTTCAGGTTCAAGCTGTAGAAAGCTTCCTTTCTGTATCTAGTACATGCTTACATAAACCAGTGTGCTTCAGTAAATGGAGCAGAATGGCTTCAGGGCAGCAGAGCTGAGCCTGCTGGCACAGGATGTGCACTTGTCCTTGACAAATCAAATCTGCTACTTTTTGTGGGTTTTTTCCCTGGCGAGAGCTGCCTTTTTCCTTTTGGATTTGTACTCTGAGACATCCTTATTCCTTTGCAGATCTGGTGGAAATGCTTCAGGTAGTTCTGGCCTTTCCCTGTTGTTGCTTACCAAGCTTACTGTCCATGTGAAGCTGTTTGGATCAGACTGGACAAGCAAACATTTCATTCAGTACTGCTGTTACTGGGGCTTTTCTGGCAAAGGTTTCACTGGTGACATAGGGCGGAGTGCCACAACTCCAGTTATAACCTCATAACTGAGCACCTCTGTCTCTGGTGGTGAATGTAATCTGACTAACTGCAGCTACTTATGCTTATACCACATATGGCATGTTTATACCATGTGCATGGCAGCATTCACAAAACTATTGATGTGAATCTGACAAATTAGCAGAGTAGGGCACTAAATGCCCACAGAAGTCTGTGTTAGAGATCACTGTTGAATTGCCACTTTAATAGGAACTTGATATTTTTACCTAAACCTCCTGTAATTTCATAAAGGACAAATTATTACAAACTAATTCTATTACTGAAATACCAAAAAATGGGAGATAAATGTGCAGGCTACTAATGCTAACTATTGCCAAATTAATAGCTGAGTGAAGAACTAGTTTCCATATACTTTGCATTTAAAGGTCTAGCTTTGTATACAGCAAAGCACATATGTAGTGCTGATCAGAAAGTATTTTTCTTCCATGCATACAGAGGTTGAAGAAGACTATGTTCCATGATAGAGCTTTCATAATAAAGCTGTTTATAGGTATGTCTTCTAGCACAGTTAGGAGTGTCGAGGTTCATGCTCTGTGCTGCGGGTGCAGCATATTTCGACCTGAGCCCAGATCTCAGCCTGTATCATTTTGTTGGTCCATGGTGCTATAATGATCTCTAGAACCATTATGCTGAGTGCAGTCATCTGCATCACGGTCAGTAGATGCAAGCCTGCATGTCTTGCAGACTGATACATCCCAGCACAGCAGGAGCAAGCAGTAATTGAAAGTTTGAGTTGGGTTTGGTTTGTTTTGGTTGGTTGGGTTTTTATTTCTTAAGTAGCACAAAAGACTTAACTACTGATGGCTTTGCTTGAAATACACTTAAACAAGATCATAAACAAGATGACTGGCAGTTTCAGATGGATATTCCTTGAGAGCTCGAGTCCCCTTTTGTGTTGTTTGACTTTGGTAATCCTGTACGCTTGTGGACATAAAACCATTGTTTATTCTGCCTTCACCATCCATGGTGATAAGATGGTTCATAGAGGAAGAAAAACAGTCCTCATATTGCTGTTCAGATATAGACAGGCAAAGGCATGAAGTCAGATATTCTCCACTGTACAAATTCCATTATGCTTTCCCTTGTTGTAGAAAGTTGCGTTTTCTCTATTTATGTATTTATCTGTTGAGTCTTGACAAGCAGAGGGCTTGTCAGTTTGTGGATTCTCAATGGGAAGACTATATCCTACAATCTTTTCCAGTCTCTGCATCATAAATCTTTGGCCCTTTCTGAAGGGTTGGTTTGGGTGAGGGGTTGTAGCTGTTGTGTTCTTGGTTGCTACCACTAATATCTGGTGAATCCTCCTTTGATTACTTTCTGCACGATCTCATGCAAGTGTCCATTAAATTGTAATGCATAAATAGGACATGGTTAGAGGAGTCTGTTTTATGAGCATTTTATAGGAAGTATTTATAATTTTTTTTACAAAAGCTTGGCTATTTCATAGGTGTTCAGGTTAACACTCTTCAAGTTTTTCCCAAGGTGTTTTTAAGACTCTAAATTGCTTTTAATATTCAAAACTAAATGTTCATTTATTTTTTTAACATTAGAATTCGAAGCCTTGTTCTGAAATGTTGAAGCAATTTTAGTGTCTCGATGTGAAATAGTCATCACCAAAAGCCACAACTCCAACAAAGCAAGAAGTTTGAAACCATTGTTAGTCCCACATGCTTCTAGAAAGGCACTGTAGACTAAATATGATACTGGATTGGACAGAGTATGCATACCACATAGTAATGGGTTGAACAAATGAGGCAATTTAGTCATTTAAGTGAAATTGTTTCCGTGGCTTACATCATCTAGAGCTGCTTGAACATGATATCTCATGAAAGAGCTTTGAGGGAACACGTGTGTAACGTGTAGGATATATGCCTTTAATGTGTGGGGCATAACAGTATAAAAAGTTGCTTTTTTTCAGTGAAGTGCTGCATTTGGTTAGATTCAGAAGGAATTTTCTTAGCAAAAGTCCCCTGAACAAGCATGCTTGATGGTGGTGTTTTAAGCCATCATTGCTAAATGGCCTGCACTGAATGTGTTTACAGGCTCATGGTACCTGCTGGCCTTACTTGGGAATCAAAGCACTGCATTGTGATGAGAACAGCCAATTTAGAATTGGGAAACTAAGCATTAAACCTGTGATCCTTGTCTTGACCAAAGCCTGCAGTCTGATTAAAGCTGCCACTGCCTGGTAGAAAACTGTTACTAAAGTTCTGAAACAGGTGACAGTCTTGGCACTGCCCATGTGGGTGGTGGCTGGAGGAAAAAGAAAAGATCTTGAAACCTGGCTGCAGTTTTTCAGCTATGGGATTTGAAGAGCCATAGCTGATCTTGAGTCTTAGATTTTGTGGAAGGCAAAGGCTTCTGTCACAAGTATTTTCTATCGTGCTGAAAGCACTAAATGCATTTCCTGCTGTGCTCTGACTGCAGTGGCTGTGTAAAGGGTTTTCAGCCTTGCTGTCCAAGATTGTGGCAATGCCAGTCTTGCTGGCTGCGCCTGCCAAACAGTGGGACTGGAATGGGTATGAGCATTACCTGAATGTGATGTACGTTGATGAGGAGTCTGATGCTTTCACTCTTGGTTGCTACTCAAACCGTGTATCGTAGCGGCAAGCTGAACTTATCAATAGCTTTTATCTGCTTGAACACCTTTGGCTCCCTCTGCAACAGTGCAAGTGTGATGTGCTGCCAACTCGATTTACACACATTAGCTACTTTTGCTATTAGGACTTTTGTAGAGGATCTGTTTATGTCCCAAGTCTTGCTGTGGGTTAGTGCCTCTTTTACATTCCAAAGCTGTGTGGAGACCTCAGAGCAGCTTCCAGTGTCTGAAGAGGGCTACAGAGATGCTGGAGAGGGACTCTTCATCAGGGACTCTAGCGATAGGACAAGGGGTGATGGGTTAACACTGAAACAGGGGAAGTTCAGGTTAGATCTAAGGCAGAAGCTCTTCCCTATGAGGGTGCTGAGGCCCTGGCACAGGGTGCCCAGAGAAGCTGTGGCTGCCCCATCCCTGGCAGTGTTCAAAGCCAGGTTGGACACAGGGGTTTGGATCAACCTGCTCTAGTGTGAGGTGTCCCTGCCTGTGGCAGGGGTTAGAGCTGGATGAGTTTTAAGGTCCCTTCCAACCCAAACGAGTCTGGGATTGAGTGTGATATTTTAGATTCAAGGCTTGGTAATCAGAGACCACTGAAAGATTGTGTCTGCTTTAGCACCGAAGCTTCCAGACTCCTGCTGTATGACAAAACTCTGCTGGGTGCGAATTCAGCAGCATTTGTTTGTTCTCAGTAATATTTTTGTAAATAAAGAGCAAAAGGGAGGGGAAGTATCAGTGCAATAGCTGCTGCAGAGACAGCCACATGTGTCTTGCACTAATGACTAATCCAAAAAAAAGGAAAGCTTGGTTAGATTCTGTAACCACACTTTTCAGCCTGCTTGCTCATCTTTCCTAGTGTTTTCTTCAGTCACATGAGATGGAACTAGTATTTCTAGTGCCTCCTGGTGATTAAATAATACTGTTTTTTTGTTAGCGTCTGAGAAACAATTGCTTGAAAGAGTCCAGTGCAGAGCTACAAAGATGATTAAGGGAATGGAACATCTCCTTTATGAGGAGAGGCTGAGGGAGCTGGGACTCTTTAGCTTGGAGGAGAGGAGACTGAGGGGTGACCTCATCGATGTTTACAAATATGTAAAGGTAAAGGGTGAGTGTCAGGATGATGGAGCTAGGGTTTTTTCAGTGATGTCCAGTGACAGGACAAGGGGCAATGGGTGTAAACTGGAGCATAGGAGGTTCCATGTGAACATCAGGAAAAATTTCTTTACTGCGAGAGTGACAGCACCGGAACAGCTTGCCCAGGGGGGTTGTGGAGTCTCCTATGTTGGAGATATTCAAGGCCTGCCTGGACAAGTTCCTGTGTGATGTACTCTAGGTTACCCTGCTCTTGCAGGAGGGTTGGACCAGATGATCTTTTGAGGTCCCTTCCAACCCTTAGGATTCTGTGAAAAGGGCATACTGTATGGAGTTTTGTGTTTTAATTAAAAGGTTTTGTACGTCAGTAGTATGTATGGAGCAGTGGAAAACCTGAAAGAGCAGAAAACTGGATTCTGTATTTTGTTGTGTTAGTTGGTCTTGCAGTAAAAGGTAAGACACCTGGTAAGGTAGCATCCCTTTGGATGCAGAGATGCGTGCATGGACTTCTGCTCTAACATAGTTGTGAGGACAGATCCCATCACTGCAACCGGATTTTTGGCCTTTCCAGCTTTCCAAAAGAGAAGCCTGTAGGTAAACACTGAGAGGTGGGAGGTGTGACCTGAGGGATGCTTCAGCTTTCACCTGCAGTATCAAGCTGCACATCCCGATTTACCTTTACTCTTTGTACTTTTAAGCTGTTGCTGTTTCACACCATGGCTTTAGTGCTTTTGTGAGGTCTGGATAAAAGCGTAACTTGTGCAGCATTATTGCAAAACACTTGCACAGAAGATTTCTCTCTCAAAGCTTTAGTGTGTAGCTGAATTCCATGAATAGGGGAAATCTTGCCATCAGGGAGACCATGTTTTAAGCTGTATCACCTGTATGAGGAGTGGAGTGTTTGCCCACTCACATTTTGTATACTAGTTAATTCTGAGCTAATCATAGAATCAACCAGGTTGGAAAAACCCTTTAAGCTCATCCAGCCGAACTGTTCCCAGCACTGCTGAGGCCACCACTAACCCATGGCACTGAGGCCTCATCTCCATGCTGTGTGAACGCTTGCAGGGACAGTGACTCCAGCCCTGCCCTGGGCAGCCTGTTCCAATGCCTGAGCACCCTCTGGGGAAGGAATTATTCCTCAGCTCCATCTAAACCTCCCCTGGTGCAGCTTGAGGCTGTTTCCTCTTGTCCCATCCCTTGTTCCTTGGGAGCAGAGTGCAGCCCCCTCCTGGCTCCATCCTCCTGTCAGGCAGTTGTAGGGAGCGATCGGGTCCCCCCTGAGTCTTCTCCAGGTTAAACCCTGCCCAGTTCCTTCATGCTCAATGGTGCTGCTGGGCAAGGGGAGGCAGTCTTTGATGCTTATGCACACCTTGCTAATAGACTTAACCTTGGAAGATCAGTTTTTTAGGTACAGGGTTCTCAGAATGAAGCAGATGCTAATTTTCAAAGCTTGTTCAGTGGAAAAGCTTCTAACAGGGTTTTCACTTCCTCTCTCCAGTGTGCATCCTGTTCCAGAGTGAATCTTGGTTTCACTGACCAAATCCTTTTTTGGAGTGGGTTAACACACCCTACCTATCAGTCTTACTTTTCTGCAGGCTGTCTCTCCAAATCTCCTACTTGCCAGTTCATTTCGGTTCTGTCAGATAATGTACATCAGATAGATAAAATAATGTAAATAAGTTGTGCAAATCAGATGTTTCTTGGTTGTGTTGCTTTCATGTTTTTCTTCCCACCCACTCTTAGTGGTATCTCCCAATAGAAATGCAAGCTTCCGTGGTCTTCATTCCTTTAGTCCTTTCCCTGGAAAAAATATGCAGGCTGTACGTGTATGTGTTTTGAAGCCTTTGGAAGCCTCACCCATATGTTAAAGGGGCCTTGTTAAATTTATGGGACTGGAGTCTGTTTTCAAAAATCTTGTATTCCATTTGCATCCTGAACTTGTGTATTGCTCTGTCAAGGTTATTACAAAGAAGCAAACCTGCATTTTTAAATAGTGAGTTAATCGGAAATCAATTCAGCAAGAGAGTATTTTGGCAGCCCCAGCTCCTTTGATGTAATGCTTGTGACATGGACATTATTTAGTGAGATGGGTCCATTGATAAGAACCTTTTTCCATAAACTGTTGTAATCCACTGTCTGTAGAATGTGACACTCCAATTAGGCTTCCTTTAGACGGTTGGGCAGTTACTGCCTTGCTGAATGTTTAATTGTCTGTGTGACAGGTCCAGTTTAGGCAACTCCTGCCTGCTTCTAATTGCTTCTTCCTACGTCTGAACCAATTCCCCCCAGTAGCGGCAGAACTGTGTGAGGCCATATGAAGTGCATCAGGCAGTGAATTTGGCTGGAATAACCACTGTGCCTGCAAGGAGACAAAAATTTAGGGTGTCTGTTTTTCCAGGGGTTCATTAGACAAGAGTCATGCACTCTCTAACCTCCTCCCAGCCTTGCCTAAGGGTTAGCCGAGGAGGTCAACTGCTCAGCTCACAGCCAGCACTACTTCCACATACAAATGGAACCAGATCTTCAGAAATGGAAAAGAATGGTTGGGACATGCTGTTCACCGTCTGCAGATATACACCTGGGGTGTGCAGTGTGTTCTGCATCACTTCATGAGGTTTCAAGCAATGCTTTGGTGGTTTCCTTTAACAGACAGCCCAGTTCATCTCTTGGACATGTTTTCTGGATATTTGTTATCCCGTTACTCCATCTATTCCAGCTGTGATGCCAGTGCTGAACACTGAAATTCAGCTTACAGCTTCTGAAATACATTATCACTTGTGGTCTAGAGTGGTGGGTTGACTTAACATGCTCTTGAAATGAGATTGCTGTTGAGGTGTTAGTATTGGGCTGTAGATATTTTTCATACTCTTGAAAATGTTAGGATGCTCTGTTGAGCCAGACAGGATACGCTGCTCCTAAACAACAGTTCGCCATTCTGCATCTGTAATATGAGTATGAATACCTAGTGGTAGCTTCAGCAAATGGGCTAACTGGCCAACTGCTTCTATTAAAAAAAATAAAGGGAAGTACTGGTAATAAAAAGGGCACTAAGTGTTCTCTTGGTTTGCTGATTAAACAAGACCATTTGGCCAGGAGGGAACCTCTAATTGCTTCCAGATGTTTACTCCTTGAGTTTGGCTGAGCCCCTTTGCTAAGTTCACTTCAAGAATATGCTAAGTTGTCTGTTTCTGACAGAATAACTTTGTTAGACCTGGACTGGTCCATATTAATTTTGTTTTATGATCTCCCCATTATTATCAGAGTTCATAAGAAAAATATGCCTGAAGCCAAGCACAAAAGCAAACCGCATTTCAGTTGCCTATTTTATGGTTGGTTGTGAGTGATTGCCATTGAAGTAGGTCTGGGTTTTGAGCTGTGCTTATCAGCTGCTTTGTCATATAACTTTGAAGAGACTAAAAAAGCTCATCTCAAATACCAGGATTCAACTATTAATCTTTTGTGAGTATCCACCAGTTGTCTCTGTGGCAAATCTGGGAGAGAAGTAACCTTGTCTTTAGTGAGACACCACAGCAATTCTGTGTCAGTCCTTTTCTGTACCAGGTTTTCAGGACAACTTTCTTAGCTTCTGGTGAAACAGCTGCAGAAAAATGCTTCAAGAGCATTAAGAAATGTTATGTTGCTCTGCATCTTTAGACAATGTAATAGCATTGTAACTTGCTTTTTTCTTTCCAGTATTGTTCCACTTCTAAAAGAATCCATTGGAATTCTGATGCAGCGAACTCCTCCTTCCCTGGAAAACACTCTGCCTCACTGCTATCAGAGGGTGAGCTCTTAGCCGGTTTTCGCTTCAGATCAAGCTGCTGACTGAATAAGCCACAACTGTGTGTATAAGGATATTTTGTGATGCTTTCCCAGTACTGCCTGTGAAAGGTTCCTTAGATTGTACAAATGGAGGTACCAGTTTGATTCTGATCTTTCTGCTGTCCTAAATTGTCTGTAGTTTCAGCTTGGTGTATGTTTTAAAATGTGCTAGGGTGGGTTAGAAAAACAGGGCCTGAAGCTTTTCCTCTCAAAGTACTTTGTGCTGATACAAAGTGGATAATGTTTTTCTGGTTTGTTAGTTTTTTGTCTCCCTCAAAGTCTAGTAGTAAGTAACATTGGAAGTGTATTACTCTAGATTTGGCGCCTCCTGGTACTATGTAACTTTACTACTGTGTTATGACTGAACATTGAAGCGCCTTTACAAAGTGAATACAAAGCATTTGTAGGAGTGCCAAGTACAGGACTGTAATATGTGGAAAGTTTGCTAAAGGTGGACAGAGGCAAAAGAAAGGGTTTGGACAGGACAAACATAACCCCTGTCACAAGACATGTTAATAGATTTCTGTTAATGGTTTGAATCTCTCCATTTTTTTTTTTTAATGGGGACATTCCTGCATTTGCAAAAACTGCTGTTTTAATGGAATGCTCTCTCAAATTCCATAACTGTGACTTTTCTGTTGGACCTCACTGTTTTCAGAAGTGGTTTTAGTAAAATATGTGTAGAATATCAATGCAGCAACATACCAAATCATGACATGTACCTACTATCTGCATGTGTTCTCCTTCATTACAATTGCTGAAATAGTAATAAGGAATTGAAGTATCACAAACTGCACAGTGAACCAGAAGTAAAAGAAATATCATTTATAATATTTTCTGTAAAAAAAACATTGACATTTTCTGAAGTATGTATTTTAAAATGTGCCTGTATTTTTAGGTGCAGCAGCTGCAAGGAGTTTACAGTTTACATGAGCCCCATTTCTGGACCCTCTGTACTGATGTTTACATAGGGACTTTGAAATTGCTAGTAGCTCCTGATGCTGATGGAAGGTGGATTCTAAGCCAGACTCACAACATTTTTACTCAGGTATGTCTTGTGAGCAGAAACCACATCTCAAAGTGTAAAGCGCCTGTCACTTGATGTGACATTGTAGTTCTTATCAAGAAAAACGGAACGTTTCTGGTTTTGATGGTGGTGTGTTTTGAAGAGCTGCTCTGCTCTAGCTGTATAGAACAATTTCATAATACTCAGTAGTGTAAATGAAACTGCTGTACCTCTGCATTGCTTTTTGATGCTGCTTAATGTAAGTAACAGCTGTAGTTGTCTGAGGTGTATCAGATTAAGTTGAAACCCTATATTGAAACCCAATGGGGAACCAAGAAAATAGATGAGGCTTCCCTCAAGACACGGCTTCCGACCACAGGCTGGGACCTGTGTAAGTTTTTCACTCTGCTGATGCTATCATTCATTTCTATTTCCCTAAGAATGTCTTTGTCATTCATGCCTCTCCCTCCCAAGAATGCATGGTCCATAATGTCCTTTCTCTGCTTTTGAGTGACAGATTTCTATAGCTGAAAAGGAGACAAATAATCCTATTTATAACCAGTGTTTTAGGTTACAAAACATTGTCAGCTAAAGGGTAATATTTTGGAGATAATGCAAATTACTGTCAGCTTAATTAAAAATCCCAGGCTGGATTTTGTGATTTTTAAATGCATTTGGGCTACTCAGTTTCTGGTCTTTCAGGAGAAGCATCACTGAAACCACCCCTCCAATGCACTGCATCAGTGCATGAATTCTCCTTACAAGAATTTGAAGTAGTCAGTCATGGGGAACCCAGTAAATATAAACACACATACCTGGGTTTATGTTAGAGACTTAGGGAAGTATGAGTTCTTGTTGTTAAAAATGTTCTAAAATCAAATTTTAGTCCTAAAGTCTGGTCCTTTTTGAGATGTTCCATCACATGCAGCTCTAGATTATTGAGTGGGTAGAAATCATCCTGCATGGCTTATTCTGAAGACTGAATAGTTTGAAACTAAAGGTTATGTTTTGGCAAGATGTTTGCAGAACATTCTACTGCATTAAAATGAATTTTACATCCTAAGGATTGCATTTCCCAAGTGGGTCATTAGCTCTTCAGCTGCTCTGTAGCTGTGCAGGTATCCAGAGCCATGTGTCCAGGAAGTGAATTGGGAGAACAAGGTCTTACCATTTTTCTTATGTGACCTATGGTAATAAATGGAGGAGCAGTTGGAGCAAGTAGATATTTTTCTCCTCAGTAATATTGTCCCTTATTAATCTTAGCTGCTTTGCTACTCGACTGAGATAAACCCAAGTTGGTGTTAGTTGAAGCATTAGTCTGATCTTCAGCAGTGTTCAGCCTAATGCTTCAAGATCACAGTGCATAACGAGTGACCATCACAGTCATTTTCTTTTAATGCTGCTTTATACTGAATTATAAAACCAAGCAAGTCCACCTAAGCCCAGTTTAACAAGGTTTCTGAGACAAATGCTTTTGTACAATTCATGTACTTTTACTGAAAGTCATGCCATGCTGTCATGTAAAGTCACTGTAGACATCATAGTTTCTTGCTGAAATCTTAGTGTAGAGCTGGTTCAAACAACAAATCCCATGTTACACTCTTGCGCTTGGCTCCATTTTACCCTGACAGCTCTCCAAGCAGCTTGCTTTCAGGGAGTTAAACTTGGACAAAGGAAAGAATTTCTTTTGTGCATCTTCGTGTGTGGTAGTTATTCAGGATGAAGCAGAAAAGGTGATGTATCAAAGCTGTAGTTATTATATAATTAATATATAATTAATATGTAATGTTGATGTATAATTAGTCAAGTGTGTTCACTCAACTAGGTGAAGAACTAGGTATTCATACAGTACTGTCAGAGTTTGGGGTTTCCAAATTGCCAGCATCTCAGTGAATGGTGAGCTGGATGTGGAAGATTAATAAGAAGATAAAAAATAAGATCCTGAGGTTCTTGACTAGGTAACTTATTGGTGTGGACTGTGTTCAGGATAGCTAAATTGCTTTGGCTTTACAAGTTCGGGGTTTTTAACTCTTCTCTTTTCCATAGGCAGGAGTAAGACAGCTTTACATACAGATTGATGTTGCAGCCATGTAGTGAATTCCTGAACTTGTGCTGTTGGACCAAAGTTTTCTGTACTGTACTGGTAGAACAACACACTTCTCGAGACAGAGCCTGCCTCCACCACTGCTCTGGAATGGACTGAATGGATTTCTGCCCTTGGGCTATGGATGGACTTCACCTCTAGGGAGTAAATTTTGAATGAATGTTACGGACTTTGGGTCTTGATTTATTTTGTGGCCCCTAAACTTGTAAGGTTTTGAGGGTTTTTTTACTTCCTAAGATTACGGTACTGGAAACCCTGTCATGTCTTCAGTGAAGCTGCTGAAACCATTGCTCATTCCCATAAAACCAGTGTTCTCAACCATTGGAAACTCGTTTTGTAGATGATGTCACAGTGGCTGACATGCTTCAATATAATCGTATGTTTGTACAATTGTTTGTACTTTGCAAACTTAATGAACCAAACCATATTGGGTTTTCAAAGTGCCTTTTATATCAAGATAGGTATTTGCCAGCATAAATCAGGAGCATCAAAGGGTTTTATTACTTTTACAAATATCTTGTATGCAGTCTGATTATTTACTAGTGACATATGTGGGGGTTTGTGTACTCACATAACTTTAGATGTTAGACTTCCCTTGCACTTGCATCTTACCAGGCAGCAGAATTCCAATGTAAAAGGCAAAGAGACTTGCTTCCAAAACAAGCTGGATATCTTACTGCACACCTTGTGGAAATCACTTTTGTCAAAATACTACATTTACTTCCAATTCTTAATCCCCTCATACAGTTGAGGGTTATGAGATATTACATGATGCTACTCATGTTCTTAGTCCCTGCAACAGGCAGCTTGGGGAAGATGCTGGTGATGGAAGCAATCCTTGAAGTGTTTTTTCTTCCAAATTACATGGTGGGAAAAATTGAAGCTTTCACTAAACCATTTAGGGATTTAACCTCCTTGATTTTTAATAGGTTGTAATGACTTTTATTAAAGTGATTGGTGAGAGAACTTTTGCCTTTCCAAATACTGAAAACAGTTGTTCCTGGTGGTTATACCTGCAATGGAAATATGGACCATGGTTCATGCCCTTTAAGATTAGGCTTTTCCCTGGTTGACAAGTCTGGTGTTTGTTACTGTCTCATTGCAGCCTTGTGTGTTTTCATGGAAAAAGGAGTTCTCCATGCAGTACACTTTGCTCTGAGTGTTGTTGCAAGACAATCTGCTATACTTGGTATTACAGGTGATAATTCCACTATGCTGTAGTAGTTAACTTAGCAATGGAAGACTCTAAGAGAATGTTTTATGCACAGAACATTGTGGAGTCAAAAACAAGATGGGCATTTTCCTGATAAATCATAGCCAGTACTGACTGGGATGGACTTCTGGTACTGGGATATTCTTCTGGTACCTGACACATGGCAACAGTGAAATCAAGGCCCTCTGAGGCTGACAGTGGTTGTGTAGGAAGTACCAGGCACTGTGAAAGTACCTGAGATTCATTGTGGAAATGGTGGAAAATGTGGAAATTTGCCACTGGTATTGCTGAATTCACCTCAGAGGTGAAGCTCCTTGCATTCCTTCTGTCATTTCTATAAAGCACTACATTTTTATCTTTAATGTGAAAACATGATGGTTGCCAAATTGATCGGTTGTTCCTGAATTTTCCAGGTGAGATATTGAAACCTGAATGTTGATTTTGTGCAAAGCTTGGGGATACATTCTTGTGCTTGAATTGAAAACTGGGCATGAAGAAAAATAGGAGTAGAAAGCCACATACATGTCGCTTTTAAGCTTTACAGCCTCTTCCAGTCTTCAGATCTTCTTTATCCCTGTTGCTGGTTCCTGATGCTGTCTGGTTCTGCTGGGGATGCCCACAGCACTGTTCCACATCTCTCCTGGCCTTCTGCTTGCACACATCTGCCTCCCTGTCTGTCTGCCCTTGTAGGTGCTCTGCCAGGCGTGGAGTTTCTGACTGGAGGATGGGATCAGACAGCTCCACAGCACAGGGTAGGGTGCCAAAATCTTCTGAGCAGATCTAGGTGCTGCAGTTTAAGATACCACTTGCATGTATGTTCACAGACAAGGTGATTAAAATCTGGTTCTGATGACAGGGCAGAGATCCCTCATTGCTTTGTTGTATGTTGCTTCTTGCTGATTGACAGCATGATGTCATGATTATTATTTTTTGTTCTAGTTATTACTCTTTGAGGCTACAGAAGATCAACTGTTGCCACTTTCAAGATGAACACCAGCCCACTTCATTGCAATTGTGTCGATCCAAGAGCCAGGCTCTGGTTTAAATCACTCTTACACCAGTGTGGTTTCAGGACTGAGTACTCCTGGAGTTGGTGAAACACTGTGGTGCTGCTGGAGCTGAGCATGGCCACTGACTTAAGTTTTCCTAATGGAATGACAACATTCAAACAAAGTTACAGTTTGTTTCCAAGTGAGAATCTGCCTGAATGGCAACTGGGTTTCCTTGGTGGTGGTTCTCTTTTAGATGTGCATCTACAAACTCTTTACAAAAAGTGTCTGCGAAATGGAGTGAAAAAGCCTTTCAGCTGGTTATAATCGCCCAATATAGATTGGAGTGATTTTTGACATATTTTTGCTGCTTATTATGACTTGTCCATCTGCTAGCAACAGATAAGTCAGTTTTCTAACTGAGATAGCACTTTCTTCATTATTTTTGAGGACAAATTGATGTTTCATAGTAAGAAATGGATCATTGGTTTGTTAAACATAATCAAAGCTGGTGTAGGGAAGTCAGATTCCAAGGAGACTTTAAGCCTTTTTTAAACTTGCTGAAAACCAAGCATCACAAAACTCTCCGTACGACGGTAGATGACAAGTCCAGTAGGCAACAACCACCACATTTGGTATGTCAGTAAGCAGAGTGACAGCGGAGCTCTTCTTATTTATCTACTAAGGGGATACTCACTCGGGTTTTAGGAGAGGACAGATCATGCAATTCAAAGTGCAGCTTCTCCTGACTGTCAAAGCACTGTTATTTCCTGGTTTGCTAATTCCTAGTACTTGGCTGCTTGTAGAACATTCTGCTTTTAATGCTTGATGGGAAGACACATCATTTCAGCAAAGATTTGTGTGAAGGACTGCCAGCCAGAGATGGGTCAGTGTCTGCAGATCATCTGCCAAAACTCAGCCTCGTGCTATGCAGCACTGAGTTTTGAACTAGGGTTTCAGAGTGTGCTTCTCTCATGTTCCCATGTAGCTGAAGCTTACTGTGGAGTTCCTGATCTGTATCTGGGGGAGGTAAGGGGTGAGTTCCGTGACTGAAAACAGTAACTAAAATATTGTCCCAAAGCTGAGCCTGCAAATTGCATGACCTTTGCAGGAACTGCAGCAAAGTCAGATGATAAGCGCTAGAGCATGTCTGTACTAAAACACCCCAGATGTTTGTCATGGGAAATAACAGTGGAAGAAAGCTACTACTCTTAAGAGTGTGTATGGTGGAGCCTGGTCCTTTGTAGGCTCACCCTGTAAGTCTCTGCATGTGGATAAACTTGTTCCTCACATCAGTAGCCCCTACAGAGAGCTTCATTTCTGGTGTGATTTGCTGAGCCACGGCAAAAAGTGCTGGTCCAAATAACTGACTTTGCTCTTTATGTAATGTGCTTACTAAAGCGAGAGTTTAATTGCATCATTAGAGCTGCTGACACAGTATTTACATAAAAGTGGAAACTGCTGCTACTAATAAAATGGACCTTCATGACTTAACATTCTTGATTTTTCCTCTGAAGAAGTGAAGCTGTGTTCCAAAGTGAAGGAAGGAGTTTCTCTTTAAAGTGAACCTGGTTTGGGAATAAAAACAAGGTACAAGAAGGGAGGGAAGATGCTGCTGAGCTGCAGTTTTCTACCCATTCTGCCCCCTGCATGAGTGAACTGTGAAGTTCATGGCCTGTCTCTCACAGTGCAGGCTGCAGCTGCAGGAAGAACCTTCATACTTCCATAACATGCAAATCCTAATCACTGCTCATGTAATGATCTTTAAATACCAGTTCAGAGCAGCAGCTTCAGTTACTAATTGAGCCCTGTCCTGTTATCAGGCTGCTACTTGCTGGCATCCTTGATTACCCCACCCCTTGTAAGTGTGTTTGGGAATAAGCGTAAAGGGATTTTCTCTTTTCTTTTTTTTTTATTTTTTTTTTCAGTAATTCATTTCTCTGATTGCTAATCCTGGCTCTGTGGTTAATTCCTCCTTTACTCTCCTGTGAAAATCCCTATCAGCAACTTGCTGAGGTTCCCTTTTGGATTCCTCCCGTTTTGGCTTTGTTGCAGTGGCTATCCCTGTTGGGATGTCACTGGCCAGAGACTGCTCTGATGTGAAAAGACACCAGGTGGGCTTCTGCTGTGCCTGGCATGTGACGTCCCACTGCGTGCAAATCCTGGCTCATCTGCTTGTCTGTCTCAGCCACAAAAGGTTCCAGCCTTGTGGCAATTTGGTGGAAATTGTGTAAAAGGAGTGGTGGATTTTACTTGTGTGTGCTGAAGTCTTGTATCCTGGGATCTTGTGCCAGAGTTACATGAATTGCTGCAGTATTCTGGCTGAAGTGTGGAATACCGTGAATGAGGAAATGGCCAAAATCATTCCTGGTAGCGTTCAGCATAGCGCTTGCCTTTAAATGACAGGAATTACTCTTAGCATTAAATTAACTAGTACAGTATATCCAAACATCTGTAAGGAAACCTTAATGACAACACAAGGCAGCTCACTATAATTCTGAAGACTTATGTATTGTTTTCTCCTGGGATGCTCATGTTAGTAGCTTGGCCATGACTTGTCCCAAGTGCAGTACTAGCAATTTGTAATGTAATCTTTTGTACTTAAGTCCAGGCAAAATGTTCAATATCCTACATTGCCGAAGAGCTCTGGGATCCAATTTCTTTCCAATAAACCTTCAGTTTAAAAAGAAAAGCACTTGTAGAGGTCTGCTTTGTTCTGTACATACGATGAAGAGCAGCTGAAAGGGAACCAACAGCAGGCTGATCTGAAAAAGAATTCTTGCAGTCTGTTTTCTGACCCTGAGTCCAGAACTCCATAAATGGTACCATGAACACAGCAACAAATTCACTTCTGTTTTAAGTTGCAGCTTTCTCAAATAAGAATTCTGTGCGGCTTCTCCCTGTTTCACCAACATCCAATGGGTGAGTTCTGCTTTTTCTTGGTTTAGACATGAAGAACATTCTCACCTGTCTCTAGTCACTATCCCAAGTGTAAAGGTGAGTACAGCCCTAACAGGTTTTGCATGCTAATGGTTTCTGTTGGTGGGAGAACTACAGAGTTTCTGCAAAACTGAAAGCAAGCACCCGGAATGCACTTGCACCAGTGTATGCAGCAGGCTTGGTGAATGCACCACAGCAAAAGTGATGCCAGACAGGTATCTGCTACTCTTCAGTTCTCTACTTGCACTTCTTACCCTGGTCATCAGCCTCAGACTGATGCAAATGTCAATGAACTGACGTGGACAAAGAGGTTTTAAGGTTTTATGTGTTAGGTGTCAATGTGTTAGAAGCTGATACCAGCAGGTGCAACTTGCACTTTGTAGCCTCCGGTAAAGGCATGTCTGTGTTCCTGCAGTGTTGTCTTCTGAAGCAACAATCTAACTGCACTTGGACAAGCTCTAACTGGGCACAAGGATAACTTTATGCTGTCATGAAATTAAAGAAGGAATAAAAATGTAAATGCCTTGTTTTTATTTAAGTGGTCCTTTGACACACATGCTGTTCAAAACTGGAACCAGCTACAGGAAAAAGCTGAAGCATTTCTAATTCCAGAGGATGCAGAGTGCCTGTAACAATCAAGGAATGCAGTGGACCACCTAGTTCTACTGTGGACATCTGCTCCAGTGTGCCTGAAGCAATCTTCTGATCTGGAGCACCCACACGTGCGAGGCCAACGCAGATTGTGTTTTCAGTGATTGCTGTAAGAAAGAAGATTAAATGCTTCATTTGCTGACCAATGGGCCTAACATAAAGGAAAAAGTACTCAAAATGCTTAAACCCTTAACGCTGTTTTCTTAAACCTCCATTTCATAAATCACCAGAGGGGCCTAGAAAGAAGTTTGTGCTTCAAAGAAAATAAAGCTGTATCTTAGGGATGTTTATAAGTCAGAAGGGGAAGACAGTGGAAGTAGAACAGGAAATGCATTCAGGAATTGTGTTCACTTTGAGGAAACTGCTGTTCCTGATTCATTCTATGTGAAGGACAAAATGAAAGGATTTTCATTTTAACAGCATTTAAGGAATAAACTTCTAAAAGGAGGAACGTAGAATTTTTCTGTGGCACAACAGTCATCTTTACAGCTGCTGTGATTTCACCCTTGGCCTCAATAAACACTGTTCGCTGTTCATGCTTGACCAGTGTTAAGAACTCAAGGTCAGAATCCCAGTTCTGCACTGCAGGGTTAACCTGGGTTTGTGCTGGTGCTCATGTAGCGCAGAGTGTGACTGGTCTGAATAAGACATAGCACTGATTATTTTATGACGCTCAATTGCTCTAAAATGCTCAGAATCCTTCTGTAACTCTAAAGAGCTCACAGTTAAAGAGGGGTAGAACCAGGGTCACCAGGCTGAAGCTTGGACTAAACCTCCAGGAGCTTGCTCATCTCTGTTGAACTACGCTATGTCCAGGCTCTGCCAAATCCATCTCAGGACCAGGATTTAAGGCAGCCCAATTCTGCCACGGACCAAAAGCAATGCAAAGATGGAGAGGAAAGGAGCAGAGTTTGGAGGCTCATCATTAAGTGTGACTTGCGAGGTGTAACTAGCAGGTAGAAACAATGCAGTAGCAGCACCTGATTCTTCTCCTTGGAGCTTCCTGTTTTGAATAATTGAAAGAAGCTGTTCTGCAGCTTGATTCACACTCATGTAGCGTGGTGGCTCATAAATCTTCCTACCTCTGCAGGGAAAGAAAAGTAGAGCAATTTCACATAAAACCCACTTCATCATCCCCAGCGTTCTTACAGTTTATTTCAAAAAACCTCTAGACCAGCAAATGAACCTTGCCCAGGCTGGGCCTTTCAGACAAGAGGCGTTTGTAAGGAAGACACGAGGAGACTTCTGTGCTCTCACACCTATGAAACAGGAGGGCCTCCAGCTGGCAAATGATGTGAGCAAATTCAGCTGCTGGAAGCAATATGCAGGTTTTGTAGCTGCTCCTGAAGGATGGATTAGACTTCAAGTCAAGGGCAAAGTACTGGTTTTCTGTCAAATGCCCTGTAGACGTTTGTCTGATTACAGACTAGGAATACATTCTCACATGAAATGCTGCTTTCTTTGCCAACTGTGGCTTCAGTCAAACAGCATTCATTTTGAAACTCCAGAATAAACAAACCTCAATGATACTGTGAGACTTCACAGATGTTAATTTAGAGCAGAGTTACAGCATGTGCATAAAGTAACCGTTTGTATTCGCCACTGTTGAAACAGAAGATTGCAGAGAGGTGATTAAGATGTGGCAAGAGCTCTCTTGAATACAGTTGCATGAACTTGAGAGTATTTTCTATATATTGCTTATTTAGCTGTTTAAAAAGAGTGGTATGTATTCAATGCCTCACACTGTTACTAGCAAGTGTAAAGAAGAATGAATTCCAAACAGTGTTTCAGCTATTCATCTATTTGAGGATGAGACAGAACAGTGAAATAACACTTCATTTGCCAAGCTTAATCCATTCTGACTTCGTGTTTCTCACAGAAAAAGCTCAAAAGATGATGCTTTGCTGCAGCTTCATTCAGTTACTGTAAATAAAGCCAGGTCCTATTGCACTGAGCAGAAAAGTTCCACTCCTTGTAAGAAACAAGACTGTGGCCACTGGGAAGGACAACAGAACGGCACGAAAGTGCAGTCAGTATTAGACAAAGAACCTCTGTTCCTTTATAAATACACTGTTTTCTATACATCTTACAAACGTGTTTCTATACACTTTCAGAAAGGTGACTCACTTCATTAGATTCTCCAGAGACTGCTCCTTCACTTTAATATCTGTAGAACAAAACAGGTGTTAAAACACAGGTCCCCTACAAACTCCTCACTTAGTTTTTCTATGTATGTAAAGCTTAATTAAATGAGCAGATACTATAAATTTTATAATAGCATTTTGGTTATTACAGGAGCAAAGACTATGGATTAAACATTCTGCTGTTTCAGATGTTAATTAATCACAAAGCATTGGGATTTTATGCATGTAATTTTACCCCAAAATAGGGCTCGTTTCACAGATCTCACAGACAAATACAAATACTTCTAAGTATTCAAATAGCAGGCTACAGGATAGCGAAATGCCAGCATGGTGAAGCACACCATGGTACTGGAGGTACTTGTAAATGCTGAGTACATTGTGATCACAAAAGGTAGAACAGGATGACTGATCAACAGCAATTACATCAGTGCCATGCAGGAACCTGACTTTCGTTAGCGCTTCCTGTCCCCATGAACACTCGGAACAAGCTTCTGTTATGGGAAGAAAAAAAGGATTTGGGCAAAAATACAACAGAGAAAGGGCCAGGTTAGACTCCGCACATCTGCAACTGTGTGAAAATCTGACCACAGCCTGTCCAAGACACAATCAAAACATCTGTATTCAAATACCCCCAAAAGACTATCGCGGTAAAAGCTGGATACATTTTTCACCTTGATTTTAAAGAAAAGTATTGCTTAAGTTATACAATCAACTCCTAACTCACAGGGATGCTGAAGAAAGGGGTGTAAAAACAGTTTATCAAATTGTTTATGTGACTGTCAAGTCACTTGTAATTCCAAAGCTTATCAGCACTTCCCTTTTTATGTGCTTCTCCAGTCTAGTTGGACAAGCAATAAATACATGGGCCCAAACGACCAAGTAGTGTTAAGGAACAATTCATTTCAAATTGGTAGTTTTCAGGTATGAGCTACAATCAGATGCAGGTACCACAACTGTCCATGATATGGGACATGGGTTATAATGCAATTTTATCAGTTCAAACTTTTACTCTTCCACTACTGTATAAAAAAACATACAGAGGGACATCACAGAAATGATTATATCAAATATCTACAGAATACTTTGGTTTACCATATTATAGTTGTTAGAGTCCTTGTTTAAACACTGGTCATCCAAAAAGTCATTTGTCAAGACAAAAGTCATCCTTCTTTAAAACAAATTGCCAGAATTCTGATATTTTGCCAATTTTAGCAACTTCGATGGCATTGGGAAATCTGATGTGCAGTGATGCTTGCACACTGGTTTGCTGCTCAGGATCCTCCAGTTACTACAGACTGTTTGTACTTAAAATACTAATTAACTTAGCACTGAGAGATCCCAGCTGTGTCTAAAAGATGCTACAAAAGGTATAGAATTGTAAATATATAAACATGTAAGTGCCTTCTAGTTTATACGCAGGCAGTTCCATGATCAGTGTTCAAGGCCAGGTTGGACAGAGCCTTGAGCAACATGGTCCAGTGTGAGGCATCTCTGCCCACAGCAGGAGGTTGGAACTGAATGATCATAAGGTCCTTTCCAACCCAAACCAGTCTGCCATTCCATGATCTTTCAGGAGCTACCCAGATTAGTAGAGTTATTCAGAAAGTGGCTTTGAGCTGAGAATTGCTGGGCAGGCTGAAGATCAGGCAGCACCATGGAAGAGCCTGGTGCCAGTGGTCAGTATTCAATTCCAGCTCCATGACTGGCAAGGATGCTTTACAGCACTGAAGCTTCTCATGTGACAATCACCTTTCCCAAAACATCCTTAGATAAAAGAATTCAGGAAAAAGACTATCACCTTACACAACACCAATGTGGTTAAATGTACAGTTTAGCTCCCCAGAAAGTCAGATGTGCTGAGCTCTAACCTAATGAAGTCAATAAGAGAGAGCTGCTAGTCGCTGCAACCTGACTTGGGATTCTGAGCTAGATCTAGCTTAAAATCAGTCACCTTTAGAGTAAATCTGGGCCTCCTGCACCTATGTGACTTCTAAAAAGGCTTTGTTTCTTAGGGATTTTTTCACAAGGAATGAACAAATTCCTGACCACTGCAGCATGAACAATGGCTGAACTAAGAACACACACATCAATGTTCCAAGTTTTGGTATATTTTCAAACATGCATGTTAGCTGAGAAGATTTGTTTAATCCCAGACTTCATCTCATGCCTATCACTCCTGTCTCTGGATGCTGTGGAAAATGGTAGCTAAGGAGCCCTTGGAGCTGCTGCTTACCAAGTAAGCACAAGGTGTGCATTCCGTTCTGTCTGTTCTTCTCAATCTTGTCAAAAAAGCTTTCTGGCTTCCATGTATCTGTCCAGAAAACTATGGAAACAGTCTCTCCAAAACTGTACAACTGCAAAACAAAGCAAAAAGCAGTAACACACACAGTAAGAGCATGCAATAGAATGAGATAAAAAACATGAACAACTGGCGACACTGAAAAGTCCTGAACCTAGTTAAGAGTTTCATAGCACAGTACTCTCCTGTAAAACACTCAGGCTTGCCCTTTCACAGACACACAGCAAAACATAGCACTAAAAATAGTGCACCTTTGGAAAAAGCTGCCTATCTCTTGGCTAGTTTTAGTGCATTCCTTTGCATTCCCTCCTTTCTTTGTAAAAACATCTGTAATTAGTGAACTGGTTTTCTTCTTCCTAACAGAGATGTGCTGTTGTTCTTTTACTCTCCAAACAGTAAAGCATGTTAAAGAACAGCTAATGAACCACCTGTAAAGTTGTTACCTATCTCTGACTTCACCTTTCCAATGTGTGTGAACTTTCAATTTACTTTCTATTCTTTGTTCATTCTGAAGTCCTCCTAAAGGCAAAAGCTTCCTAAGATTAGCACCAAAATTCTTACTTATCATTTCTTATCTTGGCTAAGGCTAGATAACTTCTAATAAAGCCATAATACTGAGATCCTACTGATACAAGTGCATTAAACCAGCACTTTCCTGCAAGTAAGAATAATATTGCTAGCCGATTCTGTGTCAAACATACTGATTTTATTCTCAGTCTTAACACTGTTTATTTCTGTAAATCCCTAACCTCAGTGAAAACACCTGAAGCAACAGACTTGCCAATCATTTTCAGTGATGCAGAAGCCAGTGTCATACATAACCTAAGGCAGCATTTGGCTTGGAAGCTTCTGTAACCAACCTGTAAAAGGGCAAAACCATGCATCAGTTTTGGTGAATTCAGCTCTGGAACGGGGCAAGTCCAGACTGATTGTACAGCTGGCCAGTATTCTGTCTGCTCAAGCAATGGTCTAATATCCTCTCTTGCTCTGTAAACCAGGGAGGAAAAACTGTGTGTGCCTTGAGCAGAAAGAGGACTGTATGTAGAAGCTGCTCTGACAGCTCTGTCCCATCTGGGAGTTCCCCTTTACACACTTTCCTGCAGTATTAGGTTGTGGTTTTAACTCTTTCACGCTGGTAGAGCAGAATTTGAATCAAAGCAGAAACATGTTTGTTTTCAAGGGCCCAAAAGCTCAAATTTGAACCATTCATGCTGAGACGAACAGTGTTTATTCAAAGGTTCCTAGAATATTACTGAAAACATTTCCTCTTTTAAACATTTCATTCTAGCACAAGAACACACAGTGTACATTTCACAACCTAAAGGTTCTTCCAGTAAACTAAACAGAGGTTGGACAAAATGAATTGTTCCCTATGTAACCTGTTAACTATTTCTAGGCTGCGTCTAGAAGAATAACCAAGCTATGTTCTGCCTGGTTTTCAGGTGGCTACCTAGAACTCTTCCCATTTTGTTCCACAGGTGAAGAAAAAACTATTTAACAAGATGCTTCTCCTTCACCCCTTCATTGTTACAGCATCTGGGAGAAAGATAGCAGTTTTATCTCATTGGCAGTATACCTGCAGTAACCAACAAGTGCTGAAATGTCCAGTACCAACCTAACTACCACCTGAAAGCCACCTCAGTCGTCTCCCCAAAGCAGCAGCCCTCATCCAGTACAGAAAGTGGCCTGAATTAAACTTGAATCTTACCCCAGTCCCTTTGGCATTTTGTTAACCTGAAGGAAGGTGACTTCCACCTCTAGCTTTTAGCAAAGAAAAGGATGTGCAGAAACAGGTAAAATGTTATTATCTGGTAAGCAGTTTGTTAGGAATCATATCTTTTCAAGTGTTCTGCCACATATTAAAAACAAGTTGTGCATTCAGCTTTATATCCTCCAGCACTTGTTCTCATTGTTATTTTTCTCTTTTCCATTGATCATTACAGAGATTCTCCATCATCTTTGCCAACAAGAAGTTAAGTAAGTTATCCTTTTATGCAAGCACTGACAGTCAGATTCACTGAATCTGTCCTTTGTTCACCAGGTTTTGCATTAAGAATGAAGTTTGAATGTCAAAAGAATAAACCATTTTTGCCAGAAATTGTCTGCCCATTCAGTAGAAATAATTTCAAAATAGCTTCATGAAGTATTGAGATCATACAAAACTGTACTTACAGTCTCACACCAATACACTTGTTTTCTCAGCACCTAGACAGCACAGGCACAGAAGTGGCTTCTACACCAAGAGGGAACAGGATATGCTTTATTAATCTCCTAGAAATGCCTTTGCAACTTACATTAACTTAACTTCTAAAGATTAGATTTCCTAGCATTATTGCATACATATTTTTACTTTAAATTAAAGAGGGGAAGACACTTCTTTGAACTTTCTGGTACACCAGCGATCTACAAATGCTGTGGAAGTGAAGCAATAAAAGGATGCTCCTGTTGTGCTTGACTACCTGTAACCAGTTACCTTACAAGCACTCCTACAGACACAAACAAGTATTTCTTTCTCATCCAGCATTTGACCTCTGCAGACACGTGGCATTTATGGAAACACAGGCACTGCTCCCCCACCAGAGCAAGCCTGCATTAAAGAAGCAACACATAACTGTATCAGAACTTGCATTTTGAACTCTCTCCCTGTACCTCATGCAGATTCACTTTGTTGTTCGGTTTCCTGTGCTGTGTTCTAATTTCTACCTCTTGAAATCTAGTACAAAGTATCAGACTTTCAAGAAAAGACTTGCTGCAGAGAGAGAAGTGAGTACCCAAAACTCCACTATAAGGATTCAGCAGTCATAGAGGACAGCAGGTCCACTAGAACCAGAAGCCACTGAAAGCAAAAAGGATTCTTTCCACCAACCATATAAGACTCAATAGGGCCCCAAAATTAAAGAAATTATGCTTGTCACTGGACTAAAATTGTGATAATTTGTTAGCCAAGGTGTATTACAGCACACTGAGGATTAACGTCATGATCTGAGACTGAGTTTAATAAGCCAGTGAAGAGCTCTGTGTATTTTCAGTGAAAGGATCGTGCTGTATGGTTGCGGACAAAGCTTTAAAGAGAGGCGACAGCAAATGCAGTTTATGTGTGCTACACTCTACATGAAGCAGCTGGGCTTTAGGAGTGGACAAGATGTGCTCTGTACAAGCTAAAACATCTCAAGCATCACATTTGCACTAATCATCACATTTGTTCAAGTGCCTCCATTCTGCTCAGGCACAAAAGAGCCGGAATTTCAAAGGGGGCTCAGTGAAATGCTCGGGCAGACGTTCCGTGCTCTCAGCTTGGAAACCTCCTTACCTTCTGCTCAGCGCTCAAAACCTTCACGGAAACATTTCAAAAGGTCATTTTGAAAGACCTCAGTCTTTGGAAATACTCCTCCCCCCCCCCAGTAGTAATTGGCTTCCACAAAGCTTTGTGCACTTCAGTTTTGCAATGCAAGAGTTGAAGGCAGGAAGGGAGGCCAGGCCTCTCCACTCGGTGGCAATGCTCTGCCTGCTCACCAAATACTGCAGAAAGCTGTTCTCCGACTCACACTTTCATCACCTCTGAACATTCTCCAACATCCTGTTCTATTTACACGCATACTATGAAAATCTGTCAGATTTTGGTCCTGAGGTGCTTGTTTTTAGTTTTCAGTTAATGATATGTCATATTCTACTTGTTTATATAAGCAGAATCAATTAAGAGGCCAGAATCATCTATGAAAGAGAACAAGCTGTCCCATGATCTCTGCTTAGAAAGCCTGCACACAAGTGAAATTTCACTGAAACTACTCCAACTTTGTTAATGGCCAGTCTGAACGACAACAGACACCTGAAGCTGTCCAGATCAACAGTTTTCACTTAAAATAGCCACCTAGCCACTTCTTTTGTGGCTCATCACCACAAAAATATAGGCTGTAAAAAGAAGGAACAAGCTGAGACTAAATAGGGAAATTAAAAAAGGAAGATCTCCCATCCCCTCTAGAAAGTACTAAAGCAAGCAGCAGAGAAGATGCAAGATAGTAGTAAAAGGGTCAGTAAGGCAACAGCTGCAGAGAAACCAAGAAGTAAACATTTCAAAACACAGACATTTATTTTTACAGCATCTTTCCCAGAATTATTGCTGTATCAGCTGCAATGGTGACAAAGCAGTTCTTCACTTCCAAGCCTACCGCCTTTCCTAACATTTCAAACGGCTTCAGAATTAGATATATGTCAGGGGAAGAAGGCAAAAAGGAGTCTTGTAACACTTTGTGGACCTGGCACCTGCATACACATGCAATACCTGTAACTCTGTAGACTGAACCTCTCCTTGGCTGCTGCGTTGAGATGGTCCCAGGTTATGCTGCAGACAGGTCTCACAGGACTGCACAGCCTGACCACATCCCACTGACAGACGCCACCAAGTTTTTTTCTCCTGAGGCTGCTCCTCGGTGGAATTTGGGGACCAGACAGCACCCTGCATTATCCCAGGTTGTTTCCTGATCAGTCTCAGTGCATATACACAGGAAAGCTAAGACATGTTGTGTTTATCCTTGTCATAAGTTTTGACATGATGCTGTGCAACATCCATCTGCATAAAAAGGAACCTAATAAGCCAAATTTTCCCCCTTGCCTTCTGTAACCCGTTAACAACCCTCCAGACCATATAAATCAGACTGAAGTGCTCCTATTGTTTTTTTAATTTATATATTGTTGACAGGGAACAGCTTAGGAAGTTGGACAATCATCAACAAAGAAGTACCAAGAATCAGTCAAGCTTCATTTTAGCTTGTAATTGGTCATATGAAACAACCACAAGCTTAGCTCTAGCCCTTTACCACTATCTCACTTAGAACCACAAACCTTTAGCAACTTCTAATGCCTCTCATGAGAACCTTCACATGAAATTCAAAGTCTTTACCATTCACCCAGGGGGCTCTCATTTTTGTACTGCAAGCCAACAGGTTAGCTCAGCTGTCCAAAAATCTCCAGTCCTCTTAGTACATGCCAGAGAGAAAGGAACTGTGAAGACAAGAATGTCTGGCTGAGGGAAACCCACTCAACATGATTGCAGTCTTCAGGAGGCAGCTGAGACAAATTACATAAAAGCAGCTGAAGAGAAGAACCCATTTTTCTCTTGGCTGCCTCCTGAATCAGCACTTAGGAAACAGCCACTCCACAAGCAGAACAAAATTCAGCTGTCAAACACTCAGAAACTCCAAACAAAGTTGAACAGGGCAGGATTTTCCCGCCAAGGTAATGTTACCTTATCTTTAATAACCTCCAAAGACTCTTCCCAGCAATGCCAAACAATGATTCCTTCCCACTCTGGTCACTTGGATTACTACTCTGAAAGAGTTCTCTGAATGGAGAAAAAGAATTATTCTGATCAAATGAGTATTTCTGGGTCATGTTTCCTGGTGACAAATGGCACTGAGTTGTACAGCAATTGTGAGTAATGAAGTAGTGTGACCAGTACTGATTTAACCTTTCAATAGCTTGAGAAACAACTTCTAAAAGGCTCAGAAGCTGGTAGTAAGTGAGAAAACCAACCAATGATGGGAAACAGTTTGTTTTAACTGGTGCTGAATAAAAAACATTTTGCACAGAGCCCCTCCCATCACAGCAAAGAGTATTTTTGAAGATGAGGGCACAGAGAGAGGGTGGAACTCAAAGGTTCCGTTCCTGCAGCTACTACAGGTTTTCTATTTGACTGTAAGCTCAGTGAGTAATGATAACATCCTTCAACTTCCTAACCTGCAAGTAATAGTTTTCTACTTGCTGCTGCAAATGTACTCACCTGTTCAGTAAACACTCAAAACCCCCACAGTGAGCACTGCTTTCACATTTCAGTGATCAGCTAGTAGTGAAAAGACAAAACTATTTCCTAACTGTAAATCTTACAAGAATGAGCTGGCCTCCAGACACAAAAAAATCAAGCTGAGTGACTGACAGACACAAGGGGACATGCAGATGTTTGTTCTAAAGCTATTCAGGTGGAAAGTGGGTATATCTCAAAAGAGAGGCAGGTCTCTGCCTTGACATGGGGTAGCTACCCTACCAAAATAGAAAGTAAATGCTTTTAAAACTAGCAACACCACTCTCTCAGAAATGAGAGACTCCTATGTGGCTCCAATCCTATGGCTTGCCTCTAGCTTTGCACTTTAGTTCTCTATCACCTTTTTTTACAGTAATGCCATTATCTCAAGCCATTTTGAGTTGCATTGTTCACACAGGTCACTGTGATGCAGAATCTTTCTCACATGTCTGACCTCTCTCAAAGATGCACTACCAGAACTGGGTCACAGAGAATTCAGTCCTGAGAGCACCACTCTGGTGACCTTCCCAAAGTAACCCAGATTAGGAAGGAAGGAAAAAGGTATAAATTTGAGATTCTGAGTTTTCTGCCTCTTTATTCTAGGGCTAAAAGCCTCAGTGATCAGCCCTATTCTGAAGGACTGAGTGTGGGTACAGATAAAGCCATGGAAGTAGGGCTGGGCTCTCCCTTTATTCTCAGCTTGCAGTGCTGGATCCTAGTTGATTAGCAATGTCTTGTTCACAAGGTAGCTGAGCAGTGATAGTAACTATAGTTAACTGTAGTAAACTACAGTTTACTATAGTAAAATACTAAGCTTTCCAAAGCTCTGGAACTACAGTGCAGCTGCTGGTGAGGAAAGCTGAACTGTCTCGCTAGTTACCATCCACTAGAAGTACTCTCTGAGAATGTCTGTCCTCTCTCCTTGACTTCCATGGCAGTATGCACAAACTGCATGAATTTCTTCATTGGTGGTTGTTCCCTACTAGAACAGGAGTCAAGAGTGATCAACATACCTACAATTCAGATACCAATCAGGAGAGGTGAACCTGCAGAGGACATGTTAAGAGGTGCTCACACACAGGCACTTTTCCTGGCTTCTCCTACCATTCCAGCCATATTAATTTGATTTTGAGGGTAATTATGTTCTTCAGCCTGACACAGTGAAAGTACAGCAAAAACAGCCTAAAAGAAAGAGCCACAGCAAATCATAGAGCCTTATGCCCAGTCACACTAATACTTTGCTAAGTTCTACTATTCTCTGCTTTCAATAACTACAGCTCATGGTATCAACCTGTGAGAGCTTCCTAGAAGGGTTTAATTTTCAAAGTTAAAAGAAAAACACTTGCGCTTTGTACTAATATACTCTTCACCTGTGCAGCCTTCCAAGCTGAGTCCGTCAAATGGGCAAGGCAGTAAAAAAAAGTATTTGAAAATAGATTTTCACCCTTAAAATTTGACAAGAAATAGATCTAGGAAGGTGACAAACCATCACTAACGACTCCAGTAACTCACTGCTGTTCAGGAAAACTGCACAACTACCAGAATGTTGTTGGCTGCACAGAAATGTTGCTCTGATGACAAGAGACATGTTCTTTTGTGAACAGACTGGGCACTGGGCTGTAGCTGCATTTTACTGAGGCCTAATCAGCAGCTACAGCTCACTACACATGTGGCTTTCACAACAACGTATAAAGGTGTTTCCTGTTTTTCTCCAGTAAGAAAGAAAGAGGTTTTGTATTACAATCAGATTAACACAAGAAAAAAAGCCCAGCCTTTTCTGTGGTGAAGCAAAAGAGGAATCCCTGCTATACTTGACAGCAAGTTTGCAATTTAAACCACAGCAGCTCCAAAACTAAACTGATGGCAGGAGACAGCCATGAATGTAAAGACTGCTGGAAAAACTTATGAACTTCCCCCACAGCTCTAATTAAATCACAGGCTGCTTTTTAATAAGAGACCCCTCACTTGCTGTTTATGCCTGTAAGGACCAATGAAGAGTTAACATCCAGCTGGTTATAGTCTGTCTGGTAACACAATATGATCACCATTTCCTAAAATGCTTTATACAACAACAGAAATGTTGACTTATGGGAAGGCAGCCCCTCCCAAGCCAGAATGGAAAAGGGGACCAATGCCAGAGTGAATAACATCACATTTCCTTCATGGACTGTTCTCTTCAGCATGGGACAAGGAAATAGTAAGCTAACCTCCAAAACTGCCTATGTGACAAACCTTATAGACTGTTTGCAATATATTCCCAGCTAGTTTTCCGCTCTTTTTGGTTTTTAATTCACCTCAGAGTTCTGTACTCCTCTTTCCTATGCCTAGCTGGAGTTGTGGGGGAAGCAGATTTTCAGAAACCCTAGTCACCTGTTCTCATTGGGAACACAAGCCTTGTGCCTTCCTTCCTAAGAAAATAAAAGAACAGTAAAAAGATAGCAGGTAGTAGAAACTACTTGTCAACAGCTTGACAGCACAAGCAAACTTTGCACCACCTTGAAGCTAAAAGTGGAAAGGGTAAGCCCCAGCCCCAAGACCCGTGCTACCCACTCCAGTAAGTGCAGTCATGTAGCAGCTGCCATCTGTCTGCTGTACTTGTAGATTTTAGACACCAAGGAGCCTATTTCCTTCCTAAAAGATAATTTTACCCAAGTCTTACAGCAACAGGCAGGTATCACTAAAGAAGTGCTCACAGAAAGAATGATAAATAATGTGAATCCTGTGCTGCATTCCCTTCAGGATTAGCACTCACAGCTCAGAAGAGTGTCAAGGCAGTGTTGCTGCACTGCCAGATCACACAGGGCTCTCCCATTTCTAAACCATTCAAATGTGAACAAAGCCAGAGATAATACCCAACTTACTGCAACAGACCTTCTGATGCAGGGCAGCACTGAGATAAGGAGATTGTCACTGTAAACTTGAAGGTGTCAGTTGTTTGTTAAAATTAAAGAGAATGGTATTCTTTTATGTTATGCTAGGAAGGAATATTTCCTCCTTCAGTGATGAAAACCTGTTATTCAAAGCCTCGGCTCTTGTCCATGGTACACCTACATCCCTGTGCTTGCCTTCAGTTTTGGTGAAGCAGGAGCTTGATTTAGCGGTTCCCATACACAGGGAATCATTCTGAACCTTAAGAGGGCAGGTTCTATGTTAAAATAATGAATGAAAACAAAAGGAGGAGGCTTCAAATAATGTATAAGTTATGATACATACTCTGCCATAAAGTTTTTCATGCTGGAAGAGGAATAATGGACCTATATATTTGTAAAAGGGAATAGTTTGAAGTATTTTCTTGGGGAACACCAGATCTTTTCTACTTTGGCCATTCAAGAAGCACAAAACCTATCACTTGTTCTTCTAGTCCTTGGGTCGGCAAGCCTCTCCTCTCTCAGCAGAAGGGCATAAAAGTGAAGACAGGTCAACCTTGGAGAGAATGAATGCATCACACAGAAGATTCTGGAATCAGTTGTGATCTGAGTTGAGCACACAGACAGGCTTCTGCACATATTCCTTTCATGACAAGACCAGTGTATCTCTCAACAGGATAACAGCCTAATTTAAAACTAAACTTATCAGGTGACCATCAGTAGCAGAAGGAAGCCAACAAGAGCAAAGCCTTATCTGTAAAGTAACTTAGATATCAAAGTCTCCTGGGGCAGAGGGAAGTTAGAGAGCAGAGCAGAAGTGTCACTATTCATTTACACATGCGCTCATCAAAAGGGACTTCTGCTCATGTGCAGCACACTGAAAAGGAAGTGTTAACAAATTCTGACAACAGAAGTGTACAGTTCCTACAGATCTTCAAGCTTCAGATTGCAACATGCATTGCCATAGCAGCAAAAGAGCTCACCAGTTTTCAGTTCAGCACTTGTGGAATAGCGTATCTGTAAAAATGTTACCTGTAAACCACAGCAGCCCACTGCATTCATTATTGAAGCGTTATGAATGACTTTGTATGGAATCCCCAGTTTTACTGCACGTAGTACTAAATCACTGTGTGTTGTGGCCCTGTGTTAGGAAAATAAAGGAGTTAAAAACTGAAAAGATGAAGTGATCAAGTGTTACCAGCATTATAGTTTGTTTTGAAAGTAAAATTAAACCCTTCACAACCAGGGCAATGCAGAGGTGCCAAAAGGGCAACAATAACATGACTAATTGTAAATGGAAAGTAAAAACTCCAGTAAGGCTTCCATATGTCATCTTCCCTAGCTGAAAATACAGGCGTCCTCAATATGTTATGGTTCTTTGCAGATTTCTGGCATCATTAAAACTCTTAACACCACACAATTGTTACTTTTTAAAGTAGCTTTGCAAAGGACTTGAAAAGGAAAAGTTCCATTTATGCTTTGTCTTCTGCAGCTGTCTGCTGGACAACTGTTGAACTGTAAAGGTCAACTCTATTTGGCATAGACTTCAGCACAAGTCCAATATTTCCTTACTCGGGGTAGAGCCAGGCCTTCTCCCATCTGCACCAGTGTATGTCAGGAAAGCAACACACTCAAACAGAGCTTTGAACTGAGGTAAACTGCACGCAGTACTTGGACATCCTTAGACTAAATTGACTTTTATGACATTTAAGCCAAATTACTCAAATTACCGATGCCCAAGTTTGAGCGCTCAAGTTTTTCTGTAACAATTAAGAAACTTCTAATTAAACTTAGAACTGAGCTAAACTGGGCTCCAGGTCTAATGCCTAATAAACACCTTGCAGTGAATGCTGCAAGAATTCCTGGGCTTGTAGTTAACGCAATTGGGATTAGAGTCCTTCTAAGATGGTAAATATGAATCCAGCACATCTTTGAACTGCAACAGTGTTTACTTATGTATCTTGCTTGAATGTATGCTTACATGTATGCTTACATACACGCTAGGCACTCCATTTTCCCTGTGATATACGGAAATGCATTTCGCTAAATTTATCAAACCTAAAAGTGACCTTAGCCATCTCATTGCCAGGATGTACTACAGACTTCTGTGTGGCCATTACAAAGAAGGAAGCAAAGAAAGAAATTAGAATAAATAAATAGGAAGACTGCTTTCACCCTGGCCTCATTCAGTTGCCCTGACAGAATTCTCCTGATTTTTAGTCTGATAAATTTTGACACCGCATGTCTGACTACCACCAATCAGATCAGGTGCTTCAGACTGGAACACAAATGTGGCAGCAGCTAGAAGGCTGTAAAGATCAATCATAGAATCATAGAATGGTTTGGGTTGGAAGGGACCTTAGAGCTCATCCAGTTCCAACCCCTACCACGGGCAGGGACACCTTCCACCAGACCAGACTGCTCCAAGCCCTGTCCCACCTGGCCTTGAAATCACTTAAAACAGAATTTCACTGAAGGAAAAAATGAAGGAATCTGAATTTGGGAAACTGGAGACCATGATACACACAGGCTTCCAGGCACAGAAGAATGCAATAAAGTGATCTAAAACAACGCTTTGGTTAGTAAACTGACTGAGTTCCTGACTTCCAGAAACAAACTTAGTTTAGGAATGCCTACTCTGAGAGAAGAGGGGACTAGTTTTAGAGTCTTGTATTATTCCTTTCACACACACAGGACAAGGAGCACTGAAGGATTTTGTGGTTATGCTAATACTGACCAAGGGATCAGCTGGCTTTAGTCACTGAAATTTGCTCCAGCCAGTATGTTCTTCTAATAGATATGTCCATAATGATGGCAGCTGAAAGCAGCAATGCCCTTGTGAGTACTTGGCTAGTACTAGAGAAGGCTCCAAGGAGTCAGCTCTCTGCATCCAGAGCTTTACTAGGATTTTCTGTCACCAATAGAGACTTTTAAGTGTTATGGATAGTAATAATATGAATGTCAGCATTAGGCTAGATGAAGGTGCGCTTGCCTGTATGCTACTAAACTTGTCAGGTTTCTGCTAGCACATCCATAGCTGTTACCACATATACACAGTGAACAACAGTAAGAACAATGGCAGGGGTACAGCTTGTTTTATCACTTGAACTATTGACCACCAAAACCTGAGCTTTCCTAAGACTAAACACTCTTCTGACCTGCAAACATACTTGAAACTCTACGATCAGCTGCAGTCACATGGCTTCTACTCTCCTCCCATGTGGCTTCTCTTAGGACAGAAACATTCAGTACTCTTTCCTAGTAACCTCATGAACCCCTAAATCCTTAGGGGTCTGTGATGGCACAGGAGTTCTAGCTGCAATATTAAGAACATAAACATTTAGACAGAAGCAACTCATTTAAAAAAGGGTAGTTTTCCACAATGACGTAGTATATTAGTCAAATTGAAGGATTTTGATACTGAAACGAATTATATGAGGCAGCTCGAGATATTGCTTACAAGCAGCCATTTCATTTCAATACATGTGGTTTGTTTTTTTCATCTTGTGTATTTATTATCAGTCACTGGATCAGAGTACAAAGGTACAGGTAATGTGGCTCTACACTTTATGTGAATCCTAGTTTTCATGTTAACATGTTGAAAATATAATTAATATTCCTGAAACACAGCATCATTCACCCCGAAGTACTAGTTTAATATCACATTCTCTTGCCAATTCCCTTCAACCTGTATTTACATAAATCATCTGCTTTTGACAGATGCGCACACTGCTCCTCTTTTTCATAAACTCTACTTTGTCACTCACAAATGGGCTGCTCAGTGATTTGATTTTTCTTGTGCCCCTTAACGCTGTGGTATAAATCTTGAATCACCAGCTGGAGACTAAAAGCTCTTCTGTATAGCTTGACATTTATAGATTGATGATGCCTGACTGCAAAGACAGAAGGAGATCCTTCTGGTGATAGAAAATGACTCTACTTTTCAGCAGGAATAAAAAGTAGAAACAAAAGGCTTAATAAACCAAAAGGAGAAGACATGTTGAACAACCTACATGATTTTAAAAACTAGCATATATCAAAGCAGAAGCACTGTACAACAATCAGTATCCATTCTAAAGCAACTGAGCGTGAAAGCCACATTTATAAGTACAAAGAGCAACTAAAAGAATAGTCTCTCAGAACAGAGTATATTTCTTCTTTATGTGATATCCTAGAATTTCTTGTGTTAGTAGATAAATCAAGGAACAAAAATATTCTCTATAGAAGCTAGCATGAAGAATGAAATAAGTGACCGCTGAAGG
This sequence comes from Pezoporus occidentalis, assembly GCF_034315485.1. Classification (NCBI taxonomy): domain Eukaryota; kingdom Metazoa; phylum Chordata; class Aves; order Psittaciformes; family Psittacidae; genus Pezoporus; species Pezoporus occidentalis. Next base: position 1,945,353 of record NW_026916304.1, read on the forward strand.
AAAGAATCATACATCCTGGAGGGTTCCCATTCCTCGCCATAAAGAATATCTGGGCAAGGAAACTGCAAAGCAATATAAAGTGTAGACATTTGCATGTATATTTTTAATGCAATAAAACATGCTTCTGGTATGAAAATCAGCTTCTTCATGAACAATTACAATTATGTGGTATGGCTCCTTCCTATTGAAAAAAGAGAATGACCAAGCTACAGCGGTATTTCAAATATTGCTTTGTCTTACCCAAAAGGATCACCAACTACAAGAAATGCGACATCACAAACATCAGCATCTTTTAAAATGTTATCTGCTTCTTGTTCCACTGTTTCTCGGTCAGCCAAAATCAATTCTTTTCCATAAAACTCTTCCTAGAAATTGAAATTAATAAGAAACAGCAAAATTAGACACTTAGGAACACTGCCAATAGACATTGGAAAGGCCAACTTTATTATTCTCCCCAGCAGTCTGACCCATGTCTTAAGAGAAACCTTCCTCCCCTTGCAAGAACACCTGAGCTTCCCATAAAGTAGCTCCAAAACTGCCCAAAATTTGTCAAGCTTGTTATTCTGATACTGACTTGGGGTTTTATGCCTTTTGTGTCAGTTGAGGAGCTGCTCCAAATGTAGCTCAATGACATCTTCATGCCAAATGTATCTGGGTGGACTCAATTTAACTGGTCATCCTACTGCAAGGCATCCCCTCCCACAAGACTGAGTCTAAGTGCTTAGGTTAACTGTAACACTGACATCAAACCCGAGGCAAATACGACATTAGCTACACCACAACATAGGTGGTTTTGATTATCCCTAGTACATTGTAGCTAACCACATCTAAGGAGTGATTTCGTATTAGTTCTTCATCTTCAGTTCTCTGGAAGAAATACTTTACTATGTATATAAGTAAACATGTATTTGATCACGTCCTTTGCTTTTCTTCAGCAGCTCAGTAATTATTGTGTCTCTTTGTAAGTTTTTAATGCCTTTATTTCCAGAATCAACCTCACATGTGTAATAAAACCTCTGTTCTAGAACACGTTACCTGAACATATGTGTCTTTAAGTTATGTACCACTACACATTTCACATGCTCTTCACATGATTAAAGGTTTGCTCCAGGGTACAGACCAAAAAAGGAGGTTTTGTTCTAAATAGCATTCAGAAAACTTGAGTGGTATTACAAGTATTAACAAATTGATAAAGTCTCCTGTGACTTCAGCGATAGCTTCATCTTTGCTCACAAAGAATAATGAATTGACAAGAGAACTGTCATAACTGTAGAGAAGCAGAGCAGTGCTTCCATGAAAAAATCCATCCCATACTGAGTACTAGATATGGGACTGTTACTGGGTTTGGTTCCCCTTTCTAAAGATGACTTCCTCACCATTTTTGTGTAAGTTTCTCTGCCTGTGCCAAAAATGGAATCTATTTACATGCTTTGAGACTGCTCTACCATGCAAATCAAAGCACATTCATTACAGAATACAAAAAAGCACTCTCCTGACAAAAAATAAGATGCAGACCCACTGGGAGGTCACGGGCTCCAAACAGTTCTTCCACCAAACTGAGGTCTGATTTAGATGGTCAACATCAAGCAGCCTTTAATATATGTTTCAGGCCAACAAGATAAACAAGGCAAGTCATGTCATTGGACTTTTGAGATCTGGTTTTAAAAGCATCGACACAGGAAGATTTCTAGAAAATTCCTTAGAGAATATAGAATATAGAGTTCTTTATCTCTTGAGAGCTTTCCCATAACTTTTCATGGTGTTTAAGGGAGGCTGACCTTCAGACTACTAGATAAACCACCCAGAATTGTCACTCGTATGGAAACTGGGCTTCGTAGTTAATTCCTATGTTCCTTCTTGGGCAGTTTCAGGTTAAGATGGCATCTTTTACTTTGTTTTTATTGATCACTTTTCCCAATTACCTCATCTTTGGGACTTCAAGGTTTTCAAAAGACTTAATAAAAAACAAACCAAACCCCCAAAAATAACCACACCAAAAATACCCAGCATTTTTCTATTATTCAGTGTTTTATTTTCAGCTGGCTAGGAATCCATTTTTTAATGGCAGACGCAGATTCTGCAAAGTAAAAATATCCAAATGCAATTTTCCAACTATCCAACAACAAAAAAACTAACATTTTGTTTTGACTGGATTAATTTCAATTCAGATTGCTTCAGCGTACTGAAAAAAACCCCAAACCCAAGCCCGAAATAGGGAGTAATCTTCATTTCAAAATACAGCAGATAGGCCAGAGATGGCCGCAAATGTTCTAGCCTAGGCTTGTGTCTGAAAACCACATCATGCTGACTACAAGCACAAGCTAAATTCTCACATGCTGTATGCACATACACATACATGGGCAGAGAAGTGATTCAGAGCAGCCCTGTGAAGAAGGACTTGGGGGTGTTGGTTGATGGGCAACTGAACAGGAGCTGCTTCAGTGTGTGCTTGAGACAAGAAACCACCCGTGTGCTGGCTGCATCAACAGGAGTGTGAGCAGCAGGTTGAAGGAAGTGATCCTGCCTCTCTGCTCTGCTCTCATGAGACCCCAGTTGGAGTATTGTGTACAGTTCTGGTGTCCTCAACATAAGGACATGGCACTGCTGGAGCAAGTCCAAAGGAGGCCACGAGGATGATCAGGGGCTGACGCACCCCCCGTATGGAGGGAGGCTGAGAACACTGGGGCTGTTCAGCCTGGAGAAGAAAAGCTGCATGGAGACCTCAGAGCAGCTTCCAGTGTCTGAAGGGGGCTACAAGGATGCTGGAGAGGGACTCTTCATCAGGGACTGTAGTGACAGGACAAGGGGTGATGGGTTCCAACTGAAACAAGGCAAGTTCAGGTTAGATCTAAGGCAGAAGCTCTTCCCTGTGAGGGTGCTGAGGTGCTGGCACAGGGTGCCCAGAGAAGCTGTGGCTGCCTCATCCCTGGCAGTGTTCAAGCCCAGGTGGGAAGGGGCCTGGAGCAACATGGTCTAGCATGAGGCAGTTCCAGGATCAGTGCTCAAGGCCAGGTTGGACAGAGCCTTTGGCAATCTGCTCTAGTGTGAGGTTTCCCTGCCTATGGCAGGGGGCTAGAACTGGATGATCTCAAGATCCTTTCCAACCCAAACCACTGTGTGATTTTATGATTCTGCTATGGCTATACAGCATCCAAGACCCAGGCAGCATCTCTGTATAACACTACATAGCTTTTGGAGGCAAGATCAGTGTTCTGTGGGTAGATAAGCTCTTTTTTGGGTATTATTTCAACATTAAACTGTACCTTCCTATTCCCAGTGAAGCCATCAGAGTTATAATTTGTACATGTTTACTACTGTTTTCTTCCATAAGGTGTGTTTGCTAATAAAATTTTTATCTCCATGCTGTTCAACAGCATATCTCTGACTGAACAGTGTGTGTTCTCTAAGTCTCAAAATGGTGAGACAGCTTGGCCCACCAGGAAACATGGACATGTGAGATAGTCAAACTGTTGTTCCCAGCAGGCACGCCATACTACCTCAGGCTGAATCAAGAGATTCAAGGCTCCAGAACATGTATTTTTCTGATATGTCTTTTGATTTGTTTGTTTTTAAACAGATCAGACCTTTTTCTAACCAAATTCACTCACATCTCCATATATTGTTAGAATTTGAGATGAAAACTAGCGTCAACACCTGTAGGAAGGAAAGTTTTTTCTCCATTCCAGTCTTCGCACAAGGTAGCAAAACAATTTCTCCTATAAAAATACAGACTCACAAAATCACTAGGGTTAGAAGGGCCCTTTGGAGATCACCCAGTCCAACTCCCTACCAGGGCAGGGCCACCCAGAGCAGGATACACAGGATCGTGTCCAGGTGTGTTCGGGATGCCTCCAGAGGGAGACTCCACAACTCCTTGGGCAGCCCATTCCAGGGCTTTGTCACCCTCAATAGAAAGAAGTTCTTCCCCATGTTTGTGTTTCAGTTTATGGCTCTTCATCCTGTCGCTGGGCACCACTGGGAAGAGCCTAGACCCCTCCTCCTGGCACCTCCCTTTGAGCTATTGATCTGCATCGATGAGATCCCCTCTCAGACTGCTCTTCTCCAGGCTAACCAGTTCCAGCACCCACAATCTCTCATTGTAAAAATGTTGCTCCACACCCCTGGGCATTCTTGTTGCCTCCGCTGGACCCTCTCCTGTAGCTCCTTGTCTCTCTTATACTGAGAAGCCCAGCACTGGACACAGTGCTCCAGACGTGGGATCGCCTCCCTGACCTTCTGCCACACTCCTTCCGATGCACCCCAGGATACTACTGGCAGCACGTGAGAGTCACCTACGTACCTTTTTGGAGATCACACACCACCAGTTTCTCCTGCTGACATTATTGACCTACCACCCTCCTTGGCAGGAGAGGCGGTAGGCCCTGTGGGCCACCAGTGGCCAGACCTACCAGTGCTTCCTTGCCCACCGTGAGGATGGACGTGTAGGCCTCCAGGTACACCCTGTGGCACTGCCTCACCACCTCCAGCCCCTTCACCGTGATGTCCTTGGCATCTCCCAAGCCCAGCCCGACCAGGTACAGCATGCTTCCAGAGATCGCTACAGCCGCCGGGCCCAGGCTCACCGTCAACACCACCACCTGTCACAGGAGGGAAACGGGCATCAGCTGCCTGCACAGCTCCCCGCTCCTGCCACCCGCCTCTTGACAGCAGGGCAGGCCCACCCCACCTCACACACAGCCCCGGGCGGGCCCACCCCTACTCATACGCCCTCTATACACACACACACACACACACACACACACACACACACACACACACACACACACACACACACACACACACACACACACACACACACACACACACACACACACATACACATACACATACACATACACACCCCCGAGCCCAACACCCATACCCCACCTGCCTCCCGCCCGCCGCCAGAAGCCACGCTCCCGTCACACTTTGCAGTGCTTTGCGACGCTTTGCGACGCTGTGCGCAGCAGGGGTTGCCGGGAGTTGTAGTCCGCGCGGAGGGGAAGCATGGCTGTGGCGGAGCTGAAATGCCCCGTTCTGCCGCTCGCCAGCGGCTGCAGCATCCCGGTGCTGGGGCTCGGTAAGTGCCTCGTTGTGAGATAGTGCGGTCACGGCGAGGCCTGGCCTGGCCCGGGGCTCGACGCGAGGAGTCTGGGCTGGAGCCCCGAGTTGAGGCAGGCCTTGCGCCCCTCCCTGGGGGAATTGCTGTATTCCTGTTTAGCGGGACCTTCTGGGGCGTCTCCTACTGCCCTGCAGCAAGACAAGGTGGAGAATGGGTGTTTTTCCGTTGAGGAGTACAAATCATAGAATCACAGAATCATCAAGTAGATTGGAAAAGATCACGAGTCCAACTGTTCCCCTGCACTGCCAAGGCCACCAGTAACCCTGAGGTTAACCCGTGGCACTGAGGGCCTCGTCTCCACGGTGTGTGAGCACTTGCAGGGACGGTGACTCCAGCCCTGCCCTGGGCAGCCTGTTCCAATGCCTGAGCACCCTCTGGGGAAGGAATTGTTCCTCAGCTCCATCTAAACCTGCCCTGGTGCAGCTTGAGGCCGTTTCCTCTTTCCCTTCCCTTGTTTCTTGGGAGCAGAGCCCAGCCCCTCCTGGCTCCATCCTCCTGTCAGGCAGTTGTAGGGAGCGATAAGGTCCCCCCTGAGCCTTCTCTGCTCCAGACTGAACCCCCCCCGCCCCCCCCCCCAGGTCCCTCAGCCATTCCCCATCACACTTGTGCTCTAGGCCCTCCACCAGCTCCATTGCCCTTCACTGGCCCCGCGCCATCACCTCAATGTCACTCTTGTCGTGAGGGGCCCAGGGCTGAACACAGGATTTGAGGTGCGGCCTCGCCTTACACTTCCCCCGAGGTGTTGCTTTGTGGTTGGTTTTTTTTTTTCTCCGGGCTTGGTATCAGACTTTTCTTTAAAGCAGACTTTCAACCTGTGATTCGTCTTACTGGAATGTTTTCTCTTTTTGGCCAGCTGCATCTGCTGTAGTTAAAAGCCTGTGTAGGAATCTCAGCTTTGGGAGAGTTAGAAGGTGTGTGTCTTGTAGCTGTGTATGTTGAATTCAAGCGCTGTGGCAGAATCTTGGGTGAGGGAGGTATTTTGGTTTTTCTTTTGGAAGCCATATTTTGGTAACATGATACTGAAGTTTAACAGTTTTCAGTTGTTGCTCGTACAAATATGTACCACTTTTAGGAGGAAAAAGATCTGCCTGAAAATACAAAAAATGTAAAGGGGCATTAATTTTGTTATAATTTCCATTTCATTTTATTATCAATTGTGCCATGAGAAGTTCTGCAATAGAGCTGATTAAACTCTTAGAGAATTTCTTTTCTAAAATGTGGGGAAAATGAGAAGTCTTTTAAGACAATGTCAGTTTAAGTTAATGATAATAGTGGTAGATCAGGAAAGCTGCTGCATTTAGTCCTGGCAAAGAAGGCTACAGACTGAGCAGGATACACTCCTGCAGTGAGAGCTCAGGCATGAAAGTGTCTGTGAAATTTGAAGGAACTTTTTTCTCTTTTTTTTTTGATTTACATGGCAAGCTAAGCATTTATTTTCCCTCAGCCCTTTAAGAAAAGGGGAATCTGAACTCTAGATGGTACAAACCCAAGACTGGCTTGCAGAGGAATGCTCTCTTTAGTTATAGGAATTTAATAATATAATTTAATTATATAATTTAGTTATAGGAATTTAATAAAGCCAGTATTCCTTTACATAGGAATATTTGCTTTATACTATTCTGAATCCCAAATCCGTGTAATAATTGGTGGATTTACGCGCAAGAGCCAAACTATTAAATGATTAAAGGACATTTTTTTCCAGCCAGCATAGGACTGTGTGAGCAAAGGAGAATTAATTCCAGCAATTCTGTGCTGTCAGAGCCCTGTCCATGCTGTACAAATAACAGACCATTAACTCTCCAAAGCAGGAGTTGTAGCAGAGTGCCTGGAAGGTGTGCCACAAACAGGCACACGCATACCATCCACGCAGCTGTGCCCACTGCATACCTGAGCAGATCTCATCTGCCTTTTTATACAGTTAAATTAGTTTTTATCTCTTGTAAAAGTAAGGAGTTCATTTATCTCTTGATTAAAGCCTCTGGTTCTTTTGGCTTATATTTGATCATGTATTTCTTCTTAAGAATCTTTCCAGAAGTCCCTCTCATTCATAGCGCATTCTAAAACATGAATACCCTTCCCAATCAGTCTTTCATGATGCAGTTTTATCATGGGTCAATTCTGTATCCCAAGTTTTTAATTACATAAACATACAAATCAAAGGCTCTTAACAGTCTTTGTGACAATGGAGTTAATATATCACACATGTATCGATCTAAGCTATAAAATAAAATGACCCTTTTGCTCCTTTTGTATTTATCCCATGAGTCTCTACTAACTTCAGAGCAATTATTTAGGATTTCCATTAGTATAAAGGAAAGCAAAATTGAAGCTTATGTGGATTTTAGTGTATTAAGCCACTTAAGTCAATAGAAGTTGGCCTTTGATTTTAATAGGGCTGTTCTTTCTTCCAGAAACACTAAGTGAATAGAGGTAGTTTGTAATGCTTGTTTGGAAGTACCCAAAGTCATTTGAGCTGCACATATTAAAAAAGTCCTAGCAACATCAGCCAAAAGATTTAAAAGTCTCCAAAACATTGATAATTGCTTTTACCATGTATTTATGTGCACACATGTGTTTGTAAACATGCAATATGTGGATGCCCAGTGTAGGAATTTGACATTGTAGCATCTATTAACCACAAGTATACCTGATAGAGCCGTCCCTTACACAGTCCCTATATGGGCTAAAAGTCCCTAAATAAGCAAAAAGACCTATGCTTCTAAAAAATACTTCTTTTTTTCCTTTCACAGTGTTTTTGGGGGGATAGGTAGGTTGGTTGTTTTAACCTGTGACTTTTTGCCTATTTCTGGAGGTTGTTTTAATGAACTATTTCAAGCTATCCATGGAATCACCTGTTTGTTATTTGGAGCTTGCATTTCTTAGGTGATTGGGAGAATAAGCTGACTGGAAAGTAGACAGGCAGAAAGACTCCTTTGTATTATCTACCAAACAGCATCCTGCTTGCTGTCCTTTTGTTGTATTAATAAGTAGTGAATAGTTGATTTTCAAGCTTGAGCTCAGACTACAGTAAATGGATAGTAACATGTAAGATCAAGAGAATTAAGTTTGTAATTGTTTGTCCCAATAACTTCTCTCAGGTACGGCTTCCAAGGAGCTTCTCTTGGCATATAGTGATATCACATACAGCAGGATTTGGTTCTTACACATCACTTACCTATTCTTGTCTTGCTAGTGTAACGCTTGACATAGAGTTTATCCATTCTGCAGCTTTTTGAGGATCTTGTAAGAGATAGGAACCAGTCACATAGTTTTAGGGAATCCTTGATATCTTGCTCTAAAATATTGTGAGTTTAAGAAGTGAGGGAGAGGTCAAGATGCCCCATGCCTGCATTTGTGGTCAAGCTATAAATAGGATGGCATGCAGCCTGACACAATACAATCTTTACCTGTGGTAGGTGTCCCCACCTCACTGCTCCTTTACAACTGAATGGCTTATTTTTGTTACAGTCTTACTGCATTAACTAACATTTGCAGCACAGAAAATTTACCCAGCTATGAAGGAGAGAAGAACTTTCATCAATGAGGCTGCATTTTCTGCAAGGTCGTTTTCTGTGGGATTTAAGATTTGATTGTTTCTTTGTTATTTCTTATCCCTCCAAACGTGCAGACATAATTGTTATCTATGAAAAGTCATCTTTGAGAGGGAGGATATGTATGTTGCCTCTCTTGCTAGATAGTTTCTAAAAGTTTCAGAGAGAGATAAATATGCATGAGCTGATTAAGGTGGTTAACAGCTATCCAGTTGGTTGGATTAAGGTGGTTGCAATTATCCAGTCACGTCCACTGGAAGGCAGCTCAGATATGCAAGTTGCTTCGAAGTGATGAAACCCCTTTTGCAGTAACTGAGAGCTGGAGTAGGAGACACGTAATGTGTTTCTTGGTCAGAACATGTTACTCAAGAGAATGCAACAGCAACCCAGGATAGCATTTTGCCAAAAATATCCGTTCCTTCTGTTGAAGCTTCAGTTGTAAAAAGGTGTTGTTGTTTTTTTTTAACTGGGTTTTCTACTTTTCAATGGGTTTCCATATCACAGCTGCTTTGGTATCCAAATTTGGATAGGAGAAGTAAGTTGGTGAAGGCTTGTTGAAAAAGGGGAGGTGGGACGAAGGGGGTTAAGTGGCCTTTCATGAAGTTACCGTTCTCTTTCTTAAGCTTTGTGTTCACTCACACAAACTGTTCTTGGTTAGGATGATCCATTTCCACTAAAAGCCCTAGTGAGAAGGGTGGATTTTTACACCAGAGAAGGCTGTGTACTGTGCACAATTTATAATCTGCTGAAAGGTTACTTAAAATAACATGCCAAATTCTTTCCATCCAAAGTTCTGTATTTGCTTAGATGAATACTTATACTGTGTTGGATCTGTCTTGTGTTCAGCATAAAGATGAGTCTATTAGCAATGGTAAAACAAGCTGACTTTCCTGAGAAACCTACTACAAGGCAGCCCACCTGTGTGTTAGAAATATGCTGTAGAGCTAAGTTTGAATTAATAAATAAAACCGATCTGAATCCTGTTTACTGTATGATTATAAAAACTGTTTATAAGTTTCCATTTCTTATGGTTTGATTCTAACAAATGTGTCATTATTATTCATATGCAGAGGGTCAGGCATGTTTACAGTCAATGATAATTGTCATTACAAAGGCTGCTTTCAACTAGAGTAGGCTCAAGTCTAAAATGATCTGACATTTTGGCCCTAGTACTTGATGCAAGTGTAAAGCTATGCCCCAGGGAATACATTACCTCATAATGGCTTTAGATTGCTTTAGAAAATGGATACATTCACTATCTTGCTAAGAAGATAGCTATAATATCTTTCCGTATTTGCAAGACTTACTTTTATTAGTGTTTTAGAAATACAGGGCAAATAACTGATACAAGATTACAGTGTTCTGAAGTCAGTGTAGTTATAGGAGATAGATGTACCTGAGAGTCACATGCTTTGGGAGTGTTTATACTATCGTAGGGAATTCCATACTATTACATTGTCTTAGTTTAACTACAGGGTACTTGGTGCTTATCTAAATGAACATCCTCAAAAAATGGATCACATACCAAAATGGTTCACACAATATCATCCTCTTCAGGCTTTGGAAGGAAAGTGCATACAGTTTGTACTGGTCATGCTTACTTCTGTCAAGTCAAGTTTGGTTTTGCTTTTAACGTCTAGGGAGTAAAAGTGCTCTAAAGCATTTGAACAAGGGCTTTTCTTCCTGTAACTGAAATAATAGTATGCTTTTTCAAGTTTATCTGCTGAATGGTTGAATTCAGCATGGCAACACCCTGTGATATGAAGGAATCTTGATAAAATCTCTTGGTAGTAAAAACTATTTGACTTGTTCATGAATGTTATCAACACACTTCTCTGAATGCTTGTTTCCATTGGATAAAAATTTGCAGTATTACAAAAGGTCTCCAAAACATCAGTCATGGACATCTCTTAAGGCTTGTTCTGGCTCTCTCTTGTGAAGCTATCTTCATCCTCTTGATAGGTAGTTACATTCCAGTTAGAAGAGGGTTTTTTTGTAGTTTGGGGGTGTTTTTTTGTTGGGTTTTGGTTGTGAGATTTGGGTTGGTTTTTTGTTTTTTTTTTGGGGAGGGGGGATGTGTGGTGATTTGTTGGTTTTTTTTTAGGGACAGTAATAATGAAATTCCAGGGGGCTGGTCAAATAGCATGTGATTTCCTGACAGGATGATACCCAAAATTCATACAATGTTTTTGTGTGAAGTTGCTTTCTCTGTAATCCTTGGGGTAGCTAGAATTAGTAGCAGCTTGATGAGAGAAAAAGTTCTTTAAGGATCCACTGCTGTTAAAGTATAAAATTAATTGCATTCCTGTTTGGGAAGGGGTTTCAGGACAGGTAATTACTAAACAAAACAAGTCTTTGTGCTCATTGTGTCTTACTCATGTCACACACAGTGAGTATTTTATTAATGGTAATGATGTTCCTTACAGAGGATCATCTGAGAATGGACAGTGCCACTACGCTAGACACTGTAACTGGGAGATCAGACAGGTGCTGCTCTGAGCAGCTTCTTGTCAAATAGCCAAAGACTGGGAGGAATAAAAATCAATTCCAGTAAATAATATGATGTTGGTTAATTTATAGCACTACTATCTTACTTAAATTGCATTTTTACTGCATTTGTCAGTATGTTGCACTACTAACAGGATAAAATAATACACATGCACATATAGAATCCTTCAGTACTCATTGGAGACGCTTATAATCTCTGTCCTCGTTTCAGGGAATTCCATAGATAAGATTCCTGATATCCATCTGTAGCTTTATCTAAGCAAATAAATTGTTAAAGTAGGTTTTTAAACTGACTTGATTGCATTAAGATATTGCATCATTTGCATTGCAGCCATACAAGACTTCTTGTATTGTTCCCAGTTCTTTTCACAAGTGAGACTACATAGAAGCATATTTCTCCACTTTCATTACTCGAGGGTGTATTGTGGTTTTTGGTTGGTTGTGGGGGTTTTGAATCAAAATGCTACATTTTACCTGAACTTTAATGCTGCATGGAAGTATTTTAACACTGCCTTCCATTATGTATTACTAATCCAGTTACCTGCTTCTTAATTACAAAATCTAGAGTTGCTCATATTCATTCTGAAACTTAGCTGTGGTTAGAAAAAAAACAATCCTGTTGGGATTGGAATGAATTGAGAGTTTGCTTTTCAGTTTAGTGGCAGCAGAATCAAGCCTTCACTTGTCATTCTACACTGTTCCTGCCTTTCATTTCTTAATTCCTGCCTCTTGTTTCTTCATGGCTTCAGTTCTTAAGGAAATTTATGGAACAGTGGTCCTGCTACCAAGACCTATGGCACTCCCCCTATTAATCTTATCCTGTAATAAGAATCAGCTGTTTAATTCTTCCCTTTGTTTTATGTCTCAACCATTTTTTGTATTCTGTCAGGACTTTGCTTCTCACCCCTGGTTACCAAGTGGCTTTAATAGCCTCTTGTGATGAACAAAATGCCACATCTATAAATCTTTCTGTCTCAATTCATCCACCAATTCAGTGGATCTGACCTTGAGAAGTTGTACTTGAGCTTTGAGGGCCTCCAGATCTTTAATTTCTCTCCTGTAGAAAACATGGCTGTATCTCAGGCACTGTGTATTTGTAGACAGTGGAACAAAGCAGTATCCTCTCCTAACCTGACTGAACCTGCTGAGCTCCGAATTATTTGCTTGCTTCTAACTTTACCTACTTTCAGTCTGGTGGTGGCTTACTCCTTAGAAAAGGACTGAATTTTAAATGTTCATCACTGAGTCTAAGTAATAAAAAGCTAATATAGGTTTCTATCATTGTTTAATAATTAAAACCTTTATCAGCATAAGCAGAGGCACTTTATGCATCTGCTTTTGAATTTCCTGTTGCCATTAATGCTTTTAGATGTTCCAAGCTTCACTGCCCAGTAGTTTTTTGTAACCACTTTGAACTGAACAGAGAAGCAAGCTCCAGTGTATTTAGCTTTTGTCTTTCACCATGTTTCTGTAATGTAGAAAACTGATACCAAGCTTGGGGGGGGGATAAGAAAGCTGACTTTTATCTTTTGACCTTCATGCAGCAGATGTTAGTCATCGTACCTTTTTTCTTTGCCAGAACTCCCTAGCAGAGATTTGGCAGCATTGAATGGTGATGTCACATGCTGCTGTATTTCAAGTTGCAGGAGCTCCTCATCCCTCCGGAGCGGGAGGAGGGAGATACTACGTTCTTCAGCTCTTCTTATGTTTATGCCAAGTACCTCCAGCAGAGTGATGCATAATCCTTGTTACAGGGATTCATAACTGCAAGGTCTGTTCCCCAGGCTTAATGCCTGAATGGAAGTGCTTTGCATTGTAATACATGCTGTTCTAAGGTTGGACGTGCAATGTGAGAGGAGGGGCTAAAAGAAATGTTTCGTGTCTTGGAAACCTTGAGACAATACATTTTAAATTCTTGTGTGATGTGGAAAAAAGAAAGGCATTTGATCAGAAATATTCTTCATTGTTCAGTTTTAGTTTGCACTGTGGATAGGGGGTTGCTGCTGGCCTTTGAACTCATGAATAGTTAGTGGTGGAGCACTGCAAGACTTGGACTTGCAGTATCATGTGGCATTGCAGGAGTAGGATCTTGTCATGATTAACAATTGCACTTACCGTGTGAGTAGTCTGGTAGGTATAAAGGCTATGATGATGTCAAAAAGTAGTTTGAATGATGTCTTGAATTAGGATCTTACAGTGATGAATTATTACACATACATTTTCATCTTGCAAGCTACAAGGCTCTATAAATTGCAGTTCTCTATTATTTTTTCTATAATATCATAGAATCACAGACTGGTTTGGGTTGGAAAAGACCTTAAGATCATGCAGTTCCAACTCCATTATTCTAAATATATTTGAATTATTGGTCTCATGGTCAACTACACCTTTTAAAATTGCTGTCCCTCTACTTAATTGTATGTTGTTTATGCTTAGTTGTAAATTATATATATAACTTACCAAACTTTCAGAGCAGGAATCATTATGATAATGTCCTACTAAGTACAGAGTATGGGCTTAATATTTCTGTTTCTTTTGATCATTTCTTTTTTGTGGAAGTTGTTTAGAGGTGGAAAAAATTGTCAGAGGTTTGTCTCGCTTATTGTGAAGTATTTCCAAATGTCTAATAAATGAATGTAATCTTTATCAGAGTGGTGTAAGGAGATATATGAGAGGGGAGGGAAAGGAAATGAATGTTTTATTCAATCTATTTATTGTCATGTTTATAGTATAAGGATAGCATATATCGTTCTTAGTTAAAAGTTCTGTCGAGGTATTATAAGCACTGGAAGTAATTTGAATTGAGTTAACAAAGGGAATAGAATGAAAATCATTTAAAACTGGTTCACACCAGCAATTCTTCGTGCACTATTAACTGCTAAGATCTAGTCACAAAACATTATTCTGAGGAGAAAAGGTTTAGTGAACCCTAGAAATTGGATTTGATTTATGCCAGAAAATCTGCCTTTTCACTGCTTGAGATTTCTATGGAAGGAAGCCACAGTCTTTCAGCCAATGGTTTCTAAGGTAACATCTTATAACAGAGCATCTGAAACCAATTTGGTTGTTAATGAGAAATAGTTCTCACGGTGGTGGGAAAGTGTGGAATGAAAGAAAAGGCTTCAGGATTTGGCAGTCTGTCTGTAAAGGCATTTAAATAAATGTGTGCTGCTGCTCTGCTTATGACGTTTCTACATGGATTACACATTCATAACTGCCTTCCAAATGAACAGGTCACTTTCCAGACTTGGCCTTTCCTATACATTTTGTTGGGAAGTTCTGCATGCTAACGATATTTCTATACAACAGCTGAATAATTGAAATAGCGGCACTTTCCAGTAGAAACTTCTTTATTCTTACAGAAAAAAAACTTTTTGCATTTCTTGTGTTATAGTGTATTTGTGCTGCCATAAACCACATTAAGGAATTGATGCCATATCAGAGCCATAGCATCCCACTGATGATAGGTGCTACTTTGTGGGCTTGTTGTGAGAGCAACTGAGAAGCTGCTTTCAGAGCTCCTTTTCTCATGTTCTGATTAGATAAATGGTGGGTCAGTGATCAGAGATGTCCGGTCATTTTACAGTAGATGATCTGAATATCCTTTACAGTCAAAGCCTCTTTGGGATGGAGGGAATAGAGTGCTTCTGTCAACAGTGGCTCATTGCCATTTCTTCCTTCCTCTCAGGAAGAGAGAAAACTAGCAATTCTGGCTTCCCTTTCCCTGGATACATAATAAACATGTCATGGCTCTCTCCTACCCTTTGGTGCCTGTGTTGAGTTGTCTGAGTAGAATTGCTTAAAATCATTCCTGCCTACTTTTCTTCCTCACCTTACTGAATTCTGTGAGCTTATTCTGACTGAGTTGCACAGGAGGAAAACAGTCCCAGAGAGACCTCTTTTCACTAAGCAATGGGTCATACTTAGCAAAAAAGAGAAACATTACCAAAGTATATCTTTTATATATATATATATAATATTCATAATCCAGATGGCTTTTACAGAGGCAAGAGAAACTTCATGGTATACTCTCTAGACTCACTTAAGCAGCGAACCTTTGAATATGTTATATGTTCATTTGCTCTATGTATAGGCATAATTTTATGTTTTATCATCAAATTTGCTCATAAAGTTACAGTGAAATCAAACTGTATTGACACCAAATACTGTAATATATTTATAAGATGCATTCTGCAGTCATGCATTATATGATGCATGTTATATGATGCATTATATGATGCATATTATATGAAGCATTATGTTGAAATAATGGAAATCAAACCAATAGGACAAGGTATTTCAAGGTATTAAATGCCACATATACTCAATGAGTGTGTAAACATTGATAAAAGGATGTTTGAGCTTTTGCGAGTTCTTTTCTCAAGTGGTTACTTGTAGAAAAGCCTGCAAAGGAATGGGCATTTTTGTAGGTGTTTTGTTTGTCAACTGTTGTAATTTAGTACTGATGTCAGAAAATCTTCATCTCTGACACGGTCACTAACAGGAACTCTTCTCATGTAAGTGATTCCATTGATTTCCAGTAGCCAAAGTTGTTAATGAATTTCATGATGAAGTTATTCATCAACTTTTTCATATATTCAGATAAATAATCCTTTCACATTTCACAAAGAACATGAAGGCATGCTCCTCCACAAAGGCAGGGAGAAGATAGGCCCTGATTCTCTTTGGAAAATGCAGATGCTTTGGATCTGGCTCTGTAGTTCTACAGCTTCTGTGAAGGAGGACAAAATGTTTAATGAGGCTGAGAGTCAGCTGAGATGATGCCTAAAACTGGGAAGTGAGGTGGGGAGGAGATATGTTGTTGATTTTGTCTTGGGAAAGGGTGCTGAGTGGTTGGTTGTATCTTTCTGTGTAGTAACTGCGTTATGAACAGGATTCTGCCTTCCTAATAATATTTGGAGGTTTGTAAGGGTTGCCAGAGCACGTTTCTCATCCCAGTTCTGGTGGCAGTCTTTTTCAGGGTGTATGAGTAATCATGACAAAATAACCATGTAAGTAACTAAGCCTAGTTTTAAGTGGATTTGTGTCCCTTTGACCTACCACTGAAAATCCACTTGCTTGAGCATGTTTCTGAATAATGTTTCCTAGTTCTCTGTACCAAACACCAGGTTTTACTGCAAAATTAAACAGAAATGGAAATTTATAGAGCTTTCTTTCAACATAACTAACTGTCAAACACCATTCAGGCTAATATCTCTGTAGCAGTCACGGCTCGTGTGGCCATCTGGCCTAGTATGTAACTTCCTATTGTCACTTAATCCACCAAGTATATAAGTGAGTGCAGTAACATGGGAGGGAGGAAGGTGTCTCATGTAAAAGAGAAAATGAGAAAATAAGAAAACTTCTTCTTCACAAGAACATTACTTTCTTCTTTGTGTGGGTGTAAGTGCTCATATATTAAAAGGACATTGAAGTTTGAAATTAAAGACAACAAAAGGCTTTCGAAGTCCCTGCGCATTGCAGGGTGTTGGTCTAGATGACCTTTGAAGGTCCTTTCCGACCCAAACTGTGCTATGATTCTCTGATCTATCTTTCCATTGCAGTATCCTTGTATCTCCCAGCCACCAATTTTCACAAAGTCCAGAGGATTTTAATCGTCTCAGAAACGTTCAGATCGAGATAGTTCAGTCATTGAGAGACTAGTGCTGTTCCCCTAGGAAAACAAGTTAAATGCTAGCTAGAAAATAGGCAACTTTTGCAGACTTACTTGTATTTGACTTCCTTTATTAAAAGCTGCTACTATTTTTATTTAGAAACAGTAATGGGATACAATGGTTGCTAGTTCATTAATTTCAAATAAAAGATTGGATTTTGTCTTTAAATATCCATGTACAGTGTGAATGACATCTCTGAAAAAAGGGGAGTCCCAAACATGTAAGAATGTTAATGTATTCACACAGTGCATTTAAGATATAAAAAAAATACCAATTTAAGTCACTCCACTTTCTTTTGTCACCCTTCTGCAGCTGTGAATTGTAGCATATTTAATCACATGAGTAAACCCAAGAAAACTCTCATTTCTAAAGTGCAGAAGCTGTTATGTCAGTGGCATAATTAACTTAGAAACCTGTTGTTCATGAGTAAGTTAAGGCTTGCAAAGTGGTAATATTAAATAAGTGTTAAGCTCTCTTTTTAATTACTATGTAGTGCATCAGGACTGTTGTGGTTCATTTTTAGGCATAGAAACTGAGATAATTCCCTCCAGGCTGATCTTGATTTCTTTATTTCCTTGTGAAACAAGTGTGCATGCCGTCGAGGAAGGGAGTGCAGGAAGAAAATGGTTCTGAATTTTCCTTCTTTCTCACTCTCTCCCTTGAACTCAAAGGGTTAAATTTAAAAGGAAAAGGAAAAAAAAAAGTCGTTTGTCCTAAATGTTCTTGCTGAAATCCATTATGCATGAAAAGAGTCTGAGTCCATTTGCGAGACCTCTAAATGAACTCCATTCATTCTGTGCCTAGAAATGTCCATTCAGCCAGAAACAGACACAATAGTTACAACCTTATTTCTTTGGCACCAGTACCAGCTTATGAAAAGTGAAGGGCCTGTTATGAAAAAGTATAGTAATTTTTCTGTGCTAGTTACATAATGCTTAAATAAAATCTCTTTAGGATCTGAATAATGTAATACTTGCATATATATTCTTTGCCCAGAGTTGCAATGTAGTAGCATTGCTTTCATCTAAAATTTGTCAACATTGATACTGTGAGAATGTAAGTTAACCCAGCTTGACTTATCTTGATGTAAAACAAGGTTACAGGGACATCTGTTTCTAGATGAATCCTAAATTAAGCCAGTTATTAATTATAAATAGTGGCTATAAAGAAAAGTGGAATTTTGAATTTTTGACTTTTAAAACATTAAAACTTTGTTTACATGTGGAAGGTAAAACACATCTGATACACATGTCAACATTGTAGGAATATAGTAGTATAATTTCATCACTTTCAAATCCATGAAGATAAATGAAGAATTCCATACTCCACATTTTGTAGGACATAAACACAAAGTGGGGATTGACCCATTGTGATCAGAGCAGAGTGTCATGATCTTTGGGTCATGATCTTTATGTCGGACCTATTACATCTTATTTTAAATGACTTGGAGTGTTGAGCAAGGTTACAGAGGTATCATTTGCTTTCCTTCTAAGCTTAGGAATGAACAAAAATCGTGAGCATGTAGGAGAACCTGGCTTGCCTTCATGTAAGTAGGGCTTTTGGAAGCCCTTCTCATTCTTGCTGGCATTGTTAAGATGTGTATGAGAAAGTGCTGCAGATTCCCATGGGCGTTCCCTCTCCAGTTCAGGTGTGGGAGTTTTAAGGATGAGTCATAAGTAACTGTGTATGTGTTTTCATTTGTTCCCCTTTGCTGACAGTCTGTGGGGGGCATATACATTTGTTAATGTATAACATGCAGATAGTGTTTGATGTAGGCATAAACATTCTTTCTGGAGGGAAAGAGAAAGTTGACAGCAGATAGAAAATTCAGTTCTTCTTCTTTGACCTAGAGTCCTTAATTTAGATTCATCAGAGGCTGAACACCCTGTTGCTGTTGACTGTCATGACTGCTCTGGGCCTTTAACTGGGAAGTTAGTGACGTGGCTGTTTTCATGCCAACTCTTGCTGGTAGCACCAGGGCCTTTAAGTACTAACCATCATCTCAGAAGGTGGCTTTGGTAGCTGACTGGAGCTGACTGAGCATTTCCTCCAACAAACTGTAGAAAATACTGTTTATGGGAAGTGTGTGAGTGATGAGGAATGGGTGAGGGGCTCATTGCAGGAAAAACAACTAACAGGAAAGGGTAAGTAGAAACATCATCCTTGCTCTCAACCAGTTCTTTATCTGACAGTCCTCCTGCTGGTTGCTTTTCCTGCTGAGTCCCCTCCTCCTTCCGTCCCCTTGACATGCAAAATACACATCCAGTGAATACCTACACAATGAGAGTTACAGTACTTTGTTACTGAAATCCCCTGTATGCCCATTCTGGAATTCTTGGGTAGGATTCCATTGTTTTGGTTGCTGCTGAACTTGATGTGATGTGAATTGCACCTGTGATATGGCCTGGTCTAGGGTTGTACAATGCAATAATAACTTGAAGCTAACAGGAGTTCAACAGAGTGAAGGTTTCAGGATATGCTTTCTGCAAAGTAAATTGCTTTTCGGGTTACATTTTATTTCTTATTGTTAATATTTTCATCTGTAAATGTTGTGCTTCTATATGAAAATTAAGGGCCATATACTTATTTTCCATAAAGTATGTGTTTTCTCTTCTATGATCTTCAGCCTGACTTCTGAAATCAGTTCTTTACACTTAAATGTTGTTGATATTTGATTTTGGTGGAGTCATTTCTGATCCAGCATCAGCATTCCAGCGCTTGAAGTATTTTCCCAGCCTAGAGATCTGTCAGTCCCCATTTCCTTATTATTAGGAAATGAAAATTGAATAAGGTGATTCTGTGACAATAGACAAAAAAGGAAAACAACAATTAAAAAGAATGATAAAATATGTCCCTCATAACTTATTGCTGACAATTCACTTCTGCTTTTGTTCGTTTAGGTACTTCCCATCAAGGTGGCTATTCCCATGATGCTGTGGTCCATGCAATACAAAGCTGTGGCATTCGTCATATTGACACAGCAAGACGATACGGCTGTGAATCTCTGCTCCAAAAGGCCATCAAAGAGAGTGGTGTGAAACGAGAGGACATCTGGCTAACTACCAAACTGTGGCCTAGTGATTATGGCTATGAAAACACAAAAAAAGCATGCTTGGAGTCATGTGAAAGGCTTGGTGTCGAATACCTTGGTATGAATCTTTGCATATGCTCATTTATTGCACCTTCTATGTGAATATTTGCAAAGATGAATGAATTCCTGAAAAACAGTGTAGAACAGATAGATCACAAAAACCAAACCCTGCCTTTATTTACACATTCGCAGATACCTTGTTCTGTTTGTTCTCTAGGAAGTTCACATGCATACAGTAGAAGGCACAGAATTTTTCCTTACTGCAAATATTTTACAACAGATCAAGGTATTTTTGTAAAGCCAGGTTGAACAGGGCTTGGAGCAAGCTGCTCTAGTGGAAGGCGTCCCTGCCTGGGGCAGGGGTTGGAGCTGGATAAGCTTTAAGGTCCCTTGTAACACAAACCACTCTGGGATTGTGTGAGGAACCACTACATGACTTTTATCTATTTTGCTAAAAACGCCTGAAAGGATTCATAAACTTTCTGATAATTTATTAGTAACAGAGAGACAAAAATACCTAAATTCTTCTGTGGTCTGTTAGATCTCAAGGAATGGGATTCCTTTCTAAAACTTGTTTTGTAGGTTTCTTAACTTTTAAAAAGTCTCAGTAACTGCCTTTGTCTTGGTTTGCTGCAATATACTGCAGGGAAAATGTTAGCAGTATCTACAAGCCTTTAGAAGACTAAATCTAAGTAGCACTGGATTAGACTTACACACTTTGAAACTTACGCTGATTATAAACTTCTCATAGTCCAAGATGTGATGTTGGAACTCCCTTATTAGACAGGCAAAGAGTTGCAATAATGACACTGATTAATTCTTTGCAGTAGCTCATGGGAGAGGAGGTACCTGATCAAAATAAACATGGTGTTTCTTAAAAGCTTTTGCTGCTTCTTCCCCAGCTGGAGCAATAAAAAGAAAGTTGAGGGAGAAGAATATAAACTTAAAGTAATAATCTAAAACAGTGATGTTGGTGAAGATAGTGTTTATGCTGATAATTCAGAAATAATTGACCTAACAGCCAGACATTATCTGTCAGTGTCCTGAAAACCCTCATTTTGCTTCTTTCTTCACCCTGTCCCCCTGTTACCATACACAAATACACTTTAAAGAAGAAGTGAACAGCTTTTGTGACATACGTATCTTGCAGGATTAATGGTATGTAATATTAATGGCAGTCATATGCTGTATTCACTGGCTTTTTTGCTTGGGTGCTTTGTAAGATGAAGGGGAAAACAACCCTGTATCTGTTAGACTGAGACATTTATATGCACATTTTTGGTTTAATTCTTTCTGGAATTGTATCCTTTAACTTCCTGCCCAGGTTCAGAATAATGCAAAATGAAATGAAATCTCTTTTTGTCTGTCTTGAGCAAATACAGATCACTACAAGGAGAAGTTCATAGGCAAAGTTTCAAGTGCTGACTTTCTCCTCTAATTTAAGAAATAACATGTTTCCTCCTCCCTGCTTTCTGCTGCTTATGTTTTGTGTTTGCTTGCTTTTTTCTGCTTGCTATGGCACTGGTGCTGAATGTTGATGAGAGGAAAGCTTGACTCCCTTCCAGGAATTAATTTTCAGTGATTTCCTTTTATTTTCTCAGGTAGTAGGCTGATTAAAGTAGGTGCTCACACAAATACTCAGTTTACATATTGCTGTTCAGCAGAAATATGTGAAACACAGAAAAAATACCTGAGAGCAAGAAATGCGGAAATACTGTCACCATTTGAATGGATCCTGGGACTGACATAAACAGAACTTCAGTTTGTCATATATGTTCAGCTATGAGACTTTTTTTCCTCACACTACTAAGACAAATTAAGTATTACAACTGCCCATGCAATTTGCAACATACATAGTTTTTTTTCCTTTCCTTCTTTATAGCCTCACCTGTCTTCCCTTCTTCCTTACCTTCCTCCCACTGATGTGGAGATGTCTGAAAAATTTATAAAGCTCTTCCTGAGCCACCACCTAGTCTGACATGGAGACCTAAATCAATGGTGGCTTCAGCTTTAACTTGTCAAGTCCTTTAACTTGACGATTTGTGATCTGTGATGGCTTAGGAAGTACTTCATGTGCATTTCACTGCTCTGTCAATGAGGATGGTGACCTCCACAAGAAGGATGAGATGGCAAGTGGAGTAACGGTTTTGTCTGCTTGAGTTTAATCTCTGTTGGATCAATTCCACTGACTGTTTTTGTTAAACATAGTATGATAGCACTTGTGTGAAAGAGTTCTCTGTTTATATATGCTGGTGGAAAAGACCTTCACAGGAGGTGCAATACGTGGTGTGTTTCGTGGGGGTGGGGTTCACAGAAACCCCAGAGTCACAGAATCAAAGGATCCACTAGGTTGGAAAAGCCCTTTAAGCTCACCCAGTCCAACTGCTCCCCAGCACTGCCAAGGCCACCACTAACCCATGGCACTGAGGCCTCGTCTCCACGGTGTGTGAACACTTGCAGGGACGGTGACTCCAGCCCTGCCCTGGGCAGCCTGTTCCAATGCCTGAGCACCCTCTGGGGAAGGAATTGTTCCTCAGCTCCATCTAAACCTGCCCTGGTGCAGCTTGAGGCCATTCCCTTTTGTTCCATCCCTTGTTCCTTGGGAGCAGAGCCCAGCCCCTCCTGGCTCCATCCTCCTGTCAGGCAGTTGTAGGGAGCGATAAGGTCCCCCCTGAGCCTTCTCTTCTCCAGAGTGACCCCCCCAGGTCCCTCAGCCGTTCCCCATCACACTTGTGCTCCAGGCCCTGCACCAGCTCCACCGCCCTTCTCTGGCCCTGCTCCAGCACCTCAATGTCTCTCTTGTAGTGAGGGCCCAGAGCTGAGCACAGGATTTGAGGTGCGGCCTCACCAGTGCCCAGTGCAGGGGCACAGTCCCTGCCCTGGCCCTGCTGCCACACTGGTGCTGGTACAGGCCAGCATGCTGGTGGCTTCCTGGCTGCCTGGGCACAAGCTGCTCATGTTCAGCTCCGTCAGTCAGCACCCCCACGTTCTTCTCCATGAGCCCCACTCTTCCCATCATGCTATAGGGAGTCCTGAACGTCTGTCTGAAAGCACTCAGCTGGAAGCTGCTGTTTGAAGGATTTTCAAGCAAAAAGTGGCAGTATCTTGAAATATGAAGTGTTTAAAGAATGCTTAGCATAAGAGCTTTTTGTGGGAAATTGAGCCTTATCACAGGTATAATAAAAGTTAACAGTAATGCAGAAGATTGGTTTGAAGATGTTACAAGGTTGTAAAATTAAGCTTAGGTATCCTAGCTCTGTTCTCATTTGCTCCTGCACTTTGTGTCCCTCTTCTGCTGTGTAGTCTATACCATAGAGTGGACATGAAATCCATGATAAGAAAAGATCTGGTAATAGCAGGGCAATTTGTGCCCAAGCTCATTTAGGAAAGTGAATTCCTTAGTTATAAGTATGTGTTAAAGGTGGCAGTTTTTCTGTGAAATAGGAATGTGAAATAGGTAGGTGAAATGTACCTAAATCAGAATTTCTTGATTTCATTCTATGATACTAACCAAATATGTGCAAGTTTACAGCATTTCCCTAAAGATACATGGTTCATATAGAAAATGGAAAGATCCTAAATAATAGATGTAGGATGCTGGACCTTTATGTTGGAGGGAAAGTTTGTCATTCAGAAGACTGCAAAAAGAAAAAGCTGTAGGAGGCCTGGCAGCTAAATGTGCAGCTAAGCAATTTGTTCCAGGAAAGGTCCTGTTAATTTTCTTGAGGAGTGTTATGGGCTACCCAGTCCATCCATGCAAACTGAGTTAAGAGACTTAGGAAATAATCATAGGAATTGATAAATCTGAACATTAGCAGTATATGGAATGACACTTGTTGAGACAGATGAACTGTTGGAAGCAGCCACAGCCTTTTAAGAGAAGTGTTCCATGTAAAAGACTGTTATGAAACCTTTTCATAAACAGTTTTTGAGCAAATGGTATTAGGAGAGCACTGTTCTGGGATTTTTATTGGAGTTAGTAGATGTTATATCCATGAGGAGCTGGAAATTTATATTAGCTGTGGGCAGTGGTTGTAACAGATATTCTGCTCCTTGCAATTTCTAAATGTGGTCCTCAAGCAGCAGTCACTGTAAACCAATATGAAATGGCAGCAAATCTTCAAGGTTTGGCACTAGCGGAACACATTCCTTGGGGTTTGGATCAATCCTCCAAAGTAATTTCTTCTTGAATGTGATTTGTGGGTTACTGAATTCATAAACAATTTGATTTTCCTTTTGACTCTTCAGAGCCTGTCACATCCAGGCAGATGTGACCTATCACAAATCCTCAACTGGAGTTGGACAAATGCTCTATCAGCATATTCAGTGTACTAGATAAATCACATGAATGATGTTAATACAGCCAGTTCAGATTGCGTATAATTCGGAACACACTGGAGGTTGCTTCACGTTGATCCTTGTTCCAGTGGAATTTAAAAGAGGTGGGGCAGGTGAGAAAAATCATCATGTACATGCTAAATGCAGTGACAGTTGAGAAAAGCAGGGAAAACACAAGCACCGCATTGAGATAACTGTGCAAAACATTGAAAAATAGACTTTTGCTTGTAGGTTTGATATGAGTCAGGGCTTGTTCTTCAAAACTAGGCTTGTTCTAGGGAATTTTAGCTCTATTTTTAATACTGTATTAGGAATTGTATTAGGACTAGAATTGCACACTTTTATTTCCGTGACAACATGCTGTTGGCTTTTAAATGTGTAAAATGTCCCTGTCCATTCAAGTTAAGAACTGTATTGATTGTAGGTGCTGCAGCTGAGAAGCAATAAGCCGCACTGTTTTAAATGTGTGTGAGCAGTTCACATGTTAATTTTAGTTTTCCTGCAGCAGTGTTTTGACATTTGAATGAACTTCAGGCCCTCACTAACCACTGCACCGCTACAGCCTGATGATAAAGGGTGATTTAAAAAGCTGGTAAATATAGAATTTGATTGTGAATATTTGGAGATTTTTTTTCT
Source organism: Pezoporus occidentalis (assembly GCF_034315485.1). Lineage (NCBI taxonomy): Eukaryota > Metazoa > Chordata > Aves > Psittaciformes > Psittacidae > Pezoporus > Pezoporus occidentalis. The sequence goes on from NW_026916304.1 coordinate 1,970,274, forward strand.
TCTTTCTCAAGCACATCCTGATACTGTGAGTCACTGCGGGGTTTTGGGGTTGAGATTGTTTTACAAAATGGTTGGAAGACGTCTCAAAGTATTGGTTACTCTATCCAACCTACAAGGCACAACCCCATCGTTCCCAACACATAGAAATGTAACCCGTTCTTAAACACCTCCAGTGATCAAGTTCCACATTTCTTGATTACTAGCACCTGAAGCTATTTTGATAAACAGTTTAAAACTAATTTCTTGCCTCCAAAATCCAAATAAGAGTGTTTCTTTTCTTGTCATCCCTCAGGAGGGGAAATATTTTAAGCAAGAGTGTGGGTGTAGGTGTGAATATGAAAATGAAATTGTAGCCCTGGGTTTATGAGGTGCTCACTGCTTTTCTTGGCCTACAGGTATTATGAAAAGGTTTGTACCAGATTCAATAGAAGTAAGCAAATCCCAGTTTAAAATTAGCACTGCTTAGTTGATTTCCATTGCTTGTTGCAAGGTACACTGTATTCCTTCCACTTGTAGCTGGGCTGGGGTGGTTTGTGTGTGACTGGTGGACTACTACTCATTTATCTCTGAGATAAGGTACCTTTGCCTCACATCTTTCATGAACGCTTCTTGCGGTCAGGAGGACTGGACTTTTAAGATGCTATTCTAGCCCTAAATATGTAGATTTCTAATGGGGAAGTAATTTTTATTTCATAGAATCATAGGATAGTTAGGGTTGGAAAGGACCTTAAGATCATCTAGTTCCAACCCCCCTGCCGTGGGAAGGGACACCTCCCACTAAACCATGCCACCCAAGGCTCTGTCCAGCCTGGCCTTGAGCACCGCTTCAACAAAAAGCATAAATTAAAATAAACATCATAGTATGATATGGACGTCACAACCTGATAACGTTGCCTTCCTAAAATAAAGGGCCAGCAACTCATTGTATTCACGCTGAGGAGGTCTCAGGCATTAACACAGGGAAGGCTGATGTACTGCATGTTTTTAAATACCCAAGGCCAGAGATCTTTCCGTTATCAAATCTTTTAAAAGTCATTCTTCTGAGAGTGCTCCTGTTTCTTGGGCTGAGTACAAAGCATCTTTTTAGAAATCCAGGATGTAGCTATTTCTGTGAACATTTGCATGCTGTGATGTCTAACTGAATACTTTTCTTTTGGAAAAGTAGCTTTTGGTGAAATTCCACTGAAGTTAATGATTATTTTTTGTTAGTGTTATACGATGTGTTTTTGCATAGTTAAAGCAGTTGTTATTAGTCTGATTTGGAGAACATAAACAGCAATTAAAGATATGTAATTCTCCCATTTTTATGTGAGGAATCATATACTAATAACTTACATATGACATTTGCTTTATCCAAGCAAAAAAGTTTAAATTAAGTCCTGGCACTCTCTGGCAGTAAGTACTGTCAATGGCACATACATAACTGTGGATCAAATTGAACACTTGGTATTAGCAATTCCTAATGCTAATTCTTGGGGTTGCGCCTAATGTAAGTCAGTGGAAATTTTGGAAGAGACTTTCTTGGCAACAGAATTAGACTGGTCCTGAGATTTTTAACATAACCTTCCCAAGTGCTTCAATCAAGATCCCAATATTAGGTTTTGCTGAATGACACAGAACTTGGTATTTATTCCGATGCCATATATTATTTATTCTTAATAAATACCATTTTTTTTTCAGAGCAATTAAAGAAGAAGCAATTATTCACAGCTCAGTGATGAACAAGTCTGCTCGTTTTCTAAATTAGGAGAGGATTTTATGTATATAAGGGCAACCAATGAGCAACTTTCTCTATTAATGGGACATAAATCCAGATGCTGCAGATCATTACAGATCAGTGATATATTCTTGTGTGAGCAGTTGTGTTTAAAAGTTGAATGGTTTATTGATGTCAGAAAGTGCAAAGCTCATGATTTTGGTGACCATCCAAAATGATTCTTTTTTATACATCCTATAATGTATGTTACTGTACAAAACTCTGTACTGTTCTAATTAAATTCTTAGTCTGAGCAAAATACTCTCTTTAACAGTATGACAGTGAGGGATCCAAATAGGAGCTGGTGTATTATAGTGAATTTCACGTTCCCTTTTCCTCCTAAACCAGGGGTGAATTTTTATTTAGAGGGGTGGAAAGCTACAATAGCAGCCCAATGGTATTGTTAGCTTTAGTGCAGTCCTTAAATGTGAATAAAAGAAAAATAGGGCAGAGGATCTGTGTTTTCTCAAAGAGGGGCTGTGAATGAATAGTGTGATGCATTTGGAGAACAAAAAACTCTGCGTAGCTTTTAGTTCTTAACTCTGTGTCTGAAATGCCAAAAAAGGAATACTGTAGAGCACAAAGACAGACAACGGTGTACATCTCAGTCATGCGTTTATTTCCTTTTCCTGTTTTCTGTCAGACTAAGCTATGCAGCAAAGAGCAGCACTTTTTGACTGGGATGCCTCCAGTTACCTATTACATCTGCAGTTACAATTTGGAAAGTAATGTAATTGTGTTCAAAGTAGCTCCAAAGTTTCTCATTAAAGTTGTCTGCAGATTTATAAAGGAGTTACAGATCCTGTCAGTTTTGGAACTCTGACTCCAATAGATGTAAATGTCTCTGTTTTAATTTATGTTGAAAATGCTTGGATGATCTTTTCTTGCATGGAGACAGTGAGTTTCTATAGCTGCTTGGATAAGTTCATCAGCAGGAAATATTGCTTCTGTTTGAAACTGTGCTAATATTTCATAAAATGCAGTAAAGCACAAGCTTTTTCCCTTAATATCTGCTGGCAAAAAATTTTAGCAAAAAAACGGTGCATGAAAAAATGTGCTGTGATTTCCAACAGAAATTTTGTAACAGAAGTATTCTTTAGAAAGTAAATCCAGAACCCACTGCTGAATTTGTATGAAATACTTACAGAACTGCCAAACAGATTTATCTTCATAGAATCATAGGGTCCCAGACTGGTCCCAGTTATATGACCTTAAGATCATCCAGTTCCAACCCCCGCCATGGGCAGGGACACCTCACACTAGACCATGTCGCCCAAGGCTCTGTCTGACCTGGCCTTGAACACTGCCAGGATAGGAGCATTCACAACTTCTGTGGGCACTCTGTGCCAGCACCCTCAAAGGGAAGAGCTTCAGCCTTAGATCTAACCTGAACTTCCCCTGTTTCAGTTTGAACCCATCACCCCTTGTCCTATCACTACAGTCCTTGATGAAGAGTCCCTCTCCAGCATCCCTGTAGCCCCCTTCAGACACTGGAAGCTGCTCTGAGGTCTCCACGCAGCTTCTCTTCTCTAGACTGGGCAGCCCCAATGTTCTCAGTCTGTCTACATAAAACTTCAGGACTTGTGGCCCTTCAGCAGTGTTCCAGCCTTAATTCCAGTGACCAAAATGCCTTTGATTTAAATGGGGCTTCTTATGTGTTGAAAGCTTGAATATGTGACCATGAAATTTAGATTATAGTGACCTAAGCATGTGGCACATGTGCAGCTTCTTCTACCTTTAGTTGTTAATGAGATGTTGTAGATTGCATTGATTAAAAATAAATGGATGTATAAAGTAATGAACATGGAGTGGTAATTGTAACTATTTTGATGCTGATATGCTAGACGCCATTATGAAGGAAAAATGCTGTTTCACATGGTTTGCTATAATTTTATGACACTGAAAAGTAGTCTGGTTCTGTTTGTTTTTTAGATCTTTATTTAATACACTGGCCTGATGCGCAAGTTCCTGGTAAAAGCAATCGAGAGGTCCGAGCTGAAACCTGGAGAGCAATGGAGGAGCTCTATGAGAAAGGTGATATAATAGTGAAAACCTATTTTAGCAGAAGGAATTACAGCACATTTTGGAATTCATAGAATTGGGGAATTCATACAGATGTTAAACAATGTAATTTGAACTGGAGGTTTGTGTTTCAGTTGAGTTGGGGGTGCAAATTATGTAGATCTTTTTGGTAAGTTGAATATGTTTGTGTTGCTTGTAAATAATACATTGTAGATAATACATTGCCAAATTCTGCCCATGATGGTGTACACCCTTTCTTGAGGAAATCCACAGATAACATTGAAATCTATATGCTACTATAGAACATCTTTGTAGTAGCCTGTTCTTGTTTTAAGTATAACTCATGCTAAATTTTACTTCCTTTAGATTTCTTAACTGTATGATGCTGTTTTCCAATTTGCCACATATTGTGGTACACATTTGTGTTTTAGAAAAAGTCAACAAAACAAAATGGCTATATGAGAAATAAATACTCAAGTGAGTATTCTTAGTACTAACATTTTGGGGAAAAAAGGAAATCAAGGGAGGTATTCTCTCAAGTTCTGGTAATGGTCCATTTGATTTTTGGTGCACTGCAAAATTCATAGAATAGAGTCATAGAATCATGGAACGGTTTGGGTTTGAAAGGACTTTAATGTCGTCCATTTCCACCCCCCTCCATGGGCAGGGACGCCTCACACTAAACCATGTTGCCCAAGGCTCTTTTGAACCTGGCCTTGAGCACTGCCAGGGATGAAGCATTTATCACTTCTCTGGGCAGCCTGTGCCAGCACCTCAGCACCCTCACAGGGAAGAACTTCTGCCTTAGATCTAACCTGAACTTCCCGTTTCAGTTTGAACCCATCACCCCTTGTCCTGTTGCTACAGTCCCTGATGAAGAGTCCCTCTCCAGCATCCTTGCAGCCCCCTTCAGACACTGGAAGCTGCTCTGAGGTCTCCACGCAGCTTCTCTTCTCCAGGCTCAACAGCCCCAATGTTCTCAGTTTATTATTTTCAGTTTATGTTTGTAGCAATAAGAAGAGTAGACTGCCCCAATCAAAATTCATCATGTAGATTTAAGAGGAGGATTTTGCTCCTGAACTATGCGCTAGTATTAGAAATAGCTTTGTAAAAGAAGATCCTGTCATGCAGTGCTTGGACAAAGTTCACCTCCCTCTTTATAACTTCCTTCCCTAGGCAGGGAGAAGATTTCTTGGCTTAAGTAGTGTATGCATTAACCCAGAGTTACTGAAACAGTGATTATAGCAGAGAGTTGTACAAAGGCAATTACAGGTTGTGTGGCACTGCCAGTTTTATCAGAGCACTAAACAAACCTGTTCTCTTATGCTTCAAGCCTTCCGTTCCTTTTGGTCTGCCTCTGGAAACACAGAAGTAAATGATTTTTGATACATCTGTTGTTCTTGCTTTTTATATTAAGCATAAGGGAAGTTGCAAGAAGTGTTTCTGTCTATGTAAGGGATTACAACATTCAGTCTTTAAAGAAACATTACACCAACCTCTTATTTCAAAGCGTCAGTGACTTTTAATTCCAAGAATTATTCGACAAGGTGCTTAATCCTGCCATTGAGAAGTGTTTTCTGATGAGTATTTAAGTTAGTGCATGTCATTTGTGCCTAGCTTCTAATTTGCTGCAAACAGGTTGTGTTTTCACCTATTATTACTTCTATTGCCTTTATTCTGCTTTTTCATGTGTGTTTGTGATCTTCTGTGTCTTACACAACTTTCTCTCTATATATATCTTCCTAATGGGAAAGACTGAGCTATTCAGTGATTTTCCAGTGTGGCACTGGAGATACTATTGCTGGCCTCACAGGCAGACAAAAAATTCCTTTTATTTTTTATTCCTATGCTTGATACCACCTTACAGACATCCCAGGTTATGGTTATTTTTCCTGCAATTGCATTTCTTCAATGATTTTGTCAGTTTGCATGTTGCTACCCTCAGTCTTTTTCTGAGTGTAAGCATTCTGTAGACTTCTGATTAATTTAGCTAAGCCTAAGTTTTCCAGCTCTGGTTGTCTAAATTACCTGTTAGATCATCTCCAGGGGAAGAAAAATATATTAGTCTGGTTGAATCAAGTACCTTAGAACATTAACATTCACAGTTTTGCATTAGGAGATACAGACTCTGGATGTGCTGACCGTAACTACGTGTTACTGAAATAACACACAGATGTTACCCACTCTGGAGATGGAAATGCAATGATCCCTGAGGAAAATGGGAAAGAATTTGTTTGCATGGTTAACCACTAAACTTTCCACCAAAGACTGATCAGTTGCTGCATATCTTTATGTGACTTGCCATGTGTAATGTGAGCAACATGTTAGCCTTGGTATGAATCAAATAGAGGATTTGGTCAAAATCCTTATTTAAGGAAAAAAAAACCCTTTATTGAGGGAAAAAAATGGTAAGTTCTATACTAAACAGGTGAGTTGTCTTCTCTGAACTTGACATTGGTTCAGGTAGCCCTTGGTTCCTGTTTTCAGTCCTGGTTTTTTTTTGTTTTTTGGTTTATGGGAGTTTCTTTCTTTGTTTTTAGGGGATTCTGAAGCCACTCTTGTTCTTCACTGTAACACTGTGGCAGAATACATTTATTATCTGTGTTAAAATAAATAATATGCCTCCAAAGTTTTACACACTTTAGGTGTCTTAATCCCTTTGGGTTGTGTCTAGACTGTGGTCCTGTGTCTTTCTGGTTTACCCTTGAGCTATAGAGTCATAAAGCAGAGGTTAATAAAAGATGAGGTAAACATGCTGATCTTTTATTTTCTCCTGGCTAAATCCTTCAGTATGCTTTTAGAGTCCATTGAAAGTTGTACCAGCATCTTTCCCAGTCATTGCATTTGCTGGTTTCCATTATACCTTTCCAGAGAAATGTCATGCAGTCCTGGTCAGCAAAGGTAGATATAGATATACGAGCCCATAGCAATTGTATCATTCCATAACATGAACCAAAACTTATAAATTCTATGTAAATTTGCCCAAATCTCATAGAAAGTATAATAGAACATTATTCATTGAGCTAATGAATTTAAACGCTGCTTGATTCATGAGATACTCATATGCTGGTTAAGAAAGGATTCAGTGCAGAGACTTCTATTTTGTCTCACAGTCTGTTGTGTTCCCTAAGTCTTCAGACCCTGGAATTTGCATGCATTTATGCCCGACCTTGCTTCCAGAGGGAATTGTGCCATCTGTTGTGGTAGCTTGGGATCAGAATTCTGCACCTGGCCTCAGCAGCCAGCCCAAGTGATTGGAAGGTTTTCCAATGGAAAAGCTCATCAGGAACTGCAGCAGTTGCCACTGATCAGTCACTGCAGAGTTAGGAACAAGTGAATGGGGGAGGAGAATTATACTTGTCTTTACTGTTTATAGAATTGTTGTGTGTACCTGACGGAACAGGGTAAAGGCACTACCTGCCCTACAGACTCCTATTTATAAATGCTGGGTGGCTTCTGATAGACCTAGCTGGTACCTTGAGTCATAGCAGGAAAGTTCTTATATTCAGCAGGTTTCTACTAGCTGAGGACAAAGTTGCAGTTTCAAGAATTAATGTACCAGCTGAATGTAGCATTTGGATTATTTGTTTGGCTTTGGTTGATTGTTGTTGGTTTAATTGCATCCTGTGTGACTTGTTAATCTGCTCCAGCTTGATGGTCACAGGAGCCGGGTGACTCCATTGATCTGTGTCCGTCTGTCTTAAGGTCTCAGTCACAGTCAAGAAGCTTCCATGTGTACTGAAGTGGTGAGGGGCAGAGGATTCTAGATGCATGTGTTCAGCAGCCTGCATGCACATTTTCCTCTAAAGAGTTACGGGATAAACAGTGCTGAGGAAAAGAGGGAGAAAAAACAATCTTCATGTTGGTCAGTGAGACATTTGTATATAATAACTGGTTCGTTCTCTTGTAACAGCTGAAGTCAACTAGGATTCTTGTAATATCAAGGCTATGGTGGGAGTTTTGTGGTCTCATATGTTATCATTTTGTGAAATTATCCCCTCCAATACCTCAAGACAGAGGCCAGACTGCCTACAGAACCCCTTCCAAGATACATACATTGAGTCATATATTCCCTTGACAGCTGCAACATTCCAGTATAGGCATTTGTGTGCTGGCAGATGAAAGCAGTGTGGCAAGCTGCTTTGACATCATGAATAGTCATTATATATGCTCCTGGTAATTGGTCTGTTCCTAGCAAAATGATCCTTTCCATATGCAGCATCTTAAATGACCTTGATTTTGGCATTGTGGCTAGCCCAACATCTCGGCAAGCTTTCCGTACACACACATGCACATGATTACTTGTCCTTCTATCTCAAAATGCTGGGAAGAATGAGGGCCTTCAGCCAATTTTTGCTTGCAGTTGGCAAGAGTGGCAAAGTGGTGGTAGTTCTGGGTTCAGATCCCACTGGGGCTCAGGGCTATTATACTAAGAGTAGAATATCTTGCTTATCTTTTTAGTGTAAGCAGTGCAGTTTATGCTTACATGGAATAGTGATACTTGTGTCAGAAATTCCTTAATGTCTTAACATTAAGGATTTTGTTAAACACAGAGAAATGCTCTTCAAAATAAATACAATTATTCTATTAATATGTTAGTTTAATAGTCTTTTTGTATGATTTGACCAGACCCATAAAGTAACAGAAATTCTTTTATTTGAAGCCATGTCACCATGTTCTTGGAAAAAAATTATGGTTTTCCTAATTCCAAGTGAGAGAAGAAATCTAATCAACCTTTACAATAGTCTTATCCTTTTCATCTTTGGGCATAGATCAGTTCACTCACCATCTTTTCTTCCTCCTTTTTCTATCAGTTCTTAAAAGTATGAGTGAGAGTTTAGGAAGCCAAATACAACTTTTGAGTAGGTGACACAATTTCTAGTGCATCCATTCTGGATGACACATTCTGCTTTTATTCTGCTGAAAAAATACTTTAAATCTATGCTCATATTGTCAAATGATGAATACAAACATTAGTGTCACAGCTCCACAAAATGTCTTCTGAGGCTTTAGGCTGGTAGAAGTCCAGCCTATGTCCTATGTGAATGTGTGTTCATATAAAGTTTTAATAAGTAAAAGCAAGTAACTAATTTTCATAGCAACGCAAGTCTCTTTTTCACATTGTCTGTAGTATTCTCTCTGTAGAGATGAAGAAGTCTCTTGGGCTTCTCATGAGCAGAAACACAGCTCAGAGATGTTTTCATGGGCTGAAGGTATTGCAGTTGGTGAGGATGTTGGTTGCACCACACCCTGTTGGCCAGATCAGACAGTGATTAAGATGCATGCAGGAAAAAAAAAAAGTTACACATCTCTAAGTTAAAGATCATAAAGAAGTCTTCTCATAATGTTCAGTGTCTTATTTAAGAATAAGAAATTGCCATGCAGTAAGTCATTTTGGTGCAGACATAAAAGGGGGAACAAATCTAAGCTTGGATTAACCTCATTTGTTATGTTTTGCTCTTTCTTTTTCTCTTAATTTTAAGGACTTTACGGGTAACTCTAAGTGCAAAAATAAGCCCTCAGAATTCTTTCTTTTATGATTTATTACAGTGTGTTGTTTGTGCTTTTTCTATTAGCAATTGAAACCTTTTTGTCAAAAATGTAGATAAATCTTTTTGCTTAGCTTACTTAAAGCAAATGGTTGTGTAGGCGCACAGAAGTGCCTAGAAGTCCTGTTATGAACACAAGAACTCTTGGGAAGAAGGGAATGTTGAAATACATTTCAAAGGAAAGTCCCTGTCCCAAATCACTCCTTGTTTCAATAAATCGTGTACATAATTTGGGGGAAAAGCATCATTTATCTGTTTTGTGTATGTTGAATTTAAGCCCTAGCTACTCAGCTATTGTAAATCAGTATTGCTTATTGACATCAGACAGGTTGCTGTACTTCGTGTCAGTTGGGAGTCATCATCCTCTCTGATACAGGAGTCAAAAAGCGCCCTAGTTCAAAAAGCCATGCCTCCTCTCTTGTGGTCCTCACAGTCCATCATGGTTCACAGGTGATCTCTAGCAGGAGTAATGATAATGGAATTGTGATAGCAGGAAAGTAATTTTAGGTTGAATGAGCACCTGTACTGTGGTAATGAATAGGAGAAAAAGAAATCCTTTGGGGACAGAAGCATGATTTTTGTGTTTTGTTGTTTTCAGTTTTGCCTCAGACTTCCTGTGTCTCTTAATAAGGACACTTTACCTTTTGGTATCAATGTTTTTCAGTCTGTGACAAGGCAGCAAGTGTTATTTCATAGACTTAAAACTTAATTCCTTCCTGGTTCTGTCTAAGAGTCAGTTGCTTTATTTTATCAAGGCTTTGGCTTGCAGTCTGCATGTGGGGCACACTTAGCCTACAGCTTTGATTTAGCAAGCTGTGATGAAATCAAATCTTGTATAGTTTCCCTGAGTAATACTGCTTACCCATGGAGACAATTTTAGTGTATCAGAGAGAATATGGACCTTACCAACCTGTGTAACCTCCTTGAATAATGACAGTTACTGCAGTTGACCTCTTGTGAGAAGTGGATCCGTTTGTGTTTTTATTCTGTGGCCTGAATAGAAGATCTCACAGAATAGGCACTGTTCGCTGGACGTGGGAATTCTCCCTTGCTCTGACTCATGTAGAGCAGTGGGGAGGGGGAGGAAAATGGGCTCCACAAACCCAGTATCCAGTTTTGTCATTGTAAAAGAACCCCTTTTGGATCTGAACTTTGTCCATTTAATATTCCAGAGGGTATTTAGAAGTTTGATAAAAGTCCACAGTAGTGCTAGAGAAAGATAAGGCTCGCTATTGTACTAAAACAATGTTGTGGTGCCAAGACAGTATATTTATGCTTTTTTGTTTCTGCAAGACCAGCCAGTGCCCATCAAACTTGCATAATTTGATATTATTCTAAGTAAAGGAAAAAATACCCAATCATTCTCTAGCTTGCCATAAAAATGCTTTAAGCTGAGTACACAGCTATGTTACAAACCAGTCCCTTAGCATGATGTGTTGCTTCACAGCAGCTGGGAATAATACAGTGTGGTGAAATTACCATCGTGGCGGAGGCCAAGATTTTTATGTGTAGAATAGAAAAGATGCTATTTTTTCCCCCCACTATAATCAACCATTCTTTTACCAACATGTTTTCAGATGTTTCTTGTAGAGCTTCATGATAGTTTGTCAAAGCTGGATGAAAATTTCCATTCCACCATTGTGGTCAGTCAGTTTTTAGCCTGCATAACATGAGTACCGTTGCCAGCTTTTGCTCCAAGCATGCAAAGGCAGAGTTGCAAGGAGGAAGGCAAAGCCTCAGTAAGCTTTGGGAGCTACTGGGGAACTGCAACATCTTTGTCTCAAAATCTGCTTCACAGGGGCCAAACCACTCATTTCCTCCAGCAGATAAGGAGGATGCTTTCTCTCCTTGGGTTGAAGCTCTGTGACGTTTCAGATGAAACAGTACAAATGTATATTTTAAGTGTACTTTCTCCAGGCTTGCAGCTAGCACATTGCAAACTTATCTCAGAAAACGTGAACTTCGGGACTAGCTAAACTGGTTAAGTTAAAAAGAATTGTAGACTTAAACCACCTGCTAGCGCAGCATGGCTTGTGCCTGAATTGTGTGAAATGGGGCTTTTAAGCACACTGAACAGGTATTAAATTGGAAGTGGGGGTGTTCTTCCCTCCTGTTCAAGAGCATTCTGGTGGTTTTGAGATGTGTTGTACAAACTCTGAGGACCCTGCTTCTGTCAGAGCTCCACAAGAGAGACAATGTAAGGCAATGTGCATCTCCCCTCTCCCCTGAGAGGTTTCAAGGCGGTGAGTCAGGACCATTTTACACAGATCTCTCCGTATGCAATTTTATTTCTACTGCTGATGTGATCCTTTTGTGGATCTTGCTTGACCTCCGTAGTTACAAGGGTTGGTCTGTCAGACCAGAAGCTACCTAGACCTTCATTTTCTTATCCATCATTTTCTAATTCTTCACTTTTAGGAATTAATCTATCAGATGTAAATGTGGGAATAAATCTCTATAATCTCTTGCTTTAAGGCAGACTTCCCAGATTTAGTCATGCAGAGAATCCAGCAAATGAAAGCAGTTCTCTCAAGTAGAATCCATTGATTGTTCATTGCGATTTCAGCTCTATTTTTCAGGAATTTCCAGTGTTTTGAATTCATGAATTGAATGCATTGAAATAATTTTTTTTAAATACAGTCAGGCTGTGCAATTGTTTTCATATTTATTGTATTTTATATTGTAATTGAATACCAAAGTCAAAACACTAGCTTTCATCTGTTATACTGTAACTAAAAAAGAAAGCAGTGGAGTTAAAGTGAAGAGTTCTAACTTGAACAAAATGAAATATGTGGATTTAATGAAAATTGAATGTTTTAATTGTATTCCCTCAGCTTTCTTTGTGTGACATCACTCTAAACAAAGGAATGCCCAGAGTACTGATTTTAGTAGGAGCTTCTTGTATGACTTTTAATACAAAACATAACTGACCTGAAATTTCTTGTTGGGAAATCGAATGAAAAACTTCTTACCAGTGAATGCAGTGTGACTGTGGAAGAGACTTACAAATCTCCTGTGAGAAGTATGCTAGAAGCAAAGCAACTTAGAGTGTACTGTAAGGGAAAAAAAAGGAAACTTTCTGTGAAAATGGACAAGTTTCATAAGCCCTTTTATATTTCATGCCTGTGATTTGAGTTTTGTTTTATTTCAGCCGGAAAGAAAAGCTTTATTCTTCCAGGGCAGTAACAGCATGGGTTTGTAAGTGCTTAGCTTTCAACAATGGAGTACAATATTTTGGTTCACCATTAAAACTGCAAGTGTTTTTCTGACTTCTTTGGCATAAATGATTTATTAGTGTTGACACTCTGGGGTTGTTTGTGAGTAGAAGGCAAAAGCTGAGGTTTTGCTCCTTCTGGCAGATTACACGCAAATTATGCAAATCACCATAGTGCAGGTTATAACCTAATTATGTTCTACATCTTGAACAATGATCGTTTCTGTAAGGGAAAGCTGCCTAGCATTTGAGTTGCTAATGTTTTTTTTTTTAATCCTTTTGTATTCTACCAAAGAAACCATGTTGAAAAGTGATAGTATTTGTGCAGATTTTGCTGCTGTGCATCTTATCTGCTTGTGTTTCTAAAATACGTGAAAGCAACCTCACAGACACATTGCCAGTATTTCTGTGGTTAGTGCCTTTTCTGGTGCAAAACTTGATTTATTTATTTTTTAATAGAAACCTAGACTGGTTTGGGTTGGAAAGGACCTTAAGATCATCTAGTTCCAGCCCCCTGCTACGGGCAGGGACACCTTCCACTAGAGGAGGTTGCTCCAAGCCCCTGTGTCCAACCTGGCCTTGAACACTGCCAGGGATGGGGCAGCCACAGCTTCTATGGGCACCCTGTGCCAGCGCCTCAGCACCCTCACAGGGAAGAGCTTCTGCCTTAAATCTAACCTGAACTTCCCCTGTTTCAGTGTGAACCCATCACCCCTTGTCCTGTCGCTACAGTCCCTGATGAAGAGTCCCTCCCCAGCATCCTTGTTAGCCCCCTTCAGACACTGGAAGCTGCTCTGAGATCTCCACGCAGCTTCTCTTCTCTAGGCTGAAGAGCCCCAATGTTCTCAGCCTCCTGTCAATACTTAGCAATAAAGTCTAGCTTCCCTCCCAGAATTTCATGGAAGACTAGAAAAATTTAATGTCTTTGTTTTGTCTAGGTAAGTCTAACCTGCAAATTCAAGATACTTTCTAATCTTATAGCTCAGTTCTTTATATGCAAATTTATAGTCTGCTTGGGAGTTATTTTTTTTATACGTAAACCATATGTATTTTAGGAATGAGTACATGGTTAGTGCATTTTGCGCCAACATTTTCTTTATCTTTCGTGGCAGTTGAGGTTCTTCCCTTTAATGTATTCATGTGTCTCAGTTGCATTAATAAGTACTTTTTATTGTGTGTCTGTATTCTGGACTCAAAGCAAGGCAGCTCCACATAGTTCCCAACTGACCTCAGGAAAGTGGTGATTCTAACTGTGGAATGACGGCAGTTTCAGTCCAGAAATCATTCCTTTGACATCAAATGGCTGAAATTGCCCAATGAGGCTTTTTTTTTTTTTTTTTCTCTCTGAAAAAATAACATTATAACCTTTGGCTTAATTCCTTTCTTTTTTTGCTATAGATATTTGTGTGCATATATATAGATGAGCATATGCATATACATCATATTGAATTGGCTGGCACAACTACTGGATTAACAACAGTGAGACAGACTTTCCATTTCCAGTTACACATTGAAATACACATCAAATCAATCAAGACAGAGTTCATATACTGAAGAAATGAGTCTGATTCATTGTCCACAGCATCCACAGCCTAAGAAGACCCCTGCTAGCCTGACCACAGTTGATTTCCCTACTCGTGTGTTTAGCACAGAAGAAGGATCAAACTCCCCAATCTGAGTCAAGGTTGAGGTGTGGTTTCAGGCCAGTACTGGGGGTTGTGCTTTGTTGTATCTGAGGTTTGAAGGGAGATATCCGATTTCAGGACTGCCAGTACTTGATTTATACACATGAATGCACACTTATGGCTTATGGTAAAAAAATAACCTTCCTATCACCTATGTGCTTTTCAACTTTATTTGCATGTCAACAGGAGCTGAGGAATCTAGCTGCATTTTTAAGGTTTTTTTGGTCTTGTTTGATACTTCTCACTTAAATTCAGCATAAAAACTTCGATTTATGTGGCATCTCACAATGATCTAATAGAAATAAAAACAGTGCTACTTGGTTTATTTGGGCTGCATGTCCTTGGGTTGTATTGCTCACACCTTATTAGTCTTCAGCAAATGTTCCACTTTAGTTTTGGCAGGTCGCTCAGAACACCATTTCCTTCTTTTCATTCTGGTGGAGTCCAATTGTTCTCTGCTTACACTACACTAGCCTTTCCCAGAATTTAGCCTGGAGTTTTTATACACTGGGGAGTTCCCAATGTGTTTAGATTATAAAATAATTTCCTAGTGTGACTGTGAGGGAACCATGCTTTCAGATAACACTGTCAAACTACATTTCGGTGATGGCAGTCTGAATTTCTTTGCAGTGTTTTGCAATACAGACATGATGTATACAGTCATTTTGTCTCTTGAAAGTGATATGTTTTCAACTCGTGCTCCCAACTAGTTAGGATTGTCCCAAAACTTTTTTCTTGTTCTGTTTCTCAATAGGTTTGTGTAGATCAATTGGTGTAAGCAACTTTCTTATCAGTCATCTTGAGCAACTAAAGGAAGACTGTGTGATTACTCCACATGTTAATTAGGTGAGTGGTTAAATATACGTCAAGTGTTTGGGGTTTGGGGTTTTGTTTTGGCTTTTTTGGTTAATAATCTCATCCCCGTGCCTGTGCCTGAAAGACTACACCCAAACTAGCATTAGTCATACAATTTCTTCTCTTTTCTGTATGCATATTGAAAACCATTTAGGAACATGACCTGAAGGAGGTGCAGGAGGGCGAAGTCCTTCTTCCTTGCTTTTCCCCAGTTTCTCCCAAGCTACTTGGATGTGGTTCATTGTAAGGCAGAAACAAATGGTCTGTGTGCCAGTTTTTGATGATAAAACAGTTTAGAAATGCAATTAAAGGAACACTGGACACTTAGCATCTCCAAAGTGAACAAAGTTTTGGAGAGCCTGTGTTCAAATACTATCTATAATTCCTCTGAACAGCAGGGAAAGCCTCAGGTGATTACATGTCATGCTAGGGTGCTGTTTCCCCTTCTTTCCTCTTATTTCATATTCATATTTCAAGGTCAAGATTTTAAATTCAGTGAACTCCTCATTGAGGTACTGCAAGAGCCCTGGCAAATGTTTTAGGTGCCCTGGGCAGATAAAAAATGCCACCTCCGTACCAACAGACTTCCAGGATACTGCCAACTCTTCCTTTCAGTTTTCTGCCCACAGCTGTGCTGGAAGTTCATGCTCCCTTTCCTAGCACCTCCTGCCAGTGAAAGCATGGTTAATGCTAACCCAGAGCTGGGAACTGGAATGGATACTTTTGCCCTTTGTACACATGGTGAGGATTTCTGGCAGCTGTTTATTGGGAATGTCATCAACAGCAACAAAAAACTTGCTCAGAGACTTTTGGAACCTAATATCTCTGATGCTTGCTGTCCACTACACTAATGGTTACAAAAAGACAATTATGAGTAATAATGATAAATTAATGTAAACCCATATAAAATAGTCAATTATTTAAAAGAAGCCATTGAAATGAGCAGGTTGATGACCTCAGAGGAGGTTCCAGTGTCTGAAGGGGGCCACAAGAACGCTGGAGAGGGACTCTCCATCAGGGACCGTAGCGATAGGACAAGGGGTGATGGGTTCACACTGAGACAGGGGAAGTTCAGGTTAGATCTAAGGCAGAAGCTCTTCCCTGTGAGGGTGCTGAGGTGCTGGCACAGGGTGCCCATAGAAGCTGTGGCTGCCCCATCCCTGGCAGTGTTCAAAGCCAGGTTGGACACAGGGGCTTGGAGCAACCTGCTCTAGTGTGAGGTGTCCCTGCCCGTGGCAGGGGGTTGGAACTGAATGATCTTAAGGTCGTTTCCAATCCAAACCAGTCTGGGATTGCATTTGATTTTTGGGATTTCTGTGAGTGTTTAAGAATTGGTGAGTTTGCCAAGATTCAGTTGGATCTCCTTTTCAGAAATAGACATCTTCAAAGCCTCACAGAGTCTGACATAACTTGTTCTTGTGTATTGAATGAGAAAGCCTTTTGGTGTCCAATTAAATCACTGCAACTTAAAGAAACTTAATCTTGGATTTGTTTTGAAATTTCCTCTTGCCCACAGTGTCAAAATGTCACCAGTCTTACTGTGCCAGTGCTGTTCAGCGAGAACAATTGTTTCTTGTAGCTGCTTCATAGCATCTCTTTTTCTGTGGCTGAAAAAGAAGAAACCAAAATTCCTAACCACAGCAATACAGGGGCCTGGGAGGGTGCTCCTGCTGTATTCAGACAGTTGTTTCTTTAAGGTGATGTAGAGCACTGTTCCAAATTCAAACCAAGCCAACAACCATGAAGTATCTATGCGAAGTGCTGTACTATGAACAGGTTTGTTACAGCGTTAGCTTACACATTTTCAAGTTATAGGAATCTTATAAGCCATCATTCAGGTTATCCTCAAAAGAGTATTTATTGTGTTTCTTGCCTAGTGTGGAGGTTGCTGAGTCTGATGGTGAGATTCCTTACGGATTAGCAAATAACTAACAAATTCCTAAATTTAAATTGGGAATAAAAGTGCTATACTGAATCCTTATTTTACTGTCCGGGATTTATAATACAAAAGATCTTTGCTGTATTTATGTCTGAACCAGCATACTGTTTCAATGAACTTATTTCTAAATACAAACCATTTGCAAATAATCATTGCATACAAAGTCTAAATATTTAAGGAACAAGTGGAGGAAAATCACTTCTCTCTTAGCTGTGTTAAAAGTTGGATATTCAGGGAATTCAGGGTGTTCTTACAATCCCAGCAGTTCGTATGATGTTAAAATTGGGAGGATTTTCTGTGAAGAGGAGGAAGCAGGCAGGCAGGAGAAAGGAGGATCTTTATTAGACTTCAGGAGTCTCTGCAAACCAGGTAGGGAGCAATGCTTCTGTTTGAGAAACCAAGTTGTATATGCTGCCTCCCTTCTCTGGAAAAAAACTCAGTATTCTCACGGATTTTAAAGCAGTAGGAAAGACCTTTCTTTTCAAGAATACAGTATTGTGAATGTATTTAGTAGTAAGTAAGCATCTTTTAACACTACAATCCACTATTAAAAATACTGCTAAATGCTGTGTAAAAATGATGAAAACTATTATATTTTAGCATCATGTAGAATGAAACCGACACCATAGAAGTTAGAGGTTTGTATTCCAGAATCTGTCATTGTCTTGGCAGTAATAAGTTTGGATTTATGCTTAAGGAAGGCTTTGAAGTCTCTTTGAAGGCTCTTATGCCTGTTTCACAGAGGGAAAAATACATTATATAAGCATTTAATTAATATATATATTTCATTTAATAAAGTGACACACTGAAACCAAACTGTTCTTTTCTGAATTCTATGTATTTCTACTTTTATAGAAATGCACATTACTGTTTAAGGACCTTTAGGAGATTTAGTAATGTTCATAATATTACCGTAAATATTGAGCTTTATTATGTAACGTTGTACAAGGTAGAAATGTATTTCAGTATTTTGAGGCATTAGGAAACAACCCCTTCGTACATAAGCCCACCTGAACTGTTCCTCTCTGGTGCATCTAGGCTTATATTTTAGTTTTATGAAGAGAAATCATTGTAAGGCTGCATTCCCATTGAGAAACTGACTGAAGTCCAGATGAAGGGAAACTATATCAGGTTTAAAGAACCCACAGCAGGGTAGAAAGAGTAAGGATTTGGAGGACCACCTTGCAAGGTATGACTTTCTAGATTGATGTGTCTGGATTGTTATTCGGCTCAGCTTTTCCCCATTGTGCATGAGAGTGATAAAAGACAGTGCTTGGAGTTCTCCTCCAGCTGACCAAGTAGCAGCTATGAAGAGGTCTGTGATGTGAATTGCAAACTGATTAAAGAAATGCCAGTTTTTATGCACAGATCACTCAGGGTAGAGTGCCAGGAAAGATCAAGATCTTCTCTACTACCGTATGGATCATAGAATCCCAGACTGGTTTGTGTTGAAGGGACCTTATAGCTCATCCAGTTCCACTCCCCTGCCACAGGCAGGGACACCTTCCACTAGAGCAGGTTGCTCCAAGCTCCTGTGTCCAACCTGGCCTTGAACACTGCCAGGGATGGGGCAGCCACAGCTTCTCTGGGCACCCTGTGCCAGCCCCTCAGCTCCCTCACAGGAAGAGCTTCTGCCTAAGAGCCCATCTCAGTCTCCCCTGTTCTGGCAGGTTAAAGCCATTCCCCTTGTCCTGTCCCTACAGGCGCTTGTCCAAAGCCCCTCTCCAGGTTTCTTGGAGCCCGTTTAGGCACTGCAGCTGCTCTGAGGTCTCCCCTTAAGGAGCCTTCTCTTCTCCAGGCTGAGCCAGCCCAGCTCTCTCAGCCTGCCTCCGGAGCAGAGCTGCTCCAGCCCTTGCAGCGTCTCCATGGCCTCCCCTGAACTCACTCCCACAGCTCCATGTCCCTCTTGTGCTGCTGCCCCAGAGCTGGATCGGGGCTGCGGGGGGGGGGCTGTGCCCCAGAGCACAGCAGAGGGGCAGGATCCCCTCCCTGAGCTGCTGCTCACTCTCTGGGGGTGCAGCCCATCACACGGGGGGAAGGGGGGGGGTGGGGTGGTGGTGTATCTGGGCTCAAGCACTCACTGAAGCTGGGTCATGGGGAGCTTCTCCTCACCCAGCACCTGCAAGCCCTTCTCCTCAGGCTGCTCCATCCATATGACATACAGCCCTCGCCTGGGAAAAGTTTGGTGACTAAAATAGCAAGGGTGGGGCAAGCCAGGAAGCAGGAGCTATTATTTTGAGGGGAAGCACATGCTGGCCACTGACCCTGTCTATGCCTCTTCTAGCCCAGGGTACTAGTCCCTTGCATTCAGACGCTGCTAGAACCTTTCAGACAGTTTTCACTAGAAAAATAATTCCAGAAGTGCTTTTTTTTTTTTTTTTAAATGCATTTGATTATTTTAGCAATACAGTTAAGAAGAAAAATCCTGGCTGATACCAACACACAACCAAAAAATGAGTCCAAAAACTTTGGGAGTCTCTTGGTTTAGTGAAAGGCATGAATTGATGTGTGATTCTGCTTGGAAAGCAGGAAGGTGACATGTCAGCATGCTGTTCTTGCCTTAAATACTTCAGGTGTAACTTTGAACTGTGCTGCCTGTGAATCTTATTAGACCAGCAGGTAAATTCTGCTTGCAGTCATACAAACAGTAAGTGCTGAATAAGTTGCCTGATGCCATAAGGGGTACTGCAGATTTTTCAGCATTTGATCCTAAATTCACTGTTCTTTACTTAGTATTTTCTAGGCTATTATTTGTTGCACCTAGTGCAAAGAACATCTACTAACATTGTTGATTACTGTTGTAATAATCGAGTAATACACCCTGCTTGCTCTTTTCTCCCTCCATAGTTTTGCATAAATGCAATGAGAATAGTTTCTAGTCAGCTCAGGTGCAAATAACTGCATGATCTCAACACTGGCCTTACACATGTCAACATGAAATACAAAGGCTACTCAAAGGTCAAGAAACATCAAAGGGTGAAGACATGGATGTCTGCTGCTTGAACCTTGTTCCCAAGTCCACCTAGTAATTTAGATCAGAGCAGCTTTAGGCTGACTCAGCCCAGCCTTCCAGGGGCACGTTTTTTTCTTAGTGCATGTTGAATGACTGCCAGCCTATTGTTCCTGACTATTGTTGTCTGAAAAGACAACATGTCCTAAAGATGAGAAACAGGAAATGTTCATTTGTCCTCTTTGTGGCACAAGGCATTTTCCAGATTCCACATGCTGAGGTAATTTTTCAGAAGAGGATTTTCCTTCAGAATGCGCAAGAGTTGGATCACTGAGACAGTGGTGACACACTCACAAAACTGTATCACATGCTTATGTGTTTTAAAAGATAAAACGCTACACGTTTTCATCTGAATGCAGAGGAACTGCGCTTCTTACAACACATAAACTGAAATACTTATTTAAATAGCACATTAAGGAATATTGCAGAGGTTCTTTTTGGCTTTTGCTCCATGCCAGAATACATGGCTCTTCTGAGATCTTTTCCAATAACTTCTGTTTTCTTTTGCTTCCAACAACTATGTCTTTGTAGCTTGTTACTTTTCCTCTTTTTAAGTGGTTCTTGGCAGTTCATGATCTTCCTTCTTACAAAAGGTCTCCTTCACACTTCATTCCTCCGCAGCATGACTGCTTCCCTGCATAAGCTCTTGGTGACAGCACACACAGAATACAAGATTTTTCCATGTACAATCCATGCCAACAGGCTTTGCTCCTGAGGTCAGTCCCTTATCACAAGCAAATGGTTCTGGTTGGTCTCTCCTTGCCTGTGTAATTCAGTGATCATTAGTTAAGAAATAGGAAAGGAAGTCAATCTGGGGACAAGACGGTGGTCTAAAATCACCAATAAAAATGGCCCAATGTTGAATTCCACTATGCATTTCTATGTATTTCTCAGACACAGAGCAGAACTAGAGTGCAAGACCAACTGCAGGTAGGGCAGACAGCTGTTCTGTGCACCTTATATGTGGGGGAAACATAAAAACACTTAGTAAACTATTGTGCCAGTTAATGGGAAAGTGCTTATTGACTAATACCCTTCATGTTTCTCCTAAAAGTGGTGACTTACATCTCTCAGAAGCAGTGATTTCACTCGTGTTGTATTTTTAAAACAACAGAAAAAAGATTTTTCACTTATCAATGACATTTTCTACTAAATGTATTCTCAAGATTATTACTAAAAATTTATTTCTATTTATCTAAGGTTGAATACCACCCTTTCCAAAGGCCTCAAGAGCTGGTCGATTATTGTAGGAGAAGGGATATTGTTTTTGAAGGCTACTGTCCTTTAGCCAAAGGTGAAGCACTTACTCATCCTAGTATCATTCAGCTGTCGAAGAAATATGGCAGAACTCCAGCACAGATTTGCATACGCTGGAGTATACAGGTAAGGGAGGGTGGTAATGAAAATGTATCTCTCTCAGGAAGAAAATGCAAATAGTTTGAGATTTAAAACCAGGATTTAGACAGAAAGTCTTTTTTGCCTTCAGTCTGCTGATATGGCGTGAACTAACTGTGCTGGATGGGAAATGTGGAGTGTAGCACAGAAAGCATGGTGGATTTTCAATATGCAAGTAATATAATTGTAGGGAATAAAAAGAACCACCACCAAAACAGATGGTTTCAAACTAAAATGTTGCAAGCAGTATGGGGCATCATTCCATTTCTATCGCTCAACATGAAGTAGTAAGCAGTGAAATAGCGTATTAAACTGACATAAACCACGTAATCTGTGTTGGAACGGAATGCATTGTATGTAACTGCAATTAAAAATAGCATCTAGAAATGTTAGTGTCCTCTGAGAAATCAAAGTAAAACCTCAGAAGACATGAGGAATGTCTTGAAATGTTTGGAAGAGAGATCATTTTCTTTGAAAGTATGTATATTTTTATGATGAGAAGCATGATGTGTTTCAGAATGGGATTGTCACTATTCCAAAATCCACGAAAGCGGAAAGGATAGAGGAAAACTGCAAGGTGAGATTTGGTTATGCGTTCAAGTCTGACTAACATCCCAGTTACTGCGTTTAATACTTAGGTTTGCCTGCCCCTTTTCCTAAGCCGGTTTTATAATGGGACAACTCAGTTAAAATTGGCAACTCATAGTACCATAAAATTACTACAGTATAGTAGAAACCAGTAATTCATGAATGTCAGAAATTAACTGGAGAGCTAATCACTGTGTATAAAAGAGATATCCACAGAAAGACCTGTTCACAGTTGATTTTTTAATTGTCAATATTTATCTTACTTATTACCTGGCTGACTGTGAAGCGTCCTAATCTCATTCTGGTTAGGTCCTTTTTGTGATAGGCACGTACGTCAAATGGAAGGAATCTGTATGCTGCGCATAACGCTATGAAAGCTGTAAAACTCTTGGGGACATCTGAAAGAGAGACTTCCTAAGGAAATGGCAGTCCTGCCAGAGCTGACTCTTCCTCTCCCTTCCTCCTACTCTACTTGAAGGAATGTTTGTAATTCATCACTTGTTTTTTCTCTCCAATTCTCTAAGTTGAAAGTGTGCTTTCTTTGGGGGAGGGGAAACCACAACCACCTTATTGTTACTTCCAAAATTACCACAGGGATATGAACTGTTCAGCAAATCAGGAAGAAACTTTGCAAGAAGATAGGAAGCCTCTGTCTGCTAGTTAAAGCACGCTGTGTGTGTGTGTAGGTGTAAATCAGCATACATGTAATGAGCTGTTTATATAGCTCCTATTTAACTTGACATGCACACTGCCTTCTGTGGTACAAGCACAGCTCTTTGTTGTACTGTATTGTGAACCAGAGCAGAGAACAAAACTAGGTGAAAAATCCTTCCATATCCATTTTATGTTATGTTATTTTATGTTATTTTATATATTTTTTTTCTTTCATTGTTTTATTTTCCCCAGTGGTATTTTAAATCCACATTAATTCTGTGTTTTACAGCATTTATTCTATGGGCCCACCAATTCATTTCACACAACTGAGGGAATGCACTGCAGCAGAATTTAAAACACTGCGGGTGGAGAGGAGGAAGGGAGAGTTATCAAATGCTGCACATCTCCCTTTGTTTGCTTTTTCTTTCCCCCAGGCCAGTGTGTTGGCCTGAGTCTCTTACCACCTCTAGTCACATTGGTGAAAGCATGGACCTCGCTAAGCCCCCAGTGCATAATATAGTATGTAGTATTTCTGGTTCTGTAACTGGTCCCTGGTTGGAGTTTAAAAAGCTGGAGCACTGAGGTTTTTCTAGAAGCGTCATTCCAGCAGCCTGTGGTTGCTGGATAATGCAGGATGGGAGGAGCTCATCTGGCAGCAGTTCAGGCTCCACAGGGTCTTTTAAGTGAGTATGGAGGAACTCTAACAAAGGCAACAGACCAACTTAAAGCAGCTTCAGCTCTGAAGCGATAATGTTCGAGTAAGGCACCTGCTGAGAAAACACTGACACCGTCATTCATGTTGCAGGTGTCGCGACAGGAGAAGTCAGTGGCTGTAAGAACCTGTGCATGAAGAGAGGTGGTTGCTTTCATGTTTGAGTTAGTATTGAGATACTATAGCACTGTATCTGCATCTGTATTAGCTGATCCATGAGTGTTTTGTCTATGTATGCGTAGAAAAGATAGATACAGCCTTTGCTTTGCTAGCTTTGTGAATGTCCTGATACGTTCTAGTAATTCTCTTTAGCTCAAGTTCTGAGGAAAACCACTGTAACACTGAACATTGGGATATAAGTGAAATACGGAGCTCAGGCTTCCAGAGGGATTGCAGTCAGGGCATTTATATACCTCTGGCAGCGACCATATGGCATGCTTTGGTACTACCACTGTCTTGGACCCATGCCAGAGGCCAGAGTACTATAAAACCATCTTCACAGAGTCTACAAATAAAAAATCACAGAATCATAGAATAGGGTTGGAAGGGACCTTAAGATCATCAAGTTCCAACCCCCCTGCCCTGGGCAGGGACACCTTGCACTAAACCACGTCACCCAAGACTCAATCCAAGGTGGCCTTGAACACTGCCAGGGATGGACTCACAAAAGAAGCAGAGAACCTAATGGAGCCTATCAACTTAATGGAATATTTGTCTGTGACAAAATATAAGAACTTCCAGAAGGAAATAAATAAATCTTGGTCAGTTTAAATAACAGGAGCACTCCTAATTCTCTCTATATTCATGTTAACTGTATATGCACTCCCACAGGTGTTTGATTTTACAATAGCAGAAGACGATGTTGAAGTTCTCAATGGACTGCATGATGGGAGACATGTTTCCTGGGACCCAAGCCTTGTTGTGTGAATGAAGGTTGGAGCTTTTTCCTTTGTCAGTGATCAGTGAGTCAGAGCACGTAACTTAAATTCAGGGAAGGGTACAATAACAATATAATTGTAAGATGAATAGCTGCTGTTAATGATAACTGAATTTGAAATCCTTAACGTTGACAACAGACAAAAAGTATTTTTGGGTGTAGCAGTTTTGTACAGAGATCTTACATGTCCATCTCAAATTCCGACCCCTAGCTTATTGGAGCCCATGCAAAGCCTCAGATTTATGCCATTGACTCTGCATCAGGCCATTTAATCAAAGAGCTTGAGTAGATAGCCCTTATTTAAAAACATAAGAAAAAATGCTACCTACTAGTGTACAGCCAGGTGTTAAGTGCAAAATAATTTGCCAAGAACCTTGTTAGAGGAATACAGTGTCCGAAGAAGAAAAAGCTGGGTGAAATGGTTCATACAATTTTTATTACAGTATTTATACTGTACAATGTACTGCAAATCTCTCTCAAAAATAGAATCTCATTGTAATAACCAGTATGAGAGCATCAACAAAAAGGTTTTATGCATATTATTGTGTGTGGCCTTGACCCAGAGAGTTCTATGCATATTATTTACTAGACTGTAGGTACAACAAAGTAGAAATCGTCCCAGAGAGGTTCATGTGCAGATAAGCTGTCTGCATGGCTAAGAGTTGAGCAGCAAGGTCTAAGAGGCATCTTTGTTATTATTGATCTTCTTCTCTTACTGGCAATTCTGGTGCATTTTGTGTAGCTTTTAGTGAGAGTTAGTTTAGCTTTCATTTGGGGTTTGTCCAGGAAATCTCTTTCCTTGCATTTCCTTGTAAAATATGTAGGAGAGATAGATATATGTAGTTTACAGATCTGGTTTGAGAAATATGCCTGCAGAGTGTTTTATCAGCTGAGTATTCAACTTCTAGTCACATTGGTTTGATATTTTAAGAGTTCCTGTGTCTAGAAAGGTATGGAAAATCTTACTGTGATTTATATTGTGTGTGGACTTCCTGAGGCAGTTTTCCCACTGCTGTTCTGCTTTAGTCATATCGTGAAACAAAGCTCCTCATTTTTTTTATCAAGAAGTGACTTACAGCAGTCATATATTCTAGCCTGCATTGTTTGGCTTTAGAGTGGAACTAAATAAAATCAGGTAAAATACCAACTTACCTTTTTCATAATAGCTCCTCAGAATTGTTGGCTAGTTTTTCCTGGTAAATAAGTTTTGTCTAGATCTGTCTCTGGAATCATTAATGTATTACTTACTTGAAACACAAGATCCTGTATGAAATGCTGCACTCATTAGTATCTGACACTATCTCCACAGTAAGTTTATTTCATAGAAGTGTGACTTGCAGCTTGAGGTGCTTTGGTACCTGAGAATGCCACTTGTGGTGTCTAAGACATACTAGAGCAGGTTGCTCCAAGTTCCGTCCAGCCTGGCCTTGAGCACTGCCAGGGATGGGGCAGCCACAGCTTCTCTGGGTGCCCTGTGCCAGCGCCTCAGCACCCTCACTGGAAAGAGCTTCTGCCTTAGATCCAACCTGAACTTCCCCTGTTTAAGTCCATTACCTACCCCTTGTTCTATTGCTACAGTCCCTGACAAATAAAGCTTTCCACCAGTGGTCATCAGCTAATCCTCCTTTTGAAAAGTCACTTTATGGAACAATACCTCAGCAAGATGAAAAAGACGACTTGTTACTGTGCTGTTTAGGGACTCCTTGCTTCACAGTGTAGCCAAATCCATAAAACGAGGGCTAGAAGTAAATCACATACTAAGTATTCCCTCAGTATGGCTTTTTGGCATTGAAGACTTTTGTAGAAAGGGGGGGAGTGAGTGAACGAGTTCCCTGACTGGGTTTAAACCACGACAAAGACTTTTGTAGAAGTTGGAGTTCTACCTCAGGTTCTCTCTAAGGAGACAGACATCACATCAGTGTACTATTTCCAACACAAATGATGCATACAAAAGGAACCAGTTCTTGATGCATGTTAGCAAATTTTAGCTTCAGTATTACAAAACCAATGCCAGTTAAGAGTAGTTACGTGGCCAGAAGTCCCATATTGGTCAGAACAGCTCTGGGTTTTCTGTGCTTAATTCTAACTGATCACCTGAGCTAAACAGAATTAAACCAGATTTTCTTGCTGATCCCCCATATAGATGACTTAAGGCTACAGTGAGGATTGCTTCCTAATTTATTGATAAATTTTCATTGTTGCCTGTGTCAAAGAATTTCACAGTGGGTTTTGTGCCTGCATCTGCTCTTGGTAGGAAGAGCCAGCATGTTCTTTGATCTGTATCATGGTATCTAAGCAGCACAAGGAGTAATAAAAGGAATAATCAGATAGAAATAGGAGTACTAAAAAAGCATTCTTCTTAAGGAGCAGTTGTGGCAAGTTACAGTTTTAATCTGATACTTACTAGCTATGCCCAGACTTACTTGTTGGTTCAAGTCTTTGTTTTGGGTTTTGATTTTCTTTTTTTCATTTTTTTGGGGGGGGGGAATTGTTTGGGTTGGAGTTTTCTGGTTAGGATTCTTTTATTGTTGGTTTGGGGGGTTTGGGGGTTTGGGTTGTGGTTGGTTGGGTTTTTTGTTGGTGGTTCTGGGGGGCGGGGGTATGATCTTTCCTAGCAATTCCTTTGCTACCAGGTAGTGGCTATAGAATGATGGGAGAGTTTAATTTTAACTATGTACTCAGTCAAGAGTAGGTTGAGGCAGTAGAAGCTTTTGAAGTGCCAGGACTCAGCTGACCCGTGCTATCTTTCCCCCAGGTGTGACATGCACATTTATTGTGCCATCACTAGTAGCCATTGTTTTCTGCTAGAAGCTGTAACTGCCCAAAGAGACTGGAACCATGTTATCTCCTGTGTGCTTGGGATATGTCACTGGAGCCTCTTCCTTTGAATACCTCATTCACGAGTATTAGGCCATGTTAGTTAATTTAGAATCATTGAGCAAATCCTCTTTTGGTTGGGTTGCAGAGGCAAAGACACAGTGGATTTGTATTTTATGCTCCTCTCTACAACTAAATTGACATCAGCGTTGTCATAGGTGGTTTTCCTTCTAAGCAAAAGATGCTGAAGAGCAAGTCCACATCACCTCATCTAAATGAACATTTCTGAAGTACAGACAACTTTGCTCATAGTATAGGGAAACATGATGGCTAGTAAGAAATTGGAAAGTGAACAGCAGTGAGATTTAGGGGTAGCAGTGAGGAGTGATATTCTGTAGGAGAAGCAGAACCTGGAAGACCAAAGGATTTAAATGTACTGAACTTAACAAAATCAGGAAGTTTAACCCCATTTTTGTTTGTTCTGTGGTCAGTTAGCCTGGAGGTGCTCATTTTGAAAGATTTCTTCTTTTAAACTCAGAATTCATCCTTCCAGTGAGTTCTTGGAATTGTATGGGCTGAAATTCCTCCTCTTTTCCAAATTTCTGTAAGATAAACTTTCTGTAGAGGGAAAGCTGTTTCGCCTTTATTCAATGCCCTTTTTAAGATACAGCAGTGCATCGTTTTATCAGCCTTTCCCATCATCTTGCCAAAAGGAACAGGGAATACACCTGAAAATAGAAGCAATTTATCTTCCATCTGATGCAGGCCACTGATGGTAGTGACTGATGGGGCACTCCTTTCTGGTTGTGATAAATCATTAGTTAAAATAAGATACAATTTCTCAGTGTTACCCGCCTCAGTGCAATCAGGAGCACTGTGGCTCTTAGTGGAAGGTAACTCTTGAAACAAATAAGGAAAGGAAAAGAATAAACTGAAAGTCAGTGGAAAGGGTGAGGCTGTTTTCTGTGCAGCTCTAGCTTCCTGTCTGACTCGGAGTGGCTCCCTCTCCTATTTCTTGCCTGTTTCTGATTCTTTGTCTTATTACTGGAGGTGGAGGCACCGAAGAACATTTAATTGGAAAAGAATCAAAATGGTTTTGTAAAGTGCATGCTTTAGGACACTTTTTCTTAAATCAGGCTGCAGAAGCCTGTTTACTACAGCTGTTCCCCACTGTGTATAGGTAAGAAACTAATACCAATAAATGTACAAATCCACCAAACCAAGCAAACTGCATCGTGTTCCATTTGCTGAAAACCACCTCTTCTTGTCCTGTGGTTAACACCAGCTGATTTTCTTTTCAAAAGAGCAGTGCTGTCTGCCGTCTTGACAGGAAAGCTGTTTTTGAAGGTGGGGATAAGGGGTAGTACCTCTTGCTGACACTGAGTTCAAGCAGTTCACACTTTCCACACTGCCACACCCCTTCCAAAGCTTTGAAGCTCATCTCTGCCTTGAGTGCCTTGGGTAGAAGTAACAGAGAAGCCAACTTTCTGGCCATTTTTTTGTGTTGCTGTGCTGCATCTTTTTCTTTACTTCATCTTTTTGCAGCCTCCATTCAGATGTCTGCTCTTTTGAAAGAAACTGTGGAGGATCCATATCTTCCATTTTTCATCTAAATGATGCAGCGTTACTATTTGTCTTTATGAATGGCTGCTTTGATGTGTTTGCAACGTCACCCAGGACTAAGTGCAACTGCCAGGGCATTATAAAATTGTAATGACTTTGAAGGGACCAGAGCATGGGAACTATCTCAATTTGTGGCACTAGCCACTGGGGGAGAAGAAGAGCACAAACCCTGAAATGAATTTAAATCAATGGTGCTGATGCTGCTTCCCAGTGATAGGACACGCGTCACTCCGTAAACTATTGCAGGCATGGCCAACATTATGGGATGTGCTTCTGTAAGCAGCTTTGCATAGATCCATCACACCAGATCTCAATCACTGTGCCAGAGATGAATATTTATGATATTAGTAGTGGCTTTGCTGGCCAGTGCCCTTTGAGAAACATTCTGTAGCTGAACTACTCATAGGAAAATCAAGAGTGCATTAACAGCATTATCATCATGGTTGCTTTTTTTTTTTTTCTCCAGCAAAATAGATTTCCAGGACTTTCTAGATGAGGCATCAAAATTCCAGGATATAGAACTAGTGTTGGGTTCCTAACTTGGCTGTGAAATTTGGAGGCAGAGAAGTGTACAATTGTTTTCACAATTTCGTGGTAACAAGGGGAGCAGAAATTGTTAGGTAGGGATTTTCATTCCTAGTAGTGAGTTCATTCTTTCCTAATGGTTGTCCATGACCTGGTTTCATCCCATTGAATATCCATAAGTATAGTGTTGCCAAAATGAATTTATAGTAAATCACTTGCTTTGGGTAAAGGTGGAGGAAGATTAATCTGAAGCATTGGTGTCAAGGTCAAACATATCCTATGGTACAAATTCACTTTCCTGATGTTGAAAAATATGTATTTTGTGGAGTTGTTATATTAATGAAACAGCAACCAGCCATTTTCTATCACATCGTTTGTGACCTTTTTTGCATGATTATCATTAATGCCTTATAAACTGCATATAAAGACAGGGAGTTGGAGCAAGATGATGTTAAGGTCCTTTCCAACCCAAACCATTCTGATACTATGATATAAATACCTTTGATTCATCTGAAAAATGATCACAGGTAATTTTGGTTTGGTTTTGTTTTCAGGAAATGGTTATTTCACTGCTTCTCCCCCCCCCCAAGTATTGCAGATAAGTAAGATCTGTAATCTGCCAAATGATTGCAAAGTTTCCATCTAAGACTTGTGTTTCTTCAGAGCAGCATATTAAGTTCACTTTATCATGTCCATTAATGTCTTTAGATTAGCAGAAAATGTGCATTAAGATTATAATTGATGGATTCATATCACTGGAATAAAAAATTAACCTCCAGAAAGTTTTCTAATGTTGCATTATACAGTTTTGTTAGTGTAGAAGTATGTATTTTAATACATATGAAGAAAACATCTCTCATGATTAGATATATAAACGCGTGGTATGGATTTGGGTGCAATAATACCCATATTGCATGTCACTTTCTCAACTACTTCAATGCTTTCCACTTGGGCTTAAACTTTTCCTAATGTTATGCTCAGTTTAGTGATCTAAAAAGGAAGTCCAAATTCCCACAAAAATGAATCCAGTAAACTTTTTACAATACCCTTTTAAAACAAAGAAAAAAAAACATTTACTAATCAATATCAAGAACTTAAATCCAGACCACCTAAAGTATAAAATGATAATACTAAACAGATGTCTGCTTTAGTCTTTGCAATGTTCTCATCTCTTCTTTTTCTTTTTTTCCTCCAAACCAGGTTTTGTATTTTAATCTGAAGGGAGAGGATCTGGAATTTTTGAACACTCTGAATATCAACAGAAAATCGATTCCTGCAACCTGTCCACTGTGGAAAGGATAATTTAACCCCAGATGGTCTTATACTGCAGAAATGATGCAACCGAAGCATTGATTCATTTTAAACTGAGCAGTAAATCTAATTTGTTCTGCTGGGTACTCAGTACCTAATAAATATCGATCAAAAATCAGGATCAATGGCTTGTATTTACTGTTACGTTAACAGATGAATAAAATAATTTCCTTTAGACTTTACTCGCTGCATGTACTTCATTTAAGGTGTCATTTGAACCAATATGAACAATTTTCTTTGCTTTTCTTATGACTTTTGAAGAGTATTAGTTACTTAAAGGAACATATAAGAGCATGCTGCAGGACATGGAAATCACCAGAAATACCAAAAACACAGAATATTTGTTCTGGGATTGCAGCAGAAATCAGAATCTGACTTTTTTCCACTGTTTTATACATTTCTTCTAGTCATGAGAACTTTGGGGGATTCTGCAGGCCACTCTTGGGACTTTCACAGAATCATAGAATCCCAGAGTGGTTTGGGTAGGGAAGGACCCTAAGATCATCCAGTTCCAACCCCCTGCCATGGGCAGGGACACCTCACACTAGACCATGTCACCCAAGGCTCTGTCCAGTACAGCCTTGAACACTGACAGGGATGGGGCAGCCACAGCTTCTCTGGGCAAGCTGTGCCAGTGTCCCACCACCCTCACAGGGAAGAACTTCCTAAGATCTAACCTGAACCTCCCCTGTTTCAGTTTCTTGGTGAGCAAAACCATTCTGTTTGTACTGTTTCAAGGATCTCCTGTCTTGACCTAGCGCATCAGGCAGTAATTGGCTCTGGTTTGTGGCCTAAGTTGCCTCAGAATGAGTGAAAGTACTTTTTGCTTATATAAAGGTTTTTGCAGAAGAGTGAGAGGTTGGAGAAGAGCCCTTTGATAATGTGTTTTGAGGGGATTTTCTGTATCTTTTCAGGATGGATCATGTTCAGACACTCCTCTGATGCAACTGTGAGTTGGCCAGCAGTGCTAGCACTAAGAGAGGATGCTCTTCTGATGGTGTCAGAGCACACAGCCTTTGGGAGGACCCCAGCGTGCAACTTCTTTTCTGACAAGATCAAAGCATTTTCCGGCAAGGAAATTGCCCTGGAATTGACCAGGTTTCTGAAATCCACACCACACTAAGTTCTCACTGGAAATTCCACAAGAACTTTGGTTGTCAGAAACGATTTTTGTTTGGTTTTTTGCCATGCCCCAAATCACGAGTTTTTACTCCTCCTAAAATTCAAGTATATAAGGGCATATACATACTCAGGATGCCTGTGAACAAAAGTGTCTGCCTCTTTATGCTTGTGGACACATTGCAGAAACACTTTTAAGCAGTTTACCCGGGTCAAATGGCTGTTAATATGGCTTTGGTACCCTGAAGTGCTCAGCCCTCCTGCTCGCATTCCACCCAGACCTGCATTTGGCTTATTCTTGCAGTAGCGCATGAATGATGTTGTCCTTTCTCCTTATTCTTACTACAGGCAATTCCAGAGCTGAGTTTTTAAAGGACGTGTATACACATTGGATTTCTGTGGTGTATTTCACAGAAGGATGAGCTTCCTCAACCCGAGCTGTGGCCACTGGGGAGGTACTGAAGAAAGAGTTCCTGTTCTGTTGGTGGGGATGGAGTATAACCCTGGTGTAAAGCGCCTCACTAAACGCTCCCCAGCATACTTTTGGTAGAGGTGGCTGGACCAACCTGAATTTCCCTCAGTTGTATTTCAGCTATTGTAAGCAGGCTGGAACCTGCGCAGCCAAGCCACGTGCTAACCTGTCATTTCTGAGGTTTTGGAGAGCCTTCAGTGCAAATCCAGTCGATGGGGCTTCATTTCCCTGACAAGGATGAAGCTGCATTTCAGCTCTGTCTCTGCTGAGATGTCAAGAGGGCTACAAATACGTATGGTCAGCTAATTTTAATGATGCTTATTGTGATACAAACACCCAAGTGTTCAGAGTGGAACTGAAATTGCCCTGGTATATTGCACAGCCTCTAACAAATAAGTAGTTAGATGTCCCATCTCTGAGTTGGAGCCCTCACAGTTGGTTAACCAATAACCTAAACATGAAAGCCTGTACATCTGACTACTGAAACCCTGAGTCACTCTATCCTTTTTAATTAAAGCATGTTCCTTTAATGTGTTCCTGTTGCTTGAAATGGTGAGAATTATTTCCTAGAGGAAAATACCTAATGAATGCACCTTTAGTTAGTATTTTCTATCAATTAGCTAAATAAGGGGGGAAGCTTGAACTATCTAGGGTATGTCAGGCAGTTGCAGGGGGTGCATATGTCAACCTCAGGCATGATTTATCTGACATGCCTGTTCTGACAGTTGTAATTTAACGGCTGTGTTTTCCTCCCAGGCTTGCAGGAGGCTGAACATCTTTTCAAGTTTCTAGCTTTGTGGTGGCAGGGTAAATGTCTGTTTGCCAGTGTCATTTATCTGAGTCATTCCGGGAGAGGCGTGGAGCAATTGAAGCGTGACTATTAGCATAAATAAAGAGAGGGACACCCTTCCTGAGAGTAGTTACTCTCACCGTCAAAGCCAACAACTGCTACTGCTTATGGTGCGATGCGACGTGAACTGAAAGACCTAATACAGTGAGCTCTGCTCTACTGTGACATTCTTTTGCATTGCAGTTTGAAATGGAGTTAAAGAGAACAGAGCAAGGAAGGAAGAGGAGAAATTGTGCAGTAAACACAACAGATTGCCACTGGAGTTAGCATTTCATGTACACTGAGTGGGGGGTTCTTCCAAAAGTTTGAAGAGAGAAGGAATTATAAACCCTAAGCTCACTTCTTAGTCTCTGTATTCTCAGTGCTAAGTAGCTGTCATTGCCAACTTCGGTTTGACAAACAACTTTAAAACTTTTCTTTGTGTTTTCAAACACGTGGGTTTCTTACGGCACGCTCGGAACAGTGGAAGATGCGGTTTGCACATGGGAACACCAACCCGTGGTGATGTTTGACGGTGTCACGGGGCGAGTCCCTGCCCTATACCCCCCTCCTTCCCCCGGTACCCCGGGGCTCCTACGGGCTCCGGGGAGCCGCGGGCGAACGCGCTTCTCTTCCCGGCCTGAACCGTGCGGATGGGGAGGAGCCTCTTCCAGGTATTTCCTTAAGCACTACTTACACCGTCCCTCGGGAGCGAGGGCGGGGGTGGCTCTGGGGAGCCTTGCTTTGGCCTTATCCCTGTGGCTCCTGCTCGGAGCGGTGCGAGCGGGGCTGGGGGCGATGCCCTGCGGCATCCCCAGCTCGCGTTCCCCGCCTGCTCCCGGCCGCGGGGCGGGTCCCGGCGCGAAGGGCCGTCGGACGAGCCGCCCCGCAGGGAGGAGTTAGAAAGGAACGGGGTGGGGAGCGGCAGCCGCACGAGCACTAAAACCAGCGAGCCCCCGGCCCAGTTGCAGGAGTTGCTCAGCGGACGCGCAAGATGCGCAGTGCCGGCGGGGGCTCCGCGCCGCGCTTGAGCGAGGTGAGGCTCGGGGTTCGCGCACCGCCGCTCGCGGAGCAAAAGAGGTGGGGGGGCTGCGCGGTACCTGCCGAGCCCGGCCTGCGGCCGCGTCCCGCGCAGGCGGGCGGAGCGGGACCCGTGGGCGCTATAAACGGGAGCTGTGCGAGCAGCAGGCGGGGAGCGGTGCGGGTTGGAGCCCGGGAGCTGTGCGAGGTGCGGGACAGGAGCGGTGCAGGCGGCAGATCGGGAGCGGAGCAGTGAGGGAGCGGTGCAGGACCGGTGTGAGTTCAGGCTTGTACCTCCTGCTTTACCCCGCTTGGGCTGTGATTTAACAACTGTGCCTGTTCTTGCGAGATTTCACATCTTTAGTTCTCTTTAAATGTCCACTAGAACGTGTTCATGTGTAAAGGGAGTTTCCTCCGTAGCTGTACTCCTTCATCATGCACGTTTCAGAAGTTTGCAAGGCTAATTATTCAACTGCAAAGTGCTTTCTTTTGCCGTTCTTTGTTCCAGACCCACAGAAAGGGCTTGCTACCTGCCTTATTTACATCTTTTTTCTTGACTTCTCTAAACTTTTTTTTTCCATGTAAAGCATATTCTTTTAGTTAGCAAAGACACTCCTTTCCCCTTTACAGCTTTGAGATGATCTTTTGCTTACATATACACATCAGTGAATTCACCACTGTTTGAGGTGGCATCAGTAAATGGCAGAATTGCCCCTTCCACAGCGCAGTCAGACTTTACTAACGGAGGGAATACAGGTTAAGTAATTCCTGAGCAGGCTTTCACACATTTGCAGTTCAATCAGATCAAAACGTTTCCCTTTCTGAATCTCTGCTGTCGTGTTACAAGGTGTGTTTCCTACTGAAGAAAAAGTTTCACTCGAACTTCTTGCTGGGGAGCTTTGAGCTCTTTCATGTTGGTAGGAGTCCCGTAACACAGTCCCCGCATTTTCCTGCTTGGCTCTGCGTGGCAGGACTTTTTTTGTTTCATTAACCTATTCAGTAGTCCTAAATCACCTTTTAAGTCTATTTCTTTTAGCAGCCGAACAAAAGCAATTCCTGTGTGAATACGTTTGTTACTCTGATCTACAACTGGGCAAGCAGGTGATAAACTGGTATCATTTATTGCCTTGTTTGCCTGCCCCTGTTAACCTGTCTGTCTCCTGTTGCCAGGGCTGCTGGTTCTGAGGTTGTGCAGCAGTTCGGGGCCAGCTGCTGGGCCAGTATCACTCTTGGCATCACCATGAGCTTTGGCACCACTGCGCCGCTGAAGGTCGTCAGCAACCTCGCCAACACCGATGTCAACTATGTCATCAAAGAGCACTATAATTACACAGGAAAGCTAAATGAGAATGCGGACAGTGGAATAAAAGTGACGTCGGTGGTTTTTATCATCATTTGCTGCTTTATAATCTTGGAGAACATTTTTGTCTTGCTCACCATCTGGAAAACCAAGAAGTTTCACAGACCCATGTACTATTTCATTGGGAATTTGGCTCTTTCAGACTTGCTGGCTGGCGTGGCCTACACTGCCAACCTCCTGCTATCTGGACACAAAACGTATAGCCTCACTCCCTCCCAGTGGTTTGTAAGGGAAGGCAGCATGTTTGTTGCCTTGTCAGCTTCTGTGTTCAGCTTGTTGGCCATTGCCATTGAGAGATACATCACTATGCTGAAGATGAAACTCCATAATGGCAGCAACAGCTTCCGCTCCTTCTTGCTCATCAGTGCTTGCTGGGTTATCTCTGTGATCCTTGGGGGACTGCCGATCATGGGATGGAACTGCATCAACCTCCTGTCCAACTGCTCCACTGTGCTGCCCCTCTACCACAAGCACTATATTCTCTTTTGCACCACTGTTTTCACCGGCCTTTTGTTATCTATTGTCGTCCTCTATTGCAGGATCTACTCCATGGTGAGGACTAGGAGCCGCAGGCTGACGTTTCGGAAAAACATTACCAAAGCTACCAGGAGCTCAGAGAAGTCACTGGCCTTGCTCAAGACAGTGATCATAGTCCTGAGTGCCTTCATCGTCTGCTGGGCTCCCTTGTTCATCCTGCTTTTACTGGATGTGGGGTGTAAAGTGAAGTCCTGCCCGATCCTCTACAAAGCAGAGTATTTCTTAGTACTGGCTGTGCTCAATTCAGCCACAAACCCTATCATCTACACCTTGACAAACAAAGAGATGCGGAGGGCTTTCATCAAGATTCTGTGCTGCTGCAAATGTCCCCCGGCAGATTCTGGGACCAAATTCAAAAGGCCCATCATCGGAGGGATGGAGTTCAGTCGGAGTAAGTCTGACAACTCCTCCCACCCGCAGAAGGAGGAAGGGGACCATCCTGAAACCATCATGTCTTCAGGCAATGTTACCTCATCTTCTTAGGAGTAACTATGGGGGTATATTACAGAGCTGTTCTCTGAGATGGGGGGGCTGAGAGGCCTCCTGCTCGTGGCGGCAGCGTTGGGCTAAGTGAGCGAGTAGCATTAGTTCTAGCGAGGCAAACGGTGCACTTGCAAGGCTGGAGGTCAAGAAATGGGACAGACTGTTCTGGCTTGAAAATCTCTTTTCCCTGGAGCGTGTTTTGTCT
This sequence comes from Pezoporus occidentalis, assembly GCF_034315485.1. NCBI lineage: Eukaryota > Metazoa > Chordata > Aves > Psittaciformes > Psittacidae > Pezoporus > Pezoporus occidentalis. The sequence goes on from NW_026916304.1 coordinate 2,006,891, forward strand.
TTGCACTGAGGCAGTTCAGGATTGTCAGGCGCATTCGTAGCCTGAAGTCTCCTTAGTAACTCTGAAAGACTGATGCCTTGGTGAAATGATGCCTGGTGCGTGTGGGAGAAAAGGAGAGGGGGAGGAGGGAGAGGGAGAATGAATCTTTCTTGTTTTTTTCCCCCATGTGAGAAGAATGTGAAGTTATTTCTCTTTTACTTGCAGCAAACCACTGACACAAAGGTCTTTCTGTGCTGAATCTAGTGGTGGCTCTGGCATAGTCGGTCAAAAGTGTTTGATTAGCACATAACAAGAAACAAGAGCACACAAATATAACTTAGGCTGTGTACAGCTGTAATTTGGCATCACTTTCCAGAGGTTTTAGTTCATAAGGTGTTATTTGCAGAGTCCAAAGCTGTTGAGGTTTTATTTAGCCAGATCATAGCTGTGAATTTTTGCTGTCAGCCCATATTACACTTGCAGACCAGGAGCCAACAGTTACTTTCACCTGTACAATTCCACTGACTGCATCGGATTCTATGGAGCAGCTCAGAGCAGCATTTGGCCCCATATGTTGACTGCCTTGTTATTCTGTAGCATTAAATAAACTGCATTATCCTGACAAATGCAAGGTAGAACTAAAGGTCATTTCTCTTTAATATGGCTGAAAGTGAATATAATAGTAGAAGATACACAATTGACGACAGCAGGATTTTTGCCTGAGAAAGAAGAGTTAAAAGCAGAAGGGGTGTTTCAGTGTCAGGTTCATATTCTTTCCAAAGGAAAAGATCTGGAAAGAGTATCTTGGCTTTCAGAAGAGCATATTAAAGTTGAAGTGAAATGACTATAGATAAATGCACTTCCATAACAAAATGCAATACATTTTGGCACATTTAATTAATGTTTATCATTTCAGTAAAGGTGTATTTTGTCAGTTCATGGAAGAAGTACCTGTCATTAAATTGAATGTATACGTTTTACAGCATCCTTTTTATTTCTGTTTTTCTAACCTGTGCTAATGGGGTTGAATGTGTACAATGTAAATAAGTTAATAAGATGCAGGAGTCTTCATGTGCCTAGAGTATTACTATAACAAAAGTGATATATCTGGGATAGCTGAGAGCAAGCGACTGATTTACAGTTACTGGCAGTTCCTAGAAGTGGTATTTTGTAAAGAAAATGTATTGCCTTTGTAGTAAAATTTCCAGTGCAATTAAACTGTTGGGTTTTTATTTTTCTGGTTAAAAAAAAATAGTATTTAAAATGTTTCTGACTTTTATTGTTCAATTTGCACATAGCTTTATTGACTTCTAAACATTAATAAACTGATTTTTGTAAAGATTCTGGTATTGGATTACTGGTAGTTTCGTGCTGTTGTGGGGCATTCTTGCCTGGAGGGGTTTCTTGTTAGCAGAAGTCAGTGAAAGAACTGGATTTTGGTACATGCTGCAATTAATCTGCAGGGATGTAAGATGCATGATGCCCAGGTACAGGATCATGTACAATGCAAAATGAATGCTTGAATGTAATTTTTCAGCAGCATGTGCTATATCGATTAAATGCCATTAAAAGAACCTCTACAGGAGCGATTCTTCTCCAAAGGATAATGAAGAACAAACAGAAGACAACCCAGATGTCTGCCGATTTCACCCTGAATGTCTAGAGTAGAATAAATGAAATAATTCACTTATATCACTAATGCAATTACTCAGTTTAATTCTTAACTCACTGCAAGCATCATGGAGGTTTATGAAATGCAGAATGGTGGCCTCGGCTCTGTAACTACTGTGGCTGCATTTGATGCACCAGTGAAGACCATGGCAGCTGTAGTTGAATAGGTGCTGTATTACTTCTTCCATAGGCTTGGCTTCCATTTCCTCTGCTGCGGCCATTCCCTCCCAGTGTTACTTTTAAGTTCCATGGAGCTCATACAGGATGCAGTTGGAGTGTGAAGATAAACCTCACCTTCTCGTACTGTATGTCATCGCTGCATAAGGTTTACTGTGGGAAACAGCAGCCTGCTCACCGAGGAAGGCTCTGGGTCGTAACCTCACTTCCTGAAGGAAATTCCAAAACTGCCCTGAAGACAAAAGACTGGAAACAGGCTGGAATTTCTCTCCATCTGTCTGCTTGTACGGAAGGGGTGATTTCATGTGTGCTCACTTCCTAGGCTTTTAATGTGTGACCTGAGCAGGGCTGGAAAAAATGTCAGCTCTGGATTTGTGCACAAGATAAAGTCTCTCTTGGCTCAGGCCTTCGTTTGGGCAGGGGTGGCTTATGGTGGGTGCTGACAGTCATGAGGGAAAGCACTGCTCTGTCCCAGGGATAAAGTCACTCCTGTACAGAGCACCAGAAGTATAGGAACCATGACAGCCCAAGTTAAGCCCTCATTGTGCTACAGTGAGTAAATAAGGGTGCTGTCCGAGGATGTCTGAATTTGCAGGGGTGTTTATATCCAAAGGACAAGGGCCCTTCCACTCTTAAAGCCTTATGGGCATTAAGGTTGTTTGTCCATGTGTGTCTGAGATCCTGCGACAAGGGATGAGCTATGTCACAGCATGGCTGTGTCACTGACCCCTCCTGACCATTCTGTCTGTATTCCAGGCTGATAGTCCACAGGTGAGTCACTTCCCTTTGCTTTGCCTTTGTTTCTGTATCCCTTGCTTATCTGTCTCCTGGAACTGCACTGCAGGCCTTAGTGGGAAATGACTGTTTTCCCTCTGGAGGTGCCTGTGTGATGGGAGCCCCATTTTGGTGGGAACTCAAAGCCCTACGTAATTCAGGCAATAAAAGAAATGCGAACACCAGTGTGGCATGGGGCCATGGGAAGCATTTCCTGTGCTCTTCAGCATGATAACTGAAATCTATTTCCTCCACAGACAGGCCACATCTAGGCATGTGGACAAGATTCAGACAGAGAACAATAACTGTAATAAAGTAATAACAATAATAAAAGCAGGGGTTCCTGCTGGGGAAAAGAAATAAAAGACAGGCCGTTTGTACTGCTGTCTTAGGAAGTGTCCCCCCACTTCCTAAGGGGGAACTCTGCAGCTATTTGGCCACGGCCATGGAGCACCATACACTAGCAGACAGGCCAGATGACCAGGGCCCAGTTTGGAAGTGTGGATGTAGACAGTGCCATTCCCAGGCCCCGGACTGCCTTCTGTGCGCACCAAAAGGGCATGTGGCTTTGTCCTAGTGTTGGCCGTGTGACAAATGGGCAGAGAAAATGAACTGAGAAGTGAAAAGGTGCATTATTCCAAATGTCTACATGAAATAAAATAGGCTGAATTACCCTGAGTAACCCAGCGCTTCGACTGATGTTCCTTTTCCTCCCTGTTCTTCCAGCGTAAGGAACAGAACAGGGATGGAAAATGATCACCAAATCTGTCTCTTGCTCCCCTGGCAACTCCCTGACCAGCTATGACTGTGTGAGATCCAGGTATGGCTGGGTGAGTGTTGGCAACAGAAGAACTGCAGCCAAAACACCCTACAGACAGCTCAGCAGGAGCGAACCTTGGGCTTGCTGTACAGCAGAAGGCAGCCAGAACTAAACCTTGGGGACATAAAAACACAAACATACTGTTCTCCATCCTTTGCTTATTCTGTTAACTAAAAGATATCAGCATTGCCCAACTGTAACATTTCCTAGTTCCTGATTTGGCTTGGAAGATCTCAACACTGATTGCATTCTACATGGGCTGAGGCATTAACAGATGTTGTAAAAAGGGTTGGATTGACAAAGCACCCAAACATGTGGGTAAGTACACCAGTTCTGTGGAACCTACTTAGCTCTGACGGGCTGGAAACTCCCTGAGGATGGGCTTTGTCATTCATGGGGCTCTGAAATTCCCCAGGAGAACATCTATTGTAGTTCAATAATTCCCCATACCATTTTTCTTGGAAAACAAAATGAATCCACCTACAACTGAACCTTCCATGATTTAAGAAACAAACAAAATCCGTCTAAGTTAAGTCCCTATAATTTGCTTTCACAGACTTTTCTAGTCCCATCTTTGCAGTTACAGATGGGAAGTGTTTGCTCCTTCACTATCATCTCATTTATTCTCATAGAGTCCAATTTCTTTTTACACAGTCTGCAAGAATCACAGAGTCAAGACCTTTAGTCATTACTCTATGCATAGGATTTTCTGTAATAATGGAACAGTAATCTCATTCACTCTGCACACAGGAGCTAGATATAAGAACACAGAGTACAGCAAACTTATTCCAGTACAAGTTTTCTGCTGAAGTATGTGCCTCCAGAACCCTGAAACTCAAGCATCTAATAGAAATGAAGATATTAATCCCCCCCAAAAGTGGTTGTTTTTTAAAACTGGGAACAGAAATAATGTAGATCTATGTGATCGCCTGAAGGGAATTAAAACGTTAAGAACCCTCCAGTGCAGGAACAGGCTGACATATCCCTTGAGTCTCTGCTCACCCACAAAACCTGAGGGCCCTTGCATCAAAGCAGCAGCTTCCAAACAAAACCCCACCAAGCAACACTTGGCACAGCCACCTCTCCTCCCCTACAGGAAAACATCACACACAGGAGTGAAGCAGCAGCCATTTCCTTGTGCTTGGACACTCTGTGCTGTCTCCATGGGACGAAAAAGGCAGGAAATTGCATCAGCCACACCCAGGAATGCTCCAGCATGGAAAAGTGCGAATAAAGCCGAGCTGACAGCCCTCTGCGAGACTTCCACCAAGCCTAGTTTAGTAGCTGCATAATGGAAACCTGATACAAAGTCCAGGCTCCATGAAACCATGGATCATAGTATCACTATCTGGGATAAATCTGTAGTTGGAATCCTAGTTGACAGCTGACACTTTCTGGTGCTGGCCTGAGCTGTCCACTAAACGTAGCTGGGCTCTCTTAAGCATAGATATACTTGGCATAAGCCAAGGCTTCTCGACTTAGCAGGACACTGGTGTAAATTGCTGGAACACTGCCCCAGACAAATTCTTGCCCATATTGAGCACCTACAGTTGTATAAAAGGTGGGGATGTGAATTGCGATAGGAACAGAATTTATATGGTTACAGGGAAAGCACAATAACAACTTTCATGATGTGACAATTGTGACTTGTGGCTGACAGTGTATGGAAGAGCAGATTTCAGGGACACTTTGGGATGGGGGGGGGGTGGTGGTGTTGGACTGTAGCCTGATATTTTCCACTTGAAATGAAGGAATGCAGACACTAATACATGGTAACGCAGATGCAAAGCTGAGCATTCTCACTTGTGAACTTGCTAGATCTTCAGTTCTTTCCTGAGCAACTCTGGGCAGGGTCTCCTGAATTCTCCCCTTCCCACAAAGCTATGTACAAAATACTTAGACGAGGATGTTTTACAAGTGAGTATTTTGAATGTTGTGGTGCTATTCAAAGAGCTGTTATCTGTGGCATTTTGAACACGGGGGATGATCTGCCAGGTCTTTTATTGTCCAGCTACCTACAATGTTTCCTTGTGCTGTGATGAACTGGATGTTGGAGCATCGCAGTTATTCTTAAGTGGGAGGAAAAGAAATAATTCCTAGCAATTTGTGCAACTCTGTCCTTGCACTTGGAAGGAGGACCGAGATCTCAGCTGAAAAGGACACCCTGAAGACGTGCTGTTATTGAGAACCAACTCGCCAAGGTCTGCACTGTTATCTTTCTTGCTTTCAGGGAAGACATAACTGTGACTTAACGATTCCTTCTAATCTGGTGACCATTCAGATGCCAGCTGAGAAAAAACACGTGAGCCCTTTCCCAAAGGCAGGGCACTTTGAGATGCTTTTGATTCCCACCCCAACTCCTACTCCTACTGCTGGTTTAGGCACAAGATAAGAAATTGCTTGTAGCGAGTGCATTGTTTCTCACTCTGATCAGGGTTATTTGGTCAATGCACCTTTTGAACAAACCCTTTATGCATAGAGAAGTTACTTCAGAGCAGACTACAACTCTGCTCCATAAAGCACTCCCCACCCCCCTTTAGAAATTCAATACATTTTGCATTTCATCAGCTTTCTCCCTGGTTTTACGCATCATACTGCAGATGTTGCTGAAATAAATGTTAACGTTCACCTCAGGGGCTGTCCATTTCCCACATAAAAGTGGTTGGATTTTATTCTTCTCTTAACTAATGTAGGGTCAAGGAGAAGATCTTGCCTCCACAACTGAGTTGATAGCGAAGGAACACTGCATCTTCTAACTTGAAACAGTTCATCTGTGGATAAAGAGCCAGGGCTCTTTAATGACTCAGGGTGAAGTTCTGCTTTTCACTAAGCTGGCTGAAAACTGCAGAGGCGTTGCAGAGGGTTTAGAGGACAACAAAGCGAGGAGCTTTAATAGGATGAACTAACAGAAAAGGCTCAGTGAGCAAAGCCTTTTCCCACCAGAGAGGCGAGAGTGGGGGAACACAACCCTCAACCCTGCAGCCACACTGTGTGGTAGGGAAAGAAAGCTTCTTAAAGCTCCACACAGAAAGCTGATGCTACCTATAGAAACCAGAGCATGTCAAGATTTCAGATGAGGATTTACCTTGATTTTGATGTCTTTCAGAATATAATGAAGTTGGGGTTTTAATTGATTTTGATTTGATTTCTTTCCAGAGGCACAGCTCCTGTAGTGGCAGCGAGGTCGCATGCCACCACTAGCACCTCCCAGTACTGTCGGTGGATGGGTGCTGTGGGGAACAGTGAGGCTCTTGGCCATCAGACAGATGAGGAGCTGCTCCATGTGGATTACGCTGAGGTGAAACCCACTCTCTCTTCCTCTGCAGGCTGTTTTTGAGGCCACTGAAAGCCCTGAGCTCAGTGGGCATGGGGAGAACAACAGCAACAAACCTGCAAAACCAAAACCAAATAAACCCCTGAAAATTACTTTTATCTTGGCAATAAGTAAATTAATAAAGGGTGTGTGCTCCAGGTTAGTGGGTGTTGAGCCTGAACCTTAGAGGTAAGAATTATAGATGTAAAATATATACTACTATTCTCATACTATTATATAATGGTGCAGGGCCTGGAGCACAAGTGTGATGGGGAACGGCTGAGGGACCTGGGGGGTTCAGTCTGGAGAAGAGAAGGCTCAGGGGGGGACCTGATTGCTCCCTACAACTGCCTGACAGGAGGATGGAGCCAGGAGGGGCTGGGCTCTGCTCCCAGGGAACAAAGTGACAGGACAAGAGGAAACGGCCTCAAGCTGCACCAGGGGAGGTTTAGATGGAGCTGAGGAACAATTCCTTCCCCAGAGGGTGCTCAGGCATTGGAACAGGCTGCCCAGGGCAGGGCTGGAGTCACCGTCCCTGCAAGTGTTCACACACCGTGGAGACGAGGCCTCAGTGCCATGGGTTAGTGGTGGCCTTGGCAGTGCTGGGAATGGGTGGAATTGATGATCTTAAAGGTCTTTTTCATCCTGGCTGATTCTGTGGTTAAACGGCAGCAGCTGTGAAGCAGGCCGGGCCTTCACAGAGTCGGTGCTTTCACTGGAAGTACTTCAACACTTGTGTTTACTGCCGATTGCTTCACTGGCAGCACCACATCTCCTGCCTTAAAGCAAACCCAGTCTTTGTAGTGTGGGGAGGACGCTGGTGGGCCCGGCTGCTCATAGCCCTTCCTCAGGTGGCAGAGGCAGGTCCCTCTGGCCTGGGCACCATGGCTCCATCCGGCAGCTCTGTTCAGTGAGCAAACCTGCAGCTCTGGGGCTGGGCCCAGCACAGGGAAGCAGGAAGAGGTGGGGGACACTGTCTTGTGTCCAAGAGGAGGAGGCCCTTGAGCCCAGCTTGCTTTGTGCTCTCACAGCATGGGGGCTGTGGTGTTTGTGTGAGGTTGGTGTAGGCCTGCAGCAGCTCCGATGTGTTAGTGTGCGTGTGAAGTTCTGTGTGGCCGAGAGGCTGACGGGCGTGCGGTGAGAGCAGGCGATGCTGTGTAAACCTAACGCTTGAGCTAACAAAGCCTTGCTAGCAGGGGGTTAACTGCAAAGTCTGCTGAGGCCAAATGCTAAAGCTGTGACAGAGATCATAGGCAATGTGCTTGTCTCAGGCTTGCCTTTGCTATAGGGTGACAAACCTACTGGCTGTGGTCCACCTGTGGGCAGCCTTCTGGGAACAAGCTATCGAAGACAGGAGGCACACAGCAGGTTGGTATGACCCTACATTGACACCCTGAGAATTAACAATACGCATGAATGCCTACTGAGGCAGAGTACCCAGCTTTCTCACCCCGCTTATCAAGCAGTCTCCCACCCACCTCTGTTGATCTTGTGTGCGTTTATGCAGATACTGCATACAGCTCAAATAACCACGGTTATTTTGCAGGAGCTTCTTTCTGAAGCCTCCCTGGGACTTGTTAATTTCATCAAAGCAAGTCTATTTGCAGGGCCAGAAGGGGCTGCAAGCAAATGAACCTGCTCAGGTCTACTGGAGGAAGCAGAAGTATTCCTGGAGGACATGCACGTGTCCCTGCACGAATGAGGTATGGTTCTGAAGATGCTTGTCTTCAGATAGCAAACAGCAAAGCGTTTGAAGGTGTGTTGAAAGGCATGTTGTTATGTGCAACTTGCAGCCTTAGCCTTGAGTGTGGCCTCTCCTCTCTTTCTCTTATAAGAAATCAACCTAACAAAATTCCTCCTTCCCTTCTACACGAATGCCATTGTTATAATACAATGAGTCAGAAAAGAAACAACATGAACTACAGGATAACGGCAGTCTAACCACCGGCATGAATCCCCCACCCCCATCCATCAATCAACTGCAATGATTTTACTGTGTTTCCTCATTATTTGGCAGTAATTTAATGAAATTGAAAGTGGAGGAATTCCCGCAGATCAGAAGTAGGATTTTCACGAATAGAATTGCATGCCTGAGACCTCCTATTCAGAGCCAGGGAACTGAGAAAAGCTTGTCATCTCTGAGTATTGCCTGGATACACCAAGCAGGCCCATGCCTGCCTAGGTTTTGAGGTAGTGGAGTGACGGCTTTAAACTTTTCCAGAGTTTTGATGACATAGTGAATGGGGCCTCATGACAGTTTGTGTTTGATACATAGTTTGCATTGCATTTAAAAAGCTTGCAGAACCTGCAGATTCAGGGAACACTGTAATCCCTAAAATCTGTTGTGCTGTAGGAGTGGGAAGCATGTCAAAATATGAACTCATTAGATGAAGGCAGAAACAAACTTGTCTTAAGTATCTGCTTGGTTCTACCCCAGCATAGCTGGCTGCTAAGCTGCCTTTGGTCTCTGTGACCCTCTGGCACATGGACTGGAAATACTCAATTTAAATGGACAGCACTTAGAGGCTGGTTTAGCCCTGCTGTTAGACTTGGGATTTTACAGAAGCCCTGTGACTTAGATGAAGTTTTAGTCTAAGAGAGATAGGCACAAGCATGATTTTCAAGGGATTCATGAGCAGATTTCCCATGTTGTCAGGATAATAGGGGTTCAGTCATATGTACGTTGTATGTTGCTGCTGTGTCCATTACAAAGAAAGGTCTGGCCTGTTTGACTAGTTGTGGTTGAGCTGCAGAAGTTGCTGTTGATGATGATACATGAGAGGAGAATGTAAACACTGTCAGTTGTCTGCCTTTGACTCCTTGTTCTAAATGACTGTGTGTGCATTTGTATTTGAGTTAAATGAGTGTGACCTGGAGAGGGACTGAGGGAAAAGGCTTGAACTTGCATCTGCCTTGATCCTAGCAGTCTTTAAAACGTGGCCGCACTATCCTGTGAATTTGTATTAAAGCTCACAAGGGTAAAGTTTGTAAGAGTGAGATGAAAAGCAAAAGGAGGACTGGAAGAACAGGCTGCCCTTCTTGTTTCCATTTGTAGCTACATGTTTCTGGAGGTTTGTTTTTGATTTAATTTACCTTTCACATGGAAGGTATGTCAAGTGCAGACACATCTCCTCTGCGCTTTGACCTGGTTATCTGAGCCTGAAAGCTGTCTAGCTGGCTAACCACAAGGCAGTCAAAGCTAATGTACCGTAGTTTGTATGCCTGACTAGTTTCAGTGGTGCTAACATGGCTAGCTGGTGCCTGGACTTGATCTGTCTTGCATCCTGCCAGCCCTAGATACTCTGATTTATCTGCCCCCAGGCATGCAGATGTACCCAGAACTCTTTTGGTTGCAGAGACATTACTACAGTTCCATTTGTGGTTTCTGTATTTCAAAAGAGAGCTTTTATATGTAAAAAGCTGGGGGAGGTGAAATTACAGTTTCCTTGTCTTCTCTGGAGAAGGATGAAAAATTATGCTTTTTGTCTTGCTTTTCAAGCTTTATGTTCTGTTGTGGCTTCTTTTGTTGTTTTTTGTTTTTTTTTTGTTTGTTTGTTTGTTTGGTTTTTTTGTTTGTTTGTTTGTTTTTTTGTTGTTTTTTTTTTTCAGCAGGCCAGGCATCATTCCCCATTACTTCTTTGTTCAGTGGTCTGCAGGATCCTGCTGGTTGGTTTCTCAAAGGCACATTTTAGTATTATACAACAGCATGGGGACTAAGAATGGAAAGCATCATAAAGCAGAAAGGACCCTACAAGAGCTGTAAGGGACAATACTCAATGCAGATCCTATGCTCGGGTCAAATTTGTTCCTGGCAAAAGGTGGTAGAAATTCCATCAAGGTTGTTAAAAGTTCACCCCACTTACACCAGACCTGCATGTGATGTCCCAGTGGTCACAGCCACCTCATACACTGATGCTGGCTCTGGGTCAGACCTTGAACTCTTGCTCACAATGAAAGATTTACCGTCAGGATGGTGTTGGAGCTATGGTGAAAAATTAATGATTGTCACACATTTTAATTCTTCCTGTGCAGCTCCTCGCATGTTGGCCCAGTCCTTGCTCCTAGCATGAAAGGGAAATCCTGCAAAGCTGATCGCACCTGTAAGTTTCAGAATGAGGATACGAGACAGAGAGAGAACTCAAACCTCAGCCCCACCCTGCCAGGCACGGGTGGATGTTTATTTGAGCAAACCCAGATGGTCTGTATCAGCAGAAAAGAAACTGTTTTGCTCACTCATTCTTGAGAATCCAGACTAGTGCAAAAGGAGTGAATGGCAGCTGTTCACATGTTTATTTCTCTCCATCTGCTCTCTACAACTGCATGACAGGAGGTTGTGGTGAGGTGGGGTCGGTCTCTGCTCCCAAGTAACAAGGGATGGGACAAAAGTAAACGGCCTCAAGCTGCACCAGGGGAGGTTTAGATGGAGCTGAGGAACAATTCCTTCCCCAGAGGGTGCTCAGGCATTGGAGCAGGCTGCCCAGGGCAGGGCTGGAGTCACCGTCCCTGCAAGTGTTCACACACCGTGGAGACGAGGCCTCAGTGCCATGGGTTAGTGGTGGCCTTGGCAGTGCTGGGGTAAGGGTCAGACTGGATGATCTTAACAGTGTTTTCCAACCCCACTAATTCTGTGATTCTTTGATTCACTCCAGCCATACATCAGGGCCAGTGGCCCTGCTATGCTGCTGTACCGATCGGATTACGGAATGGTGCAGGAGCAGAAGTATTTCAGGATACTTCCCGGTACACCTTGCCAGCTTCCAGCGGCCCCGGAGAGAGACGTTAGTGATCCCTTTGTCTTGAAACAAACTTCCAGAGCTGGTACAAAGCGATGGGAGCTCCGGCTGAGGATGCTGCCGAGGCCTGCGCTGCGGTGGGATGCGACAGCCATCTAGTGGGGGTGCTAGGGAAGCATCCCTGTGTAGGGCTGTCCCACGTCCATGGACGGGCACTTGCTGAACAGGCAGTCGGGCACGGGAGACTGAAATTTTCCCTTCTCCTGACTCGTGTAATCGAGTCCGCTGTAGCGCGATGTCTTGTCCCCCTGTGATGTTTTCGTAAAGAAAGACAAAATCAAATGCGTACAGTGAAAGGGTTTAGAATAGTTGATAGGTCATAAAATGTCATTCGTTATAGGGGAAGCTTTCAGTCTTCTCTTCCTGGACTTTCTGCAGTATACAGCAACACAAAATCCTGTGCACAGGATCCTTCTCCCAGCATTCCAAATACAGGTAAAATTTCATAATATACAAGCACCTTCACTGTTCTGCCGTTCTCCAGAAAGAGAGTAGGTGCTATTTTGTCAGAGACCATCCAAATATGCACTTTCTGAAGAGTTCCTTGATGTCTACAGCTTCTCTTCCTCGTGGAAGAGGAAACATGGAAACTTCCACATGCACAAACAGAGGCTTGATGAAGGTCATAAGATGAAATTCAAAAGGGGAAGTTTAAGCTGAATACCAGGAAAAATATCTCACCAGTGAAAAATGTTTTTTAGTGAGCCTAACCTCCCTATGGAACAGCGGAAGCTCTATCTGCTGGAGTATTTAAAACTACTGTGGAAGTCGAATAAATGTGCAGTAGAAACAGTTTTGCCTTGGCAATGAGATAGAACAGATGGCTCAGCAAATGTCATCTATCTCTAACATCTATGGTTTTGTCTGTAGGATATTAAGTTTCTAGAAATACCCTGCACAGGGCTTGTGTCAGCTGAAGCTATGTAAGCTATCACAAAAATCTGTGTCCCTCTGGGTTTTATTTAGTTTTCCTTTTAGAACAGCAGTAATGGTTAAAGTACAGGGAGGGCATATGCTGGAGATAAGTAACTGGCTGGGATTAATGATGCTTGGTTGTATGTTGTGCCATCAGTTGCTCTGTGAATTGAAAGGGTATGACTTCTGCCTCATCACTATTACTTGTAAGAAAATGTTCCTTCATTCCCTGCAACACAATCAGCCTGTTCCCCACACAATCAGCCTGTAAATCTCATATGCTCACTTTGGTCCCAAATTGTTAAGTCATAGGTTGGACACCTGTTGCTGTTTATTTATATAACTTGATTGGCTCAGACACCCTTGGAAATAGAATCATAGAATCAACTAGGTTGTAAAAGACTTTTAAGATCATCTAATCCAACCATCACCCAGCACTAACCCATGTCACTAAGGGCCTTGTCTACAGGGTTTGTGAACACTTCCAGGGATGGTGACTCCACCAGTTCCCTTTGCTAGTGTTCATTTTTATGGCAAGCCTTCAAAGTTTTACACTGGAAATTGACCTGGTAGTGAAAGTAATGATGATATGGAATGCTTTTGCAAAATGCATGTATGTTTTCATGTGTCCTGTACTGCTACCATGTATTGTGCCATTATATATCCTGCTACCTGAATGTAATGTTAAAGTTGTAAAGTCAAACACTCAAGGGGTCAGAAAGCCCTGAGTACCCCTTGCACCACAGGGGACCCTGGACTTTGGCAAGTGACTCCTGGGAAGTCCCACCTGGGGTGCTGTAGCCTTATCTGTAAGCTGGTGTTATGGTTTCATTGCCTGGTACAAAGTGCTGGAATGTGCTCAGTGGGAGAGACTCCTCAGGTCATTCAAGTCCCCAAATCAATTCAATTTTTACCGATTTGGTTAAGATTCTGGGATGATTTAGTTGTTTTTTTTGGTGGTGATAAAACATAACAAAATTATATTGCTCAACTGGACCCACTTCGAAGACGTAATGACCATCATACATGTCAAAACTTCCCAGTGGAAGTGAAACATTTGCAGTGATGAGAAATGAGTGATTTAGAGGTTTTCCTTATGGGCTTTTTCTTCACCCCCCCCATCTGTTGCAGACAGTCCTTGATAAAAAGCTTCAAGCAGAAAGCTTCAGGTTTGCACATGAGAAACAACGGGAGAGTTTACAATTGAAAGATGTGCTGTCTGTAAATTTTATCACTTTTCATTTATGTATTTTGAATCATGGACCTCATTCTCTCCTTTTTTGTAACAGAATGCTTCAGTCATACAGAACTGGACCAAACTTTATAGTAGCATAGCTAGCTTTTGTTATTATTACCCTTGTATATTTAAAAACAAATAAAATGCTAGGAGGGACTTTCTCAAATATGTGTGGTAGATGGTTTCCTAACTGCTCTTTGCAGCTTTGAAAGCCTCCTCTTTAATACAGAATCCTTTGCAGCAAGCCCAGGAGGCAGAAATGGATTGTAATCCAAAGCACAGCTCTAATACAAATCTAGAAACTTGTAAAAATGAAGGGTAGTAAGGTTGAAGCCGATACCAGAGATAAATGTGAATTAGAGGGCTTCTAAGAGGCAAGTTTGGCACTGGTTTAAATTGCCCTTTTAGAAATGCTTTTAACAGTACATGATAAGTGTATGTTTAAAGGAGGAATGTAGCTGGGATAGGAACTGATTAAAAATTAATTTGCAATAACAGCATGAAAGGAAGAAGAGGACAGGCTAATGTTTTATTTAAATGGCTTCACCATCCTGTATTTTCCTGGTATAAGTTTTGTTATGAAAGAGAAACCCATAGGATGCAATTCAGTCAGACCCTCCACAGGGGGTGAAATATTTCTTTGAGGAAAGCGCTTTAAAAAAAAACCTAAACTTTTCTAGATACAAGACTAGCAGTGTCAAAGCACAAAACTAGGAGACATTTTATTAGTTTTGCATATGATGTCATTTTTCATCAGTAAAGAAAAAACACAAAGGGTGAAGCCTTTCACTAAGTAAACCCAAGCCCAGAAAAAGTGCTTCATTATGGCTAGGGCAGTATTCTTGCATTGCAGAATTGTGGAATCCCAGATGGTGTATATTATAATAATTGGGGCCTACAAGGATGCTGGAGAGGGACTCTTCATCAGGGACTGTAGCAATAGGACAAGGGGTGATGGCTTCAAACTGAAACAGGGGAAGTTCAGGTTGGAGATAAGGCAGAAGCTCTTCCCTGTGAGGGTGCTGAGGCGCTGGCACAGGGTGCCCAGAGAAGCTGTGGCTGCCCCATCCCTGGCAGTGTTCAAGGCCAGGTTGGACACAGGGGTTGGAGCAACCTGCTCTAGTGTGAGGTGTCCCTGCCCATGGCAGGGGGTGGAAATGGATGAGCTTAAGGTCCTTTCCAACCCAGTCTGGAATTCTATGATAATGCTGATTATGCAGAGGAATGACTTCAGAAGAATGGTAAATGTGGTAATGGGGCTGGTTGTGTTTAGTGTTTTTGACATGTCCTTTCCTTCCTCGCTGTCCTAAGGGCAGCTGATGTAGTACAGGCCTCCCTCTGGTTTGGATTAGCAGCGTCAGCTCCTTTCTGAATGTGGTTTCCTAGAGCTCTTCCTCTTCTTGTGATCTCCACTTAATCTTGAAATCAATCAGTCATTCCTAATGCCCTGAGGCGCGTAGATGGCAAGCTCTTGTGAGCAAGCTGGAAGGGCTCAGACGCATGCAATGTTTGCAGAGAGGTTTTGAAATAATTCTGATGCATAATTACCAGATTTCTGGCAATTTGATTTTTTTTTTTTTTTTAATTTCAGGTGAGTTAGGATTTCATCCACTTGGATCAGCCCTATATTTCCACAGGCATGGACATAGTATATGTAAAGTGCCTCTACCTGTGAATATGGCAGTCCATAATTTGCCAGGTACATTTCTAACAGCAGAATTCAGCTTTCATGTAAACAGTTTGGTAATAGTGTAATTCCCTTGATTTCCACAGGGATTCTTTTTATTTACTCCAGTTTCAGTGGGGTTAGATTGTATCTCAGCAGTTATATAGTAGAATGAAGTCAACGCTGGACAAATAAGATAAGGTGATTTTGAGTAGGTACATTAAACAAAGCCCAACCCGAGTGTAATTGCTGAATCCAGGAGGAAGGTGGTCTTCTGTATGCAGTGGGGGAACCGGTTTTGCACTGTGATGTAAGGCAACGCTGGTAGTGCTGTATTTTTGCTGTGTGTTTCCAGCAGAGGGCAGGTAAAAAACGCCTTTCCCAATATCTAGGAATTGTAAAGGAAAATTCCACTGTAAAAACATGAGCATCAGGTTTCATATATTGCAGCAATAAATTTTGGCTCTGTAAAAAGAAGAAAAAAACACAATCAAAACAGGCTTTTCATATAAAAGCAAGGACAAACAAGAGCCAAAATCTGCAACATCAGCTTTTTAGTTGGTGCTTTAGCATCATCCTTTCTTCAACATTGCACTCTTCATATATTTAACCTTATTCTCATGACATCAGCTGTTTTCCTTCCAGTTTTTCCCTCTTTGGTTAGTACTGTAATTTTCTAGCATTATATAAATGATACATAAGGAGGAGGAAATTATATCTTCTGTCAGTGTTCTCTGTTGTTCAAGGTCTACTCTTTATTTTTCCTTAGTTGCAGATTCGGTTATCCACAAGTTTTGTTCCAGCTGGTACTGCAGCACTCATCGCGTGACCCAGGCACAGCAGATGCTTCTCCCTTGGACATTCATTGCTCCTTTCCTGAAGCAAAATCTGAGGAATCTCTGGATCTGAGAATTTCAGTTGGTTTAGTTATAAGCAATTTATCTGATGTGCCTTTTCAATATCTCACCAGACTGATCATATAACAGAACAGGTCTGACATAGAATCTGTGGCTTCTGGGAGGGTGGGAATTAATGGTCAACGGCTCAATGTCCAGATGGACAGCAGTGACAAGTGGTGTCTCTCAGGGTCCATACTGGGACCAACACTGTTTAATATCTTCATCAACGACATAGTGAGATTGAGTGCACTGCCAGCAAGTTTGCAGATGATACAAAGCTGAGTGGTGCAGCTGACACGCCTGAGGGACAGGATGCCATCCAGAATGACTTGGAAAGGCTTGAGAGGGAGCCTATGCGAGCCTCATGAGGTTCAATGGGGCCAAGCGCAGGGTCCTGCACATGGGTCAGGGCAAACCTTGGTATCAATACAGGCTGGAAGATGGAGGGATTGAGAGTAGCCCTGAGGGGAAGGACTTGGTGGATGAAAGATTGCACATGGCTGGGACACCTCACACTAGCCTGTGTCATGGCACTAGCTGAGGTATGCAAAACGATCTGTCCAACCTGGCCTTGAACACTGCCAGGGATGGGGCAGCCGCAGCTTCTCTGGGCACCCTGTGCCAGCGCCTCAGCACCCTCACAGGGAAAAACTTCTGCCTTAGATCTAACCTGAACTTCCCTTGTTTCAGTTTAAATATTCAGGACTAGACTACTCTGGGATAGGAGAGGGGCCTGGAGGATCCAGCAAGATACATCCCAAAATAAAGAAGTCCCTGCAAACACTGCTAATACTCTTGCAAGACTCTGAGGAAAGAATATGGGAGGGATGAATAATTCCTACCACGAAGCACTGCAAACGGGAGAAGGGTTTCATTAGGGAGACAGGGCTGAGAAGCTGACAAAGCCAAGAGAAAGTTGAGGGGTCCTACATATCAGGACACTAGGAAAAGATAGACGACTATTTGGACTTTAGTATTACCTATGTGCTGCTGAAAATCGAGCAGAGATGCTACCAGGGTGTACTCAGCACCGGATGTAATGGATTTTAACCCTCTCTGAAGGAGGCTATGGGACTTGGTGCAGCACAACCACATCTAACTCCCTGATGCTCAACATCCAGAAGGTAGAACAGATTCACAGGCTGGGGAGGTACTCTGGGTCTCTTCTTGAGACTGCTCCACCTTGCAGACATAAACAAATTTCATATCACATCTGTCCAGTTTCAGAGCCTGAGAGAGGTGGAAGTTGAATAGCTTCATGTTTGCAATTCCTAAGGCATTCTGACTGTTTCTGTGGAGATAGGAGAAGAGTGAGATGTGTTCTGAATAGAAACAGATTCCTTCAGTAAGAAAACAAGGATATTTTCATGGGGCAATAGAAGTGCTGGAAGTTAACTCCTAGCTGGCAGATGATGTTGTGCCTGCACAACAGCGACAGGCTCCTTGGAAGTCACAAGGCAGTTTTGTTTTAATCCACACAGGACACGTAAAGCCACTTCTGTCATTTTGTCTGGCTTCCAGCAAGGGAGTGGTGATTTTTATGCTAAATGGGTCAGGGTTTTGAACTATTTGGAACAGACGGAGAGAAAATCAGACTGTTGAGATAAGAATGAGCAGTTTCAATGCAGATAGATTAAGAGTTCACCTTTATACTCTAAACTGTTTCCCCCCAAACCTGTGCCCCAAACTAAACTTTTGTGCCCAGCTAATAACACCTTCAAATGCTGCTCTGCAAATGCTCTGCAAATGGAAGATGAAGATATATTAGGAAAAGTTACAAGGAGATAAAAAAAATAATATAGGAAAGATGATCTGGTAAGGGAAAACTACTTCTGTCCAAAGTAAACGTGACTGCCTAAACCACTTCCTGTTGCCCTATGTATTTCTGTAGCCTATGAATTCTGACTCGGGTGTAAACCTGGTTTCCTCTGGAGATATTAGGGGATCACAGCTTACCTGGAGTGTCACGAAGTGTGATCACTTCTGTGCATTCTGTTCAATAATTTACTGACACTGTTATTCTCCAGTTGCAAAGAACATAAAGGAAAAGTCATGAATACCTTACCTTCCTCTCAATTAGTTATCCTCCTTTCTTTAGTAGCTGTTAAACCTTTGGGATATATGCTTTTGCAGTATTAATCTTAACTATAGGCTTTTTAAATATTAGCCTCAGTGAAGTGGTAGAAACTGAAGACAATTTGCTGTTGTTTCAATTGCCTCTTCATAACTGATGACAGACTTCTCGACATTTCCTGTAGCTTTACAAGATGTCCATTGCTTGTTTGTGCTTTGGGGTCAAGAATATCTCACAAGAACATCATTTCTCAATGATGTTTCCCATTCCCAGGGTTTTTCAGCTTTATTCACAACATTTGGTAAATATTTGAATGTGTTTGTGGAAATTGTAGATTGTTTGGCAAAACTGCAGGGGCTTTTTTGAAAGCTTTTTAGCTTTCTCAATCTGGTTGCCTGGAAAAAGGCCAGACAATAATATCCTCACATATCAGCCTGCGCAGTAGCACAAAGTCCTACTGTTTCTATGACAACAAATAGCTTTTTTTTTCATCTTCTCCCAAATCAGTTCTATGAAGGACAGAAGCCTGTACAACAGACTACTGGGAATGTGGCGAGCCTTCTGGATTTGAAGGCAGACACCTATAAAGCCTCCTATTTCTCAGCCTTTGGTTATGCTAATGCTATAGTAATGAACTGACTTTGGTGCAGCATGGAGATGCCAGAATGAGCTTCAGGTTAGGCAGCTCAGGTACAGAGAGCAATCTACCCAGTGCACAAGGAACTGTGAGTACATTTGCTCTGCTAAGGAGTGACAAGTGTGTCGGTTTGTCTTGCTCACATGCTTTCAACTGAGTTGCAAGGGAGCTGTAGTACAGAAAGGAGCTTTCCTTAAAGAAAAAAGAACCCTGATGGATTATCTCCTTCTCATCAGCATTCGACAGGCTCACATACCATGCTAAAAGAAATTACTTTGGACTAAGAATAAGCAGGGGGACAGGCAGCAGTGCTGCTCTGTCCTGACAGTGTGGGCTTGCAGCCCTTCAGGTGCCTCCTCTACATCTAGTAATAGGGCTGTCAGAGTGGTAGCCCTTTGTAGGACTCTTTCTAGACTCCTTGTAACTGATTAGAGAAGCCAGGCAGCTTGCAGCTTGCCTTCTCTAGTGACAACAGCAGCAGTTAGTGAGCATGTCTACATTTACCTTCAGTTTGCACTCTGCATCTGTACAAACGCACTTCTCATTCATGTGTTGTTACAGCTTTAGAATAATCTTCCTTTGTTGCCTGAATGGGATGAAATACTAATAGCTGGCAGCAGGAGACAATCTATTGAGATTTTAAGCTCTGAAGGGAACAAATTGTGTTGAAGATAATGCTGAACAGACTGTTGCACCTTTTCAGTTATTAGTGCTATGAGCTGTGGTCATGCATCTGTAAATGTGATTCCATGTGTTAAGGAAAGAAAGCCTCTTTTTAAAGTCTATTTAGCTTCACCACTTGGTGTACTGTGTTTATTGAAGCCTTTCCAAACTGCAAACTAAATCAAGAAAACAGCTTCCCTTTACTGACTTTTAAACAAGCACTCTCTTTTATTAAAACACCATCACTTTACTGACGTAAGACATGAAAGGACAAAATGAACAGTAGCATAATGTTACTAAAGTCTTTTCCTGGAGGAAAAGCTGTTAAAATTCCAGCAGGGTGTGAGTTTGACTCTAGAATACATGATGTTTTCTGAACTACCAATGTGCCAACTGTACTCTGTATTATATCCTGGATTCTGCACCTGATAATAATGGATATAATTATTAAATAGGGAATATACACAGTAAGAAATATTAGTATTCCAGAAGTAGTGATGGGCCAGGGTTGAAATACCCCCTTGTTCCTCAGGGAGCCCCAGAGTCATGCTAGCATCCTACTAAAATTCAGGTCAGGTATTTAGAACTGGAATATGGAATGAAGGCACAAAATGAAGGAGAAGGATGGGGATTTCAGTATTCTTAATCAAAGTAGATGAAACTTCCCCTAGATGAAACTGGCTATACAGTTTTTTAGCAAGAAAAAATAATGTTACAGTCTCCTGTAGTAAACTTTATGTTTGAAAAACCTTTGCCCAGTCAAAATGGAACTATCTGGAAAAAAGATCATAGAACCACAGAATGGTTTATGTTGGAAAGGACCTTAAGATCATCCAGTTCTAACTCCCCTGCCATGAGAGAAGTTGAATCCTAGTATTAGAAGGAAAACTTTCAAAACCTCCAAATGCCATTTTGCTGTTTTCCTGATGAAAGGCCTGGAGAAGAGTGTGTGGTAAAAGGCTGGGATGTAGAGGGCATGTGAGGTAGGGGTATGACGCAGACATAAGGTGCAGTGAGTAAAGGACCAACCAGTGAGATTGAAGTTTGCTTTTTTCTCTGCTTGTCAGCCAATTTTCAGAGAAGGGACAGACACCATTTATGCATGCTGGGGATGCTAGTGGCTGGTTGCGCTTGTGAAGACTGGCCCAGATCCATTGGTAGGTAGGACTGGAAGTGTTTCCACAGACTTGGGTCATGCTCATACTCCAGGAGTAAACCAGCAGTGTTACAGACCCTCTCTAATTACTCCAGAATGGGATGGATGCTTGGAGTTATTCCATGGCCTGTTGGAATGCTCTTAATTGCTGAGCTATTTGTGGCTTTTTTTTTTTTTTGTGGAAGTAGGTCTATGATGCAATATCCAAGAAGCTGTATTGATTTGAGCCTGTGAGGAACGTGCTGCTTGTCAACGACAAGGCATTCAGTCAGCTTTTACTAGCCTGATGCCTGAAATGAGAGCTGGGTTCAGTATTTGGACAATTAGATGAAACTACCCATTGTGTCTCAAAATAATGTGTTGAAGATAATGACCATTTATTAATCATAGAAACATGTAATCCCAGGCTGGTTTGGGTTGGAAAGGACCTTGAGATCACCCATTTCCAACCCCCTAGCACAGGCAGGGACACCTCACACTAGAGCAGGTTGCTCCAAGCCCCTGTGTCCAATCTGGCCTTGAACACTGCCAGGGATGGGGCAGCCACAGCTTCTCTGAGCACCCTGTGCCAGCGCCTCAGCACCCTCACAGGGAAGAGCTTCTGCCGTAGATCTAACCTGAACTTCCCTTGTTTCAGTTTGAACCCATCACCCCTTGTCCTGTCGCTACAGTCCCTGATGAATGGCTCCTCTCCAGCATCCTTGTAGCCCCCTTCAGACGCTGGAAGGTGCTCTGAGGTCCCCACGCAGCTTCTCTTCTCCAGGCTGAACAGCCCCAATTCTCAGATTTTTATTTTTCCCATCAATTTATTCATGTTGTTACTTTCTCTCTGGCCCAGGAATGAAGTCCAATTGCTTCTAGGTACAAGAGAAGAAACAGATGTTCTTTAGTAAAAACAATTTTAAGAGATGTCAACCAGAAGATGTCCTCTGCTGCCATGGCAGCAAATGTCAGGGAGATATGACAGGACAGCAGGATTGATGGAGAAGGAACTGTGAGGAGAAATGTAGCTGGAGCCTAAAGAACTATGTGTGGTTGTTATATATTATATAGTATATTATATATTTTATTTGCTTTCTGCTCAGAGCCTTAAAAAGAAATTTTCCTGGCTTCAAGCTAGAACCGTAAACCTCATGAATACAAAACACATTGCTAATCCGAGCACATTTTCAGCCCTGGTTTTTACAAGTCCATAGGCTGTTTCTGTGAGTCTCTTGAGGAAAGCTGCAAGTGCTGTGGCCAGGTTTAACCTTGTCAATATTTCATACCAAAACAACAACAGTTGTAATTAGGAGGTGCAGGCTTGAGAGGGAAAAGTCAGATAGTTCCCTAAACCCACTATTTAATGTACAGTTCTCTGAGCGCAAATGCTGATGTATGAGAAGTACTGTTGATTAAAGCTGGTATGTTAAATCTCTGTGTCGTGGTTTAAGCCCAGCCGTAAATCAGAACCATGCAGTCTCTCACTCCCCCCACCCCGCCTGCTCCTGGAGGGATGCGGAGGAGAATCGAAAGAATGTATCTCCCACAGGTTGAGATAAGAGCAGTCCAGTAACTAAGGTATAACACAAATCACTGCTGCTACTGCCAATAATAGTAATGGTAAGGGAAATAACAAGGGAAGAGAATACAACCGCTCACCACCCACCAACTGATACCCAGCCCAACCCTAGCAGTGATCTAGCCCTTCCTGGTAACTGCCCCCAGTTCTATATCCTGGGCATGATGGGCATGATATGCTGTGGTATGGAATACCTCTTTGGTCAGTTTGGGTCAGGTGTCCTGTCTCTGCTTCTTCCCGGCTTCCCCTCCTCCCTGGCAGAGCAAGAGACTCAGAAAGTCCGTGGTCAGAGTAAACATTACTGAGCAGCAGCTAAAAACATCGGTGTTATCAGCGCTGTTCCCAGACTGAAAGTCAAAAACACAGTACTGCACCAGCTACTAAGAAGGAGAAAAATGGCTGCTACTGCTGAACCCAGGACATTCTGCTAATACTGTAACACTTAATTGGTTACAATGGAAAATCAAAAGCAAGAAAAAACACAGGAAAAACAGTGTGACTCTTTAGTGATGCAACCAGTGAAAGGGTCGGCTGTTTTTTCCCAATCAAAACTACTAATAGCTAGAGAAATGTATTGTTTTATATGAAAGTAATTCAGCTGTCCCCCCAAAACCATGTCCTGCTAGTGGCCAGTATGTGACACTTAGATATTCAGCAAACCAGGGTCCATGGGGATGGGGCAAACACTCAGCAGCACTTGTCTGAGGCTTGGCTAGCAGACCTTGTGCCAGTTTCTGGCTGGACAGATAGTGTTAATAACTCACAGTGTGATATGGCTGACTGCTTCAGCACCCACTAATACTTTTGACATACTCTTTGTTACTTAATAACTGAATAATGACCTGCTCAGATCTGAATTGATAGGTTAAGATTTGAGCCAGGCTGTTAAAGTCACTGCCATATTCTGGGAATGCCTTTGGAGCTCAGCTGGTGAGGAAGGGCACAGAGAGGTCTGTAGCCCACACATTCACTCTGTCTGTGCTTGAATCGTACCTGTTACTGTGAGGGTGCTGAGGCGCTGGTACAGGGTGCCCAGAGAAGCTGTGGTTGCCCCATCCCTGGCAGTGTTCAAGGCCAGGTTGGACAGGACTTGGGCAACATGGTCTAGTGTGAGGTGTTCCTGCCCATGGCAGGGGGTTGGACCTGGATGGTCTTAAGGTCCTTTCCAACCCTAACTATTCTAGAATTCCATGATTCTATGATTCTATGTTCCCTATGTTCCTGTTCTCTATAAAGTCTGCTATGATATTACAGAGTCAAGCCTTAGCTGCACTGGAAACCTCATGAAGTCATTGAGCTGGACATCCTCAGTATATGCCTCATGGTATGTTTATTTAGTCCTGTGCTCATTAGAGACAAAAGCTTTGCTTAAAATGTAATGATGTTCCTCAAGGGCCTCTACCAAGCCTCCAGTGCTGCAAGAGGTGATGTGACTTCCCTTATTATGGTGTTTGTGGCATTTGTCTACATGTGACCCAGACGAAAAGCACGTTTTTGTAAGTAGCAGTAGCCATTACCTCCTCTACATTAGTTCCATAGGGAGGTCAGCCACCAGTCTGCAGGCAGGTTATGAACACTGTAAGCATTTGTTCCCTAAACTACTCATCCAGGAACAAAGCTGTGATTTCATTATGACAGGTGTCTCAATCGTATCTCAGGTCTCATTCCTGCCTCCAGGCCTTTTACTCTTAATTCTTAAACTCTTAAACAGTTACTGTTAAACACTGTTACTCTTAGTAACTTAAACAAGTAACTTAAACACTGTAAACAAGTAACTTAAACACTGTCACTCTTAGACACTGCTCCTACGCTCTGCAACAAAATTATTGGACTAACTCTGAAACATCTTCGTCCTGCCTTACTACTGCATGAGCGTTATTTCACAAGCGAAACATGTCAACTTTCCCTAATTCTCTTGCAGTATTTGGCAAGTGGGGTTTGCAACCTGGGGACTTTCTAAACTCAGAGCTCATCGTGGATTAGCAGATCTTGTCACTAGGTGTAAAGCTCTTCAGCTTCTTCATATAAATGGGAAGGTCTTCTTCATAACAAAGTCCTTGTTTTCCTGTTTGCATGAGTCTTCTGAGGTAGAATTGCATGAACAGCAAGAATAAGTGATTGGTGTTTTGTGTCCAATGATAAAGGCATATGAGTGTGAAGTGGTCATAGAATCACAGAATCAACCACATTGGAAAAGCCCTTTAAGCTCACCCAGCCCAGCCCTTACCCCAGCACTGCCAAGGCCACCACTAACCCATGGCACTGAGGCCTCGTCTCCACGGTGTGTGAACACTTGCAGGGACGGTGACTCCAGCCCTGCCCTGGGCAGCCTGTTCCAGTGCCTGAGCACCCTGTGGGGAAGGAATTGTTCCTCAGCTCCATCTAAACCTGCCCTGGTGCAGTTTTAGGCTGCTTCCTCTTGTCCTGTCATTTGTTCCTTGGGAGAAAAGACCAACCCCACCTCACTACAACCTCCTGTCAGGCAGCTGTAGGGAGTGATAAGGTCTCCCAGTTCCCCCAGCCATTCCTCATAAAACGCAGATAAACGGAGAACTGATTCTTTAGAAATATGGACGAAGAATACTTAGCAAAGTGAAAATATCAGTGGTTGTGTAAACCAGTGCTTTCACTTTTGGTTCATGGGTTGGTGTCATTCTAACCACATCATTGTCAATCTGGGTTATTCTTAGGAAAGAGAATCATTTTGAATTCACAGTGGCTACATAAAGAACAAAAGACTTGTAGTTTTAAGTGCTCTTTTACTGTGTTGAGCTTTGGAGCAAAGTCTTCTTTCTCCCTGCTTTGGAGGTTTTGGTAAAGATACCAAGACACATGGTACAGTTTCTCCATCAAGTGCTTTTAGAGGTATTGTTTAGGACTGATGTCTACTTGAGGGGTTCTGAAAGCAAACTCAACTTTAACTCTAATTGAATTTTAAGATTCTTGCTCCTTGAGATTGCATCTTGTAAAAGATCTAATCCGTTATACTTACACACTGGCACGGCAACCCTTACTTCAAACAGGAAAAAGTGATGAAGACAAATGAACCAAAGCTTCTGTCTTCTTCCATGTTGCCAACCCTCACTTTTAATGGTAGTGGCAGTAGCAAAGAAGCAAACAGCAAAAGGAGTGCCTAGTTTGTAAGGGTGTCTTTTTAAAGGGTGAAGAGTTATATACAGCTAGTTTGATCCACAAGACTGAAAGTAACTGTTCATTGGAATAGAACCTTTAGTCTCTTGCAAAGTTTGTGAGCCCTAGATAACACCCCAGGCAAATCCTTCACCGTTAGGATTTGTAGGGAAACTTGAAACCAGAGCTCTGACAATCTTCACTCCTCTAATATGCAAGTTAAGCATTCCAGTAGAACTTACCTTAGGGAATGGAAAGAGGATCTGATCACAACTACTTTCTGAAGGGCAATCAAGGCTGGGCAGCAAGCACCTCAAACCTGGCTGCTCCCCAGGCAGTGCCACTCCATTTTTCAACATCTCAGAGGCTTTCTCTTGATGTTACTAAGCATTTCACAGCCAAATGTTGTGTAACTGCTGCTACAGGGTGCTTTTAATCCCTGCAACAGATGAAGTTGTTTAAACTGTATCACAGGTCTGCATTGTTGAAGAACACATTTGTGGCAGAGGCTCAACATCCCTACGTGTGAGGGTGATAAACGGGATAATCGTTTTGCAGGGAATGCTCTAAAATATATAGACATGGTCTTTGTGGGTCCTTTCTCCATGTAAGCAAGCACTGTGGACTGCCATCAGAAGATAAAATCCAGAAGTGAGAATATAGGTATACAGCTGGTTTGAACTGACAAGAAAAAACAGTGCTAGCATGGTTTTGGAGAAAACTGTTTGTTTTCTCCAAAGCTATTGTCTTAACATTTCTAATTCTAATGTTGACAAAAGAGTCATATAGTAAAGTTTAATGTTTAAATCAAATTATAGGGGAACAGGGAAATAATTGCTTTGTTCATGCGCTACCAGTTACTTCTGTTTACCACTTCTCAGAATATCCCCAGGTCATTTGTGATATCTTCCAGCTTTGTTAAAACTCGGACAACATTGCACTGAATTTTTCATGCAATTTGATTGCTTTGTGCTAGCTCAAGATTATGAGCATGGTCAGGCTAAAATACAACTGGCCAATAATCTGTGTGAAATGCAAAAAGAAAGCAATGCTGGTTTCAGTCAGAAGTGTGCTGGTAATAAATCGTGGCTATTAAAAAGGGCTCTGCAGAATTTCACAACATGTACATCAAACATGCTTTTGCATGATTTAAACATGCCACCAAAATTAACTTGCCTCCATTTGTGACACATAACCTTCAGACACAACAAGATTTTGCAGTTGAATCAAAATCTGACTTTAGTAATAAGCCAAAAAAGCACTGAAGAAAGAACTGTTGGTAACATGATTTAGATTTATTACTGGTTTCCTAACAGGGAATTAGAAGTATCTTTTAAGTGATTATTTCATCATTAGAAAATCATATATTAGATCACAACTGATCTTAAATTACAAGCACTTGTTTATAAAATGGTCTAAAACTGATGAGCTGTGAAGCTGTCTAAAGACTGTGTCATTTCCCAAGACATGATGACAGAAACTGTTCTTCTGAGTTCATTGCTCTAGTCTCTACAGGTTTAAAAAGCTGAGTGGTGCTAAGGCTTATATAGGTTAGACTGCTCCCTCTTAATTCTCAAAATGTTTGTTCCCTGTGGAGATTAAAAAGTAGGAAACAGGAAGAAAATGAGTTTTAAAAGATATTTGAAAGGCCAGACTACATTATGCTCAAATGGAATCAAATTATGGCAGGGATTAAGGGTAGACTTTTTGCGCTAAGGGAGTTTTGGACTAGGTTTGGGAATTACTCCTTCTTTCTTCTTTGCTGTGGTAGCTCACCACGTACATCCTCTCCAAAAGGCTCCAACAACAGAGTTCAGAAAACATGCAGGAGTCTTAATAGGAAGGTGACCTTTTTTTCTCTGGCCCCACTGAGATAGCTCAGGTCACTGTTACATACGTGTGCTGTGCTAGAAAGGGGGCAGGAATCACTGTGTATTGAATAGTTGCCATGTTACATTTGTATTTTATCTACCTATTTATTTATTTATATCACTTGGAAAGAAATGCTGCTGACAGCTAAGCCCAACAACTATAAGATAAACCACAGTAACGGAGAAACGTCTCAGATGGAAGATAGTACACACTAACTGAGCCATCTGAACATGTATAAGAGGTGTGTTCATTAAAGAGATCTGCCAGTAGGAACTTTCTCTGAATTTTAGTGGTGGTCTGGTTGCTGGAAAGCAATTGCCTTTGCAGGGACCTCACTGATTCTGGAGGAGTTTGATTCTCCTTGGGTTGAGATGTCTTGTAGAGTTTTTTTTCTTCTTTTCCCCATGAGCACAATGCTGTCTGCGTTCTAAACATCACCCTAAATATTACCAGAGCTGCTAAATTGTCATGGAGAAAGGACTTAGGCAGACTAAGATATAAGCAGCTTTATTTGCCCCATTTTCACCAATACTAATTCTCTGATTTTCTTTAACCACCCATGGTAAAGCAGAGCTCCGATACCAAGTTGAGATTTATGCCTTGCTGTCTGTAGGTCCTCAGGGTGAATGATGTGCTTCTGCAGACAGTCAGCTTCAGCAAGGCAGCATCCTACAAATTTCATGGAACCTCCTGTCAGGTGCCCTGGGGCATTAATAGTTATTAATGGCCTTGATGAGCCTCATCTGAGCTCTCCCAATCCACCCATGGGCCAGAAGTACTACTTAAACTCAGTCTTGGGCTGCTTTTCTCTTTTAGATCAATGGTGTAGGGGTGTCTCCAGTTTACCACAGCTATGCTTGTCTATGGGCCCTGCTGATGTGGTCTCTGGCAAATACATGGCCTTCCTGGCATCACGGCAGAGCTGTCACATCACTATGTGTTTGTCTAGACTGTGGCTTATCTTGACCAGAAGACTGACCACCAAGCTTGCCCTCATAACCATGAAGTTAGTTGATGGTTGGAGTCATGGTTAAAGCTTGCTGCCATCTCTGGAGCTGCTTTGTTCTCATGGTCAGATACTGCCTCCTTGCTCTAATACCTAAAGAAGCATAAGGAAAAAACACTACTGCATGTCTGCATAGCCAAAGTGCAAACTCATTTAAGACAACTTTACCTAAGCAAAGCATCCACAATAGATACATGATTTGGTTATAAAATCAGAAGGTATTTGGGTGCGGAGCTTTAACTTGGTTTATTATAAAGGTGTTGAAGGATGTGTTAATTTGGTTGTGAAAGACATATTTTTGAGAATGGGAGTGAGTTGTGTGTAAGTAGTTAGTGCTTTTCAACACATGTACTTATGGTTAGAAATGTGACTTGCTGCCAGAATTCAGGGTTATACTAAACAGGACTGAAACTAAACGCTAACTAGAGCTGAGAGAGTGGCTATGAGGAGATACACTCCAGAAAGTGCCAAGGGGCCTTGAGGACAATGAAGAAGTGACTTATTTTTGTAGCTTCCCCTAGTCTGGTGAGATTAAGTTGTCCTGGACTTGCAACTGAGATCCAAGGGCACCTTTAAAATGGTGGCATAGGGAAGAGGAGCAATTTGCCAGGGGCTGCCCCAGAAGCCTCTCTGAGGGCTGATGGGAATGCTGAGCTAAATGGGAACAAAGCAAGCAAGCAGTTTTTGCTGATGGCTGAGGTGGAGATAATTGGGTTGAATAAGACTTACTAGAACTTTGAAGAAAAGATTCAAGTTTAGGGGAAAAGTCAGTGTGCAGAATATGACTAAACACTATGGGAACAAGCACAAGTACAGCTTGGATTCAAGGCCTAGTTGAACTGATTAGTAAAACATCTTTGTGTCAGGGCAATTTCCGCTGTGTGAGGGCTGTTTTTTGTGATCACCATTATAATTGCCTGCCTTTATTTGTACAACGAGTATCTACATGTGTTCACTGCTTGTACTGTTTTACCATTTTTCAATGGGGTCTGACTTCTGTCCAGAGAATCATTTTTCTCCAAGCAGGGAGGAAACTGATCACCCACCAAGAGGTGGCAGAGCTTGTTTCCTGAAGGTTTAGACTGGGTTAAACAGGTATTTGTCAACAATGATTTATGCATAGTTGATTGAGGTCTGCTTCCAACACTATAATTTCAGGTACATTTGAAGTAAGAGCTAGAGATACATTTTAAAATTATATGTTTAAATCTTTAAGAATCCTTGGTTTGTTGGTTTTAATAACATTCTAATTTGTTAAGTCATTTCAGCCAGAACTGCTCCTCTGATGAACTAAGTTTGGCTCAGCAACCCAAGTGCATCTCTATGCAGGAGGAAAGAGACGTGTGGGCTTCCAGAGCTGCTGGAACTTGTCAGTCTTTTTCATAATGAATTCCTGTGGCTTTGACCTGGTTTCAGTTAGTTTATTTCCTAGTGCAGCGCTGTGTTTTGGCTTTAGTCTGGGAACAATGCTGGTAGTAACACACCGATGTTTCAGTTGTTGCTCAGTAGCACTTACTCTGGTCAAGGACTTTTCAGTCTCATGCTCTGCCATGGTGAGGGGCACGGTCAGGACACCTGACCCAAACTAGTCCAATGGGTATTCCATACAAAAGCACGTCATGCCCAGGATAGAAACTGGGGAGAGTTACATGGAAAACCCAGATCGCTTCTCGGGTTGAGCTGGGTATCGGTTGGTGAGTGGTGAGCAATTGCATTGGGCATCACTTCTTGTGTTTTCTGAGTTCTCATTTGTTTCTTTTTTTTGTTGTTTCCTATTATCATTATTGCTATTGTTGGTGTTCTTTCTATTATCACTATGTTTTACTTTAGTTGTGGCACTTTTTCACAAGTACAAATACACACATATATATATGTATATTCACCTACACAAATACGCTAAAGTTGTTAGTGTTTGTGGTTTAGTTTTACTTGATGGAATTACTACAACTTTTGTGAAAGCTTTGGGCTAAAAGTGCAAACCTGAATTGAATCAACAGCAGTCAAAATGAAAAAGTTGGAAATAAATAGTCCAGGCGTTCACACTCAATTACAGAATTCAGAAATACGCTGGTGCTTGGAAAGAAAAGGATTAATTTACATTTGGTCTTGGCATTGCCACTGTGAATTGGTTGCCTGCATCACTGAATCTAGTACAGTGAGTACCAACACTGCCCAAGGCTCTGGAGACGCTTTGAGCAGTGCCAGGGGCTCAGGCTTGTAGGAAGCAGAAACTGGCTGGGGTCAGCTGCTCCTAGTGCTGGGGCACTGCAGCGTGCTTCTCTTGGAGAAACCTCTGCCTGGAGCATGGTCTCAAGCCAAGCTGCCTCTTTGTTTTTGGCCTCCTTCTTGCTGTTATTTTCCACTGAGTCCTGGCTCACAGCAAGGCTGGCAGCAGTTTTGAGCAGTCAGACTGATCACTGTGGCTGTGGTGGGACTTAACTGAGTCCCTTCACTGCTTCTTGGCAGGTCCAAGGACTTTCCCTTGCTGAGCTGTCTGGTCCTCAGACTTTGGGGCCATCTTCAGCCTCATGTCTTCCCTCTCCCTCTCAGCTTCCCTTGCAGATCTCTGCCCAAGTTCTGGATGGCAAAACATCGCATCATTCAGTACAGGGTCCACAAGAACTGATAGCAGATGATTGTTATTCTCACAATCTCTATTGCACATTAAAAATACACCTTGTACTGAACTACCATCCTTACGGACTTTTCCCAGTGTTGAGACTGAGGATTTTGGTTTTTAATATTTTTTCTCTTGCAACTTGCATTTGAAATAAAATGTATGTCTTGTGTCTTCATATGGTCTACATGCATATACTTATGTGTGGCTGTTTAGGGGAGTCTTCCACTGGGATGGGTGACAGGGTTGTGGTGGGATTCTTATGTGGAAGAATAAAGGTGGGAAGGACTCAGTAGCTTGCATTAACAGGGTTGATAATAGTGTAGGTACCTATTTTGAAGGATTTATTACTTGGGTGGTTTTTGTGCTCAGGAAACTGGAAGGATGTTTCTTAAATGTCAGAAAAGAGCACAAAAAGAAAATGAAATAATTTGCCAGGCTAGTTCCCCTGAGGTACAGAAAAAGCATAGCTCTCCAGTCTAGAGCAAATGGCAGGGCAGTTCTGCCTTGTCATATCACCACCATTATAAAACACTGTTTCCTAAGATTCTATTTTGTGTTTTTGGCAAACATGGTAATACACAGTTCTGCAAGAAATTCTTTGAGCAGGAGGGGGTGGTAAGTGTTCTTGGCCTCTTGCTCCTGCCATGCTGCTACTTCTCTGCTTTTGTGAATTCTAATGTGAATGCAAATCACTGCTGTATCAAGTTCTCCTCAAAGATACTCTCCTGCCTGTTAGTGTGTTGTGCAACCTGAGGTGTCCTGGTAAAATGCTATGAAAGACACTTGTTAAAATGCTGGTACAAAATGCTGTGGCCTGTGGTAGGGTGCAGTGTTATGAAATGCTCCCCCCTCCCTTCTCCATGTGCCTGTCTCAAAGTGTTTCCTAGAGTTTAGGTTGCCTCTGACTCTTGTGTTCATTCAGAGCTGGAGTAGCAGCTGAGGTTCCCCACCCCCCCAAAAAATCTGTGAGTCTCAGTGTCCTCATTGACCTATATGCTGTGCCTCCCAGCTGAGAGGATTTTAGCCGTGCCCTGTGATATTGACAAATAGCTTCATCATTGCCAGAAGTCTCTCTTGTTTTGATTTGTCCTTGGCTGTCTTGCAAGTGCCCTCCAGTTTTCTGATCTGCAGGACCTTCTCTCTGTGACCCTTTTCAGCCACTCCATTGGCAATAGCCTGGGATGTGTCCTGGTGTTGGTGTCTTTCTGAAAGGCTTCTCTTTTTAACCCCTAAGGAAAGCAGTGTTACAGCCTGACTCCAACTGAACACCAGAGTGCTGCAGTTTGTGATGAAGACAGGTACAAACAGTTGCAAATGTATTTCTCCTGCCTGTGCCAACATGACTACAGAGCAGCAGCCAGCCTAGAAATACATGCACACTGAAGTTAGTTGTAGTAGGATGTGGAGTACAATGTGATGGGAGACGGGTCTAAACCATCATGGCCGATAGCCTGTGGTCATTTTATAAGCAGAGAATTTAATAGACTGAGAGGAATTGGAGAGGCAATATTGTGGTGTAAATCTGCTTGAGGAATTGTGTTCGCACTTCATTCAGTGGAATTACTTTGAGATTTATGCCAACTGTCTCCCCCCTGCCCCCTTGACCTCAGTAATCTCTTTGAATCATACCTAAGTCATAAAATCCCAGACTGGTTTGGGTTGGAAGGGACCTTAAAGCTCATCCAGTTCCACTCCCCTGCCACAGGCAGGGACACCTCACGCTAGAGCAGGTTGCTCCAAGCCCCTGTGTCCAACCTGGCCTTGAACACTGCCAGGGATGGGGCAGCCACAGCTTCTCTGGGCACCCTGTGCCAGTGCCTCAGCACCCTCACAGGGAAGAGCTTCTGCCTTAGATCTAACCTGAACTTGCCCTGTTTCAGTTTGAACCCATCACCCCATGTCCTATCGCTACAGTCCCTGACGAAGAGTCCCTCCCCAGCATCCTTGTAGCCCCCTTCAGGCCCTGGAAGCTGCTCTGGGGTCTTCATGCAGCTTCTCTTCTCCAGGCTGAATAGCCCCAGTGTTCTCAGCCTGTCTTTATATGGGAGGTGCTCCAGCCCCTGACCATCCCTGTGACCTCTTCTGGATTTGCTCCAGCAGCTACATGTTCTTCTAATGTTGAAGACACCAGAACTGCACACAGGAAGTGACCCTTGTCATTGTGTTTCTATGATTTGGCACAGCATGCAGCATGTGTACTACACAACTCTCAGATGTACTCGATGATCTTAAGGTCCTTTCCAAGCCTAACTATTCTATGATTCTATGATGTGTTTTGTCTTTCAATGTGGCTTTGATACATGTTGTTGTCCCTGAAGCAGTGTCAAGAGGGATTGTGTTGGTGCTTGCATACTCTATAAAGGAGGAAGAGGATGCAGGTTTCTTCTGTCCTCTTTCTCAGAGAGGACCTCATTCTTGTTTGGGTCCTTTGTACAAGGAGAAGTGGCATTGCTTGTGAAATGTTTAAAAAAAATAGCAACAAATCTCTTCTGTGGAATCTTTATATAGGTTCCACAGAACTCTTATGTAAGTGACCATTTTCTGTGGAAAATGGTAAAGAAACAAGTGCCTTGTACACAAAGTTCTCTCCTTCTAAACTCCAAAATTAGGAGAGCCTAAAGTAAGTTCAGCCAAAACCCCAGTAACAACACTTTATGCATTTGTTTATTGCAGTCAATGGGGTATCTGCTTTCAGCTATGGGTTGGCTTTTTCCAAGGCCATAGTAATACCATAAGCCAGAGGATATGTGCTGCTTTGATGGTGTGACTATTGCCTTCTTAGCTGTTTATTTTCAACAACATATTTTTTGTTACCAAAATAATTTGGGGATGAAAAAACACAAACAATTTTCCTGTTTCCAACACCCATTAGTTGCTGGTCACGATGCTCATCCAGCATTTTTGCTGACGTTTCCCATAAGCTGCAAACATGTTTGCTAAGTACGTTGTTTCTGTGGCCTTGAGAATAAGCTTTTCTTGCGCTGTAAAGTAAGAAAATGAAAGAAAGAAGAAATCCTTTCTTTTAATGAAAGGATACAAATATCTAGATAAAATAGCATTCTATTCTAGGTCATTTTAAGTCCTTGAACAACTCTGAGACTCATATTGTAATTGTATTCTTAGTTACTGATGTCATGGAATTGTAGAATAGAATTGAATCATAGACTGTTTTAGGTTGGAAAGGACCTTAAGATCATCTAGTTGCAATCCCCTGCCATGTCAAGAGGTCTTTTAACAGTTTGTCCACTATTAGCCTTTTTTAACTTTGGAAGTGTAAGTCATCTATTCAGCGGAGTAGCAATGACTGCCTATTGAGAGAAACACCATATCCCATTTTGCTCAGATTGAAGGGAAGAAAGCTTTCCATTATGAGGGTTGTTATTTCATAGAAAACAGAGCTATTAAAAAAAAAACTGAATATGAATTAAGGATTTTTAGTGAATTTCTTAGTATTTAGTTAATTTATCAGTAAATTCAGTTAATTCATTTGCCAACCAATCCCAGTTTCCGTAAATGCTCTTGTAACACAGTGGTCACTACTGAGCAGGTCTTTTAACAGCTAACTTTTAGATGCACCAGAAATGGATTTTGCAGTGCCATGATTTCAAACTATGGCTGGATGTATGTGGCATCATCTCTTCTGCATTCATGGAATACAAGGAATGGAAATGGTATTCCTAATAGTATCTTATCTTATGTCATATCTCCAACTTGGTTCATACTGCTAGGAACACTCATGCTTGCATGAAAGCCTTGTAGAATTTGGGGAGCATTCCTGTTTTCACAAGTGGTGTGATCCAGCATGTGCCTGTCATGGTTTACTGTAACGAATGCAAAGTAATATACCAATCTTGAAAAAGATCTGGATATTGCTTTTCTGCTACTTTTCATTGAAAGCTACACAATTATGTGACTTATGAGAGGGGCAGTTATGGGGTTGGGAAGAAAAGGTGGTGTTTACAGCTGGTTATTCTTAAAGTATTTTGGTAGCTTGATATGCTACCAGGTTAACTTGCTTTGTAAATCATGTGGAGCCTGTGAGCTGTAAATTAAGAAATCCTAGTCTAGACTATGTCTGATACTTGTTCATCTAAGATGCACTTAGAATCTCCTCTGTAAAAGGATTCTCTGTAAATTGTTTCCAAATTACCCACGCAGTAAATCATGTCACCTGTTACCTGTCTGGTGTTAGCTAATTCCAAACCAGTTGTGGCTAATTTGGTCAGTAGACTTAGGCAACCAGTTCCCTTCAGCTGTGGGAGTTGGAATATACATATACAGCTGTTTTCCATCAGGTCTAAATGTTTGAAGGTAAAGGTTTTGAAGGTTACATGGGATATCTGCAGTATATTGGGCAGCTGTTTCATAGGATCATAGAATCAACCATGTTGGAAAAGACCTTAAGATTGTCAAGTCCAACTGTTCCACCAGCCCTGCCAAGGCCACCACTAACCCATGGCACTGAGGGCCTTGTCTGCATGTTTCCTGCAAGAGCTGGATGTGTGAAGTAATTTGAGGATGGCTGATGCCTACCGCATGGTGGCTTTTAAAAGCAAACTGTTACATGCTCTGCATATATCACAGGAAGGAGCACCAGGAAAGAAATGCTCTATTATGGTTTAAACACAGCAATCACTCATTTGAGTATGGTATAGTTAAGTCCTAATGGGCAAATGACTGCATGTTACATCACATTGGTCCAGGAAGTAAGAAAATGATAATTTGAGGATTAGCTCTGCAATAGATGTCTATTTTCTCAATTACTGAGAAGTTGCATGAAGTTAAATACGTTTCAACAGACAATTGTTCTCTTACTGTGGTATTTTAACTAGTTGAGTTACTGTTTCCTTGATTATAGCAGCTGGCAGATACTTCATCATCATTACCAGCTGCAGGAAGCATATGGAGACCCATGTATTTCTCACTCAATAAGAATTTAACCAATAGAACCCTTAAAGTTCTTGTACCTGTGCTTCAGTTTTCACATTGATCAGGGTCTTGGATAAGGCAGGTTGGAGCTGATAGTGGGATAAAGATTTCCTGTGAAATCTGAAGTGTATTGTAAAACTGATCATTACATGTTTGGTAACGACAGCTCTCTGCATGGTTCAGAGTGCTTTCATGTGTTCAGAGCATTTGTTAAAGCAGAAAAAGTATTGATAAACTATATTTGTCAGAGACTCTGAGTTCAGTGCATGCTGCAGAGGTGGTAGTATAACGTCCTATCCAAAACCAGCTGTGATTACTTTGGTTGTTCAAAATACTGCTGTCTGCCTGTCTTTAGAGAACTGAATCCTGTTTTTGATGTCTGAAGTCTGAAAGCTTCTTAGTAGATGGTAGGATTGCTAATTTGATTGTTGTGGCATGGGATCCTATAAATAAATGGGTAACAGTAGTTGGTAAGCTAGATAGCCTTAACTGTATTTCCTGTGTATTAAGACTGTGACAAGTATTGTTAGAAAAAGATTTCCCCATTGCTTAATGAAAATTGTGGTTTCTGAATTGAGAAAATTCTTATTCTGTTTTCATGTGTTTCCTAAGACCTCTTGAGAACTGTGCTTGTTGTAGAGCATCTGTTAGTAACAGGTATTCAAATAAATTGTTGACAAAAGCAGTTTCCTAAACTGTAAGTTGTGCTGTTTCAGAAAGTGGTTTAGAAACAAAACCTGCTGATGCAGCCTGATGCAGTTCTGTTCAGATAAAGGGTGTATGTCCAGTATTTTGCACTTGAAAGTGAGCAGTTTAAGAGAACTGTGAGGCCTTTATTCATTAATAATAGGGTAAAGATGAGCTGCACAACTGTTAGCCTTATGATGCTGTAGCAGCTGTTTTGGCAGTAGGAGGGAGATAGAATCCATCATCAAAAATCATAATTTTCATTGTTTGTTAGATATTAAGTAAACTTCAACATCAACTGCACCCTTGCTCTCTCACATCATCTCAGGAGCTTCAGAATAGTTCTCACTCAAGCTGCTGCTTTCCTTTGGATGCTGGAGAGGGACTCTTCCTCAGGGACTATGGCAACAGGACGAGGGGTGATGGGTTCAAACTGAAACAGGGGAAGTTCAGGTTAGATCTAAGGCAGAAGTTCTTCCCTGTGAGGGTGCTGAGGCTCATAGTGCCTGGTCTAGGGGAAGGTGCCCATGCCTGTGGCAGGGGGTGGGAACTGGATGAGCTTTAAGATCCTTTCCAACCAAAACCAGTCTGGGATTCTATGATTATATTTCTGTATTAGCAGTTGCAAAAGGGGATGTTTCCTGGAATTTGTTAAGCATAAATATTAAGGTATTAAAATGATATGAAATCATACATCTTGCAGCACACAATGTTCAGCACAGGCGCTATCCTCTGAACTGCACTGCTGGGCATGGCAGGTGTCCATACCATGAGGGACAAAGTGGCATCATCAATCCAGCAAGCTGCTTAAGGTGCCTCAAAGAAGGCTCAGAAATGAAGCTTGCTTTTATTTGTCTTTTGGAAGGATTGCATCTGTCACAAATCCATGTATCATAGAAATACAAAATGGTTTGGATTGGAAGGACCTTAAGCGCTACCTAATGTGGGCAGGGATGCCTCACATTAGACCATGTCTCCTTGCACACTGCCAGGGATGGAGCTTTCATATCTTTCTTTGGCAAGCAATCTAGTACCTGCATTTTCATTTAACTTCAGGCTGCTGTACAGCCAGGGTTTCCTGAATGTGACTGCTTTTTCTCCCTTGGCAGATTATAGATAGCTATGCTTAGAGTTTCCAGATGTCTGGGGCCCTGTAAGAATTTGGATGCTTTCAGCATATATGCAGTGGTAATGTTGGGGTTTTCAAGCCAACCAGCAGTCCTCAGTTGCTGCTGCACTTGATGTGGTACGCGTGGAGAGCCATGTGCAGGAGGCCAGATGCAGGTTTCCTTACTTAAATAAATGCACCTTCCTTAAGATCTGTCCAAGCCAGAATGCATCTCAGAGATCTGGGAGCAGGAATTAACTGCAGATAGGAATAGGAGAGGAATTTACACCCTGAGGCTGAGCAGCTCTCTACAGACCACTGCCAGTTTGAAAACTTGTGGCATTTCCTTGCAGTTGTGGCTCTGTGAGTTTCTAACCCAAACTATTGTCTTTTCTTGGCCTCTAGCTATTTCAAATCCACTTTGTTAGAAAAGTATCATTTAAATGCTGCTGATTTTTTCACCATTTTTTTTTTGTGATCATGTTCTTGGTTCTTTCCTAATTCTACGCAATGTAATAATATATTAAAAGCACAGTGATGTTTTCAGGTTGGCAACCTAGAGAAAGGCTGAAAGGGTGGAAGGGTTGACTTCTTAGAGTTCCTTCTTGAATGACTGGTGCTGTCTGATCAAACGTAGTTTTATGTGTATTCCTGTAAGCTGCTTGATACGGTCTCATGTCCCAGAACTGGGTCTTCAAGCTTGGTATCTTTGGTGTTTTTAATATGGTTGAAACATCTGTTTAAAGGTCATAACAATCTTTTGCTACAGGGTTTTATTATGGAAATAGATCTGTTTTTAAGGAAGAAATTGATGGTGCTATATTTGGAATACAGTATTTATTTTCTTGGTTTAAATCCTCTTGCAACAGACAGACCAGACTTTACATAGCAAAAAGGATCAAAACCGAGAAAATAAATACATTTTTTGTGTACTGTTAAGTACAGTGACCTTTTGCTGGGCAGATGGCTAAATGGATTGTAGCAGTTGTAAACCCTTCTGTACTGCTGTGTGATGTTTCCATTATGTTCATACAGCCATCAGGATATATGGTGCCATTTTCAACACCAGCCACATTCAGTTGTTTCAGCAGAGTGCTATTACATTCCTAGTCAAAGACTAATAAAACTTGAAGTGCTAATGATCTAGTCAGAAATGCCTACCTATGTGTCAGCTACTCCTTGTTTATGGCATCCTTGGATGTGCTTTTGCTGCTGAGTGCTTAGTTACTTTCATGTGACAGGGAAAACGGCTGTCATCATAACTAAGGGGAGTGACTGTCCTGTGTCTAAGCTAAAGCTCATGAGTACGTACCTCATGTTTCTGTTTCATATCCTTCTAAATTCATGTTGCCATTGATGGCTCTCAAAGGGTTGTCCACCTTACACCTGCTTTAGAAGTTTATTTGCTGTTTGTTTTATTGTCTGATTACTTCCTCCTGATCTTATTTTGTTCAGGGTACAAGTTTAAAGTATTTCAGACTTTTAGGACACTTGAAGAGCTGAGTTGTTTGCTACAAATACTGGTAAGAGGCATGTCTGGATAGACTTCCTTACTATGGAAGAGTTACTTTATGGAAGAGTTTTGAAGTCTAGGCTCACAACTAATTACTGTGAAGACACAGAGTGGAACAGCTCAAAGCTTTCCTCTTTGCCACAAATCTATTCCTTTTGTAATGGATTTCTTAAAATCACCCAGGAGACAAAGTTTCATTGCTGTTAAAAACACTTTTTAAATTTTATTTTGGAATCTGAACAAAATGCAAACCTCAATATTTTCGAAAGAACTGGATTTCTGGAATAGTTTGTTTTGGAATGTTAAAGATGTGTGATCAGGTTAGAGTTGCTAGGCATTAAGTTCAGTTTGTGCTCTGTTGTAGCAGACTGAGGCTTTGACTTTATTATGTGATTAATCTCATACATCATTGCTATATGAAGTATGGAAACTTCCTGAAATTGTGGCAGAATGTCACCAAGATTCAGACATACAGAAGATGCCAATTTCTGCAGGCTGTTGCCCTGATGGCTGCTAGAGCCCTGCTGGGATGCCTGGGGTTAGAAGGTGGAATCTGGCTTCAGCTGTAGCACACAGCAGGACTGTCAAGTGTTTAGCAACAGAGAAGCAATACAGCGAAGTAGCCCTTGTCCCTACCTATAGACCAGGGCAGCTCTAGAACTCTTGGCACATCCAAGTTGTGTCTCCGGTCAGGTGCTCCTTGTGCCTGCTAGAATACAGCTTTAGAGTGATGGCCTTGACTAAGCTCACAACCTGATAGATCAGATGTATTGGAGGCTGTGGGCTTCTGCAGAAGAAGAGGTTTCCATACAGCACCCTGGGTTTCCCATCTACATAGTGCCTGAGCTCATGTGTTGTACCCAGGCATCCTGAGGTCCCCTTGCGTGTGTCAGGCAGACTGAGGAAGGCCAGCACTTCCTCTGCTAAATATCAAGGTGGACCTCACTGGTTGTCACGTAGGTGTTGTGGTACCTTGCATTTTGAACTTTATACATCAACAAGCCCAGCCAAAAAGTGTCAGTGATTTATCTCCCTGTAAGAACATGGTACGAAGAATTAGGTGTTCATCTCCTTGTCATAATCTAGACTTCAGAGTCAGTATCTCTAGTACCTAGAGGAGGAGGAGGTTGGTTGTCCCTGGACCCAATGGTTCTCATTTTACTCAGTTCCTCCTTAGTAGCATTTTCCTTTTGTTATTTTGGATAATACTGTGTCTAGTTTCTTCAGAGGCATGTTCATATAGATTTGCAGACAAACTGTCTCTTCAGCATCTAATTTCTGGAGTAAATAGTATTACCCTTCTGTAGCTAGGACAGGTTGTAGGATGTGACACACTTGTTGCAGTGGTCTCATGCTGCTCTGTTAACATGGTGCAGAAACTCAGCTTCACCCTGCAATTTTGACAATACTGATGCTTGGGGAGCTATAGCAAATAAGATCTCCTAGGCCTGTCAAGGTGTTTCAAAGATCATTTAATGTCCTTTTATATCTTCTTTTGCCTTCTTTATTTGAAGTATATGCATAAACTGAGTTTGTTTTCTACTATGCTATTCTATATTAAAACAGATCTGTATAGGTTTACAGCAATTTTTTCTACAAACAAGTCTCTTATATTTCAAAAGATATTTGAATTTGATTGTAGAGTTTCTGTTAAAGTTAACCGGATGCAATTATAGAATCAGATTATATCAACCTTGCCCAGCACTGGCTGAAGATGATGGGACATGAGCAATGATACAGGAAGCGATTGTAGGCTCCATTTGTAATTATGAACAAAAAAATCTGCTCTTTACAATGAACTGGTACCAAATATCATCCTTGTTGGTTATCAAGTCAAATTGGTGTTGAAAGGAAGCCTCAGGTTTGTGTTCCTAACTTCCTAGCTAGTTTCTTTTGATTAAGAGGAAACTAACAGCACCAGATGACAATATTTGTAGGAATGAGTTACTAGGAGTACATACGGAATTCACTGGGAATTGAGGGGAAGAAATGATCTGTCACAATAGCTCTGACATCTTAGTGAGAAAAAAAAAAGGGGGAGGGAGGGGGGAATGAAGCTCCTGTGGAGATAATTGAAGCTGAAACACTTCTTGGACTGTTGAGAAGAGCTGCAGAAAGCAAATGGTATGAAGAGAACAAAGCGGGAAATGTCATGTCAGCCCTCCCCATTTTCTCCTTGGCTGCATGCCCAGTCTCTAAACTGGTATTAAGCTTTGCCATAGCAACGGTGTCAGAGAGGTGTTCTCCAGTCCAAAGTGTACCTCTTACTGCAGGTTTAGGGAGTAGAAATCTTGAAACTGTTTGTCTGTAATCTTATACTTCACTAAACATGAGCCTTTGATCTGAGTGCCCAAGAAGGTTAAAGAAAGCTTATAAAAAAACCTGGTTTCTATGAAGGGAATAGGCCCAATAAATTGCTTACACTTTTTTACTTTGGAAAAGGGCATGGAAACCAGACTAAGCTGGAAGCTCTCTATATTAGAGATATTATTATATCCCTACTGAAGGGAACCTCAGCCAAGCATACTTCAGTTGCAGGCTGAGGACCACAAGGGTGGCACAAATTCAGTAAGAGTACAGTTGGTACCAAAAAAAATCTAAAGCTACAGGAAACCTGGAAAGGGGCTTTGGACAAGGGCCTGTAGGGACAGGAAAAGGGGAATGGCTTTAACCTGCCAGAACAGGGGAGATTGAGATGAGCTCTTAGGCAGAAGTTCTTCCCTGTGAGGGTGCTGAGGTGCTGGCACAGGGTGCCCAGAGAAGCTGTGGCTGCCCCATCCCTGGCAGTGTTCAAGGCCAGGTTGGACACAGGGGCTTGGAGCAACCTGCTCTAGTGGAGGGTGTCCCTGCCTGTGGCAGGGGTTGGAACTGGGTGATCTTAAGTTCCCTTCTATCCAAACCAGTCTGGGATTCTATTTAGGCACATGCGAATTTTCTATGGGCAGGGTCTTGTATAATGTTAAACATGGAATCTTGCTTTGAATGACTCTCTAAAACCTGGGAAGTCAAACTTTGACAAGGATACAGCTCACTCACTACTTGCAAGTGAATATGCCTTGGCCGTTATTCTATAGAATTACTCCTTTTTGCTGGTGTGTTAACTGAGAAACATTAGCAAGCAATGATTCCAGGATCAGATGTTCTGGAATTTTGTTGAAACGGTACAAGATTCCTTCAAGTTTTCAATTTGCACAACACTGTTTTTATCACAAATCAAAACATAGCACCATACCAGCTACTTTGAGAATAACTAACTGTATTCCAGTGAAAATCAATAGAGTCCTCTTCCCCCTCCCCTACCTCCCCTTGCCAGTTCTGTCATTGTAGATATTCAAGAAAGTATTTAGGGAATTGAGTTAGGCATCTAAAAGGGGATGAGGGGAACAAAAAAACCTTTTTACGTCAAGAGCCATCTCCTTATATGGTTTGCAGCACACTCTTACTAATGGTTGTACCTCCTTAAATGAGGCAGGACCAGAGTGGAAAATAAGCACTAAGATGTAAAGGATTGTTTATGCTGATGCCACCACTGGAAAAATAATGCTAAAACTGTCCCTCACAGTTTCTGGTCTAATATGAATGAGCCTTGTCTTGAAGAGGAGTGTGGGAGGAGAAGCTTGGGATGGAAAGGAGAGGGTTTTTTTTTGGTGGGAGAAAAAGTATTCAGTATCACACTGTTTGCAGTGCAATATAAATGCAGGTTTTACTGTGGAAGTATATTTTGACATAAAAAAGCAATTCCATATTAATTTTGCAGTGTGTGTCCTTGGTAAGGGGAGATTGATTTTCAACCTTTCAAGACACACTTAGAAATCCTCTCATGGTAATTGCAGTTTAGAAATTGCCATCCTACACTTTTAGAACATATAAAGCAGGATACAGCTGATGAGAGGTACATTGTTTTTACATCTGTGGACTGCTGTTCACAGAATACTCAGTCACTTTAATTGTTAGCAATCAAGAATTCATGCTGAGAAATATATCAATTCTAGTGTGCTAATGTCAAGAGCAAGCTGCTGCTCTGCTCTATTAGGACTAACTGTATATTAGGGGGGAAGAGTGAGCACACTTCTCCCATAGATCCTGTGTCTAGTTTGATTGCCAAAAAGAGTAGCTGGCTACTTGGATATTTGCTCAGAGGACTACCTCTGGATAGCCCAGGAAACCAGGAAAGGGTCACAGGATGGTCGGAAAGTTGCTTGTCTGAACTTATTAGAAGACCCAATGTGATACTGAACAACTGTGTATTAGCGTGTTGTCTCATCCCATACTACAGTTTTTACACAGACCATTTGAAAATGTTCCCCTAGTGAAGAAAATCTAAGAGATCATTTTAGTTAAAATACCAGTGATCATTTGTCACTAGTATTCACCTGTAAAATTTCTGGCAACAACACAGTAGAACTTTCGTCTACTGCAGCTTTTACAGATACGCCTAGTGACTGCAAATTGTAGTGATTTCACTCTGTTCTTCAGTTAGGAATGGTGTCTCTTCAGATACACTGATAAAACATTGAGAGACACAGTGCAGCAGATCTATTATTAAGAGATTTTCTTCTGCCAGTGAAGAAGAAGAAAACCCCTCAGGTGCTGCAGATAATGTTCTATGATTCTATCCTTGGCACTGATGCATCCCAATTATGCTCAACAAAACTTCTGTGATGAGCCTGGTTTTGGCCTGGAAGGTTGCTACCTGTCTCTGTACTGCTGCAGTCTATTTATTTATATATACACTGAGCCCAGAGGTTCAGATGTGCTGA
Source organism: Pezoporus occidentalis (assembly GCF_034315485.1). Taxonomy (NCBI): domain Eukaryota; kingdom Metazoa; phylum Chordata; class Aves; order Psittaciformes; family Psittacidae; genus Pezoporus; species Pezoporus occidentalis. Next base: position 2,050,850 of record NW_026916304.1, read on the forward strand.
TGCAGGGAGGAGCAGGGGACACAAATTGTCATCTTGTATTGCTACTGATGAAAAAGTTCTGTCTCACAGCAGAATTTGAAATGTTTTAAATTAAGCAAGAAGAAAATAAATTTGGAGTATGGATACCTTTGAATGCTAGGGTATCCTGAAGCAGAAGAGAAATTGTCTATATTTCTTTGATATCTTAGTTAATACCTGGATAGTCAAAGATGCTGTTCACCATTTAGGTCACAAAGAATTACAAATTTGGCACTGCTGGTTCCATTATATATCAAGTGAGACTGAACTTCAAGTTTCCTTTCTTTTTTCATTTTTACCCCTTTTTACAGTGGAACTTGTGCAGCTATTTGAGTGCTTTTATCCTTTTTTCTTGCAACAAGCTAGAGAGAATTGTGACAAAAACCTCCCAGTACCTAACATTTCTTGGCTTAAGGTGTCCTGGGACTCTTCATCATGGACTGTAGCGTTAGGACAAGGGCTGCTGAGTTCAAACTGAAAGAGGGAAAGTTCAGGTTGGATATTAGGAAGAAGTTATTCCCTGTGGTGAAGGTGAGGGTAGTGAGGCATGATGAGCATCGAGGTCCCTTCCAACCCAAACCAGTCTGGGATTCTATGATTTACAGTACTCTCTGTGGTTTTTGTAACAGGCTTAAATAGACGTCTAGAACTGTTGTGGTTTAAGCTCAGCCCGTAACTCAGAACCATGCAGCCGCTTGCTTACTCCCCCGCTTCTTTCTCCCCCCTGCTCCCTCAGGGATGGGGAGGAGAATGGAAAGGATGTAACTCTCATGGGTTGAGATAAGAACAGTCCAGTAACTAAGGTATAACACAAACCACTACTGCTACCACCAATAATAGTAATGATAAGGGAAATAACCAGGGGAGAGAATGCAGCTGCTCACCACCCACCGACCGATACCCAGCCCGACCCGAGCAGCTATCTGCCTTTCTGGGTGACTCCCCCCAGTTTATATACTGGGCATGATGTGCTGTGGTATGGAATACCCCTTTGGCTAGTTTGGGTCAGGTGTCCTGCCTCTGCTTCTGAGATGTCCCCTCCTCCCTGGCAGAGCATGAGACTCAGAAAGTCCTTGGTCAGAGTAAACATTACTGAGCAGCAACTGAAAACATCAGTGTTATCAGCACTGTTCTCAGACTAAAGTCGAAAACACAGCACTGCACCAGCTACTAAGAAGGAGAAAAATGACTGCTACTGCTAAACCCAGGACAGTAGCAAAGTGCCAGGATGACATAGTAAGCCCTAGGTCTGTCTGTAGAGGCAGATCACCTCGTAAATGCTTGTTGTTATACGCAATGCATTTTAGTAAGCTATCTAGTTTGCACAAGGTAACCTAAAAGTGGTGAATTGCAGTTGTTCATTGCTTGTAAGTAAAGGAGGCCCCTTGCTTCTTGTCATTCTCTGTTATATCCCTAAACAGGCTGCATTCCTTTCACTTAATAACTGGTTTATGCCATTTGAATAATAAAAGTCCTGCTACTTGGCTGGTGATGTCAGGAGTACTTCACCCTGTCTTGGAAAAGGACAAGAAAGCCCAGGGAGTGGAGTGGAGAGCAAATTACTAGTATGCTTGCTAATTCAGTGTGAAAAAGTTAATCTTTACATTTGTCTACCATGTTTTGCACTTTGCAGGAAAATGTATTAATTTCCTCTTAGTTCCATTTCCTCTTTTAGCCCTGAGAAAAAAAGAGAAAATTAGGTTTTGAGCCCTGATGGCTTCTTAACTGTCATCTCTCAAGCGTTTACTGTTAACTAACATGCACTGGCTAGAATGGATCTCTAGTATTATTGTGAATGGCACACATTATGTGGGCTATGATGGCTTATTTTGCATCAGCTTTGGCTTTTACTCTGTAGCTGCATTCTATCATTTCATGTGTGCTGCATATTCTATCAAGCTAATAATAGCTCTTTGCTATGGACGACTTGCTCTGGAGTGTGACTGACTGATAACTGCAGCATTTTAAACCTAGCACTATGTTATTAGACCTGCTGCCAGGCCCTTGGTTGTATGTCATAAATACTTCTTGCCACTGAAACTTTAGATGGATGAAAAGTAATTTTACAGGGCCATTGCAGACTTGTATGATATAAAGCGCTGGGATCCATCACAGCTAAGGCATTAACTACCAAACTTATAGCTGTGGAGATGTGTGTTGATACCAAAGACTCTAGGAAAATGTATCCCCCATGGTATAGAGTCATTCTGTCTGTATTAGGTATGAAATCACTTCAGCTTTGCTCTTCGCCATAAAGAAATGCATCTAGCTCAGAGTGACTTTTTGAATATAGATATACCTTAATGTGAAACAGGTAAGAAATACTTCAGGAAATGTAGGGGAATGGCTTTATTCCCAGTCTGTGATGAAAGCTGACAATTGCTTAGGATCTTTCAATGGCAACTCAGTCCATTTGGTGTCTTCTGGAAAGAACATGCCTCTTTAAAGGCATCCTTGTAAGTCTTTGTGATAAAAACTAGACTTAGTATATCTGAATCAGTAGTGCCTGTTAGAAGAATTAAACAGTGTTGAAAATGCATTATTGCTGTACCAGGACACCTTAAGCAGAGAAGGTATGGTCACTTCCTACTGGAGAAAGAATCTTATTCACCTGACATACCACCCCAGCTGAGATCACCAGAGTCTTGCTTCCCTTAAATAAGAAAGAAATGGAATGTCTGGCAGTAGGGGAATATGCCTGTCTTTTGCAGTCTGATACTCAGGTTACACTTCTTTAGAAGGGCTTTGTGAAGTTAAATGTGGTAGCTACTGGCACACCAAAGATGACAAAGGTGAAGGAAAAAACTATTTAATTACAGGAAGTATGTTAAATATGTGTTTATCTCCACCACTAACCCATGGCACTGAGGCCTCGTCTCCACGGTGTGTGAGCACTTGCAGGGACGGTGACTCCAGCCCTGCCCTGGGCAGCCTGTTCCAATGCCTGAGCACCCTCTGGGGAAGGAATTGTTCCTCAGCTCCACCTAAACCTGCCCTGGTGCAGCTTGAGGCCGTTTCCTCTTGTCCCATCCCTTGTTCCTTGGGAGCAGAGCCCAGCCCCTCCTGGCTCCATCCTCCTGTCAGGCAGTTGTAGGGAGCGATAAGGTTCCCCCTGAGCCTTCTTTTCTCCAGACTGAACCCCCCAGGTCGCTCAGCCGTTCCCCATCACACTTGTGCTCCAGGCCCTGCACCAGCTCCATTGCCCTTCTCTGGCCCTGCTCCAGCACCTCAATGTCTCTCTTGTAGTGAGGGCCCAGAGCTGAACACAGGATTTGAGGTGCAGCCTCACCAGTGCCCAGTGCAGGGGCACAGTCCCTGCCCTGGCCCTGCTGCCACACTGGTGCTGATACAGGCCAGGATGCTGGTGGCTTCCTGGCTGCTGGGCACAAGCTGCTCATGTTCAGCTCCATCAACCAGCACCCCCAGCTCCTTTCCCATGAGCAGTTTCCAGCCGCTTTTCCCCAAGCCTGGAGCGTTGCAGGGGGTTGTTGTGGCCCAAGTACAGGACCCGCACTTTGCCTTCTTGAACCTCATCCCATTGGCCACAGCCCATGGATCCAGCCTGACCAGATCACTCTGTGGAGCCTCCTGCCCTCCAGTAGATCAATGCTCCCACCCAACTTGGTGTCATCTGCAGATTTACTGAGGGTGTCCTTGATCCCCTCATCCAATGAAGACATTAACGCTGGCCCTGACGGGCACCACTGGTGACACACAACTAGATGTGACACCATTCACCACCACTCTTCAGGCTCTCCCATCCAGATGTTTTTTTTTTTACTTAGTGAAGAATACACCCATTCAGGACATGAGCATTTGTTTTATGTTCACTGTGTACTACTTTCCTAGTAATCCTACATCAGCCTAAGCAGCCCCTTTTTCCACTCTCAGACAAGGTGATTTTTTTCTAAGCTCAAGCAATATACCAGAAGAAATAAAGTGGTGAAAGGAACATGAGATTGAGTGCGCCCTCAGCAAGTTTGCCAATGACACCAAGCTGTGTGGTTTGGTTGATACCCTGGAGGGCAGGAATGCCATGCAGAGGGACCTGGACGTGCTTGTGAGGTGGGCTGATGCCAACCTCATGAAGTTTAACCATGCCAAGTGCAAGGTCCTACACCTGGGTCGGAGCGATCCCAGGCACAGCTACAGGTTGGGCAGAGAAGAGATTCAGAGCAGCCCTGCGGAGAAGGACTTGGGGGTGCTGGTCGATGAGAAAATGAACATGAGCCGGCTTCAGTGTGCACTTGCAGCCCAGAAAGCCAACAGTATCCTGGGCTGCATCAAAAGGAGCGTGACCAGCAGGTCGAAGGAGGTGATCCTGGCCCCCTTTTCTTTTGGGCCAGGCTGCCAAATGCTCACAGGCAGCAAGCAGTAAAGAATGAGTGACTGCTTTTTACAAGTCTAACAGCCGTAAGAAAGCAATAAAAGCTGGTAAAACTCTTTAAGCACTCCTTTACCCATGATTTAACCTGTATGGAGACATTTTTTCTTTTTTTACCTATGTACATTTTTATTTGTATTTAGAAAACTGAATTTAATTGAACCCAGTGCCAGGGTTTTAAATGTATTTGAAGTTTTGCACACAGTTGATTTTACTGGTACCTGACTTGACATGAAATAATTTTAGAGAGAGTAACAGCTGAAGCAGATTGGTACCATGCTGTGATTACTGAGAGGACTTTAGGTTTTGGTTTATAATCGTAAAAAGAACATGCCAGGGTCTCTCCCAGTCCCTTGTCCTTAAAAGAAGATAGAAATCATAGAATACCTTTAAATTTTGGTGGTGTTTTGTTCCCTTGGTTCTGTGTGGGAGCATCTTAGAATGCATTTGCAGTCATGATGGCACCTAATATTTGTATTCCAGTCAGTACCTCCAATACACTCAGTTGTTCTGATGCATTTGGGGATACAGCAGAGGAATTATCAGAGGAGCAGGCTGTCGGAAAGCCTGGCTGGGGATGTGGCAGAAGAAGAACTTGCAGTCTGTTAGGGAGCTTTGGTTCTGAGGTACTGTGGGAGAGAGCAGTGAACAGGGTCTCAGGGGGGCTGGGCTTCTGATGTGCAAAACAACTGGGAGAATGAAAACGAGGGTCTCAGCAGGAAGCCATTTCTTTTTCCATTTGCCCAGCTACCTCCCTTGGCGGCAGTGCTACCTAAAGGAAATGGGATTTTGTTCCGAGGGTGGGAGGAGAATTGTGTAATGTGAAGACAGAGGGAATTTACTAATGTGGAAGAAGCTGTCAAGCTTCATAGATTTTCAGTATCTGCTCCCAGTTGTGGTTAACCTTCCACACATACACATTTGTAACAGTCATGCAGTGTATGCAAACAATGACTTTGAGTCTCATCTTATATTCAAACATAAATATAAAATCTTCTAGAAGGATTGTTTTCTTGTAGAAAACATCACTCACTGGATCTTTATGCTTGATGCTACTAAAACTAAATATGATGCTACAGCTTCTTCATAAGGCATGAACCTCTAACCCTCAAAGAGTAAGGGATGTATTCTCTGCTTGTGACAAACATTTAACTGTCACTGGTAATATTTCCACATCAAGAGTGCAGAAGAATAGGTCCTGGGAATACTCAGTTCTCTTTCTGTGACCCACAGGATGCCTGATGTGTTTTTCAAAATCAGAGAATGGTTTCATTGGTAAGGGCCTTGAGGTCATCTAGTTCCAACCCCCTGTCATGGGCAGGATAGAATCGTAGAATGGTTTGGGTTGGAAAGGACATTAAATGGAATAGATTACAAGCTGCACTTACTTGGAGGAGAAACTCCCCTGCACCCAAATCCTCTCCTAAAGGCAATGCTATTAAACAGGGGGGAAAGAATCAGACTTCAAAACAGTTTGTTCAACAAAAATTGATTGACCAGCTTTGCATTCTCTAATTGGAAATCCCACTAGTGAAAGGCTTCAGCACTGTGTGTGCAGCCCCTTGGGTCTTTGGGCCAGCAAGCACTCCCCCTGTCTGAAAATATCCAAGAAGAAATAAAATCTATCGTGTTTTCTTTATGCTTTTAAGACATACACTGGGGTGAAGAAGGTTAGATCTGTAACTGGGCTCCATGGCATGGGAAAAAAGTCAATAACCTTGACACAGGATCTTGTGCGTTTCAGTGGGAAGAGCTGTAGTGATGTGATACGTGTTTATTCTCAAAAGGAAAATGAGTTCTTGTGCTGTTCTTAAGCAGCTGGGAGCTTTTATTCTGCAATGCTGACAGCTTCTTCAGCTACTGTACTCTCAGGGAAAGTTGTGGAGCGTTGTTTTCACTGAGATCCCAGTTTTTAAAGTTATTCAGGTATTGAAGCTTCTGTGGGGCTGGTTTATTTCTTTCAGTGGGCCTTATGCACCCAAATACTTGGATCCAGGCATTTTGATGTTTCTTCAGGTGCCTGAATGGCTTTACAAACAGTTTCAAATGACAATCAGCTCTGTTCTATTCACATCTTTAAGGGTGAAAGCATGGGAAGCACTGGAGTGTGTACTCAGGGGGACTGTTGTGGCTATCTCATCACAGGTGCTCTCAAGCCCAGCTAAAAGCTTGCTGAAGATAATGGAAAGAATCTCTTTAACCTTGTAAGCTTTTTATTTAGCACATGAGCTTGTCAGGCCTGTAGCTGTCACTTTATGTTTGTACAGTTCTGGGCACCTCAGCGTTATTCTGCATCGATCTCTGGGCAATATGCAGTTAAAAATAGCTTTTTAAACTTTGTTATTCATGACTTCTCATCACTCATTTCACTTGGGTTGCTGACACTTCACTGTACCTGTTGTGTGTTAACAATTCAGAGGGTCAGGAAGCAGGGGTTCAGCTTTCCATGTCCACTTTGGTGATTTTAGGTTCGAAAGCATTTTTTGAGGTCACAGTTTTAGAAATCCATGAAACTATGGTATCTCCTTTTACTATCTGCTGGAATAAAAGAAGATTTTGAAATGTGTCATCAGCCTTTCAGTGGAATGGCAGTTAGCTCTATGGAATAGATGAATGTTATAGGTATCTCCTGGAAGCAGACATAGCTCAGTCTTCTGGTTTGTGTAGCAGTATCTAGAGCAATAGATGTTTGGTCACAGCTCCTGGACACCAGTATAAGTTGTATACTATTCTAAAGAAGTAGTACCTTTGTTGGAAATGGAGTGTGGCAATAGAAGTGACTGGTATTTAGAAGCAGTTGTCCTGCTGATGCTCTGCTCTGTAACAGGAGAAAAATACTTCACCTCATGATACCTCAGATTATCTGTTATGTTAATGCTATTCTCTTATGAATGCTGCTTTCCTCACAGACAGCAGGAAAACAGGACTAAAGCTAAGTGCTGTTGAATGATTGCTAGAAACTCCTGAACTCCCTCATGTTTCAGTGAGGGCTCTGCAATCACAAATGCTGGTCAGGGTGTTTGAGGGAATGCAACAAAACAGCTATGGGGGAAAGCCAAATTTTGTACCCATGCTGCTAAGGTGTAAGCTCTGGCACCTTGCAGAGAAGGTGGATGTCTGTGATACTGTGTAGTAAGACATGGAGAGAAGAATGGAAAGCTAAGAAAGGGAAAAGTACAAGGCATGACCTCCAGCAGTCTAATAGACATAAACTCACAGGCGGCTTTGGAAGCAAATGTTTTGGAGCCAGGTTCTAAATGCTTAATATATTCCCAGGCTAAAATAGCTGACATCAAGCTGACATGCAGGACTGTGGCTGAAGCTTTGACATCCTGCCAGACAGTAAAGGCCCTTTCATTGGCTCAGCTGCATCCTAGCAATATAATAAGGCTATAAATTCAATAAGCACACATGCACAGTCCAGACATCTTCGAAGCACTGAGGCCTAGGCCATCCTTATAAGCTGGGTAAGACTTTCTGTCTGGATGAATTTTTTGGCTGTCAGACCTTATCAGCCTTGTTCAAGCTCTTGTGAGCATCCATCATGTTAGAAACATCCATGCACTGAACCATACATGACTAAGCAGGTCACGTATGCCAAAGGCTTGCACTTCACTGCTGCAGTAACTTCACAGTGCTCAGCATCTGTTTGTAATCTGATTGTGAAACAATCCCTTATTATGTATAATAAGAATATTATGTATAATAAGAACAATCCCTTATTATGTATAATAAGAATGCTTCTGTAAACACCTTTAAAAAAAACATGCTCAAAATACCATAAAGCCTTAACACGTACCTCCAAATAGCACTTTGTTCAGCCAGGGAGAAGGTGCGGAAGCTGAAACAGTTCCTCAGGTCTTCAAAGAGGGCTGTGCTACAGTTCTAAATACTTGGGCTTTCATGACCCTTGGAGCCTGCTAGCAGAGTTTAACAGTTCGAGGGTTAAACAGCCTGGACACAATGCCACACTGAGGTACTGCTTTGAAGATGTAGACTGTCTTTTCCTGGTCTTATGTACTTTCCTACTGGTGGGAATATTTCAGTGATACCAGGCAAGTAATGTCCTGTTCTGTCTTCATTGTTCTATTTCAAAACAGCTTTCTCTTCATGGTTGCTGCATTAATTAACCATTTTACTTCTGTAAATCAGTTTAAGCTCAGGGACTGAGCTTGTTACTTACTGCGCTCTTTAAACTGGACTTCAACAGACACGCTAATCAAAAGCAGCTCCTTACATTCTCTAAATAGACAGCTATATTAAAAGTAGAGTTAGATTTTGCTGCTTATGTCAGGAAATGGAACCTATGTTAAATTACCTTTTGTTATTTTTGCCTTTCCTTTTATATTTATGAATACCTGGTGACAACTAAAGTATTAAATTACCATGTTCTGCTTCCTATTACCTTCATCCAACTTCTGCAAGTAATGACATTCTCAGGGCAAGAGAAGTCAACGTTTTTATGTAAAAGTGATGGCAAAACATAGCTGAAAATAGTTCTGCTTTTGGAACAGTAACAAGGCACAGTATTGGTGGATCTGGTAAGTAAATAAAGAAAAGCATGCACAAAATCCTGCTGCAATGCCCACTGTTCTTCCTCCCCCTGCAGCCCCCACCCCGCCACCTAAAATTCCCAAACCCCAGCAGGTGGCAGTGAAATACAGTCACTGGAAAATTGAAGGACAATTTCCATTGCTGAAACGTAAGATATGCTGGATTCGTTCAGGAGCTGAATGACATCTAAAGGCACATAAAAAAATGAAACATGTTTTTTTTTTCCAGACTTGTAGCTTCTAAGTCAGACTTACAAGGTGACACCTTCTAAATCCCTAGATAGCAGCTTTGTCCCTCCTCACTGGGCAGTCGCTATAGCTATACGCTGTGATGCAGTGCTGTGCAGACAAGGGTTGTTAGCTTTACAGTGTAGAAAACAATTGACTCTGTTAGATGAATGGAAAAGCTGAATGTGGTTTTGAATAGCTCATTTTACATCTAAGTCTTTTTCCAGGGAAGGCAAAATGAAGGGGGATAGGCAACTTAATTTATTACAGCTGTCAAGCAGTGGGCACTGCTGCACTTGATTTGTTTTGGTGCCTCTTGCAGGTTGCTGCTGAAGTGCTAGTCATTCCCCTTCATTTTGTGAAATACTCAGGTGATAAAAACATAGAAAGGAAAAGGTTACTGGGCAGACTGGGAGCAGAGCTTCCTTTTCCAGAGATGTGAGGAAAGCACTGGAAGAAAAAGCAAAGTTATGTGCTTGTCGAACCCTCGTGCACCAAGGTAAACGTTGAGCCTTCGTTTAACTCAAAGATCTAAATGCATCCTGTTGTCTGCTGGTATATTTTACCTTGCTCTGAAGGGAGGAAGAAAATAAACATGAGCCGGGTTCAGTGTGCACTCACAGCCCAGAAAGCCAACCGTATCCTGGGCTGCACCAAAAGGAGCGTGACCAGCAGGTTGAAGGAGGTGATCCTGCCCCTCTACTCTGCTCTTGTGAGACCTCACCTGGAGTATTGTGTGCAGTTCTGGTGTCCTCAACATAAAAAGGACATGGAACTGTTGGAACAAGTCCAGAAGAGGCCACAAGGATGATCAGGGGGCTGGAGCACCTCCTGTATGAAGATAGGCTGAGAAAGTTGGGGCTGTTCAGCCTGGAGAAGAGAAGGTGTGCGGAGACCTCATAGCAGCCTTCCAGTATCTGAAGGGGGCCTATAGGGATGCTGGGGAGGGACTCTTCATTAGGGACTGTAGTGACAGGACAAGGGGTAACGGGTTAAAACTTAAACAGGGGAAGTTTAGATTGGATATAAGGAAGAATTCCTTTGCTGTAAGGGTGGTGAGGCACTGGAATGAATTACCCAGGGAGGTTGTGAATACTCCATCCCTCGCGGTGTTCAAGGCCAGGTTGGACAGAGCCTTGGGTAGCATGGTTTAGCGTGAGGTGTCCCTGCCTGTGGCTGGGGGTTGGAATTTGATGATCTTAAGGTCCTTTCCAACCCTAACTATTCTATGATTCTATGATTCTATGAGGGTGTAAATACTCTCTGACACAAGCAGAATGGAACCCATATTGCCTAATCAAGTTTGTTATTTATTATATATATAAATTTATATAATTGATACATATATTATATATTTACCAGCTGAAATGTAAAAATCCAAGACTTGGGTGCTACTGACAAACCCCTCTACCTGTGAGTGTAGAGGATCGTTTGCAGTTTCTGCCTTTCTCTACCTAGGGCATCTTGTCTTCCACTGAAGTGAAGGGAACTTCTGAATTGTCCTGCAGTGTCATTAATTTTGAAGGATCCCTTCAATCTGTGTGTCTGCAAGCTGAGACAAACTGCCTTGCAGATGCAGAAAGCTGAGAAGGTCCCTCTTGCCTAATTGCAGTTGGATTAAACTATGCTTTAGATAAAAGAAGTGGGGTTTCTGTCCCTTTTGTCTGGAGCTTTTGTAAGAGTCCCATCAGTGTGAATGTACGAGTTAGCTCATGCCACAAAATGAGCCCACAGCTGTCCCTGGCTCCTGTGTTTGAACCACACTTGTCCTGGAAGAAGCATAGGTAGCTTTGGGAGTTAAAGGTGAGGCCAATTATCAATTGTAGGGGAAATGGTGTATAAGATGTGAATATAAGTTATGCTTAGCATCTGCTGTATGTCACATGATGAAGGAAAGGCTGCTGCATAATGATGCTGTTGGGAGAAAAGTAGTATCAAGGAAGCCATACCAATAGAAGGTTGAAACCATGGCTGGAACTCCTTTGAAGGCATGGCATTGTGGACTGAAACAGATAAACCATAGTCTAAAACTCCCTGTAGTGAAAAGGGGCAATAATATTTACTGCTCAAGGGAATGTACTCTAGGGTTTGGTTTGGTTTTGCTTCTGTTTTTACTTTTTAGCAAATACATCACTTCAACGATACATATTTCAGACTGCTTGGAGTGATTTGTTGTAACTTCCAGTCTTGTGTAGCTTGGTGGAAAAGTTACGCATCCTGTGATGAAAAGAACTACCAAACATTATGTTTAAAGAGATTGTTGTGGTTACAAGTGTAGTCCTTCATCCAGGGGAAGATTTGAGATGTGATTTAAGGTGATTATTGTGAATTAAATAGAAGTTAAACAAATCTTTTGGCTGGAAATAAAGAGCGTAATTAAAGGAAGACCTTTCACTTTAGCATGCTTGAAGTATTTTCAATATTCAAGTTTTACTAATTTCTTTCATTTATGTTTGCAAAAATGACAGAAGGTGCAAAGGTAAATCACTCCTGAAATGCAAGAAAATCTGGCTTTATTTGAACAAAACCCATCTTCCCCCTGACCAAATAGTAAAAACTGGTAATACATGAATGTGAAGACATTCACAATTGAGGGAGTATGGCTACTCTCATGGCTCAAACTGCTCTTGTGAGATAGGGGCATGAAATTGGCTGTACTGGGTCAGACCAAGGTCTCCTCAAGTCTATTGTTGTGTCCCTGACAGTGGCTACACATGATGCCTTTAGGAAGGAGCATGTCAAAAAGGTGTTTTATATTCTAAAAGAAAAGAGAATCAAATTAAGAAAAATCTAATTAAAAGATTTTAAAAAAATCTTTTAGATGGATCCAAAGCTTGCACTTTCAGAAAAATGGAAACAGTTATTTTCTTTATAAGCTTAGCAAAATGTTCTTATACAGCAGCTATGCAAGTAGCTTCTCAGTGGGTGCCTAGCACTGTTGAAAAGGTGAATTTTAATATTCTTCCAAACTGAAATTAATTTTAGATTTGTTTTTTTAAACACGATTTGTTGTTTTTTTTTCCTTTAACTAAAATGTCCATTTTACTTCTGTTAATTTAATTTCATCTAAATGTTACTGACTCACAGTAGTCAGTAAATAGAAACCTAAACACCATGGAATCATTTAATGAACTAGGTTTGAAAGGACCTTTAAGATCAAGTCCAACCTTTACCCCAAGACTGCCCACATAAGGCAGAAGTTCATGGAGTTGGGTCCACTTCATTCAATCTCTGACTTGACAGAAACTTGAAGTAACTTGACTGTCTCCTGCAGACAGTCAGTTGTCTTTTGAGTATTCCCAACATGGAAGTTTTGCACTGGCAATTGTTGGAAACCTCTTTCAGCTTACACAGACCTCTCATGTTTTCCAAGATTTTTCGCTCTGAAAAGGCTGAGAACATTGGGGCTGTTGAGCCTGGAGAAGAGAAGCTGTGTGGAGACCTCAGAGCAGCTTCCAGTGTCTGAAGGGAGCTACAAGGATGCGGGAGAGGGACTCTTCATCAGGGACTGTAGCCATAGGACAAGGGGTGATGGGTTCAAACTGAAACAAGGCAAGTTCAGGTTATATCTAAGGCAGAAGCTCTTCCCTGTGAGGGTGCTGAGGCGCTGGCACAGGGTGCCCAGAGAAGCTGTGGGTGCCCCATCCCTGGCAGTGTTCAAGGCCAGGTTGGACACAGGGGCTTGGAGCAAGCTGCTCTAGTGTGAGGTGTCCCTGCCCATGGTAAGGGATTGGAACCGATCTTAAGGTCCTTTCCAACCCAAACTATCCTATGATTCTATGATGGCAGGCTTGCTTTTAGAAAAAGTACCTCATTATGGTTTGGATGGAGCTGCTACTGTTGTCTTACTTGCTTTGAAGCTGTGTACAAAGGACATCTTTCTTTGTGTCATTGCTTAATACTTCTATTGAGGTTTCTGGTAGCCCCTGTTGTGCCTTCCACTTAGCTGCATGCATCCATGTGCTAGCAATACAAAAGTGAGCAGCAGGCTGAGTCCTGAGCAATATTAACACTGAATTCCAGCAGTATAGATCAGTAAACTCCTTATCAAAACCCTATATTTTCAGCATGTTACAGTGTATTTATGAGAACAAGAATTCTTATTTTAGTAGCTTCATGAATTAGCACTTGAAAGACAGAGGAGACATAAATAACATTGGACAAAACATTTTTTTTTGGTCATGATAAAAAGAGCTACACAATATGGTGAATTTAATCCAGAGACTTTGCAAGTAGAGATAAATGAGATGAGTAATTGCTCATTTCACTGCTCAAGGAGGAAGCCAAAGAGCTGCTGGAGGTGCTGTAGTCTGTCTTACTGTACTTCTGTGAGCAGCTGCTGTGTCCAGATGAGAGATACACAAATGCTTTAATCTTTGAGGGGCTTTAGACTGTTTATCCTAATTAGAAGAGCCCGAAGCACCAGAATCTGGAGATGATCCACTTGTTCTAGTATTTCAGAAACAGAGTGAGAAGGAAGTAATGATCCTGGAGCCTTTAGCAGGGGTGCTAATTGAAGAGATGCTTGGATTCTAGTCCAGTGACAAATTGTTGTGCATCAAGCAATGATGTCAAAATTTGAGCTGGGACCCCATACCCCTGTGCCACTGGACAACTTGACTTTCTCACTGAGCAGGTCTGTGCTTTGGTGCAAACTGAGTTAGATCAAGGAAGGGAGAAGGCAGAGCTTTGATACCACCATATCATTTCTGTTCATATCACCCTCATTTCTGTTCCTTTCCTTGGAAATGTCTGAAGCAAAGGTTCTTTCAGTAGCGAATTATATATGACCGCATGTATTTTTTCTGTTTGAGAAAACAGAAAACTAATGGATTTTTCTAAGACCCATGCTATGCTTTTGCAGAGTTAGAACTTGGCCCTTCCTTGTTTAATGTTACAAATGCAAAATAGGAATGTTCTCTTAAATTTTCAAGCAAAGTCTTTGAACCAGTCTATATTGCTGTTTCACGGTTGTATGTATTATCCTTGAGTTGCCTCCGGTTTAAAAATTAAGTGAAAAGCTTGAAGTCACAAATAACAAACTTCTCTTTAGAGAAGGACCTCTGTGGTTTACTTACTTTATCTTTAAAGAAGATGGGAATGGGTGTGCAGGTGTTGGTGTCTTTCTGGATCTTGTTGCAGTAGCCGGAGTCTCTCAGAGGCACTGCTGAATTAGCTGTTCAGTACATTGACCATTACAAATATTGTCAAATTGAACACCCCAAAATTTCATTACTTCAGCAATCTCATGTTAGATGCTTTTTGAATGGCCTAATAAGAGGCTGATTGGGCTCAGTTATGTTGTGTGAAGAAATCTGTAGCACATGGCAAGATTCACTATCACCTAGCTAGAGAAGTAATTTAGTGGTGGGTTTAGAAGGTGAGGAGGTAGGGTGAAGAAGCATTGAATATCAGAAAAGGAAGATGAGGTGAATCTCATTTTCTGTCAATCACTGTTTTGTCCCATTTGCTTCTCTCAAAAGGATTAGGTTGGTTGCAGGTGCATGTGTTCCTATAATGAACACTGCAGTGCGATGTGAAGAATTCAGTCAAACGTAGCAGGATGAATGCCAGTCAGGCTTGGCTTTCATGGCTTGCTGACATCTTATTGTGAGTGACACTTTCATGAGCTCCTTTATTACATTGCTACATCTATAAATGATTATCAACTAGGAGATTATATCAGGGTGTTCAAAGCCACAGGATTTTTTAGCCTTCTCCCCATGTTTTGAGCTCTGGCTGACAATCAGTCCTGTCCTTTATCAGATTGATGGCTGCCCTGCAGCCATTCCTTGTCATTTTTCACTCTTCAGCTGATGTGACCCCTTGATGACTAGAGGTTTGAGTGGGCACAAGCACTGACAGAATGAACTCTCTAGTGGGGTTTGTTGATGTTTTTGCAAGTAAGCTGTCTGATGGTTGGTTTCAGGAGTACTTTTATACCTCCTGTTTGAATTGCCCAATTGCTTTTTGCCAGAGATTTTTTTCCTGTAGTTAATGATAGGATTATAATTGCCAATTAAGTGATAAGCCACAAAAGACACTATATTGCTGAACTACTGGTGCATGCATTCAGTGCATTGTGTAGAGGTAGCAGAGAAAGTGACAGAGGGTGCTTATGGCTGCTTTTTATATGTGACATTATATCCAAGGTCTGTTATTTGTATTGTTTTACATATGCTGGATATTTGTTCCTCTTTACTACTAAAGCAGGTTTTACCCAGCTCCTGTCACTCAGGCTGTGGTTAACTGATGTTTTGTGAGCACAAGCTAGTGCTGTGTTTCAGTTCCCACGTCACTAGGAGTTCACTCCTAAAAGAGGTGCACTAGAGTTGTTGTTGTGGTTTAAACCCAGTCAGGTAACTTGTTCACTCACTCCCCCCCCCCCCCTTTCTTGCCCTCCCCCTGCTCTCGGAGGGACGGAGAGGAGAATCGAAAAGAACGCAACTCCCACGGGTTGAGATAAGAACAGTTTAGTAACTAAGGTATAACACAAATCACTACTGCTACCACCAGTAATAATAATAATGATAAAGGAAATAACAAGGGAAGAGAATACATCATCTCACCACCAGCCAACTGATAACTCCCCCCCCCAGCCCGACCAAGCACCGACCGATACCTCCTCCAACCCCGCAGTCTCCCAGCCCTTCCGGCTAACTCCCAGTTACCTCCTGGGCATGACGTGCTGTGGTATGGAATACCTCTTTGGTCAGTTTGGGTCAGGTGTCCTGTCTCTGCTTCCTCCTGGCTTCCGCTCCTCCCTGGCAGAGCATGAGGCTCACAAAGTCCTTGGCCAAACCAAAACATCCTTGTTATCAGCTCTGTTCCCAGGCCGAAAGTCAAAACACTGCACTGCACCAGCTACCAAGAAGGAGAAAAATGACTGCTACTGCTGAACCCAGGACAGCTCTGGTAACTCCTTGCTACCAATATCTTCCCATTGTGGCAGTATCATTGTTATGTTATAGGAAGTGTGATTATATGAAAATTGAGGTTATGAAATGGTGATTATACAAATCTAATTACAGCGACCAGGCAGGAAGTAGTATTTTAATGTATTTTCATATATTAGTATGATTGTATGCTTAGAAAGTAGAATATAAAAGAAAAATCGTATCTGAGGATGTGGATCTGTGGAGGAGTATTGAAGGTGATGTGGATGTCTCTACAACACCTTAAGAAAATTAAGGTAAACCAACCAATTTGCTCTTAGCAATACATTTTAACTGTGCTTCTTGACTCATTTCCAGTAAACCTGTGATTCTGTATTATTTTTATCCTGACCGGTCACAAACAAGCCTTGTTGAGTAACTCTAACATCAGTGTGATACCACTGTGCTTTCTGTACGATCCAAGAACTTAAGGCTTTCACAGGACAAAAGTCTTGCGCAATAACGGCAATCTGTGGAAAAGAACATTCACTTGGGGTATGGCAGAAATGCTGGGTGAAATCCACAGTTTGCCCCTGGCTGATCAGGGATTTTAGCTTTGCAAGGACAGAATGCATCTCTGTCATTAGAGGGGATACTTTTCCTTGGAATTTTCACCAACACTATGTTATTTAACCCCCCCCCCATTCCTTCACTTTTCATTAAACACCATTTGCCATGCAAATGTTTTAGCATGAGATTCCTAGTCTTGTCTGGCATTTTTGCACCTGGACTCAGTTGGATTCCTGTTAAAGTTGATGCAAAGGCATTCACAAACTTCAGAGAAGGATTGAGCAAGCATTTGAATCAATCGGGAAGATGAATTTCAACATAAACATGTATCTTTAACTGGGCCACAAAGCTTGATAGGCTCTTGGGTCTCTGCTAAACAGTATGTTTCACAGAGAAGCAGATAAATGCTTTTTCTGCATTAGAATGGTTAAATCTGAGTGCTAAAAGCTCAGCAAATTTCTGTGCTGTGAAACAATGAAGTGGTATAATTCCTATTAGAGTAAGAATTCCTTATCACCAGGTTCTGAGACCTGGATTTGAAAACAGTATGCTGCTGGAACTGAAAGCACAAGGCAGGCTTGTGCATTCTAAATGTCTGGAAGAACCTGGATTGGAAGACAATATTGATGCAACTTACCTCAAAATATTAGCGTAAGTACAACTCTGCAGTGAGAATGAAACTGAAATCACAACTTCTAGATCATATTAAAACAAAATGAAAAAAATCTGTTTTTTCTATTCTGCCTATTTTCTTCTTGTCTTACAGATTTGCTTCTTTTGGTGTGTTTTGTCTGGTTGATCAGACAGTGAATTATTGTTCACCCAGCTCTAACAATTGGACATTATCACAAAAAGGGTCAGTTACTGGAGAACCAGATCCCTGTTTTGTAAGGTATAATGTTGAAGCAGTAGCTCTGTCTAATCAATGGAAGGCTATGCTTACAGTCCTCATCATGAGATAACAGGAAAATTACTTGAATTTCATTGGAGCATGCCAATGAGAAAAAAGTTAAGATTAAAGGTAACTGCAAGTTTATATAATCTCTATTCTAATGATCCCATCTTATTTCAGTCAGTTTGCATGGGATGAGCCTACATAGAATCACAGACTGGTTTGGGTTGGAAAGGATCTGAAGATCACCCAGTTCCAAGCCCTGCCATGGGCAGGAAAACCTCACCCTAGACCATATAACCCAAGGCTCTGTCCAACCTGGCCTTGAACACTGCCAGGGATGGGGCAGCCACAGCTTCTCTGGGCACCCTGTGCCAGCGCCTCAGCACCCTCACAGGGAA
This sequence comes from Pezoporus occidentalis, assembly GCF_034315485.1. Classification (NCBI taxonomy): domain Eukaryota; kingdom Metazoa; phylum Chordata; class Aves; order Psittaciformes; family Psittacidae; genus Pezoporus; species Pezoporus occidentalis. The sequence goes on from NW_026916304.1 coordinate 2,068,771, forward strand.
GAGCTTCTGCCTTATCTCCAACCTGAACTTGCCCTGTTTCAGTGTGAACCCATCATCCCTTGTCCTCTCACTACAGTCCCTGATGAAGAGTCCCTCTCCAGCATCCTTGTAGCCCCCTTCAGACACTGGAAGCTGCTCTGAGGTCTCCATGCAGCTTCTCTTCTCCAGGCTGAACAGCCCCAATGTTCTCAGCCTGTCTTCATATGGGAGGTGCTCTAGTCCTGATCAACCTTGTGGCCTCCTCGTGCTGGGGACACCAGAACTGCACACAGTGCTGTAAGCAGGGTCTCATAAGATCAGACTAGAGGGGCAGGATCACATGTGCAGAGATGTATCTGGTATTGCAGTATTGTGAACTTTCATTTTTTTATAAGAAGAGAACTTTAATTTTGCTATTGATTTCAGTTTACATGTACATGCTCTGAGTGTTAGTGTTCCTTTAATGTCTAAGATGACCTGACCAAGAACACTTGTAGTGTCAGATTAACTGTTGTGTAGTCAGTGTTTCAGTTCTGTGAAGCAATGATCCCCACTTTGACATATTCTCTTAGTATTATGAGCCATAAGCATAAGAGCACGCTGCATTTGATTTCCTGCTGTAGGATACACACCATTGTTGGAGTAACAGATTTCAAAACCAGCAGGAAACACTGTGATTGTCAGCACCAGTGTGGCAGCAGGGCCAGGGCAGTGATTGTCCCCCTGCTCTGTGCACTGGTGAGGCTGCACTTTGAATCCTGTGTTCAGCTCTGGGTCCCTCACTACAAGAGAGACATTGAGGTGCTGGAGCAGGGCCAGAGAAGGGCAATGGAGCTGGTGGAGGGCCTGGAGCACAAGTGTGATGGGGAACGGCTGAGGCACCTGGGGGGTCAGTCTGGAGAAAGAGAAGGCTCAGGGGGGACTGATATCGCTCCCTACAACTGCCTGACAGGAGGATGGAGCCAGGAGGGGCTGGGCTCTGCTCCCAAGGAACAAGGGATGGGACAAAAGGGAATGGCCTCAAGCTGCACCAGGAGAGGTTTAGATGGAGCTGAGGAACAATTCCCTCCCCAGAGGGTGCTCAGGCATTGGAACAGGCTGCCCAGGGCAGGGCTGGAGTCACCGTCCCTGCAAGTGTTCACACACTGTGAAGACGAGGCCTCAGTGCCATGGGTTAGTGCTGGCCTTGGCAGTGCTGGGGAACGGTTGGACTGGATGAGCTTAAAGGTCTTCTCCAACTTGTTTGATTCCATGATTCTGTGATTATCTACTCCATTTTGCATGACAAAGACCACTGTGCTTAAAAACCGATAAATCATGCATGGAGGGGAAAAAATCCCTAAGGGCTGTCAGTCCTGGTGCTGGTCTCACTCAGTTGATGCAGTAGGTCACTTACGGTGAATTCATATCCCTAAATTCATTATGCTTCTTCCCTGATACTGCTTTGCTGCTGTCTTAAGCCAATGGCTCTGTGCCATCTTCAGGCATGTGAAGATTAATATTATTTTCTAATCTCAGTATCTGAAGGGATGAAATAAATAGATGCTTGCTTGGTTTGTCTTTTTCAGCTTTCCTGTTTAAATCTCATTTTGCCTTTAATTTGGTACTGGACTTTTTTATTCTAGCAATAAACTAATAACATAAAAGAACAGTGAGTTGGCATCTGCTGCTGGGTGTTATGCAAATTGCCTTGGTAGAGGAAAGCATTGGTAGTAAACTTTTTTCAGTGGTCTGTTAAAACACTCAGACCTTTGTTGACTGGTGCTAGGAAGAAATACTTAAGGATGTTATGGAAAAAATGCTTTGTCTTAAAACTGTACCTTCTTCAAACAACAAACCTTCCAGAACCAAAACCCCAAATTCCCCAGAAAGTCCATGCTTGATATATCTTTAAAGGTTTTTCTACCATCAGATAAGAAGAGGTACTTTATCAAATTTATTTTTAGTGACCTAGTTCAGTGGTGGGCTCAGCAGTCCTGGGGTAAAAGTTTGACTTGATGAGCTTAAAAGTCTTTTCCAACCTAGTTGATTCTATGACTCTATGATTCTGTAGAAGATCTACATAGGTAAGAAGTCCGATCCATTTTTTTGGATCTTTACTCCCTTTTCATATGATATGCTAGGTATGCACCTTGGTATAAGTTGTGGAGAGTGAGAGGGTTTCAGCTTATGTGTTGATACTGTGCAATTATTTATTAATGTCCTTTTTGTGTGCGAGCATCACGCCATTTACTCCAAAACCTTGCACAGAACTGTGTTAATTGTGGTGGGGAGCTGGCATGGGCAGAAGACCCCACTTGAGCGGAGATGTAGTAGTGAGGCCTACACTTAGTGCAATCTATCTCAACAAGAGTTTTGTTTCAGGCTTGAAATGACTCACAGTTGTGTCTTGGAATCAGAGACAAGTGTGTTGGTTAAAGGTAGGTACGATTTGTAAACAGTGTTCAGTGCTGTCGAGCAAGTAGCATTTATCAGCCAGACATTTCCTTTTCTGGAAGAGATGTCTCATGTGCTATGAAATATGTCTAAAAGGGATTCACTACAGCAGGGAAACAGATGGCCAGAACCTTGTAGGCTTGTAATACTGTGAAATGAGCAGTGAGTGCCGGCAGAACAGAGAACGGGGAGATGCAGTGAGTGTTTGTTGTATTTGAATGACAAGCAGTTGGTTCCAGATCACGTTTATCTCCCGAGCAATGCTGTTCCTATTTCATGAATGAGAATGACTTCACTAGGAAGCTTTCCTTGTAAAGCTAAGGAATGTAAAGTAATTGAGGCATCTACAGCTGCCCCAAAACAGTTAAAAAGCATTATGCCACTGGCATGAAGTGTGAGTAAATTTATCGTACATAGAATAGTGAGAATTCTTGGCTGAAAATTTCCCATTAAAAAAAAACCCAGACCCAAACCTGCACAAAAAGGTGTTATTTGGCACCTTTATTTCTCAGTTTAGTTTTCAAATAAAACATTATTCTTTGATTGATTTTGATTTCCCCCTCCATTAACAAGATTTTCAAGTTTTTGAAATGAAACTAAATATTTCAGTTGATCCTTAAAACAGGATGAAACATTTGGTTTCATGTTTAAATTAGGAGAATTTTACAAGTCAAATTCTTAAAGACTGGGAAATATTTCCTGCTCATTTCTGTTGATCGAGTAAAGTGTGAAAATCAGAATAATGCAATTATTTCTTAACTGTGTTAACTTAGCAATAAATGGAGTTACAGGAACAATCATGACCTACCCTGCTTAAAAAAAAACACATATTAACCTTATAGCTGAATTACTGTAAAAATGTTTAAAATCTAATTTGGAGATCATTTACACTCTGAATACTAAGTAGAGTGGCTTCAACCAGCATCTGCTGGTAGGTAAAGATTGCAGATGCCTGCAAAATCCTATGCAGTCTGCAGTCTGGGAACAGGTTTTTTCCTTGTCTTTTTGAAAATGGGTAAGCACCATATTGTAGATCAGAGTTAAACTGACAGATAAATTAGGGAAGTGCAAAACTGGCATCTTACATTTGGTGATAACTGCAAACAGTACTTCATCACTTTGACCAAAGTTAAACATCTTCTCCTGGCTATTGCCATCAATTGCAATGCTAAGAATAGCAGTATTTTCCTTTTATGGTTTTGAGACTGAAGATATAAAAAGGAGGTTCTGGATATTATAGATGAGGCTTGGATTAGCTTTCTGCTAGATTTATTTGAAAAGTTGTTGTTGTTAGCCCTGCTAAGCTTTTGGAGCTGCTTATTCTGAGTTGCAGAATGTTGTAATTTATTTCCATTAATCAATGTTACACCTATATATGTGGGGTCTGAAAAATATAAAGGGGTAATGGGGCATGATGTTTACTTTGATGCATTTTGTAGGAATCCTCATCTCTGGAAGAAATGATCTGAAACTTCTCTCAGGGAGTACTTAGTAATGCATTTCACTGAATATGCTCTTTCAGTTTTACCTCTCTTAGGAGAAAGCTTTTTTTTTTCCTTTGGTCAATTGAGTATGTCACAAGGGTAATAACAAGTCTAATGGATGCTGTAAACCACCACTTTTTAATGCATAATGTATTTGGATCAGAATATAGTGTCTATACTGATGGGGTCCCTGATGCTTTAACAACTGAAATTATGATTAGAAAGATCCAGATAATGCTGACTTCTCATACATTGTCCCTATTATACAATTTCCTTTCTACAGCACATTCACTTTACTTCTGAATTTATGCAGTGCCATCTTAAATAGTTTAATATTACACTAGAATCCAGTTCAAAGCTTTAGGAGGGCTTTATCATTTTTGTGGCAATACATTCAGAATAAATCTGTAGTGCTAATATTTTGCCAAACAGCTGTCATCAAATTCCCCATTTAAAAGTAAGTTCTTTGTCAGAATGTTGGGAAGCCAATGCTCCTCTGTTAGCCAGCACTACCAAGCAGGGTGTAGAACAGAATTTGGCTTGGTGCTCTGGGTTGGGTGTCAGTGAGAGGGGCTTTGCCAGACTCAGAGCTTGCTGGGTTCTTTTCCTTTTATCTACATACAAAATCTGAACATTCTCAACAGAAGTCAATTGGAGAATGTGCTTGTAAGGCTCCATAGTTCATCTAACTAGTGAGCTGCATGTGAAATATGCTGTGTTTTCACAGTTACACAGAAAGCTCCCATATTACTGTTAGCTGACAAGATACTTCATATCAAAGCCAAAACCAGAAATTTCTAAGTTTATGTTAGTTTTGCATGAGTTGGTTTAAATATTGATTTTCAAAATGGCTGAAAAGAAAACAATTATTTCTACTGCCTCACAAAAATCATGTTCAGATGAGCTGTTACTGCAGTTTTTGGGTAAATGCAAGGCCATGTAGGTAGTATAATCACTAGTGCTGGGTGGGATTTGCCTGTGGGCTCCCTGTGGTACACATGGCTGGCTGAGCTTAACCTGCAGCCAAGGGGGTATATATCCACAGCACAGGCCTGGTGGCCAAACTGTAAATAGCACAGCACAAACCTCTGCCCACCCGGATTAAGTGGTGAGGTGAACATCTAACTCCTTGATGTACACCGGGTTTCCAGTTAGGGTCACACCTCAAAATACAGTAGCCAGAATAGCACAGACTGTGTGGATAAACTTACCTCTGACTTGCAAAAAGTTGAGACAAAAGTTTTTCCCTGTAAGAGTGGTGAGGCACTGGAATGGGTTACCCAAGGAAGTGGTAAATGCTCCATCCCCAGCAGTGCTCAAGGCCAGGTTGGACAGAGCCTTGGCTGACATGGTCTAGGATTACGTGTCACTGCCCATGGCAGGGGGCTTGGAACTGGGTGATCTTAAGGTCCTTTCCAACCCTAACTAGTCTATGATTCTGTGCTGAAGGACTGAATATAATATCTGCAAAGGGCCTAATGAAAACAGGCTAAATACAATCTCTTTCACTTTATAGCCTTCAGATAGCAATTAGGTAATTGAAATTCTATTATCTTAGAATAGAAGATATGCCTCTTGACTCCTAATGTAGTCGGTGAAGGTGTGATGAAAATGAAGTATAGGCCCCTACTGCCTTTCAAATCAGCAAACTGTTGCTTTTGCTGAAACTGTAGCTTGAAAGAGGTTGAAAAGTTTGGATTTACATTCAAGGGGATCAAAGTACAGAGGCAGTGTACAATGTTTGACCTCTGAGGGACACAGCAAAAATGTGGGAGTCTTCATGTGCCAGAGCACTTAAATTTACAAAGAATTCCAAAACCCCTGAGGAGGTGGATTTAAACCAGTACCACTAGAATGGTGTTACACAGCTTTTGAAGATTGGTCATAATGGGTAGAGGCTGAAAATTCACTTTTTTTTTTTCATCTTAAACTTTTGGGATTTTGATTTACTGTTTATTCAAGAAAATACTTTCATCATCTCAGTGGATAGAACCAAGTTTCAACGAACCAAGCATCTGTGGTCAAGGGAAAGCCACCAAAAATGGCATGAACATTTGAGATGGCTGGGAATATAAAAGAAAGTGGTAACAGAAAATACTGTGAAGTATTGTTGGTGGCTTAATAGAATCATAGGATGGTTTGGGTTTGAAAGGACCTTAAGATCATCTAGTTCCAACACCCTGCCATGGGCAGGGACAGCTCACATTAAGCCATGTTGCATGAGGCTCTGTCCAACGTGGCCCTGAACACTACAGGGAATAGTTCTTCATGTCCTAGCATTAGCACTTTCATATGCAATAGGCATGTCCTATTAATAAAATCTGCCTGTTTGCACACTAAGAATGCTTTAATCCAGGACTGTGGACCAAGTAAGACTTTTTTCTGAAGGTCTTAAAAAGTCTAAGGATCTCTCTATTGATTAACTAAAACAGTGCTGCTGATCCAGGATTTGACACAAATTGAGGCTGACAGAAACTGTCCTTTATCTGACTAAACTGTCCTGAGAATGTGAAGATCATACTTATTTTTCAGAGGCTCAGATGCAGAGTTTCATCTTTTCTAAAAGGACGATGCAAACACAGATTATGATTCTAGGTAGGTCATGCTCTATTTCTATTATTAGTTCAGCTGAGATTAGCAGGCAGCCCACAGTTCTCAGAGTTAAGTGAAAGGGGTAAGTATTAGGTATGCTTTGGAAATCTTTGTACTGCTCCACTATATTCATAGGGATGCAGAAGTCTGCGATCTAACCCTATAATTCTGAATGTGCTAGATGTCACAGAAATAACACTGAAATACAGTATGAAAAAAGAAAGCACTCCTTTGTTTCAGTAGAGCAATGTCTTTTGAATGAGAGTCTTTTAATTTGAACTGATGCAAATGATGCAGGCTGCAGCAGACCCATGCCAAAAACAATCAGCCAAGTAGGTTGGCAAATGTTCTGATAAATTGTTCTTGCTGGCAGTAGTTTTGTAACTTTAAATGAGTATTAACTGAATGACAGTCTTAATTCTTTAAGTACTAGCTGGAAAGAAGGGTTTTTAACTACACTGCATGTTCAGTACACAAAAAACCTAGGACTTTATGCTAACAATATAGCTGTGTACAAATTGATTGAAATCGCTGCTTAGTACATTTGAGACTGTAAGTCCCGCTCCATGGACTCCAGAGTCAGCACCACATAGCACAGGTGTTGTCTCTGTTTTGATTTCTACAGGGTTGTTCCACATTGTGGAATATCTTGAGAGTTTTTTTAACTATTCACAGTGTTTAATTATTCCTGTTGTAAAATCTTGTTTGTTCTTGCTTCTCAGCAGCTTTTCTTTCCTTGTAGTAACAAGTTTGTGTGAAGTCAGCTGTCACAAATGTAAGTTTTATCCACAAGGAAACACATATACCCTTGGTGAGCCTGCTTGTGACTCTCACAAATCTTAAACGGTTAATTAAACACAGGTAGAAAAAAGAGACAAATTTTACTTCACAAATACTACTTCACAAATATTACTTCACTGGAAGACAAGGCAACCTGATGTTTGTGTTGCAGCTCACATGCAATCCTTATTAACCTATGCAGCACCCCACAGTCCAGCATGCTCTTTACATACTGGTCTATTGGAAGCTGCTTCTTTTTTTTTTTTCCCTAATGGCTTTTACCTGGGATGTCATGATTGGTCAATGGTATCTTGTTCTTTCAGTCATTTCTGCTGATGCTAGACTTCTTGTAACAACCAAGTACATAAACCAGGTCATAGGATATTTGTAGATACAGACAAAGTGGCTTGGGTCACTATCAGTGTTAAACAGAGAATCAAATTCTACCCACTTGTTATGCGTAAAAATAAGTAGTAAAAACCAGTGTATCTTGATTTTACTTAAAGAAATAGGGGAAAAGCTTATATAAGACAATTTCAAGTACAGAAACAGAAAGCTGTTGAGTTCAGAAGGCGCCCTGTAATAGGTACTGTTTCCATGTTTCATGCTGTTCTTGCTTGGTGGCCTTTATTCAGCAGTGATGTCTCTAAGCCTAATCCACACAATTAGGCTATAGAGCTAATGAGAATGACCTATGTTGACTCTAGCTCTAGTTGGATTAGGGTCTTTCAATGTACTCACATGCCAAATCTCAAGCGAATGTGATGAAACAGGCATGCCTAAATGTATTTGGAAAAGTTCAAGCCCTGTGAACAGACTGGTGAAGGAAAAGGTAAAGGTTGTTTAAATTAGCTTTTGTTTTCCTATGTGATTGATTTCTCTCTTGAGAGTAAAGTTCAATTTAAGGTATAATCCAGTTTCTACTAAAGCCAACAAAAAGCTTTTGGCTGATGTCAGAGTAAGGCTAGTGGTAAGGGTTTTAGAAAACTAACAACCACACAAGCAAAATAAAGGAGGTGGAGACAGAAGTGATGAGTGCAGAAAGAATGGAGAAAATTGTACTGAAGTGTGGTCTCTAAGGACTGTGGGGTAGATCCTACCCCAGCCTGCAATGCCTTGAAGATTTGCTTTGGCAGTGGAACACCTGAGGCTTTCCTACATGAGAGTTTGAGTATCAAACCCTATAGCCTGTCAAGTTCCCATCTTGGATGCTGGATGGGAGAACCACAGAATGGTTTGGGTTGGAAAGGACCTTAAGTTCCAACCCCCCTGCCATGGGCAGGGACACCTCACACTAGAGCAGGTTGCTCCAAGCCCCTGTGTCCAACCTGGCCTTGAACACTGCCAGGGATGGGGCAGCCACAGCTTCTCTGGGCACCCTGTGCCAGCGCCTCAGCACCCTCACAGGGAAGAGCTTCTGCCTTAGATCTAACCCTGAACTTGTCCTGTTTCAGTTTGAACCCATCACCCCTTGTCCTATCACTGCAGTCCCTGATGAAGAGTCCCTCTCCAGCATCCTTGTAGCCCCCTTCAGACACTGGAAGCTGCTCTGAGGTCTCCACGCAGCTTCTCTTCTCCAGGCTGAACAGCCCCAATGTTCTCAGCCTGTTTTAATACAGGAGCTGCTCCAGCCCTGATGGACCTCGTGGCCTCCTCTGGACTTGCTCCAACAGCTCCATGTCTTTCTTATGTTGAGGACACCAGAACTGTACACAGTACTCCAAGTGGGGTCTCATGAGAAGACAGGAAGCATAAGTAAAGCTCTGCTAGTTTGCCCACTCTTTTCCTGAAAGAGAGAATAGGATACTAGTTTGTAGAGAGCTAGTCCATGATGTCTTTGGTGGTTGAGTTGGACCATTTTCTCCTCAATCCCCTACAGAGATCCCTGAGTGTACCTGACTTCAGATGCTACTCCACAGTACAGGTTACCTGTATCTTCCTGTGGGATGAGTTGTATGAGTAAGATTTATGGATGGAATAAAAATTGTGGTTAAAAATGCATATGATAAGCTGTATGGCACCACAATTGCTTGGATATGCACATTGCCTCTGTTCCATGTTGGTTTTTGGTATTTTAAGTAATGATTAATTAACCAGCTGTGGGAGAATAGCCAGGGTATTTATTAGATTCCGCAGTGTTCTCTCCTGTGTTCTGGTCCCCAGAGAATCCAGAGATGTCTCTGACTTTTTTCTCACCACAGGGATGCATAATTGCACAATCTTCCCTGACTCCAGGAATCCTGTGAAGTTAGTGTGTATTCTGAGCCATGTGGGCAAAAGCAGGAAGAAGAGTGAGGAAAAATCACATGCCAGTGTGCATAACATACTCTCTGTCTCTGAACCTGGGTTCAGCTCTCCTGGGTTCAGCTGTAACAGTTAGTTTTCTCCTCCTTAGTAGCTGGTGCAGCGCTGTGTTTTGGCTTCAGTCTGAGAACAATGCTGGTAACACACTGATGCTTTGGTTGTTGCTCAGTAGCACTTACTCTGATCAAGGACTTTTCAGTCTCATGCTCTGCCAGGGAGGAGGGGCACAAGAAGCTGGGAGGAAGCAGAGACAGGACACCTGATCCAAACTAGCCAAAGGGGGATTCCATACCAGAGCCCGTCGTGCCCAGTATAGAAACTGGGGGGAGTTACCCAGAAGGTACTGATCACTGCTTGGGTCGGGCTGGGTACTGGCTGGTGAGTGGTGAGCAATTGCATTGGGTATCACTTCTTGTGTTTTCTGAGTTCTCATTTATTTCGCTTTTTTCATTGTTTCCTGTTATCAGTATTGTTATTGTTGGTATTCTTTCTATTATTATTATGTTTTACTCTAGTCGTGAAACTGTTCTTAACGTGTGGGGTTTGCATTATCTCAGTTCTCCTCTCCAGGTCGCCTGGAGGGGGGGAAAGCAGGAATGAGCAAACAACTGCATGGTGCTGAGTTACCATCTGGAGCTAAACCATGACAGAACCTTAGAGCGCTTGTATGAACATTGAGTTTATTTTTCCCGAAGATGTGATGAGCACAAAGTTATACTCTGCAGCAAGCTGAGAAGCAAAGTTTCCTTAAAAGTTCTGTACAGCAGCACTGGGGTTTCTTAACATCCACAGCAGTGTTCAGGCAGCAAACTTAAATTCATAAATAAGAAAAAAAGATTTCCTCTTTTGATGCTAGTCTTTAGAAGCTTAATACTAATTTTTTTTACCATATTGATTTTGAATATAATGCTGGTTTGTAATATTCCTATTAACAATGCTGAGAGTTTGACTCAGTGATGAGGTGCCTGATGATATATCACTCAGATGACGTAGTAAAAACAATAAAGGAGAAAATCTGCACAGAGAAATGGAACAAAAACATCTTTGCTGTCAATAATTTCAAATCATAAGCCATCTCAGGAGATGGTAAGTAGGATGGGTTATAAATGGTATGTTTGATTTAATTCATAAGGTGCTCTTACACAATTGACCTACATTCTTCTCATTATTCCTTACGTATAGTAATAGAGATCTAAAATGGTATGACTATATCCTTGAAGACCTGCTTTGTATTAAGCCTACAAATAACACCTTTGAAGTTGACCAGGTTACTCACATACATAGTAATAAGCAACTGTTTAAAATTTTGATGGGCTGTAGCTACAGATTTTAAACACTAGAATCCATTGTTCTGCATGTGGAAATCCTAATCACTGGTAGGGGTGGTTACGTGTGTCTTTACTCTCTTTTATTTGAATAATGAATTTTCTTATTCATGACTTATCCAGTAAACTTTGTAATAGCTGATGCTCCTAGGGATGACTAATGATAGAAAGTTTTAATATTTCAGTATCTTTCTAAATACAACCTTCTTGTCTGTGTATGCATGAATGTGTATATACACGTAATTCTCTTCTCAGATGAAAAATGCACAGAGTTAAGATCTCTATGCATATGAATTAGTTTGGGTCGTAGAAGTGACCCAATATATGCATTTTTGCGGAGCAGATGTAAACTCTTACACCTGCAGTTACAGTTCCAGACTAACAGAGCCCTGAGATCAGTAAATTTGTTTTCCATCTTGGTTTTCTCTTGAATGGTGTTAATTACATGATAGCATGATAACAGTCCATATGTACCTATAGCCCAGATTAATAAATTTAACTTAGAAATTAGGCACCTCTCTCTGAAAATCTTGGATGAAGGTTTTCAACTGTGCTGACCAACAGCCAGATTGACACAGATTCATCATTTGTTCAGATCTTGTCTCTATTCTGCCTGAGCTGCAGCCAGATTACTTTTCCACTGGGATGCCTGCTTTGCCATTTGTTTTGTCTGTGTATGGGGCCTACATGCTTTTAAGTGTGATCTTCGGTTGTGAAATTCAATTCGTACTTGTATGTGAACTGTAGAAGAGCTGCACATTTCTCACTAGAAAACAAACTTGTTTGGCTTGACTTATTAATATTCAATTGCATTTATTTTTAAAGTGTATTTGTTCAGTGCCCTAGAATGTTGCACAAAGGCTGCTTTGTAATGTAAATTTGATTGGATTGAAAGTTCTGGAGAAGCTGGATGTATTTGGCAGTGATCTCAAAGTCATGCATCCTGAAGTTAAACCGCAGATGACACAAAAGGAAAACTGCTATGCTTGTCTGTATAGATTGTTTGGAAAAATCTTCCATGGGTATGAAAATTAGATGTATTCTGATTCTCAACTGTATTCATTTGCAGCTCATTAAAAAAGACATCCTGTCATTTCTTCAATGTTTTAATTAAAACTTGATGTTCTTTGTAAGTTCTTTATTGTCTGACTTCAGCAACCAGTTTTATATCACACAAAGCTGTGCTAATATCAGGTAGAAGTGACTGCAGATGGGGAAAAACTTAGTATGACACTTTATCTTCTGTATTTACCTTTCTTGAATAACCTACGTCTCTGAAAATGTACTTTCTACCACACAAGCTGATTAAAAAGAGCTAAACAATTGAAGTGATTGAATAATAAGAAACTGTAAAGGAAATAAAATAGCTGATTTCATTCTCAGGCTCAGCTTCAGCTAGAGCAGTCCTAGTGATGCTTATGCTAAGCATGTGTGATTGGCGCATAACATAACAGGAGGAGAACAGTGTACCAGCAAGAAATCACTATCCTGCTTGAAAAATAATATTTGCAGTAGTAGTGGTGCTATTGGAAAATTCTGAAGTATACAATTGTAATGCATAGTATTCAAATACTGCAGTGGAATGGGAAATGTAAAAGAATAAAGTAGTTACTATGTGATGCAGGCCACTGTCTAGTGGGGAAAACTAAATAATCTTTGGATGGTTCTGCTACAGTTCCGTGGTATGCTATTAGGGCAGGCAAATGCTGAGAAGGGGCAATATCACAGTATGCGGCAAGTCGCTTTAACACTACCAAGCAACGAACTTTCGCTTAGGGAATGATAGTTATTCCTTCTCTTACCAATAACACATTTAAGGGTGTGAAGGAAAATGTTTCCATTATGTTCTGCAGATAATTGTGACAAAAGCATAGAAATTAGAAGCCTTTAGTCTAACAACTTACCCAGAGCTTCAGGGTACTGGAGACCCACAGGAGTTTTTTTTTATGAACTATGTCTATCAGACAACATATAGCAGCAGCACACACATCAGTCTCCACTTCTTTTTGCTTTTAATATGTCATCCAAACCGTTTACTAAGAAATCAAATTTTTGGTGTTTTTTTATTCTTTCTGTCAAGAGGTGAGGCCTAAAAGAAGGCATTAATAAGTTAACACATGGACTACATTATTCGATCGCTAGAGGAATAACTGTCAAAACCCAGTTGAAGGATGCTTGAGAATCTGAAAAGAAACCCGAATTACAGTGTAAGAAATATTTCCTTTGGAAAAGAAAAAGATGGGAAGAGATAAGCATTGAGAGAGTCTCTGAGGTGAAAAGAAAAAGGCTAGAAATAGAAAAAAGCAAGGTCACCAAGTGTTAATGCATAAGAAGAGGCAAGTTAGTAGGAACGTCATGGAGTCTTCCTCTCTGGAGATATTCCAAACCCACCTGGACATGTTCCTGTGTGCCCTGCTCTGGGTGGCACTGCCTTGGCAGGTGACACTGCCTCTGGATGATCTCCAGAGGGCCCTTCAAACACTAATGATCCTGTGATTCTGTAATAGATTATATAGTCAAAGCATGAAGCTTCCAGTGTAATTTCTAGATCAGATCCTGGAGCATATCTTTACTCAGATTTTCTGCTGTAATTTAACACCACCACCCTTTGGCTTTCCCTTCTCAGGAAGGAAAAGGGTTTTCTTGTTCTTTTTTTGCTAGAGCCTATTTTTTTTCCCCATGCATAGCAGTTTTGATTGATTCTGCTTTGTAACATTGTCCAGATAAAATTACTGAGCATTGTGCTGTTTGGTTTTAGCTTTGTTTTTGTGCTTTTACTGCAGTAGCTACCTGCAAATACAGTAGAAGAAAATGAGGTGTCAGGTTTTTTTGTAAGACTATTTGTCAGATATAAGATTCCCTTCCCAAAAAGATGGATAGCTAAATACACTTCTTAAAACTGAATTCTTTGCAGACAGTAAATGCTGTCTGTGCACTCAGGGAATGGAATTTGGAAATAAAGTTTCTTGAAGGCTCATCTTTAGTTTCTGTATTTTCATGGAACTGCTCAAGTGTGAGCAGTTTTAAAGAAAACTGGGAAGCAAAGAACATAGAGTTTTGAGTTGTGTAGTATGAACATATTATGGTGTTGGAGCATTTGATGGGCATGCTCCCTCTGCTTGGGTTATCTCCCTTGGAACAGCAGAGTCAGATCAAGGTTCTCTTTTCTTTTAAGTGCGAATGGACAATTTACTAAAGACAATGGCTTGAAAGAGATGAGGAAAAAGATTTTCCAGTGTTCAAGAAGACAAGTGGGAAATGGCTTCTCAAATGGTTAGAAAATATAAATCGGAGCAAAATAACCTTTCCAGCTACTTTTGGATGTTGCTATGTGTATATAATTGTTGAGACTGTCATATCCAGTGGATACTTAACCCTCCTCTAGTCCTACTCAGCTGCCTGTGTAATACTGTTGCGGTCTGTTCAGAAATGATAGCAGAAATTATGGGCTAGCTGGAGTTTACAGCTTTCATTTGATACTGAAGTGCATTGCAGAGTATGTGCAGTTTATGAATGTTGCTAGTAAAGCATTGAAACAATTTATTGCACCTAAGGGAAAAGATTCTGAAAAGAAGATACACAAGGAAAATATAAGACTTGAAAGCAGCAATAAGAAATAACTAATCTTACAGTAGAATTGATGCCATCAAAGGAGCAGCGCATTTTTTTTTTTTTGCACTAGAAACAGTGTAAATTGCTCTTACTGGTTTCATTATCTTTTACTGCATTGACAGAAAAACTAAGAAGGACTTTCCTAGTGATGAAATAGCTGGGCACAACCAGGAACAGTAACTGTTCCTCTGGCAAACCAGGCAGTTACTCATACTAAGATTCCTGAAAAGAAAATCAACCATTATTTTATAAGCCTTGTATAGGAGAGAAGAAAGTTCTGGCAATGAGTTATTAAAGTGAAGGAAACAGTAATTTTTGGTTTTGAAATGCCATCCCTTCATCTGAGTGGCTGGTGTTTTTTTTTCTTGAGCATGTATTTTTTAAGAACAAATACAAGTCGTCTAAAGGTGTATGCTGCCTTGTTCATAATTACAGAATCAGTTGGAAAGGACCCTGAGATTAAGTCCAGCGGTTAGACTAGCACTGCCACATCCACCACTAAACCACGTACCTAAGCACCACATCTACATGTCTTAAGTACCTTCAAGCATGGTGACTCCACCACTACACTGGGCACCCTGTTCCAATCCTTGACAACCTTTTCAGCCTAAACCTGCCCTGGTGCAGCTTGAAGCCATTCCTCTTGCCCCATCCCTTGTTCCTTGGCAGCAGAGCCCAGCCCCTCCTGGCTCCATCCTCCTGTCAGGCAGTTGTAGGGAGCGATAAGGTCCCCCCTCCAGGCTGAGCCCCCCCAGGTCCCTCAGCCATTCCCCATCACACTTGTGCTGCAGGCCCTGCACCAGCTCCATTGCCCTTCTCTGGCTCCGCTCCAGCACCTCAATGTCTCTCTTGTAGTGAGGGACCAGAGCTGAGCACAGGATTTGAGGTGCAGCCTCACCAGTGCCCAGCTCAGGGGCACAGTCCCTGCCCTGGCCCTGCTGCCACACTGGTGCTGATACAGGCCAGGATGCTGGTGGCTTCCTGGCTGCCTGGGCACAAGCTGCTCATGTTCAGCTCCATCAACCAGCACCCCCAGCTCCTTTCCCATGAGCAGTTTCCAGCCGCTTTTCCCCAAGCCTGGAGCGTTGCAGGGGGTTGTTGTGGCCCAAGTGCAGGACCCACACTTTGCCTTGTGGAACCTCAATCCCATTAGCCACAGCCCATGGATCCAGCCTGACCAGACCCCTCTGCAGAAATTCCTACCCTCCAGAAAATCAGCGCTCCCACCCAGCTTGATGTCATCTGCAGAGTTACTGAGGGTGCCCTCGATCCCCTCATCCAGATCATCAATGAAGACATTAATGCTCGCCCCAGTACTGAACCCTGAGGGGCACCACTGGTGACACCAACTAGATGTGACATTATTCACCACTGCTCTTAGGGCTCTGCCATCCAGCCATTTTTTTTGTGCAGTGAAGCGTACACACATTCAAGCAATGAGCAGCCAGGAGAATGCTGTGGGGAACAATGTCAAAAGGCTTTATTAAAGTCCAATATATCATAGAATCATAGAATATTTAGGGTTGGAAAGGACCTTAAGATCATCTAGTTCCAACCCCCCTGCCACGGGCAGGGACACCTTACGCTAAATCATATCACCCAAGGCCTCGTTCAACCTGGCCTTGAACACTGCCAGGGATGGAGCATTCACAACCTCCCTGGGCAGCCCATTCCAGTGCCTCACCACCCTCACAGGAAAGAATTTCCTTCTTATATCCAATCTAGACTTCCCCTGTTTAAGTTTGAACCCGTTACCCCTTGTCCTATCACTACAGTCTCTAATGAAGAGTCCCTCTCCAGCATCCCTATAGGCTCCCAATTGTGGAACAGTTTGGGTTGGAAAAGACCTGAAGATCATCCAGTCCCAGGCTCCTGCCATAGGCAGGGACACTTCACACTAGATCATGTCACCCAAGCCCCTGTGTCCAACCTGGCCTTGAGCACTGCCTGGGATGGGGCAGCCACAGCTTCTCTGGGCACCCTGTGCCAGCACCTCAGCACCCTCACAGGGAAGAACTTCTGCCTTAGATCTAACCCTGAACTTGTCCTGTTTCAGTTTGAACCTGTCACCCCTTGTCCTGTTGCTACAGTTCCTGATGAAGAGTCCCTCTCCAGCATCCTTGTATCCCCCTTCAGACACTGGAAGCTGCTCTGAGGTCTCCATGCAGCTTCTGTTCTCCAGGCTACTAGTTCCCAGCTTCCTGGATTAGTGCCTCCTCCTTTTCTGTATGTGCTATGGTGGATGCTTGAGGCCCCTGCACAGTTTGTGCCTGGAGCAAGCAGTCAAGCTCCCTCTCAGCTTCTCTGACGTCTTTTAGGTTACCGGCAGTGTTCTGCAGCTCAGCCCCTGCTGCAGGAGGACCTGCACCAGGGCGCACCGGGTGCAGCCCTGCCCATTGTGCACCCTTGCCTCAAGAGACACGTCGAGGCAGTTTCCACAACCCGAGCTCTGCGCGGCAGCCTCCCTTCTCATCGGTTCCGTCTGATGCCGACGCGGCCACCGCCGGGGCAGCCAGAGCAGAGCTCCCAGAGCCGGCCCTGGCCCTGAGGAGAGTGCTTCCCGGCCCCAGCTACCGCCTCCGGCCCTGACTGCCGCCTTCCCCCCGCTCCCTGGGCCGTGTTCTACCCCTCGGGCCGGGGCCGCCCCCTCCTGGCACCACCCCTGTGAGTCCCTGCCCGCGTCAGCTGAGCTGCCGACTCCGGGCAGGTCCTGTCGAGGACTCGAGGCTCTCTCGGTGGCTCTCGCCGCTCTGAGTTGAGGCTCTTGGACGCGATGTTTCCCTTCGCTCCGGGGTTGAAACGTCCTCTCTGTGGTCCTTACCCTGGCAAAACCCGGCAGCATCCAGAGGTCAGGTTAGTCAAGCAAGACCTGCCTTTTTTCAGCCCTTGCTGCCCAGGCCTGGTCGCCTGGTAGTCCTGTATGTGCTGCATGATGGCACTTAAGATGAGCTGCTCCATAACTTCCCCCAGCACCGAGGTCGCTGTCAGACCAGTTGTTCCCTCTGTCCTCATTCTGGCCTTCCTTGTAGATGTGTGTCACATTTGCTAGCTTCCAGTCAGCTGGGACCTCCCCAGTTAGCCAGGACTGCCAGAAATGATTCAAAGTGGCTCTGTGAGCACTTCCACCCGCTCCTTCAGTGCCCATGGATAGATCCTGTCCACGCCCATAGACTGGTAATGCAGTTAATCCCTAGAGAACTGAATTCCGGTTGCACTTGCTACTAAGAGAAATACGTTAGTGTCAAAAGGGTGTTGGCTGTAGTTAGCTGTATTCATAAACAACAAGCTGTAGCCATTCTTTTCTTTTGTTCTTAATGTTGACAAGAACAGCTGTGCCAAAATTCTTCCTGGGCAAATGGGAGAATTGTGTTATTTGGCAGTATATTAATGTACCATGGGTGCAACTGGGCCGTAGCTACACATTTGCATATTAAAGGTTTTACTCTTGTAGGTTGTGATCTAGTTGGATGTAGTTTCTAAAATAAACATTAAACATACTGGTTCTATTTCTAGAGATATTATGAAATTACAAATCAGAGATTATCAGTTCAAATTAAAAAATGGAAGGTGTCTGTTTTGTAAAGAAAGACTTTTCTTGAGTGGAGTGCTTCCTTCTACTCCCCAGTGCCATTTCTCCATTGCAGAGAATTTCACTTGGAAGAGCCAGAGTTATGATTTATAGATTTTCAGCTCTTGCATTTGTTATTTTCTTATTTCCAGTGGAACCAGGAGTGTGCTTTGGCTGCTGCACTAAACCTTCTATTCGATTCAAACTGTTTTGTGAGACAGTGTCGATCTGGATTCAGAAGTTGAGTGAGGTCAGGTTTTTGGATAGAGTTTGCATCTGTTATTGGTTTGTATTCTTACTGTTAGAAATAGATGATCTGCTCAGGATAGTAACAGCATCAGTTTAGTTTAAATATTTTTGTTTGTTTGAAAATGGCTATCAATTTCAAGGGATCTCTTTGTAATTTACAGGTACTTGCCAGACAGCTCAGCCAACATGTTTCCATGATTAAGCTGTTTGGAAGCTGCTCATTTTGAGCTTCCATGGTGTTTGACTAGTCACCTAACTTGCACATTATTGCTTCTGTTTAATTTTTCAGCAGCAAGCTTTTCAAAAGCAGTGAATAAAAGGAGGGAGGTTTATAACACATGCACAGAACACATTTTCATGTGAGCCTTAGGTCTTCTTGGAGGCTACCTATGGAAATATTTAGGCTAATGTTTTCCATGAATAAATCAGAGCAATTGGTGTAAGGTCACCTAGAAACAAGAACAGATATCGACAATTTTTTTTCCAGTATTTTTCAGAGATATGAATTTACAATGCTTTGATCCATATGCAATCTAGTTTAAAGGAGTTGCTTTAAAATAGGAGTGCCTAAAATCATTCTGAGGATTGATGATGGTCTAATGTTTGCTTTGGTTAAAGAAATTCTTGGTTAAGGTTGGTTTGTTGTGGAATTTGAAGGGAGCTTTTCAAACCTAGCTCCTGCTGAAATTAGGAGTTTCTATGGCACTGGGAAAAAACCCTTGAATGCTTTTGAAAAGCCTCAACCATAGTGTTTGTGTTAAATATATTCCATTTTTCTATGTATTTTGGAGTTGTGTGCTTGATAAATTACTGATTAATAGCTTAATTCAGTTATCTATAACCACTTCAGAAACATGCTGGCATTGCTTTATGCAATTCAGTAGGTGTGTCCGCTCATTGCTTACTGTTGGCTACAGTTACAGAAGGTGTTATATTTTAGTAATAAGAAGCTACAAATTAACCCTGAAAATAAGGTACTGTTATATACATGGATGCTGTGTTGTCACCTTGAATACTGCATACAGGTGTCTCATTCTACCTCAGAAGAGATACTGTAGAATCTGTGAAGATTTAGATTTACAGGAAGATCAGTGCTTGAATTGGAGATGCAAACTAAGATGAAATGATATTTTTACTTGGGATTGAAAAGTCATCTGAGTATTTCTAATTAATCCAATTCATAAAATACAAGAGAAAAGGGGTGCTAAATGAAATTTAAATGCAACAATCTGAAAGTTGGTGGAAATACATTGTGGCACATATTTATATCGTATGATAAAGAGCAGGCTCAAACCAATGTAGATTTTCATAAGGGTGATATGTTTGTGATTACCTGGTATAGAAGTGCAAGGAACTGAGAGTAAGTTTAGCTTCCAGTTTGTGGGCATAAAATTGAAGCTGCATTCAGTCATTTATGGTGACGTACACAATTCCTTGCATACGTTGCAAATGCAGTAATTAGATACTAGAAGAATTATAAATGCAAGGAATTAAGTTTGTAATGTTTCCTTGGTTTCTTTGTTTTCTTTAATTGAAATTCTGTGAGGTAGAGGTTGTATCTTCTGGTTCAAGTTTAAAGCTGGATGGCAACTATCTGGAATGAATAAGAAACTGAGGCTGTAGAACAGCTATTGCATCATTATTCTTAGAATATTTTAAGTTCTTCCTTCTCTCCTTTTTTATTACAGTTCTGATATTGGTTAGCATCATAAAAGGACTGGACTTAAATGACTGCAGTATGATTTGTATGTTGTCAGGTAATCATTATGCTTGTAGAACTTTTTTTTTACAGAAGAATTCTCCATTTTCCTGTTAGAAGAAGTCAAAAATTCTCAGAGATTAAGACTTTCTTTAAAGAGCCTCTGAAAAGAGTGTACTTATTTCCTTGTGTTTTCTAAGTCTGTTTTGAGATCTTTTTCTTAGGCAGACCATACTGGCACCCAATTGTTATATCTCCATGTATAGTACTCTGAAGAGGAAGTATTAGATGGGAGCAGAATCTTTTCACCTGCTTAGGGAGTTACTTCTGTAGAACTATCCCTATGTTTGCTTGTGGATACTGGCAGACTGAAGTTGCAGCACAAGTGGTGTTTTTGTGTTTGTGCTAAACAATTAACTTTGTTATATTCAAACTTACAAAAATTTAGTTTCTGCTTTCTTCTAGCTAACATTTTTTAAGTGATCCCTGAATGCTAATGCAATGGATAATGGACTTGTTTCAAGTAATTTATTGTTGTCAGGAGATTTATTTAAGGTGAATCATGTTCATTGGCTTAAGCAACTGATTAAGTCTGAAAAGAAGAAGTGTTACTGATCCGTGTTAGTCTGGGGTTCCAATGGGTGACAAGTTCTAATCCCAGACTCCTCACACCTGCTTTATGCTAGTGTCATGACTAGTTCATTAAAAATGAAGAACTGTGAACTCTACAGACTTCTGTCTCAACTGATTGCTTGATGCAGGTGTATGAGGCCATATTCCTTCTTTAGTCATGTTTATGGAATTTACTGAATTTCATGGGGATAGTATACTGTCCTTGGTTTAGCAGTAGCAGTCAATTTTTCTACTGCTTGGTAGCTGGTGCAGTATTGTGTTTTGACTTTCAGCCTGGGAACAGTGCTGATAACACTGATGTTTTTAGTTGTTGCTAAGTAATGCTTACCCTGACCAAGGACTTTGTGAGCCTCACGCTCTGCCAGGGAGGAGGGGAAGCCGGGAGGAAACAGAGAGAGGACACCTGATCCAAATTAGCCAAAAAGGTATTCCATACCACACCAAGTCATGCCCAGGGAGGTAACTGGGAGTTACCAGGAAGGACACCCTTTTAATGCTGTTGAGACTTGTTTGCTGATTGTGATGGGGATCACCATGTTGGCATGCATACAGAGTGTATTTTGCCCATGACCATTTCGTCTGATTTCAAAAGTTAAGCAGAGTCAGGTTTGGGTCTTGTCTGGGGTTAAACGACGATATAGGAGGACCAAGAGATTTTCCCTGGGGCTGGACAGTCATGAGTGGTAGGGTGTGTGGGACAGTACGGGCAAGTATCTAGGTCAGTGGGCCCCTCCAGTGCTTTGGAATTTAAAAAAAAAAAAAAAGCTTACAGCACCCAGGATTCCCAGGCGGTTTCCCATCCAAGTACTAATCGAGCCTGACCCTGCTTAGTTTCCGAGATCAGACAAGATCAGGCATTTTCAGGGTGGTGTGGCCGTAGGCTTTTTTTTTTTTCAAACAGGAATTAAACCCATGGATTTTTGTTGTCAGAAAAGGAACACTCAATTGCTTTCTCTGGTGTATATTGTAAAGAAGTATTAGACAAAGAAAATAATATCTGTGCTGTATAGGTCCAACTCTGCTCCCATTTGAGTCAATAGTAAATCTGTTACTGAATTAATGAGGGTCACTTGGGACAAAACAGTGCCTAAAAAATTAATTATTTTAGGCAATTTAATAAGAAACTGTGATAACATTGTTGTGGTTTAACCCCAGCTGGTAACTGAACACCAGATAGCCACTTGCTCACTACCTCCCCGGTGGTATGGGGAGAGAGGAAAAGTGAGAAAACTCATGGCTTGAGATAGAGGCAGTTTAACAGGCAAAGCAAAAGCTGTGCATGCAAGCAAAGCAAAACAAGGAATTCATTCACCATTTCCCATCAGAAGCAGATGTTCAGCCATATCCAGAAAAGCGGGGCTCCATCACGCATAACCCATACTTGGGAAAACAAACATGAAACAAAGCAATTATTTTTGGTGGCCACAAATGGAAGTTGCTGCTTATACATGCAGGTTTTAGAATGGGCTTTTCCCACCTAAACCAAGTAATATTAGGCAACTAATCAAGGGTAGCCATCTGGCTCTTCCTTCTCATGCCATAAAGCAGGTGAACACCCAGAATGGGTCTAAGCTAATTCCCTTCTCTTCACCTCAAGAAAATTCCCTTGCAAAGGTGCTGATGCTCTTTTTTTTTTGAGATGCAGTACAGATTTGTGAGTATGGTGAACATACTCATAGTCAGTAAATACTGTCATGTTGTTACAAAGATCTGCAAGAATATTTAGAGCGGGATAATGTTTGCAGCTAATTAATGCTGTGGATTGGGGAATAATATTTTACAAATAGTATTCATTGCAGTTATTTTCTTTTGTAAATCCATTAATTTCTTTACAAATAAATTCTTCCATCATTTAATAATCAGTCTAAACAAAGGTAATTGAGGTGTCTGAGAGAGTAACAAAATGAATGGTAGAAGATGGTGTTTGTCCTGGTGTCCAGAGATGGTATGTATTAGTGTGATAAGCACAGTAAATTATCTGAAAGGAAAAAAGGTAATAAATTTCTACAAGTGTTAGGAATGAACTCTTCTGTATATATATGGGCAGTGGCGCTGGGGAATTTCTTGGAGCACAAGTATGATGGCGAACGAGTGAGGGACCCGGGGGCGTTTAGTCTGGAGAAAAAAAGGCTGGAGTCACCGTCCCTGCAAGTGTTCACACACCGTGGAGACGAGGCCGTCAGTGACATGGATTAGTGTGTCCAGTCTATAGTGGATCAAGACCCAGTGTTCATCCTGTCTATGCAGGAGTTAACTAAATTCTCCAAATAAGCTCAATAGAACTTTTATTAATCGTCAAATATGAAGAATTAAGGGAATGAGGTGTGGGACTCACAAAAACGCTGGTTTCTTTAAACTTGCTTAGATGTTTGGTGATAAAAAAAGGCATCAAATGGGCTTTTTCAAAAAATCTTTAAATCAGGTGATTTATATGCATATGTATATCCTTTCTTGACCTTGTTTTTATCTTAAGATATGTGAGTACCTTTGAAAATACAGCTTGAAGTTCCTTAACAAGTCTGAAATAAAGTGTATTGACATAAATATACCAAATGACTGTCAAATGGAGCAGTGATTAAATTCAGCCTATCAGTGTTCCATTCTTATGCCTATGACTTAACTATTTACCTAATTTCTTTTGCACCCATACCTGCTCTGGTGCTTCGTTATTTACTGTTCAGTGTTCCTCATATGTTATTCTCTTGTTTAAACAATTTTAGTTATCCAGTCAGAACACTAGAAACTGTAAGTGTTGGACACCTAGGTTGGACAAATATTCCAGAAACAACAGAGTAGTATGGTATTGAGGTGAAGATTTTACAAGCATCCCAAGGACCGAAATTTGTTGACATAAAATATTCAGCAAATACTAGCTGGTAATGAATGTTTAATAAAATTATGGTCAATTCCTGAAGAACTTGTGATAGAGAGGGCTAAAGTCACAAGAATATGATTCACAATGAATAATTCAGTTGGAGCAGAACTAACATTGGAAAGTTTAGTTTGCTTCATATTTTATACATTTCACATATCATTTATTTACCAACCCCCTGCTGTGGGGGAGTTTTAGACTGGATATTAGGAGAAAATTTCTTCACTGAAAGACTTGTTAAGCATTGAAGCAAACTGCTCAGGGAAGTGGTTGAGTTGGAGTAATTTAAGACATGCAGATATGGCACTTAGGGACATGGTTTAGTGGTGGACTTGGCAGTGCTGGGTTTGCAGTTGGACTCTGATCTTAAAGGTCTTTTCCAACTCGCATGATTCTATGGTTCTTTTCTGTAAACACAACATTGCTTAAGTTATTCCTTCCAAACAGACAAGTTCAGTATTGTCTGCTCCGAGATATCTAATGTTTATGTAGCATTTGTCAGACACATAGGACTGCATCTTCAGACAAAACCCAAAGTGCTGGTAATCAGTTCAGAAGATGCAACAACAGTAATAACAAGGACTGTAATTATATATTAGAAGAAAGAATGGACTAGCATTTCTTAGTTCAACGCAGATGTGAGACTTGCTTCCTGGGACCTTTTCCAAGCCTGGAAATAGCAATTTTTGATGCTCTTCCCACCCTCGCCCCCTGTGATTTTTCAGCTGTGGGGTGTTTGGAATAGGAGAACATTTGGGCTGATGGTGAGATGGAACAGCTGAGAAAACATCCAAGTTTTCACAGCAGTAACTTTGACCTAATGCATTCCAGCGTATTATTAGGTCTTTCTCTCTTGTATGACTATGCAAAATAGCAAACTGAACAGAAATAGGAAAATGAACTCAGTTTAGTGTCCTTTGATCCCAAGTGGCCAAGAAGGTGTTGCAAAACAGTGTTCAGGATGGCTGAAAGAATCACTGTTACAGATGTTAACAAAAGTAATTTTAATAGAAATTTTAAGAGCATAAATCAATATAATATGATGGCAAGATTCATTCTATTACATACAAAAAGAGATTGTGTCTCAAATTCAGTCCTTACATTTGAGGACTAAAGGGTGGTCTCCAACTGAGGCTGCTCCTCAGCCTCTAATTTATCCAGTCATGATGAGTCACTGTTACTCAGATAAATCAGTCCAAAGCATATTGTTGTATGGGTTGGGAAACAATTATTTTCTTCAGAATGTTTGTCCTGTAGTAATTTCTACAGTCTCCTCTGAATGATTTTCAGATTTTTGTGCCTCTAGTTCTGATATTTTCTAATCATGTATCAAGAAAATTTGTCACTTTAGCCAAAGGTCTAAAATAACATATTGTAGAACTGATTTCAGTTGAGTTCACCTAACATTAAAAAGCTACTGAGCTGTACATAAGAGTCACTCTGCAAGACAGAGTCTAGTTTGAAAGCCAGTGATGGCATCCAGAAGCTTTCTACTTGCTGCAGCAGGTTTTGAATTACACATTTTGTATGCAGACATTATAACGAATAAATAATTTCTTTTTCCTGTCCCTTGTATGTATCAGTGGGTAGTAAATAATTGAGGTGCACAACATACTAGAATTCTTCACTATTTCTTTGTGGGTAAATTGATTTTTTTTTATGTTTTATTCAAACTTAATAATTCCCAAGAGCTAATTTAGAAAAAAGGTATCAAAGTGATACATGCTTGAGAACATGAACTTGAATTTCTCCAGATACATAATATCTAATAATTAAATAATTCCTCTTTATAAAGCTTTGTTTTTGGAGAAAATAGAGGCTAGTGGCTATACCAGAATGGCTTCTGAATATTGAAGTAAAAAAATGTAAAGCCTGTATTGGCTGAGGGTTTGGGGAAAAAAAAAAATACAGTCAGGACCTGATATTTTGGAAAGTTTGGTTTCCGGCATCCTTAGATAAGGTGAAACAAATTCCTTGATTCTCAGCGAAGACAATTACTAATTCTCTACAATCCCCCAATCAAGTCTCCTTATTATAATGTTAGATCATACACCAGTTTATTACTTATCTAATGTGACTGGCTAATTATTCAAATACTCAGTTTTTCTCCAGCTGTTGTCTTCCTGGGTAAACAAATTGCTAAATTCAGTTGGCTTCCATTTGCACTTCATTGCTTCTTGACAGCAAACACTTGGTAAAAATGAGATGCCTCAGGGTATTTATAATCTCCAAGGGAAGAAGAAACAAATCTCTGCATAATTTCTCTAATTTTTTCATATTGTTTCCACAAAACATAGCACTTGGTTTGGAGTGCAAACCTGGGGTTTGTTTTTTTTTTTCCAATAAGCTATTTATCCAGGTTACAATATCACCCTTTTTGTAGGCAGGAAGGCAGGGAGTCCTTCATCAGTGTTTCAAATTAGCTTCTGTTTCAGTGCAAATTGTCTTCTGAGCAGTGCAAGGTAATTAAAAGGTCAAAACAAGGGCAACAAGTACATGGTTTTGCTTGCATGCAGTATTTCATTTAGAAACGGTTCAAACCAAGTTAAATAGTGAAAAGACTCTGTTGAAACATGTGCTAATTGAGTGTTTGGGTTTTTTCTTTCATATTAGGGGACACAAGTCCATCAGCACATCTGTACCAACACCATTCCTTATAGGGATTTATACTGTAGACATTCTCAAGCACATTTCTGCTATAAAACACTGACGTGCCACAAGCTTTTCAGCTTGCTTTCTTTGCATGTCAGGTCAAAGGTAGATAATTGCTAAGTAATGGATGTAAAGGAATCAAATTCTTTAAAAAGGTTCCAGAATCTCAGACAAAAAAATAGCTACAGGCTAATAGTTTGTGAGAGCAGTGACTTTACCTGACAGATGGAATTTTTTAAAGGTTCTGTAAAAAAGGACATCCCCCCCCCCCCCCAAAAGCCCAACCAAAAAATCAAAACAACGCTCACCTGAATAAGCTTAAATGCTGAATTATGTACGATTTTGCACTGTACCCCCTTTCCTTTTCATATCACTTTTCATGTGAAAGACTTTGTGAAGTAGCAAGAAGTAACAAGATAAGCCTTGTTGTTGGACATTTTTTTTGTCTGTATGTGCAGGAAGCATGAAAATGAGCATTTAATAACCAGGGTGCCTAATAGGTGAGAAATCTACTGGAGTAAAAAGGGTCACTATGCAAATTTTATAACTATATAATGCCTGTAGAATTGCCAGAAGGGTGGCAACAGGTCATCCTCCAGTTCGGACACACTACCTCTGTCCTGTTCTGGTTGTGTTGCACAAAAATTTTGATGAAATAGTAATTTTCTTATTTCAGTAAATTATTTACAGTGGTAAGAATACCTTAGAAACATTCAGTTTAGTGAATTTTCTTAGTTGAATCACAGAATGGTTTGGGTTGAAGGGACCATAAAGCTCATCCAGTTCCAACCCCCTGCTACAGGTAGGGACGCCTCACACTAGAGCCTTGAACACTGCCAGGGATGGGGCAGCCAAAGCTTCTCTGGGCACCCTCTGTCAGTGCCTCAGCACCCTCATAGTGAAAAATACCAATCAAAAATACTAATACAATAAAAACACTACTCTCTAATATTTTTTTTTTTAAAGAAAAGAAGTTAGTGTTTCATGAAGATGAGCAAGCATACATTAAAGAAACTGTATTAGTAAGAATTGATTAATACTGTTGTTGTGGTTTAAACCCAGTCAAGCAACTTTTTCACTCACTTCCCCACCTTCTTGCCCTCCCCCTACTCCCAGAGAGACGGAGAGGAGAATCGAAAAGAAGGCAGCTCCCACGGGTTGAGATAAGAACAGTTTAGTAACTAAGGTATAACACAAATCACTACTGCTACCACCAACACTAATAATGATAAAGGAAATAACAAGGGAAGAGAATTCAACACCTCACCACCAGCTGACCAATAGCTCGCCCCCCCAGCCCGACCAAGCACTGACCCATGCCTCCTCCAACCCTGCAGCCTCCCAGCCCTTCCGGCTAACTCCCAGTTACATCCTGGGCATGACGTGCTGTGGTATGGAATACCTCTTTGGTCAGTTTGGGTCAGGTGTCCTGTCTCTGCTTCCTCCTGGCTTCCGCTCCTCCCTGGCAGAGCATGAGGCTCACAAAGTCCTTGGCCAAACCAAAACATCATTGTTATCAGCTCTGTTCCCGAGCTGAAAGTCAAAACGCTGCACTGCACCAGCTACCAAGGAGGAGAAAAATGACTGCTACTGCTGAACCCAGTAGTAACACA
This sequence comes from Pezoporus occidentalis, assembly GCF_034315485.1. Classification (NCBI taxonomy): domain Eukaryota; kingdom Metazoa; phylum Chordata; class Aves; order Psittaciformes; family Psittacidae; genus Pezoporus; species Pezoporus occidentalis. The sequence goes on from NW_026916304.1 coordinate 2,096,569, forward strand.
GCATGAATACTTCAGCATTTTGAATACTCTTCTTCCTCCTTCTGTAGAACTTACAAATATTATAGTCTATGGACAATGTGTAAGATAAAAAGGAGGGGGAAAAGAAAAAGAATGCACATAATATTACCAGTCTGATACGGTCTTTTTGCAGAGATCCTTTTTGGCATCTGGCTGTACTCTTTTTCTGACATTTGATTGCTGTCTTTATACTACTAGGAGATTAACAAACAAAACCAAAAAGCCAGTGATGTAGTATAATGTTTTAAACTCAGCCTTTTTTTTTTCAATGTCTGAAATGTCATTTTCGGAACTGGTTTGATTTAAGTGTCCTCCAGAATTAACTGGAAGACTCTCATTAAGTAAAATATATTCCTGTCTAGCTGTTGTCTTTCTCAACAAAACAAACATTTGTGCCAAAGACACAAAAGAGAGAAAGATAGTGATCACAAAATAAATGCTAGCATTTATTAGGGACCTTAGCTAGGTAGTGACCTGAAAGGGACAGTTGTCTCCATGACCTTCCTGGATTCCTGTGAGGAAATGACCTGGCCTTCTCTTACGCCTAAGCCAGGTGTCCTAATAAGAGCACAAGGGGCTTTCTGGCTGCCCTGTCTTTTGAAACTAACTCTGCTCTTCTGACTAGGCCCTCTATCCCAACCCAGGGAAACCCTTGCATTGAAGTTATTTATAAAATGTACAAACATATGTTGTTTATTAGCAAATTGACAAATGGTCAAGAAACGGCTGATTGCCCTGACCATAGGTCAAACATATGTATCAACCCAGTTATTAAAATACCAAAAGGTAGAAGATAAGTTAGATAAATTAACAGGGGAGAAACACTGTGCTTTTACCATTCTTGGTTTTATGGAATCAGAATGGAAGACATGGGTTCTCCAGTTTAATTATGAAAGAGGTAGAAAGAAAATTACAAATTAACGTCTCTTAGGGGGCTATTAAAGAATGAGGGCAAGGAATACCAGAGACTAATGAGATTGCCGTAGTGCTGAGGAAGGAGCAGGGAATAGCTGTGATAGAAATGGGCAACCTGAGAGCAAAAAGAGTTCTTGAGTATTTCAAGGCCTTAGTGGTCGCTCTGGGGAAGATACTCAAGCAGCTAATGGAAACAATAAATCATTAGTACTTTATTTAAAATATCTATGACAGTCATGTGGTTTCAAGTATTTCCAGGCTAATTCTATGAAGTGAGAATATAAAGAAGCAGGAGAATTAAGGAGAAATAGAAATAATGTAACTAAATGACATGGCAAAGTTTGCTAGTTGTGTTTCATCTAGGTTTACCACTTCAAACAACATAAAGTAAATAGATTCTTGCCGTAGCTTACTGTTTGTTGCAATACAGGAAATCTCTGTAAGTCATATCCAAATGATCCCACAGTTCAGAGGAGGGGAATAGCTAAGTGTCACACAAGACATTTCTGTGACAAGTATTTTGATTGAATTTAATTGTTTGGAAGCCAGTAAACAAGATGGTTGCTAATTGTCAGTGATGAAAATGGGCAAAACCAGGCAGAGCAAACTTAATTGCTGAAGTGCTCTGTGCTTTGTCAGTTTTCTACATTCTAGGTCGTAGTAAGCTTTATATTCAGCAATAAACAGCAGATATATGTGGTAGAAACAAGACCTGTGTGCTTTCCCTCTGTTCTGCTTGTCTCTTCTGTTTCAGAGCAAGCTGTCATAATAATGGCATGGTACATGCTCAGTCTTATGTTAACAACTTTCCGGAGATGATATACTATTCCCTTTGGGCAGCCTGCGTGCCAGCATTTGTCATATGCACAAAAAGAGGAACTGAGAAAGGGAGAGTGGATATTTCTGTGATCAGCAAATATCTGGGAAAGTACAAGACAGCAGACTATTTCATGCGGTTTAGTGATAACCTGATATTTTTTTCACTCTTTTTCTTAAAGAGATAGAGAACTGATTAGACCTCAAATACATTTTCTGTACAACTAAAAAAACCCCAGATCCCCAAAAGCCAAAAAAAACCCAAGCAAGATACAAAACTCCACCAACCCCCCAAAACAAATATAAACAGCACCTGAAAATGTATCCTACCTGATTTGCTTTGGGAGTGTTTTCTCAATGAAGGTCAGCTGAGGTTTAGAAAACACCTCTGCAGGGTAAAGGCTGCTACCCTGAGGATGTTATCTGAGTGCCTAATTCAGAAAGGCAGGTTTGTTTGAACTGCACTGCAGTACATGTGAGAGTAATGCTGGCCCACGGGGTCGGCCAGCTTCCCCGTGAGCTGTAAACACTGGTGAGCTCATGTACACAGTTCCCTAGTAGGATCAGTATAATTGTTTTTCATTTACAGATATGGCATCTGAATATATAAGTCAGCTCAAATTTAATTCTTATGTTTAACTTTTGGGTGAAGATTAATGGTCACCTAATAACCTGTTCTTTATGCTGTATCATTATCGTGCTTTGGTTAGCATTTGTTTTATTTTAAGGTGAGTCATTGCGAACGTGGTTCCTAGCATAGCTTTACATTGTCAATATCTTTCATGGATTTGGAGATGAACAGTCTCTGCCTTTCGACAAGAAAATGAAGGTTATTTGTTCTATATACTCTAGGAATGGCCTTCAATTCCTCTTAGACAAAGCTTTCAATTTCTAGATGTAACAAAGTTCTCCTAGGCTGCTATTGTCCAAAATACTTGGCTTTTTTTTCCACATAAGTATCTGAATAATAAGACAAAATAAATCTGTTTTGTTGTACCAGGCATCCTTCTGATACAGCTTCTTAAAAGTATATGAACACTACTGACCATGTTCAGTCAATAAACGCAGTTCGTCAAAGACATTCAAATTTCTGACACATTCTTGTTTCAGTGGAAGCTTCATACCGCTACATATCTGTAAAGCTCTGACCCCCGGAATATTTCAGTGGGCTAAAATATTGTTTTATAGTTTATATTATAATATATTATTATTATTCGGAAATGCATATGAACAGTCATATCCAGGAGTAGCTGTTACAACGTAGCCTTTCCTCAACTCTTCGGCTTCTTGTCAAGATACAACATCAAAATCTAGTAATATGATAAATCATATTTATTTTAACGGCAAAAAAGCCTGACCAAAATTATCTTTATCTGTTCCTAGCAGAAATATGTAGTACAGATGCAGTAATCAGTACATGGGGTTTTATCCTATGTATTAAAATACAGCAGAGTTGTGTTGAACTGTACAAATGTTTTCATTTCAACAGAATTTGAGGAATAATGTACTGCTTAACTTGAGTAAACTAATCAGAATCTGTTCCAAAATGAATGTTCACAAGCTTGTAACTTGAATTTTCTGACGCTGGATAGGCTAGTCTCAAGATTCAGCCTGTAACTTTGTGTTTGGGAGTTTGTATTTTCATTTAGGATTATGCATCTAAGATGTGGCAAGCAGCACTCATGCATGTTTTGCAGCAAGTGCTGTTTGGACACTTCAAAGACTGCATTTTGAAAAGATCAGCATTCTTCTGTAGAAATACTCAAGCTTGGTATGTTTTTTTGAACTGAAACTCTTTCCCCATAGAGTGTGATTAAAACTCCTTCAGATCTGAGTTTTCTGATAGACATGATGAAGCGGGCTGTTTGTGGAAAAAGGTTTCTTTCCCACATGAATTAAGAAAGAACAATCCTGAGTGATAGGTCTGATCCTCATTGCAATTTATCCCTTTTGGAGGCTTACTGCTGCCAGCTTCCTTGGGGCTATATTGGGTCCTGTCAGAAACTGAGAAAGATAAAACTCCTAGGTCCTTCTTCACAACTTTGATAGCTAATCCTAACTGTGGGAATTCAGCCAGGCGGAATCCCTAAAAGCCGTACTTTATTAATTGCTCAGTTGCTATTGTATTTGTGGAGCTGGGATAACCTGAAGCATAGACTGCAGTCTCTACAAAACATTATCTAATCCTTTACAAAGGATTACCAAAATTAATCTAATTTTTGGTGTTGCTATGAATCACTGTAGAAGTAGTCAAAACATGCATAACCAAATGTTTGTGTCAGTCTCTGTACAGGTGCTTTTGCATCCAGGAATCTTTTTAAAACATTTCTTCTGGCTTATTACAGTATCTCTTCAGGAGTCTGAAATGATCAATGGAACACTGCACATAGCCACAAATGCTGGGCAGGGTTTTCATCCTTTGAGACTGCAGTGAAGTGATTTCTTTTCACCCTGATCTGGCATCTTTTAAGTCATCTATGGTCTATAGACCACTGTAAGAAAACACTCACCATATAACCTTTTATCATGCTGCTGTTCAAAATGAAATTTGCATGTACAAGACCACTATTTTACATATAGTCAGTGCATTAAAAATGAGAGTCCAGAAATTGTTCTGATTCTGGTCTGGGAGGCAGCTGAGGTTGCCTACTGGGAAGATAAATCTCTATGCAGAAAAAAGGCAGCAGGTTAGCTGTCCACTCTTCATCCTCAGAGTATACTGTATAACGGCAGCCTCTGGCAGGCATAATTTCCCTGGCTTTTGCAGACAAAGTGGAATTTAGAGTAGCTTTGAAGCAATTCTAATTTACATCAGAGAATAAGTATGTTCAGTGGTTCCCTTAAAGGCTTTTTCTTAGTGGGTGAAAATAATCCACTTTTTTTGACCTCTGGGCAAAACCTTTTTAGAGACATGATTATTTGGATCCTTTGGGCTTGGTTGTTAATGAATCTGTCTCAGAAACTGTAAAATACCTTATAAAAATAAAATATAAAGTTACCCTCAGACATTATTCTTTCACTTCCATTTTTCAACAAAATACTGCAAGGTCATTGTGTGAATGGCATATGTTGAAGTGTGGGGAAAGGGATATCTTCCTATGGTCATTCTTCCTGTAAGATACAGCTGGGACCAACCCAGTTTTCAGTTTTACAGTTCAGATTCTGTGTGCATGTCTTTACAATCATTAGAGAGGGAATGAAACTCTGGCCTGAATTGTTCAGATTGTGTGTGTACTTAACAAGCATCAGAGAGGGGATGAAACTGTCCCCTGAATTGTTTTCTTTTGCTGAGCAAATGGCAGTTCTTTTATGGTTTTGGTTTTGTCTATATCCTCAAACCAAGATTTCTTTGACTTTTTTTTTATACACTATGGGTTTTGAAAAGTTCTTTGAATGAACTCTTGCCTGTCTGCTTCTTTTAAAGTCTCTCACTTTGGGCATCCACAGATGAAGGTGGGGGAAGTCACTAATTGCTTTCTATAACCTAATCATGGACTGACATGTCATATCCCTTAGATATATTTGCATTAAACTCTGACTTTAGCTGTGCCTGTGACTTCAGAAGGTGAGATTTCTAAGTACTCTTGAGTAAGAGAAGATTTAGTAACAGAAAGCTGTCTGAGTAATGATTATAGTCCAGCCCTATTAATTTTGGATGGGCTATCTCATGCAGCACATGGACGGCTGGGTAATTCTCTGTTCCAGCAGGAGAAGGGGTGAAAGGAGAAAAAGCCAGCAAATAGGATATCTGATCTACAATCACTATTTTAATGGCTTTAAAATATTGTAGCTACAAACATCTTGCAGAGATTTCATACCAAGAGTTCTCTGGTTTTGCCAGCACCCCATTTTCTTTAACACATTTAAGCGTTTTCTGATCTCTGTATCATTCCGAAGGGTGCTGAATGTGTCCTGGGTTCAGCAGTAGCAGTCATTTTTCTCCTTCTTGGTAGCTGGTGCAGTGCAGTGTTTTGACTTTTGGCCTGGGAACAGAGGTGATAACAATGATGTTTTGGTTTGGCCAAGGACTTTGTGAGCCTCGTGCTCTGCCAGGGAGGAGGGGAAGCCGGGAGGAAGCACAGACAGGACACTTGACCCAAACTGACCAAAGAGGTATTCCATACCACAGCACGTCATGCCCAGGATGAAACTGGGAGTTAGCCGGAAGGGCTGGGTGTCTGCAGGGTTGGGGGAGGTGTCAGTCGGTGCTTGGTCGGGCTGGGGGGGATGAGTTATCGGTTGGCTGGTGTTGAGGTGTTGTATTCTCTTCCCTTGTTATTTCCTTTATCATTGTTATTATTACTGGTGGTAGCAGTACTGATTTGTGTTATACCTTAGTTACGAAACTGTTCTTATCTCAGCCCATGGGAGTTGCATTCTTTTCGATTCTCTTCTCAATCCCTCTGGTAGTAGGGGGAGGGCAAGAAGGGGGGGAGTGAGTGAACGAGTTACCTGACTGGGTTTAAACCACAACAGAATGTCACCCTAGAAGCCAGTTATTTACATATTTTGCTGACATTGTGTGAAAGTTTTTGTCAACTTCTTTAATTTGTAAACAAATCTCTTCATCAACTTCAGACTGCTGTTATTCATGTCAAGTTGCACCTGCCTTTCAATCCATTTCCATGCCTGTGATATTCATGGACAATTAACTATCCAGCAAGCAATTATTCTCAGGTGTGTTCCTGGTCTCCTCTGAAAACTGCGCTGTTGAATGTAATGCCAACAGTATTTCAGAGTTATCTTTTAAATGTCTGCTCACTCTTTATTTGTCCCTTCCTCTGCTTGTAAGGCTCCAGACTGACATATATCGTGCAACAGCATACAGGCTAAAACTATGACTAGAGAAATTGCTGTTTCTGTTTAGCTTCATTCCCTCCACTTGTGCAGACCTTGCAAAATGTGGAGTGTTTAAGAGGAGATGTATGCTCCCATCTTCACTTGTCTGGAATCAGACAACTGAATTACCAGAGTCTCCAAGGAAGCACTCTATACCCCTATGGTGGAAACAGTGGAGGCTATATTCACAGAATATTATGCCTAAGAACCGAATCCATATTTCTTTTATGTGTGCTATAGCAAACCATAATGTATCATCTTTTATACCATTTAATAAATAGAACTCATTTTTTGATTAGCTATATGAATTGCATAAAGGACCCTAAACAATGAAATCTGGGGCAAACTGTAGAGGCTTTTAAATCACATTTTGCAGCTATATTGCTACATTCCATTGAGAAGTATTGATAACAGTCAGATTTTGCTGAAGTTAAAGGTAGTTGCAAGGTAGTATCTCTAAAACATACAGAATCTGATTCTTTAAATCTGCTTATATCTCTAGCTGTTACGCTGGGAGGAATCCAAAAGGCCAAAGAGGACCTGCCAATGCTTTAAAAATTGTAATTTCTTTTAGAAAATGTGTAGATATGTTTTTTTTTCATCTTGAGTACAGAATTAGGAGTTTCTCATCATTCTTCTTATTCTCATTTTTTTGGGCTGAGATGCACCTTTGTAAAAGTCATGTAGCAACTCTCTCCTTTACTTTCACTGTTTGTGCAGTGATGGTGAACTTAAATATACTCTGTAGACTGCAGTGAAAGTTTTGAGTTTCCTTAATACTTTCATCCTTTCAGCTTGAACAGAATTAAAATAAAGAGGTAGACTTACAGCATCGTGCCCTCTCACTAGTTATCTTCCCATTCTTATCCTGCCTGCAAGGGAGTATGTAAGTAGTAGCACAGCTGATGACTCAAATCATCTCACCCTGGATCCAGCTTCAGCCAATTGCCTCCTACTAGCTGGTCTGTACACAAGTCTGGTACAGACCTTTTGCTCTGCTGTCAGGTCGCATCATCACAAAGCAAAAGCATTGTTAACTCATGGATAGACAATCTTTGTTTATTATGGAGAACTCAGTCTTTGGAGGTAAATAAGAAAAACATAATGCCAGTGTAATACTAACTTACTAAATATTTTCCTGAAAACAACATGGAAAATAGAACAGAAAAGAGAGCAAATACAGCTTTAACGTCTTCAATTTATTCATGTTGCTTCTGCAGTTCTAACATTCTTACAGCAGCTTCTGATCTTTAGGTTCAAAATTGTTTAGGTGTGTGATACATCCTGGCATGTACTCCAGTTTATTTGTGGCATCATTTAATTAATGGCTTATCTAAATGGTAAAGTTCCATGGTCAGGATTACAAGTTCGTGATGTTTTTTCATGGCCTGAAACAATTGCTTCGAAAGCATTTTGGGATGAAAAGCAAGGATATTTCCTGGCTTGTTGTTTGAGCCTGGGCTTGCATTATATTTAGTATTATTTTCTTCAGCTATTGTATCAAATATATTTTGATTAAACACCTTATTAGAAATAAATGAATTGTGTTCTTGGTAGTAGAACTGACTCTTATTCTTCAACTGGATTCAGACTAAAGTTGTCAGGTCATGTAGAGAGATATTAAAACACAATGAAGACGAATCTATTACTGTCAAGTATGTGTGTGTTGCCATAACGTTATTGCAGCATTATTTCTAACACATAGTAACAAAATGGCATTTCAGTGAGAAGATAGGTAGAATATGGACTACATATAAACTGTAACTATAGAAATCAAATATCTGAATCAAAAGGATCTCAAGTTTAGATAAACTGAACAGATTGTCCCCATGTCTTCAGAATTGATTGGTTAAAGAAGCAGGCAAAGTACACTGAAGACCTAATGAAATGCTTAGTGTTCTATACAGATTTTTTCTTTATTGCCTGAACTCAAGAGAACAGCTAGAGGCAATTTTGCAATATTCACAAAAATCTTTTTTTTAGAGGGTATCACTTCTAAATTATAAACTTCTATTGTAACAAGTGTAATCAGCACACAGTTGAGAGTCAGCATGCTGAAATCCATGACAGAGGTGATGCTTCCTGAGGAAATGTTGAAGATGCAGTATTTATCTTCTCAAAATGAGGAGGCCTGCCTAGTATAACACTGTACAACTCTGTAAAGTCACATCACTTTAAACAGGCAGAAAGAGGAAACTATTCTGTTCCCATTTTCAGGTGAAATATGATGGCAGAAGGGACAAAATCCCCAAGAGAATTTTAAAATCTAACCTTCAGTTGCAAGCAATGGGAGGTAGCTGTAAAAATGCAGAGACTTTGTTATTTATAGGCAGATTGTTAGCCTGAAATTTGATAAGGGCTAGTTCTTACCAGTAATTTACAAAACATCCAGAGGATCTAAATGAACAGAGATGTTTGGTATGCTCACATAACATCTGTATCTATCATTGTTGCACTGTTTTAGCATTCAAAAGTGCTCTTTGTAATCCTCATACATAATATAGAATCATCACTTATTTACCAGTAAAATGTTAGAATAGAGAGGCATAAAACAAAGGTTGTTTAAGAACATGATAATTGGGGTGGGGAGGCAAGCTTAAAATTGTGACCCCAGTGTTGCAGTTTTGTATGTGTATTTGAACTGTAGAATCTAATCATTACTCTAAAAGTTGTACTTTCACAGTGAGTTCAGTGTATATAAGGTCTGAGTAGAGTTATGGCTAGGTAGCCTCAATACAATGCCAGTCTTCAATGCAGTGTCTCTTCTTAACAGCAATTGGTATAGATGGGCACATGTTGTGAGAGTAAGAAGAGTCAGATAACCTGATTAGTTAGAAAATGTAATGGAAACAACTACCTGTTGCCAGCTGCTGCAGGGCAGTAAACCTGCAGACACCCTTGGATGTCACCTCTATGCAGGTGGAGGGACCTTCAGAACAGGCTGTCTTGGCAATCACCACGCCATCGTCTTATGAATATTCAAGAGGAATGGATGAGTGAAAATCTAATTCTGTCTCTTTTTTTTTCTGGGATAGAATCATAGAATAGTTAGGGCTGGAAAGGACCTTAAGATCATCCAATTCCAAACCCCCTGCCATGGGCAAGGACACCTCACACTAAACCATGTCACCTCTGTCCAACCTTGCCTTGAACGCCGCCAGGGATGGAGCATTCACAACTTCCCTGGGCAGCCCATTCCAGTCCCTCACCACCCTCACAGTAAAGAACTTCCTCCTTATATGCAGTCTAAACTTCCCTTGTTTAAGTTTTAACCCATTACCCCTTGTCCTATCACTACAGTCCCTAATGAACACTCCCTCCCCAGCATCCCTATAGGCCCCCTTCAGATACTGGAAGGCTGCTATGAGGTCTCCATGCAGCCTTCTCTTCTCCAGGATGAACAGCCCCAACTTTCTCAGCCTATTTTCATACAGGAGGTGCTCCAGTCCCCTGATCATTGTCATGGCCCTCCTCTGGACTTGTTCCAACAGTTCCATGTCCTTTTTATGTTGAGGACACCAGAACTGCACACAATACTCCAGGTGAGGTCACATGAGAGCAGAATAGAGGGGCAGGATCACCTCCTTTGACCTGCTGGTCACGATCCTTTTGATGCAGCCCAGGATACGGTTGGCTTTCTGGGCTGCGAGCGCACACTGAAGCCAGCTCATGTTCATTTTCTCATTGACCAACACCCCCAAGTCCTTCTCCACAGGGCTGCTCTGAATCTCTTCTCTGCCCAACCTGTAGCTCTGCCTCGCATTGCTCCCACCCAGGTGTAGGACCTTGCACTTGGCATGGTTAAACGTCATGAGGTTGGCATCAGCCCACCTCACAAGCGTGTGGAGGTCCCTCTGGATGGCATTCCTTCCCTCCGGTGTTATCAACCAAACCACACAGCTTGGTGTTATCGGCAAACTTGCTGAGGGCGCACTCAATCCCACTGTCCATGTCAACAACGAAGATGTTAAACAAGACCGGTCCCAACACCAATCCCTGAGGGACACCACTCATTACTGGTCCCCAGCCGGACATGGAGCCATTGACCACAACTCTTTGCATGTAGCCATCCAGCCAGTTCTTTATCCACCGAGTGGTCCATCCATCAAATTGATGTCTCTCCAATTTAGAGACAAGGATGTTGTGCGGGAGTGTTGAACGCTTTACACAAGTCCAGGTAGATGACATCAACTGCTCTACCCTGTCCATCAGTTCTGTACCCCATCATAGAAGGCCACCAAATTGGTCAGGCAGGATTTCCCCTTAGTGAAGCCATGCTGGCTGTCACCAAGCACCTTGTTGATTGTCATGTGCCTTAGCATGCCTTCCAGGAGAATCTGCTCCAAGATTTTGCCAGGCACAGAGGTGAGACTGACTGGTCTGTAATTCCCCGGGTCATCCATTTTCCCTTTCTTGAAAATGGGGGTTTTCCATTTCCCTTTTTCCAGTCATCGGGAACTTCACCTGACTGCCATGATTTCTCAAATGTGATGGCCAGTGGCTTAGCAACTTCATTCGCCAGCTCCTTCAGGACCCGTGGGTGGATCTCATCAAGTCCCAGGGACTTGTGCACGTTCAGAGTTTTAAGATGGTCTCGAACCAGATCCTCTCCTACAGTGGGCCCGAGGTCTTCATTCTCACAGTCCCTGCATCTGCCTTCCAAGACTTGGGTGGTGTGGTCAGAGCCTTTGCCAGTGAAGACCGAGGCAAAGAAGTCGTTCAGAACCTCAGCCTTCTCCAAATCCTGTGTAGCCAGTTCTCCTGAGAGCTTCTGGAGGGGGCCTATGCTGTCCCTAGTCTGTCTTTTATTTGCTACGTACCTATAGAATCCCTTCCTGTTATCCTTAACATCCTTAGCCAAGTTTAATTCTAACTGGGTCTTAGCTTTCCTAACCTGGTGCCTAGCTTCCTGGACAACATCCCTGTACTCTTCCCAGGCTGCCTGTCCTTGCTTCCACCTTTTATAAGCCTCTTTTTTCATTTGAATTTTCCTCAGGAGCTCCTCATCCATCCAGGGAGGTCTCCTGGCCCTCCTGCTGCACTTCCTTCTAGTTGGGATGCAACACTCCTGAGCTTGTAGCAGGTGATCCTTGAATATCAACCAACAGTCTTGGTTCCCCCTGCCCTCTAGGGCTATATCCCATGGAACCTTACTAAGCAGGTTCCTGAAGAGACCAAAGTCTGCTCTCCTGAAGTCCAGGGCAGTGAGCTTGCTGCACGCTCTTCTCACTGTCCTGAGGATCTCAAACTCAAACATCTCATGATCATTGCAACCAAGGCTGCCCTGGAGCATCACATTTCCAACGAGCCCTTCCCTGTTGGTGAGCACGAGGTCAAGCACGGCACCTCTCCTTGTCGGCTCCCCTATTACTTGCAGAAGGAAGTTGTCTTCCACACAATGGAGGAACCTCCTGGATTGCTTGTGCGGGCCGTACCATAGCTCCAACAGATATCAAGGTGGTTGAAGTCCCCCATGAGAACAAGGGCCTGCGAGAGTGAGGCTGTTCCTATCTGTCTGTAGAGCGCTTCATCCACAGATTTGTCTTGATCAGGCAGTCTGTAACAGATCCCCACAGTAATGTCTCCCATCACTGTTCTCCCTTTAACCCTGACCCACAAACATTCTGTGGACTGCTCACCTGTCCCCAGACAGAGTTCCATACTCTCCAGCCTATCCCTAACATAAAGGGCAACTCCCCCTCCTCACCTGCCAGGCCTGTCTTTTCTAAAGAGCCTGTAACCTTCCATTCCAACACTCCAGTCATAGGAGCCATCCCACCATGTTTCGGTGATGCCTATTATATCATACCCCTGTAGACGTGCACACATCTCTAATTCCTCTTGTTTGTTCCCCATGCTACGGGTGTTTGTATAGAGGCATCTGAGCCAAGCTCCAACTTAAGCCAGCTTATTGGCTGGAGCAGCTGGGATATCTCTACATTGCTCTGAGCATTTATTACAGGTTCTGGCAACTGACTGGGTGTGTTGGGATGGAATGATGCCCCCCTCCCCCAACACATCTAGTTTAAAGCCTCCTTGACCAGTCTGGCAAGCCTCCTACCAAAACTGCTCTTTCCCTTCTTTATCAGACCAGCTCCACCAGACCCCACTAGACCTGGCCTACAAACTTGGGTCCTGTGTTCAAGACACTCAAACCCCTGACTATGACACCACCCTTCTAACCATTTATTAACCTGGCCAATCCTCCTAGCCTATTTAGGGTCCTCCCCTGTACCCTGGAGAATTGACGAAAAGACAATCTGAGCTCCAGAGCCTCTAACCACCTCCCCCAGGGCTCTGTAGTCCTTCTTTATGTTCTCCAGGCTGCTGCTATCTATATCCCTAGCACCCACATGTATCACCAGAAGTGGGTAATAGTCCGTGGGACTTACTAGAGCAGGCAGCCTCTCTGCCACATCCCTGATCCGTGCCCCTGGTAGGCAACACACCTCCCTTGAGACGGGGTCAGGCCAACAGACGAGTGCTTCTGTCTCTTTCAATGTAGAGTCCCTACTAATACGACCCACCACTTTTACCTGGCAGCACCAGTAGAGATCTTCTTTACCTGTGCACCAGCCAGTTGTTCCTGGTGCAAGCGTGTTTCCTCATCAGCCCCCTGCAGGACAGCAAAGTGGTTTTGGGTAGGGACAACAGATTTAGGAGGAAGCCCCTTGCTTTTAATCGTCCTCTTCCTCCCTTTTTTTTTGTTGTGCTTTTTTTTTTTTTTTTTTTGTTATTTCCCAGCTTCCTGGGTTAGCAGCCTCCTTTTTTCCTCCATGAGCTACAGGGGACACTTGGGGCCCCTGCACGGTTTGGGCCTGAAGCAAGCATTCCTGCTTCCTCTCAGCTTCCCTGACATCTCGCAGTCTATTAACAGCATCCCGCAGCTCAGCCCCTGCTGCAGGAGGACCTCCATCAGGGAGCACCGAGTGCAGCCCTGCCCATTGTGCACCCTCCCCTCACCAGACCAGTGCAGGCACTCTCTACACCCCGAGCTCTGCACTGCAGCCTCCCCTCTCCTCGGCTCTGTCTGGGTGCCTACGCTGGCCACTGCCGGGGCAGCCAGAGCAGAGCTCCCGGACGGGGCCCTGGTCATGAGGCGAGTGCTCACCATCCCGCACAAACTGCCCCAACCCACCATGGTCGCTCGCGCTCCCCGGGGCAGGTTTTTACCCAGTCAGGGCTGGTGCCACTGCTTCAGGCTCCGCCCGCTGTGAGTCCTTGCTCGCCTCGGCTGAGCTGCCGGCTCCTGGGCAGGTCCTGTCGAGGACTTGAGGCTCTCTCGGTGGCTCTCTCCGCTCTCGCTCCTGGGCGCTGAGCTTTCTCCGGCTCCGGTGTTGAAGGCATCCTCTCACGAGGTACTCACCTCAGCAATTCAAAGGATGTCTGCTTTGTGAATAGCTACAGCAGATTAAATACAGAATCCATTCAACCTATTTTAATTCAAACCGACATCATAGAATCATAGAATGGTTTGTGTGGGAAGGAACCTGAAAGTTCATCCAGTTCCTGCCCCCTGCCACGGGCAGGGACACTTTCCACTAGAGCAAGTTGCTCCAAGGCCCTTCTAACCTGGCCTTGAACACTGCCAGGGATGGGGGCAGCCACAGCTTCCCTGGGAAATCTGTTCCAGTATTTCACCACCCTGATAGTGAAGAATTTCTTTCTAGTATCTAATCTAAATGTACCCTCTTCTAGTTTAAAGCTGTTACCCCTTGTCCTGTCATTATTTGCTCTTGTAAAAAGTTGCATGGGACAGCGTCAAATATTTTGCACAAGTCCAGGTAGATGATGTCAACTTCTTTTTTCCCTTACCTGCCCGTGCAACTGCCTTGTTGTAGAAGGCCACCAAACTTGTCAGGCTTGCTTTGTCCTTAGTGAAGCCATGTTGACTGAAACCCATCAGGTGACACTAGAATAGGTGTGAAGGGAAACCTTTGATCGCTTGTCAAGGTTCATTCTGCAGTCACAAAATTTTAGCATGTCACTAGGTTTTTGGGGTCTTGATGAAATGTTTAGCGTTGAAATATTCTCTACTAAATTGTTCATGGTCATACTTAAATATCCTTCGTTATTTTTTTTTTTTAAAGCCTCTCACCCTAGAGTCAGTCATTCTTTTATCTAAAAATTCTTTGTACTTTCAAAATAAAATATATATAAAAATTAAATTTATGGTGCTATAGGTGGTGAGGGGCATCCTAATCTGCTCTCAAAATAGAGGCACTTTTTCTCCTTGTAAATTCAGAAAGACAAGTGATTGAAACCCTTTAGTAACAAAAATCACATCAGTTTTGAGCTGATAGCCCAGATGCAAACTTTCAGCCTGATTTGATTTGAAATTGCCTGATAGTAAATATACAAAATTGGGGGTGAAGTTGTTAAAAGCCTGCAGAGAATTTTTTTGAGCTTTTTGAGCTTTTGTCCAAGTAATGCTGAAAAATAAAGGTGGTTTTTCACCCTGTATTTTTGCCTTTATCTGTAAAAATTGCTCTTGGTGTAACTGCAAAGTGAAGACAATTATTCTGTAAAGCCATGTATTTGCTAGATGAGCACAGGGCAAGGATTCCTAGCTGATTCTCTCAATTACTGGTTTCAGCAATGTTCTTCCCAGGATATTGCTTTTTGGGCACTTTAGAAAACTGAGTAAGATTAGATTTTATGCGAGATGAAACATAAAGGAAAAAAGCCCCACAACCACCAGCACGTTTATTGGCCTTAAAAATCATAAATTGTCAATTTAACACTTGGTATTTCTTGAATATTCTAATACTATCTTTTTTGGTATCAGGAAACAAAGAAAAAGAAGAGTAGTGCAATCCACATAAAAGCTATTAAACAACACAGTTGTCTTTTACATTTTTCAAAATACAGCTGTGGTTCTAATTACTTCTATTTATTTCAAGTGCTACAGAATCTGTCTTGATATACCACTAGCTAAACAAATAAATCAGTTCTTCAGCTACTGCTAGTGACAATATGCACTCAGTAAAATATTTCACTCTTTTTACATGTACTCAACTAGGAAAGAAAATGCAAATAAAGTCATATTAGCATTTCACCTTCTTATGGGACAAAATCCTGAACCTGCTAAAGTCAATGGGATTTTTTTGCTACTGTCTTTAGTGAACTAGGCACCTTTTTCATGTCTGTTTTTTTTTCTTTTCTTGTTTTTCTAAACTCATTGACTTCACAGTATGTAAAGGTTGACCCCACACATGTATTTCAACTAACAGAAAAATAGATTAGGTTTGAGGTAGTAGTTTGAACACCTTATCTACTGAGAATATTTTGTGTAACTTAAGCCTCTTTCTGCAATTTATCATTTTAACTGTCCTGCACACAATGACCATGGAGCGCAGTTTACTTCTGGTTTCTTCACAGCAGTCTTTTATAATCACCTATCACCATGAGAATTCCTCTTTTTTTTTTAATCCCATTCAGTACAGAAACATAACTTTTTCAAACGTCGTATTTTCTAGATTTCAGATGACCTGATGACCTTCTCTGGGCTTTGTTCAGTTGTTTCTCATCTTTCTTGAATGAGATGCTGTAAATTAGCTACAACCTTATAACCTATGTGATGAATTTCTACAGCTTGTAAGATTTAGTTAATGTATTTATATCCAACACCTCTACTTTTATGTGACATGTACCAACATGCCTATTAGTGAGTTGATTTTTCACAGTAGGAGAATTTTGGTTTTGATTTTGCTTTCAACTGGAGGTCAAGAATAGCCTTTTTTTGTTCCCTCTAGAGCAACCGTCATCGTTAATTATCTTGTATTTTTATAGTGGTCTGAAAATAGCACTTTACACTCTCACTTATTGCACTATTGCATGTAGTTATTTGGGTTAGTTTTTTTTTTTTCCCAAGACTTTTCATAGTATTTACTCAGAAATAGCTTCATCAGAAGAGATTTCCACCAGTACACCAACCTTTTATTGATCTGCAGTGCTACCAACGGTGCTACAAAATCTAGCAAGTCTTTAGTTTGTGGCTTTAGGCAAAACAAAAGATTCGACATTGAGAAGGTAACATTGATTCCAGCTGAATTTTACTTTTGAGCTGTACAGAAAATCTGCTGAACAAATGGAAACACTCAAAATGGAACATGCAAGAAAACTTCCTTTGATTTTCAAGTTCATCCTGGCTAAATGATAAGGCCAATGGTAGGAAACTGTGCAGCACCTGCTGGGAGACTGTCAAGGAGCTGTTAAATAAGCTGATGACTGCATTATGTTGTTGAGAGAAGCTACCAATTCCCCCTTGCACTGTGCAATTCAGTACCTGAGATGACTGAAGAAGAAATGATACTGCTATGAAAAAACACAGATACACAGCTATTCTGTTTGCCAGTTCAAGGACTGTTACTTTGGCATCTAAAGGGGCTGCAAATAGAGGATTTAGTAAATTGATGAATCTTTCTAGAGCTGCAGTATAAACTCCTGGTGCCTACCAAAGCAGAAATGAAAGCAGAATAGATGAAGCATTTCATAATGAAGATAGGGGCTAGAGCTGAAACATCTAAATGGCCATCTCTTCATTAGAAATGTTTTGCTCCTCGGGCACAGTAGGTGTGGGTGCTGTGTGCCCAGTCTGGTCCTAAGACCAGGTGAATAGAAAGCAGTGGAGCAAAGTTTAGTGGCTCTTACTAATCGATAATATCAGGCAACTTGAATAGTTCCTGTGTATACATTTTTATGTAGAAATAAGACAGGTTATATAATGACATAATATATATTTATGTCTTCTCCTTAGCCAAATGTTATGGGTAAATTTTCCCTTTATTCTTTGATAATTGTATTGTTTTAATAAGTAGCAAAATATCCAGTGTCCCAAGTTGAACGTGAACAGTTCTTACTATCACCATTATTGGTGATAATTCCACAATTCCTTCCGTGGGAGGTAGTCACATAACAAGGACACCAGCAGACACTTTGGACGCTTTGCCTGAATATACACGTGTGCCCTGAATCTTGTACTGATGCATGTGGGAGATTAGTTAAGTCCACTTATTCCTAGGCAGGTAACTCTGGCACAAAAGTCAGGATTAGAGATCCTGGAAGCTATTATCCTGAGGGGTTAATTGAGTTGATATATATACACAGTGTAAGATCATCACATTTCTAGGTTAACCTTTTTAGTGGCTGCTTAAAGTGGTGGAATGAATCTGGGCAGAACTGGCTGAAACCATTTTACTTCAGTGAGGTGCTATCAGGCTGTATTTGGGTTTGCAATGTTTACTGGGTTTACCTCTTTGAATTAATATATGCATGGAGTCTAGGGTCAGGGATATTTTTACATTTCCCATTATGTTTGACTTAAAGTCTGAAAGTCAGTCATAGGTGCCTTACATACGCAGGAAGAATTTTCAGCAGCAATATGCTTCTGTACACTCCTGCATCCTGAGGCAGCCTATGCTTGTACACTTGCGCTCTAATCAGTGGGACTGCCCTTAAAAACTCAGAATCAGTTTGGCTTCTTAAAGCCTGTGTGATGAGAAAAGAACATGAACAATGAAATATGTAATGCCTGCATATTATGGCAAATGAGAAGATTTAAGGAGCAGAGTAGTTTCATGGGGAATACACTGGAGATGAACTGTCTCTGAAATGCCTTGTTAAAGACTCTCCTTTACTTCGTACTTAAGTACACATTTGTCTGGAGGTTTGAAACAATTCTTGTTAATACTTGGAACTAATATTTCATTCAACTGTGCAAACTGGGAGGAAATGAATAAGCATTGACTGAGATACATCAGGCACACAGGAGACACTGTATGTTGCTGAAATAATTACTGTTGGCATATATGCATATTTGAGGCACAAATGGGAAATGTTGAGAAAGCTGTAACTAGAGATTTCAGCTCTTTGCTAACAGTGTGGTTGCAAATGTTGCAAACCCTTAAAAATATTCTTTATACTCTTAATGCTAAAAGATTTTTTAAAATGACTTTAATAAAATCATTAGGATGTTTTGTTTCTTCACATAGCTATGTTATTCTTATACCTTAGCTCCTTTCCTTGGACTCTTGTATTCACCTTATTTGTTAGATATTTTTGAAAGCTTGTAAACTACTCTGGCACAGTTAAAATAAGAGAACTAGAATCCATAATAATTATTCTGCACACACTGAACTGTTGTGTAGTTGGTGAACCAGCTGAATACTCTTCATATGCTGAGGGATGAAACTGAAGGGTTTTCTATATAAATATGAATGTTTCTGTCTTAAGTTGAAAATATTCTAATGGAAAATGGTTATGAGACCAATTTTTGCACTCATAAACTTTACAAAATCATAGTGCATTCAGTGGGTAGTATTTTTAAATTAGTATTTACATTTTGGAAGCAGATATTTAGCAACTTATCTTTTTATGGTTATACATTGTGAATTAAAGGTTTAAGATCTTGGGGGAGGTGAAGTGACACGATCATGACACTGATCCTTTGACAACTATAGACATGTGCTAACTCCCACCAATTAAGCATCCTGTTTTTTTGATTTGATAGAGTTAATCCTCTTCTTAGTAGCTGGTGGAGTGCTGTGTTTGGGCTTTAGTATGAGAAGAATGCTGGTAACACAAGGATGTTTTAGTTGTTGCTTGGTAGCACTTACCCTGATCAAGGACTTTCCAATCTCTCCATGCTCTGCCATTGAGGAGGGGCACAAGAAAACAGTAGGAAGCAGAGACAGGACACCCGATCAAACTAGGCAAAGGGGTATTCCATACCACAGCATGTCATGCACAGTACAGAAACTGGGGGAGTTACCTGAAGGGACGGATCACTGCTCGGATCAGGCTGGGTATCGGTCAGTGGGTGGTGAGCAATTGTATAGGGCATCACTTGTGTTTTCCTTGGGTTTTATTTCTCTTTCTTTTTGTTATCATCTCTCTTTTCATTACAGTGATAATAATAACTATAGTAATAATATTATACTTTATATAAATTGCTGAACTATTCTTATCTTACTCCATGGGATTTACCTTTTCCCAGGGGGTGGGGTAGGGGCAGTGAGTGGCTGTGGGGTACTTAGTTGTTGACTGGGGTTAAACCAGGACAAGCATTTGATGTAATGTATTCCATGGAGTTAAGGCCCATCACTGAAAATTAGATTTAATATTACATGTGGTTTCCAGAAGTGATTTGAAAATTTCAACAACAGAAACACAGTTTGATGTGTTACTTGAGGTTTAGCTCCTGATGAAGTGCACTTTCTTTTTCACCAGTAAGGGATTCAGTACTGTCTAGAGAGGCATTAGGATAAATACTATATTCAGTAATTAAGTGAATAATAAAATCCAGAATTTATCACATCTCTGCTCCCATTCCTGTGTTCATCCATGGGAGGACAGCCAGTACACATTCAAACTAGTTCCAAAATGGTTATAATATTTCTCATTCTAATTACAATAAAGATATATAACTATATAGATATATAAGATATAAAAAAAGATTATAATTCTAATCTTATTATAATGTTTCTCATTATACTCATTCAAAAGTTAGTATTTACATATAGTATTTTACAAAAATTCATACATCTCTTGGAAGAATATTAATGGTGCATGCTCTTAGATTTGAACAGTTAGAAAAATAGCACAAGCATGCACAGATACGTGTAATGACAAAGGTGCTTTTCCAGAGGTCCCAAAGCAGTGCTTTTTATGTAGCTGTTTATTATGGATCTGATTACTTTGCATGAAAAACATGCCAGTTTAAGGAGTCAGTTCTATATTGATTCTGTATGTATCATTTATTATGATAATGTTATGACATATTATGATAGTATTATAGTATGATAATATAATGAAAATTATGTTATGAAATAATATGTAACTGTGACTTCTCTTTGTCGGGTGTCCTGGGTTCAGCAGTAGCAGTCATTTTTTCTCCTTCTTAGTAGCTGGTGCAGCGCTGTGTTTTGACTTTTGGCCTGGGAAGAGAGCTGATAACACTGATTTTTAGTCTGGCCAAGGACTTTGTGATCCTCATGCTCTGCCAGGGAGGGGAAGCCGGGAGGCAACAGAGACAGGACACCTGACCCAAGCTAGCCAAAGAGGTATTCCATACCACAGCACGTCATGCCCAGCATGTAACAGAGTTATCTGGAAGGGCTAGGACTGCAGGGTTGGATGAGGTATCTATCGGTTGGTGCTCTGTCAGATGGGGTGGGGCAAGTTATCGGTCGGCAGATGGTGAGGTGTGTATTCTCTTCCCTTGTTATTTCCTTTATCATTGTTATTATTGGTGGTAGCAGTAGTGATTTGTGTTATACCTTAGTTACTAAGCTGTTCTTATCTCAACCTGTGGGAGTTGCAGTCTTTTCAATTCTCGTCTTCGTCCCTCTGGGAGTAGGTGGAAGGCAAGAAGGGGGGGAGTGAGTGAACGAGCTGTCTGGCTGGTTTTAAACCACGACATGGGGAAAAGAAATCCGATATACACTATTTGACTTCCAGAAATAAGGTTTGCCACCTGAAAATAGCCCTCTGTATTCCTATGTGGTCAGAGTGAGGGATTGAAATGAATTCAGATGGAATAATTCCCTTCAGACATCTCTGCTCTTTGTGCTGTAGCTTTTGGTCAGTGTATCTGTTAGCCACTACTATAATGCTGTAGCTTAAACATACATGTGAACATAAATTTTATAGTGTAATAGGAAAAAAACATGGTCTGTTGCAGTTGCATAACAAAAGACACGCTTCTTTTGAAATTATGCTTTAAATTGTGTGCAGATATTGCAACGTATATGTAGTGTGCTAAGGAAAAAGCAGAAGTCCTCAAGGACTTGCTGTGATGTAACCCTATGCAGAAAAACCTTTTATAAAATATCTGGCTTTTGAGTGTGTCAACAGACTTAGAAGTGTTATTCTTAATGGCTTTGAATTTTCAGCGCTCTTCATATGCCTGTGGAAATAGGCAATAGGCATCAGTTAAGACTACCTATCCAAACAATATTTCAGTCTCTCCCCTTCCTTCTAAATGATGGGGAAGGAACAGAATAGAAACTTGTTAATTTTTTAATGGACTGCTTTTTTGTTTTATTTGAAACATGAACTGGATGAGTATTGAGCTTCTGTAATGCTCAATTAATTACTTTGTTTGGAAAACCTGGATTTTCATTTCAATCTATATCTTAATAAGTATGTGAACAAACCCCTGTATTTGCAGTTTACATTTTGAATGTCATAATTTAGTAAATGAATTTTGTGAATTGAAAAAGTGAATGTAACACTTAAATTGCCAACAAGAATGAAGTTTATTCTCCTTTCTCAATCAGAGCATCTGATGTTGTTATTTCTTGTGTTAGAAAACTAACAGTGGAATGATCTTCCCGAAGTTCACTCAGGGGAAGTATTTCCATTGAATTATGATGGGTTGTAACTTTAATAATTCCCATCTGCTGCAAGGAAACATCTGTAAGAGTATATAATTCCAGTACACTATAACTGTTTCCACAGGTCTGTTTCTGTACACAAAAGTTGATCTGTGTAGTATGTCCCAAAAGTTAGCAAGTGTACACATGCTGTACAGCCACAGCTATGAAATGTAATACAGTTTTGGTTGCCAGAAAACAGGCAGGCATTTTTGAAGTTTGCCACATACTTATTTGTAGTCCATGCTTAACGACAGGCTGTGTTTCAGAGACTTCCAGCATCTCCATACCATCTGATGAGGCATAACAAAATCTTTCACCATCTACAAATAGTGCCTTTATCATGTAGAGGCAGAGATGTGCAGAGACACTGGCAGACTTAACTCTAGTGACTGTAAGTCAGTGTTTAGCTGTAGGGAACAACGAGTCTTTTAGAGTCTCTTGATCTACTAAAATATAAGTGAAGAGATAAAGATACAGAGCTGTGTATTGTCCATTGTCTTCATGGAACAGGAGGAGCAGGAGGCAGTGTCTCTGGGAGGAAGTATGGCACTCATTACTTTATCTGATCTGTTTTGCTTTTTGTAACCCACGGATTCTACATATAAACAGGAATTAAAGTGAAGGAAGGATTTATTTTCTCCTCTTCCATTCTCTTACTCCTTAATTCTCCACAATGACATGGGAGTTCCAGGTTGCAATGTTTAGCAGGCCTGTATACTGCTAATTACTGCATGTAAGGACACCTGCCCTGGAGAGGCTAACCATGGCTCGGAGAAAAACAACACAACTCAGAGGAAACTGGAGGTCATGAAGGAAGAGAGAATGGAGAATAACCTGCTAATAACCTGTCTTCAGTTTGCTGCATGAAGACATGATCCCAAAGCACCCCTTATTACATTGCTAAGGCAGATACTCATCCTCCTTCTTGTTATTTTGCAAAGTGAATTTTACACTGCCTAGGTCTCTGTCCTGCAGCCTATATCAAAGCACAGAAATGCAGGAAAGACACTATATAGATGCAGAAATCCCAATTAGTGCTGGCAGCCTAGAGTGCACGGAAGTTTGGTTAATTAGAAATGGATTTTGTTAGAGAAAAACATTGATTGAGACTGGATTTATTCTGAGTTTTTTTTGCTTGACACACAACATTACTAGCTAGATTAAGAAGAATCAAAGTAAACACTGCTATTTCTCCTTGCAGTTTGATCGATACAGTAAGTTTGTTATCTATCACCAGATAGTGCATAGCAAAAAATAACACATTTCTATCAGATTTCATATTTCATGTAGGGAAAAGTATAGAATACAGCTTGTGTCTTTATCTACTCATATAGAGTTGTAAATTTTCACTTTGTTTGTCCATAGAGGAAATTCTATTGCAATACTTTTCAAAATCATTTGCATATAATCTTCTAAAGAAAGCCAGCTATTTTAAGTGCATACAGCTACTGACTCTTGTAGTTCAAAGAAGGGAAGAAGAAAGCAAGAAGGGAAAAGTACAGACACAGTAAGTAGCAGTTTTTTCTGAGTGCTCTTAATTCATCATTTTTTCTTCATGCTGTGACAGTTTATATATGGTTGTACTGTCATTGCGGTGTCTATCCATCATAATGCTGTATAAAGGTCAGTAAAGAAAAATGTCACAGCTGTGAGAGGGGAGGATTATAAACATTTATCTGAGCCTAAGTACTGGTGAAATCTAGATTTGCTGTAGTCACAGTTGAAGATACTGTCAATTAGAGTTTAACTATATCTTTTGATAAAGTAATTTCATTTAACCGGACACCTTGTAGAGCAAATTATCTATATTAGTGGAACACATAAAGTAATGAGAGCTGATGATTTTAGAGGGCACTGAAGTGGATTAATGGACTTCAGTAGTAGTTAACCTTCACCGTATTTCTTATTTTATGAATATAATTGACATTACAGTGCACGTTTAATCTATCTGTCTTATTTATCCCAATGATCAATGCTGTCCAAGGTATGGAGCTTCAGGTTTTCATGTTACTATCTATACTATGATGCTTCTTGTTTCTATCAGACATACTTCTCTGCTTCCTTAATGCTTGCAAAAGGATATTTATAACCTTACATATCCAACATTTATCTGATAGTTGGGAGATTCCACATTACTTCCCGGCAGAATAGGTGGAAGGGTAGAAACAGTTGCATTGTGTGTGTTCAGATTTCCCACATCATTGAATTCTGTTGTGTTACTGTTTGGTATAGCAAGAAAGTTTCTTATACACAGACAGCATAGGGCCCCTTCATGTCTAAATCGAAGGTGTTTGTGGTGCCATTTTGCAACACATATGATACCCGGTAATTGAAAAATACTAATTCCCTGCAGTTTTCCTGCTGAGGGCAACATAACTTTTTGGCTTGTTATGAACTAGGTATCAGCATGGGGTTAGGAAGTACAGCTTACACTGGACTTCACAGAAGCAAATGCTATTCTTCCCTCCATCCTAGTCTTCATGGATTTGCTTTGAAATAGTGAACTATACCAGTTGCTGTATCTTAATACCTAAACATCTTATTAGCTGCTGCTTTTTTTTTTTTTTAGTAGTTTTATGGATTTGGAAACTGTTGAAGGAAATGATCTAAAAGCAGGTCCATCCAGAACAGTATAAGGCAGACTCAGGAAGGAGAAAACTGCTCTTGAACTACACACACTGACATTTCTCTGTTTCATTTCTCTGTTAGTATTGCAGAGATTAAAGCTCCATTTACTTCAGGGTTTTAACTCCAACAGCACATATGATTGAATTATATTTTCTAGGATAAATGAACAGTGTAGGTTTAAATTTAAGTCTGATGCTTTCATGCTGCTTAAGTAATCTGTTTTATTACTGTACATGGTGTTCCTGTGTGGTATGATGTGCTATCTTTCACAATAATTTTCAGTCATGTGTAATCTGATTTCCATAAAAGCACAAACCCCCACCATTTCTGTCTTATCAGTACTGTCTTAAAAACTAACTAAAAATTCCCCAAATATGAATTGGAAATACTTGTTGCTAGCAAATGTGAAGAAACTGGGGAAGTTTGAACCTAATTGTAGCTGTATATAAAGACAGCATTTGTCATTGCTATAGTATGTAGGAAAAGGCTGTTAAAGTCAGCTATCAAAATGGAACTGCAAAGGTACATGAAAGAAAATATAAAATATGAAGCTTTTAACTATGGAAAAGTCAACATATAAAATGCCATAAGGAAATTCCTCAGAGAGGAATTGCACTAGGTTGTTGCATGTACAGCCACAGAGCTTTTTTTAACTTGCAAGTCTCTGAACAAGAAACGTATTTGACTCTAAATGTTTGTCTTTATTCATGCAGCAAAGGTAGACTGCCTGTGCATCCACCATCCCTGCAATATTGGAAACAAAATACTCTTTTATTATTTGTACTGAACTGAATATTTTCTGTAGGCCACTAAAGTGAGCAAATATCCTTAGGGAGAAAGAAGAATAGCACAAACCCTGATATTTTCTTTCCCTGAAAAACCCTCAAGTTGTCAGTGTGTAGCATGCAATTAGCAGCACAAGTTCTGAGGCCTGTGTCAGAATGGAAAATGTCTAAATCAGAAAAAAAGTTTCTCTAAGTGAAGGAAATTAACTTCCTCTGAGAATTTTCTCTCATTCTGATGGGCATTTGTCATAAAAGTATATTAAGGCTCTCATATCTTAGTGAAAAAGTGCAATATTTTAAAATGTCATGACACCTAAATACCGAGACTGCTCCCTCTCATTCTGAGAGTTGGTGAGTGAATCTCAATTGTTCTCTTTCTTCTATAGCCAACAGAATATTTTTCTGGTTCAGAAACTATTCTGAGCAAGTACAGCTTTGACTGGGTAGACAGAGAAGGTTGAAGAGACAGGGAAGAGTGTGACAGGGTTGGGCACGCTCTTCCCTTTGGCCTTTGAGGGAAGCTATGGAAATAGTAATTAAGGTTTAAGTATTAAAGTAGGATGTGTAGGCTCAGAAGCAGGACCTATGGGAAGATAATTTTAAGTCTCTTCCGCTTACCTTGATGGAAGAATCTCTGTGGATACTTAAGTCTATGACTTTTGCAGTTGGAAAGATAGCTCCCTGCTGTTTATCAACATGTGACTACCAGTTTCTGTGCAATTCCCAATATGTTGTTTGTGTTGCATCTAATTTTTGCCAACCATTGAGATTGTTGGGTGAATGGCATTCTTCTTAAGATTAAGAACTCCCTTTTATTCATAATGGCAAAAGTAAGATATTATTCAGAGGTATATTATTTTACAAGTTAAATCTCTGTGTTCAAGACTGTATGGGGTGAAACTGTCTTTGTATGTTTGACTTGGGTTTGTTTTAAAGCTATTTAAATATTTTACATCTTACATCTGCTTTATTCTCCTCTCAAAAGAGAAAAAAAGGTGTTTCAGAAGAAAACTCTCTCCCTGTTGGGTAAGTTCATACTATCTAACAAAATAAAAACAAACCCCACAAGTTCTTCTCATACGTCTTTCTGAATATTTCTTGACATTGTTCATTTTCCACCAATGTTAAGAGTATTTTGGGGCAAATTTGATGTAATCCCTCATTCTGTATTCCTGATCATTATGTTATTAACGGAACAAGTTACAGTAATGGAAGTACTCATCTCCAGGAGTTCTTCTAATGGTCTGAACTTGCTAAAGATCTTAAAAGTACTTATGTGATTTAAAATATTATTGTCAGTAATCTCTTGATTTTGAGTGATGGAAAGTGACTTTTAAAGAATTATCATTATTTTGTTACTAAAGAATGAGTCATGAATGATAGCTCATAGTTCTTTCACAAACGTAATCCCTTACAGCATTCTTTCTACCTATTTGTGCAGAGAGCTGCTGCTGACTGAATGCAAATAGGTTTTAGAGGTATTTAATAATAATCTCGATAGAAAGGCTTAACTTAATATTAATTCTAGTGGGAATTTTCTTTCCTAAAATATTTTTATTAGCATTTAGATACTTAAAGTGTCCAAAACAGTGATCCAGATCTCAAGCAGAGAAAGCAGTCCCAGCAAAGTATTATTATATTTAAACATAGACATTTATAGAAGCTGCATGCTAAACTCACAAAGATTAGATGTGGGCTTATTTCTTTTAAAGTTTTGAAGTGTCTGTTCTCTCTCTTTACTTAAGTGCATTTAATACAGTCTTTGAATTTATGCTTGGTGTAATCCCAGTGAAATAGAATGAAGTTATCCACAAATGGTCAATGATTTAGGGCAACAAAAATGAACAGAGGGATGGAGCACCTCTGCTATGAGGAAGGGCTCAGAATGCTGGGATTGTTGAGCCTGGAGAAGAGAAGGCTCCAGGGACACCTTATCGCAGCCCTTCACTTCTTAAAAGGGGCCTATAAGAAAGATGGGGAGACACTTTTCATCAAGGCCTGTTGCAACAGGATGAGGGGTGATGAGTTAAAACTCACAGAGGGAGTTTCAGGCTGGATGTGAGGAAGAAGTTCTTTGTAATGGGGGTGGTAAACACTGGCACACGTTGCCCAGAGAAGTGGTGGATGCACCATGCCTGGAGACATTCACGGCCAGGCTGGATGTGGTTCTCAGCAACCTGCTGCAGGTAAAGATGTCCCTGGTTGTTGCAGGGGGTTGGACGAGATGAGCTTTGAAGGTTCTTTCCAACCCAAACTGTTCTGTGATTCTATAAAGAACAGTGAAGTAACCATCAACTGCTGGGTACTCATCCTTTTACAGTTTGAGCCTCCTCCAAATGATGCGTATTTGTTATCAGCACTGATCCTGAGAATGTCTTCCACGTTTCATGAGTGACACATTTAAGACAGCTGCAGCACCCTGGTTTGACAACACAGGTAAAAATCTAGATGTAAAACTGACTAGTTATGTAGGTGTATACTACCATGAGGTAGCTGTGAAGCTGGTGCACCATCTTTTCCCCAAAAAAGCCTTGATGGTTGTGAACGAGACAGCTGATAATAGAAACTTCTAGTCTAGAAACTTCAGCTTCTGTAATGAGTTATTAGTCTAAGAAAACTAGATATGTCTGTCAGCTGAGTCAGTAAAACTGCAACAGTCCCTTACTTAGTTTTGAAGGTTCTTGAAGATGGTTTACTGAGCCAGAAAACTGTCTAATAAAGTGACTTCTTGTAATGATGTTTTGTGTAAATTCATGATTATCTGCTAAATAACATTCTGTGTAATTGGGTAAAAGAGCCAGAAAGTTATTTATTTCAGCTTTTTGTGCTGAAATTAAATAGATAGGCCTGGACCAATTAATCAAGCAAATACTTCCTGAATGACTGATAGCTATTTTAGAAAGGGAAGAACTCAGATACCTTGGAAGCACTCAGAAAGGTGAGGTTGGTGTCTTCATATATTTACTTAGAAATACTGCCATGCATGGCATTTTAATACACTGACTTGGAAGCTGGGTAGACAGAAAACATTCTCACAGGACTACCATTGCATCTTCAAGCATGAAAAGCATAAAATTAAATGGAAATATGGAAGCCTTTAACTTACTCTTGTATATTTGCAAAATAAAAGGTGTCAGAAAGACAGCTGTTATTTACAAGCGTCATCTAGATACACACCACAGTATTCACTGAAGTGAATAAACAGCCAGTTCTTGACTCAGAAATAAGTAGAAGTAAAGGTCAGGTTATCTGGTGGCTAATATTTGTCAAGATTATCTGGTCTGGATTTTTCCAATCAACTTAGTATGCCTGAGGTCTGCTTTTCCTGTTGATAGACATCTCAGCAGGGCAGAGCCAGCCAGGAGAACCACCAGTGTGGGGGACTGGTGGAATTTGGACAATCCCTGCAACGTTTCTCTTCTTACCCAAAGAGGTTTACTCAGCCAAATCTGTGTTTTTTTTATGTAGCTATGGTAACATACTTTGTTTTTAACCAAGACAATTTTTAAAGTTCATCTTTAATTTCTGCAAAAATGAGGAAGTCACTTTGCTGCACCGTGCTGTTTGTAGCTGGTGCTTTTGTATTTCTTGCTTGAACATTTGTATTCCATGTGAAATTTTAACTTTACTGTAGTCAAGATAGAAGTCTGGAAGGGTCTGTATTTTGCTACAGTTCAATATCCAATTTATTAATCATGTTCCAAAATTATAGTGGATGTTAAGTATTTTTTTTGTGCGTGGATTCGTAGAACTCTCCAAGAACTCGCCAAGAAAGTTTAAGTTGAAAAGCAGGTATTCTTTACTACAGCTCTGGGAGATGCAGGGGATATCTCCTCCTAACGTGTCTCCCAGCACTGCAATAAATACTTGCTTGTCAACTTTAACTTTGTTGGTGAGTTGTTGAAGAGTTCTACAAATCAATTTGGCTACCCAGATGGGACCCTCTCTGCTCGGCTGCAGGACCCACTGAAGACGGGGCTCCCTCAGGCCTACAGGAATTTTTCCCTGAGGGACCCCTTGACTCATTTGGGTCACTGTGGGAGCAGACAAAGACCATCTTTACAAAAGGTATTCTTTTGTAAGTATTATTTTGTTTTGGTTAACATTCCATAAGTCATAGGAGATGTCCTGTGCAGGACTTTGTTTGAAGTTTGGATTCTGATGGATTAACCTTTTGTTTAGAGCTTTCCATAAAGCGAGTCATAGAGTTCTCATAGGAAGGCATATACCCAGCTGCTGGCGCCCAATTGTTATGCATTTGGATCTGTCTGTGCCTCATCGGTATTTGACCAGGTTTTGTGGATTACCACGGTAACAGTTTTGGTATTAGCGATATGATACAATTAACGCTGTACTGTACATTGTAAATGCATTATTGATGATCGTTTGTTTGGATATTGTTTGTATTTTGATTATTGTAGCCGAGTGGAGTGTGCTTGTGGGATCCCTTATGTGTCCATGTGTAAAATTAATAATGAGAAATCAACAGAGTGGTGAAATATTGAAGAGTCTGTTAGGATGTATTTTAGCTCATTGGAAAGAATTGGGAGAATCTCCAGGAGGTTTGATTAATAAGAAAATGCTGGTAAAATATTGTAATCAGTGGCGGCCGTTGTATACTTTGGAGGATCAGGAAAAATGACCTAAAAATGGAACTTTGAACTATAATACATTACTGCAGTTGATGTTGTGTTTAAGACAACAAGGAAAATGAGATGAAGTAATGTATGCAGATGTGTTCTACATGTTAAGAAACCACCCAGAGTGGCATTAATGTGGAATTAATAGAGATCCACTGGATCCCTTAATTTTAGCTTTGGAAAAGGACAGGGAAAAAACGGGGTCTAATTGGAGAGATGTTGCTCAGCTTGTGATATTGGAGAAAGAGGTTCAAAGTTAAGAAAAAAGATTAATCGGAAAGATAGAGTGGAGTATTATGCACCACTGGTACCTCTGAAAGGAGCATCCCCTACCCCAAATCCTTCTGATATTGATAAGGAGGAAGTGATTCAGTTGCTGATGATAGAACAGAAGGACCTGAAAATGTTACCCCAATCAGTGCACACATTTGTAATAAAACAGGGCCAGTAACTCAGGCATCTTTTAAGACAGGCAATGGGACCAGAGGGTTGTACAAGAATGAAGGTGAATTTTTCAATGGGAGAGTTGGATGCTTGGAAGTTAGCTGTGAAAGATTATTGAGATGATCCCATAGGAGTGGCAAAAAGGTTTGAGTTAATTGTTAAAAGCCAAGATCCTGACTGGGGACACATTGATGTAATGCTGGATGCATTAACTGAAATGGAAAACCAGTTGGTGTTAAAAACTACCTGCACTCATGTAAATGCTCAGATTACTGCAGGAGCATTAGCAGGCAGAGTGGAAGATCATATTCCCATCACAGCACCAGACCGGGATTATGATGAGTTTGTGGATTATGCCATTTTGAAAAGATATCAAAACTGGATAAAATTTGATTGGAAAATGCAATTCCAAAACCAGTAAATTGATCAGCCCTATTGGTTATAAAATAAGGGCAAGCCAAAACACCAACTGAATTTTTGGACAGGTTGAGAGAAGTGATGCGAAAGTGTACTATATTAGATCCCTCCTCAGAGGAAGGGAAGCGCCAGATAGCCAATCTGGTTTTAGGAAAATTGTCAGAAGATATTAGGAAAAAGCTTCAGATGTTTAAAGACCCAGATAATTGCAATATTGATTCAGTCAGCTGATCGGAGCTAGCCTAGCTAGAGCCACAGCCGGCACGCTTCAGCGACCTCGAGGGTCAACGGAGATTAGGAAAATCAGAGAGGAGAGCGCAGAGACATCGCGATTCCCGACATCTCCCGATCCCCGAAGCCACAGCAGCCCTTGCGAGAGAGAGGCTGACGTGGCGGGGGGCGTTCCCACGGTGACGGCGGGAGATTTAAAAGCGGCTTAAACTCGCTACTAGCATTCAGTCAGCTGATCGGAGCTAGCCTAGCTAGAGCCACAGCCGGCACGCTTCAGCGACCTCGAGGGTCAACGGAGATTAGGAAAATCAGAGAGGAGAGCGCAGAGACATCGCGATTCCCGACATCTCCCGATCCCCGAAGCCCCAGCAGCCCTTGCGAGAGAGAGGCTGACGTGGCGGGGGGCGTTCCCACGGTGACGGCGGGAGATTTAAAAGCGGCTTAAACTCGCTACTAGCATTCAGTCAGCTGATCGGAGCTAGCCTAGCTAGAGCCACAGCCGGCACGCTTCAGCGACCTCGAGGGTCAACGGAGATTAGGAAAATCAGAGAGGAGAGCGCAGAGACATCGCGATTCCCGACATCTCCCGATCCCCGAAGCCACAGCAGCCCTTGCGAGAGAGAGGCTGACGTGGCGGGGGGCGTTCCTACGGTGACGGCGGGAGATTTAAAAGCGGCTTAAACTCGCTACTAGCATTCAGTCAGCTGATCGGAGCTAGCCTAGCTAGAGCCACAGCCGGCACGCTTCAGCGACCTCGAGGGTCAACGGAGATTAGGAAAATCAGAGAGGAGAGCGCAGAGACATCGCGATTCCCGACATCTCCCGATCCCCGAAGCCACAGCAGCCCTTGCGAGAGAGAGGCTGACGTGGCGGGGGGCGTTCCCACGGTGACGGCGGGAGATTTAAAAGCGGCTTAAACTCGCTACTAGCATTCAGTCAGCTGATCGGAGCTAGCCTAGCTAGAGCCACAGCCGGCACGCTTCAGCGACCGCGAGGGTCAACGGAGATTAGGAAAATCAGAGAGGAGAGCGCAGAGACATCGCGATTCCCGACATCTCCCGATCCCCGAAGCCACAGCAGCCCTTGCGAGAGAGAGGCTGACGTGGCGGGGGGCGTTCCCACGGTGACGGCGGGAGATTTAAAAGCGGCTTAAACTCGCTACTAGCATTCAGTCAGCTGATCGGAGCTAGCCTAGCTAGAGCCACAGCCGGCACGCTTCAGCGACCGCGAGGGTCAACGGAGATTAGGAAAATCAGAGAGGAGAGCGCAGAGACATCGCGATTCCCGACATCTCCCGATCCCCGAAGCCACAGCAGCCCTTGCGAGAGAGAGGCTGACGTGGCGGGGGGCGTTCCCACGGTGACGGTGACCACTCCCTACTGCTTGCCTTGAAAAAGCCTCAGAGAGGGCAGCCGCTGCCCACCGGGTGCAGGGAGGAACAAGCAGGTCGTGTTGCTGGTGTCCCAGACTGCAGACCAATATGGTTGTCTCCAGAAAGAGAGCTTGCAGTAAGGTGACTGCAGCAACTCAGACGGAGACCCCGTCCCAAACCGTGGCTGTTCAGGTCTCTGGGTGCAGGGAGTGCCAGAGCCTGATGCTGCCGGGGGAGGGAGGACAGCATTCCACCTGCGTGAGGTGTGAGCAGGTAGAAGATCTGCTTAGCCTGGTAGCAAGACTTAAGGAGGAGGTCGAGACGCTGAGGACCATCAGGGAGTGTGAAAGGGAGATCGACTGGTGGAGTAACTCCCTGGCGTGCCGGTCGGAACGGTTCCAGGGAGATACCCCCCAAAAGGGGAAGGACCCCCTGCCCTCTCAGGCAGAGGGGGATGGCCCGAGACAGCCCCTGCCCTGTAGCTGTAGCGCAGAGGTAGGGGACCAAAAAGACGACGAGGGTTGGAAGCGAGTTCCGGTTCGACGTCGGGGGAAACCCTCCCCCCTTCCTGCCCTGCTTCCCCAGGTGTCCCTCCGTAATAGGTTCGAGGCCCTGGATCTTGAAGGAGAGGTAAGTGAGAATGAGGGGCAAGGCCAGCCCACATGGCCACATAGGAAAAGGGGGTCGACTTTGCACCTCAGGACTGCCTCTGTTAAGAAAGAAAGAAGGGTCATTGTAGTAGGGGATTCCCTTCTGAGAGGAACAGAGGGCCCGATATGCAGAGTTGACCCTCATCATAGGGAAGTGTGTAGTCTGCCTGGAGCCCGGATCAGGGATATCACCAGGGCGCTCCCCAGCCTGGTGCACCCGACAGACTACTACCCGCTGCTGGTCTTCCAGACAGGTGGGGAGGAAGCTGCTTCCCGCAGTCTGAGGGGGATGAAGAAAGACTACAGGGCCTTGGGGAGGATGGTGAAAGAGTCTGGGGCTCAAGTGATCTTCTCTGCACTCCTTCCATCTTCCACTGATGATGTGGGAAGGAATGGGAAGATTCAGTTCATGAACGATTGGCTACGAGACTGGTGCTACAGGCAGGGCTTTGGATTCTTTGATAATGGCTGGTTTTATAGGGCACCAGTCTGGACAATGTCAAGTGAGAAAGGTTTGTCTCACAGAGGCAAAAGGATGCTGGGGCACGAATTAGCAGGGCTCATTTGGAGAGCTTTAAACTAGATTCGAAGGGGGATGGGGTTGTTGCTGGGCTTGCCCCAGTGGGGCAGCGCTCCAGAATTAATGAAGACTGGGAGGCCTCCTATAATCCTAGGGTGAAGTCGGTGTGCTCAGCTCGCTCCCTGAAATGTCTGTACACCAATGCGCGCAGCATGGGAAATAAACAGGAGGAGTTGGAAACCTGTGTTAAGTCAGGAGACTATGATCTGGTGGCAATTACAGAGACTTGGTGGGACAGCTCACATGACTGGAATATAGTCATGGAGGGCTATGTCCTTTTCAGGAAAGACAGGCCAGCCAGGAGGGGTGGTGGGGTCGCTCTTTATGTGCGGGAGGAACTACAATGCACCGAGTTCTGTCTGGGGACAGATGATGAGCGAGTTGAGAGTCTGTGGGTGAGAATTAAGGGGCAGGCTGGCAGGGGGGATACTGTTGTAGGTGTCTGTTACAGACCACCAGATCAGGGTGAGGAAGTTGACGAGGCCTTCTACAGGCAGCTGAGAGAGGCCTCACAGTCACAGGCCGTGGTCGTCATGGGGGATTTTAACTTCCCTGATGTTTGCTGGAAGGACCACTCGGCAACCCAGCCGCAGTCCAGGAGGTTCCTCCAGTGTGTGGATGATAACTTCCTCCTGCAAATGGTGGATGAGCCGACCAGGAGAGGAGCGCTGCTGGATCTCATCCTCACTAACAAGGAGGGTCTGGTTGAAGCAGTAAGGGTAGAGGGCTGCCTTGGTTGCAGCGACCACGAGATGGTGAAGTTCAGGATCTTGTGTGGTAGGACTAGTAGAATACCAAGTAGAATTGCAACCCTGGACTTTAGCAGGGCAAACTTTGGCCTTTTCAAGCAATTGCTAGGGGAAATCCCATGGGCAAGGCTGCTTGAAGGTAAAGGGGCCCAAGATAGTTGGTTGACATTCAAGGACTGCTTTTTCCGAGCTCAAGATCGGAGCATCCCGACACGTAGGAAGTCAAGGAAGAGGGCCAAGAGACCTGTGTGGCTAAATAGGGAATTGCTGGGTATGCTCAAGTGGAAGAGGAGAGTTTACAGGTCATGGAAGGAGGGGCTGGCCACTTGGGAGGAATATAAGGCTGCTGCTAGGGGATGTAGGAAGGCAGCTAGGAGGACTAAGGCTTCCTTAGAATTAAACCTGGCAAGAAGGGTCAAGGACAGCAAAAAGAGCTTTTTCAAGTACATGGCAGACAAAACTAACACCAGAGGCAATGTAGGCCCACTGATGAACGGGATGGGTGCCCTGGTGACAGAAGATACAGAGATGGCAGAGTTACTGAATGCCTTCTTTGTCTCTGTCTACTCTGCCGCAGGCAGTCCTGAAGAGCCCTGTACCCCTGAGACCTTAGATGAAGTCAGGTCGACGGAGCGACTTGCCTTAGTCGATGAGGAATGGGTTAGAGATCAGTTGAGCAATCTGGACATCCATAAATCCATGGGTCCAGATGGGATGCACCCGCGGGTGCTGAGGGAACTGGCGGAAGTCATTGCTAGGCCACTCGCCATCATCTTTACCAAGTCCTGGGAAACGGGAGAGGTGCCTGAGGACTGGAGGAAGGCAAATGTCACTCCGGTCTTCAAAAAGGGCAAGAAGGAGGACCCGGGTAACTATAGACCGGTCAGCCTCACCTCCATCCCTGGGAAAGTGATGGAACACCTTGTCCTTGGTGCCATCTTAAAGTATATCAAGGATAAGAGGGTTATGAGGGGCAGTCAACATGGCTTCACCAGGGGGAAATCATGTTTGACCAATCTCTTAGCCTTCTATGAGGAAATAACACGGTGGATGGATGATGGCAGAGCGGTGGATGTGGTCTACCTTGACTTCAGCAAAGCCTTTGACACAGTCTCCCACAGCATCCTCACAGCTAAATTGAGGAAGTGTGGACTGGATGATCAGGTAGTGAGGTGGACTGCGAACTGGCTGAAGGAGAGAAGCCAGAGAGTTGTAGTCTATGGGGCTGAGTCTAGTTGGAGGCCTGTAACTAGTGGAGTGCCTCAAGGGTCAGTACTGGGACCAGTATTATTTAATATATTCATCAACGATTTAGATGAGGGAATTGAGTGTACTATCAGCAAGTTTGCTGATGACACTAAGCTGGGAGGAGTGGCTGACACGCCAGAAGGCTGTGCTGCCATCCAGCGAGACCTGGACAGGCTGGAGAGTTGGGCAGGGAATAACGGGATGAAATATAACAAGGGAAAGTGTAGAGTCCTGCATCTGGGCAGGAACAACCCCAGGTTCCAGTATAGGTTGGGGAACGACCTGCTAGAGAGCAGTGTAGGGGAGAGGGACCTGGGGGTCCTAGTGGACGACAGGATGACCATGAGCCAACACTGTGCCCTTGTGGCTAAGAAGGCCAATGGCATCCTGGGATGCATTAGAAGGGCGGTGGTTAGTAGGTCGAGAGAGGTCCTCCTTCCCCTCTACTCTGCCCTGGTGAGACCCCATCTGGAATATTGTGTCCAGTTCTGGGCCCCTCAGTTCAAGAAGGACAGGGAGCTGCTGGAGAGAGTCCAGCGCAGGGCAACCAAGATGATTAAGGGAGTGGAGCATCTCCCTTATGAGGAAAGACTGAGGGAGCTGGGTCTTTATAGTTTAGAGAAGAGGAGACTGAGGGGTGACCTTATAAGTGTCTATAAATATATAAAGGGGGAGTGTCACGAGGATGGAGCCAGGCTCTACTCAGTGGCAAACAATGATAGGACAAGGAGTAACGGGTGCAAACTGGAACACAAGAGGTTCCACTTAAACTTGAGAAGGAACTTCTTCTCAGTGAGGGTGACGGAACACTGGAACAGGCTGCCCAGGGAGGTTGTGGAGTCTCCTTCCCTGGAGACATTCAAAGCCCGCCTGGACACATTCCTGTGTAACGTTATCTAGGTGTTCCTGCTCTGGCAGGGGGATTGGACTAGATGATCTTTTGAGGTCCCTTCCAATCTCCAGCATACTGTGATACTGTGATACTGTAATATAGAAAAGTTGATAGAAGAAGCATGGAGGGTGTATAGAAATCCAGACCAGGTAGAGAAGAAAAGGCTAGGCTGTACCATAGCTACAGCTACAATGGCAACTGTGGGATAAGTAGGAACTGGTAGAGGGACTAGCATAAGAGGACAAGGCAGAGGTAGAGGAGGAATGTCAGTCAGAGGTGAAAAAGTAAATCCTTTGTGGGAGCAGAGCAGTGTGAATACTGTAGGGAAATTGGACATTGGAATCGAGATTGCCCTAAGCTAATGAACCTCCAGATTGGTGGAGACTGAATTGGAGCTGGACTGACAGGGACCTGGGGAATCTATCCTAATGGATCCACTGGTTAAATTAAAGCTAGGGACCAGAGAAAAGGAGGTGGAATTTTTAGTAGATACGGGAGAAACCTATTAGGTGTTAAATTGGAGTTTGACTCCATTGGGAAAAGAATTAGTTACAGTTATGGGAGCCAAGAAAAAGCATTCTTTCTGAAACCTTTAGAGGACAAACTGGGAAAACAAATACAAATGCATAATTTTTTATACATGCCAGATTCTCCAAAATCTTTGCTAGGGGGAGGTTTACTAGAACATTTGGAAGCAACTATAATGTTTTAGGAACGAGAAATGGAATAAGAGTTAAAGATGAGCAATTAATTGAAGTCCTGATTTTATCTTTGATTCAACAGAAAAGTGGAAAGGAGGACCTCCCTGAAATAGAAGAAGTCTTTAATCAGGTACATCCAGTAATATGGGCATCTGAAGTTCCAGGTAAGGCAAAAAATGCTTTGCCTGTTAAAGTAGAAATAAAAAGGGGGGCCCTGTCAGTTTGGATAAAAAAATATCCCTTAAAATTAGAGGATCAGAAGGGAATCAAAGAAATCATTGATAAACTTTTAAAATATGGATTGCTAATTGAATGTGAATCAGAGTGTACACCCCTATCTTACCAGTAAAGAAACCCAATGGAAAACGTCATAGGCTAGTTCAGGATTTAAGAGCAATCAACAAAATTGTGGAGGATATTCATCCAATAGTAGCTAATCCATTTACCTTGTTAACCAAATTGAGCAATAATTGAAACTGGTTTACTGTCGTGGATTTAAAGGATGCATTCTTCTGCCTGTCCTTAGCCAAACAAAGCCAACATTTGTTTGCTTTTGAATCGGAAAACCCTGATATGCGAAGAAAAACTCAGTTAACTTGGACAGTGTTACCTCTAGGATTTAATAACAGTCCAGTGACTTTTGGAAACCGATTAGCATGAGAACTAGAATCATGGAATGCACCTGCTCAGACAGGAACCTTGCTACAATATGTTGATGATCTGCTAATTGCTACTGAACTAAAGAAGAATGTGTCCAGTGGACTGTTGAATTGTTGAATTTTCTAGGACTAAGTGGATAACAAATGTCCAAAAAGAAAGCTCAATTAGTCCAAACTTGAGTATCTTATCTAGGATATGAAATAGCAGGAGGACTATGAGAGCTTGGAACAGCCCAAAAGGAAGCCATTTGCCAAACGCCAAGACCGTCCACAACCGAGGACCTTCGAGCATTCCTGTATATGACTGGATGGTGTTGGCTCTGGATCCATGATTATGGTGTATTGGTAAGACGGTTGTACAAAACTGTGAAAAGGGAAACCTTCTGTTCTGGAATGGACTGATCAAGCCAAGGAGGCATTTGAACATTTAAAAATGGAACTCATGAGAGCTCTGGCTTTGAGTCTTCCGGATGTGACTAAGCCATTTTGGTCATAGTCCTATGAAAATCAAGGAGTAGCTCTATGGGTCCTAGCCCAGATATAAGGACCTTATAAAAGAGCAGTGGCCTATTTTTCGAAACAGCTGGATGAAGTGAGTAAAGGCTGGCCTGGATGCTTAAGGGCAGTGGCCACAGTCATCACTAACACCCAAGAAGCCCACAAATTTACTTTGGGACAGAAAATTACTGTGCCAGTATCACACGCTGTATCAGCAGTTCTGGAACAAAAAGGAACTCATTGGCTATCTCCATTGTACTTCTTGAAATATCACGCCACTCTTGTGGAACACGATGACACTGAAATTGTGGTCACTAATGTTGTGAATCCAGCATCTTTTCTTAAGGAAACCCTGGCTGAACTGCTGGTCCATGATTTTTTGAAAGCCATAGAGACAGTATACTTAAGTTGACCAGACCTAAAGGAGGAACCTTTGGAAGGTGCAGTTTCCTGGTTTACTGATGGCAGCAGCTTCATGAAAAACAGTAAACAAAAAGCAGGATATGCTGTAACCACAACTTCACAGGCAATAGATGCTAAGCCCTTACCTGCCAACACATCTGCACAAAAGGCTGAAATAATAGCACTGACTAGGGCTTTGAAATTGGCAAAAGATAAATGGATAAATATATGGAGTGATTTTAAATATGCCTTTGGCATTGTTCATGCACATGGTGCTATTTGGAGAGAACAAGGACTCTTAACTGCTCAAGGAAGGCAAGTTAAACATGCAACAGAAATCCTGCAATTGCTAGAGTCTGTGCAACTACCTAACAAAGCAGCCATTATGCATCGTAAAGGGCATCAAAGAGGTAATTCTGATCAAGAAATTGGGAATAATTTGGCCAATTATGAAGCTAAATGAGCTGCAGAACAGGCCAAAGTTATGTCCTTGATTCCTGACATTAAACTAACAATTGAACAGACTAGACCTAGGTATTCAGAGGAGGATAAGAAATTAACTGAGGATTTGAAAGGGAAAGAAAATAAAAAAAGGTTGGGTTCAAGTACCTGATGGGCAAATTGTAGTTTTGTATAATCAGCTGGGGAAACTAGTAAAGGAAGAATATAATAAGACCCATTGGGGTGCTAACTCATTGTATAAATATTTAGACCAACAAATTGTAGGGAGAAATTTACATACTGCATTCCAACAGATAACAAAACAATGTCCATTGTGTCTGAAAAATAATCCTAAAACTGAAAACAAGAATCAGATTGGGACAACTGGAAAAGAAAATTAACCGGGACAGCAATGGCAGATAAATTTTTCTGAATTACCTGGGAAAGGAGGTTACCGATATTTGTTGGTATTGACAGACACATTTTCAGGCTGGCCATAAGAATTCCCTTGTAGGGTGAATAATGCAAGACAGGTAATTAAAACACAATTAAATGAAATAGTACCTTGTTTTGGGGTGCTAGCAGCTATCTCTTCTGACCGAGGCTCACATTTTAGTGCCAAATTGTTGCAAGGAATTGGCAGGAAGTTGGAAATTGATTGACAAATGCATATTCCATATAGGCCTCAGGCCAGTGGACAAGTAGAAAAATGAATCATCTAATCAAACAACAAATTGCTAAGAATTATTAAGAGACAAATTTGTACTGGTATCAGGCGTTACCATTGGCCTTATTAAGAATCAGACCTAAACCTTGGTGAAAGGAAGGAGTTAGCCCATTTGAGATTCCGTATGGAAGACCATATCAATCCCAGTTTAAAGGAGAAGATCTTCAGGAAGTAGAAGACTATCTCCAACAGTATTTGAAAAACTTAGGAAAACAATTGGAAGAGATAAATAAAAGAGTACTAGGGACCAGGGCAAGAGGCTTGGATTACCTTATCCATCCTTTTAGAAAAGACCATTGTAAATATGTCAGCAACCATAGAAAATATAGAAAATAGAACAATAAGCACTATCCAGGCAGTACAAGTAGAATTATCATTTGTCTAAAGTAGTCTTGCAAAATCGAATGGACCTGGACATCTCATTAGCCTCACAGAGAGGAGTTTGTTGTGTAATCAATGACAGTTGTTCTTACATAGAACAAAGCAGAAGGATCTCAACTGCTCTAAAAGATACATAGGAACAGGTTAAGGTGCTGCAAGATTTCACTAGGGATGACACCTCATGGGGATTTAAGGAAATTTGGAAAAAATTGACATCTTGGCTACCAAATCTCTCCTGGTTAAGAAAGTTGTTCATATGAATAGTGATATTGATAACTTTAATTGTAGTCACTTGTATTTCAGTCCAATGTTTCTTTTGGTGTTGTAAACAGTCAATGATGAATTACGAAGAATGGAAAAGAAACAAAACTGGCGAGTTCTTGAAGAGTTCTACAGATCAGTGTGTGTGTGTTTAACTTAATTTCTAGTTCGAATCAATGAGTACGTGTAATTCTAGATGATTGCATTTACCAGTTTTACAGCATAACCCACAAACAGTTGATCAGCTGAAACAGGCTGTGAGTTACAGCAGGGAGGTGAAACCAGAGACAGGGGGAGAAACATGGGAAGCTCTTTAACTGGATTTACTGCTAATGAAAATGAAATGTAAAACTACAGTCAATGCAGAAACTTGTGATTGTGGTCTTGGTTCATGCCAAGTCTGTAACAGTCATTGACAAAACAGAAATCACTTTACAGTTTTTCCAAGTAACTTATTTACCCAATAAAACCCTAAAGTTAATGATATTCATATTAAGAACAAAATGTTGAAAATTAATGAAATGCTGGTATCATATCTGCATTACCAAAAGACAGCCCAAAGCAAACACTGTTTAATATTATCTGCTTTTGAAAAGGACAAAGTCATGAAAGCTTACTCCTAACAAATTTCATAAATACATCTGACTTTTGAGATCAGTAATACAATAAGTGCAGGAAATTGCAAATCAATGGGACAATATTTTAATGTTGACATTTTTATGTTTCTTGAAGCATTGCTATGTGTTTATTCAGCCCTTATAAATCTGAATGGAAGAAAGAACCTGACAGCACTGATAAATGCTTTATATCCAACTATGGCATATATTCATGCAGTGAGAGTTTAAGGCTATAATGAATAATGCATCACTTAATCTGACCTCTCCTATTTCATAGACCATTACACTTCTCCAAAACTGACTCCATTATGGGCTCCTTATTGAGTCCAGCAGCTTGGGATGGCTGAAGCAAACCTGAGGTGTAACTTACTACAGTTCATGCATAGGGTGAACTGTGTACATAAATCTTCTTAGTCAGTTCCTTTAAAATGCTTACTGATATTAAAATGTTTTCTCTTTAGAAGTTGTTCCTTAATTCCTGTCCTGGGTTCAGCAGTAGCAGTCATTTTTCTCTGTGTTGGTAGCTGGTGCAGTGCTGTGGTTTTGACTTTCAGCCTGGGAGCAGCACTGATAACACCGACGTTTTTAGTTGCTACTCAGTAATGTTTACTCTGACCAAGGACTTTCTGAGTCTCATGCTCTGCCAAGGAGGAGGAGAAGCTGGGAGGAAGCAGAGACAGGACACCTGACCCAAACTAGCCGAAGAGTTATTCCATACCACAGCACATCATGCACAGTATATAAATGGGGCAGTTACCTGGAAGGGGGAGATTACTGCTCTGGTTGGGCTG
The DNA here is from genome assembly GCF_034315485.1 of Pezoporus occidentalis. Taxonomy (NCBI): domain Eukaryota; kingdom Metazoa; phylum Chordata; class Aves; order Psittaciformes; family Psittacidae; genus Pezoporus; species Pezoporus occidentalis. Next base: position 2,138,651 of record NW_026916304.1, read on the forward strand.
GGTGTCGGTTGGTGGTGGTGAACGATTTGTGTTCTCTTCCCTTATCATTATTATTATTGGTGGTAGCAGTAGTGGTTTTGTGTTATACCTTAGTTACTGGACTGTTCTTACCTCAGCCCATGGGAGTTACGTTCTTTTGATTCTCCTGCCCATCCCTCTGGGAGCTGAGGGAGGAAGATGGGGGAGTGAGTGAGTGGCTGCGTGGTTCTGGATTGCCAGCTGGGCTTAAACCACTACAATGCCCCTTGTAAAATTAATGTGCAGTATTGCTTATATAATAACGGACATGGAAAACAGACCATTTACTGAACTGATATCTAATGATTTCCACTGATATCTAATTACTTGGTATGATAAAGCCCCTTGTCTATAGCTTAGCAAAATACCTTGTAAAAAGGATCAGAAGCTTTGCAGGAGTGGGCCTAGAAATGCCAGAGAATGGTAATTCATCTTATTTATCAGAAATTTTGTAATAAATCTCTCCTATCTCCCTTACCTAATTACTGGGAGACCAGGTGACAAACATGGAAGAAAATGCCTTTTCATGAGTCTGTGCCACCAAGTGGACTGGCTAGCTAGTGGCATAAAACTTTGGTAAATGGCTTACCCTGTCAGAGAGAAGCTGTTTGCACTAAGATTTGTTTTCTTACAAAGCTTGTTAGGCTGTACAGTTTGTTTGGCTTTATTAGAAATGTTCCTTTGATTATTCAAGTGATTAAATCCTACAGTTTCTGAGGACCATCTGATGAGAGCTTTACAGTTCCTATAGGATGAATATATTGCTGTTTGCAGTGCACAGTGGTAGCTGCCTGGGCACTACGGTCCATGGCTGTTCCACTCTCTGGCAGGCTGCACCCCTGCATGGCATGGCATGGCAAACTTTGTTCCAGGCAGAAGAAATATCTCAATTTCAGGGAGTCTGACTAAGAAAGGGTAGTTTTCTTGTGTTTCTTACGTGTTTCAGTCAGTGTGTAAGCTATTGCCCACCCATCCTAAGCTCTCTCTGGACATGATGTAAATACCATGTAGACTTCACGTATAGTCATGTAACTCTATTTACATCTGCATCTATGTCTATATTATCTGTAAAGTCAGTTTTATGCTTTCTCTAAGTGCAATGTGGAAAGGAATCCTAGAATCACAGAATGGTTTGTGTTGGAAGGGACCTTAAAGGTCAACCAGTTCCAAACCCCTGCCATGGGCAGGGAGACCTCACACTAGAGCAGGTTGCTCCAAGCCCCTGTGTCCAACCTGGCCTTGAACACTGCCAGGGATGAAGCAGCCACAGCTTCTTTGGGCATCCTGTGCCAGCGCCTCAGCACCCTCACAGGGAAGAACTTCTGCCTTAGATCTAACCTGAACTTCCCCTGTTTCAGTTTGAACCCGTCACCCCTTGTCTTATTGCTGCAGTCCCTGATGAAGAGTCCCTCTCCAGCATCCTTGTAACCCCCTTCAGACACTGGAAGCTGCTCTGAGGTCTCCATGCAGCTTCTCTTCTCCAGGTTCAACAGCCCCAATTTTCTCAGCCTGTCTTTGTACAGGAGGTGCTCCAGCCCCTGATCATCCAACATAAACCTGAAATTTATGTAGCTCTTTCATCCAGATGTGTTAGATGTACTGTATGTACTGATTTCTAGTTTATGTCTTACATTGTGATGTAAAATATTTCTATTTCCATCTGTTTTCTGACTCTGTTTTAATATGGCAAATACAGTGTTCCACAATTATAATGATAGGATTTTCTGAATTTTCTGTGAGCCAGTTGAATGATATAAAAATCAATCTTCATATGGTACATAAATATTCAATTCCATAATTATCTAAGCTCATCATGCATGTTGACATTCAGTAAATACTAATAAAATCAACTAACTTGGTATTTGTTTAGTATGTTCTGTTGAATTACTATAACTGAGTGCTGTTAAACTAGAGCATGTATAGTGAAACAGTCCATTGGGATAATTTTATTTATTTTAATATGTTATATTTTACAGTGTTTATTGTCTTTCAGATGAGGGGCTCTGCTATATATGGTGTCATTTTTCTGTGTCATGTTTTTGCCATACTGTTAGAATAACAGCATATTGACATTTGCTCTAAGTGTGAAGTTTAGTCTTTCAGAGTGAAATTAATTCCTGGACATAGGATGAGGCCTATGAATCTGCCAAGTCCTACTTTAGTTCACAAATCAGTGTAAAAGTATATAAAAATTGTCATGTTTTCCTCCCTCATTTGGCATGGTCAACAGAACTGCTTTGGTATATACTTTGATGAGATGTGTCCTCTGAAGTCAAGAGAGCAAGTCCAGAGATTCAAGAGCCTGAAGTATGATTCGGTAAGTACCCACTGTTTTTTCTGAACTCGTATGTGCAGCACTGTGGGTCAATGCAGAGCTCTGCTAAGGGCTGTGCATGAGGTTATGCCCCATCCCTTACACTTCCCTGCTGTGGGAACATCTTGGGTTGGGTAAAATGCTCTGCTCTGTGGCTGATCTTCCTGACTGTCCTGGGTTCAGCTGTAGCAGTCATTTTTCTCTTTCCTAGTAGCTGGCGCAGTGCTGTGTTTTCAGCTTTAGCCTGAGAACAATGCTGGTAACACACTGATGTTTTGGTTGTTGCTCAGTAGCACTTATCCTGATCAGGGAGTTTTCAGTCTCATGCTCTGCCAGTGAGGTGGGGCATGGGAAGCCGGGAGGAAGCAGAGATAGGACACCTGACCCAAACTAGCCAAAGGGGTATTCCATATCATGCAAGTTATTACTACAGGAATCAGAAGAGGTGACTTTTCTATCCCAGACCTTGACTGAGCCATGGAATATGCAAAAAGATTTCACCCATCTTCCAGGGGAGCACATAATCCCCTGGTTGCTCTGATGCTGGGACAATGGGGCTGATGGTCACGAACTAGAAGGCAGGGAAACCAAGCAACTGGGATCACTTGCTAGGGAAGGAGGAATTTTCAAAGCAGTTGCAAAAGAGAAATGAGCCCTCAGCTGTTGGAGGTGGTTCTCGGCAGCTGTGAAGGAAAGGTTTCCCTACAAGGACGATGTTATGAGTCACTCAGGCAAATGGACCATGATAGAGAGAGGCATCCAGTCCCTGAGGGAATCAGCCATTCTAGAGATGATCTATCACAGGCTGGATGCTGGGAATGCATCCGTAGATCTAGATGAAGTCAAATGTATATGACCCATATGACGGAAACTTATGCGGAGTGTGACATCCTCATACGCCCAACTCCACCACTGTCGGCTTTGAAAAGAAGATATGTGCTGTCATGCTCATCAGCGGAGAATAAAGTCATGGGAAAGCCGGCAGCAGCAGCAGAACTGTCCTCAGGAGAGCCACTGATTGACCCTGACTTCCCTTCAACCATCACCCTGACAAAGAGTGAACTTTCATGAAATCAGATGAGCTCACCAGTGACCAGGCAAGTCCAGTGTCGTTGTCAGCAGGCTACAGTCCAACACTGCACACCATCTCTCCTGCCCTGAGAGACTGCTACAAGTGATGGAACCTGACATCATGGACTGGATGAATTAGCAAACTTTATAGTGATGGTCCGTGGACTAAGGAAAGGTATCTCTCTCTTTGTGTGTGTGTATGTATATATATATATATATATATATATATGAGACAAAAGCAATGGTATATTGAAAAATGTGATGTCTGAGCATGACGTGAATGGTATGGAATAAGGGGTGGATACTGTCCTGGTTTCAGCAGAAGCAGTCATTTTTCTCCTTAGCAGCTGGTGCAGTGCTGTGTTTTTGACTTTAGCCTGAGAACAGTGCTGATAACACCAATGTTTTTAGTTGTTGCTAAGTAATGTTTACCTCAGTCAAAGACCTTTCAGTCTCATGCTCTGCCAGGGAGGAGGGGCATGGGAAGCTGGGAGGAAACAGACACAGGACACCTGATCCAAACTAGCCAAAGGGGTATGCCATACCACAGCATGTCATGCCCAGTATATAAACTGGGGACAGTTACCCAGAAGGGGGAGATCACTGTTTGGGTCAGGCTGGGTATCGGTCAGTGGGTGGTGAGCAATTGTATTCTCTTCCCTTGTTATTTCCCTTATAATTATTATCATTGGTGGTAGCAGCAGTGGTTTTGTGTTATACCTTAGTTACTGGACTGTTCTTATCTCAACCCATGAGAGTCACATTCTTCCAATTCTCCTCCCCATCCCTCTGGGAGCAGGGGGAGGAAGAAGAGTGGGAGTGAGCGAGCGGCTGAGTGGTTCTGAGTTACCGGCTGGGCTTAAACCACAGCAATGACCAAGGGAAGTTAGTGAAGTCCAGCAGTATTGGAGTTACCGTAATTCAGTCTGTAGGAAGGAAAGACCTTTGCAGTTATGCAAAATACGGGCAGCATAAAAGTAGATTCATACAGCACCTTTTGGATTCCTTCTTCATGAAGGGAACAAGTAGTTGTTTCTGCAGGAGTCCTAATGAGTGATACAATGTCCTGGAATATTGGAAATCTAACATCAGCTTCTGGTGAGCTAAAGAAATCCTGTTAGGTTTAAACTGAGCTGTTCTGTGTCCAAACTGCTCAGCCTGAAGAATGAGACTTGTACAAGTTACCTTTCTTTCCTGATGGTCTGGGAAACTCTGTAGATTGTCTTGCAGACCTGAAGAGGTGGCTGCCACGGAAATGTCAGGTGGTGTGTGCTCTTTGTCCAGGAATGAGCTACTGCTAGAGCTGTAGGAATAAGTTAAAGTAGCTCTTGTGTGTACTTCACTCCAAAAGGCACTTGTCTCTCCAAGTGCTACACTGACAGTGACAGTCCTGAGTAACCATTAATCTGTGATCTCCTCCAAGATGACAGTAAGCCCAATTTACCCAGATGAGAGAAGCCTAAATAAATGGCCTGTCTGCATGATGTGACACAGAGTTGGAGCTTAAGAGAGAAGGTGTAAGCACCTTTGACAGGATGCACACTCAATTACTGTGACACCTGATTTCTTGGAGATGGAAATGTGGCTGACCACCTTGAGGGTGTGATTCAGAAGGGAGAAACGGATGGACAAATAGGATTCTAATTTAATTTCTCACCATTGCAGATACGAATCAAAATGTTTTGCCAATTTCCTTCCATTTTATTTAGTTACTTTTATCTTGAATCTTTTAAAAATTATTTTTGCAGAGCAACCCATGATATACAATCAGTGCTGCTTGGAGGCAGTTTTATGGGACATTAGAGCTAAACTGGGAAAATAAATGTAGGCCTTCTCCAGATGAAGCTTGCTGTGCTATAAATCTGTGGAGTTGAATTCTGTCTGAGCACCCCTTCATTAATGTTCACACTGCAAGGCGAGAGGGGTTGGGGCAGGTTTAGGTGAAGATCAAGAAGATTAGAACAAGTGAAAGAAAGCAAAATGCAAAGAAAAATATTCTGGAGTGGGTTGCACATGTGGCTGATACTGTGTGAGGGAAACTAAGGGAATGATTTCAGGAAGCCTAAGAAAATCGAAGGATTAGCACAGTTCAGTAATACAATATGGCACATTTCTTTCGGATTGCTTACAAACAACAGCTTTGCTGAGTACGTATTATCCTCTCCAAATGTTTTTTATGTGCTGACCTTCCAAGCAACTTAATGTATAAAGCATGTATGGTAGTTGACACTTCTTTGCACAAAAATCCATATCTTTGGAGTGGAAGATTCTTGTTTATGTATACCAGATCACGTTGCCTTAGATTGGGAATGAATGGCTGCAGATTGACTGCGCATACTTAACCAGCCCAGTTTGGACTCAGGCCTGTGCATCTGCAGAAAGAAGCAGCATCCGTACTCCACTGCTCTTGGCTGCAGGCAGTCGCCCAGTACCCTGTTCTAGATCCTTATCTCTTCCACCTCCTGATGCATAGGCTGGGAAAGTAGCACTCACTAGAAACCTGAAATAAGCTATTCTCTTCATGGGGACCAGACAGAATTAGAGAATATGGGCAAGTACTCTTTAGAGGACTCTGAAATTAGTGGCTGCTTTGATGCTTTGGTCTCTTGCATTAACAGTGTTTTCACCTTTGAGGGCTCCAAACCATTTATGCAAAAAAAAAAAAAAAAAAAAAAGGGACATGGTATCAAACCTACTGTAAAGTAAAATATATGGCAGTCACTTTAATAAATTTATAAATGCTGCTGCAAGCACAGTTTTAGTATTGTGGGGAAGAGTGGCTGGAAAGCTGCTCATGGAGAAGAACGTGGGGGTGCTGACTGACAGAGCTGAACATGAGCAGCTTGTGCCCAGGCAGCCAGGAAGCCACCAGCATCCTGGCCTGTATCAGCACCAGTGTGGCAGCAGGGCCAGGGCAGGGACTGTGCCCCTTCACTGGGCACTGGTGAGGCTGCACCTCGAGTCCTGTGTTCAGCTCTGGGCCCCTCACTACAAGAGAGACGTTGAGGTGCTGGAGCAGGGCCAGAGAAGGGCAATGGAGCTGGTGCAGGGCCTGCAGCACAAGTGTGATGGGGAACGGCTGAGGGACCTGGGGGGGTCAGTCTGGAGAAGAGAAGGCTCAGGGGGGACCTGATCGCTCCCTACAACTGCCTGACAGGAGGATGGAGCCAGGAGGGGCTGGGCTCTGCTGCCAAGGAACAAGGGATGGGACAAGAGGAAACGGCCTCAAGCTGCACCAGGGGAGGTTTAGATGGAGCTGAGGAACAAATCCTTCCCCACAGGGTGCTCAGGCATTGGAACAGGCTGCCCAGGGCAGGGCTGGAGTCACCGTCCCTGCAAGTGTTCACACACCGTGGAGACGAGGCCCTCAGTGCCATGGGTTAGTGGTGGCCTTGACAGCGCTGGGAACGCTTGGACTGAGTCATCTTAAAGGTCTTTTCCAACCCCACTAGTTCTGTAACATAAAGCTACAGATAGCTGTACCTGTCAGTAGAACCTTTGAGTCTAACAATGCTTGAAGACACTTGACCCATCTGTAAATAAGCAGTTGCAGGAATATGGAGGCCCTACTGAGCCCATTCGGACTCTTTCAATGGAGTTGTAAGTGTGCGTAGCCCAGTATGTCCTGATTCCCAGAGCCAGAAGGGTCTTTGACTTTATACCATGTTAGGAACGTAATTTCTGCTGCAAGCTGGATAGGGCTTAAAATACTGAGTAAAGCTCAGAAAGACTGTTGGTGAGAAAGATTTCATTAGCTCCAGAAAAAGGCAACTGGCTCTGGAGGGTTGCTGCTGGCTTCCATGCAGGTTATCTGAGGTATCCATTGTGTTTTCTGCCAGGGGCAGACGCTGGGAATATCCACTGAGGGTGCAGAGCCCACAGCATAAGGCAATACAGAGCTGTAGTCACCGTAGGCTGAAGTAATAAAATCACAGAATCACAGAATGGTTTGGGTTGGAAAGGACCTCAAAGATCATCTAGTTCAACCTCCTGCTATGGGCGTGTGACTTAGTAAATTCGTTCAGTGTTCTTAAGCTGTAAAATCTTAAGAATCTTAAATGCTATAAATAAAATAAACTAATAAAAATTAAAGTAAGCATTTCTGACTCTGTAGGTTCTTACTGTTCCTGCTAACTATAATAACTGTAAATATGAATTCAAGCTTATGTATAAAAAGCACAGTAAAATGGACTGTGTTTTTAGATGCCCAATCTGACTTGTTAGCTGTCATTTTTAAGTGTCTTCATCTATTCTTGTGTGCTGCTGTGGTGTCAGTTGCACAGTTGCCAGGGAAAATGGGACTTCTGTACGGTAGACTCAAAGGTGGGGGCAGAATGCAGCTGATCTAACTATTATGTGCATCTAGAGTGGGCTGTGTTTAAAACTCTACCATTTTTGAAACTGAATCCTGAAGAAGCTTTATGTCACTTGGACTGCTGACATGTTTCTGTGATGGAATCATTTTAATGGAGTGTTCTGAAGCAGTAGATACAGGACAACTCCTCAGGCTCTGTTGCTCAGCTTGAGAGCTGCATAGGGGTCCAGGAGTGTAGGAAAAAATGCTGATTCTTAAGACAGTGTGCATTTTCTTCCCAGTCTCCATTTCAGAGACAGAAAAGGTACCCTTCATCTTTAAAAGGCTGAACTCTTTCACGCAGGGAAGTTGGAACTAAACGATCTTAAGGTTCTTTCCAACCCTGACTATTCTATGGTTCTATGAGAAGCTTGTGCAACTCCTGTTGATGTAAAATCAATAAACATGATTTGTATTTTTAAGAGTGAGTATTTCCTCCATGTGGCTGTTTCAGAGAAAAACAGAGTTTTGAGATCTGGGGCCAAGCGCTACATTTATGAAGAATCCCTGCTGACTTGAATGGGAGCTGCAGAAAGGATGTGTCATGTAATCATAGAATAGTTAGGGCTGGAAAGGACATAAAGATCATCTAGTGTCACTTGTGTTCATCACCCTTGCAGCTTGTCTGATGCGTGTGGTGCTTACATGAGAGGCCTCTGAGGAAAAGCAGGGATTTGGAAGGCTAGAAGTTGTCTTGAAATGCTTCCTAAACACACTGATGGACAGTGACTGGAATTCAGTTTGTGAACTCAGTGACTAGAGGAGTTCACAGTTTGTAAGAGTGGCAAGTAATACCAGAATGATCAGGTGGGTGATCTGATTGCAGTTTGGAGAAATCCCTGCACATCTCAGTGAGTGAATCTGATAGCCAGTGCATCGATATAGTACGTCTGCTTTCTAGAGCCCAGCAAAAACCAGACTGCACAAAACAGTCATTTTTGTAGTCTTCACACTTGGTGCTGGGTAACTCTTTTCCCTAGTAGCTGAATGTAGAAACCCTAGTAATAATAATAATCACATAACCTAAATGGTCTGTTTTCTCTGTAAGAAATAATCTGATTATTGTACAATTCCAGGATCAGTTTGAATACTGATGTGCATGTATACATGGTCACATGGTTTCAGGACCTGGCTCTATGGTCTATGGAAGTTAGTCTCTGCTTGCTTGAGCCCTTTGGCGTGTGAGCTTCTTGGGGATGCGGCTGTTTGAGGATGCCCTGGAGCAGGAGTTGTCTCCTCAGAATTAGTGGAGTGGGGATCTTGTCAGCACAATGGGCTGAGTTGCAGCTCTGTCCCAAAGCTCTGCAGCTGCATCCCTCAGCCTGTTGTGAGAATGCCCAAATGCCCAGCATTGATTTCTGAATGCCAGGGATTTGCAGCAGGGAATGCTTGGATTATGTGTGTGTACATATATGTATATGTATAGATATACATATATATGAAGATTCATGCCCATCCAAATGACTTCCAAAAGCATTTTGACTAGCATAAAAATCAGTATGAATCAAGAGTATTCCCTGGAAAAGGATACAATTTACCAGTTGGATAACTGTGACTGGTTTTGTTCATTTCTGCTCTAGTGTTTTCTAAGCACTTGTTTATTAGACAAATTAGCAGGTAACAGTTTTACTCAAGTTTTAAATGCAGATCCGTTCTTCCTTTGCTGTGGATCCAGCCTGCAGAGCTGACTGACAACTTGTGCCACTGAGCATGTCTGCAAATGAGTATTTTTAGATATATGAAATCTATGATTAAAACAGTTGTATCACTCATGGATAACATGGTCCTTTTATATCTTTATCCCTTGAAGCTGGAGATAACTAAGAAATTAAAATAGGCTCTACAATTAATTTTCTCATGTTTAATGAGAAGTCTTATTTTCCACTATGGTGTCAGTACCTCCTCAGAACAAACGTTTCAACTACAACAATAAAGCTATACTTGCTGATATGTATGCAGTTTGCTGCTGTATTAGAAAGATTTTCTGCTTGTGCCACTCAATTGTGAAGGCAAAGCTTGTAATGCAGATTTGCTCACACTGAGGCATGGTGTTTTCTGTATTTTGGGAACATGACTTTGGAATTTTTTGGAAAAGACAGGGGATCAACTCTGATGAAGAGAAAAATGAATGCTTGTGAGCAGGAAGCAGTGCTACTGACTTGGTAACATCTCACCAGGTTTTGATGTATTGATGCTGTTATGTTTAAAGGTACTGGAATCCAACCCACTGTTACTAATCTAGAAAGACAGGATTTTCTAGGTATGACTTCTACACTTTATCCCAACACTGCACCAGCTAGCAGGAAGGAGAAAAGTAACTGTTACAGCTGAACCCAGGACACCCTTCAAAGGTGCCTTTCCTACCCCTCTTATTCACCCATCTCTAGCAGCACCTAGGAGTGCCTGTTTTGTTCTTTCTTTTCTTGGACTATTAGGAGTTTGTTACCCTTTAAATGGCTAACTAAAAGGCACTGAAATAAGGTGAAATTCATCTTACTGTAAGAACTGCTATCAGCTAGCAGTATTGTATGCATGCTACTTGTAGTGTGCATATACTAGCACATACAGTATGAAATCCTTATAAAGAAATATGGTAGTAACCATTTTTTTTCAAATGAAGTGGTCCTCATGTCATGACCTTTTAGTCTAGTTTGTGATGATACAGTAGAAAGAAGTTTAATTTCTCAGTCTAATGACTAATGGTTTTAAGGATGCTCTATTTGTGAAAAAGTTCTACTTGTTGAAATTACTCTGTGTAGAGGAAGAGCCAGGGTTTGTTTTAAGGCTTTTGATAAAAACATGATCGTATTTTGTTCTCATGAAACATTCCTATATGACATATAATACTATTTTTTTTTTTTAATGAGTAGTCACTTTCACGTGTCATAAGGGAGGTTTCATTGTCAATGCAGGAATCATAGGATCATAGAATCACAGAATGATTTGGGCTGGAAAGGGCCTTAAGATCATCCCGTTCCACCCACCCTGCCATGGGCAGGGACACCTTCCACTAGAGCAGGTTGGCCAAGGCACTGTCCATCCTGGCCTTGAACAGTGCTGGAGTGAAGCATTTACCATTTCTCTGCCAGAGCCTCAGCACCCTCACAGGGAAGAACTTTTTCCTTAGATCTAACCTGAATTTCCCCTGTGTCAGTTTCAGGCCATCACCCCTTGTCCTATTGCTGTAGATCCTGTGAGACTGCAAGGAACAACTACTATTACAGCTAGGCAGAAGTGGGGAAATGGAAGCAGGAGAGTAACTTTTCTCTGGTCATCTTACAATGTAATTTCTTTTGGGTGTTCCATCCCCCCCCCCCCCTTTTTTTCTTTTGCAACCAGTATGAAAATAAGGCAGCTTATTGTTCACTTTCATGTGGGCTTATATTGTAATGCAGACTTGTATATAGACGTGTATTTCTAATAATGAAAACATTAATGAGTCTTCAGGTGGTCTCAGCTGGTATGTTGGAAGAATCAGCAAATCAAATGTCTTCAAAATAGACTGGCAAAAAGTCAGTGCATTTAATTTTTTTGGTGTTCTTCAATAAATGTTCTTGCTTTCCTGTGAGCGCCATTTCCAAGAGTATAAAGAAGAGAATCTCAGAGTTTGTGAGGAAAGCAGCTTTCACACAGCTTTTCAGATACCTGTCTTTTTGCATTATGTGATAGCGCAGCTTAATAAAGTCTTATACTTGTTCTTATATTAGTTATATTAGGTTTTTTTCCATTTATGCTCAAACAGATAAACAGCACCTCATTCCTTTTTCGCAATAAAATGTGCTCCTCCTCCCAGTTTCTAATGACATAGTGTAGCAAACCATATATCTTTCAGAAATATGTTTCTTAAAGGCACGGATTGTGACCATAAGTAACAGTGCTTCTGATAGCACAACCCAAGCCTCTTTGCAAGAGGTTGGCCTCAGTGTTGTGGCTGCATTCTATCAAGGGCAAGCAATATGGTGGCTACCAGGTGCTGCATTGATCATTTAGGCTTTGAACCTTTTTGTTTGTATTTCCCCCCCAATAACGGTCATCCCAGAGAAGAGCTCTGTCAACAGATACATGTTCTTCTATTATGAGTAAGAAGACAGGAAGATTAAGGAAAGCAACTAGACTTCAAACATGGCTCCTTCCTGCCCCAGAACAGCATGATTACTGGATGCACTCACACACTCACTTTCCACTTTGTAAAGCCCAGATCAGGGACTGAGCATAAACATGGGAAATTAACTGGTGGAACAAAAGAGAGTAGGAGAGAAAGAGACTGAAAGAGAGAAGCCAGCAGCATGAGACAAAAATTGAGAAGGGCAAACAAATGTAAAACTGGGATTAGTATAAGACTTCAAAGCTGCAGATTTGTCAGTAAGAAGAAAGGGTCTACCCAATGAAGCGGAGAATAAGGATCATGCACCTGAGAAGCTATTGGTCTTCCTCAGAAATAACAACTTTTTCTCAAAGTTTTACCACTTTCAATTGACCCATAGCCAGAACTGCAATTAAACTTCAATATATTTTATAAAAAATAGTACTTAGTTTACTTTCACATATGTGAAGAGATACAATTGCACAATGGTGGTTACAATGGTAGAAATACACTGCGGATAAAATGTTTGCAAGAGATTTAAAAACATATCATACAGCACCACATCTGAAAGTGGGTGATGGCAAAATGAATCAGACTCCATGTCCAAGACAATGAAATTCCTAAATCTTTCTTTTGGAATAAATAAATAAAGAAAGAAAGAAAAGACAATGTGCAATATGTGTCTGACACTACTTGAGCAATAGATTCAAACCAAAAAATGAGGTAAAAAAAGACATTCATGCATGTAAGCCACCGTTAGTCTCTGACTCTAAAATAAGGCAGGTCATAATCTTTTAAAAACTGTCTTTAGCCACTTAAATCCTCTTTAGTGCTTTTCAAGACAAGGTCTTGAGCGACCTTGTAGAATCATGAGTTAAGATGCTTTTATTTCCAATAGGTCATTTTTGACAGGTTCAGCCCTATTTGAAATGCATTATATGGTCGAAAATGTTGCTTTTCCTTAATGAAAAAAGAAATGTAAATTAAAAGGAACCGAGAGAGATGGAAGCTTTTAGAATTTATCACAAATGACACTGCTTTGAGGGAGGGAGATGAGGGAAAAGGAAGGAAAAGGAAGGAAAAGGAAATTATGTGTCATCTTCAGTTTTAATGACATGGAAAAGGGTGACATTAAACAGGACCTGGTGTCCATTATTCCAGGCATAGAGAGCTCTATCTCTTGCATTGTAGTCAAGCATGGATATATGAAAATACTGATTATGGAAAGGAATGTCTGTATACTCATAAGTGGAGGTTTTTGTGGAATAAGAATAGTAGACCTTGGCTCCTGTTAAGTGAGAGTTAGTAACATACAAGGTGCCACAGATCATGAAGGATTCTCCAGCACTTCTCTTTGGGTAGCCTGTGCTCCAGCTCTTCAGCACCTCCAGTGTATCCTGGTTTAGCTGGCTGATGACAATGTTGCCTGCATTTTGGTTGGTCGCATACACAGCCCATAGCCCGATTTCATCTGCCATCAGGTCAATATCAGAAAAGCCACCCCAGGTGTAAGGGTAGACATTGTGAAAGCCAGCATACTCAAGGCTACGCTGTGCAAGCACCCGCCCAGTGTCAAAGCTGTATTTGATGATGATATTGCTCTGATACTTGTTGAAATAGAGGGAGCCATTGTAGACAACATGGTTGGTTCCTGCCCATTTGAATGGAAGGTTGTATGTCCTTGATTCAGCCCCACTGACAAAGTCTGCAACTGATTTATATTCACGGACAATTTTATTGTTAGTGTAACCATCCATGTACCAGACCTGGAAAGAAAACAAAGATTGGGAGTAAACACCTGGAACACAATATGTGGTATGTGATCATGATATGGCATGATGGATATATTGCAGAAAAAGAAGGAAACAAAAATTTTTTAGGTGTGTAGCAGGCTATCAAAGCACAATATTGTCCAATTACTGACACAAAAGCATGAGGAACTCTTAAGTTTCTGAATCAACGCTTACCTATACAGGTGAAGTCTCAAGAAGATTGTTGCTAACTAAACTGCAGTGTCTGTGTTTTCAGAAAAATGCAATTTTGGATTATTTAGTGTTTGGGCCTCTATGGGGCTTGCTTAAAGATATTCCCAGAGACTAATAATCAAAGATGGAGATGGGAAATGACATATGAGCGAAGCTTAGGAATAAATTTGGTTGAATTTTTTTCAGCTGAACCTCTAATCAGTGCGAAATAGCGTGTCTTCTTAGGAAAGAAACCAAATACAGTAGCAGTGAAGGCCAGTAAAGTTTAGGAACCTTTTTCTTCGTTAACAACAAAACAAAATCAGTACTTCATTTGTTTTTAATGTTCTGTATGCCAGCTTCTATTCCCTCAGGTTTTCCTTCATTTTGCTTTTTCTCCTGTTAATTTATCAGAGGACAAATCAAATTCTGACTAATAAAAGACGAGAATAATTTCTGGCAGTGGAGGAACATGAAGGCTGTCTGGGGAGGGGGTCACAGCAGGGAGAAGGTGCTGGTGGAGGTGAGGGTCCATGGGCACTGGCACTCTGAGGGGGCAGAGGAAACTTCCTCAGGTAGTTGAGGTTCCTGGTGTCAGTAATAAACCTCGATGGACACAGTGGGCAAAGGAATGCTGTATGCATTCTTCAGTTATTACCATTTCTACATTGCCTTTTCTATTGACTTTGTATTTTCCTGTATTCAAAAAATTAACCTTGTGGGTCTCATACGAAGGAAACCTAGTGTTTTGATTGCAAAAGCTCATTTGTGGAGAGAGCACCTCCTCAAAGCTGTGGCCACCTTGAGATCCTATTGCAGATCCAGACCATAATACAGCTTTTATCTGAGTGGCAAAATGGTCTTGAATATAACTTATATATATCTGGGGCCTAATCCGGCAGATTTTGACTGTGCTGCATTATGGGTTATGCTCTTGGGTGAAAGTGTTGATGTTTGCTGTTATATTATCCTGGTTCTTAAAGACCCAAGCCCAGTTAAACACGGTAGGAAGAAAACATGTATGTAGTTGGTTCAGATAGGTGTATGTCATCCCTGAAACAGTTGAAGAAAATGGCCCAAAAGTGCTCATCTAGCTGTTGTCTTTGGATATTTTTGCATGAACACTGTTGCCTTTTCTCTGAAGTTGTTTAACCATGAAAATGATGGAAGCAGCAGAAACATGGAATCATAGAATCATAGAATAGCATGCTTGTGAGTGGAAGCTTCTAGGGGGAAAATATACTTTTAAAGATTAAAATAAAGCAAGCAAAATTCCAGAAGGACACAAAGATACTCAGTGCCTTGACATACTCTGTTATTTTTCTCTGATGCTAATGGATCTGTCATCCAGGCTCCGAATCGGGTTCCAGATGTCTTGACTGTAATGGGGCCTGTAATTTTCATCAGTTTGCCACATGCTGAAATTAGAAGAACAAATACATTAATGCAAATAATTACACACCTCTCCTTGATAGCAGTCAGAGCACAAGACCAATTGCTCTAAACTAGATAGTGGCTCCAGGGGATTTAAACTTATGTTGAAGATGGATTGTCATCTTCACTGTATGAACTTTTCCCAGTTGAACAGTAATATAAATACGTAAAAAAACACAAACAAAAAATCACTTGTGTGTGTTTTTAGCTTTATATATTTTAAAGCACAGTTATTTTTTTGGGCATAAAGTAAAATACAACCTAGTAAAATATCTTTCTGCACTGAACTTTTAATAAGAAATGAAAAGAAGACATACACCCCCTTCACTTTTGCCTTCCAAAAGCTCAATGCAAGGCTAAGGTTGATGGATGGTTCACTTTATCATTGACAAGGGTAACCAAGGAGGGGTTAAGGGCGGACAAGAAAGAATGAGCTTGTAATCAGAAAGTATCACTGTGCAGCAATGCCTGTGTGTGTGACTTGCCCGTGGTTACACACACTGTTCCAGTATGAGGAGGCTGTCTGAAGTTAAGAAGGCAAATATGAAAATTATTCAGCAACATCGGCTAGATTAGTTGGCTTCTGATCCATTAGGTTGTCTCATATTAGACTGTCTGGTAGGAAAATAATGAGAGTCGATATGGTTTTGAATGCTGACCTTCCTAACAGTCCCAAAATCTATATATTTAGGGGACATGAATAACTTAACTATTAGAAACAAGCCGCTGGTGGAGTTCATATGTTTACTAAGAGGCTTAGTATCACACAGTGGTGTGTAAGTCATTAGGTGAAATAGCATGGTTTTGAAGAAAAGATGTTCTGCAAGAATGCAATGTACGTAAATGTTCTGTAAGAATGGAAGAAGTGACATGTTTCATTTATTTTTTAATACAAAAATAACTAGTTCTCCATGATACATGGTTGTGCTACATTGTATAGCCCTATCCATCAAGGAAATGTGGAAAACAAACTGCATCTGGCGTTGAGAGTAAATTTACCCAGTTCTAAAGAGAAGGCACATCAAGCCTGGATTTTCTACTTTATGTTACTGGCAAAGGAACATATTGTGCAAGCCTGTTTCAGTCAAATAGTGGGGGTTAATGCTGTGCTGCCAACTCAGGGGCTGCTTGAAGGGATTTTGGTTATGGCCAAGGAAGTGGGATGTAATGGAAATGAACGTAACTGAGAACATGCTAAGAAGTCAGTGAGCAGGATAGGCTGTGTCTGTTTTCTGGGTCAACAGAAAAGTGTTACTCATATATCTCAATCTATGTAGCTCACAACCTTTTGAAGATATTTTTGAACTTTCCATGTTAGATAATCTTACAGATCTTCTGCAGCTGGTTATACCAGTACATAGGTTTTTATTCTGGAATTCTCTGTAGATAGGCTGCTGGTATTGCGTGCTGAGCGCTGTTTTTCTGCAGCAATGAACTGCTATTAGCTTGGAAAGCAGAGGAGTGCATCCTACCAAGGTGAAAGCTTTTATTTTTAGATGGTATGTTAGTTATGACTCAGAAATAGCTCAGAAATGAGCATGAGATAAACTCAGGCTTCTGAGGGGCTTAATTTGGAATCTGGAATAAAATTATCAGAAAACTAATAATGAGTAGGAAGAAATCGGGACTTTTTATTTTTACGATAATTATAACAGAGTGAATGAGTTAAAGGGTATACTAACTGGTGCCTTTAAAACACAGTATTGAAATTAGTAGGAAAACACCAGAAAAGGTTTTGTAATTCTGAAGCACTATTCCTTCTATTAAGGAAAAAAAAAAAACACCCCACAAACCAACAATAAAATCCAGGAAGCTATATGTGAGATCAAAAATAATCTGTGAAATTGTGCTTCTGAACAGACAAAACTTAAGCAAGAGCCCCTTGCAGAGATGTGGGGGTGCTCACAGAGCCCTCCTCTTGCATACAGCCTGGGTAACACCATGTGTTGGGGTAGGCATCTGAGCGTGCACAGTGCATGTTTCTAGCTAAAGGGTGTTCAGAAATGTGTAGGTTTATTACTGTGTAAGTATCTAGTACTATGGTTTGTCTATTGTATTACTTGTATTGATCCTGAATATATACTTCACTGATTGCCAGTCAAATGCAACCTTTTAATAATGAAATCTTTTCAGCCTGAATTTGATTTAAACTATATGAACTGAGATGCCCTCCCCTGTGATGGAAGACACTGCTTTTAGACAATCTGTCAAAATATATTGAGATACTGTTGGATGTGAAAAAAGAGATGACGTTGTACTTCAGCCAGTAAATTATCAGCAGTTTGAGTCAGGGTATATGTATGCTTATTTCCAGATAGCGTGTAGTGATTGAGAAAAGGAGACTGTTAGGAGAGCTGCTATATAGCTGAGGGGCAACTGACTGAAAAGGTGACAAAGCTTCTCTTTTCAGCATAACACAGTGCATCTTGTAAGAGGCATGAGGATTTTAATACTCCTGCCCTATAGTATGCCCCATCTTTTCCTTGTTCAACACATAAATCTGCTTATTTGAGATATAACTGCATGGAACTGGTATTTAAAACTAAGGAGTAGTACTACAAGTATTTTCAACACTACATTCCCATGGTAGTAATAATTTATAAAGCATCAGCAGGCTTCTACTGTAAACCTCAGCAGCACCTGAGGTCTGTTGGCCTGCTTGCTGTCGGTGTGGGCAGTAAGAAGAAAGCAGCAGAGCCGACAGTGCCCACCTCTGTCTTGTCATCACAGCCTCCTCATAGCTGTGATGACTTAGGCACAGGAGTGTAATATATTAAGTCACTGTTTTCAAAAGAAAGTTATAACTGTTTTCTCCAGTTTTGTCCTTTGGAGTCCTACCCATTCATTGCAGCAGACCTGTATAAATTGGCAGAATCAGGATCACTTACGTTTTTATCATAAAGTACCAAGTGTGCTGTCTGTGCAGAAGTGTTACTGACTTACTAATACAATTATGCTGTGAATATCACAGCATTTTAATGACATATTGCTGCACTATGTAGCTTACCAATGTTTAACATTGAAATAATTAGCGTTACTGATAGAAAGATAATTCCCTTATAGCTTGCCCAAGCCTGTTCTTGTGTTTGATAACAGAAGTTAAATGAGTGACAACTCTTTCAAGAGTAAAGCTCAATATAACGATTAACAGTTCAATCACAAAGCAACGTGAGTTTTCTGTGTGGTTGTAAGCATGTTCATCTTTGCATTCACTGCAAGGCATTTCCCCCACTCATCCACCAGCAGTGTAAGATGTATTGATCTAATCCCAGCCTATATTCTTAGCTGCAGAATGAACCTTACAATTTTTCATGTGGCTATGTCAAAATTGATCTTGTACGCTGAGGTTTCTTGTTAGGGAGTAGTGCTACTAATTTGCTGAAAGGCAGAATCATTTACTTAATACTTCCGTGGCATGGCAAGTCTGGGAGTATGCAATTAAAAAACCTCCAATTAGTTTCCAGTTGAGATTTTATCTCATTTTGCATGTAGGGAAATAGAACATAGACAAATGTTATGTGAAACGAGAAACACTTCTGGGCTGTGAATTTTCTATAGCAGTGAGGTGACATTTTTAACGTGGCCAAAACCTCCTTTATTTTATTGTTGGTTTTTTTGTCTTCTGTTCTTTTTTTTTTTTTTTTCCTGGCAGAAGGGACCATCTGAGGATGTGAAAATAATTCTTGTGGTGGCAGGGAAGCTTTCTTTTACTGGTTGGAAAGTTTTGGTTTATAGCCAACCTCTGCTCTTGAATTCCCTGACAGGAGGACTGGATGTTAATGAGAAGGCAGGTCAAATATATCTCCATATTAGCAAATGTAAGGAAGTTAAGGAACACTAAGGATAAAAGTAGCATTTCTAGGCATTTCTTCTACCACTAAGAGGTGCACCTGGGGTTACACAGAAAGAGTGGGGTTTTTAGAAGCACTCAGATTTTTTCCCTTGACTTTGAAAGAAGCAGCTACCTACATTAGAAAGTCCTAACTGTAACTGATTGTGGTACTTCGAAAATCAAACCTCTGAGTGTTTTCCACCCTAAATTGAACTGTACAAGAAACATCATAACGCGCACTATCTGGGTGTCTGTGGCTTCACTGATCTCTTGTAACAGTTTTGTCCTGTGGACTCCTGTAAGTCTGTGATTTCCTGTATTTATTTATATCAAGAGAGAATTTGAGTGTGAAGTGACCTTTAAAAAAAAAAGTAGATGTATTACCCCTGTAGTCTGGAAGGCTTTCTGGGGCAGAATGCATCTGGAAAGCTGCTTCAAAGGAAGCAAATACCAGCAGAAGTTTCTGACAGACCAAATAGACAGGAGCTGTTTTGAAGATAGCTAGGAATAGGTAACTGATAGTCCCAGTCTCTGTGATGCAAAAGACTATGGGTAGTGCAATACATACCGAGTGAATGTAGGATTTGTAGAAGGGCTAGCAAAGGAAATAAAATCAAACATTCTCTCAGGATGTTCATAAGCATCATTATTCTATTTATTGTAAGTAATAAATAGAGGAAAATGGAGTATTTTTTTTTTCCAGTTGTTGTGCAAATAACTTCCAAGTCTTTTACTGCTTGCGATTTTCTGCTTATGGTCCAATTTTTCATAACATTGTAATGCAAAGGAATGAAGAATTCATTCTTGCTTTAATGGGTATATGTCTGTTGTCCTGCATAACAGAAATCCATGAGGGACTATAGTCTAGTTATTAGAGATTTCTGAGAGTAAGCCTCTGGACTCTTCTGCATGTGTGAAATTACTTGTCGTATAATCTTTAGGAAAGTCATTTATCCTCCTGTGCTGCTTGTTCCTATCTACAAAATGGGGACCTAGTACACAGTTTTGTACTACATATTTGTAAAATTTTTCGAATCCCAAGGGGAAGGATGCTTTGAAGAACAAGCACCACTGCAATCAAAAAAGTAATCTTATGCCTGCACTAGTACCGCTTCTGCCATTGGTGTAGCAACATTTCTTTGAAAATATAGAATATTCTACTTTTGAATTTTTAACTAGAAATGTTACTGTAAAATATTGTTTTGATTCTACAATATAATCAGATGGGGCTGCAAATGACTGTCAGAAAAAGACCCATCTTCTTAAATGTATGTGTGTCTGCGGTGTGCACGATCATATGCGCTCTCTTGCTACGTATTTAATGGCATGCACCCTTCTAAAGTTTTGTGGACTAATTTCTCAGCAGCTTCAGCCTCACTTTTCTTTTACTCCAAAGAGAAGGAGCAAGTTTCAGCCATCACAACTGCTGTGGTAATCATTAAACCTCAGTGAAAGTAAGACAACTGCTTACTGTATGTTAATCAGTGTTGAAAATGTTGCCAGTGCAGATGGAAGATCCCTTTTAAGTGGCCGGGGCGGTATAAATAATGCATTCTATTGCTGAAAAACACCTGCTAGGGAGAAGAATAGAAAATAGCTATTACACATGCTGGTTAGATAATGATACTGTGAAAGCAACAAAATCTGTGAAGATTGGAGCCAGGTCCTGTGGCACATCGGGGCCAGTCTGCCCTTTGCTGCTGTAGGCTTCTGGGCGTCAGATTGGCATGGACAGTCACAGCTGGATCATCTCCAGTGTGGTGAATGTGTCTGGAGAAGTGTAGGCAGCAAAGTGGTTTTTCCTTTAAGCTTGCTGATCTGAACACACAATACCAGGTTTCAGGAGTTACAGTAAGCATAGCTGAAGCTGGTTTTACTTTGAAAGGCACACAGGGGTAGGCCAGAAATACAGCTAGTCCATTAGTAGGTGATCATAAAATTCATTGAAGCATCTAAGACCAGAGAATATTGTCAATAAGGATGAATAAATCTGTATTAGAGCTTGAGAATGCCAAACCCTTTTTAATAATGGATATGCTTAGTAATCTATTTAACGCAAAATTTTTCTCTCTATTGTTAATACACATAATTTTAATAGGGTGTGTTACAGGAATTCAGGATAGATAGGAGAGGAAATAAAGTGTATGAAAAGTAGGGAAATAACTCATGTGAATACACCTAGTCATTCTGATGTATAACATTTATCTTATACAGTAGTCACTTTACAAATCAATCTTACAAGAATATGCTGTAAAAAGCAAAGAAAACCAAGGTACTCCTTAAAGAGAAGTTGATGATCTTACTGGAGCACTCACTTTCAGAAAAGACTGTCTTTGAATTTTCTTGCAGTGCAGCCATTTTCTCCTGGCTGCCTCCTGTCAATGCTGTAATGTGCTATTATGTGTGTGTACTGAGGGGAAAAGAGGATTGTAAGAAATTTCTGTTTTAAGAAGTCTTTCATGTATTTTAGCCCATTGTCACTGCATTATTTCTAGTGTAAAATAAAGAAACTGAAAAGAAATCATTTAAGAGGCTAACCTAACCTAGATTTTTCTCATTCCATTGCCTCACAAAAAATAAAGAGACACCGCATATCAGGTTAATAACGTATTTTATGTCATTTGTAGCATTTAGAAGTAAACATCCTGTTAACGGGGATACTGATCACAGGACTGAACCCTGGAATTCCTTATTTATTCATACTCACTGTTAACTTACAAAGTGTTTATTTCTCATAGATAGAAATGCCAAGAAATTGTTAACTTACTGAGCTTTTTCATGCAGTCTCGAAGCCTGGTTTCTAAACTGAGCACGCGCTGGTGTAGTTCCTCATAGTCATAAGCACCAATTTCTTCCTGAATCCCAGTGAGAACAGTAGACAGATTCCTAATTTCCTCCTTGAACTGGGTAATTAATTTGGCATCCGTTTTATATTGTTCCAGAACTGGGATCAGTGGCAGGAGCTCATCCATCTTTTCTTTCAACTCCTGTTAAAGGCAATCAGATGTGCATTAGGGCAGTTTAAAGGACTTCAATCCTCTAATTCCTTTTTATGTAACATTTATGCCAGATTTTTAAAATTACTTGAAAATTATTATTGATTTTAACTACAGATCTACTATTAGTGTATTGTGAAAGACTTGGAAACCTCAGACTTAACGGTAGTAGGCAGTAGATAAAATGCACAAGACAATAGTTTTTCTACTGAAAGTACACAATTACCTTCAGGTGATCGGAACCAAATCTGCTGAAGGTCTGACTTTGCATCCCCCACTAAGTGTGACTTTCTTGGGAGAAGGGGATTAGGCCTGAATACACAGTGAGGCTCAAGGAGGTCATGCCTGTTTTACAGTGCTGTCATAGTTGGTGAGCTGTTCAATTCCATTTCACTCCTTACAAGTACTGAATTATTTTTTTTTTCTCAATGGCTGTTGGAGACTCTTTAGTTCTGTTCTGGCCACAGAGGTCTTTCTTCTGAAGAAAAAATCTGGGGTTCGTAACTGTGCCTTGTTTCTGTCATCCTGCACTAGCTGCCTTTGCACTGGCAATCCTATTCTTAAACATGGATTGAATAAAATAAGGAATACTGTGGAATCTCTGATTGCCCCTGTCACAGACTTTTGCTGAGTCTCATAGGCTGAGAACTTGTCTCAGTTTGTAATCCTTTCTGGCTGCTAATTTGCCATTTCTTCATCATCTTTTTTAATGTGCTAATCATAGGGGCTTTATTAAAATTAAACTAATCAAGGTTGTTTTCTGGTTGGTTATTATTCTGTAGAAAACCTCCAAGAATCCTTGCAGCCACAAGGTTTTGTTTTATTGAAAAGCAGACAGGGCTGTCCCTGCTCTATCAACCTTATATAGACATTTGAATCTTTCATAATTTGAGGAAACAGCAGGACTTCCATGAGTAAATACCAGGCAGACATGAGGAGAAGCAAGCCTGGACAAAACAAGCCAAAGGATGGAAATAAAGTTGTGTTAGGCACTAGTATTTGGTGGTAATAGAGATTGGGAACAGATGAGGATACATGGGGAGAGGCTATCGAAGGGCTTAAAAAAATCATTAGCTGGAGTAGTCAGCAGGTTAAAAGGGAAAGCAGAAGAGAACTATATGGAAGCCCAAGGACAAGAAAGAGGCGCAGAAGCAGATGTGGTTAGAGGTTAGTGTAGTCACTGACATGTGTGAAGACATGCACATACCATTTCTTGCATCACTTGTGTTAAAGGATGCAGTACACAGGGTAGAATATTTCCAAACTAAATGCCATGAGGGTGTCCAAAGTATTTTGCTAAGGAGAAGTGGAAGAAGCTCACAGGCAGGGTCAGCATTTTTGCTGCTTGAGGATCTACCTCTGAATTTTTGCCTCACAAACATGTCCTAAGACAGCTTGTGAGTTCTGCAGTATCTCTTCATCGCCTAGATAATATATCCATACTGGTTTAACAATTGCTTTCGTACCAGAATTATTATTTACTCAAAATAGAGACTTATATTTGTTGTTAGAAAGTGTATTTTGCATGCAGGTCATCCTAATAGCTAAAGAATTTATTATAAGCAGACATATCATTATAAATGGATTTGATATTATTAGCAGTTCTATTGGTTCTATTCTCAAGAGGTCTTCCAATTACATTATAGTAGCAGAATTACAGAAATTAACACAAAGGAGAATTTTTTTGCTTAAAGGTAAAGCTGGTTTTATTTTACTGCTTTTATTGAAAACTTGAGCTTACTTTATACCTGTTAAAATGACTATTTTTGACTTGGTGACATGGTGAGTAGGCTTTGTGACATAGAAAGCCGAGCTACAGAAGCCAAAGTTTTTGTTACTTCATTTTGAACTGATGAACTTAGGCTTTGGTTCCTTGGAGCAGCGAATCTGCCAAAATCATGGGTAAGCCATGACGGAAAAAAGTGCAAAGCTTGTAAAAACTCTGGAGATAAGTGAAGCTGGGTTTGGTATTTTCCTGATAAAATAATTGTGTTGGTTTCAGCTGACACTCCTAGCTTGCTGCTATGACGAGAGGTCCATGAACTAATTTGTCTTGCAACATGGATATGTGATATAAATACTCTGGCACTTTGTGCCGGATGATCTAAAGGGATAGGCTATATACAGAAAGATCTCCTTTGTCTCAGGAAAGAGAAAGAACTGGAATTTTAGTAGATCAGATTTCAGTAAGCCAACAATATATTGTATTATGTTGACCTGTTAAATCACTCTATAACTTGATTGGCTGGAAATCTGTTTTATACTCCTGGCAAACTCTCAAACTGAAGTTAACTACATGTCCAGTACAAATATTGAATATTTAGAAGGACAGAGTACTTCAGAAATCTGCTACCTTTGACATTGTTTATCAGATATTCAGATGCTGATATTTTGTTCTCCAGGAAAACTGTAATGAGAATGTAGAACATATAATGGCATTATATGAATGTGCTGTCATTGCAGAAATGATTGATGAAGGAAAAAAAGGTTGAGAAGTTTCTTATGTGAAAATAACTGGAGGTGTGTGCTCAAACTGTAAACTAAGAAGGGTGACATAAAGTTTGGTAGTCAGATCATTAGCGTACTTAATTCCTGGTAGAACTGAGACTCATTGGATATTCAGTCTCATGAAAATAACCCCTTTAACCATGTAATTGTTTAGGTATTGAACTTTAGCCCCAATTAGAAAATTAAGATATTTTTATGTGAACTTTCATAAACACTTAAAATGTTCATATTTGCATATATATTTGCTTAACATAATGTGATGCTCAAAATTTATTTTCTAGATCCTATTTTACTGTCTTGCAGCCTCGAAATATGTTTGACACTCGATATTCGAAGAACTTAAATATGTTCTTGTACCAGTCTCTCCTAAAGAGTTACTTCAGATAGCTTTTTCAGAACACACAATGCTATTTTGTAATCCCTGGAACCCTCCTTCCTCACAAAAAGATTGGCTTGTGTTTTTTGTTGTCATTAAAATTCCTTGGAAGTCTCTTTTTAATCACTCAAATGTGAGTAGGTCTGATTGCCCTCCTCCCCATCCCAAATTCAAAATAGCAAACCTTCAGACATGAAATTAGATCTTAATTGTACTGGATAAAAATGACAATAACCTGATTTATTATAGGCTTTCTTCCCTTCAACTGCATTCAATGTGAGGCAACAGTAAAAGTGCAGAACCCTCTAGCAGTTTGCTATTAACTTGATTGGATCTCCCTGTTTATCACTGGAGCTTGAATGAATATAAATTTCTCAGTATGACAAGCATGTTGACACAAAACAAACAGGAATCTGTTTATAGTGACATTTCTCTAATGACTTAATAATTAATAGTTACTCCTTATTATAATTAAATTGAACAGAACAAAAGATTATCATCATAAAGGAAGATTTATTACACTTGTCTTTCTAATGTTGCTCTTGCGTGAGCATTTTGAGCTGAGATCTTAGCAGTCCATGCATTGCTGCTTAGTACATTCCTTCCAGCACGCTTTCAAAGTTATTGTTAAAACAAAACCTACTTGAAAATGCTTTGTCATTAATGTCTTCCGATCATCTTCAATTTGCCGAAACTTGGCCTTCAGCCCTTTCATTTGTGTTTCCATTTTTAAAACGTACTGGAAATCCCTCTGAGTCCGTAGATTTAAAACTTCAATAGATTGGGACATATTCTGAACCTGTTAAAGAAGAACACTCTCTAAATGCACTTTCTGTTGCTATACGTTTTTTTCCTGGTTAGGTAGTTAAATGTCAGGCAATAATATGTGCTTATGTCCATGCTTTAGTTGTGAGTCATTTATACCAAAATATACTTTTAAATTCCATAACTGTTCCATAAATGCTCCATAAATTCCATGACAGTACAGAAATAGGGGAACAGGGCTAACAGGATTACCAGGAGCAAGACCTTGAAGAGGTAAAGAGAGAGGTATCTTTTTAGTACCATTATCAGTGGGCTCAATAAAGACTTTTGGACAGTGGAGTCTACTTTGACATTTGTAGTAGATGCTGACTGTTTTTCAGGATATGCTAGATAGCACATGTTTCCTCTCAAGCAATTTGGGAGGGACAGGACTGAGATTTGGAGATTTTGGTTAGTATGAGGAACATGTTTTTTTTTATTGCTAGTAGGCATTTAAATAATATTTCAGTATAAGGAAATTATGAGACTATCCAGAGATAAGTTGGAGTGTGACCATCATCAAACAGGTGTTTGCTCATGATTTTCTAAGTAGATACAAAATTAGATATTTTACACGATTGTCTCCTTGATAGAAACCCACATTTTTTACAGATGAGTAGGGTGAATGTTCAGGTAACTTCTGTAGAGCAAGTGACTTTGTAGCTATAGCTAGCACTTTTACCAAGAAATGTATTCTAGAACAAAAAGCTTATGTTATAAAAGCAATGCTTTTGCCAGTCATAAAAAGAATACATTTTGCAAGTGCAATTATTCTATTTCAATAAGTGGTTTGCTTTCCCAAAACATGAACAAAGTAGACTGCTGTAAATGTACCGGGCACCTTCCTAATAGAAGACAGTTCTGGCAGTATTCCTGTTGTTTCCAAGAATATGCAATGTTTGAACTGATATTCATGTCTGAAACTAATACACTGTGACCTACAGAATGTGTGGGTTCAGCAAATACTCTTTAAATACTCTTACAAATAGTGTATTTGTTCCGGAATTAGCTGTTGCTAATTAGCAGTTCACAGAAAGTATTTTTAACAAAAAAAAAAAGGTAATGTTTCTTTTTTTCTTTGCTTTCTATTTGTTGAAAGCAGGCAAATGAAGTCCTTCAGGTCTTTGAAGAACTTTGTTTCCATTTGGCAGAAGATGCATTCACATAGAGGCTCTAATTAAATGACTGCGCATGGAGGTAGTGTAGTGATAATATGACATGATACACTCATCATGACCAGAGTTCTAATAATAAGAAAATAGCTTTTAGAGAACTTATGATTTAGGTTCTTTTTTGGGGCAGGTCGAAAACTATGTTGAGACCTTAACACCCCTTTACCTCCCACCTGAAAAGAAAGTAAGACATTTTTACATTAATATTTGAGTGTTTGGGAAACATGCTAAAGCAATGACTCTGGAGGACTGAAGCCTTCCTCTGGTAAGTAAACAAACAGGATGAGGGGAGGTCACTCCTCCTCTGTATACTGGTTTACCAGTGTTCTCTCCCAGATTTCATGCTGTGGTCTCTGTCACAACCTGAAACTAAGTCTCTGATGAAATTGATTTTTAGGAAGGGAAAATATTGAGGGGATCTTTCACTATATTAGCAGATTTTTCTAGAGTGATTTTTCTATAGTTAGAAAAATACTGAAAATTGTATGCTTAAAAACTGTATTTTTAAGTCTACATTTTATGTAGGTTTCCACTGTCTCAAGCCTCAGGTTCTGTACTGCTAGATGTGATACAGTAACTATCACCTTGGTTACTTACACAAGGGAATGCAGAATAATAGTTATTGTTGATGCAAAATAACACTGCACTGGTTTTACTTACATATGCAGTAGTGGATAATACTTGAAGTGAGATTTAGGGTGTTTGGAGAAAAATTGCACCACCAGAGAATGAATAAATAGTATTATTTGAAGAAAAAAAAACAAGAATACTGTAACTTTTTCTCTTCTGTAAAGTCTGCTTTGCAGTGCTGTCATATCTGTATCTTGTCCTTTGTTGATCAGAGACAAGGAATGACCTTCAAGAGTCTCATATGATTGAAGTAGAAGCTGTATTTTAAACCCCACAGCTACAAGCTCCTTTGAGGTGGGATTTGTAACTGGTTTTACACAGAAAAATCAGTCCTGTCTGTGTGTGTATGGAAGAATTTTGGGAGGAGTGAACAAGAGAAAAGATGCAGCTTTGGTTTGCTAGGTAAGTGATTTGGGTTTGGGAAGGTGTGATACAAGGAAAATAGACCAGTGGTGATCAGTGGCAGAATACAGGTAGGGGATATATATCCTGAAGAAATATTTGTATAAGATAATTCTTCAGTACTCCATCATGTATTGAGGGAAAGGAGTGGATTTTGGTGGGAAATGTAGTGCTCAAAAGGAGGAGTTTTTTATGGGGAAGACTTACCTTCTCTAGCAGTTGTCTGAGTTGCCTGCTTTTAGCATCTCTTGAACACAGGTTTTGTTCAGGTGCAACAACAGTGCAAATGCAAC
This sequence comes from Pezoporus occidentalis, assembly GCF_034315485.1. Classification (NCBI taxonomy): domain Eukaryota; kingdom Metazoa; phylum Chordata; class Aves; order Psittaciformes; family Psittacidae; genus Pezoporus; species Pezoporus occidentalis. The sequence goes on from NW_026916304.1 coordinate 2,166,903, forward strand.
GGCCGTCAGGATCCTGGGCTGAGCTATAAACTTGCCACCCTTCCTTGGGGCTAATCTGAGTCTGTAACAACAAAATAATAAGTAAAAGGACCCGAACTGATATTTTGTTGTCGTCGTTATTTGAAAACTCACTACCTCAGAGTATTTTTAATCTTGCAGTATATGCTTAAAGTGAGGTCAACACTCAACAACTAATGAGATCGGCGTTTTCACACTGTTTTATTCTATCTCACACCTCTGTAATGGTTCTTGAGAAGTGTCCAGCACACACTGTTTCCAAGGGTGGATGAGAACAATTTTCAGCTTGTGATTCAGCACAAAATAGGTAATTTAAGTCTTTGCAAAGGGATGTTACAGTTTTTCATCACCAGAGAACAAACATGTCCTTTCAGCCTGAATGGCTTACTTTAGACAAATGGAAACAACAAAGACAGGAATGAACAAATCAAAAAGACCAAAGAGGGAGCACTGTGACACACACTGAGACTTGGCTCAGCAGCAGTCTGGAGTGTGAGGTAGCAGGTTTGCTCTAAAAGAAGCAGCATGCAGAAAACTGCTCTTCATTGACTTCTACTGCACAGACACCAAAGGGAAGAACAGCTGGCTTTAGGAGAACAATACACAGAGAAGTGTGTGGTTAGTTCAGGGGAATTGTGGTTGTGGCAAGCGTGGCACAGTGCAATTAAGACATTGCAAGTCCTTCACTAGGACAAACTAATTCTGGAAGTTTCTAACCTGTTCTTTTTTACGGCCACCATGACTGAGAAAGAAAACAAACAAACAAACAATCACGTTTGCTTACAGAGCAGGCTAACAATGCACTGCAGTTAAAGTCTGTGTGGTACCTGGTGAGACTAGTTATCTGTCTGTCTAATGGGATGTATAGAAATCTCTCACAAGTGTGAGAAAAGACAATAGAATTAGATGATTGAAAAGATTCAGGTGATGGAATTAAAACTAATGGACCCCAGAAGTGATTTTTTTTTTAAATTTTCTTTTAAAATTGTAATTTAAAATTAATCTTGCTCATTATTCATTCTTAATAATACAGTACTGACTATTGAGTTTCATAGTACAGGTGTTAATGGGTGCCGTGAAGTAATTTTGGGCTGGACACAGTTGGAATCAATTACTAGTTATATTATAAAACTGTGCTCAATGTCAGCAGTGAGAGTGATTATTTAAACTGGCAAGCTTTGATATTGATGCTTTACTGGCTGCTCAGTGCAGAGTTACTTGCAGAGTTCCTCACCTCAGAAGAGGTGCATGTCTCTGTAGACTGAAGTTAGAAAAGAGCATAGACTCTCCATTTTCAATGACTCTTCTGAAGAAGTCACTGAAGGTAGCAGTGACCTCTTCTACTGTAGTTAACTGAGAAATCAAAATAGTATTTGTGTAAAAGGGTATTGTTCTCCTCTTTTGCAAGGAAAACCAAAGTGTCATAATGTAGATAACTGAAAAAAAGATGACAGCTGAACTTGCCTTCAGGTTTGCTAGTAAAATGTATCCAGAGTTCAGTGCTAAATTATACTGCCCCTCTTCACCTTAACTTTTAGGGCTAAGAAAATCTAGTTTAAGACCTGGAGAACAATACAAACTAGACAAAATTACGTCTGCAGAGACCATTTATTTTGAGCAACTACTAAAATTGTGAGCTTCAAGAAGTGAAGGCTATCAAGGCAGTTAACCCTCAAGAAGTGTAAACTCTATTCACAGCAGTAGATTCCAGGATACTCTGTAGAACTTACGCCCAGACAGTGTTGCCATGCAAGAGCAAGGAAGCGGAATTCTCACTGAAGTTCGGGAACCCATTCAGGAGCATAGAGTTTGTGATTACAATTCCTTTAGGACAGAAATACTTCACATGAGTTTATGAAAAATTGTGATATTTGAGCCTTACACCTGCTACATTTAGATTGGTAGCAACTGATTTTGCTACATTCTAGTAAGTTTTCTAAAGTAGAAATGTATGAGATACCAGGATCATGCACAGCCTATAGTAATGCCATTATAATCCAGGCTGTGTCATCAAAGGTACTTATGTCATCGGTATCTCTTTTTGGCTTTACCTAAGGGAAAACCCCTGACTAACTTAGCAGATACTTTCTTATGGGGTCTAACATGGCTTGATCTGAAAAAGTAACTGCTATCTGGGAAAATATTTCTCACAGTGAGAGACTGTCAGGCCCAATCTGGTTCTTTGCTGCCTCTGCATAAGTAAGTGCTTACGTAGTACTCCTACAATTTAGGCTACCGTTCTTTGTGGTATTCTGTGGTTCCCTGTATTTAGGCCATTAGAGTTTATTCATTAATTAGGCTGACAGAAAAACAAGTGTCTGTGTAGGTTCTCTGTTACTTTTTCAGTTTGACATTTAACCCCCACCTGAAGTAGAAACTACTGTGACATGCAGGGAACAAGCTAGAAGGCATCAGAACCTTACAGAAGCTACTGAATCTACTCTTCAGATGCGGGCTTACTGCTGACAGGCAGTCAGTAAACAAGCAAAGTAAACAAGCAAGGAAGGAAAGAACAGGTGGAGAACAGCAACAATAATTATATTAGTTCTTGAAAATCTGGGAAAACAGAGTAGTCCCTATAAAGATGAGTATTAACCATTGCCTTGGAAGGCTGCTGTGCCACAGACTCACTTCACTTACTTCCAAAATACATTGTTTTTCACTTGCCCTTTCATATATTCTGATAAAACTCTTACCTCCATTTATACTGACAGGACAAATGGCAGTGTGTATGCTTAAATATGGTTGCTTAAATATAAACAGTATATTATCAGTTTGTCTTGCAATTTCAATCCTGGACTGAAAAAGAGCTCGAAAGAGGAGGCACTTTCCCTGATCCCACCTCCTTGTACAATTCCTCCAGAAGGGAGGAGATTGGGAAATTTTGTGGTTTTTTTTTTTTTCTTTTTTCCTGATACTATATACCCATTTATGAGCTGTGTATCTGCTAGGGGAGACATTCTGGAGAAATGCATGTGCTGCACTGTTCATTGGACAAGCTGCCAGTGGACAACTCTTGATGGCAGTTAAAAAACAATCGGTGGTGATCTCAGTATTACTGAGCACCTGGAGCATGAAGTCTCTCAGCCAACATCTTAATGTTTACAGACACAGAAAGATCACAGGTTTGTGGTCCTTGGTTTTATGCAAAAAGAACCCCACTTGACTGAAGTTCATATTGGTTTTACTTGGTAGATGCTGCCAAGCTCAGATAATCTGTTTTTTATGCTCATTTTCCTAGCTACCCCTCCTGAAACACAAAATATGCATGTAACTTCAACTTAGTGAGTGCAAAGAGCATCACTGAAATAATACTTTTACATCATTACATCATTTACATCAGCAGTGCTCTGTTGTTGCCAAGGGAAGCATGACAGTTTACTTGGAATGTGAACATGTTAACATATATAAACACGTATGTGTGTATGTATAATTATATAATAGTATGTTATAATAACTAGTGTGCATCTTGTAGTCAGCTGCAACTTTAAACTTAGATTTAAATGTGGTAGGGAACTTTATTACTTATCATATTGCCACAAGAACTAGCAATATATACTGTTGTTCAATAAGCACAAGTGAAATTTAAGGAAAATAAAAGTGAACTTTTTCTTGTCTTCTCACTAATTCTTGCTGCTCTAGACCACAACAGAATTCTTCCTCACAGCACCATGCAATTAATTTTGAAGTAGTAATATTTAAAGTCTAAATGCAGTGATTTTCTGCATGCATACATTCAATTAACTAAATATCAATGAGTAAATGCATCCTTTTTAGTTACAACTATAAAGCTAAGTTCTAAGCATAGTGCACTACCATACAAATAGTTAAATTTACATTTTATATAACATACTATTATGTAAACATCTGGTTGCAGTTACACAAAAAGATAGCGTTGTACTAAGTATTTAGGAAAATGGTATTCTACTTTAATTTATGGATACCAGTACAGTGTTCCCTCTTGACCATTTTAATTATTACTTTAATTTAGGCTTCTCATGAGTAGTTAATCACAGCTTTTCTGTAGGTCTTTATCAACAGAGGCTGCTGTATATGAGCATCAATGATACAAAGCGTTATTTGTGTCATTTGTATTCTTCCCATATCAGCCTTTCTAAAATCCTGGAACCCAGCATCCCAGTACCAATTTTATTGTATCTCTAACAGCTATTTATTTGCTTAACTGTACTCTGATAAAGAAAAATAGGAAAGAATCAGACCCCTTCCACACTGGAATGAATAGCTAATATATAAAATTATTAAGCCAGGAAGAAACCTACTGACAGGTATTTTTATTTTTTTTTCTTAATAATGCAATACATTTTTCTGGAGCAGCAAACATAAGAAAAAAGGTCGAGACAAGTGAAAAGACATTGCTGTACTATTTTTAGCATTTCATGCTCAAGATGAAGGCATTTGTTCTGAAATATTTAAGGATGCTATTTTAAAATCTTTCTTTTCATAGTAAGATCACAACATGCTCACCAGTGCGCAGATTTATGATGCCCAAAGAGAAGCATGCATGAAGTACTGACAGGAAGATTAGTAGCTTAGAAAGAGATTTACAAAGAGGCAACAAACTAAAGCTTTTGCTGGCACTTAAATACTATTTCAGCATTAAGATGGCTTGCAACACATCAGAGCTACTTACTAGAGTGTCTGAAGTGGTAATTCTGGTGGTGTTTAGTCCTACCAGAGATGGGAGAATTTGGGACATCCAGTTAGAGATCATTGCCATGGTACTAAGGACAGCACCAAGCTTCAGCAGTGGAGGACTCATTGCTGTGGAGCTAATGAGTTTTCATAGTGACTGATTATCATCCCAGTGCAGGCTGGCAGTGAGAGGCATGACTGCAGCACAACAGCCACAGCATGAAAAATCAAGCTACCCAGCTTGAATAATCCATTAAAAAACCTCACATCCTTATTTGCCCTCTGTCCTTCTGCTCTTACTAACAAATACTTCTATCTCATGTTGACCACTTAGTAAACTAGTTTCTATGCTAATAATAATTGGAATTTCCAGTGGGAGATGGCATAGGGTCAGTTACCTCTTTATAGGTGCTAGAGAGTCAATTAGCACTGAAGTAGTTCAGTCCTCTCAGCGTGGTATGTGGTCCTGTCTGAAATGCAAAAGCCTAATCACAAATCCAAAATCAAATAACTCCCCACTCGCCATCACTGCTTCGGTAGAAATATGCTCAGGTCTGTTTCTAAACATGATGCTATACTTGTTCAAGTGGATGGGGAAGGGGGAGAACTGTTAACCTGCCCATGAAAACACCAGAAGCCTTTTTTAACCTTTCTTGATTTGCTGATCTCACATAAAATTACAAACATCAGTGACTTTATTATTTGCACAGCTTGTTTTTAAGGTATTTGTTGTTCATAAAAGAATATTGAAGCAGTAAATATTTTTATTTCTCAGTGTTCTTGCTATTTTACAAGGTTCTATACCAAAAGTTCTTGCTACATGCGCGGCTGGCAGACCCAGCATGTCTTCATTGTCATCTGGATGGGAACAGAAGACAAATTGTGGGTTGCAAATGTAGCATTCTGCGGCTTCTTTTGGCTCCAATCTGCTGTTAAATATACTGTTCTCTAGTGTGTGGAATGATCTCCAGGTTCAGTGGCAATTAACCTTTTCCATAAATTTAGGAAGTATAGTGGGGGAAAAAACCTCAACAAACCTACATCAGAAAAAAGATTGTAGAAATTATTGTGCTGTTGGGGTAGTTTTTAATTTTTAGGATTATTTTAAAAGGACAAAATGCTGAGTAGGGATTCCTAACAGAAATTATTTTAGAGAGAACTTTCTTTCAAGTTTGCAGAGAGGTAAAAGACAGTATTTTTTCCAGAGGTAGTTATGGACTTTGTTTCTGAATTTGCTTCCAAAAGTGTGTATTTTTCTAAAAGTTGTTTCTGAATTTGCTTCCAAAAGTGTGTATTTTTCTAAAGGAATTTAGTGCTCTGCAGAAATGAAACCTGTAGTGAAACTGGAGTGATGTGTTCTTACAGGAGTGTGTGATCATGGATATATTTATTACAGGTACTAAAACCCTGCAACCGGTTTTTCAGCTTCTCAGAGCTTGTACACCAAATTCAGGCTAGGTTTTTCTCTTCCAGCATTCATTCAGAATTACTTCAATAAATCTTCTTTTTAATAAAGACACATTAATTTCGTGAAAAGAAATTGAAAAACAGATTCAGAGCTATTTTATAATCTTATAAGGAGCAATAGAATACAAAGAGACATTTTATGTATACAAGTATTAAACATTTGCTGGGAGTCATTGAGTAAGGTGAGCTGTGAAACACTCAAAAAGCTAATTCACTGAAGAGATGCATTTGAAAACAGTGAACGTGCATGAGTTTTCTTCTATACAGCTTCTGCACAGGAAAACCAGCTTTTTCTAGCTTCTGTAGTAAACACTGCAGTAAAAGACCTAAATATGAAAATGATAATTCCATGCTAAATGCAGTAGTTTTATTTCCCTGTAGCATCTTGAATGCGCACGCTAGTTTGCATGCGTTTTGAATCATTTCACATAGTTTGGGTAATCAATACCAAATCTCCTGGGACAAAATAACACACAAGAGCCATTGTCTCCACAGAACTTGGACTACTTTCAAAATATTAGCTAATAGCTGGAAACATTCTTCAGGCCTTGGAACATGCTGCCCAGGGCAGTGCTGGAGTCACCGTCCTTGGAAGTGTTCACACGCCGTGTAGACAAGGCCCTCAGTGCTATGGATTAGTGGTGGCCTTGGCAGCGCTGGGGAACGGTTGGAGTTGATGAGCTTAAAGGTCTTTTCCAACCCGGTTGATTCCATGATTGCATGTTGATGTCTGAATAAGAAAATGCACGTTTTTTTCTCAGTTCCAAGAAAAGCATCCCATTAAAAAAATGATGCACTGGGTCAGTCTCCTCGATCCATTTAGCTCCTTTCTCTAGCAATCCCCAGCAGCGGATGCTTAAAAGAGGAGTATAAAAAGAGAACAAACACATAGTAATACTTTTCTTGGTGTTACCTTCCAGCAAACCGTGATAGTTACTGTGCCAGAGGTTGTACCTTTGTGTTCTACATTTTTTCATGATGCTTTCTTCCATGAATTTCTCAAGTAACTTTTTAACTCATCTGTACTTTTAGAAGGCACAACATCCACTGGCAAGGAGATCCACAGATTAATTGTGTCTTGTGTGAAAAACATGCTTATTAGAAGTCCTGATTCGATTGCAAATTTAAAACATCCTAATCGGCAATCTTCCATTGAAAATAGATAAATAAATTATAACCTTCAGCTGCTTGTAACACCCAGAATTGCTTCCACCTACGTAATAGAAAAACCCCTTCATCAATGCACGTGGATACTGCAAACACAAGCCAATGAAACAACTCAGTTTTGTTAAACCCTGTAACACTGTTTATACCTTTAGACAACCAGTGGTGGCTCTATTTTATGTTGTCCTGTTGACTCCAGAGAAACCAAGAGCAGCATTAGGTTTCTTAATCAACTTTTGTAGCGGTGCCTGTGGCTGTGTTCTAGGACCTTGGCCTCCTGCTTGTCTGCAGTAAGGAACTCCTGCAATACACTGGCTCTAGCCAGGCATCTGGGTTTCCTTACTGTGAAAACCAGAGTGCAAAGATGGCTGGTATGTGCTCCATTTCAGACCAGTATGGCTTGTGGTGGTACAGGGATGTGCTGCTGGATCCAGAGCCTCAGAAGCACTCCTGCATTTCATAGTTCTGATTAACTCAGCATATTTCCTGTACTGCAGGAGATACATTTCAGAAAAGCTTGGCTTGTGTGATGGTGGCCATTACATACATTTTTCTGGAGACAGAGACCCTGTGGCAAGACACCCTTGATATTGAGCCTTGAGACAGAGGTCAGTCAGGCATTACCTCAACATGATGAAGGGCATAGCGAGAAGAGGTGTTTCAGTCTTAGAAACAGTTCCTGTTTCAGTGAAGACAGGCTCAAAGTTGTCCACTGAACATATGTGGATATTGATCTGTCCAGAATAACATCAAGAGTTCAGGCTTTTTGCTGAACTGTTGCCTCTCATTGGCGATTGCTCAATTTCATTAGTAGCACCATCAATTGCTTCCAATACAGATTAGGTAATATTTGGCAATGTTGCATCATTTTCTAGTTTTATTGGGTTATTCTGAAGTCCCTCAGCATCCTCAGTATACCTAACCCACACAAAAAAATACTGCCATTCACAAGTTTTATCACCTTTTTTGTTATATCTTCTTTCAGCAGTTTTATAAGTACATAAATTCCCAAGACATTTCCTTAAGGTAATGATAGATTTGGGGTTTTTTTTACCACATTGAGCTGCAGCTGTTAATATTTTTGGTTTTCTTCTCTTAAACATTTTCTGTTCCTCAAAGGAACATAACTGGTCCCCTCCTGACAGTTTTAACCTTGGACAAGGCACTTTCAAAAGACAATAAAAAGCTTTTCTGAACTTCAGATGAATAATTACTGCTTGATTATCTTTAATCCAGTATAGTCTGAACTTCTGCAAAGAACACTATTTGTTTGCTTGAGTATTTCAACTCATGCGAAAAACACTGGTTATTAATGATTATTCCTAACAGATGACACACTGCTTGGTTCTTGTGACACTATTCATTAATGTAATTTAGTACTTTATTTTCTTCCAACTAATTTACCTGCTTAAAGAGACAACCTGCTGCCTTGTGATTCATAGTATTGCTGCTAGATACATCTAGCAGATTGGATATAAGGAGGAAATTCTTTCCTGTGAGGCTGGTGAGGCACTGGAATGGGTTGCCCAGGGAGGTTGTGAATGCTCCATCCCTGGCAGTGTTCAAGACCAGGCTGGACCAGGCCTTGGATGATATGATTTAGCGTAAGGTGTCCCTGCCCGTGGCAGGGGGGTTGGAACTAGATGATCTTAAGGTCCTTTCCAACCCTAACTATTCTATGATTCTATACCAGTCCTGTAATATTAAATTAGTATATTATAAATTATTAGGGATATTAAAGGTATTCTTAAGGTATTATATGAATGCCTTTATTTATTTTTATAATATAAGAATTTGGAGACTCTTCTAGTCTCTGCTGTTTACTTTCATTTTGAGACCTTGTGACATTTTTATATGGGTTAAATAAAGTCTAAAGTAAATGAGAATACAGCTTAAAGTTACGTTAGTAAAACTGAGGTATGACAATCTCTGTCTTATAAAAAGTAATTAATGTCAGTATTAGGGATATCAGCTTGCCAATGTCCTGAGAGTCAGCAATATGTGATATATAAATGCATATATGAAGTACCTTCTGGTGGAGGAAAAGAAACAGTGATTGTGAGAAAGACAAAGTGGCACAGTTCAGCAGCAGCCAGTTACACCTGATGTCATCTTATTTAATGTGCGTGAGAAAAAAACAGAAAGTTACCTCCTTCCCAAATATTTCTTATAATTCTAAATCCTGTTCATGGATAAATGCTAAAAAGGCTTTGCTTAAAACCTTGCATTTTGTGCAGATAGCAATCCAAGTGATTCTATCCTCATGGCTCAGATGTCTTAAACAGTTTCCTTTGAAGCAAAGCAAATTCATGAATCTTAAATCTCAGGAAGTTTGTACTTTGACAGGTTAGGTTTAGAAAGTAAGCTCATACAAAGAAGTCAAAGCTTTCCTTGTCATAGTGTTGTCCTATATTGTACAGAGTTCTTTTTCTCCATGTGACATATTGTAGTCGTGACTCAGCAGTACATTGACTTAAAGAAGTATGTCAGTACATTAGTCATATTCCTGAGCATTATAATTTATTTACATAAGGTTAATGCACGTATAAAGAAAAGTTCTCAGAATCTGAATAGCAATTAAAATTCATCCAGCTGCAGGTGCACTGGGAGAATACATCTTTATCCTTTGCCAATTCCAAGTCTCTGAATTTAGAAACCCTGAGAAACCATTAACTTCTTCATCTAACAATGGTTTTGTTCAACAAAGTAAGACCTTTGTTACTTGTGAGTAGTAATATACCTGTTCTTTGTAAGAGCAGACTGAGAGGTATGTGCCTTTTATAGAGAATTTGCTTTCACCAGGTCATCTGTGCATACACAGTGACATTTTTCAGTCAGGCATCTCCACTGATAGTACAAGAATTGGGCAAGGGATTTTTGTTGACCGTTACATGCTTCTATACTAATGCTTTTGAGGTGACATGCTTTCTGAAGTGAACTTTCCTAAATTCCTTGTTAATTGGAACAGTTGGTGAAAAAATGGGCAGGGAAGGACTAACTGAAATGAAACCAAAGACTTCTTCAGTTGATTTCCTACCATTTTGATTTTCAATAACATTTATATCAGACACTCAGTAAAACCTCATTAGCATTGCTAAAATGTGTGATATGATGATAGATCAAATGGGAGGAGAAGAGTTTAGTGAAATTACCCTTTTCTGTTCTGTCCTCTTTGCAATCAAGGTTATTCATGCTAACTCATAAAGTTTCTTTTCTAAATATAAAGATGTGTTTGCTTTGGAGAGAGTGACTAACGATTGTGCAGCGAGTTCTTTTCCCTTCAACCCAAGTTGGGAATCTGATGCTTTTGGAGGACCTTGGGATCCTTCCTCTTCCTATGAACATCCACAGAATGGCAGGGTGCAGTGTTGCATGGGCATTGCAGAGTACAACAGTCAAGATGTCCTTCTGAAAACTGTAGGGATAAATAAAATGTGGTTTCATCTTGGTTGCCATTTTCCTGAAAACGTGATGCCAATTTTGTGAGTTTTGATATGGATGATGAAGATTTTTACATATGGGTGAGAAGCAAGATTGTGAAAACTGGTTTGAACATGAAAAGCTTGCAGTAACTTGTAATACTAGCAGGGCAAAGAAAAGAAAGCTGCAGGGAGGAAGAGAGAGGGGAAAAAATGGAGCTGAAAATACTGAGACATACTTAGTGATCAGATATTTGAGGCTGCTGTCTCTTTGCTCCTAACTTGTCACTTGAATGTAATAAAAGAAAGATACCTAGAAGACAGACAATCCAAACCACCTTTTTATAAATTTAGTATTTATGCATAGGACAGCGTGTCCATCCTTGGCATGATCATTCTGTCCCCTTGGGTATACCACTTGCTGTGTGAGGGTTGATATCCTTCCTTGAGAATTAACAAAATCCTGAACTGGTTAATATTCGAAGCATTGGAAGTTGCCTCTTGTGAAAGAAATAATTTGTATTCTGACTTCCATAGAATAATAAAATGGTTAGGGTTGGAAAGGACCTTAAGATCCCACAGGCAGGGATGCCTCACACTAGAGCAGGTTGCTCCAAGCCCCTGTGTCCAACCTGCAACACTTAGCAACTATTAGGAGAGGACATGTTCTTTTGATTAGAAATGAGAGATGTACATTGACAGTTCTCATACAACTAGGCACAGAAAATAGTGAGCAGTGTAGAATATTTCTTCAAACTTGTTGAAGATAAAAACTGGAGAGGTAGTCTGAACAACTATGTTCATAATATAACTACATGGCTTGCATGGTGGTTCTTAAAGGTGAATCATTCCAATACTTGTGATTCTTCACTGTTTAATGTGTTATCCTTTATCCCATATTTCACGTGTCTCTAGAACAGGCATTGAATCCTGTTCTCTGAGATAGAAAGCTGTGGTCTCAGACTAACAATGATGTGACTATCGATTTTTCAGTTCTTACAGAACATGACTGCAGCAGTTGGGAGATGGTAGAAAACGGCTGGGCTTCCTGTTGCTTTGCAGTCACGCAGTGGAATGTTTGCTACTACAGGCTATGGCAGAGAGAGAGAGAACAAAGCTTTTACAGCACAGTAAGCACTTCTGACATCAAACTGATCAATGCCTCATCCCTCAAAAAAGGCTCACATTTCAGCTTCCTGATCCAAAGTAATCTAAAAACAAATATCAGTAAACACCAGTTACATGACACTCATTTTTTTATAGTTGCAATTTATGACCAAAGGAAACAAGGTCATTCAGAATTTACAAGATGGCTGGAATTTTGCAGTTCTGTGGGGTTTAGGGAGCTGACAACAGAGGAGTACAAATGCTGAAGACCGAAGTGATATTTCATTAGAAGCCTTCTGTTTACTGACACTATAGAGACTGTAGTGACAGGACACGGAGGAATGGGTTTAAACTGAAACAGGAGAAGTTCAGGTGAGCTCTTAGGCAGAAGCTCTTCCCTGTGAGGGTGCTGAGGCGCTGGCACAGGGTGCCCAGAGAAGCTGTGGCTACCCCATCCCTGGCAGTGTTCAAGGCCAGGTTGGACACAGGGGCTTGGACCAACCTGCTCTAGTGTGTGGTGTCCCTGCTCGTGGCAGGGGTTGGAACTGGATGACGTTAAGGTCCTTTCCAGCCCAAACCAGTCTGGGATTGTATGACTTTCAAAATATGTCTTCAGCAATTTAACTCTACGGCTATTTTATATCATCTCCACTTAATCCCTGTGTGCAGCCATAAGCCTGTTTTTATAATATCAAAATTAAAAACTGTAGAGATGATGATGATGATGATTATTATTTCATACAGGAAAAAAGTCTGAAATGTGCAAATAGTGGGCATCAATAGCAGCTTATAAGTAAAGATTTCATTTCCAGAGAAACAGGTTTCTGCCCACAAGTAGTTCAGTGCAGGCTTTTTTCTTTCTAGCTTGAATTAGGAGGAATCCACCAATTCAAATGACAAAGTCAGTGAGTTTTTCAAGGCCTGCTTATTAATGTGACTGTGAAGAAAAAGATTCACAGGCTTAGCTAGTGAAGTTTTTACATAAGCATTTAGATCTCACTAATAAAAAGGGCCGAGATTTTGGTTAATGAAAGCATTTACATAACTTTCAAGGTTTCATACGAATTTTACAGGGAGATTTAATGAACTCATTAACAAACGACAGAGAAATTTAATAGAAGATTTCTACTAAATCTTGTAATGAGTTTCTACAATTTGGCCAACAGTGATGCAGAAAGTGAAGGAACTGTTTGCACAAGGGCAAAGAATAACTTCGGACCTACAATTTGTGATGCAGCTCCTGGAAAGTGTTTTCAATCCAAAAAGAAAATTTAAAAGCCACGCACAAACTTGTCTCAATGATCCCAAAATAAGAAAAGGAAATTTAAGTCCAAACTACTGTAAAAGTCACGAGGGTAAGACCTGCTCCACTGTCAAAGAATATACAGCATTTTCACTAAGCAAAATCCCTATGCTCTTCAGGCCTGAAGCCTAAATTATCCACAGTGGAAAAGTTGTAATTAATTGTTGTGATAGCACAGTACCTTAAAAGTGAGAGGACTAAAATACAGCCAATTACACAGTTCACCTGAGATGCTGATTTGGATTTCACTGAAGCTTAAGTTTCAGACTATCTGGTATGAACTTTTCTGTAATTTAAAAGGGAAAAAAAAATAAATCAGTCATATTCCATAATACAGAATACAGTGTTCAAGATCCAGATATATAACTGTAGTCTTCTTGCACCCAAGCCATTCATGTATCATTCCTTCATACGCTGAAAGTAACTGAGAATATTGATACACTAGTTGTCAAGAGAGAAAATCTAATGAAATTGTGTCATCAATATTGCTGGAGCTAAAAGTGAAAGTCTTTAATCATAGGGAAGTATTTTTCTGGATGATTTCTGTGAACTTCCATTTAGTATCATGAGTTGTAATAATGCCTTTCATAAGCAAACAAAGCATCATCATTTTGGTCTCAACAGTGAGCATAAACGCTTTAATTTTTACCTGGTAACCCAGTTAATACAAACATCCCAGGCACAATGTGTGCTCTATGGATGTATCTATGCTGTATTGCTTAGGGGGGTGAAACTGTCTTTTTAAGTATCTTGATAGCAAAAGAGAATTAAGAAATGCTGTAAAGAAGTAAAGATTACATTTTCAAATGTAGCTTGGAGGAGAAAATGATGAAGTATTTAATATTTCAAGAACAAATTTAAATATATACTCTTTTCAGGCACTTCTAGATATAAGGAAGTTGATGATTGCTGGTGGGCTTAAAATGATTAGTAATTGAAATCTCATGAAATGAACCTAGCTTCCTTTTCATTATTAGAAGCATTATTTGTCTTGCATTAGTGTGTATCTAGCCATGATTCAGATCTCTTGCTTTTAAAAAGCACCGAGACATTAAATCATAACAGTAAAAACTATCAACATGAAACTGGAAAAGAAATGGGTACATCTTTGACAATTTGTTAAAGCGCTGGTGATGTTAAGGCAATTAAATAGCAATAAAAAAGCACTAAGATCCATCACTGTTAGCCTTGGAAATTGGTTTTAAATTTATAACTAGAATAAAATGATTTAAAACCTACATGAAAAGAGATGGTTTGACAGAAATAGGGAGATGCTGAAGAAAACACTGCAGAGGTCAAAAGTAGGAAGCCGAAGAAACTGCATTTCACATATACTTTTTTATTGAGTGTTCACTTTGGATGGACTAACAAATTATAATAGATTTGTTTTCTTATGAATATAACACATAGTCAATCTGTTCCAAATAAGGAAAAAAGTGATTCCAGATGGAACCCAACTCATTGCTTAGGGAAAATATTTGTCTTTCTGGGGCCAGATGGGATGCCATAGGGTTATTTGCAAGGATTTTGTGTTTTGGTTTTCAAGGAAATGCCTGCTGCCTGTAGGCAAAGGGGAAGGAAAGAGTCAAAGGAGCAAGGAAAGTAGAAATATTGATGCATGACTTTAGCAATGCACAGTCAGTAATAACAAGAAAACTTGGCGAAGAGGTATATAGGAAGAGATAATTTTCAAGATTCCTGCCTAGGAAATCCTATTTTGATGATAATGCAACTTTTTCTGCTTGATAGTGATAGTCTGCAATCTTTGTAGTCTTGCCTAAAAGGGTAAGGAAGTGTTCTTGTCCATCAGCAGCAACTATGACTTCGAAATTATCTGAGCTGATTTTTTTGAAAGGGGTGACCAAGATATGACATACTTATTCCAGCCAAGTTAAGAAAGCTTTTCATTCCCAAACTGTACCAGGTTTAGGAATGTTAATCTACCATAAAAATTAACAGATGTGTTTAGGTCAGTAAAATTAACGCTCTTGTTTTCTGTAGGTCAAGTACGGTAGAACTGTGGATATACTGGAGACTAAGACCGTGTCAGGTTTAAACATCTTCTCTACAGGGGGTTATTTTATGAACAACCATAATGCAGTTTCATTATCTGAGAAGCATGAGCTGTTGACAGGAATGGATGTTTTTAAGAATTTAAGTCTCTTATTTGAAAGTAATTGGTCCCAAGCTTTGCTCCCTGCTTTCAGCTTTGAACACATTAGCTGCTAGGGTAAACCAAGTTTGAATGTGCAATGGTTTGGTTCAAAATGTGCAACACAAACTGTTAAACAATGCCTCCCAAATGTAAGCTGTATTTAGCATTGGACTTGGCAGTGCTGGGGTAATGGTCAGAGTTGATGATCTTGAAGGTCTTTTCCAACCTACTTGATTCCATGATTCTAAGATGTTGGCTTTATCAGGAGAAATAAAACCCAGTACACAAGCATTAGCTTGTTGCAGCTTCTCACCTATTGTAGACTGCTTAGGAAACAGACTCCTGCAGATCTTCAGTCTGATGCAAGTGATGACCACTTGAGGCTGAAGACTGTTAATAATACTTTTCTAAATTATGTCAATTGAGAGCTATTTTCCGTTTAACTCCCATGTGCACGTTTTACAGATAATACATGCCGTTTCCTGAAAGGCACTTCAACAAAATCTGGCTTGAATTTATACCATGTTTTCCTGAAGAATTTAAATGAAGTTTTAAAATCAAGTGCTAAATTCAAGAGTCACTTAATTAAGTGACAGTCACTTTGCAAATGGCTTTTGCTTCTTATAGTCAAATAATCAAAATCAGTTTGCAGGCAAAACGTGACTTGCATGATTTGCATAAGAAGCATGTCAGAAATCTTTTGGTTCAGATAGATAACCTTTGCTGCCATTGTTAAGCTTTGCTCTGGACTTCAAGGGTTTTGATTCAGAGGTCAGTGTACTAAGGATGCAGTTACTCCATGAGTTAAAGGGAACCTCAGTAGATAAAATGAGTGACATACACATTTTTTTCATCTGTAGTGGGATGAATTAAAAATATACTGATGAATTTAAAACATTAAACTTATCACTGGCGATTTTGTTAAATGACTTTGAGACCAAAAGAAACATTTTGGAATGCTCCCTTTTAATCAGTTATTAATACGTGAAAGAGAGAAGTCCGTAGGTTCTAAATTACTTTTTGATCCACAGAAAACTTGTCAGTCAAGTAATTTTACATACATTTAATGATTTATTAGTAACACAAATGGATATTTTGGGCTGAACAACAAATTCTCATTTCAAAGAACTTCGAAGAAATACCAGCTTAGACACTTTAATTATTTGGCAAAATTGATAAAGACTTGAAATATACTTTATTGATTTTTAACAGGGTAGTGGATATAACCATATTATAAATGCAAAACCACCTATGGGAATGCATGGGAAAGCAGCCTAGAAACCCACGCTTGACTGAGGACATTCAAGCAATCTTGTTTTATCCTGCAATTTAACCAAATGTTTTGCTGCTGGAAGTCTGTCCTGTTTGTTATTTGTTCAGATACATGTCTGAGCTGTACAGAAGAAGCTGTTTACAGTTCTTATGCATTTTTGATTCTTCAGAACTCATGGGTATGGTGTCCTAATCAATATAAATTGCCAAATTTTTCCCTTAGGAAACTGTTTTCTCTAACTCTATTAGTTGGTTTAATAAATTATATGACCTCTTCCAAAAAAATTTGAATGGTTTATGTACATACATGGATGTAGAACACTCCCTTAACAAGTATTAGTTTTCTGTGTTACAGTTTGCATTCATGGATTTTGGGAATACTGGTTTCAAAATTAGATTCCCAAATCTGGATCCCTTTTCAGAAGAACTCTGTAATCTGGCTCCAGATTTTTCCACCTTTCTTTGCAGGGTCAAATATTTTTCTAGGAGTTGCAGTTTGAGGGTACCTGTATTAAGAAATCGAGGTATCGGAGTGTAGACTTAGATTTGCTAAGGTCCAAGCCTTCCTAGTACGGACTATCCTAGTAGTTCCTTGAGAGTGTGATTAATTGTCTATAAATAAATGCAGTATGTTTAGATAGCAAAACACAAAGCAGTCTCCCAAGCCATGTTCCTTGATGACTTTCATCCCTGCTATGAATTCCCAGATGTATGGGAAATGTCATGGCTGTAAGTCCCTTGAGCTGATCAGCAGTCCCAAAGACAAACAGAATATATTGGACTTGTGTTTCTTTCAACATGTAACAAGATATAATACATAAATGAGCTCATTTATCTCATGCTGTCCTTTCTCAATGCATATTTTTAACTTGAAACAATCAAATGGAGGTCAAGGTAAGGCCCAGGCAAACTACTTCAAGTGGTTTAAAATAACAATAGCTTGGTCATGAGTACAGAAGATAGTATGTCTGACTCCTGCAGCCTTGAATGGAGCACTTCTTTCAAGCCTCAAATGTGGGATTATAGACAGTTCCACCCTGAACACAAGAGTAGTAAAGCAAACTGGAAGAGACAGGAAAAGACTGCTTTACATAGAAGATGAAAAATGTTAGCTTTTCCCTCAGTTGCAAAGTACTCTAGAGATCAAGCTGGAAAGCTAAGTTTGAATACATAAGGGCTACAAATGCTATCTAGATATAAACATCATTTATTGTTTCTATTCTTCCTTCTTGTACCTTGGGCCTTGGATGAATTAGCATTTAATTCAGAAGATACTGTTCCTGTGTTGCTGCAAGTTTATGTTGTTTTGGATTTGGCAAGGGTGCTAGAATATAATGGAATGGGAATGAAGGTTGGGAATCAGGAGGTGGAAGAGATTGCCACAAGAATGGTAAAATCTCTTGAGAAGGCTCCAGAGAGATCTTACTGTGTCCTTTCAGCTCTTAAAAGCAGCCTATGAGAAAGATAGGGAGAGACTTTTCAGCAGGGCCTGTTGCGACAGGACGAGGGGTGATGGGTTTAAACTGACAGCGGGAGATTCAAGCTGGGTACGGGGAAAAAAATTCTTTACAATGCAAGTGGTGAAACACTGTCACAGGTGGCCCAGAGAGGTGGCCTGGAAACACTCAAGGCCAGGCTGGATGTGGTTCTGGGCAGCCTGCTCTAGGTGAAAATGTCCCAGCTCATTGCTGGGGTTGGACTAGATGAGGTTTGAAGGTCCCAATCCAAAGCATTCTATGATTCTATGAAAAGTGAGGTATTAGAAGTCAGATGCATTAAGGAGGGAGCAAATGGACTCTAGTGCAGCTTGCTTGGCAGTCAAACGTATGTGATTATAATAGCTTTCAGTGGGGTGGAAATATCCAGTTTCCCCAAAGACCAATCTGGCTTATCAATGCAGACTTTCTGATTTCATATTCTAAAGCTTACTTCACAAGATGCCTCATTTCTCCTTATGTAATGAATTGGAAACAACATTGTTTCAGAGGATAAAATGCAAGCTCTGCTTCATTAGGCAAAACAA
This sequence comes from Pezoporus occidentalis, assembly GCF_034315485.1. Classification (NCBI taxonomy): domain Eukaryota; kingdom Metazoa; phylum Chordata; class Aves; order Psittaciformes; family Psittacidae; genus Pezoporus; species Pezoporus occidentalis. Next base: position 2,185,484 of record NW_026916304.1, read on the forward strand.
CTCTCCAGGAACTTACCAAACAGAAAAAGAGAAAACTGACCCTACTGTCTAGAAGTGAAAAAATAAAACTTTTAGGTATTATATACCTGGAGAGAAGATAATCAGACATATTATCTGTTATCTGGTGAAAATAGTGTGGCTGAGATGACCATACGGACCCTTTAAAGATGAAACACAAACTAAAGGGCTGACAGTTGGGAACATCAGTATCCCAACAAAAGCCCCCCTGAAGAAGAATGTGGTTTATCAGGTGTTGAAGGACAGATGTAAAATTCCATATGACTTAAAGCCATTGCTTATGCTAAAGGCATATGAACTGCAAAGTAGCTATGATGTAGGATACTGGTTTATGCATTGTGAATGTAAGCCTTCCAGCATTCCATACAGACAGTGATGTTACTGCACAAAGCCAGACTTTCTAAATTATGAAGAATCTAAGGCAATTCATAATCTATACTCATACTGTGATTTAAGCCTTCTGGGTTGGGAAACAGTTGTCTGCAACCTACTGTAAAAGAAGAAAAAAGCAGAAATACAAGTTTAAATAAATAAGTAGAGAAGAAGTTAAATAGAATCATGCACATAAAAAATAACAGATGAAACCAGAAGGAAATATATTCAGTGACAGAATAACTTGAGATTTAATGAATAATTCTGTCTCTCAACCTGAAAAAAAAAACCAAGCAGGAGAGGCAGCGGATATTTGGGCTTACAACAATCAGTCTAGAACATTATTATGGAAAGCTGAAGGAGGTAATATTCTTTATTCCTTATTCTACAGTGACCTCTTAAAAAGATTTTTCCTAGTCTACTATGGTGTTCTTAATAGGTAATATGCTAACAATCTACCAAAAGTAAACTACTGTAGCTGAAAATGGAGCTCTTTCACAGGGAGAATGAAACAGAAGAAAAAGAACTAAGGCTGATATAATTCAAGAAACAGACTCTTGGTTTCTGTTGGGATGCTTTGGGACTCTTAAGCTGTCCTGCACTGGCTGAGAAAAGATGTCCTGGCATGGGGAGATCTCTGGGTTATATGACTCTCTTGCTCACTGTCTCTGTGGACCTCTGAGACATTCACTTGTTGGCATCATAGGCTTCAGGCAGCTCTGATTCATGTTATGATAAGCTGGTTCTCCTGGCAACATCAAGACTGCTGTACTGCAAATGATATATGACCCTTCTGCTCTGGTCTTTTACTGGATATGTGTCAGTGGTTCCTGAAAAGCAAACCTGTAATCTTTAGGAAATTGCAGCACAAATGCCAGCCTTTAGAACTGAGAGTCTTAAAGGAAAAGAACCGGTGTGTGACTGTTTCTTCCAAGTTCATTATCAATAGTAAAGGAGTGTGCCCATATCACTAAAAAATCTTGTATACGGTAGTGCTTCTTGGTGGTTTTTATTCCATACATGCATTTATCACACTACCCAAGTCTGACTGAGTTGTACTAAAACACAAAGGAATGTATATGAATTAAAATTCCTATGACTAGTACCCAGTGAAACGTCTTTCATTGCAATCAACAATAGGAGAGAATTCCCTGCTACAAGTTGACTATTTAATCAATGAAATTATGAAAGAAAACCGTTTATTTCACCTTATGGAACCACTGATTGTTACTTCAGCACCTGTTTTTTCCTGGTCATGATACAGATTCATGGATATCCTGTAATTAAAGGAAAATGCTCAAGAATGCAAATATGGGTTCTGCCACTGCTCTTGAAGTAATACAGAAATTACTGGTTACCCACAGGAATTGAAAGAAGCACTTAGAATTGAGGAAACTGTACTGTAACTTTTAAAGAGTTTTGTAAAACATAATATGAATTTCTAAAACTGTGCCATCATTTCAATCCATTAGTATGCTGGTTACTTGCAACATTACATGATCAGACACCATTGACTTCAAAGATATTTAGCTGTGGTTTAGTGGGTTTCTGAAATAGAACCACTGAGATAAACCTTTCCAGGCAAATGTGTCTTGTCCTGCGCAAAAGAGAAGAGTACTTCCAGAGGACAGCAACACGCCCACTTTCTGACCAAGACCTTTCACAGTGCTATAGAATGCTGTAGATGCATCAGTGGAACAGCTGAGGTATTTTTACAAGTAGCATCCTATCAGTTAAAATATATGTACTCTAAGAAACTTTTCTGGGAAACAGATGGAAAATCACTGCTTTCTACTATGGTCTTTAATACAATACAAGCTAAAATCTTTTGTAACTGAGGCAACACTAACATAGAAATTCAGGAACTGGAAATACTTAAAGCCTAAAGAGAGCATAAGGAATGCCAGTTACTGTTCAGATTAACATTGAACTGCAGGCAACATATAATTTGCAACATTTTTCACAGTACTGACTTGATCATTTTTTCCCCCTTGCTTTTCCATAGCATAGATCTGCTTGATCCCACCTGCATTCCACCAGAGAGCACACTGCATAGGTACAAGTTATTAGGACTCTGCAATGCTTAGATGATAAATTCAGTAAGTGATTTTGAAGATTTTAGAGCAAAAGGGAAGAGCTGCATGCCCTGAAGTCTTTGTTAGAGATGAATTCCTATTTAAGGTCTTATGGCATCCTCTGTCAGCATAAAGCACTCAAGGGTAATTTCAGCTGTATTTTTAGGGTGATACAGGGCTAGGAGTTTATGATGCAACTGTGTTAAATGGTTCAGTTTTGGTGGAATAGATTAAATCTCTCTTTTAGCTTCTGTGTATAGGTTATGTTCTATGATTCTGTGATAGTTCTGATGGAGCTAGGAGTGCAAGGCTTCTTCCTGGGTGGAGTTAGTGAACTGGGAAGGAGAAAAGTTTCAGAAGTACCTGAGAAACTTTTCCTTTCTTCATGAGATTAAAGTCCCCCCAAACACCATTAAAGTGAGCTATGTTCTTAGAGGCCAGCAGAGTCACAGAAAGGGAGCTCTTCTGATACAGCTGATAAGAAACTAAGAGACAAAAGTCAGGAACTACTGAGCAGGCTCTGGTTCGCTAAACCCAGAACAACTGAGGCATCTAAGTACAGATAAATCAGCTGTGCCACCTTCTTAAAACAGTAGCTTGTTTGATAAATTTTGTCTTTGAAGACACTGGTTTACGTCTATCTTTGTGTTTGCATGTGAGCTCAGTCTATGAACTGCAAGAGATGGCATAACAAAGGTTAACGGAGTGCTCAGGTTCATGTAACTCCTATGAATTAGAAATAACTTACTAAAACAGAGGAGGCTTAACAAAATCAAATCTAAAAATACTTCATGCAGAGTTCGTGGTGGACTAAATAATACTTCCAGACAGCTGCAACGTAATTTTGCCAAACTGAGATAAAATAAATGCCAAGGAAGTGTCAGGGTGAACAAAGGAAGGGTTCCTCCCTCCTCCAGTTGATACAGGAATATACATTCCTCAAATCTATCATAATTTGAAGTCAAACACACAAACAACATTCTCTCCCTTATTTTGGGAAACACGGGCAGCATTATGAACTCAGCATTAGATTGTGAAATCAGCTGTGAGACTGCTGAGGAGAGTAAGGAAGAATGAGTCCTGCTCTTTTGTTCCTCCCACAGAGAGCTATACAGAATTTCAGAGCAGAGAGGAATACAAAAATGGATATAGCCTTGCCTCTTCTCTTCCCAAGATAATCTGCCCCTGCAAATGAGCCAGTGACAAGAATAGTAAATACTTTTTTATATTAATAGCAATAATTAACATCTTTGGGAGGAAAGGGGGAAATGATTCTTTCTTTGTGCTGTTCATGTAATAGTAAAACAATCTAATGCTCATTAAGAATTGTATCCCCAGGGCATAATTTGGAGGTGGTCGACCTATATAGTTTCCAAAGGCTTAATCTTATAAAGATAAGAAGAATGGTCTTAGATCATCCGGAAATGAGTTGTACTCAATGCACTAGACAAGCAAGAAGGGCTTGAAACACAATTTTCATTAAGGATGAAGGATTGATTTGTGTCACTTGGTACATAAGTCTACTACACTTTCATCTTTTCAGGTTCAGTCAGTAAAGAGTAGCCTAATTTTACAGTGAGGCTTTCCTGATAGGTGTGCTGTGGAAACTCCACAGAAGTGGAAGCTGTCCCATCAGCACAGCTGTTCAGCCATCTCCCAAGGGCCATAACTGCTCTTCAGGGACCTCAGAAAACTATTTTATATGGGCTAATTGTAGGTTATCCAAGCTCAGAATCTTTGTCCAAATTTTAATTCACAGAAAGACATGATGTATTTAAGACCAGAACAAGTCTGACTTAATTCTTTCCCATTTCATTGTATCAACGATGTTAAGCTCCATAGCCCTTTCGCTGTATGAAATACAACTCTGAGCTTACCTTAAGGTTGTTGTTAATGGTGACTCTATGAAATGTCAGTGCATTATGCAAGTTTAGCTGTCTTCTCAAAAAGTACCAAACCGCGTATTGTCTTTGGATATCTAGGAGTAAACCTGACGTGACTGTCTTCAGAATAATACCTTGCTTACAGCAGTTTAAGGGATGTCAGAATCTTGTTTTCTGGAAATTGCTTATTGGTTCACCAGAGAAATAGACTGACAATGACTTATCCTTTCCCAAGCTTAATAATTCTGTTTATTGGGGAGGGGAGAAGGAATCTTTATACATGCCTCATCAACTCAGAGAAACCTGTGGGAAAGAAAACTGTTGGAGCTGGGTGGACTGCTTGCAGAAATGGGGTCTCCTTGTCTAACCACAAAGTAATTGATCGCAGACTGACGTCCTCGAGTGTCTGGCAAACACTGTGGGATTGACCTGCTTGAAACCTTGCCTTGAAGCTTCGTTACAAATCTGTCTCTGGAAGCATCTGGCATCCTAGTTTATGTGGATAATAGTGACTGGTCAGATCAATCATATGAGCTAACTTGGAATCCTGACAGGACAAGTATTTCTAGTAAATACTTGCCTGAATTTGAGAACATGAACTTCTGGAAATAGTTGAGCTCACAACTTCAAAATTGTATGTATATCTACAACACTGAAAATCTAATACAAAACATTGACTTGAAAATTGACAAAATGAGAGTATAAGTGTGGATGATATTAGAGTTTTTTTTTAATCTCAGTGGAATATCCAGATAATATTTGCTTAAGTCTTAGTACAATGTAAGAGAATACTAAGAGTTAGAAACACTATTTCCTGTCTTGGTGGCAGCATAGAAGAGGCAATCTCACCTTAGAATAGTATTAGTATTTTAATTTATATGACAATTAATAAGATGACTTCTATTCATGCACATCCAATTAGCTATCTATAAAAACCCATCTTGCAAAGATCTATTTGGTGACAGTAGGAAAAATAAGCAAATAAAAATGAAAAATTCTTTTCAAATCCAAGCCTGGAATTTTCCTCCTTAACCTTTAAAATGCATTTATGTACTTGTGTTTGTTATTTAAACATACAAATAAATGACTTCAAAACCTGGTAAATGATATTGCAAGAAACTGTAAAAATTAGGAAAGAGCTTTTTCTTTGTTACAAAATACTTGAGACTGAGGGCTAGCTAAAGAGTGATAAAACCTGGAAGAGCTGTAAATCACATTATGTAGGATTAATTTTCAAATACATAGTAGCTTATTCCTTGCTTTGTTTGCTTTCTGTCACATTTATCAAGCATATGTTGAAGGGAAACCAATAATTTCTTAGTCTTTTACTCTTCCTTACCATTGAATGGCACTTAATATTTTTCTGTAAGTCTTCAGTGGCTGATCCCTTTCTCTTTTAATCCTTGGATCCATACAACATGTCAGAGATCCCCTGCCTATTTCCCCTAATTTTTCATAATTGTATGGAATTGCTTTTTAGAAAGTACAACAGGAGCATGTATTTCTCCTGCCTGGTGATCAGTAAAACAGATACTGCTTTGATTCTGAAAGCATTACCTGGCGCTAGGTGCTTTTGGTACGAACAACAGTAGGGACTGAAGTGAATATGAAGAACTGAGGAAAAAACTGCAGGGGGCGTAATGTGTTATCATAGTCTTCTGAGAAGTGCTGAGAGCCCCATCGCACAGTTAAAAACAGACTGCACTCTGTACTCAGTCATAAGGCTAAGCAGGTAATTTGGTCTGAACAATTAAGAAAAATTAACTTCCTCTTACTAGAATTACTTTACAGACAGCACTATTTTCAGCCACATTTCTATAAATAATTCCTGGTGTTTAGCTAATTTATGAAAAATTCACAAAGCTGAATGCTAAAATTTGAGCTACTTTGGCTTGAGAAGTCATAAAACACACTGGTATTTCTTAAATAAGTAGGCAGAATTCGTTATTCTGTATAAATGCAAGTACAAATTAAGCACTTACATTCAAAACTCTTGTCACAATCTTCACGTAACATTCTGCACTGCCATCTATTTGCTTCTAGAAAAGGAGTATAAACAATTTTTAACCTACGTTTGTTTAAAATGGGCATGACTATTTGTAGAAGATTTGATTTCTGTTTTCTTTCCTCTCTACTGAGGACAGTACATTAGGAAAGAAAAATATTAGCTTATCTGACCTTTGTCATCCTCATTTTTTCCATAGGCATTTTGCACTAGTGTGTATATCCAGCAAGAGATGATCTTTGATTGGTATATGCCTGCCGACCTAAACACAGTCATAGTGAGATTCCAACTCACAACTAATTCATGTTTCAAGTGAGAAAGGAACCCAGCTTTGCTGCTGTGGCCATTACTTCTCCTTTGGTGATTTCTTGGTTTCCTCTTTGGGGGAAGGCAGAGGGAGGTATAGGGCTTTCTTTAAGCAAACAGCAGTGTATTTTTAAATTAAATATATCCCAGTCTACATCTACTTTGGTACTGTTAGTCTTACTTTTAATATGCTCTTTTATTAATAGAAGAATAATTAATAGGTCTGTACCTTTATGAAAGACAAAATAATCCTACAAATATTATTATGTTGTATTTTTTTTCCAGATATTTAAATTTTAAGTGTCTCTAGGTGTTCCCCGTAGAATTATTTCTTGTAATCTCACATGATGTAATTTGGGTTTCCTTTTATCTTCCCTTCTTTATGGGAATATCCATGCTGCAGCTGGGGGCACAACTGTACAGTGGTTTGCTGGAAAGGTCAGCAGTGGCATAGCCTGTATCCACATGTAGGCATTTAAGGGTTTATTCTGAAGTTCCCGTTACTTCCAGTGTTATGCTTCATCTTTCAGCCAGTTACTCTTTGAGGAAGTTAATCTTCAAATAGAGTCTTGTAATGAATAGATACCATGGCACTCACTTATGCTGTGGAATCAGCTATGTCATTTTGTCAGGCAAGAATTCCTCCAGCATTAATGATTGTAGGTCTGAGCATGCTGGCCCTAATGCAAAGAGAAGTGCAAAGCCTTATTGACCGAAAATGGGGAGGATGTGCTCTGTTTGGCATAAAGATATTTCTAAGAGGATGTTGCCAATTTTAAAATGCTCTGAATTCAAAGAAGAGTTGAGGAGAAAAAGCAGAGACTCTGCAGTCAAGGCTTTGTTTGAGCAGACTTGTGTCAAAAAATGGCCTTACCAAAACAACCAATAAATAAGAAAGGGCACCTTTAGGAAGTGGTGTTCCCCCCATGCCTGTCATGAAGCATTTTAGTTAAACTGATACTAATTGGAGTAACTGTTCCAGAACTTGGATATATGCCCTTGGAATGATAGCTGAGAATCTTTCCAGTTCAGTGACCAAGTTACTAAATCTTTCTGTTACAGTCTTCTAAGTAAAATCAAGCATACATGGTGCATGAACCATAATCATGTGATTTCTTGTAATTTTGGGATGTTTTCCTTAGGTTAAGAGCGCATTGGGCTTGAAATGCACTTATTTGTAGCTCAGAGGAATGGGTTTCAATTATTACTAAAAATAGTAATAGAAATAACAAAATTCAGCATATGTAGTGATATGGAGGGGACTGGAGGGATCTGTCAAAACTTAGCTAAACTCTCAAAACTGAAAAATACCAAAGATGTTCCTGGAAAAGGAAGCTGCCCTCATAAGACAACTGAATATGGCAAGATCAAATGCCTAGCAGTTAAGGAACATGTAAGGAACAGAGGTAGTCAGAAAGCACTCCAAGATGGCAAACAACGTGAGGTACAAAATAAAATCTAGTTTTCTGGAAGAAGAGGGAAGGAGAAGCCTAGGGACTTTGATACGAAATTAGCTGATAATAGCATATTTTCCAGAGGGGAAGCAAAAGTATTAGAAAAGGTATCACATTTACTAGTGTCTTAATGTCCTGGGTTCAGCCACAACACTTAAAAAACACAAATGTTTGGGAAACTAATGATGACATGATATAGAAGAAAAAAATGACAATCAATTTCTATTTATAGAAGCACTAGGCAGTTAGGGCTAATCAGGATTTATTTCAACTACCATCACTATTACCACCTGTTTAGAAACTGATCTGTGGAACCACATGAGAAAACATGAACTAGTCATGTCCTTTGGACACAGATGGACTCAGTGACCTAACCAGTCTCAACCTTATTTAATTTCTGTGGCATTTCTAAATGGGAGAGAGCTATAAGCAAGAGCTATTTATTCTACTCCTGCCAAATAACAGTGAAAGTAATACAAATGCCAACAGCATGTGGGTAATTTTTTCTTCTGTATGAACAAGTGGTGAACCTTAGTCATTAATGTAGCTTTGTCACTTGACAAATCTAGAACTGGGAAGAACTGAATACTACAGCTACTCCCAGTGTTGCATTAACCCCCCTTTTCTTTGATTTTATCAAAAAAATCTAAATTTCAAGGTGCTCAGTATCACCTAGTGGCTTCTTGTATAGTGGTCTTATCAGAGACATCAGGAAAGCCATGTTGTTCTGGTTTCAGAGATTGTTTTGAAATCTCCAAAGAAAGAAGAGTTTGTCTTCACTTCTCATTCAGGCCAGAGGAAACACATATTAAGCCAACACATACCTTCCTTCTCCTTGTGCATCATATCCATCAGGGATAATTTCATTGTCTAGACCAAGAAGTAGAGGAAGAGATCTGCCTGTACATCCCTTCACACACAGACGATGTGGAAGGAGTGGGAACAGCAGATGGGTAGCATTTGTGTTCTTCCTCATGTGCAGCTCTTTGGAGCTGGTAGCTCAGAGAGAGAGGAGTAAGAGGGGGGAAAAAGCTACCGCTGACTGTGCTACAGGTGTTTTGCAGGGAGAAACTGTAATTCTGTGCTCCAAACTTCAACAATCTAGTCCTTGTAGCACTCACAAAAGCAAAGTTACTGCTTCATGAAATACTTTTAATGATGATTGTGTGTTTTGGCTAATAGTTTTTGATCTTGAGTCCTTAAGGTAAGAAAGAGCACCTTAGAGAAGGAAGTGCTTAGTATTTGACAGGCTGAGAACATTGGTGCTCTTCAGTCTCAAGAAGAGAAACTGTATGGAGACCTCAGAGCAGCTTCCAGTGTCTGAATGGGGCTACAGTATGCTAGAGTTGGACTTTTCATCAGGGACTGTAGCAATAGGAGAAGGGGTGATGGGTTCACACTGAAACAGGGGAAGTTCAGGTTGGAGATAAGGCAGAAGCTCTTCCCTGTGAGGGTGCTGAGGCGCTGGCACAGGATGCCCAGAGAAGCTGTGGCTGCCCCGTCCCTGGCAGTGTTCAAGGCCAGACTGGACGGGGTTTGGAGCAACCTGGTCTAGTGTGAGGTGTCCCTGCCTATGGCAGGGGTTTGTAACTGGATGACTTAAGGTCTTTTCCAACCCAAACCAGTCTGTGATTCTATGATTCTATTTAAAAAAAGATAACTACCACAGTCTAAATAAATGGGACATTCTGAGAACACTGATTTAGTAAATATTTCTGTTCAAAATTTTCTTCAAATGCCTCCTCTTTTTCATTGAGAAAGAGGAGGAGAACAAGCATGTATGTCCTCAGGCATTTTGCTTCTTGAAACAAAGAACAGAACATTGCTGCTATTGTGAGTGTGATTTATTGTCCAGCAGTGTTTCACACCAATGCAAATGCAGTGGACATAATGGAGGGAGCTGCACTTCTGAAAAAAATGATTCCCATAGTGGACTGAAAGGACTGAGAGAAATGCTCAAGCTTTAATTTACAGAAAGGTTATAAAACCAAAATAAACCAGCCACTTCCTCTGCCTGCAATCCATAATACTTCACACCCCCAATAGAAATAATTTTATGACATGAATATTTAAAATAGAAGGTATATCTTTACATCAATAAAATAAGAGATAGTGAATTAAGCATGTTTCATAAATAAGCAGGACATAAACATTAGAAATAATAAATGTAAGTTGTTTTTGGAAAGAAGATACTATGAAAAAGATTGATTGGTGGTATAGAGTATATACTGTGCAATGAGATAGAGGTCTTATTTTCTGTAAGTAAATATTTAGCCTTTTCCAGAGAAAGGGTCAACATTTTTGTCATTGCAGTTTCTGATACTAAAATCACAATGTTAGAAAGACCCCCAGTTCGGAAGCTGTCAGTTTTTCTAAACAGAATTTGTGATGTTATTCTTTCATGGTATTTTTTCTATAAAAAGCCTCTTGGTCCCCCCAGAACAACTATTTTCTATCTCAGGTTATCACAATTAATCATAAATTTGTAACATTTCAGCAGAAGTTAGATGCAGAAAAATAAACACGGGGAGCATAAACTACTGTATAGTTAGGTTTTGGGTTTGTTTTCTGGATGCTAGAATTTGCTTTTAAAGTACATTTTCTGAAACTTTGAAGAGCTTATGGTGAAAATGATGTAGTGGTGGTCTTTGTATTTTGTAATTCCTAGTAATTCTCCTGATTGAAATGCACCGGGCCAGCACTAACCAAAATGACTCACACAGAAAATTATTTTGTCAGAGGCACTGGAATGAATGTTCCAGCTGTGGTGCTGAGAAATAACTAAAATCTGTTGATATTGAAAGAAACTCTCAAGATCTCAGAGAACTGCAGTCTCAACATTCCCTCTAGACACGGACAACAGCCACCAGGGTACTGTATGTAAACGTAAGGCCAGTAACTGGAACTTTGGATACACTGACTTTACTCTTATCACTGCAGTGAAGATATTCACATTTGCTGACTTGAACAGGATACATCCATGGTTTTGTGAGGAAGCAAGTCTGGAGAGCAAAGAAAGGTCTGCAAAAGATGATGACAACAGCACAGAAACTTGAACTTGGATTGTGAAGCAGAGATTGCTGATCACAGCAAGAAGGATGGAAGGGAAACAAGGTAGATATGTATTGCTAAACCATCTACTAATATGGAAGTATTTATTTTAGCAGTGTCTGCAGGACTAGTGTAGCAGAAGGTCATTAAAAATGATCATTTATAAACTAATTAGAAAGGATTAGATTGAAAATCAGCTATTTAACCTTGTGACAGCCACAGCTGACAGATTTTTTGATGTCAGAAGTAAACCTGTTCATATTACAGAATGTAGAAATATATGGTGCATACAAAACTCCAGAAGTTTTATATGCCAGCTCAGTAGAGGGGTAATGATACAACCAACCTCACTATTTATATGCCTTCTTACCTTAGAGGAACTTATTCTTTCCTTCTGGTTTCAGTGTAGTTTTCTGGTCCATGAGATACTTCTGTAAGACTGGAAACTTTAATTTTTGGAATATAGCTTCGAGTTTGCTCATATGTCTTCCAGATGCATTTTTGCATATCTAGCTGAATTGCATGTATTACTAACAAACTTGTTAGTTTGTACTAACATACTTTCTGAACTTGCACATATTGTGTAATGCCCATATAATTTCTGTATCAACCTATTCATCAGAAAGAGAAATAAAAGCAAGAGCACTTGGGATCAAGAAGGTGTTTGGGAGTCAGTAAATTCATGCCTCTTATGTGGCAGGCAAAGGCGAAAGCTGTTAGGTTAAAGACTCAGGGGAATTTGAGGCTTTCAAAAGACAAAAATGCAGAAGACCAGATTCTTTGCTTGTATGATTCTCGTGGGACATTGTTAACGCATGTTTTTTTAATGTTTGATAACCGTGCATGCATTCAGAGACCTGAAAAACAGCTCAGTCTTTGTATCTTAAGCTGGTTTTATGATACATTCAAACAGAACTGACTCTTGCTGCAAGTCCAAGAACAAGCCTATCCATGAACCAGATGTCCTCCATGTGGACAGGAATACACATAGGACAAAGGTATGACTAATTCTCCCTATGTGGTGTAATGTGTGTCTCTCAAAAAATGTAACGAGTTTCTCTCAGAATACCTCAAAAAGAAGTAAGCAGAATAAGTAGTAGAATAAGGACTAAAGAGTTGCTGAAAAATGTATTAAAGGACCAGGAGAGTGTCTGTACTAAAATGAATTTATTTAGAATGGGGACAGACTGAGAAGTATAAAAATAATAAATTACTTAAAGAAAATAAATTTGTTTATTCTACAGCATTTACTTCTAATTCAAGTGTGCAAAGATGTTACATTTCAGTTTAAAAAAGGAAAGCTTATACCAGTAAATAATTACTTTTCAAGTATAACAAATAATACAAACCCAATGTCATTAGGTAGAATTCAGTTCAACTAAGAGTCATGGCTGTCACTGAACTAAGAGTTGTTGTGGACAAAGTGGTAAAGAATATGGATCTCATTATCTTGTACAACATTTCTACACCTCCCATAGGAATCAGGTAACCCAGGAGATACCTCAGTATCTTACTAAGACAATAATGAAATTTTCCAGTTATTCTGAATTGACCAATCCAAGAACTTCGCCAAGTTTTATGCCTGTGGCCCTTAGGTTGCTGCTGAAAAAGTGGAGAAATATAAATTCAGTTTGAATAGCTTTAGGATAAGAACTCTGATGTGGAAAGAATCAGTATCTCCTCTTCCAATTTAAAGAGATAAGAAAACAAACAATAAGGTTCTGCTATCATATTCTTTGAATTTAAAACTATTATTCATGATAGCATTGCACAAGGAAAGTATATAGAAAATTACTTAGATGCAAATCATCACTGTATAAAAATACCAGTGTTTCTTTTTTGCCATAGAGTTTTATGAAATTCAGCATTAACTGACTTTTAGGACCTGATGAAAGCAAACTCCAAACCAAAATTGTATGAGCTCACAATTACTTTTTCTATACAGTGGATAAATCTGTTTTTCCTCTAGGAATGGACTTTAACCATACCCAACACAGCCTGATTAAAAAATAGGAACAGAAACAAAGAAACTACTAGAAATCTCAGATTATTTTGACACGGGTTAGTGGTGGCCTTGACAATGCTGGAGTAATGGTTGGACTTGGCGATCTTAAAGGTCTTTTCCAACCTAGCTGATTCTATGATTCTATACTTGAGCCACAAGCAGAGACGGTCACATACTGAACCTTTTGATATGATAACCTACAGTGTCCTTGTTGTAGTTAAACTAGGATGAACAAGGCAGGCAAAAAAAGAATGTTTGGACTGGTAAAGGGTAGTGGTTTGAAGTCTAGCTTGCTGGTAGTGAGTGGCATTGCTGACAGGTTGGTCTTTGGCACAGTGGAGCAGAATGACACTAAATGGTAGAAATTGCTGCCTAGAGGAGCCCTGAAATGCTGGAAATATGGACTAAAAGACCAAATGGCCTGTTTTGTATAAAGCAGCTTCAGACTATTAAGAAGTTGGTGAAAAGGCCTTTGCCATATATTTAAGGATGAATTTGCCATGAATGAGTAACTACAAAGTATTATTTTAATCTGGTATTGACTGACTGAAAGCATTTCAGAGCTTCTCTAAGCAGCATTACCTCTTCTTGTCCTCAGGAAAACAAGTATTGTTACACTACATTTCACTGTGATTTTTTTCTCAGTTGCACTTAATTTATTTCCTTTTTACATTTAATTCCTATATATGTATGTCTTGAAATAATTACCAGGAGGGGGAACCTCCAGAAGAGTTATTCAAGGTTCTGATTTTGGCAGATTTTACTGTACTATTGTCATGAAGACATCCATCCCCGTTGGGGAGCCAGAGACATAGAATAGATCCAGGGGATGTACTGAGACCAACAGCGGGGGAAGTCTGTACAGCCTCTTATTCCTCTTAGTAAATTAATTCCTGAAAGTATATTAAGTTACCGATGTTCAAGATAAATCAGTTATCAGAATAGAAATTATGTCCAGGCTGAATAAAGTGAATGTAATATTGTAACTGACATCTTGAACAAGGCTTTTTGTGTACCTGAAAAATAGCTGCTGATTTAAAAAGTAAAACACTGACTGTATTAAAAGGCAAACTCAAAAGAAAATAAGCTGTTGAATGATGCTATTCCCATAGGAAATGTAATTTTACCTTGAAGCAAGCAACCACAATTGGGAACATTCTAGGAAACATAGTTTAATAGAATTCCTTGGCTAAATTGACAGAAGTAACTTTCATGCTTAAATCTGCTTTTCAGAAACCTTTTTTTCTGAATAAGGTATTTCCAAAAAGCTTTCAATTAATTGTCAGTCTGAATGAAATATGAGCAGGGGATATTATAAATAATTTAGGAGGTCACAGTTCTCCAAGAAAACTGTAGAAGTTAGCAATTCTCATTTCTTTAAGCAACATTTTGTCGCTAATTTCTACAATGGATGAAATAGAATAATGTGAATATTACTTCATATCTGTGTTTGTTCACATTCAATATAGTTACGGACTTTCATGCTACCTTATATGCTTTTGTAATAAGCTACTAAGTAAGTTACTTCAGAAAATGCATATTTGTTTTAACATGCTCATTTGCTACTCTGCCTGACATGCACCTCTGTATTTGTTATGCAAGAGCCCAGAAATACCTGTGTGACAGCAAATAATATTGATCTGAGACCTTATTGTATATTCAAACCTGTCACATACTTGCTTTGAGAACTGACAGCATGTATCTATAGCTTCACTTGAACTTTTCATATGGTCATCTATTCTGTGTAATTTTTACTCAGTACAGCAGCTCAGTGTTTCAACTACACTATTTTCTATGTATTTTCTTGGAAAAAAATATCTCAGTATCACGTATTGTAAATGCACAGAATCTTACTATAAAAAGGTAGAATTGTGATGATAATACATAACATTATACAAAATGAATAGGAAAAAATAATTGCAGCAGGGAAACATTATTCTCCAATTGCACACAAAACCAAGTCTAGAGTTTAAAAACCTTTAATGACAGGAATAAAGCAATGACAATAAAACCAGTAATGTTTTTGAAATAGTTTCAAATGTTCTGCTATGTTATGCTGCTGATAGAAGTCCAGTTTCCTTAAAGATTGAAGTCACTAATGAAGAAATCTGAAGCTGCAGTCCATATTGTCACTGACTCTTGGAAGTAATGCTGCAACATGAGAGGTTATCTCCAAGATCAGTCCATATTTGCTTTTGGATGCATTTCTTGACACTGTGCTGTGCACAACATTAAGAAATAATCTCAGAATTGTCTTTGCTTGGGCCTCACCACCCAAACATTGTAGCATGAATCTTAAATGCTCCCACAACTGAACTACTTATGTTTGATTCCTACATCTTGAAATCAGGGTAACTCCATTCTTATAGACAGCAAAAGGTATCAAGTGGCCATCAGTGGTAGGTGGGTGTCCTTCAAAGAGTTAGATAATAACATGCCATAATCAGAACGGTTAAAAGTTGCAGCTTTTGGCCCATTCCTAAATTAGAATTCTATGCAGCTTTCACTACAAACCAGCCACATTTACACTTCTGTTTTACTTACATTCTTACTTCTTGGATAACATGTGCTGTCCTTTCTTGTCAATATTCAGTGTGTTTCCATACAATATGATAAACAATAGAATCAGCTTTCTGAACTGGTGGTAAAGATAACTTAGTACTGAAGTAAGAGGAATTGAGTCCTCTAGAAAATGAATTTCTTTCTAGTGTTAGGAAAATAAAGGCTGAATAAAGGAATGGTTAAGATACTTATCACCTGCTTTTATTTTATAGCAAACTCAACAAAAACCTCATGAATGCCAGGATGAAGTATATTAAGATTGATTCTGTGTACTTAGAGTTCTTAAGAGATCTCCCTGTGAATGCATTAAGATCACTTCCTCTTAGGAGAAAAAAAGTTAGCTGACCATGTGGGGAGTAGCACACACCTATCTTTACATCAAATGAGCATGATTTAAGCTCTGATCTTCCTTCCAAACAAACAAACATATGCTTAATTCCTGAATGCTTTTCTGTAGACCATTCGAAGTATTTTTGAGTCATATGTACTGCTGCTGTGTTTCTGGTCTTAATTGCCTTGGAGGGCTAAGAATTCTGCTGGCTAGGTTCTTAGATGGTATGATTCACATGCACAGATAGCATGTGCTTGTGTCATACATCTTGGTTTAAAAACATATGAATAATGTATCTGGTCTAGAATTAGGAGGTATTTTCTTTCTTTCTGTTTGTATCTCACTTAGGCTTAAATGCAGGAATTTCTGAATTTTTCAGAGTAGTTTTCCACTATTCCTAAATGCTCCCTCATGAAAAGTCTCTTGTATTCAAACACAGGCACACAAAGTCCTCATTTTCTCTAGGTTTCATCTGAGACAAGAAATCCACTGCCCTGTGGAATGAAGCAATAGGTTAGATGTCTGTTCTTGTGAAAGATGCTCTTTGAGAGGACGTCTCTATACCAGTGCTGCAAAGATTTACACAAGGCTTTTGAATTTTACTTGGCTTTCAGTGAAGACCCAGTAAGAATGCCTTAGTGATTCCGTGAAGCATTGTTGTCATACTACACTACTGAAAAAGGGGATTTCAGTGCCCCAAACAGACTAGACACTCTCTGAGGACTCCCTGTTCATTTTTTAATAGGCCCTTTAGGAAGTTCATGGATTTGAACTAGAAATTTATAATTGTGTGAAATTTGTAGCCAATGAGAAACACAACTTTTAGAATTATAGCTGGATATTGTTTTAATTGCTGTTATACTATTATAACAGCATTTCCTGTTTCTGACAGTCACCTTTTCAGCTTTTTTCTTCTTTCCATATTTTGTCAATTGTTCCTCCTTCATTGGCTTATTACTTGATCAAATGAAGGAAGGTGGAAGCCCAGCTACCTGAAGGCAATATGCATCTAATGGGAAAATAATTGCTTCCTTGAGAAAAGAATTATTTATTATATGTATAAACATATCTGGTTATACATATATATATCTTTTTTTTGAGATTATACAGAATGTATATAATCAGTATATGATTGCATTCAAAGCAGCAGCAGTGTCCTGGGTTCAGCTACAGCAGTTATTTTTCTCCTTCTTGGCAGCTGGTGCACTGCTGTGTTTTCGACTTCAGCCTGAGAACGAAGCTGATAACACCGACGTTTTTAGTTGTTGCTAAGTAATATTTACTCCAATCAAGGACTTTCTCAGTCTCATGCTCTGCCAGTAAGGAGGGGCACAGGAAACTGGGAGGAAGCAGAGACAGGACACCTGACCCAAACTAGCCAAAGCAGTATTCCATACCACAGCACATCATGCCCAGTATAGAAAGCGAGGGGTGTTACCCAGAAGGCCCAGATCGTTGCTCGGGTCAGACTGGGTATCGAACAACAGGTGGTGAGCAATTGTATTCTCTTCCCTTGTTATTTCCCTTATCATTATTATTAATGGTGGTAGCAGTAGTGGGATTGTGTTATACCTTAGTTATGGACTGCTTTTATCTCAACTCGTGGGAGTTACATTCTTCCCATTCTCTTCCCCATCCCTCCTGGAGCATGGGGGAAGAAGAGGGAGGGGGTGAGCGAGCAGCTGCATGGTTCTGATTTACTGGCTGGGCTTTAACCACAGAACAGTCGTATTAGTAGAGAACAACAAAGGAGTCTTCTATTAGCTAAAGAAAGGTCTCTTCACATAGCATCAACAGTTTATAAAAGCCCTTAAATGGCCCTGTGATGTCGTATAGTACCAAGAGTTAGCAGACACAGACATGTCATTCAGATGCATGTTTTCACACTCTCCTTTAATATCTTCCTATGTGTTACTTAAAATGATGTACTGTATACCTTTCTGTGAGATTATATAACATATGGTGGTTGTGTGTTATTGAGTGAGGGTAAGTAGGAAATACAAGAAGCACCTTTTTTTTCAGGGTCTGAAATGTTAGAAGTCATTGTATCGACCATTGCAGGAAGAACGGGTAGTGTTAACAACAGTGTTTGGTCTTTACCCATTGACTGAAGTTACTAGAGCAAGAATAACACAGAATCATAGAATGGTTAAATTGTGAAGATCATCCAGTTCCAACCACCTGCCATGAGAAGGAACATCTTTCACTAGACCAGGTTGCTCCAAGCCCCATCCAACCTGGCCTTGAACACTGCCAAGGATGGGGCAGCCACAGCTTCTCTGGGCACCCTGTGCCAGTGCCTCAGCACCCTCATAGTAAAGAACTTCTTGCTTATATCTCACCTGAACTTCCCCTGTTTCAGTTTGCACCCATCACCCCTTGTCCTACTGCTACAGTCCCTAATGAAGAGTCCCTCTCCAGCATCCTTGTAGCCCCTTTCAGACACTGGAAGCTGTTCTGAGGTCTCCACGCAGCTTCTCTTCTCTAGTCTGGGCAGCCCCAATGTTCTCAGTCTGGAATGACACCTGAGAGATGGCCCAGGATATATTGGTAGCAACAGGATATTCTTCAATGGCTACTGAATCATGTCACTCAGAACTAAGAGAGCAGACAACAAGCAAGAGCTGATCACATTCAGCAATTAATGATTTAGAGCATTCTTAAATTGTGCAGGATAAATATTTCTCATGTTGACTAACTGCTGATGCTGTAGGAAACAGGATAAACTAATTTCCAAGCAGTTAATGAGACTTCCATTTAATTTTGCAATGTATTGTAGAACTATGAGTCATATTTACAACAAAAATAGTGTATTGTAGTAATCCTTGTGTGTACATAGTATTCTTGTTATGTCGCAATAGGGATGAATTCATTCATATTGCAAAGCAGCATTAAAGCAGTGCTCTCTTCCTACTAACAAGTTATTGAAATCTGGGAAAAAGTAAGATTTTAGTGGCTAGTTGTGTAGTCTTAGTATGTGTGAAAATTGTAGATTTTTAAAATCCAGAACCATAGCCATTCCAAAGGTCGAAATATAAAGTTTAAGTGTTCAAAAATAGATGACTTGTTTCAAATTTGCTTTTATTTTCTTTAATATTAATATTCGAAAACATCCTTATCCCAGGGAATACAGCTGCTTTCTGTAATTGTCATGTAGACTTGGAAACCTGCTTAGCTTGATTTCTATGTGGAGCAGCATTACATCACTATGAAATGTTCACTTGGTTATACGACTGTGATTATCAAATAATGGCCAGCAAAAGCAACCCTTTTAAAAGAAGTCCAGTTTACAAGACTATGAAGGTCATTACAGAAAACTTTAGGCTTGTAGAAAAACAGCACAGAGATGCCATCTAGCAGTGACTCTTAGAAGTTTCCTCATATTTAATAGCGCCTTTTTTCAAGATACTGCACTTAAGGAAAGACTTTTTATTCCAAGTCCTTTCCCTGTATATCCCTTCCTGCTGAATATGTAGTCACACTGCTGGAAAGAAATCAGATTAGCATGAATGTTTTCTTGTATTTTTCTATGTAAATACAGAGGAAAATAAGAATCAAATAGATACAACATTTAATAAGTATCTTAAAATTGATAGTCTGTAATGAGCACTAAATGTTTAATCAACAGTGAGATGTCTTCCCTTTGTTAAAGAGGAGTTTCCAGAGCTGGTCAATATTCTCCATAATGTTTAGCAGAAAAAATACCCCAAACCATAAAAAAATCACAAACAAACCAACCCAAATAATTGGCAACAAATTACTATGCTGAAAATCAAATATTAATATTCTAGAATTTAACAATAAACTATTTCTATTTTTTTGTTACATTTTTGTTACATATTTTACTATAAGATGGCAATACTTAAACACTTTACTATCGGTAAATAACTTAGTAAGTATAGCATAAAAGACCGGCCATAATAAAAATGTCTGTGAACAAGTCAGTGACGGCCTGGCACTAATTCAAAGCTTTACCCCCAAACCCTCAGCATTATTTTAAAGTAGTTGATCAGTAAAATGCGTTATTCCTTGAATATAAATTCCATAGGACATGAATGGATACTCTGAAATGTTGGATGTGATCTAGTTTCTTAAGGTGAATGGTTTGTGAGTGTCAAGGGCATTTAAAAAAGTTGGCTGTCTAGTCATGAGCATATTGCAGAATTATGTTTGGAAAAGAAATAATTTAACATCTCCTTGTTTCCTAAAATTAATTCCAAATGATATATTTGCTTTCCAACCTCAGGGCAGAAAATTATCATTCCATTTCAATTTAGCATAAAGCAAGATAAATAACTGAGCACTACTTCCATTTGTAAAGTGAGATTTCAGCCACAACTTGTACTTATTTGCTAAAAAAAAAAAACAAAAAATTACAACAAAAAAAAAAACAAGCCAAAACCAAACCCTGTAAATATTTTAGATATATTTCACAGAAATTCGAAAACTGTTGTCCATAGTCAACAAAACTAGATTCTGTGTCATGTGGCATCTTTTTTACACTTAATCTGCTGTAGTATCTTAACCAAGGATCTGAGTAACCATCTGATCTTGTGGTTTTTATTTATGAAAAGCTAATTTAGCTCTGATAAAAAAACAGGCTTATGTTAAGGGCTCTTAGTTTTATGTAATCTTAAGGACTTCTGAGCTTTCTGGCTCATGTCCCCGTGACAAAGTGAAAAGAGCCTGCAACGAACATTTTCATATCCCTGAAAATGCCACACAGGGTAATGAATAAAAGGCGATTTTTATGTCCTCTGCACAGCATGCCACAGCAAAAAGAGCTAGAAGCAAAGTTTCAAAAGTTAATTCATGCCATTTCATTGCAGTGGCTCATCCTGCTATTCAGTGCTGGATGGTGACAGACACATAAAATGGAGCATTTCTCCCCACTGTTATTTTGGGGCATAACTCTGCCACCTGAACTAACAGAATAATCCTGCCACCTGGAGCTGATTTGCTTTATTAGTGGTTTTACACTGTGTGTGTACACAGATTTTGCATTTTCTGCTTTCACAGTCTCCTTAAGTCTCTTCCATTTAACAGATCTCGCAAAGTGTAAGAGAAGATAAAAAGAAATAAAGAAAAAGGAGTGTGTCAAAACCCGTGATTATAACATTTAGGCACGTGCTGCTGTCCACACAGATGTGGAACTCCTGTGTGTTGCCTGATGAGTCTGTTTACAGATGTAGCAATAGCTGATGCTTGTAGGTAGCTCCTACTTAGTAACACTGATACAATTAGTTAGCTAACATTATTAACCCTGTATCACTCCTGCTTGTTTGTTACTGTATCGTACTGATTAAAAAGCAGACAGAATACTGCAGCCATAAATCAGATTTCCACTGAACTGCTTTTGAAATTCTATCCTTACATTTTTAAAAAAGGAACACCCCTCCCATACTGTTGGGAATTCAGTATATATTTGTACATCTATGTGATTAATGTCTTTATTTTAAAGGAAAAAATAACTGCCAGAAGAGCAGTTGTCATACGGTTGTCTGGTACCTAAATGATATCATTAAAATGACATTCACCAACATACAATACAAATTGTGGCCACACAGCATGGAATACTGCTGGTAATGGTCTGCAATACTCTACGCATGTTCCCTCTCTCGTTACTTTCTTTTAACGTTCATAGTTAGCAGGATTGCCCGGCACACAAAGACAAATGAGACAAGTTCTGCTCCTACAAGATGCAGCACTACAGACATCTGCAGGCCTGGGGGGGGTTCAGTCATTATTGCTCTGAGGTGGTACAGTGCAACTCTGCATCTTTTAAAACGATTTCATCTAAAATTACCTTCACAAGCCAGGCTGCATGGCTAAAACATGCCGTTTACTTATTTCAGTATCACATGTGATTTTAATGTCCTGCACGCATTGGAAGATAATGGACCTCTGCAGAGCCCAGAGTAGTGTTAAACGCAGGCTCTTCACCTAGTGCCTCCGGTTCCACTCTAAACACATTTCTTCCCAGCCGGCGACTGCCGATCCCTGTTTCCAGAGCCTGGCTGCTTCCTCGGAAGTGGTGCAGTCATCGCGCACTATAAACGCCTCTTTGAACCGGAGAACGCGCTGCTCCGTTCAGCCGGGCCCCGCCGCCCCGCTCCTCTCCCGACAACTGATGTAACTTGTGCGCGCAGCAATGCCGGGTGGTCGTCATGGGGAGATCAGGGCGGCCGGTGCTCAGTGAGCGGGTGTCTTGGGCCCGACTGAAGCGAGCCCGCGGCCGCGGAGCCCTTCCAACCGCGCTTCCCCGCCTCGCACAGGGCACCCGGCAATCCCGAGACCACCGTATCCGTCACGAACTCTCCCGCCCCTCCGATCGGACAACCAAGGACGCGCACCCGCCTCTCCCCGCAGCTATACAGCCGCCCCGCGGCGCCCGGGCGGCTCCTACCTTGGACGGATCGAGGCCGGCCAGCAAGGACAGCAGCAGGAGGTTGACGATGTTGGCGGGCGTCCGCATCCTGACCCCAGGGCTGCTTCTCCGCACCGCCCCTCTCTGTCATTCACTCCGCACCCGCTGCGGCGATCGTGCCGGCAGTCGCGCCTTGCGCCCGCGCTCCTGCCCGCCCGCCAGAGTGGAGGCTGCAGCAGCGGCCGCCCGGGGGACGCTCATTCCGCGGGCGGCCTCGCTGCGAGGAGGGCGGGCGAGGACGGCGCTGCCCGTACTGCCGAAGCAGCTCCGCGGCCGCAGCCCGGCCCCGCCCCCGGCCAGCCCACCGGCGAAGTTTGGGCCCGGGAAATGAGTCGTGAGCGCGGCTGGGCTGGGCTCGGCTCATTTCCCGTGGCAGTGGGTAGGGGAAGCTCTTCCTTCTGCGGAAGGAGCGCGGAGCCGGGCTCTCCCGGCACCATGGCATCGGGAGAGGGGTGAGGGCTGGCTCCTGTGAGGAGCTGCGGGTGTCGCTTGCTGGTGTCGCAGCGGGGTTTCCTCTGGGGGATCCCGCCCCTACACTACCCCACCGGGAAAGGCTTACCTGAACTGTTGAGCGGGGAGCCACCACTGCTGTCCAGTTGGACCATGGACCAGCAAGTGACCATCGCATCCCCTTACTTTGGAAGGTGAGCTGTGGTGGGAAGGCTTATATAAGTGAAGGCTGGTGGAGGTCGCTGGTTGAGAAGTTCTTTGGAAGCCCTCCTACGGACATGTTGTACTTCTCCCAGGGAATAAGAGATAGAACAAGAGGAAACGGCCTCAAGCTGCACCAGGGGAGGTTTAGACGGAGCTGAGGAACAATTCCTTCCCCAGAGGGTGCTCAGGCATTGGAACAGGCTGCCCAGGGCAGGGCTGGAGTCACCGTCCCTGCAAGTGTTCACACACCATGGAGAAAAGGCCTCGGTGGCATGGGTTAGGGTTGGCCTTGGCAGTGCTGGGGAATGGCTGGACTTGATGAGCTTAAAGATCTTTTCCAACTCCACCGATTCCATGATTTTATGCCATCGGGAATTTCCTTTTCTCTGTATCAGCTAGCACCATTTGTAGTCAGTGCTGGTTTGCCAGTCAAGGCTCTGGGTGGGCTCCTGTCTATCTATGCAGTGGCTCATAGTCACTTTTCCGCAATTCCCGAAGAGGAAGTACAGGCAGGGATGCGATATGGTTTCCTGCAGGTTCCATGTTGAGCACAGCTGAGTATGGCCCAGATGTAAATCACACAATAGCACCATCCTGTTAGCATGGGCACAGTAGAGTAAAGTTTCAATTATTTTTCCTTACAAGACTCAAAAGCGTGATCTATGGTTAGGGTAACCTTAGTTATAACCTTATAAATAAGACTATTATAAATGAGGGGTTTTCTCAGTTTTGCATAGTAGAATGTATTAGCCTTACAGTTAGCAACCTTTTGGTCATGATTAAATTTTCTGGGGGTCTACATTATATACTTTTTCAGCAGCTGGCACAGAAAGGACAGTGCTGTTATAGTGTTATGTGATTTCAACAAAAAGAAAGCAAAACTTCAGTGTAAAAAAAACACGACCACAAACAAAAAAAAAGAAAGACAGAAAAGCCCAACAACAAAAACCCAGAAAACCAAAAATTTAAGCTTGGGAGGGTGTGTTAGTTGAGGGTCTATTGGGATATGTATGGACAGGGCATGGTTTTCTAATTTACTGTCCAAGTCTAAAGGATTGGTGGGTTTTGTCTTCAGGAATTAAGGCAAAGAGAGCAGAAACTGTTCTGCCCGTGTGGTGTCTCAAGACATTGCATATCCTTGGTATAATGTTGCCAGTTAAAAAAAATGGCAATTTTCCTGCAATGGTTTGTTATATTTTTGCATTCTGAATTCTTATAACATTAAAATAACCACTTTTTTTTTCCTCAATTGATCTTTTATGCTATGCTGACTTAGAGAAACCCTATTTCAGCCAGCAGTGTCTTGGAGGAAGATACAGTCTTTCATTTCTGTAGAAGGTAGATCTACAAAGTGTGGTTCCTTATGGCAAGAAAAGCAAATGATAGGATATATGAATGTGCTTCCATTGACATTCCAGGGTCTACAATGGAAAGAGAATCTCCTCTGATACTGCCTCTATTGAATTTCCTTTTGCAAGGAAAATATAAAAGAAATATAAAGGAGACTCGTTATTTCTTTTGGTTTTTTTCACTCCTGTAGGAAAGATATAAAAGGTCTGTTTTTCTATGAAATAACAATAAAAGAATATAAAAATGGACAGCTGCATGTATTAATATGGATTCAACAATAAGTAAAGTAATGGTACCAAAGCACTAAAAATCTGAGGTCTTCTAAAGGCCAAAGTGAATGGTGTTTTCAAACAAAGCGATTTCTTATGAAAAAAAAAAAAGTACATAGATTCTAAAGCCACAAAGTCAGTGATGAAAGTATTTAGACCTTTTCTAGAGTATTCTTTTCTAGAGTGGCTTGTTCTCTTCTTTGCCTTACCTTTATTTTCCTCACACTTTTCTCACCTTTCCTTTTTTCAGTCTATCGTAGATATATTTGGCAAAACATATGAACAATGTTGAATTACTCATAGAATGCAACCTTGTTGAAGAGCTTCAGTGATGTAATGTGTTTTTCCATTCCCTGATGCTGCTTTGAGTAACTGTTGAACTGTCTTTGAAAACAGTTTGGAGTTGCTATTTATGTTAGGGATAGGCTGGAGAGTATGGAACTCTCTCTGGGGACAGGTGAGCAGTCAGCAGAGAGTTTGTGGGTCAGGGTTAAAGGGAGAACAGCAATGGGAGACATTACTGTGGGGATCTGTTACAGACGGCCTGATCAAGGAGAACCTGTGGATGAAGCGCTCTACAGACAGATAGGAACAGTCTCACTCTCGCAGGCCCTTGTTCTCATGGGGGACTTCAACCACCTTGATATCTGTTGGAGCTATGGTACGGCCCGGCACAAGCAATCCAGGAGGTTCCTTCATTGTGTGGAAGACAACTTCCTTCTGCAAGTAATAGAGGAGCCGACAAGGAGAGGTGCCATGCTTGACCTCGTGCTCACCAGCAGGGAAGGGCTCGTTGGACATGTGACGCTCCAGGGCACCCTCAGTTACTATGATCATGAGATGGTCAAGTTCGAGATCCCTAGGACAGTGAGAAGAGTGTGCAGCAAGCTCACTGCCCTGGACTTCGAGAGAGCAGACTTTGGCTTCTTCAGGAACCTGCTTAGTAAGGTTCCATGGGATGTAGCCCTAGAGGGCAGGGGGACGGGCCCAAGTCTGTGGGTTTGTTTCCAAGGATCACCTGCTACAAGCTCAGGAGTGTTGCATCCCAACTAGAAGGAAGTGCAGCAGGACGGCCATGAGACATCCTTGGATGGATAAGGAGCTCCTGAGGAAAAATTGAAGGAAAAAAGAGGCTTATAAAAGGTGGAAGCAAGGACAGGTGGCATGGGAAGAGTACAGGGATGTTGTCCAGGAATCTAGGGACCAGGTTAGGGAAGCTAAGACCCAGTTAGAATTAAACTTGGCTAAGGGTATTTAAGGATAACAAGAAGGGATTCTATAGGTACGTAGAGAATAGAAGACAGACTAGGGACAATGTAAGCCCCCTCTGGAAGCTCTCAGGAGAACTGGCTACCCTGGATTTGGAGAAGGTTGAGGTTCTTAATGACTTATTTACCTTGGTCTTCACTGGCAAAGGCTCTGACTGCACCACCCAAGTCTTGAAAGGCAGACACGTGGACTGTGAGAATGAAGACCCCAGGCCCATGTTGGTGACATGTACAGTGGGATCGAGTGCACCCTCAGCAAGTTTGCTGATGACACCAAGCTGTGTGGTTGGTTGATACCCTGGAGGGAAGGAATGCCATCCAGAGGGACCTTGAAACGCTTGTGAGGTGGGCTGATGCCAGCCTCATGAAGTTTAACCATGCCAAGCGCAAGGTCCTACGCCTGGGTCGGAGCAATCCCAGGCACAGCTACAGGTTGGGCAGGGAAGAGATTCAGAGCAGCCCTGCGGAGAAGGACTTGGGGGTGTTGGTCGATGAGAAAATGAACATGAGCTGGCTTCAGTGTGTGCTTGCAGCCCAGAAAGCAACCGTATCCTGGGCTGCATCAAAAGGAGTGTGACCAGCAGGTCGAAGGAGGTGAATCCTGCCCCTCTGCTCTCGTGAGACCTCACTTGGAGTATTGTGTGCAGTTCTGGTGTCCTCAACATAAAAAGGACATGGAACTGTTGGAACAAGTCCAGAGGAGGCCACGAGGATGATCGTGGGACTGGAGCACCTCCTGTGTGAAGACAGGCTGAGAAAGTTGGGGCAGTTCATCCTGGAGAAAAGAAGTCTCGTGGAAACCCCGTAGCAGCCTTCCAGTATCTGAAGGGGCGCTACAGGGATTTTGGGATGAACTATTCATTAGGGACTGTAGTGACCGGACAAAATGTAATGGGTTAAAACTGAAACAGGTTAGATCTAAGGCAGAAGTTCTTTACTGTAAGGGTGGTGAGGCATTGGAATGGGTTGCCCAGGGAAGTTGTGAATGCTTCATCCCTGGCGGCATCCAAGGCCAGGTTGGACAAAGCCTTGGGTGGCATGGTTTAGTGTGAGGTGTCCCTGTCCATGGCAAGAGAGTTGGAGCTGGATGATCTTAAGGTCCTTTCCAACCCTAACTATTCTATGATTCTATGATTCTATAACAGTGAAATATTGAACAGTAAAGTTAGAAATAGAAAAAATGGTTCCCAGGCTCCTGAAGAAAGTGAGACTTCAGCTCTCCTGAATTCAGACACTTCTTTCTGTGTGTTATAAACTAAATAATTTGATATATGGAAAGGTACGAAAATGAGTTTCAAAAGGATGGCATAAAGTGACCCAATTCTATTCTATTCTCCTTGATTTTAACTATCCATTAAGAATAAAATATGCAGTAGGCTTATTCTCCCACCCTCTAGCAACCCAAGAAATCTTTTTTTTTTTGGTCAGAAAAGGCTATCTGAAGAGTGGTGAAAATCACTAGCAATTAAGACCAGAAATAATGAATTTTTTTAAATGTATCTGAAAAAAAATTAAACAAAATCCAAGCCCATATGAGAAGTTCTTATTTCTGTTGCATACCTCAAAGTGACAAGGGAATAACCGTTTCTGAAGATCTCTCTCTAAAAAAGCTTTTAATCATCCTTCAACCTGGAAATTCCACATAAATTACATTTCTTCTTGAATTCTTTGTGTGGAGATGGCTGCAGTCAGGGTAAAATACTCGGTCATGAGAGGGGGGAAAAAAGATATGTCAAAAAGCCTTCTTTTTCCTGCAGGCGTCAGTGACAGATTTTAGCAAAATGGAAGCACGTTACGTACAGCTTGTCTAGAGAGTGAAGGATATTCTCAGTGTGTGGTTAAAGTTATAACAACTTCTTTTCACACCATATTGCAAGTCGTATTGCTAGCAGTTGGAATAAGAGAGATACTTGTTCACTTGGGTACACTGGAAACTGAAGTTGGTAAATTGGATGTGGGTACTGAATTCTATGTAAATAAGTAAGTTTGAAGTTGTGCAGTCTGGCTTTGACAGCTTGAAACTACTGATAGGAGTTATGATAAAAGTCAACATACACATGCATCTATAGAAAGACAATCTTTAAATTATTTATAGCAGGTTACATCCAAACCCCTGTTTTTAAGCGTAGTGCTATCAAATATTTTCCTAGACAAGAAAAAAATTATGAAATCAGTCTTTTATTAAATATTTCATGGAGGTTGAATTTTCTACTGTTAGGAAGTTGGTCCAGATTTGAAATTTTAGGCATTCTCCATACTTATGAGAACGAAAAGTTTAGGGAATTAGGAAGAGGTGTTGAATGCTGACCTTTGTTGACTTCAATGGAGCTGAAATGCACTTAGAGAGCATACATGTGTCTTTTATTACAGAGGATACTTTGATATTTCAATGATGCTAAAGACAAAAAAAAAGATAAAAGCAAAATTAAGCTTCAATGATACAGAAGCTAAACTTTTATGATAGATGACTTGATTATGTTTGTAAGGAGCATGAGAGAAAGAGATGCTTGAAATGTTAAATCAAATGAATGGAAAAAATCAGTAAAATACTAATTTGTTTAACTGAGCCACAGAGCCACAGAAGGGTATGTACATGTTAAATAAAATACAGAGATATTGCAGATATGGGACAAAATTCAGGAATATTGGAAATTACTAGATTTGCTTGTATTTAGATAAATTTTAGAATCAGATATAATATACTTTATAGTTACTAGTCATATAAGGAAAGTAATTATTGAAGTTTGTCAATACAACCTCATTTCCTAATCTACATTGCTATATTACGTATTGAAAGGAGGTTTTAGAAGCATGTTTTATTGATGTCACTGTCCTAGTGATTACTTTACTAAATCCTACTAATACCTGAAAAATGTATTTTGTTTTTCTGTATGTTACAAAATTGAAAGGCGATTAAATAATTATTGAAAATAAATCCAGCAGTTGATGTCTAGGTTTTTTTGTCTTATAGCATATATATGGATATTTATTGACCAGTGTCATAGTAAAGAGGCTGCTTGCGATATTCCTGTGTAACAACATGATGTTTGTGGGAATTCAAAGGACCAGAGTATAGTCAGCTGTTGATCATTTTGGCTCAGCATCTCACAGGACTGGCTCTCAAACTAATAAAAATAACAACAACGGATCACTACTAAAAATTCAATTGCAATACCAGTCTTCTTCATACTCACTTAAGGGCACAAGTACTTGAGGGAAAGATTAGGTCATGATTATAAATGATGGTGCAAAAATTCTGATGGATTTTATTTTCTGCTTATTTTAAACTGTGAATGTTATCTTCATACCTGATATTTTTTCTCAAATGAGAATCCCTGTATTTAGTACCTTGTCTGTCTTCTGTGCAGAAATTTCTGCTGGAAAGAGAAAGAAAAGTTTGTGGAAGAACTTGTCACAAAGACAAATGAGCTTAAAGAGATGTTTTCTGTAACAATAGTAATTCATTGTTTTGATTTTCAATCAGTTTCAGTTTTTAAAAGAACCTAGTAGCATGGTGCTGTTTGTGGTGCTATTGCAGTATTCATGGTTCTCTCCCATATAGTCAAGAAGTATGCTTGTTATACCTGATGACATGAACTTGGGCACTGTTATAATACGTTTTTGTTAGCTGACACGTATTTGATATTTTAATTCCGGGTGGATGCTAGAATTTAATCTGAAATAAGTAATTGTCTAAGCTGATGCTTGCTGGCATTCCCCTGGTGCTTCTGTAGGTTTAGATTTTGAATACTGATATTGGGTTATGGCTGTGAATGGTATGTATTAATACGCTCTCTGAGATCAGTTTAAGTAGGAGGACAGCTTTTTAAAAGGCAAATGTTAGGAAGAGAAAGATTTGAAAAAGGTACTTTGGTTTACTTCAGCATTTGTTAGGTTCTAAAGTGTTTCTAAAAAGAAAGTTGATATGTCTCTTGTCAATTGTCAAATTGTATCAGCTTTTCTTGATCGGGTAGGAGATTATCCATGCTATACAGTAATTATCATGAGTTAATAACATAATTGTCATGGAGCCCTCCATCCAAGTCTCAAAGCAGTATGGGTATGCTCACTGGGTTGCACCGGGTTGACTTAACAGCTCAGCAAATTCTGCATTCTACAATGTGCAGTGTCATTTGTTTTCTACTTTCTCATTACAATATCAAATTAAGAAGACTATAACTTGCATGTGGGACATATTTTTTTATCATTTTTCAGTTGTCCATTGTTAGCCTAATACTTGAGAGCTGGCTCTACTTTTGATTTTACTTCTATCCTGTTGCACAGCAACAACAGAGGAACAGATGAAATGATTCTGTTCATTCCAATTCCACTCATTCATAGCTTTGGCTATGATGCTTGGTCAAAGGACACACAGTATCTCTTCTTTAGAGGGGAAAATTTAGAAAGATTTTCTTCAAACTTCTGTAAGATATCAGCCCATTTGTAAATTCTAGAGGGAATAACTGGATGAAAGAATAAAACTAAACTTTGGAGCAAAAGGTCTTGTTTTCCCAGCGGTTTATGTTCCAGTGATTTCATTGTTTTTTTTGGATAGCTATACCTCATTTACAACTAGTGTATCTGAAAAGTGAATCATACCTACAATAGCTGATATGCAGGAGGTGTAAAAGCTGTATGTGCCACATGTTTAGAGACATAAGGAGACCCTTTTTCACCATCAGGACAGTCAAGCAGCAGAAGAGATTGCCCAGCAAGGTACTACAGTCTGTATCCTTGAAGTTTTTCCGTACTAGATTGAATAGAAGTCTGAGTAACCAAGTCTGACTTCACAGCTGACTCTGCTTTGAGCAGCAGTTTGGACTGGAGATCTCCTGAGGTCTCTTCTAGCCTGAATTATCCTATGATCCTCTACCAATGTGAACAGTGGTGATTTGCACAACTGGCTGGCTTCTTCTGCTGTGTGCGCGACTTGGAGTCACCTATCTTATCCCTCAACATATCTGAGAAATAATAGGTGCTGTATTTCCCATTAGTATATATTTTTGGACCCATGTGATATATTTTATATAGTTTTATGTGTGTATATACATATGTGTGTTTATATATTTATAACTTTAGACCAGTTTGCTGTATGTTTTTATTTACAGGAATAGTAGTGTAAAAATTACTCAGTTTCCTAATTTGACAGGGGTGTACTGAAAATAAAATTAATGTGTATGTTTTTTTGTTGTTACATCTCCGTTATTTTTTTTTGTTTGGTTTGGTTTGGTTTTCAGAAGATAGCTGTAGTCTTTGTAAGTCACTCCTCTGTGTTGGCTCCTAACCATTGTTTTACGGGAACTTCAGTTTCTATGTTACTGACACTTTTTTTTATCTCAAGCCAGAGGAGGACTCTCTAAATTAGGATAGCACTGAGGTTTGACAGTGAGGTACATAAATTATGAACTCCCATGCTCACATCTGCACTTCATGACTGTTCATATAAATCTCATGATCTTTTGAATATACCCTAGCTCCAGCTGTTAAGAAGTGGGCTCAAAACCAAAGCTTCAGGAGATTCTCTGAGATAGTCTCCTTTTTCATTTTAAACCTGTGGATCAAAGAGATGCGAGAGACGACCAGTGCTCTTGCAGAACCTGAACAGTCTTTATTTGACTTGTGAAATAACCTATGAATTATTGGTTTGGTAAGATATTTCTTGGAAGGCTCTACACAGCTTTACTTTCAGAGAGAGCAGTACAAATCCCTCGCTCTCATATTCAGCAGATGGCAGCATGCTTTTAACTGGTTGGGTATCTGTTCAAATCTTTAAGCTGCCATGCCATATTGACTAGAAAGTAATTAATTTGCCAGTGTCTTTAAGGTCAATCACAGTGGAAGCTTTCAGTGTGTTAATGTAGAAAATCATGTTTACCCTGAGGGGCACTGTCACAGCAGGTAGGAATGAATTGCAGAATTATATCACTTTCTCCCTAGAATACAGCAGTGTTGGAAGAAGTAAAACATATGTAAGCAGTACAGTGCAGTTCAGGACCCTGGTTTTTAAAATGTAAAAGCATAGATTTAACATTGCCACACATGCATATCTGAGTAGTACTAGCATCAGGACTGGGGATTAAATCATTAAAGGTCATGCAAGATTAAAAAAAAAGAGCCATGGCCAAACAAAATGTGTGTTTTTTCAATAGAAATACTCATATCCTTTGAATTTGGCCAATTTTTTGTATAATAGCAGGTCAAGCGTGGTGTAGATGCCTTATTAGCAAACCCCCTCCTGCCCCCGATCTACATAAGCGATTGAGAGAATGGCATTTTCCATCATAGTGTTCTTATCAGACTTGCAGAAACAGGAATAAGGGGGTGCTGAAGACAAAAATCTAGAATGCTATCTGAAGTTTTCAGCTATGCTGAATTTTGGCCAGGGCTCATAATGTGAGCACCCTTGGTGAAAAACATTACAGACTTGATTGTTGCTGAGTATAGGAACATATTGTAAGAACAGAATTAGTCATTATTTTGTCTATCCAATTTTATTTTACCTGTGTTTCTTTTTATGGTTTTCTAACTATATAAGCAGCATTTCTTCTGTTTGTGTGAGTTTGTAGAAACTGAATTTTGAAGCCTATTGACAATATTTGTGTAAATATACAAATAAATTGATATCTCACTGTCTACATTTATGTAGGAATGGTTAATGAAACATTGCATCATCTAACAAAAAAAGGTCATTGTCATAAGATCTAAAAAAACACTCGCACAGGCTACTATGGTTGGAAGGGGCTTTGAACAACCTGATCTAGTGGAAAGTGTCCCTGCCTATGGCTGGCAGTTGGAAATGGGTGAGCTTTAAGGTCCCTTCCAACCGAAACCATTCTATGATGACTAAGTCATACAAAGTACTGAGTACCTCACAAGAAATCTTGAAGCTAAGATTTGTTCAGAAAAGGTGAAATTTTCCCAGTGAGTAGATCTTATTATCTAATTACAGATCAGTGGCAAGATAGGAAAATGTTAATTTTGCCCAGTAATTTGTTGAAAAAATTGTTAATTTCAATTTAAGCACTTCCTGCAGCAGCCTAAGCTCCTGATCCTGGAGAGATTTATCTGCATACGTACAAACAAGGGTGAAATCCATTGAAGTTTGTAGGGATGTTGTCTGTCTATATTTCCATCAGTGTGAAATGGTGACATTTATTATGTATCAAACGAAATATGTTTGTAGAGCTTTGGAAAAATAGAATCTGAATTTATTTATTTTTCCAACTCTCAGGCACACATAATTCTGTGTTGTTTGTGGAACCTTATGAAAGAACAGTCCACATAAACTTCAGTTTCACAACACTTAGTTTTCTTTGAACATAAAAGCAAGTTTCAGTTATCTTTATTTTCCCCTAATTTAAATTATTTTCTAGTCTCAGACAAAATGGTGTTTGTTTACATCTTAATTTATATTAGTGCTAGACTCTTCTACACTTGTATAAAGTCACGCCTGTCTCATACTGAGTTCCCATTTACATTTAGCTTGTTTTGTCTTTATATTGTGAACTGACTTTCTTCAGAGGATTGAGTAGCTGGATGAAAAATACAAACCTACTGCTGTAAGGGTCTCAAGAAACTGCATAAGGTCATAGACTATAAGATCCCTATTCTAAACATTAAAATCTGTAAAGAGTGACATGTCCCTTAAATCCAATTTAGCATGTTAGACAAGAAAGGTGGCAGGTGAATGATTTACTGAAGAGTTTCATTTTCCTTATCATTCTGAATTTCAGCCAGTTTGTGTTTGCTTGTACTTCATCTCTAAAAGTTTTTTTCTGTAATATGGGAACAGAAGATTGATGTTGCAGGAGAAAATATGACCCCCAAATGACTCTTTTATTCTTGCAATATTCATGAAGTATGTGGACAAGGATTGTCGAGTCCTGATGTGCAAGATATAAATTGATTTTGTACGTTTCTGGTTTTGTATGTGTGTGTAACTTTAATACCCTCTTCTTTATAAATCACACTGTATCCTACTTCCAGTATCTGAAGGTGGCTACAAATATGTCAAAAAGGGACTCTTCATCAGGGCCTGTAATGATAGGACAAGGGGTGATGGGTTCAAACTGAAACAGTGGAGATGCAGGTTAGATCTAAGGCAGAAGTTCTTTACTGTGAGGGTGCTGAGGCACTGGAACAGGCTGCTCAAAGAAGTGGCAAATGGCATCTCTGGCAGTGTTCAAGGCCAGGTTGGGTGTGGTCTTTATCAGCCTGGTCTAGTGGAAGGTGCTCATGCCCATGACAGGGGATTGGAAGTAGATGATCTTAAGGTTCTTTCCAACCCAAACCATTCTATGATTCTGTTTGTAATTGGTACTGAAAATGCAACTTTGAAATGGCAAATATAATGAGCTCATAGGGAAAAAAAGACAGTTGAGAACACTATGAAAATCTGCATGTTACTGCATTGCTGCTATTTATCACAATGTGTGATAAATATTGACATTTGCATGAGAACAAGTCAAAACTTTTTGAGTTTGTATTTCATGGAGAATTGATACTTTTGACATTTGTTTTGCTCCGAATTAGTCAAAATCTGTACAAAAAATTTAATTAAAAACTGTATTTCATCAAATAGGCACAACTTTATATTATTATTGGTATTCCTGAGAATATTTGAAGATGTTTAATGAAGAGCTGTCATGGATTTTGTATTATTAGGCACTTGTCTTGCATGTGACCCTTTTACAAGACAATTAAGCTCCATCCTGAATATGGCTTGAGGGTTTATAAAGGTAGATGTCCTAGAGCTTCATAGTTGATCTGTGATACAGATATTTGATGTGTCCTGAATAGATATTTGAAATACCCCTGGCAAATGGCTGGGGGAGTGTATGTGGAGGTGTAAAGCATTCCTCACAGCAGAAAGTATTGTAAGTCATAGTGCCTAAGTAGGTCATCTAATATGGTGTAACAAATGAGCACTTAGGCTAGTAGTCTGAAAATTTCACAGGGGCTAACTTGGCTTCTGGCATTACTTTCGTTTTGCACCGCTAGAATGTTGTTTCTGATGACTTTATATTCCCCAAACTGTTAAGGAAGCATTGCTAATTGTTTATTAGGTGATTTGGAAATAGAAATAAAAAATTTCAAATCTGTTAATCTCAAGAGGAGAAAAAGCCAAACAAACCCCATGTAATGAACCACACATCCGGAAGGGGAGCATTCTACAATTCAGCTTTTAAGCCTGGGAGATAGACATGTTCAAAAGCTCAGTGCAAGGCTTCTGGCATCCTCTTTTAATACCTTGCTGGATGTGCTAGTCATAATTGAAATCTTCAGCCTGAATCCAAAGAGAGTCTGATGTTACTGCCAGACTCCTGTAATAGGTCCTCCACTCTCTTGCCATCCTACTGTAAAACCAGCACAGTCATAAAGAAATCACAGTGTTTCCATCCTGTGTTTTATGTTGTGGAGGCTTCCTTTTTACACCTGTCCTTTGAGAACTTAACTCCTGTAATATAGGATATAATGTTTGGGGATTTTTGTATGTTTGGTTTTCGTTTTCTTTTTTCCCAATTAATTGATTTCTGCAGTTAACATGGAAAGTCTTCAGTAAAAGTCAAGAACAAACTATTATGATATATTTGACAGGATATAGGTAAGACAATGCACAAATCAGTCATTCTACATGTGTATTAATTTCTTAACTGTTTAAAGAAGACTGCAGAGAAAGGAAAGCTTTATTCACATAATAACTTCTGTTTGTGTTTGAAGGCAAACATTTGCTGTCTTGTATTTGAGCTTGTTACGAAATAAATGCCAGTGGAAAACCACAGTGCAGAATATTAATGTAACATTAGAAGAATAATTTGAAGAAAGAAAAACAATTACCTTCAGACTAGGAAGTCTTTTTGCAGACAGACTTTAAACATTAGTTTTGACTGATTCATTCAGCCAAGAAAATCAACAGTTTGGACCTCTGTAAGCTTTCAGTTTGATGCCACTACAGCCGCCACGCAACTGTGCTGTGATGCTCACAGTCAAGATATTAGCTATTGGCACTGTCAATCCATTACAGTGGAAATTCTGCTTATCTTATAGAAATGGCTAAACCTGTCCAAATGCTGTTGTGCAATGTTTCATACTTGAATGCGGTTAGGCATAGTATGAAAAAGAAGGAAGATTTCTGATGGGGCAGAAAGGCAAGATCAACCAGGAAAAGAAGGATAAAAGCTCAAAAATCTATAATGGCCTACAAATTCTCTATGTGAATTATTTATTTAGAAAGTTATCAAAGTCCTTGCTATGTTAGTAAAATATTTAGTGTAGGCATTTATTGGTTTAATAACTGGATCCCAGAGAGGCATATAATGGCTCCGGACAGGGGTTAAGATAAAACCCTGAATTGTTGGTTGAGAAGATGCTGCTTCTGTCTGTCAGGGAACACGTATAGGACTTTAGGACTTTCATTGCTAAGGTGTGGTGCTTAGGAAAAAAGGAAAACAGTCACAGACTGACAGAAGATGAATTACCTTGGAAAGTCTTTGGCTTGCTTACCTCAACGTTTGTTTTGATGCTGTTTGCTGCAAGGGAAAAAAAGCATCGCATTGCTTGCTTGCTCCCTCCACCTTCCTCTTATTTTCTTGAAATTAGATGTTGGCCAATTTCATCCAAATTTAAGAGAGAGATAGATGTGTGTCCTGGGTTCCGCAGTAGCAGTCATGTTTTTCCTTTGTGTTAACTGGTACAGTGCTGTGTTTTGACTTCCAGTTTGAGAACAGTGTTGGTGAAGCCGATGTTCTCGGTTGTTGCTAAGTGATGTTTACCCTGACCAAGGACTCTGTGAGGCTCATGCTCTGCCAGGGAGGAGGGGAGGCTGTGAGGAAGCAGAGACGGGGCGCCTGACCCGGGCTAGCCGGGGAGGTATTCCATACCACAGCACGTCATGCCCGGGGTGAGGGGTAACTGGGAGTTACCCGGAAGGACAGGGGCTTCCGGGTGGAGCTCGTTTCTCTTGGCCGGTGGTATCGTATTCTCTTCCCTTGTTATTTTCCCTTATCATTGTTGTAGCTGATAGTAGCGGTGGTGATTTGTTGCTGGACTGTTTTTGTCTCAACCCGTAGGAGTTGCACTCTCTCGATCCTCCTCCCCGTTCCTCCGGGAGCGGGGAAGGGGAGAGCCCCGGTGCGGGGAGGCAGGGGGGAGACGGACACGGACCTCGATTGTTGTCAGCTCGGCACCACTCACTGGGAGTGAGTGAACAAGCTACCTGACTGGGTTTAAACCACGACAGTTCTTTTGGCGCCCAACGTGGGGCACGAAGGGTTGAGATAAGAACAGATCTGACTGGATTGATAGTCACTCGTCACAATGCTGATTTATTGGCTCTCAAGGTTGTTCCTCTTGATCTCACAGTTTCAGTATATGATATCTTACGTCCATCCGGTACTTGCTGTATTAGTGTTTTTCAAGTATGGGGCTTGGGCTAAGGTTTTTATCCCATTGTACTTTATGGTAATGACTTGTAATACAATAGAATCATTGATCATGAAATTGATCTGGCTTATGTTCCCAGTGTGGTCACCACCTTTATACTTTGGGAGGTATATGATGGAGGTGCTTAGCAATTACACATCCTTTTTCTCCTTCTCAGGTGCTCAACCTGGGAAGGAGACATCCTTTTACCCTCCTAGTCGTCCCCCCAGACCATTTACATTTGAGAGTTTTGAATTTTTTGAATGGCCTTTTAATGCTGTTGAGACTTGTTTGCTGATGGTGATGGGAATCACCATGCTAACACGCATACAGAGTGTGTTTTACCCACTACTGATTTCAAGAGTTAAGCAGATTCAGGTTTGGGTCTTGTCTGGGGTCAAACGACGATGTAGGAGGACCGAGAGATTTTCCCTGAGGCTGGACAGCCATGAGTGGCAGGGTGTGTGGGATAGTATGGGCAAGTATCTAGGTCAGTGGGCCCCTCCAGTACTTTGGAATTTCACTACTGAACAACTGCAAAATCCAGAAGAATTAGTAAAACACTTAAATGAGGTGTGTGGTCATTCTGGCCATACCAGAGATGGACAAATCATGGCAACGTGCTGGGGCTTGGCCTATGCTTACAGGGCCTTGTTCAACACTATCCAGCACCTTCAAAAGGAAAAGAATGTCGGCGGATCTGAGGGCAAAGCAACAGTCGCTACTCAAACTTTGGCTGCAATGAACAGCACAGCTGTCCCAGTGGCAAGTACAGCAGCTGCTCAAACTTCAACTGCAACAGACAGCGTGGCTACCCCAGCTCCAAGCACAGTAGCTACACCACCCCCAGTAACAAGTACAGTTGCTACTCAAACCACAGTGATAATCACTGCAGCCAAACCAGAGGACCAATTCGTACCAATATCAGTTGCCCCTGTACGCAAGAGAACAAGCAAAAAGGAGGCAAAAAGGGTGAAGCGAGATGAAGAACCAATGAATTCACCACCCGGTCCAGAATCTGATCAGAAGTCATCATGGACTGGCCAGAGGGCAAAGATTTCGGAATGTCACCAGAGGAGGAGGTGATGCGCGCTGAAGAGGCCCCACCATATAATAAACTGTCAGAAAGTGAAAAGCAGTATGCCTTGTTTACTGATGGCTCTTGCCGTATTGTGGGAAAACATCGGAGATGGAAGGCAGCTGTATGGAGTCCTGGACGACAAGTTGCAGAAACTGCTGACGGAGAGGGTGAATCGAGTCAGTTTGCCGAGGTGAAAGCCATCCAGCTGGCCCTGGACATTGCTGAACGAGAAAAGTGGCCAGTACTTTATCTCTATACTGACTCATGGATGGTGGCAAATGCCCTGTGGGGGTGGTTGAAGCAGTGGAAGCAGAGCAACTGGCAACGCAGAGGTAAACCCATCTGGGCTGCTGCACTGTGGAAAGATATTGCTGCCAGGGTGCAGAACCTGGTGGTGAAGGTACGTCATGTAGATGCCCATGTACCCAAGAGTCGGGCCACTGAGGAACACCAGAACAACCAACAAGTGGATAAAGCGGCTAAGATTGAAGTGGCTCAGATGGACTTAGATTGGCAACGTAAAGGTGAATTATTTTTGGCCCGGTGGGCCCATGACACTTCAGGCCATCAGGGCAGAGATGCAACATATAGATGGGCCCGTGACCGAGGGGTGGACTTAACAATGGACACTATTGCCCAGGTTATTCATGAGTGTGAAACATGTGCTGCAATTAAACAAGCCAAGCGGTTAAAGCCTCTTTGGTATGGAGGACGATGGTTGAAGTATAAATATGGGGAGGCCTGGCAGATTGACTATATCACACTGCCACCAACCCGCCAAGGCAAGCGCCATGTGCTTACCATGGTGGAAGCAACCACCGGGTGGCTGGAAACATACGCCGTGCCCCATGCCACTGCCCGGAACACCATCCTGGGCCTTGAGAAACAAATTTTGTGGCGACACGGCACCCCAGAGAGAGTTGAGTCAGACAATGGGACTCATTTCCGGAATAACCTTATAGATATTTGGGCCAAAGAGCATGGCATTGAGTGGGTATATCACATCCCCTACCATGCACCAGCCTCTGGGAAAATCGAACGGTACAATGGACTGTTAAAAACTACACTGAGAGCGATGGGTGGGGGAACTTTCAAGCATTGGGATACACACTTACCAAAGGCCACCTGGTTGGTCAACACCAGAGGATCTGCCAACAGGGCTGGCCCAGCCCAGTCAGAACTGTTACATATTGTAGAGGGGGACAAAGTTCCCGTGGTGCATATGAAGAATTTGCTGGGAAAGACAGTCTGGGTAATTCCTGCTTCAGGTAAAGGCAAACCCACTCGTGGGATTGCTTTTGCTCAGGGACCTGGATATACTTGGTGGGTAATGCGGGAAGATGGGGAAGTCCGATGTATACCTCAAGGGGATTTGATTTTAGGGGAAAACAGCCAGTGAACTCAATTGTATGCTGTTGCCTGCTGTGTAATGCTTTTATAGCCCATCAACTAGATGTCTCCAGGTCACCAGCGACTGGCCCTGACTTCCCTCCAGCCATCATCCCAACAGAGAATGAACTTTGAACATCATGGACCGAATGGACTCGGCAGCATTATAGGGATTGGTCCATGCACTAAGAAAATGATTTTTCCTCTTGGTCTGTATGTATATGGATGTATATATGTGGGAGAGCGATGGTGTATTGAAAAATGTGGGATCTGAGCACGACGTGAATGGTATGGAATAAGGGGTGGATAATGTCCTGGGTTCCGCAGTAGCAGTCATGTTTTTCCTTTGTGTTAACTGGTACAGTGCTGTGTTTTGACTTCCAGTTTGAGAACAGTGTTGGTGAAGCCGATGTTCTCGGTTGTTGCTAAGTGATGTTTACCCTGACCAAGGACTCTGTGAGGCTCATGCTCTGCCAGGGAGGAGGGGAGGCTGTGAGGAAGCAGAGACGGGGCGCCTGACCCGGGCTAGCCGGGGAGGTATTCCATACCACAGCACGTCATGCCCGGGGTGAGGGGTAACTGGGAGTTACCCGGAAGGACAGGGGCTTCCGGGTGGAGCTCGTTTCTCTTGGCCGGTGGTATCGTATTCTCTTCCCTTGTTATTTTCCCTTATCATTGTTGTAGCTGATAGTAGCGGTGGTGATTTGTTGCTGGACTGTTTTTGTCTCAACCCGTAGGAGTTGCACTCTCTCGATCCTCCTCCCCGTTCCTCCGGGAGCGGGGAAGGGGAGAGCCCCGGTGCGGGGAGGCAGGGGGGGGAGACGGACACGGACCTCGATTGTTGTCAGCTCGGCACCACTCACTGGGAGTGAGTGAACAAGCTACCTGACTGGGTTTAAACCACGACAATGTGTCAAAGAAATTAATTTCATGCTGGATTTGGGGAAAAAGGTATTATTGGTGGTACAGTGGGCAGACCTACACTGTACCTACACCTACACTACATTAGCGTTGCCCACAGAGAAAATGTTCTTTTTGACTTGCTCACTAGGTGATAAGCATATCTTTAGTTTTGAACTAGCCTTAGGCCAAAAGAATCCCTTACACATCTGATATTGATTTCTTTTTTT
The DNA here is from genome assembly GCF_034315485.1 of Pezoporus occidentalis. Lineage (NCBI taxonomy): Eukaryota > Metazoa > Chordata > Aves > Psittaciformes > Psittacidae > Pezoporus > Pezoporus occidentalis. The sequence goes on from NW_026916304.1 coordinate 2,226,535, forward strand.
GAAGTTTTTGGACAAGGTGAGCATATTTTGAAAGAGAAGAGTTCTTAATCTCTTACTGTGTTGTCTTCATATAGGAAAATCATCAGGTGGAGTTGGTGACATCAGTTTGATGTTAAATAATTCGATTTCTATATGCAAATGCTTGGAAAAAGAACATTTGGAATTTATCAGTATTCAAATAGATACCTACCTTTATGTATACTACATGGACCTGTGACAAAATTTATTAGAATATAGTACTAAATCGTATTACCTTATAGACCTGTAGCTCTCATTTGTCTTCCAACACTTTTGAGTTAAGTGTCAGCTAGAAGAGTAACATTAGCTTTGAAAGAGCAGCCTGCCTGGGCTACCATGTTGACATTGTTCCCTTACTGTGTTAGATTCTATAGGAATGTAGTTAGATGTATTCTAAAATGTAATTTCACTGTGAATTGTCTTCAACTAAATTAAATGAACATGCATTCTGCATATTTTGACAGTTTGAAAATAGTGAACTAGAAGCTGTTGCTCTTATTATTCAATCTTCTAAACGGAGAAAATGTTCTGCCTAAATAGATTTAGAAAATTATGTATTGGAAACATATTAACATTAGTCTAAAAATGAAAACCTACCTCTATTACTCAAAGCTCTACAGAAATCTTGCTACAAGTTTTTTTTTTCTTTTTTTTTTTTTACAAGTCTCACTTTTCCAAGAGTTTTAAATGATAGCTTTTAAATACATGCTGAGGATTTTAGTGTGACTCGAGTCTGTCATTCCGTGAGACTGACTGAACCAAGAACATCAAAGCAGCATCAAAGGCACTCATGCAAGGCAAAATTCAGATATAAGCAGTAGGGGCTTTCTCAAGCAGGTTTACAAAGATTTGAAAAGATGGCACAGCTCTCCAGGCTAGTAAAGGAAGATGTTAGAAGTACTTATGTAGAAGTTTGCTATTTGCATTTCAGAGCTTCAAACTGTAGTCTTCACAATAATACACAGTTTGGTTGAAAAGTTGCATATGACACTGTTTGATTTCGTACATATAGAACGTAGGTGCACACAGAGGAAACTAAATGGAACAATTTTCATGGTTTTGGTAACCAGCTTTCAATTTTTGTGAGAAAAAAATGGTGTTTGTTTGGTTAATTAGGAGGACATAACTTAGAGGGAAATCTTTTCTGTCAGTCCTTATATTTTCTGCCCTGGTCAGTTATAGATTATTTTGAAGGTTTCGAATGGTGGCTTTGAAAATTTTTACACTGCAGATTCTTGTTAAATATACACATAACAGTAGAAGGGGAATGAAGGTAAAAGAAGGGGAGGAACTGTGAGCAGAGGTACGAAATGATGAAAAGTGTCTAAAATCAAAATGTTGAGTGACAAAATAATACAGAAAACAAAACAAATCCTAACCAATTACTTACAATTTTCTTAACTTCTCCTTACCTGTTAGGCTAAAAAGCCCCAACCTGGAGCATGTCCTAAAACCATGTCCTTTACTAAATTTGTATTATTTTGAATTATGTTATATATTTCAGCTAACTAAAATTAAAATGCAAAAAGAATCCCATAGTGTTGCATTTACAATTTTTCCAATCAGCTCTTGATGAGCAAAGACTTACTGTTTCATGATATAACCCTGTTGCATAGACATAGTTCTTTTTTTTGCAGATAAGGCATTTAATAATTGCACATGGTGAGCTGACTTCAAATTTAGGAGTCTTTTGATGATTACCTGTCATTAATTTGTAGTTTGCTGTTCCCAAGGGTCTTGTTTTTCTTGTATCTGTACACCTTTTGCTGACATTTAAGACACTGTTATTGAGTGTAAGTGATATATACAACATGAAAAATGGCTAAGAGAGCTCTATCTATTCAATAAGTAACAGAGAGCCTTAGGAATCATAGAACAGTTTGGGTTGGAAAGGGCCTTAAGGTCATCCAGTTCTAACTCCCTGCCATGGGCAGGGACACCTCACAGTAGACGAAGTTGCCCAAGGCTCTGTCCAGCCTGGCCTTGAATGCTTAATGTCATTTTCAGGCAGAGGAAATAAACACCTTAGGATATAATTCTTGCTTCCATCCTGCACCCTGCATTATCTGTGGTGGTCTTAAAACTTAGTTAAATTGCTTAGATGATGATCAAGTGTCCCTTATATGAGAAAATATTCCAGTGTTGAAGTTTTTGTTATCCCTGTTGTGTCTCAGCATATGAGTCATGGTCAGAAATGAACAAAGACTGTCTGTGAGGATACAAATGCTGTTTGAGAGGTATCTTGATGAAGAAGTGGCTCTGCAAGAAAGCACACACACTGTATTGTTATCATAAAGTAGCGTCAGAAAACACGTATGAGCCAAACTGGATGGCGTGTCAGTTGGGTGTGACAAAGAGTAAGTGCAATTAGCTTGTATTTCCCACGTCTACTTGGGCAGTACAAAGTTTACTCAATTCTTACTTTTTACCTGTGGTGTCCAGCTGATGATTTTACCTCTACATTTTTAACTGTGTATATAAGCGCTAGTGCAGTTTTGTCTTCTGGTTTCTTTCCTAGGCTCAGACTGCTAGTTATCAAGCTGATTTTTGGGAACATTGAGACTGAGTCTAACTGTTTGTAAGAACTGGGAGATAGTTTTTGCCAGTTAAAAAGAGCAGGGTGCACAGATCCTGTGTATCATTTTGTTTCTTCTATTCGTTAAGGAGGGGTAATTGCTGGAAAAAACATTAATTTCCTATGAGCCGTGTGTTAAGCTGCCCATGTCATGTCCAGTCACAGTTTATATGTGGCTGAGGTCAGACACAATCTAGTTGGTGCAGCAGGTGTGCTGTCTGCAACCTTGTTCTGATTTTATACGTTAGGGTTTGTATGGTATTCCTTCAGATCACAGTGGTTGAGGTTATCATGAATTAAATAAGAGATTAAAGGAAAGCTCCTTATTTGTATTTGCTCTGCTCCCTAAGTGTAGGATATGGGTTTGTGCAGACTAGATGCAATTTCTGTGCCAGATTAAATACCAAATACAAACAGCATATGAAAACTAAACAAAAAGAAGCATCACAAGCAAAATTTTGTTATGCACAAAAGGTGTCCATAAGCTTAAGCATACAGCATTAGGGCCTTTGGGTTACAGATGTGTGAAAATCTACATAATTTTTCACTCTCTTTAGATGTTTAGGTGTTTAATGGCCCTAGAGGGGGCCAAGCTTTAGTTCATGCATCATTTGCACCTCTGAAGCAGTTCATATTTCTTACCTGTTCCAACTTTGTTGTATATGAATCACTGCAGGGCTATGCTAGCATGGGATCTCCTAAGTAATATGAATTCCTGTTGTGGTTTAAGCCCAGCCAGTAACTCAGAACCATGCAGCTGCTCGCTCACTCTCCCCCTTTATCCTCCCCCCCCCCTTCCCCCCCCCCCCCCCCCCCCCCGCTGAACCCAGGACAGCTCCTATGGGAATATGTGGGTCAGGAGTGAATCCAGTGTCATTTGGCTGTGCTAGACCCAACTGTAGACCCTGCCTATTCTTGCACTGTGTATTCTTGTGGGAGGATGCCAGTGTCCTTTAGGAGATGTCACCTTTTGCTTGGGAACCAGTCCCAGGGGCTCTTACACTCTCAGCCATGTGAAAATTTTAGCATACACCCATAGGAAGAATATAAAGGTCACTGATGTAAGGAGTAGGTAAGGGACATTATCTGCATCTTTTTTCTCTGAGTTGGCAGAATTTGGTAGTGTGAGGAAGTAGAATGACATTGATATAGGCAGTAAATTTCTGCGTGCAAGATGGAGTGTGTATGAAACCCGTACACTACCTTGAGATGTATCTTAACACCAAGAGTGCAGCTTGCACCCTTTCTCTTTTTCATATAGTATGTGTCTCGGCTTTTTGTTGGTTTCTGGGAACTGGGAAACTTTTCCCTCCTGTCTATTTCAGTGCAGGACATCAACTTAACACCAACCAAAGCACTATCTTGTCTGGTGAGAAGATAGTTCAGAATGCCATAGTTCATCAGGGAACAGATGGCTGGCACAGTTTGGTCATAAGGGATCTGGAGCCTTAATAAGCCACCAGAGCACAATGACATTGGAGGAGATGATGAGAAGAGTCAATGTACTGAGGAAGGAATTGGATAAAACGTTGCAATGGGAGGGTTGTGTGGATTCAGCAGTGAGAAAGGGACTGATGACAATTCTCTAACCAAGGGAAACAATCAAGTAATAAGCCATGATCTGTGCTGTATGAGGCAGTGCTGAGTAGTTCCCTAATGAATTAATAATGTTTCTTCTTAGCTAAACCATATCCCTTGCATGTTGTCCTTATTTCTTCATGTCTGGTTAACAATTTAATCCCAACTGCCTTTTCTTTAAACTAGTACTTGTTGAAATGGAAATAGCCATGGAATTAATGTTGATATTATTTGAAGTTTCAAAGAATACTTCAGAAGCTCCATCAAACATTTCAGACACAAAAATACTACAGCCAAGTCTTGTACCAAAATGTGATGGAAATTGTGTCTTCATCATTTATCAAGAAGAAAGTTTATTTATTATCATTATTTTTATCTAGGCTGGAGCATGTATGAAAGCAGGAGTACGGGAATACTTGGGAATTTATTTTGCATAACCTTCAATATTACAAGCAATTATTTAGCACTCTAAGTGGACATGGTGGAGTAGGAAGTCAATACACAGACCTTCAGTTCTGAAATCATGCTGAAATACAGTTCAATTCACCACTGGAATATGCTGAATAAACTAGGATTTTAAACACATTCAATGACTAAGCCAAACGATCCAAGTTTTTGTGTTGTGTGTGACAGTACCTGATCAACTCTCTGATCCTGCACTGTATACATTAGCTTTTTAAGATAAAGCAGAAAATTATCATTAAAATTGTAATTAGTTTTTCTGATGCTTACTGCACCAACCATTTCCACCATTTCTTTCAAGTATGTGGAATATACTAAATCTCAGTCTTGCAGCTAAGAAAAGGTCACAACAATGATTAGAAGACTGTGCACATATTTCACTGAAAGCATTTCCATGTGTAAATCTGGCAGGGGATGTTTTATTGCAGTGGAAGAAGAATATCTGTGATCCAGTTCAAAATTAAAGGAGAAACGCACTAAAATGGAATATGAAAAGATTTCCTGTCTGAAAACAGCAAAAGAGGGTGCCAGCTAAGAAAATTCAGTGTCTTTGATCAATAATTTCATTCCTGATGTTTTTTAGTCTCATTCACATTTGTAAAATTTCATTGAAAATCTTAACAAATTTAATCAGAATCAAAATCTCGTTGTTTGGATGAACATGGAAATAATTATCTAGTATTCTCATCAGTTTGATAGTAACTCCCCAGAGATGCAACCAGACTAGGAATCCTGGCCAGTGTTTCATTGTTATCCATTCAAAATGACAGTGTGTGTTTGGAGAGAATAGGAGAGAAAACAACTTACTACTTTGTGCAAATAATAACCTAAAAGTAAGATACGCCTGGTTTTGTATTTATTGACTGCTCCTCTTAACAGCTCCATAACTACAAAGGAAATAGCTTTTATTTAAGGCACTGTAGAGAGTGCTATCTGAAGAGGACATATGGCTTACTATCCTCCATGAAAAGATGTGGTTTTTAATGAAATATGCATAAAAGTCATTTTAGATATGTGACCTATATAATCATACCTGTCCTGAGAAGCTAGGGTGGAAAATGACTTTCTTCAGAATAATTAAATTCCTGCTTTGTATTATTTCTCATTTATTCAATATTCTTCAAAAAAAAATTAAGCTCCCACAACAGTTTTAATAATCAGCCTTTCAGATTTATGAGCTATTTTTATACTAGTATTGTTCTAGAAGACAAGGCTCCTTGATCAATTACCAGGTAGCTGTTTCAGTCTTTTCCCAAGAGCCTGCTAATCCAGCACAATAATTTATTTTTAATTGTGTAACTTCATTATTCAGAAAATCCCCTTTGTCATGCTTCCATAAACATTCACAGAATTTTGCACAAACAATGATTTAAATATAATTGTGTTCCTCCCTTCATTCCCATCTCTCTTCTTGTGCATGTTCCCAAGCAAAGAAGGAACACACTGGATAAGTCAAAGAAGCTTATAATTAAAATGATTCCCCAAAGTGCAAGACCAATTTTAATCAGAGGTGCAGATATAATACAGGTCTAAGTTAAATTTTTGAGAATCTTAAAAGTGACTTCAGTATACTTTATGGAAAAAAAAAACAAATCAAGCACATTTCCGCTTGTCTGCAAAGAAATGTTATACCCGAAGTGTATCGTAAGTACCATAGAGGGAGAATGTAAAAATAATACCTAAACAGAAGTGATTCAGGTGGTAACATTTTTAGGTTGAAGTAACGAAGAGATTTCAGTGACAACTTGTTTAAACCAGCATGTTTTATGTTACCCAAAATTATGGAATAATTTAAATGAATGTTCATGCATTCTTAGTTACCTAGTTACAGTGTACCAGCTGCCTTCTTTTCAACTGAAAGAATGGCTTTTTAGTTCAGGTGCTCTTCCTTCAACACTGAATTATTCCAGCAACAGTCACAATAATGCCTCTCCAAGGAAAAAAAAGGAAAAAAAAACCCAAGTAATTGAATGGTATCTCTGAAAGGATCAGGAGGCACTAAGAGAGGGAGGTGGTGTGATTAACACACTATAACTGCCTTTCCTGCAGGATGGTGTTGGTTCTCATAGTGACTCTCAAATGCTTAAAATTCCCGGCAGCCAGAGGGAAACCACTGAGAAGAAATGCTTTTATTGTCTTCTGTAATGAAAACTTTATATTTTATGGGTGACATGGTTTAGTGTGAGGTGTCCCTGCCCATGGCAGGGGGGGTGGAACTGGATGATCCTAAGGTCCTTTCCAACCCTAACTATTCTATGATTCTACGAATCCTTGTAAGACTCCTCCCACAATAACAGTATTCTTATTTTTACCAAGGGTGAGAAAAAGTTATTCATATCATCCAACATATATATTCAAAGTGTCTTCCCTTGGTTAAAATTTACACAGTACCCTGCAGCACATCAAGCTATCTATAAAAGATACCCAACCTGCCACTACAGTTGATTGCCCCTGAGGGCCAATCGTTATTGTGTTCATTTTCTACCTAACAGTAGCTCATGTGGTAGACCTTATAGTACTATTTTATGATTTCTATTCATGAGCCATGCCAAAAGCAGTGAAGAGAGTATTAGTGTCTAGTCAGACTTCAAGCAGACACCCTATAGAGCAGCTGATAGAAAAAAAATCCCACGGATGGAAAGAGGAACCTGCGAAGGACTTCAGTGAACAATACGATATAACATCACTTTAAGAAATCCAGACATCTGCAGAGATGATTTAAAGCCTATAATGGGTAATCAGAAGATGGCTTGTATTAAACAGAAGCTTGTAGAAATCAGCACAGGGAATAACAATCCGTGCCAATCTGTCTTTTTTGGTATAGTGCTCTGTGGGAGGTTTTTTGTATTTGATAAATACATACATGAACTTTAGAGATCAGCTTGCTAAACTGTGCTCCTAATTCAAGCACTTAAAATTAGGCAGTGCAACAGTCCCCACTTCCCCAACTATCCATTGTTCAAATACACCATTAAACGCTGAGATCTCGTATAAATTAATGTCTAATTATTTTCTAGTAATGTTAAGTATACTTTTAGTTCTGATTAATGATCTTTTATTAAATTCCTATGAGAGCACTTCTGGTATACAATGCAAGTAATTCCTGACTAAAGCCTTGATTTTCTCTAGTCAAATAATCAGTTGTCTTAAATTGATCTTACAAAAGAAATCCAGTTCCCAATATATGGTTGCTATACTGAATGCAATTAGAGAAAAAAATACAAATAATGAAGTAAGCTGTGTAAACTGATTCATCATTTTTGTGTTTCAACATTAAGGCTTGGTTCCTAAAAGAGTATACTGTGTGCTTGCTAGCTAAGGTCTCTACAGAATGCCCGCAAGTGAAAATGCTCTTTCTTTGTTGCTTAGAGAGATTGCAATTATGCCAAAGATGTCAACTGAAGGGTGCCAAGAAGCAAGTAGAAGCCTGCACACTGATTTAAGTAGATGTGAGCAAGTGCTAAAAACTGTTTACAAATATTATATTGCAGAATCTGAGTGCAATACAGTTCTTTGGCCTGGTTGCCACAAAGTAGTTTAAGCTGAAATCCACCTGTGATGAAAATACCCATGACAGGTTTGGAACTAGATGATCTTAAGGTTCTTTCCAACCCAAAATATTCTATGATTCTATGATACTACTTCTCTGAGACTGTATGCTACTGTAGACTCTCTGAGACTGTATGCTACAGTAGACTGTGTACTACTACTGTATACTACTACTGTGCTACTGATACTACTGCTGCTACTAGTATTGATAATACTATATACTAATACTTCTGATACTGACTACTGATCATGCAGTCATTTCTAAAATTCTACCCGTTAACAAAACTTATGCTTCCTCCATTTACTCCTGTCATTGGTATTCTTTCACATTTCTGGTGCACTGTGTGATAGAGACTTTAAGACTTCTTTGAAGCTTGCATGGAATAACCGATGCCATATCAATATATATATATATATACCTTTCTCTGCTTTCTTAATTCTGCTTTTGTGCAGTTGCACCACTTTCTTGATAAGAGATGTTTGCACAGAGTTGTGTATAGGGGTAGATGGTGGTAGAAAATTTGTTTTGTGGGAAACTGCCTTAATATCTTCATGGGATAGACATGTTGTGGGCTGGTTGTCTCTGGTTTGCTTTGTTTAGGGCAGGTTTTAAAATGAAATACATAGTCCTTTGTGTATTTTTTCCTCTGCAAACAGTTCATCGGCACAAAACAGGCTCTATCTTTCTAACTGGCTGTCTAACCCCACTAATTCATAATGATTAAAGACATGAAAAGCAGAAAGCCATTTGATTCATTGCCTGTTATGACCCACTCAGAAATACATAATTCATGAGACTTTTTTTCCTACAGTTTAATAGATTAAAAAAGGATTCCTAGTCCCTCCAGAAGTGTGGTATCATGCATAGTAGTGTGCCTGATTTTCTTTTCCAGGAAAGTTTTGGTGTTTCTTGTTACTCAGGTTCTGAATCATCATTTCTGTTGGCAGTACCACCTTGAATGCATTATTTTTAAATATTGCAATGTAGCACAGGAAATGATGGAGGCTGGAGGTGCTTTGGAGAGCTGTATCTCTATGTATCAGAGATGGATGTGAAGAGATCCTTTCTTGGAGTGACCTGTAGCATTTATTATAAGGAAGAATCAGTCTGTAATATGAATGATTTGTGCAGTCATAACCCAGAAGTTACACTAAAAGAAGAATAAGACTGCAACTACTTAGTATTCAGAAGTTGGCAAATATCAGTATTGCTACCTCACCACTTTAACAAAAGTAGCTTTAACTGAAATGTGTGTATGATATACCTGCCTATTATGCTCCTTTACCCATCTGCAGAGCACATTCTCTTTTCAAGGTGCACAGTACTCACTGAGCGTCTATGTAATATTTTCTCTAGCGATTCTGACATCGCTTTTTCCTCCCAAAACATGCTTGCTACTTAAATAAATTACTAATAAAAAACTCTGTGTTTAAGAGCTTCTAAATGATGTTCATAATAAAACATGAGTGCTGTAAAAATACATTTCCACAATGTGCTTGCAGAGTGAGGCAGTACTGTAACCTTAGTTGCTGAAATGCAAAAGGAGAATACAGATATTTGAAAGTAAAAGGATTGCACTCACTAGAAGTGCCTAGTCTGAATGTCTAGCATCTTATTTTTCAGGCTTCTTCTTACATAAGCACTTAGTATGCTTAAAGCATAACTTCCATTTCAGGTGCAGCTGTGGGGACTGGTCACTTCTGCAACATTCAAGACATGGCATTTAGATACCCAGAATATACAAAGCATGCAGTTCTTGATGACAGTCTGTTTGAAGAGATTTGCACATTCTCACACATAGGCTGTACGGAGGGGTGTAATCTATTGTTCCAGAATTGCAGTTATTCCCTAGGTTTATTCTCCTTTCTTGACTGCTGTTTAAGTTGTGTCCATTCCTGGGCTCAATCTTCTTGGCTCACCACATTTCTTTCACTTGCTACTGCCAGAGTTGTAGTTTTATTTTGGCTCCATGTTCCCTATCTGCTCCAGTTTCTCATTCGACCACCTCCTGGGATCCTTGCTGAGCCATTTACAGTGGCAGCTTGTACACATACAAGGCCAGGCCTGAGGCCAGGGCTGTTTGCTTGAGGAGTGTTTCTCTGTGCTAGCTCTGGAGCAGCTCAGCTGTTAGGGAAAAGAAGGGCCATTTCCAGGTTATGCAAGACTGGGGCACTATATGCTTTACAGTGACCTCCACAAGATGCATACCACCATGCAGCTTATTGCTTATTTGCCTGGAACAATGTTGTGGGGTTCAGAAAAACCTGAAGTCAGCCTAGATAATTCCCGTATATATTATAGTGTGTAAAGTCTGTCAATCATCCCTGCATTTCTCAGTCCATGCCCCTCCTGTATCTCCCTGCCTCATTGCTTTATCCAAGCATTTTCAAGTTTCTGTCTCTGGCAGTTTCCAGTCACAGCAACTGACTGATGTCTGCTTCAGCATCTTCCTTCTCATTTGGCTTCTGTTATACCAAAATCATGAACTGCAGCTTGAAAAATCATTGGATAAGTACTAAGAAGGTTCCTTTTGTTAAATGCTCTTCTATTCCTCTTATTTTGACTTTTTACTTCTCTGTTTCTCATGATTTCATTGTGAACTTAATTCTGCATTGCTCGTTTAATTAGTTTTGTATATGCAATACATCTAATTTAAGTATTGACTGCTGATCATCTCAACTGGGAAAACTTTCTGGGGTGCAAATTGTTTCATGTTCCTGCTTTCATTCCACTATCACTTACAATTATTAACATAAGTTTTGAACTTTGAAAGGAAGAAATGAAATCATAGATGTGCTATGGATCAAACAATAGAAGATAGATGGAATAAAAACATTCATCATTGTTTTTATTGTATTCTGTTAGTTTTTTTTACTTGATAGGAACACAGGACTAGAAGTGAGCATGTTTGACGGGAATGTGAATTCCAGTGCTTAAAATTGTAGACATAGGTATGGTTTCAGGACCAGTTTAGAAAGACTCAAAGGACACTTACGTTCTCAACCAACATCCTGTAACAACTCCAGTACTGTACTAAAGATTTGAGATTGTAACTGTAGTATGCTTCAAGAGAATGTGGGTAATAAATGAGCCTTGTAGCTATCTCAAAATACAGTTAATGAATTAAAAAGCTGCTAGATGTACTCCTGTTTCACTTTGTGTAGGATGATGAGGAAAACCTGCTTATCTGATGTGGAGAGGAAACCCAAATACCCTTAAATGAAGTTGGCAACTAGCATGCAAATGGATCTCCTCAAGGACGTTAATGAAACAGGAACAGGGCACCCTGTTTTGTCTCCCTAGAAGAACTATTTTTGCCTCCTTAGAGAATGAGTTGTCAACATTCTGTGGCTCCTTGGTATCATTTCTAAATTTCCTGCTTTTCCAGCAAGTTGGAGTATTGTGGTACTGACATACTGCTTTTGATAATCCAGAGCTTCAAAGTTTTGTGTTTGCTGAAGAAGGGTTGCAATTCATAGAAAGGAAAGTTTAGGAAGAGGATGAAAGGCTGAATTTGGATTTGACCTTGTATTTGAAAATCCAGGGATGATTGCTATTAGATAGTTGTTAGGCATTTGAATTTTTCTTCTTGATGAAGCAATTTTATTCATGCCCCTTGTGTGCCTTTTTGAAGAATATACGTTAGGGTTTTACATACAGCAGGACTATATACTTTGCTTTACAGTATCGATTTATTGTGAATTGGACTAGAACCAGCTCTGAATACCGAACTTCCTACATACTCTCCTGTTACCATTTATAATATACAAAAATTAGATTATGGTAAAGTGCTCTTCTGGACTGACCCTTTTTAGAGATGGAAGCCATGTGATAAATTTTCATCTCCACACCTCTTTTCTCTCACATACACTTTTCTTGATGTACATACATGCCTCTGCTGCTGTAGTGGAGGAATAAGTCTTGCATATTCCTATGTGAGACTTTTCCTTGCAGATACTGGAACTGTGTTAGTCCATTTGGCACAGGGCATGGTGGGTTATACAGCTGATTATTTGTCCTGAACCCCAAATTCTTTTAAAAATCACTGCTTTCCGGAATAAGTAGTTCCTCTCATCACCTGTCATTCTGTGATTTCTAGATGTAGGACCTTTGGTTTGTGATACATATAATTTCATATTGATTAGTCTGTGTCTTTGTTCTTTACAATTTTCTAATGATTTTGTCATAATCCAACTTCCTCAGTGATGGTGTTTTTTTTTTTTTTGCATTTTATTTTGGATCTGAGATATATATCTTAAAATATACTGCTCTGAATAGGGCACAGTATTCCAGTTCAGACCCAGGATAAGCAGATACTTGAGGCATCCTTTCATTTAGACAGCTCTGTGGTTTCCTGACATCTTTTTGCCTAGATTTGGAAGTTCTATATTGCCAGTTTTCCAGCCTGTATTATGAGGATGTCATTTTAACCACTTAGTATCTGAAGGCCTCGTGGTATTTTGAAGATGTACTTTCTTTCACTCTTATCCTTCAACTTTGCTGAAGAATAAAGGAGTTGAATGAGCCTGAGGTGAATAGTACAGCATTTAAAATTGTGCTGAAATAGACACATTTTGCCATTCTTACTTTCTTATATTTTTCCAAATAATTTCTAAATGTTAATATTACTGCTCTTTGGTTATCAGTTGGAGTGCTCATGGAGAATCAGAAATACTTCATTTATTTCAGACTTTTCATTGTTTGTAGAAGAGAAAAGTCTCCTACAGCTTATGTCCTGCAGTTGTGTAAGCAGTTGAGAGCTACCTAGCATAGTAAATCTTTTTCCCTTTCCATTGCCTACCATTTTTATCTCTGGTCCAGCTCTGCTGACGTTGCTGAACAAGCACAGCAGCTGTTGTAAATCTGAGAGAAGGGAGTACCTGGTAAAGACAAGGTAATTTTCTCTGAAATCTATTTGGGATAAATACTCTTCAGTCTGATAAGAGGTAAAACTGCTTTATTAGAGTTGCTTGATTTTTCACAGCCGAGTTCAAGTCTAATTAGAGGACTGTTGAAATTTACTTTTCATGTGGTATCATAAGAGGAAAGGCCAACTGAAGAAGCTTGTTGGCACTCTTACAATAATATAAACCGTGGCTCACAAATATGGTGCTTTAGTAGCCATGAAAAGAGAAAAGGAACTTGGTTGCAAATTTCAAGACTAGACTAAAATGAAGCCTGAGTTTCAAGACAGTTAAGTTTTGTAAAGTGCTATATTCTATGTACTGAAATGTTGATTTTTTATTATCCACCAATTTAAGAATTATTGTTTCATTTTTCCTAGGGCTTTTAAAGAAAGTTTTCTAAGTGATATGTCTGTCATAGAATCACAGAATCACAGAATGGTTTGGGTTGGAAACAACCTTAAGATCATCCAATTCCAATCCCCTGCTACAGACAGGGACTAGAACAGGTTGCTCCAAGCCCCTGTGTCCAACCTGGACTTGAACACTGCCAGGGATGGGGCAGCCACAGCTTCTCTGGGCGCCCTGTGCCAGCGCCTCAGCACCCTCCCAGGGAAGAGCTTCTGCCTTAGATCTAACCTGAACTTCCCCTGTTTCAGTTTGAACCCGTCATCCCTTGTCTTATCACTACAGCTCCTGATGAAGAGTCCCTCTCCAGGATCCTTGTAGCCCCCTTCAGACACTGGAAGCTGCTCTGAGGTCTCTGCACAGCTTCTCTTCTCCAGGCTCAACAGCCCCAATGTTCTCAGCCTGTATGGGAGGTGCTCCAGCACCTGATCATCCTCGTGAGCCTGTCCTTATAGGGGAATTGATTTTTTCTCTCTTTGAACACTGTTTTTGATATCTCTTTCACCCTACCATAAAATTTGGGAACTGATCACAAGGGCTCTGAGTCTATGCTGCTGCCTATATTTAAATTCAACAGCTATCATCTGAAATTATTGTGTCTAAAAGCTTATTTATTGTAACATAAACCCCTTCTTTTCCTCTTCCTGTCTCCTCTTCCTGTCTCCTGCTTTCTTTCCTCTTTCATTAATAAAGTCTGAAAATCTTTGTTACTAAAAGGTAGTTTTAAATTTCCTCTCTTTCCATTCTGAAAACATTCTATTTGCTTATGAAATTAATTTTAGATAATAAATGAAAAAAGAGAAAAGTACTCTTCATATTATGTTTCTGTGGTATAGTAGTGTTGTAATGGTTTTCTTCATCAATCACAGAAGCTTTATAAAGCTTTAGTATTGTAATTTCTTGAGTATTTATGGATGTAATATTGTTAATTTCAAATTGTCTTTTCCATTTGCATAACATCATTTCTCACTGTAAGAATTTGTTCCTTTTTCTTCTGTACATAGGTTTTAAAAAGCTTAGAAAGTATTGTTTATAGATTAAGATCACTCTTCTGCATTGGAGCTATAGATCTCTCAAATAAGCAGGCCTAAATGTAGAAGGGCAAAAATGGTTTCAGCACTGCTAAAGCTATGCTAAAGGAACAGGGGAGCTGGTAACTGACTGTTGAAGCTGAGTGTTGAGTATTTTTGGGGGTTAGGTTAGTATTCTATGCCTGGTGGATATATTTTCCATAGTCACTGCTATTTAGTTTGCTCTTTGAGTCTAGAATGTTGTAAGTGTTTGATGGCAAGGTCAGTAAAGAAGATGGAAAAGTCTCCAGACTGCAGTTTTCCACCGTTGACACTGGAGTGAAGTCTGAGGAAACCATTAGTCTCAGAGTAAGATCATTCTCATTAGACTCCCCCTTTTGCTTAAATGCCAGTATGCTTCCAAGGACATTGACTTCTGGCTTCTTGAAACTCATCACTTACTTGACAGTCTGGCAGTAATTCGATTGTTGTGCCAGGTATGAAGTCATTTGGTAATTTACTAAACCAGTTAAAGATGCTTCAGAATCCAAAATGTTATGCCTTTGGAGGAGGTAATTTACTAAGTGATCCTGAAACTATGTCTTTGAAATAATTTATACTACCTCCACCTTCTTGTATTTGCTATAGGGAGTATTGAAAATAGCTACTTGGTAAAGATCTTGATAAAAACCTTATGTAACTTCACATTTTGCATAACAAAAGATCACAGCAGCTGAGAATAGAAAAGTATGCTATTATCATAAATACTGTCATGAATATTTAATGTGTCTCTTCAATCTAAATTTAAGTACATTTTGTTGTTTATTTCATTTCTTCTTCCCTTGTCTTATTTTCACCTGGATGGCTCTATTTTAAACAGGCACAGTAAAGAAATTAGTAATGACTGATTGTTACCTTGGCTTAGCTTAAAAACAGTGCCAAAGGTAATCAAATGTTGATGTAAGTCAATATCACTCTACTACTGGCAGTGACATAAAGCACTGGATATTTTTATGTGCTTAGGTCAGCATGATTTTCCTGTTAATGTCGTTCACAGCATTCAGTGAGGCACTGGCTTTGCTCCTTGGATTTGTAGAAAGATTCTGCTTTTGATAACCATATGCAGACCAAGAGTCTTCTGAGCTGGAGTATCGTTGCAGTTAAATGAGTATTTTGCCATTTGCAAACTCAGTAAAGCTACCTCTTAATTTAGCTTCTCCTCAGGGAAAGTTCTGTTGTTTTAAGGCATCTTGATAATTTTTATTTTCTCGGGGAGTGTTAGGGAAATAAAAGGTAGCAAAGTGTCACACAAAATAGCAAAGCAGTCCAGGTGTGCATGAATTTATTGAAGTGCTCCTCATAAAAATCTGTCTTAATATAAGTGATGATTCCCTTATGGTACTCAACACACACAATAGTTTTAACACTCCACTGTACTAAGGAATTATCTAATTCTACATTTTAAGGCACACCTTTAACAAATTTTAGTTTATATTTAGTAAATTGATAAATGTAGCTCTGTTAAATTAATCAGAAGAGTTGCATTCTTACCCCAGGACTTTGAATTAAACCCAAACACTAAAAACATCCGTGACATTAAAGGATTATACTGAATGACTTCTGAAGAGCCAGCTTTCTGTGATTTCTTTGAGAAGGAAAAAAAATGCCATTTGGTATTTTTAGATTCTTGTGATTGAACGCTCTGATTGATCATAAATGTGCCATTTAAATAGCTTGTGGCAAAGTAACCATAGCCCAGAGTGCTAGGAAAGATGTTGAAAAGTAGTTAAAATATCATCATCCTATTGTATTTCTTATTGAAATAGGGAATGCAGAGCACATGCACATAAAACCACTTGAAAAGGCAGCTTGTCATCCTTCTAGATGTATCTGAGAAAATAACACATTTCAATGAAATGACATGGAAGATTATCAAATTAATTATGTATTAAGCTGACCTCCTCTATCCTTGGGCTCTCAGTGCTATCTAACTCTCTCTCAACGCCACTCTGCTACACTTTTAATTGGAACCACAGTTCCTTATGCCTGATTGAGTTTCGGTTTTGCTTTATTGCTGCTGCCTTGCATGGAGAAGGCAAAGTCTAAAAGCAGGAAACATGCACTCTCTTTAACAATTTTTCATCTGCTTCAAATAGGAAGCCTAATTCTAAAGAAATACGGAATGCAGAAACTGCTGAACTCTGGATCGACATTCGGATTAAGCAGAATTTATTTGCAGATTTGTCAAAACTGAAACAATAGCATTCTGGAAACAGCATTAATAAGTACATTACATGCAAGAGACATTTTACAGAACAGCAGGTGCAAGGAATAAATATCTTCCACTAATCCACTACAGTTCCAGCGTAAGGCTTTTCTATGTTGTTTTTTTTTTATTCACTGTTTTGGGGGACATTTAAAAATGAATCAAGTGATGTATCAACATCCTGCACCTAGAAGAGAAAAGCATTAGTAAGCAAAACTCTATTTTTCTCCACTGAAATCCTGTTGCCTTTGCTTTTTCAGCATAAGGATATGGAGCTGTTGGAGCAAGTCCAGAATTGGCCACGAGGATGATGAGGGGCTGGAGCACCTCCCATACAGGCTGAGAACATCGGGGCTATTGAGCCTGGGAAAGGGAAGCTGCATGGAGACCTCAGAGCAGCTTCCAGTATCTGAAGGGGGCTGCAAGGATGCTGGAGAGGCACTCTTCATCAAGGACTGTAGCAATAGGACAAGGGGTGATGGGTTCAAACTGAAACAGGGGAAGTTCAGGTTAGATCTAAGGCAGAAGCTCTTCCCTGTGAGGGTGCTGAGGCGCTGGCACAGGGCACCCAGAGAAGCTGTGGCTGCCCCATCCCTGGCAGTGTTCAAGGCTGGACAGAGCCTTGGAACAACCTGGTCTAGTGGAAGGTGTCCCTGCCCATGGCAGGAGGTTGGAACTGAATGATCTTAAGGTCCTTTCCAACCCAAGCCATTCTATGATTCTATGATTAACTTATTCTTTCTGCTTCTAATTAATTGCTATTCATAACACCACCATTAAAATATCATTTGCACACAAGGGTAAACAGTATCATGAAATTACATAAGCAATAGCACAAACTATTATAAAGCCATATGTCCTTGAACTCTTTGCTACTCCATATGTTGTTCTGGCACTATACTGGGGGTATCCAGAGGCCATGCTTGTCAGAACAGGGTGGCTGAGCCATAGAGCTGTATCAGGATAGGAGCAAAAAAGTGAGCTTGTCGCTTCTCTCTTTTGCTACCAATCGAGCAAATGGAGTGATTGCTGTAGAAGGATTATGCCTGCTGTATGTTGAAGGAACGTGCTCATGAAATGGAGAGCTGAAGTATTGCTTAGGACAATACTTCCTAATTATATCCAGAGTTTTACAGCAAGTGTGTACTGGCGGTGTAGCACAGAACAAGTCTTCTCCAAGGTAACTTCTGTATGTTGCTACAGTTGCACAAGCCTTCTCTTTTTACCTCATGATAAATGCTCTGTTAGAATTTCAGCAGCAAAGCAAGCTGGTGGACAGCAGGTATCCTATATCCTGCAGGCTTAACCTGACCTTTAGAGAGTAAATTAGCACACTTATATGAGTAATAATCTTTTTTTCTCTTTTTAAATTCCTTGTATCTGCCTGGTACAAAACAAACAAACAAACAAAAAAAACCCACCTCAAAACTATTCCTACAATGTTATGACACTTCCTGAAACAAAATGGACTGTTATGTAAAATTTCTCCTTTATGCCAAGCCATAAGGTGGTACCTGTGGGAAATAACAGTACAGGTGCCTGAATATTGTGAATCCAGTGATTGAGACTTCATTTTTGGGGAAATTGTGAAGGGAGATGGAGGTGCCCTGCAGTGTGATAGAGAAATGCTGAAGGAAGGAAGGAAGGAGATTAGATTGTTTGATGGGAAGGGTGTGTGCCTTCCAGCAAAGCACAAACTCCAGTGGGATGCACGGTAATGTGGGTCTGCGCTGTGGCTGCTACTGTTGTGTGGAGTCCCAGAGCGGAAGAGACACTACTGCACTCTGTTATAGATTCAGTTCATGCTGATACTGCAGGTAGAAGATCAGACCTCAGTGAAGGTCTCTTAAAGGTCAGCTTGAGACTTGGCAGAACTGGTGGAAAAAGCATGAGTATTTTGCTTCTTAATTCTTGAGATGCAGACTTGTAAATTTTGCTGAGATAAAAATTTATTTCCAAGCCTTCAACTTCAATATTTTCACAGTTTATTTTGCAGCAGTGTTTTTCTTATCTGCTCAGTTGCAAGTGAAAGAATATGAGAGTGAGAGATTGAAGCAATGAGAGTATTTAGAATCTGATAAACCAGGCCAGTTTGAAGTTTCACAATAGAACTATACTAGACTGACGTTTAGTAACAATGAATATTGCCAGTGGTTAGTTCTTAAACGTTATCAATCATTAGCAGCACTCCAAAGCAGTCAGTTCTTATTAACAGGCTTCTCATAAATAAATGGTGTACCACAGACCTGTGTAGTTAGCGCTGATGGTCCTTGGGCTTAGTCACTGAGGCTGAGATGATCAGGCTGTAGAACTCCTCGCCAAGGAAAGATGGAACTATTATGGGTAACGCCATTCTTCCCTATTCCCCTCTCACACTGTTGGTGTTCCTTGCCCCTTTTGTCGTTATGTATTACACTTAACTGTGTTTCAAAATGCTCCTACACTATGACAGTGTATGTGTATGTTAATTTAAAATACCTATGCCTGAATTGAAGAGAAGCAAATAGTAATTGTAACTTGCTTATTATATTCTACTTCATGGGTGCAATAGGCCTCTGCTTTTGCTACAGCTTTCTAGATTCTTTTCCTTCATTTGTTTTCATACGTAGCAAATGTAGTCCATTAAAACCAAAATCATTTTTCCACAATTAAGCTTTTTTAATGTAACATTTGTAGGTACTTGTTCTTTAAAAATAGTACATACTTAGTCCATGGCGATGTCTGGGAAGAGCAGAGATTGTCAGAGGAATCTCTGTAGTAGTTAGGGGGACACCTCATGGGAGGCCTACATGATTTCCCAGGGTTCAAGTAGAGAAAGAGCTTCACTCCTGATGAAAATATTTCCTGTCCTTTCTACCCCTGTCAAGCAGAGGCTGTTCTGGTGAGCTGACTGGGGAGGGCAAAAGAGAAAACTCAGGCCTTGAAAATCACATGAGTGCTGCTAACTTCTCATTGTAATTTGAATTCTGGACCTTTTTGTTCATTAGGTCACAGGAAAAGAACGGCCATTTTCTCTTCTCTTCCTGCATATTTCTTAACTTTCATGAGCTCAATGCTCCATCCCTGGCACTGCTCAAGGCCAGGTTGGACAGAGCCTTGGGTGGCATGGTCTAGTGTGAGGTATCCCTGCCCATGGCAGGGGGGTTGGAACTGAATGATCTTAAGGTCCTTTCCAACCCAAACCAGTGTGGGATTCTGTGATTCTAAATGTTTCATTTTTACTTTCTATGGGCTTGTACTACTTAGTGCCTTACACTACTGAAGTTTTGGACCACACTTGGGCTATAGCTTGCTGGTGTATGACTTTCTGAGCATCTAAGGCACCATGTCTGTTAGCATGTGAATCGGCCTCTTATTTACTTACAGGCAAACAGCTACTTTATACCCTAGATATAGTAATAGGAATTGCTCTTGTATATGTTTCATAGCTAGCAAAAGCCCTGCCTGGATCCATTCAAAAAAGGGTTTCCCGTGAAACAAGGACATATTTATGCAATCAGAGACAAGGACATATTTATGGATACAGAGATAAAGTTCAGAACCAGGTGATTGTTTCACCTCTGTGTTATTTCTAATACAGACATCATTGTAAAGATATTTACATAGAAAGATGTGGTGAAGATACAGGAAAGGGTCTGTTCTGCAAGGAAGTGGGAATATTTTTTATCTGCTTAGACTTGTTCATCTGTATCCAACTGAAAGCTGCTTTCAACCATGGAGTGTCCTGACTCTGTCACATTTTAAAATGAGATCATTTTATATTCCTTGGTGATTGCTAAATGAGATGTAGAGCAAAATCAGCTTTGATATCACCTTCAGACACAGATTTTGAGTCTAAGAACAGCAAATACATTTTTAGCTCTTCACCTCAGCACTTCCTCTGACTAATCCTTAGAGCATTATTTTTAAATCCCAGTGTTCAGTTTTTTCACCTGTTCCCATAATTATTGGTAATTTCTCTGTTGCTTAGCTGGGCAACCTCACACTGTGGTTTTTATTACTGTCCTTTGAATAGC
Organism: Pezoporus occidentalis; assembly: GCF_034315485.1. NCBI lineage: Eukaryota > Metazoa > Chordata > Aves > Psittaciformes > Psittacidae > Pezoporus > Pezoporus occidentalis. Next base: position 2,247,322 of record NW_026916304.1, read on the forward strand.
AGGTTTCCCAAATGTCCTGTTTCATTTTTAGCCTAAAAGAAAAAAAAAAAGAATTAACACCTCAGTACTAACAACCAAAAGCCAGAAAAGACAAAGTCATGAGGAAGCAATAAATTCACTTTTGCTTTACGTAGCCCACAAATTCTTCAATCCTACTACTACCCTGAAATCACAAATGTGAGCTCATTGCTTACTTGACAGTGAGCTTTATTGCACGCAAATCTGACAGTCTTCGTGGATTGTGTTCTTTATTTCCTGGGACTAATATCTCAAGTTGTGGAACTAACATTTTAGTGCAAACACAACCAGGCATTGTCATTGTGCTCTGACTGGGAATTTCCATGTTTTAGTCTGATTGTAAACTTCCCGAAATCTATGTAGTCTCTAAGAGGAAGAATAGTTTATCAAAAAGGGAAAGATGTTAAAATAGGAAAGATACATACCTTATTTTTCCTGCTTCCTGAGAGCTCATGCGACTTGTGTCAGTGACCTGCTCACTTGAAGCACCTTTTACAATCATGGGAGGAATGATGGTGTTGATAAGGAATAAGGAGTTGCTTAAATGCCTTTAAATGTCAAGTAATGTAGTAATTTTGGGGAAAACCAACAGAGTGACAAAGCCAGATGTGTCAGCTTATGATAAAATATTTCTGACAAGTATATTTCTTACTGTATTGTGTTGTATCTGTGTTAATGCATGTTTGTTATATCTGTGTTAATGCACATGTGTGCTGGGTTTTCTTTAGTTTTGAATATTGTGACACTGGAGTCAGTGATGCATTTAAAATACATTTTTAGTAAATGAGCCCCTTTAATTGCAAATATTCGAATTGTATGAATCAGGGAGAGCCAGTCATAGTAAACTGTGCTGGATTTTGTGATGTTTTATGAAGCATTTTATGTAAGTGAAGTGGTTATTTAGACTTCCGGTTGCATTGAAGTTGGAATCCAAGCAAATCAGCAAAGCTGATTTTGTTATTCTAACTAGAAATTTGCATAAGACTTGAAGGGAAATTCCAGGGAATGGGGTTTTACTGTTTAGAGTCAGATGTTTGTGTGGCATAATAATGGTATCTGGTATTATGGTCTGAAATTGATGTTAAAATGCAAAAGTGATGTCTTTACCATCTCCAGGGTGATTCTGGTGCATGAAAGAGTCAGTGCGCCAATTGCTAAGAACTTGTCTTGGACCTTTTCATTCCATGTGTAACTGTCGGGAGAGGCTACTTCTGGCACAGGGTGCCCATAGAAGCTGTGGCTGTCCCATCCTTGGCAGTGTTCAAGCCCAGGCTGGACAGGTCTTGGAGCAGCCTGCTCTAGTGGAAGGTGTCCTTGCCCATGGCAGGGGGTTAGAACTGGGTGAGCTTAAGGTTCTTTCCAACCCAAACCATTCTATGATATATCGTTTATTTTGTTAGTTGTGGAAGTTTTCTGAAGGTATTTCTGCAATTTAATAAAATGTTGGCAGCACTGATGGAGGAACTAAATGTAGAAATTGCTTTTGCAGACATCAGCATTTTTAATATACAGTCATTTACATTTACATCTCTTCCTTCTCCTCTTCTAAAGGAATCATGGACTTGCTGCTTGAAGATGATCACTTTAGTTCATCAAACTGTATTTATCTAATCCACCGAACCTTTGGAGAGGTGATCTTTATTTGGGGTAAGGAATTAATATATAACTCCCCCCGTCTCCCCCAGTTCATCTTGGCAGAACAAGCACATTACAACAGTACACACCAAAGTGATTTCTTACTGGTGGTAGTATGCTTGCAATCAAAGTTTTGTTTCATTTTAAAACTTAAAATATGCAACTAGTATATTTCCTATGAAGAAGTTAGTTCAGAGTAATAGCCAATGGTAGGCCACACATAAAACTTCTCCAAGTCTAAGGTGTCTCAGTTCTTTTGTACTCTTCCTACAAATTGCAAAGCATTAATATGCCACCTCTGAATTGGTCCTAGAGGTATTCAGTTCGTACAGTGCTCTGTAAAATTACATTCATCACATGTGCACCCATAAGGAAAAGATGTAAGACAGCAGAAGTGGAGGATATGGTTTATTTTTCTTGGTCGTCTCTATTGTAACACTAACTTTTGAGTAAACTCATTATTTCATTTATATTAAAAGTTTGCTTATCAGTTAGGAGACGGCTCATGTGATAATCCCAGAAACCTGGGAATAAAAATCCCTTCTGGTGTAATATGCAGAATGCTTTTATTGTACTTCTGGTTCATTTCAACCTTCCACTGAAACCTCAGATAAGCTCAAATTGTTTAGTATTAAATTGTGACACACAGGCTCTGCTAAACATGCTGCCTAAACCAAGAGTCTGTGTCCTCTTTTATTCTGTGTAATTTCTTAAAGAATCATGAAAAAGATTTTTTTAACAAAATCTATTAATATTAGAAGTGAGGAAATACAAACATTCTTGTTCCATCCATGCACTGGTTGCTTGTGCAGCAGCTATCTTTCTCTTGTTATTTCTCATCACAGTGAAACTATATTAGAACATGATGGTTCCATTGGTAGCAGAATCCTCACTCTGAACTGCCAGTGAGATCAGATTATCCTCACACCCCCAGTGATTTTCCATCTAAGTCAAAGTTGAGTTATGGTGGCAGGTAAAAACTAGATTGTATTCATGTCACTGTGGCAGAAAGTGAGACTTGGAAGAAACTGGGAGAGGCAGATCTTAATTCTGTTGTACTTAGGAAGATAAGAGGAAATGCTTTGGTGATCTCTGAGAAGAATATGCATAAATCTAAACTGTTAGGAGAATTAGGAAAGAGTGCTTTAGTTTAGAATGAGCCCTACAGTAAAAAAAGACATTGAAGAAAGAAAGCAGATGAAAGTGTATTAAAGTATAAATAAACATATAGCATGTTGTGATGTTACAGCCAGGTATGTAAGTGAATCTTGATTTATAACTGGGATATATTTGGTTATTTTTATCATTAACTGCCTGTAGCTAGTAGGTGATACAAGTAGTAACCCCCATCAGTCAGATCAACCCACTAAATCTACCTGTTGTTTGAGAATTGTTTACTGAGCATCTGTTCTAACTAAACACAGAACCAGGCATCAAAAGCAGATTTCGGCTTTGAAATTGATGCAGAGAACAGCTTATATTTTTTATTGTCTTATTCCCCAAACATATGTCACCTTTTTCCATTACTGGGTGGTAGGGCATGTACTGACCTTGCTGAATGACTGCAGCAAGTTGCAGATAATATATACAAAGCTCCTGCTCAGTGTGCAAAGAGATAGTGTTCGGCTATCAGGGCTGCTCTCATGCTCAGTGTTCAGTAGTATGCTAAATGCTGTCCCTGTATCAGAGCAATGCTAAAATACATTAGTCATATTAGTTTAAAATTGAAGTGTTTGTATTTTATTTCAGTTTTTCCTGTCATTTTGCAAATTAAATTTGTATTAGTTTCTAATACTTCTAGAACACTGTTTGCTACTACAATTTTGCCTTCTCTTGACGTACAGAGATAGTTCTGAAATACTGATATCCTATAGCAGCTTCTGATGGATATCATACTTTAAAGGGCTGTAAACAAATTTCTTAATCAAATCACTTAGCCATGATAAGTGATCTTTTTCCTACAAACAGGTAGCACTGAAATTTAAACTCTTTTCTAACCCCATTAGCTTTTCTTGACGTTTGATGATTGGGGTGACAACTGTTGGCTTCTCTGTCAGTTCCCAAAGACTATATTTAACTTTATGAAATGAGGAAAAAATGTCCTGGGTGCTTGAGAAAGTACAGGTAATTTTAGTCCTTTATTTTCAATAACATATAGCAAAATGAAACAAACCAGAAATATGTAACACCCTCTGGCAGAAATTTAGAGCTGTGTCAAGGAATGAGACAAGCATCCTTGGATAGGTAATGGAATTGAAAAATATAATGTTTGAAACTGGAAGACACCACATTTAGTTTCATAAGCACTTCTGATTTTGTCTGGAGAAGAGAGCTGCATGGAGACCTCAGAGCAGCTTCCAGTATCTGAAGGGGGCTCCAAGGATGCTGGAGAGGGACTCTTCATCAGGGACTGTAGCGACAGGACAAGGGGTGATGGGTTCACACTGAAACAGGGGAAGTTCAGGTTGGATCTAAGGCAGAAGCTCTTCCCTGTGAGGGTGCTGAGCTACTGGCACAGGGTGCCCAGAGAAGTGGTAAACGCTCCACCCCTGGCAGTGTTCAAGGCCAAGCCTTGGGTGACATGGTCTAGTGGAAGGTGTCCCTGTCCATGGCAGAGGAGTTAGAACTGGATGATCTTAAGGCCCTTTCCAACCCAAACCATTCTATGATTCTGTGATTTCATGAATTTATTTTTCTTCTTGTACCCAGACCTTATTATTTTATGTACTGAAACATGGGGGTTAATTAGATGAATGCTGGGCTTGGAACTAGATGATCTTAAGGTCCTTTCTAACCCTAACTGTTCTATGGTTCTATGATTCTGTGTTTCTTGTTACTCATTTCCTAGGCCTTGAAACAAAACACTGGCTGAGGAATCTTTCCTCAGTTTTTCCTCACAATATTTTTCCTTTTCCCACATTCTTACTGTTTCGTCTCTGCAGTATTTGGGATCACTTTCATAAGTTACTCATGAAAAAATAGAATGAGGATCTGCCCCAGGTAGTTTATTCTCTGATTACTTTTCTACAGGTGAGAAAGGCTTCTGCAATACAAAGGTTTTTTTTTAAGAGTTTTGCTTTTTTGGCTTTTGTTTTGAAAGCAAGGGATTTTTTTTTTTTTTTTTTGGTAGGTATGCATACTGTTGTGTGATAAACAAGAGATTGGGGGGGGGGGGGCAGCTTTCTGATCATCCGTATCATATATGGCTTTGTAGCAGCTGCTACCACAGATTTAACATGTCTCCTGAGGAAGATGGGTCTCCTTCTTTGTTTGTGGTGGCTGAGGGTTAGAGAGGTCTAGCACAACCTTCAGCCGCAAGCGGCTGATTCATTGATATATTTGTCTGGCTTTTGAATAGTCTGAAGACATGATTATGCTTTGAAGTTGAATCTGTGTTCTATAAAAATTTCATTTAGAGTATATAAAAAGATTCAGAATAAGCCTTCTTGACGGAGGAGAAGGATGACAGTTTTCCTGGACAGAATTTGCTAAGGGTTATTTGTGCCTTACTTTGATTTGTTGAACTTCTGTAATGCAGATGAAAAATGACAGAGGGATAAGTAAAAAAGGATTGTCAGTCACTAGGATAAGACTGTCTCCAAACTAACAGGAGTGTTAGAAAGGATAACAGTAGTACTTGATTGAAACTATGCAAAACATTATGGCAGTATGGAATCCAGCAGCATTCCTAAATAGTAGGCACAATTAACAAGATCTACTAGATCATATTGCAAGGGCAGATGTATGTCTTTCAAAATCCTACCAACATTGTCTTCTGGGTTCTTAGTTTCAGCTTCAATTCCCTGTTTGCTTTAAAAAAGTGAGGTCCATTCAGCTCTAAGATATTTTGGGGAGTAAAATTCAGAATTTGTCTCTAACTTAGATTTTTTCTGTTTCTCAAGCAAAATATTTATTTGTGCTATATTTCAAAACCCAGAATATGCTTAGGCCTGTAAGTATAGCTACACAACTGATTAAATCCCATTTTCATGAAGAAAATATTTGTTACCTCTGAATTATGTTGTGAACTTTTCAAAGACAAAGGAAGCGTCAGAAGCTGAATGGACTTAAATGAATGTCAGGTATTATTAATTATGCTTCTCACAGACAAATGAAGCCCATTAGAATCCTAGAAACAACTCAGAATTGTTGATAGATTTGTTTTTCCTTTTTTTTTCTGATGGAACAAATTAGAAAAAATAGATAGTGGTTTGTGGACATAAACTTTGATTTTTCCATGTCAACTTGGTTGAGATGGAAAACCCTTTTGCTGTCATACTGCCCTCGTCCCCCTAACAAAAGGAAAAAGTGAATTACCTTTCAACTTTATTTTCATACTATTTTCATACTCACTTCTGTTTTGTCCCTGAGAGACCAGACTTGGTGCAAACCTTTAGCCTCTTCAAGCCTGTGGAAGTCAGGGGTTTCATCTAAACCAAAGCAATAAAGCAAAAAGTGCTGTCTTTGCACAGATTCTTTTCTGTATGTTTCTGGGTTTGCTCCACTGCAGAGGCTGTTTTAAGAGGGCTGTTTACTACATGCCCTGCAGATACGGTTTGACCTCTTTAAATTGTTGCTCAGGAAGCTGAAGGGTGGGCTGGAAAGCTCATCTTCATTCAGTTTCCCAATCGACTGTATAAATCTTTGCAACTGCCTGCATATCATGCTGGTTACAATGGAAGTGTTCTTTCTTGAACTTCTTTATCAGGCACATTAGATAAAGGCCATGTTTCCCCTGCAGGGTGGACAGTTCATCAGAACTGTTGCATATTTATGCTGTCTTTAGAACTCCTGTTACTATGATTATACTGTGACTTGTGTCTCTAGATCCACAATGAAATAGCCATCACCATTTCCAAGACATACACTCTGATAGACAAGGTGCTAGACAGATCATTAATGACACACAATACTCCAAATGACAAAATGCCTGAAGTCTTATAGCAGACTGGATCTGTGGGACTTTAATATACTTTATCACACTGGTAGACTGATTTTGCATTCCCAAATATGAGAAAACTTCTCTACTTGCACGGTGTTTAGTTTGCTAGCTTAATATGTCATGCCTTACTCAAGGCTGGAACTACTATTGCTGTGACACCATTTTTCCTTGAGTGATAATGACCCTGGATACTGCTGCTGAAGGTGACAGCAGAGAAAGTATTGGCTGAGATATTTATAGCAGTGCTAGGAGTTCATTCTTTCTTTCTTTTTTTTCTTTTCATTTTTTTTTTTTTTTTACAAAAAATGAGTTTTTCTGTGTTTTCTGTGTCTGTACAAGGTCAGGACCCTTTAATACAATACCTTTTAATACAATAATATTAAAGTTGCAATCATAATAGTAGGAAGAAATCCTAAATGCTGGCATAGGACATTATCAAGCCTTGAAAGTGCAAGAACAATAATGCAATAATGTATTTACTTGATTTTCTAATGGATGGTGATACTATGCCTGTCAAATCAAGCGATTGCTTTTCAGATGCATGGAGCATCCATAAATTCTATTGACTTCAAATGCAAGTGCTTAGCATTTCTGACTGGTGTGAGGATGCCATGTGAAAATCCATTATAAAATATGAATTTTAATGCTACACCAAATGACAAAAGGAGATTAAGCTGTTGTTAACTTGCACTGTTTCATTTTAAAATATCTGGTTGTACAATGGAGAAGAGCATCACAAATGCCTGTGATATTAGCACCCAGGTATTGGCACTGAGATCGAATTAGATTTACCTCATACTTACAGTTTCAATGTGAAAGTCTTTCAGAATATCAAAGTATGAAGGGAGCTGAGTGAGATTTGACTCTCTATCTTATAAGAACATATTACTCCAAAGTTTGAGGAGACAGGAAGCATGTCAGGGTAATCAGTATTCAAACCACATATACTGTAGCCTCTGTGGAATGTTTTCATTTCAGTTCTCATTATTTTGTTGTGTAATAAGATACTCAGTGTGGCTTTCAAGTGAGAAAAACATTGTTGAGTTATTAAGACTTAGTAAAGTCCTCATATTCAGAGAGAAACTCTGTAGAGTTGGCTTTTGACTCCATAGTGAACAGTATTTTGGAGGGAAAAGCAGCTCAGGGGTAACATGCTCATCCTACTTTAATGAACTTAAGAAGAAATTAGGTTTTTCCAAGCACACAGAGTAAAACCTGCCTAGACTAAAATGAAAGATACTGCAATAAAAAAATCTTGTTAAACCAAGTAGATTTTTCCAACCAATAAGAGAAGCAATAGCATTATGGCAGGAATTATAGAACCACAGAATGGTTGAGGTTGGAAGGGACCACCAGGGGTCAGTTTGACCAACCTCCCCACTCAAGCAGGGTCACCAAGACACATTACTCAGGACTGATTTGCACCTCGAATCCTGTGTTGAGCTATGGGCCCCTCATTACAAGAGAGACACTGAAGTGCTGGAGTGGGGCCAGAGATGGGCAAAGGAGCTGGTGGAGGGCCTGGAGCACAAGTGTGATGGGGAACGGCTGAGGGACCTGGGGGGTTCAGTCTGGAGAAGAGAAGGCTCAGGGGGGAACTTATGGCTCCCTACAACTGCCTGACAGGAGGATGGAGCCAGGAGGGGCTGGGCTCTGCTCCCAAGGAACAAGGGATGGAACAAGAGGAAATGGCCTCAAGCTGTACCAGGGCAGGTTTAGATGGAGCTGAGGAACAATTCCTTCCCCACAGGGTGCTCAGGCATTGGAACAGGCTGCCCAGGGCAGGGCTGGAGTCACCGTCCCTGCAAGTGTTCACACACCGTGGAGACGAGGCCTCAGTGCCATGGGTTAGTGGTGGCCTTGGCAGTGCTGCGGAATGGTTGGACCCTATGGTCCTAAAGGTCTTTTCCAACCTGGTTGATGCTATGATCCTATGATTGTGTCCAGACAGCTTTTGAATATCTCCAGGGAAGGAGACTCTACAACCTCTCTGGGCAACCTATTCCAATGCTTAGTCACCTTCACAGTAAAGGAGCTCTTTACTCTATTTCCTGTATTTTAGGTTATGTCCATTGCCACTCTTGCTATTGCCTGACACCACTGAGAAGAGTCTGGACCCATCCTCATGGCACATTCCCTTCAGATACTTACATCTTAATCAGATCTCCCCTGACCCTTCTCTTCTCTAGGCTTGACATGCCCAGCTCCCTCAGCCTTTCTTCATATGAATGACTCCATACTCTTAATCATTCCAGTAGCCCTTCATTGGACTTGCTCCAGGAGCTCCATGTCTCTCCTGTACTGGGGAGCACAGAGCTAGACACAGTACCCCAGTGAAGCCTCACCGGGGCTGAGTAGAGATGGAGGATCACCGTCCTCAACCTCCTAGCGATGCTCTCCTTAAGGCAGCCCAGAATATCATTGACCTTCTTGGCCACAGGGGCACATTGCTGGCATGGACATTTTGTTGTCCACCAGAGCCCTCAGGTCCTTCTCACAGAGCTACTTTCCAGCATGTCAGTCCCCAGCCTGTGCTACTACATGGGGCTATTCTTCCCCATGTGCTCTCTGGAAATCCATGGTTATGATCTTACTTATTGCCCCCCTTCATCCTTGCATGATACTGAACTCCCTGATCTCATGGTCACTGTAGCCCAGGCTGCCCCCAGCTTTCATATCACAAAAAAATCCTTATTTATTTGTTAATATAAGGTCCAGCAACACACCTTTCCTCATTGGCTCCTCCATCACCTGTGTCAAAAATCTACCATCAGTGCTTTCCATGAACCTCCTGGATCTGGATTGTTTCTCCCTTGCTGTGCTGTTCCTGGAGCAGATGTCGGGGTGGTTGAAGTACCCCATAAGAACCAGGGTGTGTGATTGTGAAGCTACATTCAGCTGTCTATAAAAGAAAGGCCTCATTGACTTCATAAATCGTAGGGTAGTTTGAGTCGGAAGGGACCTTCAAAGCCCATGTAGTCCAACCCATTACTGGGAATATTCCTTAGGGATATAAAAATATGATTTTCTACCTAATCCAGTCATTGCCTGGATGAAGCCAGTATTTTTAGTGTGTTAACAATTTCAGTGTGGAAGGCCTGAGCTCAGAAAGTGTTGTTTTATTTGAAGAATCAGAAAATTATCTGGCATGATTGGTATACTCTTCAAGAGAGAAAGATCCAAACATGGAAAGCAGCTCAAGTGTAGGCAAAGATGATGTGCATTTGAAAATTTGAGTAGAGGTTTGTACTGCTTTTACGATGTATGCTTTAGGCAAATGCAATAATTTTGCCTCCTTAGGTTATGTTGAGACACTGCTTTTGTAAAGTTTAACAATTCATTGTATGATCTAGCAAGTCTACATGATGACAGATATTGCATTCACATATCTTTTGTATTTTCTGATTCAAACATGTTAGACTAGTTCTTCATCAAGAAATTATTTAATGGACCTCATGAGTGTTTGTCAATGACCTGAATGAAGGGCAGGAGTGCACCCTCAGCAAGTTTGCTGATGATAGGAAGCTGGGGCAGTGGCTGATACAGGGGAAGCTGTGCTGCCACTCAGCAGGACCTCGGCAGGCTGGAGAACTGGGTGAAGAGAAACGCGACGAGGTTCAACAAGTGCAAATGCAGGGTCCTGCACCTTGGGAGGAAGAACCCCAAATACCAGCACAGGTTGGGGGTGACCCACTAGAGAGCAGTTCAGCTGAGGAGGACATGGGTGTATTGGTGGATGGTAAGTTGACTATGAGCCGGCAGTGTGCCCTTGGCCAGGAGGGACAAGAGTATCCTGGGGTGCATTGGGAGGAGTGTGGCAGCAGGTCAAGGGAGGTGATTTCTTCCCCTCATCTGACCCTGGTGAGGCCACATCTGGAGCACTGTGTCCAGTGCTGGGCTCCTCAGTGCAAGAGAGACAAGGAGCTACTGAAGAGGGTCTAGCAGAGGCCACAAGGATGCTCAGGAGTCTGGAGCACCTCTCTTATGAGGAGAGATTGCAGGAGCTGGGCCTGGTTAGCCTGGATAAGAGCAGACTGAGAGTGGATCTCATCAATGCAGATCAGTGTCTCAGAGGCAGGTTCCAGGAGGATGGTGCCAAACTCTTTCCAGTGGTACCCAGCGACAGGATGAGGAGCAATGGCTATAAACTAAAACACAGCAAGTGTCACTTCAACATGAGGAAGAACTTCTTTACGTGAGGGTGTCAGAGCCCTGGTACAGGCTGCCCAGGGGGTTGTGGAGTCTCCCTCTCTGGAGACATCCCAAACCTGTCTGGACACATTCCTGTGTGCCTTGCTTTGGGTGGCTCTGCCTTGGCAGGGGGTTGAGCCAGATGATCTCCAAAGGTCCCTTCCATCGCTAATGGTCCTGTGATTCTGTGAGTGTAGTTTTGACTTTATTTTATACTGACAACCATTATAGCATTTTGAAAGGAAACCTGAATTGTAGCCTAGTATCATTGAAACATTGAAAATATTGGAAAATCTTTACCATATTGCCTTTATATGTAACATGCTATGGATTTAGCACAAGATATATAGAATGGTATCAACTCAGATTATTTGCTTGCAAATGTGCTTGTCAAGATTTGTCTTCCGGTATTAAAGTTTTATAAAGGATAAATGGAGCAAGTCGGTAGAAAAAAATAGATCTATAAATAATTTACATTCTTATTTATTTTAGTAAAATCATCTGGGACAAACAGATTTATGCTAGAATATTTAGAAAGCAAGCTGGATTAAAAAAACCAGGTTCAGGACACTAGCAGTAGAACTGAAAATACTGTGCGGAATACAGAACATTAGTGACAGAACAGAATGATTGCAGAGGCAGTAAATTGTGGGTTTGTGTGCGTGAGACATTCTGCATTAATCTCCCCACTCTGTTTTTAAATGTATCACAGTATCACAGTATCACAGTATCACAGTATGCTAGAGATTGGAAGGGACCTCAAAAGATCATCTAGTCCAATCCCCCTGCCGGAGCAGGAACACCTAGATAATGTTACACAGGAATGTGTCCAGGCGGGTTTTGAATGTCTCCAGGGAAGGAGACTCCACAACCTCCCTGGGCAGCCTGTTCCAGTGTTCCGTCACCCTCACTGAGAAGAAGTTTCTTCTCAAGTTTAAGTGGAACCTCTTGTGTTCCAGTTTGTACCCATTACCCCTTGTCCTATCACTGTTTGCCACTGAGTAGAGCCTGGCTCCATCCTCGTGACATTCCCCCTTTATATATTTATAGACACTAATAAGGTCACCCCTCAGTCTCCTCTTCTCTAAACTATAGAGACCCAGCTCCCTCAGTCTTTCCTCATAAGGGAGATGCTCCACTCCCTTAATCATCTTGGTTGCCCTGCGCTGGACTCTCTCCAGCAGCTCCCTGTCCTTCTTGAACTGAGGGGCCCAGAACTGGACACAATATTCCAGATGGGGTCTCACCAGGGCAGAGTAGAGGGGAAGGAGGACCTCTCTCGACCTACTAACCACCCCCCTTCTAATACACCCCAGGATGCCATTGGCCTTCTTAGCCACAAGGGCACAGTGTTGGCTCATGGTCATCCTGTCGTCCACTAGGACCCCCAGGTCCCTCTCCCCTACACTGCTCTCTAACAGGTCGTTTCCCAACCTATACTGGAACCTGGGGTTGTTCCTGCCCAGATGCAGGACTCTACACTTCCCCTTGTTATATTTCATCAAGTTATTCCCTGCCCAACTCTCCAGCCTGTCCAGGTCTCGCTGGACGGCAGCACAGCCTTCTGGCGTGTCAGCCACTCCTCCCAGCTTAGTGTCATCAGCAAACTGGCTGATAGTACACTCAATTCCCTCATCTAAATCGTTGATGAATGTATTAAATAATACCGGTCCCAGTACTGACCCTTGAGGCACTCCACTAGTTACAGGCCTCCAACTAGACTCCGCCCCATAGACTACAACTCTCTGGCTTCTCTCCTTCAGCCAGTTCACAGTCCACCTCACTACCTGATCATCCAGTCCACACTTCCTCAATTTAGCTGTGAGGATGCTGTGGGAGACTGTGTCAAATGCTTTGCTGAAGTCAAGGTAGTCCACATCCACCGCTCTGCCATCATCCATCCACTGTGTTATTTCCTCATAAAAGGCTAAGAGATTGGTCAAACATGATTTCCCCCTGGTGAAGCCATGTTGACTGCCCCTCATAACCCTCTTATCCTCCATATGCCTTAAGATGGCACCAAGGATAAGGTGTTCCATCACTTTCCCAGGGATGGAGGTGAGGCTGACCGGTCTATAGTTACCAGGGTCCCCCTTCTTGCCCTTTTTGAAGACTGGAGTGACATTTGCCTTCCTTCAGTCCTCAGGCACCTCTCCCGTTTCCCAAGACTTGGTAAAGATGATGGCGAGTGGTCTAGCAATGACTTCCGCCAGTTCCCTCAGCACCCGCGGGTGCATCCCATCTGGACCCATGGATTTATGGATGTCCAGATTGCTCAGCTGGTCTCTAACCCATTCCTCATCGACTAAGGCAAACCGCTCCGTTGACCTGACTTCATCAAGGTCTCAGGGGTACAGGGCTCTTCAGGACTGCCTGCAGCAGAGTAGACAGAGACAAAGAAGGCATTCAGTAACTCTGCCATCTCTGTATCTTCTGTCACCAGGGCACCCATCCCGTTCATCAGTGGGCCTACATTGCCTCTGGTGTTAGTTTTATCTGCCATGTATTTGAAAAAGCTCTTTTTGCTGTCCTTGACCCTTCTCGCCAGGTTTAATTCCAAGGAGGCCTTAGTCCTCCTAGCTGCCTTCCTACATCCCCTAGCAGCAGCCTTATATTCCTCCCAGGTGGCCAGCCCCTCCTTCCATGACCTGTAAACTCTCCTCTTCCACTTGAGCATACCCAGCAATTCCCTATTTAGCCACGCAGGTCTCTTGGCCCTCCTCCTTGACTTCCTACGTGTCAGGATGCTCCGATCTTGAGCACGGAAAAAGCAGTCCTTGAATATCAACCATCTTGGGCCCCTTTACCTTCAAGCAGCCTTGCCCATGGGATTTCCCCTAGCAATTGCTTGAAAAGGCCAAAGTTTGCCCTGCTAAAGTCCAGAGTTGCAATTCTACTTGGTATTCTACTGGTCCTACCACACAAGATCCTGAACTTCACCATCTCGTGGTCGCTGCAACCAAGGCAGCCCTCAACCCTTACTGCTTCGACCAGATCCTCCTTGTTAGTGAGGATGAGATCCAGCAGCGCTCCTCTCCTGGTTGGCTCCACCATTTGCAGGAGGAAGTTATCATCCATACACTGGAGGAACCTCCTGGACTGTGGCTGGGTTGCTGAGTGGTCCTTCCAGCAAACAATGTAGTTTTAATTTATACCAATGAATAGCTCCCCTTCCTTTTCTACCAGTAGAACTGAAGTGGATATTGTAATTTCTTCCTGGTTGGTGAACGTACCAGCTATGGTCATGTCAGGTTATGTCAGAAGTGTTGCTTTGACTGGACAGCTGGGCACTGTTGCTTCGAGGTAGTTAACTGTTGTGATGACCAGTGCAACTGTTACTCATCTATAGATAAGCATTTATTGAATCATAAAGAAATTAAGCCAGGGATAAATATTTGTTAGTTTTGTTCAGAGATAAAATGTAGGGTTTTTTTTCCCTACTACATTTGTAAACTTTGCTTAAGGAAGATTTTAAGCAAACCACATGTGTGTGTACTCTTACTTTTATTTCCTTATTAAAAGAATCAGATGTGATGGAGCACATCTGGAGACAGGCTGAGAACATTGGGGCTGTTCAGCCTGGAGAAGTTGCGTGGAGACCTCAAAGAAGCCTGCAGTGTCTGAAGGGGGCTACAAGGGCGCTGGAGAGGGACTCTTTGTCAGGGACTGCAGCAATAGGACAAGGGGTGATGGGTTCAAACTGAAACAGGGGAAGTTCAGGTTAGATCTAAGGCAGAAGCTCTTCCCTGTGAGGGTGCTGAGGCGCTGGCACAGGGTGCCCAGAGAAGCTGTGGCTGCCCCATCCCTGGCAGTGTTCAAGGCCAGGTTGGACACAGGGGCTTGGAGCAACCTGCTCTAGTGGAAGGTGTCCCTGCCCATGGCAGGGGTTGGAACTGGATGATCTTAAGGTCCTTTCTAACCCAAAGCAGTCTGGGATTCTATGTAGATGAAATATTTAGAATGGTAACTCCAAGAAAAGCAATTAATACAGCAAAAGCAAACACACATGGCTGGGAAGGGGAAGCAGAATTCTGAATCTAGAAAAAGTGGCCAAATTTGGACTAGTAACAGGGAAGGGGCAAAAATGAGGAAGAAGTTTAACAGCTCAGGTGAAAAAAATTTAATTTAAGGAAACATTTTTCAGGTAAACTTTTGGTTATGCAGACCGATTCAGGCAACCAACAAAGAGCAGAATGTACTACTTAGGACTGCAAAGTGCCGTATTTCTGCCTAGCACACAGTTAAAATAACCTAGATCTTACTAGGTGTACTATGGGGCTTTGGGATTCAGCAGTAAATAATATCAGCCAGTCTGTTTTGGGATTTTTCACTCCAGAGTTATCTAGGCTTTGACTAGATAGCTGCTATATTTTTACCAAAATCTTTGTGTATAATCTCTAGATTATTTGCAAAAGTTCTGTTCCAAAGGATTGTTTTAAAAAGTTCAACATGTGACACTTTTGGTTTTGTGCTGCAATGCCAAGTTCTTGCAAAAGGACTGATTTTAGTAGGAATAATTACCAGTTTAGACAAATATATGTAATCCAAGGTGGTGCTGGAGCACAGCCAGATTTATTCAAAGAGTATTTTCAGGTAAAGGAAGCTTGATTACATGTATATAGGATCTATTGCATACAAAATATGAAACTTCCTTTCTATTATATAGGATCTATCCTATTGACAAATACTGAAATGGATTATCAGTTGTCCTGGAATCATAGTTACTTGGAGTAATGGCCTATTTTTCATCTTAAGTATCACCTAGTACTCGTTCCTATCATGTGTGCCTCATGCATATACTTCCCAAGAGTTATTAGTGCCACAGAAATGTAATCAGACAAATGGTTCAAAATACCTCTGTCAAGACTGTCCATAATATTATTGTGTTAGCCATTCATGTCTGGAAATTTGGGTTCAAAGTAGTGGAGTTTGTGAGTGGAGATCACTTCCTTGGCAGCACATGTATTCAGAAAGCTTTAGCTTGCTTTCTGAAGCACATCTTCCCTTCTTTTGGGACAGTGGTACGAACAACTGCAGTCAGTGTCATCCAAACTGTCTTCAAGGTGGTCATCTATGATGGGGCATGAATAGGCTGTGAGAAGGCCTGAGTCTGACACTGATAGAAATATGCCTTCTAACTGGGATCACCTTAGCAAGTCCTGATATTAGTTCAAAACTTCCATTTCTCTCTTCTCAAACAGGTAATGGTTATGTAATTTTTGTTCAGAAAGTGAAGTAATGGCTAGCTATTTTTTACATATTGGGTATTATTTTATTTTAAGGACACTCAAGGGAAAAACTTATGTTGTCGTTTGGGACCTGAGGGACAGGCTAGCAGCTAAATGATCTTGAATACCTAATTGGTATTCACTTCAAATTACTTAAGAAAATGGCATTGTGTCTTCATTAAAGACATTAAAGGCCTCTTTGTCTACTTCTGGAAAGGTCTAGAGACATTTTATGGCATCGGTAATCTGAAATTCCTGCAGTAAGTCTAATCTTGTCCTTTACACCTTTAAATCCATCAGAATTGTCAGTAGTTGAAAGTAGTGTGTAGAATCAGAGCCTTTAGGAGCTGCAAATAAAGATTTGATACTTGATCTTTTTCTGTAAGTATAAAATACTGCAATTTCTGTACACTGATTGAAAGCATCTGACATTGTCAGTGAATGAAGAAGGGCTTGTATGCCAGCTTCTGACAAAAAATGTAGTGGACAGACATGTTCAGGCAAGAGCACAAAGATCCCGCTCTCTTACTATTGTTCTAGATGAACATAGCCCAGAAGATAAAATAATGGCAATTGCCTACTAGATTTGTTCTATTCCTGGTATTTGACACAAGACACCATCAGCTGAATTTCTCTTTTTAAATCATTCCCAGCAGAAATATCGAAATACTAGGAAGTCACACATAGAGTCACTAAAAAGTGACACATCAGTCCTGCTGAAGAGACAGGGCAGTCCAGGAGAAAAGTTCAACGTAACAGCTTTTAACATGTCTGGCTGTATGCCTTGCAGCAGAGGAGGGTCCAGAAGGAAACCAGGGCTGGGCAGTGCATTGTAATGGGGCAGGGCCGTGGGCTCCCGTCACTGCCTCTGGCACTGCAGCAGCCTCTGCTGCCTCCAATGTAGGAGTGAACAGAGAATACTTGACTCTGGCTGGACTCCTGTGGTGCCTGAAGACCCTTTATTTCCCCCTGTTGTCCTCTCGAAGATTCTCCACACCATAGCAATGACACAGCGATTAAGTTAGTTACAGGGAACTTGTTTATGGTGAACAACTGCAACATGTAATAAACCCATGAACAATTTACATATGCGTTAGGTTCCCAGGTTGCCTATGAGTTGCACAAGCTGTGCCTGTGCCTGGCAGGAGACAATGAATTCCTTGTCGTCTCTGGTTGAGATTTGTCTTGATTTAGTCATCTAAAGGTTAGCTGTTAGACCTGAGCTGCTTACTTCGGCTTCCTCTGCAGCTGATGGAGAATGTTATGCATTTAGGTCTTCCAATCGCAGTATAAGCTCTCTTGCAGCATGAGAGTGCATAAGAGTGACTAGCAGTCTCTGCTTATTATAGAAGCATCCTAGAAAAAAGCTGGCTTAAATGGAATGCTTGACTTCTGTAGGATAAAGTTATAGATTAATTCCAAACCTTGTTTCAAGTGAACATCCCTTTGACTGTAAGGCTGCTGTTTAAAAAACTGTCACCCATTCCTGCACTGAGCAACGCAGCAGACATGATTTTTCCCAGAACAGCCAAATTTACCAAATTATTTCTCAGTACTCCTAATCAAAAAAGATGGCTGCCTATAAAATAATTCTAGTGGACAGTCAGTGGCTGCTTTTCCTTTATTGGTGTAAGATAGAATATTCCCAGAATAAAAACATGGTATATAGTTTATTTTATTTTTAAATAAATGAAAGATCTATTACAATTTGATATTTTTTCTATATAAATAGCAACTTTAAAACAGATGCTATACATGTATTCATTAAAATGTGCTTTTAATAAAATTGTAAACATATCAATTCATATTATGCTAATTTGTATCTGCTGGGTACTCTTTTCCAGGTTTATATTGAAGGTGGGACTTCCAGAATTCTAACAGTACTGAATTTCAGTGTTTAAATTATGACATTCTACTATGGGAATATAAGAGTAGACCCTAGCAATTATGATCTTGATCCCATAAGATATACAAACAATTTGTAGGAGTGATATTGTGTTGATAATGATTTCCAGAGTTCCCTTATTCAGTTAAATAATAAAGTATATCGAGGGTAGCTTTGATGATGGGGTATGAGTCATTCTGAATTTAAGAAGTTATTATTTCTCTGCTTTTTGAGTTTCACCGCTTTGTGGAATTGGTAGTGTCTTTGGTTTCCCCCCTGCATCCTCCCCCCACCCCCAAACACACACTTCTCAGTTCCTGTGAGATGTCAGTGTTATAACTTAATGAAAGTTCTAGCACTTCCTCACACTTGTTTCAACAACTCTGGAATGAAAAATTCTCACTTCAGGGGTTCTCTGAAGTGTTATCAAAGTGGAAAAAGAAACACTGTATTATTAAGTTAAAAGTCTGGAAAATGTTCTGTTCCTTCAGACTGCCTTTTGAGAGCAGAAATTCATCCTAGTCAAACAATTGTTTTATGTCAAATAAACAATGAACACTTATTTTTGCTGTGAGGTGTATCCAGTAATGCAAAAAAACCCCACAGCAAAATTGAGAGAAGCAATTATGAGGCTAACAGGACAGAATAAGTTGAAATAGTGCTTGCAGTTACTCAAACTCTTTCAGGATTTGACTGCACACACTCCAAATTCAATAAATGTCTGAACCTAAATAATTTCATAGGTCCATCTGTGTCATGATCATAAGGAAACTGATCAATTGTACTTGAGGTTTGTTAGACCCCAATATAACTGCACCAAAGAGTGGGTTGCAATTGGTTGTAGACTGGAAGGCTGTAGTGAAAAAGATTTCTGTGAGATTAGTTATCGATGTTTATCAGACCTTTAGTTATAAACGTACTTAGCTGCTGATCCAAGAACTTTTGCATTTTGGTTGTACATCAAGAACTTATTTTTGGTGTTACGGAGTTAGCTTCTTAGCCACTACAAAACCACATAACTTTATGAAGTCTATGGATCTATGATTCTTTCTAAATCTTTCTCAGCAGAAATAATTTGCAGTTTGTATTTGAAAGGAAATCAGCCGTGCCTCTGTTTGTATCTGCAGTCTGCTTCACTTTTGTTTGCTTGTAGATGAATGCTGACAGAACTTAACCATAATGGTAAATGTTCACCAATACCGTTTAGAGTAAATAAGTGAGTATCAAGCTGCTCGGGAGCTTTCTGGATCCACAAGGCATGTAACTATTCCTCAGGAGCCTCCTACCACCGCTTACTCAGTTTTTACATCCCACTGTTCTTATGGTAGAGGCATGTGCACAGGAGACATCTTGATGTGTGTAGGTGCCCAGTATGTTACAATTATTATTATTCAGGTAGCTAATGGTAGTGCCTAATCATCAACAGAGAGAAGGCGCTGCCACACCATGCAGTGGACAATATAAAAGTGTGCAGTATTCATCTTGGCTCACAATCCAAAAAGGTGTGACAGATGTCATGTGGATGACAAACAAATGGAGCATTACATTAATGACAAAGTAAGAGAAGAAGAATAGAATTGAGTAGTAGAGTGGCAATGAAGTGAATATACTGTGGAGTAAGAAGCTCAGAAGAAAAAACTGCAGAACGTGGGAAGAGAGAACTGAGCAATGATTCTAGCAGCTCTGACTGTCTGCTGCTGTTGCTGTGCTTGTTATTTTCACTGTATTTCTTTAATGGTCTCACCACTACTTCCCCATGTAAATGATGTACAACTGGGAGGACCTAGTGTCCCGAAAGCAGATGAAGGATTTTCCTTGCTCCTTCATCTGTTTGCTACTCAGAGTTGTTCATACTACAAATTGAATAAGTTGTCATGTGGAATTTTACCACTATCAATCACATTACTGACTTGAACTTGACTTCCCGTTCTTTATTTTCCTGCGTGTATGACTGATAATATCCAGAGCAAATGTTCTAAAGAAAGTTTAGCCCCATCAGTTCCTAAGAGTAGTGCTTTGTGGTGTTGTTGGGGGGTATACAAATAAGTTTCTGCGTTTGTGCTATTAGGTATGGATAAAATTACTGTTGGATGTGCCTTCAAATGAGGTGTCAGAAAGTGACATGATGCTAAGGATTTTGATGGGGGAAACGGCAGGAGGTGCAAAACAATAAACCATCTTTTATCAATTTACCTCTCTTCTTAACTACCACAATCTGGGACTCAATAATGTACCACTGAATAATTTCATGGGTACCAGACACAATGTAATTTTATTTTTACTTCCTAAGATGCAGTGAACCTACTGAGCACAGCACACAGCAATGGAAAATTTTGGATGAAGATTATAATGTTCAGATAGCAAACAGAATACCTGCCATTACTATCTGGACTGTTCATGTTTCATATAATTTCATCCTCAGCTTCAGGGAAGAAGTACCAGTTCACAAGAGGCAACTGTGGAATGATTCATCAGATAGATAAGGAGTGTACACTGAACTTTCCCATTGTGAAATCTCAGAAAGATACGTGTATATATTTCAACAGTAAAGGGTTGAGACATGAACTGGACAAAATGAGCATTCAGTCAGCGTCGTCTGGCACAAATACAGAACTACTGCCAGACATGCATCAGACCAAACTAGGAAGACAGGCTTTTTTTCATCTTTATCATTTACCCAACCTCTTTACTACTTCTGAAAAGCAGAGGAATAGCAAAGGAAGTGATGCACAGAGTTCTGTGTGTGAATTAGAGGTGGCAGATGTGCAACATATTGTGAAACACTGTCTAGACTGTCTAGCAATTCAAAAGAAGTAGTTTAATCTTTGTCCTACATAGCCCATTCTTTGTACTTTCTGTATTAGCCATTGGGTATTTCGAAAGGTAACAGGAATGTCAGGTAAGTCAACCTTTGTTGCCCAGATGATATACTCAATTTCAGAAGTAAAGAAGCAGCTCCTTCTCTTCTCCATTATCTTCACTGATAGCACAAGGACAACATAATTATATACACAGCTCAGTGGGAAAGATTAGCTATACTCAGTTTCATGCTGCCTCTGTTTCATATATATAAGGAACAGGAATTTATCATTAGGAAAACTTCCACATTACAAATATACCAGACAGACATCTCTTCTTCCAGAAGAAGAGAGCTTTTAAACTTTATGCATGTTTATAGTTTGTATTTTCAAAATGAGAATGAAACTTTACAACCTGAATAACATCCATCTGTTTAACAATAGAAACAATACAAAATGGTACTCTGCATGTATTACCAGGTCATGTGTGGTCCCATGTGTCTTTCTACTGAATGTGCAGTGCTTTCTCTGGTGAGGTGTAAGAGAAGCATGTGTGGTCTGCTTAAAAGACTTTGCACTGAGCATCTTGGCATAACTTAGTACTCCTTCTGTAGAATTCTCAGGTATTTCATTCACCCATTCCTCATACTCCTACAGATCACACCCTCCTGTGCCTATTCATAGACTGTCTTTCTAATATTGTTTTCATAGAATTATAGAATCATAGGGTTGGAAAGGACCTTAAGACCATCCAGTTCCAACCCCCCTGTCATGGGCAGGGACACCTCACACTAGACCATATCACCCAAGACTGTGTCCAACCTGGCCTTGAACACTGCTGTGGGTGGAGTTTTCTCTTGAACTGGAATGTGGCAACAAGACAACTTTGTCTTTTGAATTCCATGTTAATTTAATTCTGTGTATTCTATAATTTGAGTAATGGAAAGATATAACCCCCCCTTGTTAGCTTTCTCAATGGAATTTGCATATTTTATAGCAAACATTTCTCCTGTGTGAGAAATTTTGCTGCATTTGCATAAAAAATAACTGGAATATGACATTTCTAAGAAAACGGAAAGGGTACTGGGTGATCCTAGGAAAATAAGACGGAGGGAGCATGGAAGTGTAAGCAGACACTGAAATGCCTGGTAAAATTTTGAACCTGTACTGTACATTGGTAGAGAAAACATTAAAAGTTTACCATTAAAAGTTTGGTAGAGGGTTTCCAAATACCATTGTGTAGAGATGTGAACATTATGAACATGACAAGAGTTGTCTTCAAAACCTATCCCAAAGACTTTCTTTAAACTATACTGTGTCTGACAGAAGTACAAGCTCTGTTTGCTTTTACATTTTTGGGTTTGGGATTTCCTTCCACTATAGGCTGTCAGCCAAAAAAGTAGAAACCTTGCCAACACCCTGTGTGGTGCCAGACTACTAGCTTCCACCTGGCAAATAGCTCAAGCCAATGCTCTTTTAACTGCTTTGAAGGTCTCTACTATAAATGTCTTATTTCTTTCATTCTGCTCTTTGCTATTGGTTTTCACCTTAGCAGCCTTGCTTGATTTAATTCCTGGCTATCAGATGAACTGATATCAAACTGATAACCTGAGCAGCATATGCCATTTACTAAAGCAGTGCATAATTACCTAATTCTCCACAGAAGACTTCTGTGATACTCTTGTGTGAGAGAAATCTTAGGGATGTAAACCTGTTGTTTATATATGAATGGTGTTCGGTACTAAAAACCAGTCATAATTCTATAGCTGTACTGTAGTTTTTGCATTAAATAAGTTCTTAAAACATGCTGTTATTAAACTAGGCACCTTCTTGACAATATTATAATACTGTAGCCTAATTAATACTTCTAGAAGGTGCTTTTTATGAGGTAGAAGTATTTAAATGCTAATGCAGTTCTTCAGACAAGTGTCTTTTTTGTGTTTGGACAATGAAACACGCAGTGCTTATTACTGATTCAATGCAAGTCGAATTTTGCACAGTTCAGCCTGCGTGCTGGAATTTAAAGAACAAAAGCAAATAAGTGATTTAATAATTATGGAAGGGAACCAAGGAAATAATTATGGAAAAGGGAGCCTAGAAGTATAACCTGCAGTGTCTCCAACGTGTAATGGGGTCACATGAAGTGTTAAACTCAATAGGAAAACAAGCACTAGTAGGCCATATAATAATGACACATATCAATCTTTGATTCTTTGAAAACACTGGCATACTTCCAGTTCTGTTGCTGTTCATGGAGTTTCTTTTTTCTTTAACTGATTCTTATTCTATTACTTCATCTTAGCATATATTAATTCAGAGCCTTCATTCCTGAGATCTGGGCATGATTAAAAATATGAATTCCTGTGTATTTTGTAAACTGTAGTGTAAATTTTGTGGATGTTATATTCTCTATCTCTTAATGCTTCTCTTCTGTTTTTGGAAAGTCACTGCTAATTGCGGTCTAGTGCTTATTCCTCCATTAAATATAAACAATTAATGGAATCTTTCAGTGTATATAAAATTTATTTGGAGCTTAAGCATGCATTAGTTCTTCAGTAGGGAGCATTTGTTTGAGAAAGATCTGCAAAATGAGCATAGCACTTCCAATATTCATTAGTTTTAGCACTCCTTGTTCTTCATCTCTGTTCAGAGTAAAATTGAAATTTCTTGTAATCTCTGTTCAGAGTGAAATGGAAATTTCAGTGCCACCCACCAAGCAGATCTTGCAGTTTTATTTTCCTGTCACTGGTAGCTGGCAGTTGTAGAATAAGAGCTCTTAAGGTACACAGATAAGTGCATACACTCTAGAGAGGCTTGTCTGTACCCCAGACAAGTGAAGAAATTAATAGCTGTGTTCCGACGTATATGATGAAGTGATCAAGAAGGTGGAGTCAGGCTTTTCACAGGGGTGAAGCAACAGGGGTTTAGAATGTATTTAGGGAAATATTTTTCACCGTGAGGGCAGTCAAGCAATGGACTAATTTGCCCAGTGAAGTGGTAGAGTCTTTATCCCTGGAAGTTTTCAAGACACAGGATAAAGCCCTGAGAAATCTGGTTTGGCCTAATAGCTGGGCATAGTTTGATACTGCATGTGGTTTCTAGCATCAATCTATGCAAATTAACTAAGCATTAATTAATTTTCTCTAAATTGCTGGTCTTTGGAAAATTCCAAAGACCTTTACTTTAGAAAAAGCCTGGTCCATTAGCTATGCTAGCTGTGCTGCATTGATATCCATTGACTGTAATAGCACATAATTTCTTGTGAATGTGATAACATTTTAAAGTGTAGGTTGGATAACCTATAATTACAAAATTACTTAAGTCATCTGACTTCATAAAGATGAGCAGAGTGAAAAATCAACAGAAAGTGATTACAAAATGCCATTGCTACTTCAGTATGTAATAGCTGTGACCACAAAGTAAAGTAACTCATGCCCAATGGTGGTAATTTGGCTACAGACTATCACAGCGATTCACATGTCTAGACAGGTGAGCAACTGCTTTGCTTGAATGACAAGCATATGAGAATAATTGATATACACGGATATCTGTGAGGTATGATTACAGATAATTCGCCTGAGAAGCGCAACATATGCTTGTATCATGGTACTCATGATCAAGCTGTACAATATTACATACTGTATCTGCTGTTCCACAGCCAGTGACCCCCCTTTCTGCCACTGTGTATCTCAAGTGCTTAGAACTAGATTTGAAGAGGGAAGGGAATAACACCAGTCTCACTAGACATGAGCCAGAGGGTAGGAGGCATTTTTGGAGGCCAGATCCACAGGGCAAACTTAAATGCCAATGCCCTCAGCATGGGCAACAAACAGGAGGAGCTGGAAGCCATTGTGCAGCAGGAAAATCATGACATAATTGCCATTACAGAAACTTGTTGGAATTATTCGCAGGAGTGGAGTGCTGCAATGCATGGCTACAGGCTCTTCAGAAGGGATAGTCAAGGAAAGAGAGGTGATGGGGTTGCATTGTGTGGCAGGGAGTGCTTCAACTGCCTTGAACTGAATGTTGTGAGTGAGAAAGTTGAGTGTTTGTGGGTGAAGACCAAGGGAAAGGCCAACCAAATTGATACCCTGGTAGGACTCTGTTAAAGACCACCCAGCCCGGACGAAGCTAAAGATGAAGTTTTCTTCTGGGAGAAGTTTCACGATCACGTGCCCTTCTTCTCATGGGGGACTTCAACCTACCAGATGTCTGCTGGAAGTACAATATAGCACAGAAGAAACAATCCAGGAGGTTCTTGAAGGGTGTGGAAGATAGATAACTTCCTGACTCAGATGGTTAGTGAGACAAGTAAGGGAAGATGCTTGGCTAGATCTGCTGTTGGCAAAGGGAGAAGGACTGGTGGATGATGTGATTGTTGCAGGATGTCTGGAACAAAGCAATCATGAAATGATTGAATTTCCAGTCCTTGGAGAAGTCAGAAAGAAGGTCAGCAAAACTTTCACTTTAGGCTTCTGGAGGGCCGACTTTGGCCTGTTTAGGACACTGGTTGGCAGAATTCCTTGAGAAACATTACTGAAGGATGAAGGGGTCCAGGAAGGCTGGACACTCTTCAAGAATGAAATCCTCAAGGTGCAGGAGCAGATGGTTCCTTTGTCACAGAAATTAAACTGGTGGGGAAGAGACCAGCCTGGCTGAACAGGAAGATATTACTGGAACTCAAGAACATACAGAATTTATCACCTGTGGAAGAGGGGACTGTCACCCTATGAAAAGCACAAGGATGTTGTTAGGTTATGTAGGGACAAAATTAGACAGGTGAAGGCACAGGTGGAATTAAGTCTGGCCACTGCCGTTAAAGATAATAAAAAATACTTCTACAAATGTATCAGCAATAAAAGGAGGGCCAAGGAGAACTTCCATCATCTACTGGATACTAGGGGAAACCTACTGGTTGAGGATGAGGAAAAAGCTGAGGTACGTAATGTCGCCTTTGCCTCAGTCTTTAATAGTTATCCAGTTCCCTGAGCTAGATGACAAAGATGGGGATCTGACTGAAGTCCCCGTAATCTGGGAAGGAATGGTTAGTGACCTCCTGCTCCACTTAGACATACCCAGGTCTATGGGGCCAGATGGGTTCATCCAAGTCCTGAAGGAGCTGGTAGAGAAGCTCACTAAGCCACTCTCCATCATCTATCAGCAGTCTTGGTCTAGTGGGCAGGTTCCCGAGGACTGGAGGTTGGACAATGTGACACCTCTCTACAAACAGGGCAGGGAGAAAGACCGCAGAAACTACAGGCCTGTCAGCCTGAGCTCAATGCCAGGAAGGTGTGAATAAGGCCTGCCATTTTCAAAAAGAGCAGAGTAAAACAGATTTATTCTTAAATCCCCAGGATTTTTATTTGTTTGAAGCTGTGTCTCCTAAGTTGTATGGAACACAGGTAATAAAGATTAAAACACATCAGCCATTGTCATGTCAGTACTTTTGACTTGGTAAATTTTCTCTTCCAGGGGGTTTGTGTCAGACTGCATTGAGAAGAGTTCTTTCTTTCGGGAAGGTGATACCCCTTCTTTTGTCAAGTGCTGCCTTTGATATGAAAAACAAGTCCTTTGTACTTTTCCTTCTTCCAAGTAACAAGGCTTTTCTGCTGACACATAGTTTTAAAGCATCTTTCATACATGTCGGAACTCTTTTTTTTTTTTTTTCTTGGTGTGTCTACCTCTGCAGAAAACTTGTTCCTTCTGAAAATGGCCTTAAATCAAACTAGAATATTAAAACGTAGATTTTAATAATCTATTTCTATCTGATTTGTATCTGGTTTTATCAACTGGATTTATATTCAGTTGGAAAAGGAAACCTGTTTCTCATTCTATTGATTGTTCTTTCTGCTATTACCCATATCTTAGAATTCCATTTTCCTGAGGAAATATAATATCATAGTCTTTTTATTTTGCATTCACTTTGTCCTTTGTTAATTGTATGCTTTTCAGTTTCAATGGCACAAGTGCAGAAGTCAGTCTGAGAGGGGAAATCTGTATTTAGTTAAATTTGATTGAATGATGAAATAGAATAGGGCTGGACATGGTTTCAGATTTGTAAAGACTAACCAAGAAAATCTATCTCCTTGGGGTCAGAGCTTCAAAAAATTCAAAAGCTTATCGGAACAGATTGCTTATTTCTTGATATTTTCCTTAGTTTGACTGAGATCAGAATTTGTATGTGATTACAGATCAGACTAAACGCATCTGTACCAAAATAATAATAACTTGTCATGTACGTGGTGTTAAAAATAATTTCTTTTGCATCCTTCTGCAACCAGTTGATTTTTTGCCAACACAGTGTGCAGGCTTGAATTTTAGGAATATGCAAGCTCTTTCTATATTTGATGAGGAGAAAACTTTGAAGCTTTGAAAAAGCTCTCTTGGCATGCATAAGACTGTGACCCTATCCTCTCCAGAGAAAAGGTCTCGGCTATCAGTGCCAGTGTGGTGGCATGGCAGGGGGGTTGGAACTAGATGATCTTAAGGTCCTTTCCAACCCTAACTGTTCCATGATTCTATGATTCTAATTAGAGTAAATATCAAATACATATGCCAAGTTAAATATGTTTTTAATTATGTGATTGATGACTTGTTTATTCCCCCTTTTATGAACACTGAGGCCAGCAGGTCTACCTACTTGTGTGAATAAAAAAGCTTAAATTGGTCACTGAATTGAAAAACCTTTCACCTTGACAAACTGTCTTTCAGAATGACAGAAATGAAGTCTTTGAATTCTATTTACTAAGTGGCAGGATATGTGGGAACACACACCAACTCACTGTGAAGCCTATGATAGATTAAGAGTAATATGGTAGTTTTTCAAGTCCAATTTGACCTATTTTCTGTACGAAGTGACTGAAAATCTGGGATTTGCTCTGGAGTCCTAATTATGATGCGCCAGATTGAATTTACTTTTAAGTTGCCATGAAAGCTAATTTTTCTTTTCTCTTTTCCTCCCTTTTACTCCTCCTTTCTTTTAAAACCGCTGCTCTTTATTCTTCAGTCGTAGCTTTTCACTAGTTACGTGAATATATTTTTCAAATGCAGCAAGCTGAAACTTTTAAATGTTAGGTGGGTTGATTTCAAAGCCTTCTAGTGACACAATAGAAGGGCTAGTGCTTCTGACTGAATCCACTTGAATCTTGCCACTGAGCAATGTGCAATAGATTTTCATCACTTTCATCAGAACTATTTTTATATTATTCTCAAGAGTCGGGGAAATAGTACACATTCAGTTTACCTGCTTTGAATGCGCACCGCCATCTAATTCTTTATAAGACAGGTGTGGCATGTGAACATTCCAGTGTTTGAGAGAAATGTCTGTAGAATTCACTTTTTGCACTCCCAATCCAAGTCACTTTATTCAGCTCCAGTACTTCTTTTGCAAATGTTTTGACAACCGGTGTTTGAGACTCTCAGGGAAAAGACAGGCTATTTATTTAATTTGTCAGCTCTGGCATAGATCATAAACCTGTTGCGCTTGATGTTGCACAAACAAAGTTAATAAATGATCCTTGCCCCAGGTATTTAGAAATTAAGTCCAAGACATAAGATGGTGGATAGGTATGACAAATAAAAGAGTAAAGAAACACAATAAATAGTGCCAGTTAGAAAGATATATTACTTCCTGGCATATCAGCATCAAGGGTTCAGTAGACTTCCCAGAGGCAGGGTTTTCATAAAGGATTTGAAAGAGGGACAGAAAGTATCTTTATAGTATTTACTGGGAAATCCTTGCAAGCTTGAGGGGGATTAGAAGAAAAGATGGATTTGCTTGTATAGAAGATAGGCAAATTAGCTTGTTAAACAATTTAGGTCATATCATTTCACTTGTGACTGAGGATGGAGATGTAGGCTGCTTTATTAGTATTTTGCTCTACCTTTAGGACATAGGGCAAAAGTTAGTAGATGGAAGCATTAGATGTTCCGGATTTACTGAGGAAGATTCCACAGACTGTTGTTGTTACTCCCTTCTTATTTTGCCTGACAACACCAAAGGCTCGGTGTTAGAACACTTGATTTCATTACAAATTACATAAAGAAAGAATGGCATCTTGGGAGTTTCCTGGTTTTAATATCAAGATGAGTTTGGTTAATTACATTGGAGAGTAAACAGTTATGTATGTATACAGAGCGGCATATATAAAGAGAGAGGGGGAGAAAGAGAAGAAGCTGACTATCCCATTACAATGCAATAAATGACTTCTTCATGCCAACAACAAAAATGAAGCTATTGGAGGATATAAAAATACACAAGTAAAAATAACTCTAGTTCATCATTTAGAGGAAATTATCTATTGAGAAGGCTGGTAGACTGCCAGTGCCTCAGCCCTCATACCCAAATGCACAAGAATAAGAAAGACAATTAATTCTAAACAGAAATTTGAATGTATGGGTTGTTCACACAAACACATCACATTTGTACTGTAGAACAAACAAACAACAAAAAAATAAACCCACATTTATTTACCAAATAACTAAAAATAGCATCTGCTTTTTGCTCTGAGAAAGGTAGAATATGAAAACAATATAAGGTGACAAGTTTAAAATAACTGGCTAAAATCATCCAGAATGAGAAAAGCTAACTAAAGTGCTTACATGCTCTATGTTAAGCAATTTTTCTATCATAATGTGACCAGACTGAACTGGATAGACATAATCCTTCAGCAACTTATAGTCATCATAAACTGGAAGGAAGGGAAGAACATAAATGCTGACGGATATCAGCTGAAAAGAGCAGAAAATTCATCAGGAGATGTCTTGACAGTCCAACAGGTCAAGATAGACTGAGATGCCTTGGATAGGAGAAAGGGTTCGATATGAAATCTAAGATAAAGTGGTACGAATGGTAAGATCAGTTGGGACAGGGCAGTTTCTGCTTGGGTTGAACTGATTTTGTACAAACAATTTGTAGCAGAAGCCAACTGAAGAAACAAGTTACCAGTGTTTTCCTCTGTCTCAATGTACTGAGGATACAGCAACACTGGACTAAATGAACACAGTTAAGGTATTAACTAACTATGTGATTTTTCTATTGATTAGATCTGGTTAGTTAGGTTATCAGGGCCAAAATTCTGACCATGGGATTTGAGAATGTTTCATTCTGTTGTCAGTGAAGCCAGTGAAAAACATCTGTTGATTTCAGTTGATACTGCCTGGTGTATATTCTGTAGTAATTTTAAAGTCACTGACAGCTCTATCCTGTAACAGGACGAGGGATGGTGGGCTTAACAAAAAGAGGGAAAATTCAGACTGATTGTAAGGATAAAATTCTTTATAGTGAGGGTGGTAAAGCACTGGCACACATTGCACAGGATGCACTGTCACTAGAAAATAAGAAATACCCTTCAGCATACACTTGATGCTGAAAGATTAATCATCTGGTGCTTTCTTGATTGCCCTTTCCAATATCGTATATAACAATTATATGGTAGGCAATATTCACAGCAATAAGTATCATCCTGAGTAGAGTCAACATCTTTCATATGTAAAGTCTGACTTTTTCTTATTGAAACTGAATTTATTAGAATAGAGTGCCTGATTCAGGTTGGTGCATATGAAATTTCTTTTTGGTATCTCATTATGACCAGGACATTGCTGGTCATAATTTGAGTCATCACTTGAGTCATCATTTCTTCCTCTAAGAAAAGCTGCTACTATTTATATGAAATATTGTGGGGATGGGTAGGCAACTGATTTCACAATAACATTCTTCTTTTACTTCTCAGTTTTACTAACAAATAATCCTAAGAATAATTCATAGCTAAGTAACGTATTGTAATGTAACCTCTTTCCTCCCTCTTCTTATTCCCTCTCATATACATCAAAAGCTGCACTGGCTTTTTAAGCCTCATAACAGTAGTACCCAATGACGCCAATAATAAGCAATCATTTATAATGTAAATTATACCTACAGTTATGTGTAGCAACTACCTATATACACACACAGCACACTGCTCTTAAAAGGCTGCATGTAAGGACTGTACATGTATATCATTGAATCACAGATGGTTTGGGTTGGAAAAAACCTTAAGATCATCTAGTTCTGACCCCTGCAATGGGCAGGGATGACTCACACTAGACCATGTTGCCCAAGCCCCATTCAACCTGGCCTTGAACACTGACAGGGATGGGGCAGCCCCAGCTTCTCTGGACACCCTGTGCTAGCACCTCTGCACCCTCACAGGGAAGAGCTTCTGCCTTAGATCTAACCTGAACTTCCCCTGTTTCAGTTTGAACCCATCACCCCTTGTCCTGTTGCTACAGTCCCTGATGAAGAGTCCCTCCCCAGCATCCTTGTAGCCCCCTTCAGACACTGGAAGGCTGCTATGAGGTATTGTTGATTTCTGTTACTCAACATGTATCTGATGTAACTGTTTTCAGTGAAAATATCAATGCCATTCTTCATAGACAATGATGAATTAGAAACCAAATTTTGTCTTGTCCTGCATGAAAGGGGAATTTTCTAATAGTAGAGTAGGGCTTCCTTGAAAACCCTGAGTAGGTTATTCAGTTTTTATTTTTTTGCTTTATATTGAAAGGAATTGAATATGCTGAAGTAATAATGCTTTCAGTATTGCGGTTCTGCCATGGAACTTACAGTGTCATAATCACACCAGTTCTTTTCTATAATTGTAAGTGACAGACATGGGAGACTCACAGTCATTTCAGTCCAACATTTTCAATTATTGCAGCAGTATTGATGGAAGAGGATTAAGGACCACTCAGATGCCAGACCCCATTATTTAAACTTTATGTAGAGCTGTCAAGTCCTAATAATTCCACAGGGATTTAGCCATCAGAGCATGAAAAGGCATGCAAAAGGTCGTCATAGCAATCTTAAAGCTAACATGGACTGTCAAAATGTAAATGGTCATAATTTAATGAATATCTAATTTTACAACTTTTACTTAGCAATTTTAAAATTCTGCCCTATTCTTTAAGTGACATAGTGATTTTTAGTAACATCCTTTCAATAAGACTTAAAAATGTCAGTTATTTATCCAGGCATCTTCGACTTGTGACTCGTGAGTTTGCACAGCCTAGCCCACTGAAAAGATATCCAATGTGCAATAAAATAGATTGGATATTTTTCTTTTCATCTGACATCTTCGTAGCAAAAAGTCTTTCGAGTCTTTTCAAAGGGAGATAATTTATAAAGAGCTTTCCCTCTTTATTGTGAAGACACTTTCATGAAAAATGAGTCACGGTACATTACTGACCTCTTTTCTACTATAATAGGATACTTTAAAATAAAATTAATACGGGAAAAATGGAGTTTATTCTTTACCCTCTTCTTTTGGAGATTCTTAATATCTACCTGTAAAATTTTCTTTGATCTTAGTGTGTTCAGGAAGCTAACTCCAAGGTTTAAAATCTCAGATGAAAGAAACATGTTCTTTGTACTCAGACCTATCTGAGTTTCTTTTTCATTTTTTTAATGTAGCCCCTGTTATTTGACAACTTCTGCCAAAAAAAAAAATACAGATATTTGATTGTGCATTGAAGATGACCCTGAATATCTGTTGGCAAACCTCTTAACCTGAAGACTTTCCCATACTGAAGATTCTATTTCTTTAGGAGTTTAAAGTTTCACAAGAAGTCTACATGAAATTTAACACTTTGCTGAGCAAAGTTATTTCATCTTTATGAATGAAAGAAGCTGAAGTTTTTAACGATAATAGATGGGCACTGAAAATGTGTCCAGAGACAAAGGAGGCCCTTATGGAGTACTGGTGTGATTCACTCAGTCATATTTCTTTGTTAAATATCGGATTGGCTTTATTCTGTTTCTCTAATTAGATCTAGAGGTGTTGCTTAAACTCTGACAGGCTAGGTGCTGTGACCACTTCTCTAGGGAGCTTGTTCTGCTGACTGACCACCCTTTTGTTACATAAAGCAAATACATATTTTTCAAATTTTCAAAAGACTGAGATTGGTGGATTATAACACTTGTAAGTCCTACCTATCACTTTTGGTTTTGAGAGAAATGTAGAGATAGAAATCCAGCTTCACTCAAAACCATAGGTGTGTTTAATCTTTAGGATGCCTTAGGATTGTGAGAGTAGGGCATTAAATCAGGAAACCCAGAAGAATCATTTGTGAGATGCAAGACTCAAAAAAAAAAAAAAAAAAGAAAAGCAGAAACAAAACAAAAGGGTTTATAAGTAAAGCAAAATGGATAAAAAATTCTGTGCCCAAATCCTGAGCCCAGTTAATTCTCTTATTTCAATGAAAATGTTGTGTAACTCTACTGAACATTGCTCTGCAATTTAAATAACAGAACACAAGATCTGTAGAGGTGCAGACAGCAAAATGAGAACAGTTTTGTACAAATGAAAATCAAGAGCAACTCTCTGTTCTTATTTGCCAGTGACTGCACTCTAGGAAATTATGTGGCTCTAGGTAAACTGTAAAAAAACTCTATTGAATCCTCTTTGGCCAGTAGAACTAAAAATCTGCTAAAGTCACAGAAATGCAGCAGGCATGCTTGAGAGGTGGAGGTGCCTACATAGCATCACTTACATGGAAGTCTTTTTAGAGAAGTATGTTTTATAGCTACATGAAGTTTTTCCTTGGCAAGAATTCGAATCAGATCTCTGGCTGCAGTACTTGTCTATTGCATGCATTTTGTCTGTTTTATAAGAGCAATCATTTTCTCACCTGTTAGCCACTGAGGCCCACTAGCATTTTGATATATTCATTCTTGACAGTTCAAAGACCATCAAGAATCAGGCTGTTTGACTTCTGGGTTTGCTGCGAATGATTGTTGTAGGTCTTATGCTCAATCTTTTTTATCCCACTTCATTTTGTAGTTAGCTAGTGTGCCTTGATCCCAGTGATTTGTTGCTATGACTGTTTGATGCTGTCCCTTGCTTTGTCTTCTAATGAGCTCAGTAGTTAATTTTGAGCTTCTGCATCTGATAAACATAACAACAATGACATCTCTGTTAGTCACAGCCATGCCTGCAGTGAAGGGCACACTGGATTTTGAGTTTAAAATAGATTTTTCTTCTATAGTCTGTGTGCTCAAGCCTACAATAATTACTGAACAAAATGTTCTTAGACATTTGCCTGAATACCGTCAATCAATGGCACTGCTTATGAAGGAGAAAGCTATTTTTGAGACATAAAGAGGCTATGCATATAAGCTGACATTTACTTTCCTGCAGTAGCAATATCTAGACCTGGCATTTTTGTTTTCATTTTAATTTAATCAATAGGTATGCTTTGATCAGTCTGTGCATGCTCTTTGCCTGCAAAAAAAAACAGGATGGAAGGACTGCTCCCTTTTGGCCTGAAATGATATACCATTGAGTCAAGGAGAGGCATACAGTGTTACAGCAACAGCCATATTGGGATGGTTTTAATGAAAACTTGAAAAGTTCCATCTGTGCAACAGGAAACTGATTGAGACAGCAGTAAAATCCGGGGGGAACCTTCAAATACTGACTGTAGTTGTATTATTTATTTATCTAAGGAATGGGGATAGTATTATTAAAAAGGGCTTTGTAGAAATCCTCTAAGACTATTTTAGCCTGCAAGTTGTTCTTCTCAGGAACCCTCCTCTTAACAGGTAGAGCCTTAGGCCTGGCAGCTTCTGTCAAGATTTGTACGTTAGCCTTCTCTGTAAGAAGATCCAATGTTAAGAAGATATCTCCTGGGGCCAGCTGATGCTCTTTTGCACTTTTAGTAGCCACAGGGGGAATTGGCAGAATATTTCTTTTGAAATACTGTAAAATGTTTTGAAAAGCTGTAGAAGATGTAGTATCAGGGATCTGGCTATGCTCCAGAGAGTAACAAGTCATAAAGTCAGTGTGGTCATCTGAACAGAAAAGATCAGGATTTAGAACACAGTCACACAAACAAGTTATTTGGAGTGACAGGTTGGGACTGTCTGCTGATCTGAAAGGACTGCCATGAGGCACACTCTCAGTTGTAAATGCAATTAGCATTAGCTGAGTACTGGGGGTTGTCCAGGCATATAAGCCATTGCTTAACAAAATATTGTTTCTGATATGCAAGTTATTTAAGAAAGAAGAGAGAGTAGCTATATTCTGAGCATAGGGTACAGTTAGCCTTTTGGGCAATAGTAGAGTTGGAGGAAGCAACAGTGCTCTTTCCCTGAAACAAATTATTCAGTTTGTTTCACAGGAAGTCCAGTTCTATGATAAATCACAATCAGGGCATCATAAAAAGTATTTAAAAGTTGGATAAGAATGCAAAATGAAGCAAAGAAACATAACATGTCCAATCCTTTCCTCCTGACACAATGAGTACCCAGGTCCATGGGGGTTTGAAGAGAGTGAGACAGTTTCATTATTTCTTCCATTAGGTGAAAGCATCGTGATTGTGTTGAGTAAGTTAGTGCTTGTGTCTCCCCAAAGGGTCAAACTTAGTGAATGGCAGACTAGTTAAACTAGATTTTAGACATCTGATTTCTTTCTTTCCACTTTAAAGTCAAAACAAAACAAATATGCATAATGATCAACAAAGGGGAGAGTACGAGAGTACTGTTTTAGAATCTATATAACCAAGAGGCTAAGCTTTCCTTTATAAATAACAGAAGGAGAGGTGGTATGCTTTTTTATACCAGCCCTTTCTGAAGAATCTTGCACAATAGGTACGAATTGTGAAAAAAAAAGCAAATAGGATTGTCAGAAATCAAGTATGCTATTTAAAATCAAATATGCAGCTTTAAAGTACTTAGAAGATGCTGCTGTCATATTAAAGATGTGTATTCATTGTTGATTTGGTTTGCTACTCCTGAGGTAAGACAAATAGCCAGTAAACAGTTTGTGGCTATAGGAAACTAAGTGAGTATCATACTGACCGGTGGAGATACAGATAATAGCTTGCTTGCAATCTTGCCTTGTAACTTGAAAAGCCAGTTAATTAAAGATGAATTTTTAACATGTGAAGAAATCTCTTCATCATTCAGTATCTTTCTGAAGGATAATACAAACCACATTAATAGAAGGAAGAAGGCAGATAACAAGGGGTCAACTTTATATGATTTAAACTTGATTAAAGAAAGTTTTAGTATTTCCCCTCTCTACAAATTTTCAGAATCAAGTATTCAGTATGACAGATAGCAAGTGTCTCAGTACTATGAGCATGTGTATATATGACTTATGCATCTTGCTTGAGTTTGAAATTTTAAGACCCAATTCATAGAATTATTTTTATAAACTACTATAGCATCGCCATTGATGCTATTGTACTTGAGAATCTGCCTATTAGAAATGCCCTTTTTTTTTCTGGAGATTGTGTGTCTTGGGTTCAGCAGTAGCAGTCATTTTTCTCCTTCTTAGTAGCTGGTGCAGTGCTGTGCTTTCAACTTCAGCCTGGGAACAGTGCTGATAACACCAATGATTTTAGTTGCTGCTCAGTAATGTTTACCCTGACCAAGGACCTTCTGAGTCTCGTGCTCTGCCTGTGAGGAGGGGAAGTCGGAAGGAAGCAGAGACAGGACACCTGACCCAAACTAGCCAAAGAGGTATTCCATGCCACAGCATGTCATGCCTACTCTATAAACTGGGGGAGTCACCCAGAAGGCCCAGATCGCTGCTCAGGTCGGGCTGGGTATCGGTCAGCTGGTGGTGAATGGTTGTATTGTCTTCCCTTGTTATTTCCCTTATCATTATTATTATTATTGGTGGTAGCAGTAGTGGTTTGTGTTATACCTTAGTTACTGGACCGTTCTCATCTCAGCCCGTGGGAGTTATGTTCTTTCCATTCTCCTCCCCATCCCTCTGGGAGAGGGGGGAGGAAGAAGAGGGAAGTCAGCAAGCTGCTGTGTATTTCTGAGTTGCTGTCTGGGCTTAAATCATGGCACTATGTTTCTGCTACACAAATGTGTCTTAGGTGGAATCCTAATTTCGTTGTATTGCCACCTGAGAATAAATTATTTTGCAGTGTAACAGAAATAGCTTTGATTATGTATGGGGAGATGGATGGAATGTTGGGTGACTTCGAACTGGGGCTTATTTGGTTGTACGAAAGTCTGCAAATGGAAATGTGCCACTGTGCTTTGTCTTTTTGCTTTGTAGACTGAAAATCTTTGTGAAAGTAGTTCATGTTGTGCCTTTAATTAAAAGACATTCAACATTAACATTCTCCTTTCTTGCTATCTTGCTATCTGTGTGATTAGGATGTCATCAACTTGATTTTAAGCATGATGTCAGGTTCAGAGGGTTGTGGGGTAGAACGAAACAGACAACTTGACAGTCATTAAATTGATCTTGCAATGGAAGGTGTGCGTGAGGGAGAAAGTATGCTGAATTACAAGCAGAGGATTTGATAAAGAGGTCAAAGGAAAGCAGGAGGAATAGACTGGTGAGCTGGTAGGAGAGCTGTGCCCTGCATTCGTTATGGCATTTTGTACAGGAAGAGCAAGAGCTTTTCTTCAGATGTTAGAAAAGGATTTCTGTCTCTGTAGCTAATCCATGTGACAGCCTCAGCTCACACTTTTTGTTAAGGTCAGCTCTCCAAATACTTGGACAAAGCAATACTCCAGGGAGATAGAAGGAGGGAGCTGACAAGGGGACTCTAAATTTCATGTGTATTCACTGGATGGTGTCTGCCGTGCGGCATAACTACTGTCTCTGTGCAGACTAGGCATGCAAGTTTACTTGCACTGCTAGGCACAATTTTCCACACCCAAGTTTTCTTACATGTCCTTTGTCATTTCGCAATTACTTGCTGGATCAACTCCATTCATTTTTGTAACTGAGGAGACAAGATTTATGTTGTGGCTCTTTGTACAACAGAGATCTCAATGACATCAAAGGAGTAGGGCTATTTAATGTCTCAGTTTACAAATGAGAAAACATTGCAATTCTGACTACAGTGACCTAATGGAGTTTAATTTATGGATACGTAGACAGTACTTCTATTCCTGGACATATGTACCATTCTGCAAGAAATACAGTGTATTCTCCCTGCTGGTATTGCCAGCTGTCCTGGACGTCAGCTTACTTTGAATTAAATATTTTGTTCAGCCTGGAGTATTTCATAAGTTTTCTTTTTCCTTCAGAATTTGCAGGAAAACTAGTGGGTTTTTTCCCCATCAAGTATCATCATTCCCCAGAAAAAGAAATTACTCACAGAAGTGCAAGTTTTAGTTTTGTATATTTGGAGACGTATTGGTATGGGTTTACATATACACGTAGGCACGCAAATCTTCTTGAACATATTACTAACTTGTTGATCTTTCCGTAACATTATTCTGCAG
The DNA here is from genome assembly GCF_034315485.1 of Pezoporus occidentalis. Taxonomy (NCBI): domain Eukaryota; kingdom Metazoa; phylum Chordata; class Aves; order Psittaciformes; family Psittacidae; genus Pezoporus; species Pezoporus occidentalis. Next base: position 2,285,258 of record NW_026916304.1, read on the forward strand.
TAATTATTGGGTGTTCGTCTTACTTCATACTTGTATCAGTGTTTTGGGAAGTGGTATTTTGGTTCAGTGCTATGAGATTCCAAGATGCACATTGTGATTACAGTGTCTAGATAGAGACATATCTTTTTTATTATTAATAGATTCTTTTAAGGGTCTATCTTTTGGGTTTTTTTCTCCAGACATGTAAGTATTTATGAGACTTTCTGTTACTCTGCCTCATCAGTGGTATCTGCTCCCAAAAGTGGTTAGACTTCCTTGTTTTCCCAAGTGTGAGATGAAAATGGCTTTTATACATAGAATACTTTTAACAGTGTGATTGTTAATGCCCAAATACTTTCAACAACAAAGGGATGTTTTGTTGTGCTTGAAGTTTGTGTTCCAAAACCTCAGAGACCAAGGACTTTGAAAATTAAGTGTCATTGTGAGGAAAAAAATTACACCAACAGGGTTGCAGAGTCTTCCATGTGCATTCAGAAAGTAAGGGAAGCTTTATTTAGCTTTAGAAAGAGGGTTTTTTTACCAACCCAATAAATGGAAATACAAATCACAAATCTTAGGCTACTGCAATTTTCATATATCACCACTGAAGTTAAATGGTGAGCACAGTTCTCCACACTGCCTGTGGCTCATTCTGTCAGCTGAACCTTAGACAAATGTGACCGTATCCGCTGCTGAGCTTCTCTCAGGGCTTTCCTTCTGGTGTAGCTATGGAGCAAGGGGACAGCTTTGATGTGCTTGATGAGAATATCAAGATTTCTCCTTTATGTAGGGATAAAGGTGTTCTGAGATTCAAAGATAAAACACTGTTGTGACACAGGACACTGTCAAGCAGGAATGTTGTTGGTGCAAAGAGTTACACTGGCAGTGCCAACAATGATAATTGAGGGAAAAAGAACAGAAACCTCAATATATTGGTCAGTTATTTCATGTAGATTGAAGTGTCCTTTTGCAATTTTCCGTCTGTTATTTGAAACTACTTTTTAATGCTGAAGAATTGTGGGGCTGCTTCTGTAATCTTGTCAAATGTTATTATTAGTTTGTCTTTCTGCAGAAGTCAGGAAGCTCAGTAAATGGACCATGGTAGTGTTTCTCTAATGCAATGTAATCTGTATTCAAATCACTTTTGATTGAATCAAAAGTCAGACTGCTTCAAATTCCCACTGGATTGATCCTCAACAAACCAGATCCTGGCAATAAGTTTTATTTCTTTTCTTGTCGTGGTTTAAACCCAGTCAGGTAACTCGTTCGCTCACTTCCCCCCCTTCTTTCCCTCCCCCTACTCCCGGAGGGATGGAGAGGAGAATCGAAAAGAATGCAACTCCCACGGGTTGAGATAAGAACAGTTTAGTAACTAAGGTATAACACAAATCACTACTGCTACCACCAATAATAATAATGATAAAGGAAATAACAAGGGAAGAGAATACAACACCTCACCACCAGCTGATCAATAACTCGCCCCCCAAGCCCGACCAAGCTCCGACCGATACCTCCTCCAACCCTGCAGTCTCCCAGCCCTTCCGGCTAACTCCCAGTTACACCCTGGGCATGACGTGCTGTGGTATGGAATACTTCTTTGGTCAGTTTGGGTCAGGTGTCCTGTCTCTGCTTCCTCCCGGCTTCCCCTCCTCCCTGGCAGAGCATGAAGCTCACAAAGTCCTTGGCCAAACCAAAACATCGTTATCAGCTCTGTTCCCAGGCCGAAAGTCAAAACACTGCACTGCACCAGCTACCAAGAAGGGGAAAAATGACTGCTACTGCTGAACCCACGACATTTCTTCACTTCTTAAGCAAGGGATGATGGCCCAAGGACATCACAGTTTAGTAACCTTTATTCCTTTCTCTCATGAGTTATTTTGTTTTGCCTTGATTTTGTGGATAAGATATGACACAGTGTGAATACTGCCAAAGTTTATATTTCAGTTATTTTCTGTACCCTAAAAGGGTATAGTGTTTCTGAAAGACACTCACTTCCCAGTGGTATGCCTATCCAAAAAGAACAAAACATTCCAGTTTCCTCTACAATTAGTTATCTGTTATACCAAGAAACATTACCATATTCCTTGTATTCTCTTTTCTTGGCTGTTACGGAAATACGGACATTGCGAGATTACCCTTTTTCTTGGCTTGTTATCTATATGCTTTGTTGAGCATGGGCTCCCAACAGGTGTGACTGGTTCTATATGCAGACAAACAGAATAGAGGAGGCCACTGTATTCTTTCAGATACGGTTTTGTGGTTTCCTTTTCCTGCTTTTAATGACATTCTTTTGCATTTGCATATAATCTGTCTTCATTTGATTACTGTTTGACAATTACTTCTATTGAAAACAATCTCAGATGCTTACACCTTATGTTGTTACTCCATCTGAATGCTTCCTTTTTGAATACAGGAAAAATATTTTAAGACTATGCAACTGTGTTTATTTTCCCTCTGAATTTTGCATTGTCAGATCACTAGTATGTGTCTAACGTACATGTTCACAGACTGCTGAAGAACAAACCAACATAGGTGATAATAAATGTATCTAACAGATTTTAGTAGGTATTAAGGTTATATGCTGCACTTGAGGACCTTACTGTCCTCCTCTGCTGAAGTGCTTGTATAATTAAGACAGCAGACTGAATTGGGGGAGCAGGGATTACATTTAGTACAGTACTACATCTCTTCCTTATGCAGTACCACTAACAAAAAAGATGTGTCCTGTGATACTTCTATGCTGAAAGCATGAGAAGTGAGAGGAGAGGTGAGAGAAGGGGAAAACCCTGTCTTTGAAAGGAAGAAATTTAATCTATTGTAGCCTCAGGCAGCAGTGATTTATATTCCACAATTTATGAGTGCTTTACTGACTTCTTCATTATTCAGTAGAAAAAAAAATCCATACTTATTTTTGCAAATGCTATATTGACACATTCAGCAAAAGATGGACACAGTACATAGTGTCTTATCTTAGAATTGCTGCCAGACAAAGGTATTTTGAATGAATCTCCTGTTTGTTGTTAACCGATGCCTTTCCAAAGCCTGTTCTTTAGAAGTACAACTATAGAACAACGATAACGCCCCCCTGGAGTTTGTGGGATTCTTTCTGTTTAAACTCAAATTAAACAGAACTTGGTACCAGATATTTGAAATTCAGTTTCATTTCTCCCAGTCCTCTAGGGCTGCTGCTAGTCAGTGACAATAGCTGTATCAGGAGGAGTGCTGCATACGTCAGGTATGTCTACAAGGGCCCTGGTGTTGCTTCCATCAATAAAATTTAAGTGTTGTGACTTTTATTTTATTAAAAGCTAGTCACAGTTCAGAATAACGCCAAGTGTCTTCTTGCTACCTCTATTGTACCTATTCCATTACATGGCCAAGACAGCTTTCTGTCATCTGCACCTCGATGAATACCTTTGAATCCAGAACTAGAAAGCTACTTTCAAGTGTCATTGTTTTATTATGCAACTCTTTCATAGCGGTGAAACCACATATAAAATATCCCTTGCCTCTGATTGTATATTATGTTTAATATTTATTTTGCCTTTTCTGTATATATAGTTTGACAGGGGTTTTCTGATCTTTCCTCCTCTTCATTCAGTGGGAATATTCCTTCTGGCTTCACATTAGGGTCTGGTCTGTGCATTTTCTTAGGATTGCTATAGAACAAACAAAATTATTGAATGAAAATTATTTAATATGATTATGGGATTTCAGATAAATGAAATAATTCTATTTCATCTTCTTTGAGCTTATTATGATTTGAATATTTGTATGGCCATTGGAGTGTTGCTTTTTCAATAGAACATATTTTTAAATTAGCAATTTAAAATTGTTTTCATATAATTTCAATAGTGTGGATTAACTATAAAATATTCTGTAGAACTGCTATTTATATATAACTGCTAGTTATATATGAACTACTGCTAGGAGTTCACTTTTGTTCAGTTACAGTAACTAGAATGAAACTAAGAAATTAAAAAAATAAAACCCTTTATGTTTTTGCTTCTGTTCCCCAACTATTTGAGCATCTTCACTTCTTTCATACAGAGGGGAGTTTGCATTGAATATCTCTTTGAGTATTAACCTAGGCTTCTTTGAAATTGCTGTTTTGTGGACATTTATAGGAGAAAAATCTTGATTGCTTAAATGTTTGTAAAAAGTGAATAAAAAAAGGATGGATGGATGAAAGAAATTACTTAAGATTTCATATGGAGTGTGTGAATGAAAAATGGTCTGTCATACATTTTGGCCATAGTTCCTGCTCCCTGTTTCCAAATACTTTCCAAAAAAAAGCCTTGTACTTTTGAGTTTGATAGGAACCCATGAAATGCTTTCGGTTTTGCTACTTGTCTACTGTTCCCCTAACATTTCTTTAAATTGTTTTGTAGGACTTAGCAGTAGCAGAAATATTGCATGTCATTTGTTCATACTATTCTTGATAACATTTTTCTGAGAATTGGGAAAGAGAAGAAATGTGTCCTAGGATTCACTGCTATAGCAAGAACTGCAACTCATTAGGACGTTCTAAGAAATCTTCCTTATTCATTTATATGAGTAAGGAATGCATCAATATATGCATGTCAGAAGATACAGTCACCACTTTTGATAAGAAGTAAAAAATACTAGGAAATTCCAGTCACGTATGCTTAAGAAAAAACAAACCAAACAAAACCATGTTGCATTAATGATATATACATATCTATAATATATATACACAGACATATAAACTGCTCTTAACTAAGAGCTACCATAACTAGAGAAATTTCAAACTAGAACTATATCTCCCTCCTTCTCTTCCCCCCACAATTTCTCTGCTCTTCTGCTACGCAGAAGGACTGCTATGATTGGTTTTAAAGCACCTGGAAAACCTTCCAAGTCGTGTGTAGTTAGCTGACGTTTAATTAATTACATCTATTATCTGTTCACCAGATAACAAAGGGTTGTAGTTCATGCTTATATGCTGTGGGGTTGTGGGTATTTAAACAGAGCTTGAGAAGTAGGTAGGCTGACTTAAAATTAGTTATGGCATGAATTCAGCTAGGAACTTTCTGTGAAATTTGTGATATTTAGGGCATCAGAATTATGTAAGGATGAGTTTTCATTGAAGTCCCAACCTTTTGTAACTTCTCTCTTCAGTTTCCTAGATCTTATTTTTAACGTGCAATAGTCAGTAATAAAAAATTGCTTTCTGAATTATATTTCAAGAAACTCCTTAAAATAAATTCTGAGGAAACAAGTGTTTTACAAGAGAAGCCAGAATAAATTGAGATGGGCTTCTTTTGTATTACCTCTGATGGGCTTTTCATTGTTTAATAATTTATAGCTGATAGAGTAGTGATAAATTGACTTTAATCTTCCAGTGATTCATGTAATAAATTATAGAAACTAAGTTAATGTGAGAGCATAAGGAAATATGAATTTTACCTTTCTGAAGGGAGTTAATATAAAAGATTCAGACTTGCATCTTCTCTTGGGACAAGTAAGTAAATGGCATTTTGTAGCGTATGAGTATTCTCTTACAGTGTGAGTTTTCTTTCTAGGTTTCTATGATCTATCTGGTAACAATAATATGAATGGGTTGGTTTTTGTTTGTTTGTTTTTTTTCACTGATACAATTTTTTCTTAAAAATGAAGTGCTAGGGAAACCACTTTTTTACTGCTTTTATTCATAGGTGGTTTTTTGTTGGTTGTTTTTTTTTTTCCCTCTATTAAAACCTTCTATTTTATTACTAGATTGATTATTTCCCCCGGTTTTTCAGATCTTGGCCTGATAACATTGTTTTACTTATATTCCTTTTGTAGATATTTAAGGATAGGGCACAATGAAGTAATTTTTTACCTTTCTTAAGGTAAACTTATGAAGCCCCAGCAATCTTATGCTATCAAATTGCTAATACAGGATAGATAAGAGTTGTTTTCAATCCTGTAATCTTTCAGTGTTTCTTTCCATTTTATCACTGGATAATTTATTATTTTTTAAACAGTGGACTTTAGTTCACTATTTCATGCAAGTTCAGGTTAAATGCCAGGCAGATGTTGAAATGTGGGTGCTAACATTTACTGACGTATGGAAGACATCCACAGATGACCTCAAAATGGTTTTTCTGGTGTTTGACCTGTTCTTAGGAAGCAAGATTTTGTATAATTTCTTAGTAAGCTACTTTTTCAACAGGTAGTGCAGCAGTGTCCAACTCTTTGACAAGATTCTGCCTAATGTGAAATGAGTTTCTGCAACTAGAAAGAGTTAATATCATAACTCTTGATATTATTATCTTCAGATATCATAAGGTTATCTGAAACTTGCCATTCTGGGTCCAAATCAAGGCATCTCAAAAATATGGCAATGTTAAAGTCACGTTCTTATTTCTGTTGAGCATTACACTGAGCTCTAGACAGAAAGAGGACTTTAGGGATGAAAAGTGATAATTATAGTAAGTCAGACTCAAATACCCTGTAATTATTAAGAAAAAATTCAGAGAATGTGATGTGAATCTGTCCTAGCCATGGGTGGGTTTGGAGTTTACATGGGATTACTTTCTTCACATTTCACATGGTGTTTTGTTGTCAATATAGTAACAAAATTAAGTATATAAGTCAAAACATGTATAACAAAAATTAGGGCTTTGAGCAACCTGGTCTAGTGGAAGGTGTCCCAGCCTATGGCAGGGGAGTTGGAAATGGATGATTATAGTCAAGAAAATGTCTTTATCCAAAGTGCTCTGGATTCCTTTTGTAAATGTGTATGAATATTTTTCTGAAGGAGTGGTGTTGTTGCCTTTTATTTAGCTGAGATTTCCTTGTAGGTCAGAAGAATTTTCAAGCTGTATATATGTGTGTAGATATATGAATGCCTGAGAGGATGAGAAGACCTTTTTCTCTTCTGAAGGTTGTAGGGTATTATAGCTTTCCTAGATATTAGCACCAGGAATGCATGAGACTTTCTTCTCTTTCCTTTCCAGTTTACACATTTGTGCACTTGATGTGACTCTGTATCCTATGTAAGTTTTCCTGAATATTTGTTTTCATAGATTGTTGGTGTGACAGGGTATGATTTTCATAGAATCACAGAATGGTTTGGGTTGGAAAGGACCTTAAGATCATCCAGTTCCAACCCCTTGCCATGGGCAGGGATGCCTCACACTAGACGATGTCACCCAAGATTCTGTCCAACCTGGCCTTGAACACTGTCAAGGATGGAGCATTTACCACTTCTTTGGGCAATCTGTGCCACCACCTCAGCACTCACACAGTTTGCAACTCATCAGAATACATAATTTGAAAATCAAATTGACCCCATTTAAATGGTGCTTTTCATGAGAATTAATTGAGATAAATAGACATCTCCAGAGTATGAATCAGAACATTTGAAATGAGGCTCCTGCTCACAGTTTTTTTGGAGATATTTGTTTTCTTTGAGAAAGTGTAGGAGCCAAGGAAGGTCATCCTTTTATCTTGGGAATCTACCTCGCTTTCCTGGATTGTATATAATGAATTCCCCTGTCAGTCAAACTCAGCCTCAAGAAACTGAAGCACTCACCAGTTACTTTGCAAGTGACAAAACTGCAAAGATTGTTCAAATCCAGGCTGTTCTGTGACATCAGAAGATGACTATGTCCTAAACACATGGAAATCTACAGGAATAACCCATTGTGCATTCACTATCATACTTTATAGTCCTACTGAAAAAGATTCAGTATTGGTTGCTAGAAACTTGGTTTTGGAAAAAAGTAATGCTACCATTGGTATACATTCAAACTCAAACATTTAATAGAGAATAATGTTCCTCTCTAATCTGAGTGAAACAGATTGAGGATTTTTTAAAGCTCCCTCACTACATAGTGGAAAATGTATGTGACATTGTTGCAATACTTGTAATAGTTTTGTAATTCCGTGGTTTGCATCTTACTAAGTTATATTTGTTGAATGAATCAACCTCTCATATGAAGACAGGATGAGAGAATTGGGCTTGTTCAGCTTGGAGAAGAGAAGGCTCTGGGGAGACCTCAGAGCAGCTTCCCGTGCCTAAAGGGGCTACAAGAAACCTGGAGAGGGGCTTTGGACAAGGCTGTAGGGACAAGGGACAAGGGGGAATGGCTTTAACCTGACAGAGGGCAGACTGAGATGAGCTCTTGGGCAGAAGCTCTTCCCTGTGAGGGTGCTGAGGCACTGGCACAGGGTGCCCCATCCCTGGTAGTGTTCAAGGCCAGGTTGGACACAGGGGCTTGGAGCAACCTGCTCTAGTGGAAGGTGACCCTGTCCATGGCAGGGGCTGGGAACTGGATGAGCTTCAAGGCCCCTTCCAACCCAAAGCATTCTGTGATGAAATATAAATAGTTACTAGAAGGAAACTATAATACAAGGATATTAATTGTTTCAACAAATAACATTGTTTTCCACAATTCCATGATTTATGACTACAGTAACAGAAGAACATTTAAAGCTCTTGAAAGAACTTGGCAATACTCTTGCCTAAAGGTTAGAATGCACAGACATTAAAAAGAGGTGTTTTGTGGTTTTGGTTGTTTTTGTCAAAAAAAACAAACCCACCAAGTTTAGAGGGCAGTCAGTAAGGTCATTTATGATAATTTAATTAAATGTAAGTTATGCAATATCTTGTTGAACCTAGTAAAAGATAATATGCATATGAATAGAATTAAGTTTACTTTTGTACAGTTTTAGGGTTTCACTGCATTTCCTTATAAATGTCAAAGCCGTTCCCAGAAATAGGAAAACACTTCTGGGAAACATTAATTACGCATACAGAAATGCTTCTGGTAATTCAGAAAACATTCATAGTTTGTGTGTCACTCTGACTTATGAAAGATAACTCCTATAAGACAACAGCTATAAGTGAAAACAATCACAATGATTTTATTATTGTAAAGCATGCAACATTTTTAGTCGTAATTGAAGAGACCATATTTAAAAACTTTTCAATATAGTACACCAGATGGTATAAAACATTGATTCAGAAATGCATTGAAAAGACTTTAGAACTTTCCTGGAACTGTGGCCTAACTTTGAGGTTTCATTGAGTGAATATAATTAGAGATGATCAAAAGAGGAACAGTTTTCGATTGGCAAATGTGGTTTCACTTAAACTTATGCATCTGAAAGCTCTCATGTTAAATGATTATAAATTTTGTTCCAATGAAATTAAATTGTGAATGTATTTTAAACTGTAATCTGAATTTTATGGAGTTTTGAATATATTCTATTTTCTTTGGCATCTAGAATGCAAATTAAATTCAAACTGATTGAAATTAATATAGGACATCTTTTCTAATTTACTGAATTTAGTGCAACATAGGTTAGAGAAAGAATGGTTTTGTGTTTCTCATATGTATTTAAACAAGCAATAGAATGTAGAAAGCCAGGAATACATTACTGTAGCTGTAAAATGTTTATGCCTTCAAATTAAAGTTGCTAAATTAATAGAATCATAGGAAAATCCAAGTTGGAAAGGACTTTAGGAAGTAATGTAGCCTAAGTAAAACTTGCTGCAGTTGGTCAAAGGGTGCTTGAACCTGACAGTGTCCTCAGTGAGGTCTTATCCTGGGTAAATCCATCCTGACTGTTCCCAATGGGCTTTTCCTCATGGTCTGCACCCTAAATATCTGGAATGCAACTATACTGGAGAGTAGAGTACTGGCAAATGCAGTGGAAACACTAAATTGCAGCTTAGTATTTACTAGTTGCAGTGTCGTTTCTATTAAACTGAAATAGTTTAATAGAAACTGTTCTTTATCCTCAAAGCGCCAATATCAAACTTTCTTTTGCATGTATTTGATGCTAGAATGTTGGCAAGTAAAACTATAACTTGAATAATAATGAAAAAAATTATCCCATTTGCAACTGTATCAAGCAGGTTGACTTGAAAGTTGAAGAGGTCACATTTAGAACATAATTCTGCTTAAAGAAAAGGGCAAGAATTTTTCTGGGAAAGAAACATAAGTAGATCCAAGTTTTTACAGCTTCTGTAGATAAGCTAGATGGACCAATTCAGTTAGATGCTAAAAAGCTGTCACACCTTGAGAGTATAGGATCCCATGGCTCCCTTTCGGAAGCAAAAAAAAGTATTGATACTTAAAAAATAAGAATGAAAACTAAATCCAGGAATGTGCAGTAGTATAAATATTAAGAAGGTGCTTTTTTATAAAACAGTAGCATAAAAACATGGCCCCTTTCTTAAGTGCATATACTGATATTCTTTCTAAACAGCGAAACTTTTTACTGGGCCTTTATGCCACTGTTTGCTCTGATTAGCAGTTGGTACAGTGTAGTTATGAAACTTTATGTTTTCAATATGTTTACAGGATCTTTCCCATCTATTTTCCTGACAGCATGTGTCTGGTAGTTGTGTTCTACTGTTAAGAAGATTTGTGGTTTATGTGTCTTTTATGTCAGCTGTTGTTAAGAACAATGAAAGGAGAATACAAACACACACTGCCGCTTGCGGGATAAGTTCCTCAAATAGAAAAGTGGAGTATTTAAAAATAAGAGTTCAGTATGAGATGTTAGATTATCTTACAGGTGAAATGCAAAGTCTGTCTACTTGGAAAATAATTTTGCTAAGAGGAAAACAATGATGAAATAGATTATTCTGCTTGTACTTCACAGCAAAGAAAGAGTGGGAAGAGATTCAGTGTATCTGTTGAAAAAATTCATCACTGAGGCTTCATTGTTCTATCCTGAGTCATTGCTTACCAGAAGTCAGAGAGCATGCAAAATGCCAGAAAAGTTGGAGATCATTTTGGGATTAGGGAAGAAAATTAATTGGATGTATTTCCTGATTTTCATCATTTGTATTAGTATTTTCCTTCCTTGTAACTGCGTCTCACAGCATCCTCATACTGTGTTTAATTAACATCATTCATCCATTAGCAGTTGTCTTTTTTATTATTGGTTAGAAATGTTCTACTTCACTGGAGGCAAGTCAACACAAATAAAACATAGCAGCATCTGCAGATGAAGACTCTTGGGGTTTTTACTGTAAGAAATAGGAATGGTACCTCATGGTAAATATTTTTTTCAAGGCATAACTCTCTGTTTCAGCATGTTACTGATCCCCCTATAAAATGCACATTCATATAGTGGACCTTGGCATTTCTGCTCTTCTTCTTAGGCACTACTGGTATTAAAATATTGGTTCAGAAAACTTGATGAATTTGCCATTAAAAATGGAATGATCCTCTGATTTTTGTTTCAGTATCACTTTGCAGCGCATATGAGATTAATTCAGGGAAGTGGTTCATTTCATTTTCTGTGCAATGAAGGCAATTTGATACTCCTTGACAGCTCTAGTGGAATGTTACATGATTAAAATCAGGAGTGGGTTTATCATTATGGATGAGGGGTGTGTGATGAGAAAGTGGTTGTATCACTGCAGCTTTGAAGCCAGATAACAGCTGGTTCCTCTTCTCAAAGTGCATGCTGTTTCTTAACCTCTTAAATTTTCTTCAGTGAAATCTAGACCAGCTTCTGATCTATGGAGACATTCAGATCCATTTCAGATTCCATCACTGTAGCAGCCCTACAGACCCATTAAGAGTTAAAAATTCATACTTTGACTGCAGCTGAATCCTTATCAGATAAATCTTCATTTTCTAATTATTTCTTTGCCCCAATGTGCAAGTAACAATAACAAATCTAGATCTCATTAATGGTAGCACTTTTTTGTTTATAGAAAGTTATTCACCACTTACTGTTTCTATATTCAGTCTAATTGAGATGAAAGACTGTATCTGTAATTACCATTCCCCCGAGATTATTCAGGCTAATGCTTTATAGGTAATTTAAGCATTAGATATGTAGCTTAAACAAAAAATTATTTTATGTGATCTGTGTGGTGTGGCAGCCTTTGTGGGAGCTTTCCTACAAGCTGGTTTTACAAACACACACTGATGACTGACATCTACAAATGTTTCTCAAGACTGCATGGTATGAGTTGTCATGGGAAAGCTTGATACCACCTCCCTCCCCAATCATGTCTAGATTAAAGCTCTGTCAGTGAGCCCTGCTAGCTACTGAGCAAAGGTGCTCTTCCTCCTTTGAGTAAGGTGAATCCCATCCAATTCCAGCAAACCTGATACCCTGTAGGCCATCCCATTATTAAAAACCCCCAAACAGTAGTGGCGTCACCAGTCGTGGAGCCATGTATTAATGGACCAGATCCACTAATATTTCTTCTAATGTCACTAAACTCAACTGGAAAGAGAGAAGAGAAAATAACCTGTGCCCCAGATCACCTTACCAGCCATCCCAAGGCCCTGAAGTATTTTTTGATCTCCTTTGGAGTATGGGTAGCAGTTTCATCACCAATCACACAGAAGATCAGTAATGGGTAGTAGTCTGAGGGCAGTACCAGACTAGGGAGTTTACTACATATACCGTTTGATCGTGCCCCTCGTAAGTGTTGGGGTTTTTGTTTGGTTGGGTTTTGTTTCCTCTACATGGCTTTATGTTATTTTTTTTTTTCCTTTTTTACATTAATGTAGTGCTAGTGTTACAAGTAGTTGGAAAAAAAGGAAGGAATGTTTATGACAATGCCATTGGCTTTGTTTTTATTTGGTGGAATTCATAGCTGAAATCAGATCTGCCACATCTCATCTCAGCACTGCACTTTAAGCCTTCCTGGTTTCTTCACATCTGTCTTTATCCTCAGAGTTGTAAATCAACCTCCTTTAATCTAAACATAAAAGCCTGGGAGCCTATGTTGTGGAAATCTTCTCCTGTGCTTTGCTTCATTCAGTTCTAATGCTAAATCTGGTCTAAGGAATTCAAATGCAATACTGAATTGACAATTAACAGCTCTGCTGAAGACTGCCAGAAAGTAATTTCTAAGAAAGTTTGAAACAAACGTTTCATTGTACTGATCTCCTGTTTTGTCCTTCTCCTTTTTATTATTGGACATATGCAGGTAGCTTTTTGAAATAAGCAAAAGATATCTGAACTAGGAAGTCTGGACGGTGTTTTTCTTAATTAACATTTGAATATTCTAAGGAATAATAATAATTAATTACTCCAAAGAATCTGGAGTACTTTGTCTCAAAATGTTGAAGAATTCCAAGGAACAGAAGTGTTTTGTCAACTGTATGAATTTCAACCATCTGGAGAAAGCTGTAAGTACAACAAAATACAGTTGCCTCCTGTTTTGAAGAAGTCAATTTTTAAGCTGTTCAGTGTTTTATTAGTCTTCTACAGACTACTACTGAGTTGTGTGTCATTTAAGTGGCCTTGAGGCAATATCTGTGAGATCATCAGTGTCTTTTCTATCAAAAAAAAACCAAACTCAAAACAACCATCAATTCCAATCCTTCCTAGTTACTTCATCTGGAAAGTACTGAGGTGATGGTGAAAGGGGAGAGTTGGAACCCCTTAGCTACTAATGGCATTATAGCTAAAATACCAGAGTAGTTCTTAGCCATCCGTTGCTCTTTGTTGTTGGCTCTTCACTTTCACCTTGTTTGTTAGCAGCTCAACTGTGTTAAATGTAAACGCCTCCAAATTCCGGGTTAAATGAAATGTTGATTTTAAGAGCTGAGAATGAAAAGCAAATTTTTAGGAGCTTGAGGTAAAAAAAGGATTTAACTGAATCAGCTAAGCTATCACTGAATATTAAATCTGGTTTACACATATGGTTCAGAGTGCTAGGGTTTTGTTTCTGAGTTTTTTTCAATGAATCAATACTTTGGTCCAATACAAGTCTTTAGAATTCACATTCTAAAGCTCTTTCTAAAAAATAAGGGCTTGAAAAATCATTTACTTTCAGAACAATTAAGATTTTAATCTGATTCTAAAAGTTAGGGATTAAAGCATTTGAACAAACAACCTGCATTTTTACTATGTTGTTGCTGACACTACAGTTTGGTTTTATATTGACTACATCGTAGTCATAATCTTAGACATGCTTTGGAAATGAAAAGTGATTTTTGTGACTGTAAGCTCAAAAGTGAGCACCTGCGGAAAGCTCTACGTGACATGGCCAGCCTGGAAAACATGGGAGCCAAATTCTCCAGGTTTCGTGTTTCCTCTAGTTGTTCTCCAAGCTGCATTGTCTTTCTCAAAACAAAGATGTCAAATTGCTTTATGCACCAATAAACTAAACTTACACTGTGTTTTCCAAGATACTAGGAATCCTCAGTGTCTATTAATCAGATTTTACAAACCTGTGTTTTCAAGTAATTGATTTTACAAGGCAGCAATACAGTATAAATACAGGATTTTGCCACATATTGAAAAATTAAGTATAGGAACTAGAAAATTGTTGTTTTGGTTGAGTTTAAAATAAGTATCAATAAAAGATATTGCTATTGCTACTAGTCCAGTGACAACTGGACTAAGCTAAGGAGACTTTTTGAAAGATCAAAGCTTTTTCCTGTGTAACTTACATTATAATGTGATGACTTAGTCATTAAATAACTCATATCATCGGCATTAGCATTAAGCACTGTTATGTCTAGGAACTCAGCTGCTTTGACAGAAGAATATCTTATTTCATGCGTTTTTTTGCCATATAGCAACAACTTATATATCACAAATAGTTTAGTTTTGACGTTTCCCTCATATTTTGAGCATGAAAGTTTTAAGTGACCTACTCCAGTAAGAGCTTATTCTGAGGAATGTGGATATATGGTGTCGTGGTTTAAACCCAGTCAGGCAATTCGTTCGCTCACTTCCCCCCCTTTCTTGCCCTTCCCCTGCTCTCGGAGGGACGGAGAGGAGAATCGAAAAGAATGCAACTCCCACGGGTTGAGATAAGAACAGTTTAGTAACTAAGGTATAACACAAATCACTACTGCTACCACCAATGATAATAACGATAAAGGAAATAACAAGGGAAGAGAATACATCATCTCACCACCAGCCGACCGATAACTAGCCCCCCAAGCCCGACCAAGCTCCGACCGATACCTCCTCCAACCCTGCCGTCTCCCAGCCCTTCCGGCTCACTCCCCGTTACATCCTGGGCATGACGTGCTGTGGTATGGAATACCTCTTTGGTCAGTTTGGGTCAGGTGTCCTGTCTCTACTTCCTCCTGGCTTCCCCTCCTCCCTGGCAGAGCATGAGGCTCACAAAGTCCTTGGCCAAACCTAAACATCACTATCAGCTCTGTTCCCAAGCTGAAAGTCAAAACACTGCACTGCACCAGCTACCAAGAAGGGGAAAAATGACTGCTACTGCTGAACCCAGGACATATGGAAAAGATTTTACTCTCATAAATACTTCACACAAACAAAAGGAATCTGGCATGACTGCTAAAGCCTATTGATTACTCAAGATTTATCTCTATATAGCTGAGAGGTGATTTTGACTTACAAATTTGTGCTTTTAGGTTTATATTTATTTTTAAAAAGAAATAATTTGTAGATGTTACATAGCTTTCTGTTTATTAGTTGAGATAGAAATTAAGTATCACTACAGTTATGTATGGGGCAAAACTTTCCATTGAGAAAAGTCAGTGAAATTACACTGGATTTTAAAATTTAACTAACAAATGTTGCAAGTGTTTTCCTGTGCAAGTCCTACAACAGTTAATATCTGATCATCTGATGCAAAACAGTAGTGAGCAAAGCCTGGCAGAAGTGTGGTCTTAAAATAAAGATCTACCTGGCAGGGGAAAAAAGCTATTTTTGTTAATTACAACTTCACAGTTGAAATTTACTGAAAAACATGGCATTCTGATCTACACATAGAAGTATCTTGGATTTCCTACCTTCAACAATAGTTTATAAAGGATTTTCCAATTGAAAGTAAAAATAACCAAATATTCACCTCCCGTATGAAGACAAGTTGAGAACATTGGGGCTGTTCAGCCTGAAGAAGAGAAGCTGCATGGAGACCTCAGAGCAGCTTCCAGTGTCTGAAGGGGGCTACAAGGATGCTGGAGAGAGACTCTTCACTAGGGACTGTAGTGATAGAGCAAGGGGTGATGGGTTCAAACTGAAACAGAGGAATTTCAGGTTAGATCTAAGGGAGGAGTTCTTCCCTGTGAGGGTGGTGAAGCACAGGTGGCCCAAGAATGCTGCATCCCTGGCAGCGTTCAAGGCCAGGTTGGAGTCTTGTGTGACATGATTTAGTGTGTGGTGTCCCTGCCCGTGGCAGGGAGGTTGGAACCAGATGATCTTAAGATCCTTTCCAACCCTAACTATTCTATTATTCTATTCTATGATTTCTGAGATAACCTGACTTTTGTGTGCTCGAGGACTGCAGGATTTAAAAATGGTCCACAACATTTTGTCTGAATTTATCAATCAGATTTTGGATTTTCATTCCAACTCAGAATAAGTTCTTAATAAGGATTTTTCCGGGGTTTATTTTGTTGACTGCTAAATCTGTGTAAAATAAATACAACTGAATTTTAGATATTTTCTGATTTTTATCTTGCCCACTAGTAACCAGGAACTAAAGCACCTCTATCATGAAAGTCTTGGCATAAAATTAAGAAGGTGTTCCTTGGCCTTAAAAGAAAGAAGGTGCATTTTCCTGTCAAGAAATGTGGAATGAACCATCACCATTTCTTGGAAAACTTATTTTTCTAGGATTTGTTGTTCCTCTTGTGTGTGTGTGTTTTGGTTGGTTGTTATTTTGGTTGTTTTTGCTTTGGTTTTATTTGAGAAACAAGAATTAAAAAACAGAAAGGAATACTCTCAATTTTCACATTGCTTGAGTATTCCATGGCATTTTGTTACAATAAAAAGCCTAACTTGATTCTTCCCCTTTTAAAAGGAATGGTGACATTTTGTTTGATTTTAATCTTGGCACCAATGTGAACACTGCAAGTTTCTGGCAGTTGTGTTCTTTCTGTGTCAGGACTGTGGATTAAAGTAGTCAAATAAGCAGGAGGTGGTTTTAGTTGACTTTTTCTTTGCATGAATGCAATTTAGAAACCACAGTGGTTTTCAGAATGCCATTTCCCGATTAGTGCCCTGTTACATTAACACCACTCACTGTTTTTATTGAATACAAATATATTAGGATGTGAAATGGAAACTGTTTTATGGCAACTTAGTAAATGTATATATTGTGTAAAATGCATTTTGTTATATGGTAGAAGTGAAAACGTAGATGTGGGTAGTATGAAATACATCATTAAATAGATTGTGCCATATTAAATTCAAAGAAATTAAACACCATTAGAATGCTAACAGGAAGAACAATAGTATGTGTTATAGTTCTTATCACGCAACTGAGATGCTGAAGCTAAACATGAAAACCTGTGTGTACGATTGCTTTTCAGAGTAGCAAATCAGTATGAAGGTTATTAGCTGGCACTCTTGTACAGCCCAGATGTCACTGATTGTCCCAGCTTTTACATCCATGTGTGTAAGTTACTATAACTTATATATTTTATTGTTTAAATTGTTCATCAGTCTTCATAAACCAATTATGTGACAGTAAAATAGAACTTCATTTGATAACATCTTTCTGGTAATTCACTTCTTAATTTTCTATCAGAATGACTGAAATGAAGTTGAGTAATTTTCAGTTTATTTCCACTCTCCTGGAGTTGAGCAATGAAAATGAAAGCTTTACCCTTTTCAACTAAAATGCAGTACTTTACAATTAAAGACCTTTTACAGTTCAACCTGCTTCTATTGACTTGCCATATTAATATCAAAATGGTTAATCAAAGTATTAAAAATAATTCATTATTTACCTATTGAGTATTAAATAAAGAAACCAAAGGATATAGAGAAGGACATTTTTTTACTATTTTTATACTAACGTTATCCATTTTAAGCATGAGAAAAAGTTTATTAAAACCTGTATCATAAAATTTCCTGAATATGCAATGGAAGAAGCTGATGATTTCCTTATGGCTAGATGGAAGGAACAATCACAAATAATGAACAACTCTTATGTGTTGTTTTGTTTTGTTTAAGAAATATTTATAGAATCGTAGAATTAGAGTAAACTACATTACATAATCACAGAAATTGATTTTCTCAGCAAGAACAGAGATCAATCCGTGGAAACTTCTCCCTGTGACTGTGAGCAATGAAGAGATATCATGACATCAGAATAACCTTAGACAATGAATTTGAATTGTAGAAAATGCTGTTTGAGAGGATCACGCGTATGGACTGGATATGGACTGGAATGGGTTGGCCAGGGAAGTTGTGAATGCTTCATCCCTGGCGGTGTTCAAGGCCAGGTTGGACAGAGCCTTGGGTGACATGGTTTAGTGTGAGGTGTCCCTGCCCATAGTAGGGGGGTTGGAACTAGATGATCTTAAGGTCCTTTCCAACCCAAATCATAGAATCATAGACTAGTTAGGGTTGGAAAGGACCTTATTATCATTCAGTTTCAACCCCCTGCCATGGGCAGGGACATCTCACCCTAGACCATGTCACCCAAGCCCTGTCCAACCTGGTCTTGAACACTGCCAGGGAAGGAGCAGTGTTCGTAGCTTCTCTGGGCACCCTGTGCCAGCTCCTCACCACCCTCACAGAGAAGAACTTAAAAGCTTCTTCCTGATGAAAACAAAGCATCAGTTGTACTTACGAATGGGAGATCTAAGGACAGGAAAATCTTCCAAAAACTCACTGGTAAGAAATTCTTCACACAGAAGCCTTTTCAACAGGTAGTATAATCTAATTTTGCTTGTGCTTAAAGCCAAGTGAGTATGACTTCAGACCAGATTGCTCAGGACATTATTTGGCTGGGTCTTGAAAACTTTCACAGGTGGATATTGCACAGGGTCCGACTGCCCTCATGGTTGAAATTTCTGTTTATATCCAGTCTGAACATTTATTGTTTCACTGCTGTCACTTGTCCTCACACCGCAACACCATACACCACTTCAAAGAGCCCGGCTCTGTCTTTTCAATAACCTCATAGTGGGGATATTCTGTTGTACAAAGTAGTGGTGGTAGTATTCATGTAGTATTTGTAGAATCTGTGTTGATTTCAGACCCTATGTGGTATTGATAACTTTTGTAGGAATGTCTTCTGAAAGGAGAATCAGTTCCAAGTTAGCAAATCAAAAAGTTCTCTCTTAAGCAGAGTTAAGTGTCAGTTTGTTTTTTCATATTATTTTGTCATTTATTTTCTTATGTTCCCCACCACCAGTTTAGACAATGTTTTGGGCCAGTGCAGTTTAGGTCTTTTCTGTTTTAAGCCATGTCATTAATAAAATCTCCTAAAATACGTCCTGTTTCAGAACTGACTGGGGTTTTGTTTATTTTATTTTATTGTTTATTTGATTGTTGGGTTGTTTTAGGGAAGCCTGGGATATTGTAAGCATCATTTTGCTTGCTTAAAGGGACTAAAAAAGTACCAGTTAAGTCATCCTGAAGTGCTTTTCTCAACATTAAAGTCTTGAGCATTTCCCAGAGTATAAAAGGAAAAATAGGGGAGTTGGTAGAGTTTGTGAAATCTTTTCATGGCTTTAGGGATGTTGAACCAACAGATATCAGCAAAAGATTCAATCTTTTATGATCCCAACTGTAAAGCAAAGCTTGCTTGTTAATGGTAATAGGAAATAGAATCATAGAATAGGGTTGGAAAGGACCTTAAGATCATCCAGTTCCAAACCCCCTGCCATGGGCAGGGACACCTCACACTAAACCATGTCACCCAAGGCTCTGTCCATCCAACCTGGCCTTGAACACTGCCAGGGATGGAGCATTTTCCTGAACCCAGGGCAAGTATTCACAACTTCCTTGGGCAGCCTGTGCCCAGCGCCTCACCACTCTCGCAGGGAAGAACTTCTTCCTTATATCTAACCTGAACTTCCCCTTTTTAAGTTTGAACCCATCACCCCTCTTTCTATCATTACAGTCCCTAATGAAGAGTCTCTTTCAGATACTGGAAGGCTACTATGAGATCTCCACCCCAATGTTCTCAGCCTGTCTTCATACGGGAGTTGCTCCAGCCCCTGATTATCCTCTTGGCCTCCTCTGTACTTGCTCCAACAAATCTATGTCCTTCTGTCATGGTTTAAGCCCAGTCAGTATATTAGAACCACCCAGCTGCTTGATCACTTCCCCCCATTCCTTTCTCCCCCTGATGAGGAAGGAAGGTATTACAAAATTACTACTACTACTACTACTACCACCAGTAATAAAAATGATAAGGGAAATAACAAGGGGAGAGAATACAATTATACTTTCTTATGTTGATGAAACCAGCACAGTGCTCCAAGTGGGGTCTCATGAGAGCAGAGCAGAGGGGCAGATGACCTCCTTTGACCTGCTACTCACACTCCTTTTGATGCAGACCAGTATAGGAGCCTACATGAGTTCAAGTAGGAGCTGTAGTCCTGCTTTTGACAGTAATCTAGTGCTGCCAGTGAAATCCTGAGAGTGGATATGTGAGTAGGAGTTAGTAGAGCTGAAATATTCAATGAAGTAAATAGAGCAGTGTGAATCTCAAGGGCTTTTGACATATAGATTATACAAGCAAGACTTTGAGAATGTACATTACATTCCTTCTTCCTGTCACACTATCCACCATACTTATCCTTTCTCTATTCCGCCTCTAAAAATCAGTTTGATGAGACTGCATTTAGTTTGAACCTAGTGTGGTTTCAAGAAGGACAGAACTTCATCTGTGATACTGGAAAAATCTCTCTCCATGGAAAAAGCCCTAATGGGAAATTTCTTATTAGCATATTTCGCAAGGAAAGCTGCCACCTTGGATTGTGTCGCTCCAGGAGAAGAAGACGGCAGTATCCCTTGTGTAAAATGTGTGTGTGCATGTGTATGGTGACATGACACAATGGTTTGTGACAGCTCATTTTATTCTGGGTCCTTCACATGACAGATACAATGATTTCTGTAATTATTCTTAGATATAAGACCCAAAGTCTGTTCTGTTAATACATGTATTTGGACTGTTCAGCATAAAATGCATTTAGGCTTCTCACTTAAACACCCCTCTGGAAAAAACTGGAAATCAGAAGGGACTGAGTCAATGAACTGCAGCTGTATTGCTTTTAGGCTCAGGAAAAAGGCAAGTATAACTGCCTGATTTTAATTTCAAATGTTTCATTTGCAGTGAAATTTTATCTCAAGGCTTACATAACCAGACTTACTTTTCTTGTAGCTAAATTAGTTCTTGTTTTGCTTCTAAGTTAAATTAAGATCATTGCCATTTTATGTTAAGGAGTAGGAGAAAATTTAAGCACATACTTGCTTCAGAACGGAAATGTGCATTAGCCCTACCAGTGAGAAAATACTACTTGTCATTACAAGTCTTCATCACCGCTTGTGATTAGAAATAGATGAATAATATAATTAGACATACTTCTGAGAAAACTGTTGTCTATATAACTATGCCTTATTTTAAAAGAATTCTTAAGTTTATAATTTGATGGGAATGTAGAATATTAAAAAGAAACCCCAAATCCTTAGTTAGAAAAGGAAGAAAAAAAAAAAAAGTAGTCTCCTAAAGCTTGAGCAGGCTTTGTTGTGTCTGTATTTGTTGTGTAGTAATAATGAACACATTATGCAGCTTTTATTATCTATTTAGAGACAATTCTGCTTAATTGGATGAATTATGTCTTATTCTCTTTTTTGAGCATTCCATGTGAATTTTGCCGTGCGTTTTGAAGTTTCCAGCTGGGCTGGTTTGTTCTCCTTCCAGGATTGAAATCAGTTGGTGTATTCCCAGGATTACTGAACGGTTGAACCTACCTCAGTGATATTTTGGGTTCATAGAAAAAACGTTTTACAGCTTATGTGTTTGAGAGAGAGAATATGTTCCAAAACCATTTGCTAAGTCACCTATCAAAGACGCCAGTGCAGGCAGTGGCTTTATTTCTCAGGAAAGCAGAGAGAGATGAACATGCATGAGGAAATACTATTTTTTTTTTTATTTATTGCTTTCTGGGAGAATTATTCTAGATGTTACTTTAGCAAAGAATGTAATTTGTCTGGGGTACAGTAGGAGTAGTATGAAAAGGACTGGGAGAAATGCATTCCTGATGTAATCTGGTGTAAAATGATGCAGTTCTATCAGAAACAGAACTGTATTAGGAGCTCCAAAAGTATCACTTGAGATGGATGTGACTTGATGTGTTTGATTACAGTTAACTCTTGAAAGATTTGTTGAAAGAAAAAAACTGGGCATTGGGAGGAAGAGAAATTTTTTTACTTCTCAATGAACTGTTCATGCAACCACAAAGAAGTCATCATTTTTGCTCTTTCTTTGCTCAGGCATACCTTGTACTAGCTTGTCAGAATGATGGGTGACATTACACATAGTCCATGTGCTTGAGACTAAAAGAGTACAGAGGCTTGGAGATAGCACAGGTGTTGCAGTAATCTAGACCCTTCAGAAGAACAAGATACATTTCACTGCTGCTGTCATGAGGAAGACACCTGAGAGCCTTAAAAAAAATTATTAACTTTGGTAGTTACATTTGTCTGATGGAAAATGTGATTGCTGATGCTGCTTTTGATCTGTTACTGCTTTGTATCAAAGTAGTCACCTTCAAATACTCCACACAGACACACTGGGCTTTGCAAAATTCAGATATAGTAGAGCTTAAATTCACAGTATCTTGTTTTGGATTGGAAATCAATAGCTCGATAGATGAAATATTGCAAAATCATATCTTGACAAAAAAATTATGTCCTCCCCAAATTTTGGTTAATATTAGAGTGTTTTGCTATTTAAAACCTCCAGATAAGGTAAGTACTTATGCCAATTCCCAACCTGAACATTGGCAGTCCTTAGGGTGTGCCAAGAGCAAGGATATGGTAGCAAAAAAAAATAATTCTGTGTTCTTTCCCCTATATAATCCCGTGGAGACTCCAGTTCCAAAAGGCCTCCATTTGCTGTGGCTGTTGGACAGGTATGGATTCATTATTAATGAATATGACAGATATGACAACTAGGATCCATTGTGGTAACATATTTGAGATGTGTAAATGCTCTTTATAACTGGACTATTAATTCATTACACACATAGAACCAGGCAGCCATGGATTAAATAGTATCGTTCGTTTGTTTCTTATTGTGTAGGCCAGATTAGAAATGATGACTGAGAGAAACTGTGCTGGTTCTTAATTCTCCATAAGTTACATTTTTAACTGCATGCGTACATAAACAACATTTGGTGTTTATATCTGTGTTGTTTTTCCAGCATTCAGTATTCGTTGGTTGTATGCTGTCAGTCGTGACTGTAGATAATCAAGAATTTGATTTTTATAGAAAATTATAATTCCCTTCCCTTTTATTCTATTTTTCACTTACAGCTTCAAACAACATTTCAGTGCATTTTGCACAGAGAACAATAGATCTAGTATCAGAGAAGAAAATTCCATACAATCCAGAAAGGATTTTCTATGTATTACAAGAGGCCACCTGAGTGGAACCATGACTAGGTATCATACAGGAGAACCATGTCTGGGACATTGGCAATGGTCTGAGAAAACATGGGAAGACAGTTTGAAGCTGGTAATGAGAAACAACAAGCTACCTTTATTGTTACCCACTTGCTATTATTTTCCATCTAATTAAAGATTGTTAAAGTGAATGAGTGAGGATTTTTAGTCTTGTTTTTTGTAGACAATGTTTCACCTGAAGCAACAGACTCTTGGAAAGCTTAGCTGTTTGAAACTTCTTTGAGTTGCTGTATTTGCTGTAGCTTAAAGATTTTCAGAGGGAAGTGGTGCTGCCTATGCTTTATCCTGAATCACTTGAGGCTTTACAGCACCTTGGGCCTGATCAGTCACGGTCAACAATGATTTCATAACTGTTAAAAGACAAAAATTTGCATCATCAGTAGAAGACCCCAGGAGCTTAACAAGGCATGGATACTTTTATTTTCTCCAGCTAATTTAGACTAAACTTTTACACATGTAAGTAATTAGCTTCAGGATGTAATGCACTGACTTACTTATAAGACTGCTTTCTTTCCCATCTCTGTGATGAAAACCTTGAAAATCTATTAGTGTATGCCTTATGATACCTTTAACCTGTACCGTAACATTGCCTAATCTAAGATCTGATGTCAAAAGCAGTATCTTCCTTAAATCTGAACCTGGGAGTTGATCAGCTCTATCAGTTTTTCCACATGCAATTCTCTGGATACAGGTCCCATTTCCTTCTATCTGTGATTCAGAGATAGGCTCATCTCCTGCAAGTTAAAGCAGCTTAAAAAAAAAAACCAAACCAAAAAACCTTTTTAAAACAAATTATTATATTCTTTACTGTCAATCTGCCTAATAATTATCACTGTTCATTATTAGAACAAATCTGATCAATGATTTGAATGTAATGATTGAAATTTATATAAATGCTTTCTGGAGGATTCGTCTTTTATATTTAAGGAAGAAAAACCAATTCAGTGTTCCTGCATGTGACGGGTGAAAGGTCTAAGATTTGCTGGAATTAGATGTCGCTTCCAGTTACTATCAATCCTCACTGCTCACTGTCACACTGCAAACAAACGTAGTTAGGTTTTCTGAATTAGAGAGTCTTACTGTACAGCCATACACTGACATTTTGCACTGGCATTAACATAAAACAATCTGATTGCTGGAAAATCCTGCTTCAGTAGTCAAAGTGGTGGAATCATGTTCTGAATTTAGTTTTGACGCACTGTATACTTTTTTAAAGATTTGTATGAATATTTTTGTGTCCAAAATTCATGAATGTATTTACAAAAGGTGAATTGTTTTCCTCCAGCCTAAGAAGAGAATCATGTAATTTGTTTTACACAAAGATAGCAGTCAACAAGCTAGCTGAGTTAAAGACTAAGAGCTATACCATGGTGAGTAAACTGAGGTTTTCATACACTGAGTGAAGATTCTGTGGCACATTCCTTCAAGTAAGTGGAAATTACAAAGTTGTGGTAACTGAATGAAACCCCAAAGAATTAATCTTACAAAAATAGTCTTAAAAATGAAACATTTATTACTGTTTCAGTACTTTAGCTAAGGTAGTCCATTTTAGTGCAGACTGGGTTTTGTTGTTTGTTTGATCAACATTCTTACATTTTACTGTCAGTTTGTGAAATCTAATGCTGTATATTGTGGTTGTATCATCAAACAATATCTGTAGGTGAAACTATGAAGCACTTTTGCTTACTAAGAAATCTTTGTACTTGATAAGCTTGTATTTGAATTTATCATTGTTGCTGTAATTGCAACTATATACTATCGAGTGGCATTTCAGGCATTGATTTTGTAGGGACATGACTGTCTTCAAATATTACAGTCACATTTAGCAAAGGGACAAAGCTTGTTCTTGCTAAAATTAGATCAGTTCTCACTGGACACTGTAATGTGGCTTGCAGTGAGGATGCTCCTTGATAAAGCCAATGGCCAAATGGCTGAAAGAAAAGTGCTGCAGACAGAACAGGATTCTTCTCATGGGGCTCAGCCTCTTAGTGATAGCTGGTAATGCTACTGAATGTAGGGGATCTAAACACTGGTCCTTTGCTCTTCTGATACGCATATTCACTAGGACTCAAAAAGAAAAACCTGAGCATCTATAAGTGAATGTGAAAATACTGAGCTTTGTTCCTGTGAATGTAATCATTTGGGGGGCATTCTGTGCAGAGGAAAAATTAAAAAGGAAACTAGTACTTAGGATCTTTTTTTTCAAAATTGTAAACTGCTTTAATGAGGCCTTACTCCTGTGTCCATTCTGCACATTAGATAACCTGAAACTCTAAGAAAGAAACTGATTTTAAGGGGTGTGATTCAGCCTCTATTCAAGGCAAGGAGGAATTTTCACCTGACATAGAAGAGATTCAGCTGACAGAGATGGATATTTGATGGAGGGAAAATTTAGAACCATATCACTAGGGAAGTGATACATAAGTATGGGTAAACTCACAAATCAAATGCATACTGTACATCGGTTAATGTTGTGTTACTGTAGGTTTTTATCTTTGATTCTATTCCTGCACAGTATAGCAAAATTATTCATCTCTTCCATGTATAAATCTGCTTTGATATAACTTGTAAAAATATTACACCTGGAGAAACTACTCAATCACATAATTTGAGTTTAAAGTTATTTTAACTGGTTTGAATGGTGGCAAACGTTTTCCATATTACTCCATTAGTAAGGAATAGAAAAGTATTTTCAGAATCAGTGCTAGTGAAATAATTTTCTTATTTTACTTAACACAAATTAAACATTGTGAATGGAGCATTTTGCTCCTCTGCTTTTGTTCGTGGATGGTTCATTAAAGAAGTCTGATAGATAAATCACACTTTATCTTTTATATGTGTACTTTGATTCTTGCAGAAGTAAATATAACTTTCCTGTTAACATGCTGTACAGTGACAGCTCTAAAATTTACAAGTGTGCCTGAGTGTAGAAGGGTGCATATCCTGAGGCAGGACTATGTTGCTTTGTGTTATCTTCTGGCAGCACAGCTAGGAAGAAGCAGTGGGGGCAGATTTGGGTAAGGGGGACGGAGCAGAAGCGGGCAGATTCTAGTCAGACAGGGCACGGAGCTACCACAGGGAGTTGCACAGCAGCTGTTCAGTCATTCACCACTGTCTTCTTTACATGGCAATCCTGAGAGCTGGGCAAGAGTTTCCTGCCAAAGCTGGGCATTGTCTGTTGAGTGTACTGTGGTCATTTGTTTAGTCATTATCTTCATACCACTGCTTCCAACTTCAACTCCAAGCCTAGTACTACCTAGTACTACCACTCTTCCTTCCTTCCCTCCCAGGGGCTCCCTATTGATGTGCCCCCCTGCTTAGACACATTCCATCTCTGTCCATACATCCTTACTCAAAAACTATGCTTTTGTGGGTCATGCGTATAGCATGCTGAAGCAGGCTTGTTAAAAAAGTGTGGTGGAGGGGCTGCTGTTCCACCTAAACTATTCTATGCAGTTAAACATATATATATTTAGACTGATGAAAAATCACCCTGGATCAGATTTCTGTGCAGGCTAAAATGCAGCAGCTAGCTAGGCTGAATTTGCATAGTGGAATAAAAGGAAATACATTCATCTGAAAATTATTTGGTGTGCCTGATAACAGATTTTATAGATGATAAAATATCTTAAGAATCTTTTGATATTTGCACAGAAAAAACACTAAATCCAGTGAGATTTCCCTGGTTAAATAATTCTGAAATAATATACTAGTGGGTAGCAAGAAAAATAAATCAATATTGTGATATGCCTACGTAAAACTTTCAGACAAGTCCGATATATGCTAGTTGACTCCCTAGAGCTATTATTGAAATATGGGTTGAGGAGAAGAAATGTTTAAGACTAATTTCTGTGTAGTATTTACACAGAATAAGTTTGTCACATTAGAGTAAAGTCAAAATAAGCAAAACAGCAGAAAAAATGTCCTTACTGATTGGACTGATTTTTTTTTTTTTTCTGTTCAATGCCAATACACGCTATTTGTTCCATAGGATTCCCTGGTTTTCACAGGATTCAAACCTGATAAAACTGTCTGCTGTCCCTGCATGACTTAATTTTAGGTCTTCACTGAGATCACTGGATGCCTTAGTAAACATTACTTGTGTCCACATTGCTATGCATAAAATTAGGGCCATATTGTGCCAAATTAATATATTCGAAGCACAAATGAGAATGCTCTGTCAATAAAGAGCGCAAGGGAGGAGAGATATCTAGGGCAAGCTATAAATACCACAGGATAATCCCCTTAAGAGAAAGGCCCATTTCCATTTTGTGGTGAGCATTTTCAAGCTGTGGGTAATGATGGCTGGAAATGACTATTTCTTAATTCTCCATGAATTAAAATTCAGGCTTGAAGCTGCAAAGGACTTTATAGCATAGTAGGTTTTGTTCCTCAGTAGTTGTAGTGGACTACAGAGGGCTTGTCAGTAACAATTATGTGTGTATATATATATAAATATATATTTGGTATACCTGTCTTGTTATTGTACTTGTGTGTATAATATGTATGCTATACAAATGTATAGCTCTGGAGTCCTCAGTACATGAAAGACATGGACCTGTTGGAGAGTGGCCAGAGAAGGGCCACAATAATGATCAGAGAGATAGAAAACCTCTCCTAAGAGAGAAGGCTCTCTCAGCTGGTGTCATTGAGCCTGGAGAAGTCTCTGGCAAGACCTCAATGCAGCTTTTCAGTTCTTAGAAAAGGCCTAGAAGAAAGATGGGGAGAGATTTTTCAGCAGGGGTAAGGGGTTTAAACTGACAGAGGAAGGTTCAGGCTGGACATGAGGAAAAAATGCTTTACAGCGAGGGTGGTAAAACAGTGGCACAGGATGCCCAGAAGAAGTGCAGGCTGGAGACATTCAAGGCCAGGCTGGATGTGATTCTTTGAGACCTCTCTATGTGAAGATGTCCCAGCTCATTGCAGGGTGTTGGACTAGGTGAGCTTTGGATGTCCCGTCTAACCCAAAAAATTCTGTGATTCTGTGATTCTGCATACTTAGTATATGCATGTGTATTTATATTATAGGTATGATATGTATGTACAGTTATATAGGTATATATACCTGTGTGTGAGAGAGAAGTCAAGATGTTTTTTAAGCTTTATGGAAGAAATATAAGCTAGTGCTATTATTTCCAATAAGTGCCCTTTGGGAAGTATTGTTAAGCATTATCGTTGATGAGTAATAACCCTTTTCAATGTTTGCTCTTCAAACAAAGGCATGACACTTGTTAGAGTTATTAAATTCTTTCTCTCTTCTTTATTTTCTCCCTGATGTTCTGTTGTCTCATCCAGATAGCTTTGAACTGGTACTTTCTGAATGCATTCTCACTGTCAGCTCAGAGTTTTTGTATTTTTCTGGCAATGATGCCTAAAATGAACCAGGCACCTTGTGACTGAGCATGCTGCCAGCGTAACAGATGGATGTGATTGTTGGCAACTAAGAAGCGTTATGAAACATGGGTATCAAATCGTTAGACAGCATTTTTGATTCAAAAATATTTGTTAGATGCTCTGGGTTTGTGCACATGATGGAACATAATCTAATCAGGTTGACAGAGTTATTTTAAAATGTAAACTATAATTCTTAAGCATACAGTTTGAGTGTTACTTGCATAACCTTGAGCTGTTACACTTTTGTGTCTTCAAGATTTATGTTTAATTTGTGCTAAAACTTCCATCTTAGAGAATAAGGGCAGAGGACTAATACCTGTGCTGGCTTCTTAGACTGTAATGTGTATGGTATGATATCAGTATCATGTCATATATCCTGCTCCTATTCACACATCTAGATCATTGTTGAATTCGTTGCAGGGATTAATTTATATTTGTATTTTAATGTCACATATATTGCTGTATTTCAAGTGGTATTCTTTTATTGTAGCTAATTTAATTATGCCAAAATAAGGTGACATTTCTGAGATACAGCTGACCTACTGCTATTTTTCCCTCCTTTTCTGCCCCACATGGAGAGAAAATATTAACATGTACAAAAAACAGTGACAGCTAGTTTTTTTGGAATATCTCACTGCATGCTTATCTGTACCTGAGTCCATAATTACTTTGATAAGAAGGCACTAACTCACTCATGTCAAACCCCATTGGTTTTCATTCAGGTTTTCTGATTCTGAATCAGTGAAGTGCTTTAAAATACTTACCTTCAAAGATGAACAGTAGACTTCCTGTTTTGAAAATGGTTGGTTGGCTATCTCATTGAGTACAGAATACTTGGGATCCTCTGGTTCATTGTATCTGCTCAGCATGATCCCTATAAACCAAGATCCTGCCCTATCTTATTAGATGTTATTCTTTGTTAGTTCTTAGAGAGCTTGCTGTTTCAGAAGGTGGAGGGGTGTGCTGATATGTGGAAATCTGTGGTGTGTAATTTGTCTTCACGTAGTGTTGACATCCAGATAAATGAAAGACAGTGTTTGCTTTGAGGAATGGAAACAAGGTGTTCTAGGAAAAAAATAAATTACAGCTTATAAAATCACTGTGATATGTTGAATTAGCGCATTAAACTGAGCACATCAATAGTTTAAGCCAAAACCAAATATTTTTACTTCATATTTAAAATTCATATCTGAGAGAGATTTTTATTTTTTTTTCTCCCTACATCCTGAGGTAGTTTCATTTCAAGCTGCATTATCCTCTGAAATCCGATGTACTATTAATAGAGATGGGAAAGCTAGTATACGGCAAGTAGAAGCGTCATTCAATGCAGGCAGTTCTGCATCCTTATCGTAAATATGCTTGAAATGACAATAGAGAATGTGCAGGAGGAATTTAATGGCGTTTCCTAGTGAGTACTTAGTGACCTTGGTCTTAAGTTTAAGAAGGCTTCTGAGTTTGCATTTATTCTAGTTCTCAAGTACACTTAAGGATACCTGGAGATAAAAAAATCACAAATCCTGAAGACTAGATGAATATAAAGTAAAAAGAGAAAGGGGATCATTTACAATGCAGTGTCAGCATTTCTGATTTTAAAACATAATAACATATGCATTTTGTATCTATCCAAAGTGGCAGATTCTAAGATGAAATAGTAGCAAAACTTTACCAGTGTCCGTGTAGCCATGCAGATTTATTAGACTCTTGCCTATTCAATGAAGTCCAAATCTAGGATTTTTTTTTTATTACACTTAAACCATCATGAAACCACATAATAATTAATCACGTTTTCTTACTAGATGCCCAGTCTGTCCCTCTTCTTCAAATACACAGAGAATTAGAATATGGTCTGGGGACAGAAGGGCACCCTCAAACTGAGGAGTTAATCACAATACATGTAAATGTACACATTTATATACTAAGCACATTGGAAGAGAGGAAGGGGAATTGCTAGGAAGAAAAATCAACCTATGCATTTCCAGGGCTGACTACCATTAATAAGTATAGGCACCTGCACTGAGATGTGAGAATAGGTATTGGGTAGTTTGAAGAGTCAGGAAAACCTGTAATTGCAGGCTTTGGAAGCAGTATTGTTCAACTACTGTTGAAATTGTAGGCATCTTTCAGGAATTCAAAGCAAGGCTTTCAGGTCTGTTGCTTGGCAATTGCCTTCTGAATGAGTTTCTGCAGCAAAATGCTTCGACTACATTTTAGCTGTAACTCTTTTCAGCGCTGCTCAATGTACACAGGATTTTTAGGTGTACTGTGACAGCATATACTCCCTCTCTTACTGAAATAATTTTATTTCATTTCAAGAAAAGCAGCAGATCAAGGCTGGTTGAAGTGTGGTGTTTCTGTTTGGAAGTGGCAGAGTAACATGTTAGTGTTGGCATGAAGCGTATGTGTCATGGGTGCTGGTACAGAAGGAGATTGTGAAAGTAAATAAAATTTAAAGGAAAAGGGAGGAGAGAGAAAACAGATAACTGGGTTTACTACTTTTGAGTTGAAACCGTTTGCTTTTAGGACTCCAACTGTGTGAATCATGTTAGTATCTGCTAAACCTTAATCACAGTAATAGTGCCTTTGGTTTCAGTGTGATTTTTGATTACATGAGTAAAGTTAAGGATGTGCAAGAATGTGCAAAAGTAAAATGAAAGTAGGCATGGTGCTAATATATTTATACTCTCTCACCCAGTTATATCATAATGCTGCATGTCCAAGTGAAATAACGCACAGGAACAACATGTTGGTGCTAACATGTTTCTAATTCAGGCTCCGCACTGAAGGCAAGTCTTTCTGTAATTGCACTGGCTCTGTTTTCTAAACCACCTGTATCTCTAGCTGTGCTTATTTCAGGAACTAAAGCTTATGTTGGACAGAGAGTAATCAGAAATCTCATGAAATAGTCTCAATATCAGTAAGTATTTAGAACAAAGACAAAAATAGGTATTTTGAAAAAAATACAAGTGCAACTGCAGGAGAAGTGTAATATTTACATTGGACAGGGTTTTTACGTTAGAAAATTGTCACAGTTGAGTTTTTCTGTGACATACTAACTACTTTTATTTTTTTTAATTTTTATAATTTTTATATTTTTATGTTATTTTAATACATTTTACATTATTTAAATTATTCCAATATACTTCTTTCAGCAAAGGCTGTATCTTCCCCTCTGGTCATGCCTGCACTTTCAGCTACCATCAGTGGAAGGTCTGCCAAAAGTTACGGGTTTCTTGTGCTTTAGGGCTTACCAAAAGCTTGACAGCAGGAGAGGTTGCTGCTTAACATGCTGTCTGGTATTATCTCATCATTTTTGTGTGTCCTGCGTCAGTTTCTTTCAGCCTTTCTTGTTTCTGTTGAGACATTCCTAAAAGAGACAACCACTGGGAAGTGGGCTGTTCTAACACCTTACTTTTAGGTATAGTGAGAGGCTTATCAGCTCCTTGAACAGAGCATAGGTGAGCTAATGCCTTACGGTGGAGTACCAACCACGTCACCACCAGACTTCTCTCTGAGAGGCATGGGGGATACTGCTTATACTGGGAAACTTCACAGGGCTTCATGGCTCTGAGGCCCTGAACTCCTTATGGCACCTCAGGCGCTAATGCAGCCAGTAACACTAGGTCCTCATGTGTTCACTGGTCTCCATCTCCTCTCCTCTTACACCTGTGTTCTGGTTTCCACATATCAAGGTGTCATGGTTTAAACCCTAGCCAAACAGCTTGTTCACTCACTCCCAGTGAGTGGTGCCGGGCTGAGAGCAATCGAGGCCCCCCCCCCCGCCCCGGGGCTCTCCCCTTCCCCGCTCCTGGAGGAACGGGGAGGAGGATCAAAAGAGTGCAACTTCCACAGGTTGAGACAAGAACAGTCCAGCAACCAATGTACAACACAAATCACCACCGCTACCACCAACGACAACAATGATAAGAGAAAATCACAAGGGAAGAGAATACAACACCACTGGCCAAGAAACGAGTCCCACCCGGAAGCCCGTGTCCTTCCGGGTAGCTCCCAGTTACCCCCCACCCCGGGCATGACGTGCTGTGGTATGGAATACCTCCTTGGCTAGCCTGGGTCAGGCGCCCCGTCTCTGCCTCCTCACGGCTTCCCCTCCTCCCTGGCAGAGCATGAGCCTCACAAAGTCCTTGGTCAGGGTAAACATCACTTAGCAGCAACTGAAAACATCGGTATCACCAGCACTGTTCCCAAGCTGAAAGTCAAAACACAGCACTGCACCAGTTAACACAAAGGAAAAACATGACTGCTACTGCTGAACCCAGGACACAAGGTCAGATGGAAGTCATGGTGCCTTCACACCAGGAACAGCCTCTCAGTGTGCATCTGCAGGTCACTTTCTAAACGTTAAAATATGTGTTGATAGAGATAAAATCTCACTTTTGATCCCCTAGGGATAGATAGATAACCTGAACTTTGTCCTAAGGAACCCAAGCACGGGTTTTGTGACCGGTTTTTGTGACCCATTTTGTGGAACGGTCACTATGATATTAGTAACGATTTCTGATATGAGAGGTCCAGGTTAATTTTCCAGTTTTGACCAAAGATGTTTATTTTCCTGGCATGACCTAACCATCATAATGGGATAGAGAGAAAGCAGCAAGGGAGAGGGTGAGGAATCATAGAATAGAATCACAGAATGGTTAGGGTTGGAAAGGACCTTAAGATCATCTAGTTCCAACCCCCCCTGCCATGGGCAGGGACACCTCACACTAAACCATCTCACCCAAGGCTTCATCCAACCTGGCCTTGAGCACTGCCAGGGATGGAGCATTCACAACCTCCCTGGGCAGCCCATTCCAGTGCCTCACCCCCCTAACAGGAAAGAATTTCCTCCTTATATCCAATCTAAACTTCCCCTGTTTAAGGTTTAACCTCTTACCCCTTGTCCTGTCACTACAGTCCCTAATGAAGAGTCCCGTCCCAGCATCCCTATAGCCCCCCTTCAAATACTGGAAGGCTGCTATGAGGTCTCCATGCAGCCTTCTCTTCTCCAGGCTGAATGATCTTTCATGCTGTTGAAATTGTTCCTCAAATAGTGGTACATATGTACAACAAAAAAATTAAAAGCCAGTTTTTCAGTAAAGAAGGGCTTAAAAAACCTTTTTACCACGGGAAACCACCATTTTTAAGAATGCTCCTAAACATGTATAATCCTTTCATATCCTTTGGAACAGCATTATGAAAAGTAATTCAAACCAGGAACAGCTTCTGAAAATTAGTTGAAGCTCAGCATATATGTACAAAGCTGCTGAGCAGTGCTACTGAAACTGAGTTACATCTTGGTATTCAAATCTTTGGAGACCTGTATAGGGAAATACTGATGTTTCTTTCAAGTATGAGTACCTTCAACGTTCAATGAAACTTCAGTAGATATTTCAGGATAATTTAGGAGGTGGGCTTCCAGTTTTTACATTAATATTTCTGCAGATGCTTTTCTTGAGCTCTTCCCCTCAGTTGTTTTGGGCTTTTTCCAAGTAGCTTCTTCTCATACAGTGTATTGTGCACGTTTATAACCTCCTAAGACTGTCGTTCTGAAGGTTACTCAAAAAAAAAAAAAAGTAAAAAAATAGTTATAGGAACAGCGGTGCCAGTAAGGGCACTGAGATCCACACTGTTCTGGAAAGCATTGTCAAGCAGTGTGGTCCCCGGTTAGTGTCAGAGATACTATGAATCTAATAGTTGCAGTCAGTGCATGTCTGGGGAATGCAGAGTTAGTGTTCCTCACTATTAGCCCATCAGTGAATCAGAAGCCTGTAGGGAATGAAGCTGAAAAAGTCACAGCTTCATTTCTCAGTAGTTTAATGAAGTGAGTGGTAGACTTTGAAAGAGACCACTTGATTCATTTCTTGGCAGCAGCCATTGCAGAATTCCTCATTAGGATGTCTCTTTCAGTCTCTCTAAATTGTGGTGATCAAGCAAAGCCTGTCCAGGATTGGAAAGAAATCAACCTTTAAATGTGTTTAGGACAGAATAGAGAAGATTTCTTTTTATTTTATTTTTTTTTTAAGAAATAAAAAAAAAAAAAAGAGGCGAAGGGAGGAATCTGATAAAGTTACACAGGATGGGATAAAAGAAGATCCAGATAAAAGCTCTGCTTGTATTAAGTCCAGATTAGATTCTATTATATGGGAGATTCTAGTTAGATCAAATGGAAGGTTTCTCTGTAGGGATGCAAAACTGCAAGCACCAGATTTATAATATGTATGCTCAAAAAACACTGTGAACGGTTTCTTTTCCACTGTGTTTCTCCACCACTGAGGGAAGAAAAGGGGAATCCTGAGATAACGTAATTCTAAAAAGCTTTTGCAAATAATTTCCAGTGTTTATCTAAAATTTAATGGGCTGCTGTCCTGGGTTCAGCTGTTAACAGTTGTTTATCTCCTTAGTAGCTGGTGCAGTCCACAGGCTGACTGGATACCAAAGTGTAGAAAAGTCATACAAGAATTCAGTCATCAGTGTATTCCTGTATTCCTCTTGCCTAAGGGCACCTACCTTCCTCATCTTCACATTGTTAAAAATAAAAGGGTGGGTTGAATGTACCTGTAGCTCTTACTGATATTGCCTTCTAAAAGGCGTTTTTAAAGTATTTTTACTTTACTTACACAACTATTTTCATCATTGTTTCTCTTTTTCTTTTTTCAATTGAGATTGTTCTGTTTATTAAGATTTATTAAGAGATATAAAGCATTTGGCTGGAAGACCATACTGGGGCCAAGAGAGAAGAATTGAAGATTCTGTATAGTGACCTTTTAGACTACTTTTCCACAGCAAACAATTCCCAGTGAAGTAAAAACATTTAAGTAGGGTAAATTCATCTTATACTTTTGGTTGCTCTTTCTCAGAAGGTGTCATTTAACTGATCCATTTGATTTCATATAAAAAGTAGCAGAAAAATCAAAACAAGAATGGCATCATGTGTATCTCTAAAAAGGATGTAATAGAAAAAAGGCAGAGGTACCTCGTATTAAAAGAAATAGATTGCATGCTATTTTTGGGTGTAATTTTCTAAACCTGTTATATCTTATTGATTCACCCAAAGGACAGTGGAATATCTCAGTTGCTCTGTAACCCCTTCACAAGAAAGCATATGTCTGAGTTAGAAGTAATTGTTTTCTGACTTATGGTTCATAGAATCATAGAATAGTTAGGGTTGGAAGGGACCTTATGATCATCAAGTTCCAACCCCCCTGCCATGGGCAGGGACACCTCACACTAGATCATCTCACCCAAGGCTTTGTCCAACCTGGCCTTGAACACTGCCAGGGATGGAGCATTCACAGCTTCATTGGGCAACCCATTCCAGTGCCTCACCACCCTCACAGGAAAGAACTTCCTCCTTATATGCAGTCTAAACTTCCCCTGTTTAAGTTTTAACCCGTTACCCCTTGTCCTATCACTACAGTCCCTAACGAAGAGCCTCTCCCCAGCATCCCTATAGGCCCTCCTTCAGATACTGGAAGGCTGCTATGAGGTCTCCATGCAGCCTTCTCTTCTCCAGGCTGAACAGCCCCAACTTTCTCAGCCTATTTTCATACTGGAGGTGCTCCAGTACCCTGATCATCCTCGTGGCCTCCTCTGGACTTGTTCCAACAGTTCCATGTCCTTTTTATGTTGAGGACACCAGAACTGCACACAATACTCCAGGTGAGGTCTCACAAGAGCAGAGTAGAGGGGCAGGATCACCTCCGTTCGACCTTCTGGTCACGCTCCTTTTGATGCAGCCCAGGATACGGTTGGCTTTCTGGGCTGCAAGTGCACACTGAAGCCAGCTCATGTTCATTTTCTCATCGACCAACACCCCCAAGTCCTTCTCCACAGGGCTGCTCTGAATCTCTTCTCTGCCCAACCTGTAGCTGTGCCTGGGATTGTTCCCGCCCAGGTGTAGGACCTTGCACTAAATGGTTCTTCAAATGCCATTGTTTAAATATCCTGTAGGGAAACCAGAGTCAGTGTATTAGGTGAACATAATTCATGGGAAGATGCAGTATTTTATTTTTTGGAGCTTTTTATTGTTCTTTCCCTTTAGTTCCTCGCTGTTCTTTTATGGCTGTCTAAAACCATGATGTAATAAGTATATATAATAATACTGTTAGCTTGTCCTTCTCTTAGATGGAAGGCTTTACAAGGCTAGACAAGCTCCATCTGCCCGGTCATCATCACGCTTATAGTAAGTGTGGGTAAACCCCTTCCCAAATCTTTGTTCGCAAAGCCAAGCCATCAATACTGTTAGTATAAAATGTTCAGGTTAATGATGTATTTGCAAGTATTTGGAATTAATCTTGTAAAAAATGTACACTAAGCATTAGTTAAATGTTTTCTGCTTTTGTTTCCCTTTATTTAACGACCAGGCCTCCCTTTTGCTCAAGGAGACCAGCCCTGCAGAACTACTGAAAATGCAATGATGTCAGACAGCTTTTTAGTTCTTTTAGGGTTTTTCTGGACTCCTAAGGCACTCTCTCTCTGAAAATCAAATACATTTACCTATGTATCTGTCATGGTTTAAACTCAGCCATGTCTCTCTCTCACTCTCCCCTTTCCTCCCCCTGCTTCTGGAGGCATGGGGAGGAGAATCAAAAGAATATAACTCCCACGGGCTGAGATAAGAACAGTCCAGTAACTAAGGTATAACACAAACCACAACTGCTACCACAGATAGTGATAATGATAAGGGAAATAATAAGGGAAGAGAATACAACCGCTCATCACCCACCAACCAATAATACCAAGACCGACCCTGGCAGTGAGCTAGCCCTTCCTAGCCATGACGTGCTGTGGTATGGAATACCACAGGGGGGACCTTATCACTCCCTACAACTGCCTGACAGGAGGATGGAGCCAGGAGGGGCTGGGCTCTGCTCCCAGGGAACAAGGGATGGGACAAGAGGAAATGGCCTCAAGCTGCACCAGGGGAGGTTTAGATGGAGCTGAGGAACAATTCCTTCCCCACAGGGTGCTCAGGCATTGGAACAGGCTGCCCAGGGCAGTGCTGGAGTTACCGTCCCTGCAAGTGTTCACACACCGTGGAGACGAGGCCTCAGTGCCATGGGTTAGGGTTGGCTTGGGCAGTGCTGGGCAACGGTTGGACTGGATGAGCTTAAAGGGCTTTTCCAACCTGATTGATCCTATGATTCTATGATCTGTCTCAGACATCAATTTCCCACTATCTCCTGCCCCACCTTTCCAAATTTCTGAAGGGCCATCCATGCCTTCAGTAGGTGCTATGGCTGCCATATCAACAGCCCCAAATATACCCATCACTAAAGGGTTTAAAAGCCACACTGAAATTTAATTAATGCTGAAGAGCTCTGTTATATTTTTATCATTACAGATTAAAGCCAGAGGAAAACAAAACAAAAAAAAAACCCAAAAAACGTCTAGGAGAAAGAAAACTTCAATGTTAGAGAGCAGGAGGGCACAGCTCTCCTCTGGCATTGACATCATTTTGGTAAGTGGCACAGCAGACATCAAGAAAGCTGAGAGTCCATCAGCTCTGTTCTATAGCATTGAGTGCTGGATGTACTTTATAGCACGTGATGCACTTTATTGCTAATAAGAAAAACTGTACTGAATTGGAAGTTCCGGTTATAGTCTTACCTGTAAGTTGGATATGTTCAAGGGCTAGAAAGTTGGTTGATTGAGGTATATTTATTGAGGTTTTGGGAATGTGGGGCATTTCAGTAACAACTGAATGTAGCATAAAATCAGCTTTTTCCTCCCTCCCATTTGTAAGCTTTGAGGACATAAGCCATTGTTTTTTATTCTGGTTTAATAATAAAAAAAGGTGCTGACCCATGGCTTATGCCCCTTTTAATAAATACTCCATCCTTGGCAGTGTTCAAGGCCACCATGTTGGATGGAATCTTGGAAGACATGGTCTAGTGTGTGGTGTCCCTGCCTATGGCAGGGGGGTTGGAACTAGATGATCTTAAGGTCCTTTCCAACCCAAACCATTCTATGATCTCTATCCTAGTACAGTAGAGGAGTGCTAAGTGATTCCTTGATAATAAACAGATTACCTGTCAAGGTTGGTCAAGTTTTGGTGGGTTTTTTTTTGGTTGGTTGGTTTGTTTTTGTTGTTTTTTTTTTTATTTGTTTTATTTAATAGTTATTTTGTTTGCTTGGGTTTTTTTTACTTTTTTTAATAACTGTTAGGAAACATACAGGCTCAAAGGCAAGCTTCTCCTTACTAAGATGACAAATTAAAAAGAGTTGATAGTTCTTTAATGAACGTAATATACTTAGATCAAAGTAAAAACTAAAAATGCAAGTTAAAAAGCTAAGCCATACATTAAAAAAGTCAAAATTTCTCAGGAATGACTTTATCATAGTAATTTTGAAAAGAGCCTTAGTCTGTGGCTCCATGTTCATCAGTCAATCTGTGTGCAGCCATGAAGTAGCAGCACAGACTTGCATCTCGGCAAAGTAAGAGCATTTTGGTCACTTTAGCTCTTCTGCTGGCCAGCTGAGGGGTTCAACTAAGTAAGATACTGGTAGTCTTCTGCTTTAAAGTGATCCCTGGAAAGGAGACTTAGCTAAAGGGGTCAGCAGAAAAGGCTATGAACAGACGGCAGCCTCAGGGATGACCTAGAATTTCTCATTGTCTAATTCTTCTGTTACACTGGTGGTATACAACAAAACAAATTAACAGTGTTTGCATGATAATAAAGATTACAAGACGGCTCTTTTCTGGAAAACTAACTGTATCTTTCTTTCCTGGATTACTGGGGAAAGTTGCATATTTTCTCATGACAGTGGCTGTGGGTGTGTTCGTGTACACAGTGCATGGTATAACATATAGGCATTACATATATTAACTAATGCTTTTATATATATTCATACTATCAAAAATGGTGCATTTTTGTCACTACAACTAACAGTTATTCTGCTCTTCCACTAGTTTCGTTCATAAACCAATTTCCCCACATGCATATGGCTTTCTGAATTCCACATCATTAGTTTTCCTTTGCCGTTTCTGAACTGTCAGAGCATTCAATGAACATAAATTGTAGTTTGAAGAAGTTTGACTATCTGAAACAAAATATATAAAGGAAACCTATGAAAATAGTCAGAGCAGGTACCTGTGTTTGTGTGCTCAAATACTGTATTATAGTTCAATAAAGGCATGAATACTTTAGGCAGTTGGCCATAGCATTTGTAGTAGTTTAAGAGATTTAGAGAATCTGTGTTAACATAAACAAGGCTGTAGTTGGGTTTATCTTTTCTTTGTTTTTTTTGTTGGTTGGTTGTTTTTGTTTTCTTTGCTTTTTGTGAGTTTGGTGGTGGTTTGGTTTGGTTTTTTTTGGCACAAGTTATCATGTTCTTTGAACAGTTATCACACAACGTTTTTCAGCTCTGAAACTGAAATAGCAATACGAAAGAAACAGACAGAAAATGTTTACAAATATCTAGCCAGAGCAAAAACTTTCACATCCAGGTTTGAGACAATTCAGTCAAATCTTTGCTTGCTTACAAACACGGTTTAGTCTTCAGCGAGGGCTGTTTGCATGCTTGCATTTTATGTTGCAGTAAGAATGCATTCCATGACTTTTGGATGGGCATTAAGTGTTTCCTTGTGGTTTGTTTGAAAGATCGTGTTTTAAGATTTATGAATTAGACTGCTATGCTTTCATCAGGTGCGTTGTACTTCTAACCTACAAACTTACATACTGCAAATTCAAGACTTTGAAGAAAATAAAGATGCAAAATGTAGAAATGCCTAAACATGCAAGTATTAAATAAATGCCAGTGGAACTTGTGCGGTGGTAACATAGATAACCTGAACAAGGATTTGTAGATTTTCACATCATTATCATTGCTATAGATCCTTTTTTCCCCTCTATACAGTGCAGTTTTTTTTGTTCTTCAGTCCCACCTGAGATTCCTCCTCTGAACACATGGAACATATTTGGTGGGTCATTGTATATTGTGTTTCTCTTTGAAAACAAGGCATGCTCAGAAGAAAAATAATTCAAAGAAAAAACCCAAAGGATCAAACCCCAAGTTTTTGTGGTTTTATTCTCAGTTTTGCAATAAGAAAGAACAACAGTAGTTTGGAAGGAAATGTTCTGCTTAAGTTTGTGTTTGGAGATCATCATAAACAGTTTTGGACCTTATAACTGATGATCAGAAATAACCAGCAGGATGACTGGTTTTTAATGATCTGTTTCTAAAAGAAAGTAGAGCAGACAGCTGATCTTAAGTCCAGATAAACAGAATTGCATTGGTTTCTTTTTTTCCTTTCTGCTAGGATAGATATATTTGTGCTGGTTTTATATGAATATTCTTTTGAACTTTAAGATAATTTAATGTTAAGGATAGGCAAAAGAAAAGTCCATATCCAATTTTATTTACTGGTAGAGATAGAGCATTTATCTCTTGCCCTTATCTGGTGGTATAACATATAATACCTTGATTGCCATTCCTGGTTATTTAACATTCTTTTATACTACTATCCCAACCCTCCTAACAGCGATGACTTGGTATCTTACTTGGAACCACTTAGTTCTCATAATCTTAACAGTATACATTTCATTATGCAATTCCTTCCTTCAGTGCCTCATTATTTCAAACAAGCATGCAGGACATCCTTTTCTTGCTGTACTAGGGAGTTTCTGCTTTGCAGTAATCTGTGTAAGCACCCAGATCTCTGCTTTTTTGATACCTGCTAGGAGACAGAACTGAGATGTAGATGTTTTCTTAGTTCTGCCTTGGTTTTACACTATGATCAATTTCTAGTGGCTTTTATACTTTTCATTAGAACCCCTGTATGTATACATGTATACATATACCTGTGTTTTTTTTTCTCAAGTATACCACTTATAGTGTATTAGGATTTTTTTTCCTACAGGCTTGTCACTATACAAAGGACCTTGGTTGTCCTAAATATTCTAAAATGGGTAATACAGAATTTGTTTAATTTATTAATCCTATCCTAATTAAAATTATATGCTTTTGTCACTTCCAATTTGGTTTGCAAGAAACTTTTCAAGGATTCCATAAAGAATTCAGAAGACGCTGTTTTACACCCCCTCCTTTTTTTTTTTAATCTCCCTATCCATTTAATCTGTAAATTGCCCACTTTTAAATAGTTAATACTTTCCAGTTACTTTCTGTTTAAAGGCCCTAACATGTATTTCTTTTTCAGCATTGACTGAAATTTTGCCAATGGATTGCAGAGTCGTTACTGAAGTGCTGCAGTGTGCTTGAATATGCAGTATATACAGACTCCTAGTTTGATTTGTAAATCATTGCTGTAGAAAAATTGCAAGATGCAGGACACATGGTAG
The DNA here is from genome assembly GCF_034315485.1 of Pezoporus occidentalis. Lineage (NCBI taxonomy): Eukaryota > Metazoa > Chordata > Aves > Psittaciformes > Psittacidae > Pezoporus > Pezoporus occidentalis. Next base: position 2,327,293 of record NW_026916304.1, read on the forward strand.
AAAAAGAAAAGCTAAGATTAGGACAATTTGAAGAAAAGCATTCTGTGTAGACTCTAACTCTACTTTCTACCATATCACCTATATTTTAGATGCTCTCCAAATGCCTTGTAAATCCCATGAGGGAGTGTGTGTAGATTGTACATGCCAATGATCTACATTACCGTTACAATCCATTACTGTTGGCATCCCTGTGAGGGTAGATAAAATGTGTTTAATTGAGGTAATGATCATCAGCCACTGCAGACCATGTACCTCTGACAGTACATACTAGATGGTATACCCCTGATGATAGGTGTCATAAAAATACCCGGTTCAGAAAGTTGGTTGAAACATTAGTGACAGTATTAGAATGACAGAATGTCCCTGAGTGAATGCTCTATGCTGTGTGTGTAAGGGTATCTTGGTTTGAGTTTGTCAGAGAACTTGTAAAAGCCGAATAATTTTCCTCATATTTCTTACAGACGTGAAATGTCCTATATAGTAGAGGGTATACAACTAGCATATAACTAGCTTACTGGCTTTAGTACATTCAAATTACACACAGGTTCAATTACCTCAACGATTTAGGAGTTTGTTTAACCACCAGGGAAACCTTCCTGACATTTATGTATCTCATGCTAGACTAGATGAAGTGATATTGCTACTCACAGGTGAAGTCAAGATAGTAAGGTTCACAGAAAGCACTACTAAACCATTAGACTCTTTACAAAGTAATAATCCTTTTTTCTTTTCCCCTTAAGTTTCCTTAAAGAAAAAATACAGTTGATTCTCATTGCAGCCAAATCATTATCAGCTTTCAAAAATTTGTAAGCAGTGATAAAGATGGAAGGACTAGCTAGATAGATGTTTAACCACCTCTGTAACAGTTCTCCATTAGAGTTTTTGAAAAGAAAGAGGAGAGTTGAAGAGATGTGAATGTTCATATCCAAGTTCTAATACTATGTTCTGGGGGATTTGCAGCCACATCTTTTTGTTGCATGTAATTGACTAGCTTTGCTGCAGAGATGAACACTATCTGAACAGTCTTTGGTATTTGCTGAGCTATGCATCAGCTTTCAACATCTGAAATTCTCAGCATGGAGCCCTAAGTAGAACAAGACCATATCTACATAAATTCCTCCAGTATTTGTTAATGTTTTCTGTTTACCCGTCATATACTTCTTCCCATTTCATTTAGAAGTGACAGCCCCTCTTCTTCCTTAAGTTTTTATTTAATTATTTTATAATGTCAGTCTCATGGTTTAAATCAAGTCAGGTAACTCATTCACTCACTCTCCCCTTTCATTCCCTCCCCCTACTCCCGGAGGGACGGAGAGGAGAATCGAAAAGAATGCAACTCCCACGGGTTGAGATAAGAACAGTTTAGTAACTAAGGTATAACACAAATCACTACTGCTACCACCAATGATAATAATGATAAAGGAAATAACAAGGGAAGAGAATACATCATCTCACCACCAGCCGACCGATAACTCGCCCCCCCCCCAGCCCGACCAAGCTCTGACCGATACCTCCTCCAACCCTGCAGTCTCCCAGCCCTTCCAGCTAACTCCCAGTTACCTCCTGGGCATGACGTGCTGTGGTATGGAATACCCCTTTGGTCAGTTTGGGTCAGGTGTCCTGTCTCTGCTTCCTCCTGGCTCCCCCTCCTCCCTGGCAGAGCATGAGGCTCACAAAGTCCTTGGCCAAACCAAAACATCACTTGTTATCAGCTCTGTTCCCGAGCTGAAAGTCAAAACACTGCACTGCACCAGCTACCAAGAAGGAGAAACATGACTGCTACTGCTGAACCCAGGACATTATCCACCCCTTATTCCATACCATTCACGCCATGCTCAGATCCCACATTTTCAATATACTCTTATCTTAGTGCATGGACCAGTAGCTATAAAGCTGCTGCGTCCATCTGGTCCATGTCAGGCTCCATCTCTTGTAACAGTCTTCCAGAGCAGGAGAGACTGTGTGCAGTGTTCACACTCGTGAATAACCTGGGCAATAGTGTCCATTGCTAAGTCCACCCCTCGATCATGAGTCCATGTCTGTGTTGCATCTCTGCTCTGATGGCCTGAAGTGCCATGGGCCCACCAGGCTCAAAATAATTCACTGTCCCCTTAAGCAGTTTCTGCAGCTTGTTGCTGGGGACTCCATACAGCTGCCTTCCATCTCCGACGCTTCCAAAGCACTGGAGGGGCCCAGTGGACTAGATACTTGCCCATACTGTCCCACACACCCTGCCACTCATGACTGTCCAGCCTTGGGGAAAACCTCTTGGTCCCCCTATATCCTCGTCTAACCCCAGATAAGACCCAAACCTGACTCTCCTTACTTTTGAGATCAGACAAAATGGTTGTGGGTAGCACACAGTCTGTGTGTGTGCCAACATGCTGATCCCCATCACAATCAGCAGGCAGGTCCCAAGGATACCCAAAGGCCATTCGAAACCTTCAGAACTCTCAGACGATGCTGCTGTACTTGTCACTGGGGCTGGTGCAGCTGCTGTGCTTGCCGGCTCTCCCACCGCCAGCTTCTCTTTTCCTGAGTCCAGCTCTTCCTCCTCTGCCTTGCTGGGAAATGCTGCGTGGTCTCCTGCATCCTCCTGGGGCTCGGCGGGCGGCTGCCGGGAAACGCTCTCGGCCGTCGCAGGGCTGGGCTCGGCCGCGGGGCTCGGCTCCTCCGCCGCCTTCTCCCGCTGCTCGGCAGCCCCTTCCTTCTGCTCCTCGACCGTCCCGACCTCCTCCACCGGCAGCCGTCCCCTCGCGGCCTCCGGTCCCGCTCCCGCCGCCGCTTGGTCCCCGGGGCCGCTCTCCCGGGCCGGTTCGGCTGCCGCCGGCTCCCGGGGCCGCTCCCCCTCGGCTCCCCGCAGCCTCACGAAGACGGAGGCGAGGGTGAGGGCCAGGACGGTGAAGAGCAGCCGGACGGCCAGGTACAAGTCCACGGCCACGTCCGTCCCGCCCTGCTGCTGCAGCCCGCCCGTATTACAAGCCATTGCCATAAAGCACAGTGAGACAAGAACCTTAGCCCAAGCCCCACACTTGATAAACACTATCACAGCAAATACCGGCTCTACGTAAGTTACAACATTCTGAAGCTGTGAGATCAACAAGAACAACTCTGAGAGCCAATAAATCAGCATTGTGATGAGTGACTATTGATCCAGTCAAATCTGTCGTTATCTCAACCCTTCGTGCCCCACTTTGGGCGTCAAAAAGAACTCTCATGGTTTAAATCAAGTCAGGTAACTCATTCACTCACTCTCCCCTTTCATTCCCTCCCCCTACTCCCGGAGGGACGGAGAGGAGAATCGAAAAGAATGCAACTCCCACGGGTTGAGATAAGAACAGTTTAGTAACTAAGGTATAACACAAATCACTACTGCTACCACCAATGATAATAATGATAAAGGAAATAACAAGGGAAGAGAATACATCATCTCACCACCAGCCGACCGATAACTCGCCCCCCCCCAGCCCGACCAAGCTCTGACCGATACCTCCTCCAACCCTGCAGTCTCCCAGCCCTTCCAGCTAACTCCCAGTTACCTCCTGGGCATGACGTGCTGTGGTATGGAATACCCCTTTGGTCAGTTTGGGTCAGGTGTCCTGTCTCTGCTTCCTCCTGGCTCCCCCTCCTCCCTGGCAGAGCATGAGGCTCACAAAGTCCTTGGCCAAACCAAAACATCACTTGTTATCAGCTCTGTTCCCGAGCTGAAAGTCAAAACACTGCACTGCACCAGCTACCAAGAAGGAGAAACATGACTGCTACTGCTGAACCCAGGACAGTCAGCATGAAATGCATGCTCAGTCGACCCTAAAAATATAATATCATACTGACCATTAGAAATTAAACTGCTTTTCTGCTTTGGCTTTTTTAATTCCTGCACACGCTAGAAGTTTCAAACTACATTAATAATGCTTACACTAATTGCAGCAGAGCTGCACATTTTCCTGATTTGCTTCAATACTCAGTATTAAATTGCTCAACATTGAAGCTCCCTCACTTAAAATTTACCAGATAATTTAATTTTTTTTTTTTTGCTTTCTTTTTGCTTTCTTTCTTCCTTTCAGCTTGTGTTGGGTTTTTTGTTGTTTTTTTTGTTTGTTGTTTTTTTTTGCTTGCATTTCTTCTGTTCTCTTGCTTTCTTGCTTAATTTCTTCTTCAGTATTGATCAGGAATAATTTGTTTATGCTAGAGAGTGATGTTTGTCAATATTAATTGATCCCCAAGAATTTTACAACCTTTTTGCAATGTGAATCATCAAGTGATATTATCTTCATGAATTTGCTTTCTATTTTTATTATTATGGTGTCCACAGTATAACTTCAGAGACATCTTTAGTGCAACTGTTAATATAGTGGACTAGGTTCCAATGAGATTCCAATGAGAAGGGGTCAACACAACATTTGTCTTTCTTATTTTGCCTACCCAGTAATGCACACCATTCTGCTACTTCAGGAATCTCTGGAGTGTAACATAAACTGATATTTAATGGCTTGGAACCTGCTGTTTCAACTGATATTTTAATAAGCTCCTAGCCTGCTCCAGTTTATGCAAAACTCTTTCTTTTTTTTTTTAATCCTTCACAGAGACTTTAATAATTTTTAATCACTGGTGGCAAGTTTCAGGCTAAAATGTGTCTACAGCAATTTCTTGAAATAAGAGACACACCAGAGTTTAAGCTGTCCTGCTGAAGTGTGACAGTGTTTTAGGTAATGCTGCATGCAGCTCCTCCTAGGTTTCACTGGTTGTCTGGGAGGCATTTCTCTTTCCATTACACTTACTAATGCTTTTACGAGGACAAATGTGTGACACATTGATTTTGTAACTGAAGTCATAAAGCATGTCCTACACTGCAATGAGTTACAAGGAGCAGACAATGAGAAATTGCATGAACATCAGGACATCAGAGTCTGATCTTGTTTACGTAAGTATAATCACAGATATGCCCATGTGAACTATATGAAATTACTCTGATTTTACCCTGCTTTTACTGAGATGTGGATGTCATGGCTTTTTCTATCAGTGAATGGTGTCCTTGAGTAAGGGTGTGTGGTTCAGCTAAAGGCTGCAACAGCAGAGAGTAAACTCTTTTTAGTTGATATAATTTTTAAAAACTCAGTTCACTGCTTAGTAAAAACAGTGCACAGGCTAGATGTAATAACCAAGGAAAAGGCAGGGCTTTGCATTGCAGTTTTGCTTTCTATTCTCTTTTTATCATGAGAGAATCTATGTATCCAACAGCCACAAAGTGTATGCAATGGGTAGGAAATACTGATGTTTGGACTTGAAGGAAATATTCTGCACTCTGACCAGTAACAACTGAAGAGCAGGACCTGACTACTTACTTGATGAGCAGCTGCCAGTCAGTCTGGTGTAATGCCTTATGCTAGATTAGCACAGAGCTGTTTTGGGAATGAGAGAAGTGTGGGTTTTCCCTGTTGCAATAGTGTTGTAACCACCATTCCTGAATAATGAATAAGAAACCATTCCTGGATGAACAGTGTGGGAAGAGTAACTAGAGTACTGTTAGAGGAAATATGTGAAAAAAAACACTAATTAATAAACTGATTTCTGCTTTCCCTAGGACCCAGCAAAATTGTTATGCCTCTTGTCACTTCTCCTATAGGGTGTAGCAGTAGCTCCAGGTTGTTAGAAACAAATTGCTCAACTGAGGGATTACTTACTTACTAGTTATGACTAAAGCTAGAGTGAAATCTTTGTTTCAATGGAAATGTTTTGGTCATTCAGACTCTAACAAAGAAGGCCAAGCTGTCTATCAACACTATTGCTAGTGTCTGGTTTATGATAGTGTGGGATGTAGTTCTCTAATAAATGTAAAAAAAATGTAACCTTGTGTTGTAGGCTCAGTGGATATAGAATTCTGATATAACTTATGCTTGTGTGTCCGAGCTAGTCTTTCTAGTAATCTGGGAATCTGGTATGAAGCTGATACCATGTATTATGTCAAATAGCTGAGACTTGAAATGTGAGCCAAGTTCGATCCTCACTTGTAATCTGTTCAGGAATCTCTAACAAGTTTTAACACTTATTTACTGATGGTTCTGATCTAGCTGAGCTCACACATACTACTACTGTTATTAGAATGAATAATGACTATAGCAGAAAGCATGTGCTTCTTAAACTATTAACTATAGTATATTGGAGCTTAACAGTGAGAATATGAACCACATTTCTTAAGATTATGGAAGATATAATACTACTAATAATGTATTATTCCAGTATGTTTGGAATCTTGGGAAAATTAGGTATTTCCAGTATTATTATATTTTGTTATGTTTTACAATACTCCATTTAAAAAAAAACACAAAAACAAACAAACAAAAAACCAACCAAAAAACAAATACAACTTTCAAGAATCTTTCAAATGACTTGAAAATGCATTTCACTAGTAGCTGCTGTAACTGTTATATTAATTTTGTGAACCAGTGAGGTCCTAAAATAATCCTTCTACAGCTTACTGTCAAATATTGTGTGTAGGTTTTGTTAATCTGTAAACTGAAGATAAGTAGTATCTATTCTAATAAATAGGTTCCCTTTTCACTGCACTTTACATTGTCTTTCCAATTTGTTTCAGCAAGGTTGATGTTGAGGAAATGCTTCTACCACATAAAGCAGATGAAGTCTTTATTCATGTGACATTTATTTATGGGTGACATGGTTTAGGGCAAGGTGTCCCTGCCTATGGCAGGGGGTTGGAACTAAGTGATCTTAAGTGCCTTTCCAACCCTAACTATTCTATAATTCTATGATTCTATTCTGCATTAAAAAAAAAAAGAAAACAAAGGAAATGTAGATGCCTTTCTGGTTAATGTAATCTCTAAACTACCGTAGATTCAGAGACTATGTTTTATTTCATTACTCACAGGTCAGGGGGTTCATTCAATTTTGGAATATAATTCCAAAGGACTGAGAACCTGCAAGTTTTGCCTCTAGTTTTGATTGTAACCATATAAGTTATCAGGCATTGCAAAATCTAGGCATTGCAAAATCTAGGCATTGCAAAATCTAGTCATTGCAAAATCTAGGCATTACAAAATCTAAGCATTACAGAATCTTAAACGATTTTTGTTTCAGATGTACTAAGACTGTAATTATATCCTGGAAGCCCTTGTATAACCTTTCCCAAAATTTCAGCCGATTTTTGTTTGCAAAAGAAGTCAAATGTGGTTAAGCCTCCAGACACATCATGATCTGCCAGTCCAACCGAATCCTTCCCTAAGTTAACGTGTGTCACTGCTGCTTCTCTATGCAGAGGTTTACAGTACTGTATCACATCCACCATGTAAGGGAACAAAGATTCTTCTGGTCATGCTCCATATGCTTTGAATTACTCTAGTAATCTCACTTTCTGGAGCTGCTCTACGATACCCAGCTCCCAAATACCAAACTCAATTGGTCCATGGGACCTGATGAAATTCATTCACAGGTTAGGAAAGAGCTGGCAAATGAAGTTGCTAAGCCACTCTCCATCATATTTAAAAACTCATGGCAGCCAGGTGAAGCTCCCAGTGACTGCAAAAAGAGAAATATAGCCCCCATTTTCAAGAAGGGGAAAATGGATGACCCAGGGAATTACAGACCAGTCAGTCTCACCTCTGTGCCTGGCAAAATCTTGGAGCAGATTCTCCTGGAAGGCATGCTAAGGCACATGACAATCAACAAGGTGCTTGGTGACAGCCAGCATGGCTTCACTAAGGGGAAATCCTGCCTGACCAATTTGGTGGCCTTCTATGATGGGGCTACGGAACTGATGGGCAGTGGTAGAGCAGTTGATGTCATCTACCTGGGCTTGTGCAAAGCATTCAACACTGTCCCACACGAGATCCTTGTCTCTAAATTGGAGAGACATCAATGTGATGGACAGACCACTCGGTGGATAAAGAACTGGCTGGATGGCCGCACACACAGAGTTGTGGTCAATGGCTCCATGTCCGGCTGGGGACCAGTAATGAGTGGTGTCCCTCAGGGATTGGTGTTGGGACCGGTCTTGTTTAACATCTTCGTTGCTGACATGGACAGTGGGATTGAGTGCGCCCTCAGCAAGTTTGCCGATGACACCAAGCTGTGTGGTTTGGTTGATACGCTGGAGGGAAGGAATGCCATCCAGAGGGACCTTGACACGCTTGTGAGGTGGGCTGATGCCAACCTCATGACGTTTAACCATGCCAAGCGCAAGGTCCTACACCTGGGACAGAGCAATCCCAGGCACATCTACAGGTTGGGCAGAGAAGAGATTCAGAGCAGCCCTGCAGAGAAGGGCTTGGGGGTTTTGGTTGATGAGAAAATGAACATGAGCTGGCTTCAGTGTGTGCTCACAGCCCAGAAAGCAACCGTATCCTGGGCTGCATCAAAAGGAGTGTGACCAAAAGGTTGAACAAAGTGATTCTGCCCCTCTACTCTGCTCTTGTGAGACCTCACCTGGAGTATTGTGTGCAGTTCTGGTGTCCTCAACATAAAAAGGACATGGAACTGTTGGAACAAGTCCAGAGGAGGCCACGAGGATGATCAGGGGACTGGAGCACCTGCTGTATGAAGATAGGCTGAGAAAGCTGGGACTGTTCAGCCTGGAGAAGAGAAGTATGTGTGGAGACCTCATAGAAGCCTTCCAGTATCTGAAGGGGGCCTATAGGGATGCTGGGGTGGGACTCTTCATTAGGGACTGTAGAGATAAGACAGGGGGTGATGGATTTAAACTGAAACAGGAGAAGTTTATGTTAGATTATAAGGAGGAAGTTCTTTACTGTGAGGGTGGTGAGGCACTGAAATGGGTTGCCCAATGAAGTGGTGAATGCTCCATCCCTGGCAGCGTTCAAGGCCAGGTTGGATGGAGTCTTGGGTGACATGGTTTAGTGCGAGGGGTTTGTAACTAGATGATCTAAAGGTCCTTTCTAACCCTAACTGTTCTATGATTCTATGATTCTATATTGCTCCTTCTGGGAACCCGAACAATAAAATTACCTTACAATCTAGGCAGTCATATAATCATCCAAGAAAAGTCTTTGCTTTTTCATTGGCCTTGAAGTTCCATGTGTATGCTCAAATTTCTTGTAGTTTTTTTTTTTTGTTAGAAAACCCAATGACATTTTCAGGCTGTTTCTTATAGTGAAAATGCACTATGAATATTGTCCTTGATGTCCTTTCATTCTGATCCAAGCTTGTTTCTTCTACAGAGTATCTAATTTTGTTGCAACTGTGAAACATGCACTAAACTTGCTTTTTCAGTGAACATGCCAGAACAATTGCATTTCCTTGTCAGGCTGCATTGCTTCAATCTCTGTAGCACATATAAACCAATTTCCTTGCATCATTTTGGCCCTTGCAAAGTCAAGTCCATTCTGTTTTTTTGATGCAGCTTATGTTCAGGAATAGATGCACTTCCTCTTTCCATCTGTAACAGAAGTCCTCTGCAAACACCAATGTCTTTGGGGGCAAATGACTGTAGAATTTCTGCAGTGTCAGCAAGTATTTTCTTCATTCTTTGTAGGGTCTTTAAGGCTGCAGGGTAGCTTTATAACTGCTATGGCTTTATTAATCTCCATTCTATTATATAAAGCTGCTGTCATTTTCCTAACAGACAGGGTGATGGGGATATTGTTTTGGGTAACCTAATATTTGAGAAAAGGTGTTTCAGAGAGTCTGTATGGGAGATTTTTGCACTTTGGATTCTGAGCCACACACTGACGGGCTTCAATTGAAGTTGCAGCTTCAAATTGTGGTATTCATAGAATCATTTAGGTTGGAAAAGACCCTGAAGATCATCCTAACACTACCAGTCCACCAAAACTTTGCAACACCTTTGTAACATCTCTGCATTAGAACTCTGATTTGATCTTTACAGCTGCCTTATAGTGCCTGGCTCACACACACTGTCAATGTAGGAGCCCACTCTTGTATATCTGAGTTCATACAAAGCAGAAATGGATTTACAGTGGTTTGAGATAAATAACACTTTTCCCCTTCTAGCCTAAAAAGCCTGAAGTTTGCTTTTCTTAGCTCGGCAGGCAGAGGTGTGAATGTCTCAGAGATGCCAGGGTGTGCAAATTAACAGGTTCATCTTTTTAAAAATCTTCATTCATACAGGCATGTATTTAACATGATCGTGTAATTTAATTCAAGATTTTACACAGAGAAGGGACTACTTCTTAAATGAGGAATATGTTTTAAGATCAATGTTACAAACAGTAATTGAAACATAAATACTGTGATCTAATGAAGCGTCAGCATAATTTCCATATCCAAGATGCAGATTTAGCTGAATCTACATGTTTAGGCTTCTCTCCCCATCCCCTGGTTGAGCTAGAATTGAGAGAATGGACATGCTGGATGACGCAGAATGCAGTTCCCAGGAGATGCCAGCCACAGATGCTTTAGTAGAGCATTCGCTATAATAACTAGTTAATCTGCTTCTTTTCCCCTAATGCCTAGAAAGTAGCAGTGGTCTTTAGCCTCAAAGGAACCAATGTTTACATTCAGTTTTTACATCCACTGTAATCCTTCATCTCTTTGTACACACTACCATAACTGAACATTTCTGTAATTCATGCAAATTTCAGTTCTTTTGGACGATTTGAATAGTCCTGTGTTTAATGGCAATGCTTCTGAAAATCTGTTCCTATGCTGTACTATTACCTAGAATTAGTCTGCAATTGGCTTGCTTCCGATTTGAGTGTTTTGTTCTTACCTTGAGAGAGAAAGAGAACAGAAATTTAATCTACCTTCACTGTTTAATACTTCTTAGTGTCTCCTTTGTGATTTATCTTTTTCAAACTAAGCTGTCCCAGCATCTTTAGTTTCCCACTCCTTCATTACCCATTAAGTTGCCTTTTCTTTTTTTTTGAGCTCAAGTGACTAATGATGAATAAGTTTAAAGACAATCACATTGCTAATTTTTAGACATTTATCTGAAATTGAATTGTTCCCCAAAAGCCAGAGGGTTATACTGAACACAAAAAATCGCTCCATCCCTGGCAGTCAAGGCCAGCTTGGACAGGGCCTTAGGCAACCTTGTCTAGTGTGTGATTGTCCCTCCACAAGGCAGGGGGGTTGGAACTAGGTGATCTTAAGGTCCTTTACAACCCTAATGATTCTATGACCCTCATGATCTGCTGCGCTAGTAAAGTAGAGAATAATGATTTCTTTAACGCCATGTAAATATATTCTCAGATTACTTTTTACCCAATTCCCTTTGATTTTTGGATTGAAGCCAAATATCTTACAGGGGACTTTATTTAGGCATCTGTCCTGGGTTCAGCAGTAGCAGTTATTTTTCTCCTTCTTAGTAGCTGGTGCAGTGCTGTGGTTTTGACTTTCAGCCTGGGAACAGCGCTGATAACACCGATGGTTTTAGTTGTTGCTTAGCAATGTTTAGTCTGACCAAGGACTTTGTGAGTCTCATGCTCTTCCAGGGAGCAGGGGAAGTTGGGAGGAAGTAAAGACAGAACACTTGACCAAAATGAGCCAAAAAGGTATTCCATACCACAGCACATCATGCCCTATATATAAACCGGGGGTAGCTGCCCGAAAGGGCTAGATAACTGCTTGGGTCGGGCTGGGTATCGGTCGGCAGGTGGTGAGCGGTTGTATTCTCTTGCCTTGTCATTCCCTTATCATTATTATTATTGGTGGTAGCAGTAGTGGTTTTGTATTATACCCTAGTTACTGCACTGTTCTTATCTCAATCCATGGGAGTTGCATTCTTTCGATTCTCCTCCCCATCCCTCTGGGAGCAAGGGGAGGAAGAAGGGGGGCGGGGGGGAGGGGAGGTGTGAGCGAGTGGCTGCGTTGTTCTGGTTTGTCGGCTGGGCTTAAACCATTAGAACATCTGTGATGAAGCCCAGTTAAGTATGAGGAATGTCATGTCATACTATAGGTTTTTACAAGAAAGACAATAACTAACTTTCTTTTTAAACATATATTTGTTGCAAACAATACTTCATTTTCTTATTTAAAATGTGAATTTTCTTTTTGCTTAAACGTTCCTGGGCAAATTGTACTGTAGGAAGTTTCTACTCCATAGAGCATATTTGCTAACTTTTGAACGAGAAAATTGTAAGTGACCTTTTCTTTATTATTTTAGTTTAACTGAATGTTATTACAAATTATTCAAAGTCATATACCTCTTTGAATAATGGTAAATCCTTGATTTCAACATCAAGGCATCACATATCCTATTTATGCCACTGTCATAGTAAAAATAACCTGGATTTTTTAATTTGCTCACTTAATGTGCATTAATCGTCCCTGTTAAAGAGCATAGTTTCTTTCACACTTGAGATTCATTAAAACCTAAAAACGGACTGCCCATGACCCAGAATGATACTTTGTCTCAGCTGGTAGGATAAACACTGTGGTTTGCAAACTGTACTTTCTTTTTTAAACCTTTGTACCATCAACTGTTACTGATTAAAATAGGCTAGTGCTGCCAACTATTGTATAGCGCAGTGCAACAGCAGAGGATTATCAGGAACACTGTTAGGCCCCAGCAGTCAAACATACCAGTGTGTAAATTTGCTTCACTGTCTCTTAAAACACAGTTAATTTGTTCATGTTTTCCTAAGAGCGATTAACAGCAAGCAGGAGTTTTAATGAAATGAGCTGGTAATTCCCACAGGGACTATTTTTAATGAACGTTTCAGAGTAGCAACAGCTTCAAAGTGTTTACATTAAGACATGATTAATAACAAAGCTGTTAAACTACACATTATATGAAATGCAGACCCACAGCAAAGGACATTCCTAATTAAATCATCATATTCATTAGTATCTTCTCTGCTTAGGTATATTTTTGGGGAGGGGGTTATTTAGGGGGTGGTGGGACTTGCTTCTCAGATTTTTTTCCTAGTCTCTTTAGATTTCAAAGGGTAATATGTAATGTAAATCATGTTCTTTTGAACAAGCAAACTCAACTGCACTTGTAAAAGTGAGGTTAAAAAAACCTTCAGGAGCTCTTTAGGTGAAATAACTATCCAAGACATGAGAAGCATATTTAAGAAACTTATGCTAGAAAGTGAGATTTTTAGAAGCACCTGAGTGATTTATAATTTAAACCACTGCTTGAAATCAATGTGATTCATGCTTTTAAGGAATGTAAGTACTTAAGAAAAATCTATGACATGATGAAATAAACAGCTGGATTTTTAAAAACACAGTATCACTGCTCTACAAGACTCTAACTAGATGATCTTAAGGTCTTTTCCAATTTTAACTATTCTATCATTCTGTGTCCTATAGATTGTATTGTGATTTAACTTCATAATTATTGGCATCACTGAACTCAGACTTGGCTTGCTTTAAAATTCTTATGCAATTAAAATTCTCTTACTTATGTTTCTGTAACTCAGTTGTGAATGTCAGCCTCTTGATTGAGGGTGCCTTGATGTTTTAGCAAATTGCTTCCAGTGCTGTTTACAGCTCAGTGTCTTCAATCCGATTCATTTACTGTGGCAAATGAGAAATAGTTGTGCTTTTATCTCCTGAGTAAACTGAATCTGCTGTTCTGATTGCTTTGTCTTACTGCAGCCCTTTAAAAGTGGGACCCTTTAACAAGAAATATACTGCTTTCATTATGAAACTCCCAGATCAACATAATCAAATAGTAATTAACATTTACATAAGGTGACTTTCCAAATCAGAATTCGTTCTCTTATTTTGGATTCACCTTTTTTTTTTCTTTATGGAATGTTTAAACATCACATGTATGCAAGAAAGATCAGTTTAGTGATACCTGGAGTTCTTTATAACAGGGATCTTTACCCAGTGCACAGATCAAGCAAGGCAGTGCAAATGAAAAGTGTAACTGAAATAGCAGTTGTACTCTGCACTGGAGTTATAAAGACCATGTAAACAATATGGTTGAAAAAAATATGTTGTACTAATGTATATGCACAAATGCATGTACTAATACGTAACTAGTACAGTGTACTAATTGCCACAGATTTTTACTGAAATGGACTTTAAGCAGTGCATATGTGCACCTTTGCATTACAGATTTGGTGGTCTGTTTTTTTTTCATAGAAAGAAGGACATAACCTTTGTGTTGGTAGACAAGCCCCTAATTTAAAATCATGGTCATCCTGAGGGAACAAGTTCCTACCACTAGGACAGGTTAGCTGAAGAAGGGGCCTGAACACATTAGATGATATAGTTTATTAATTAACAGATTTAGAATTGTTTCAAACATGTATTCAGATAGCTCATGTGAAGCTTTTCTCTGCTTCCTTAAAGATCCTGTATTTTCTTCTCATGATGGCTCTTACACTCTCAAGCTTAGCCTTAGCTGGGAAACAGGATGTATGTCTAATTCCTAATGCTGAATAGGAAGGGAAGTCCTGTTTTCTATAGGCATCTGGGGGACTACCAGGAGACAAACCCAGACTGAACATTTGAGGGGGATTTACCGTGTATAAATATTTGACTTGATTTGGGGAGGAATAGAAAAATTTGTTGAATTAAAACAAAACCATACTTAAAATGCATTATAAAGGCACGCCTATTCCTTCATCTGCTTCTTTTAACTGTTTTTGTTGTAATAATCCATGTCACTCCTTGATCTGTTTCCATAAAATTATACTGAAATTATCTTTCAAATCATTCAGGCTTCTTTCAGAAATCTCAGTGGTTCACGGTCTTTTCTACGGCCAGGTTCTCTTCAGTTCCTGGCCATCTATTGAAGAACTTGGCCAGAACTTCTCCTCAGTTAGCCAACTCAGAATTTTAGGGCATTGAATTGTATAGCTAATCACTGCCCTTAACAGCAATTCTGAGCCTGACAAGGACTACTGTCAGCATCACTCATGTTCTTTATTCAATGTATCACCCGCACAGCTCTTGTTAGAAAATTGAATTTTACATCTTTAAGCCACTATGTTCAGAATATTAAAGTACTGATGTGTAAATATTTCAGCATGTGAATAAAATGCATTAGGTTTTGATCGGAAACTGTTGAAGATGTTGACACTTCGTTATATTAAAATTCCTGCTTATTGAGGTTGATGGATATACATGCATTTATTGATAATCTAAGCCAATATAGATAGTTTCCCTAAAGTACATTTCAATTTTTTATTTCTATTTTCTATTCTCTATTTTTAGATATTTCTATTTCTAGAGATCTTTTAACTGAAGTGCTATTGTATATCCAGTATTAGTTTTGTCCCAGTTTTATATGTACCACTGTCCTGGGTTCAGCAGTAGCAGTCATTTTTCTCCTTTTAGTAGCTGGTGAAGTGCTGTGTTTTTTACTTTAGTCTGGGAACAACTCTGGTAACACCAATGTTTTCAGTTGTTGCACAGTAATGGTTACTCCAATCAAGGACTTTCTGAGTCTCATGCTCTGCCAGGGAGGAGGAGAAGCCAGGAGCAAGCAAAGACAGGACACCTGACCAAAACTGACCGAAGAGTTATTCCTACAACAGCACATCATACCCAGGATAGAAACTGGGGGGAGACACCCCGAAGGCCCAGATCGTTGCTCGGGTTGAGCTGGGTATAGATCAGCAGGCGGTGAGTGGTTGTATTCTCTTCTCTTGTTATTTCCCTTATCATTATTATTATTGGTGTTAGCAGTAGTGGTTTTGTGTTATACCTTAGTTACTGGACTGTTCTTATGTCAACCCGTAGGAGTTACATTCTTTCCATTCTCCTCCCCATCTCTCTGGAAACGGCGGGAGGAAGAAGGCAGGGAGTGAGTGAGCATCTACATGGTTCTGAGTTACCGGCTGGGCAATCTTTCTTCTGCATCGGATCAGAGGGACTCTATGTTTGCTATTGCCATCTTAGCCGGCTTTTGGCATGTCCACATCTCTCTGTGTTGAATTTCATTTTTTTGACCTGTTGCTCTGTCTATTCATAAAGCTTTTTTTTCTGGAATCTTATCATCTTCTGTAACATTTTTTTAGTTTAAGGAACAATCATTGTTCTCTGTAAGATGTTGTTAAGGTAGCTTTGATTTGGGTATTGATACTGTGACCTCTAATGTTCTGTAGTGTATTAGGCACAATTGATTGAACTTCCTAATAGTTTGCAAATACCTTATCCATTAAATATCTCATGGCTATCCATTAAATATCTTATGATTATCCATTAAATGATCATGGTTAAGTAAACAGATTAAATTGTAAAATACTTCAATGGCATGCACTTGGGTTTTTTGGTTTGGGTTGGGTTTATATCTATCTATCTACCTACCTCTATGAATCTTTCTTCCATGGCATCTTTGTAGTTCATTCACA
This sequence comes from Pezoporus occidentalis, assembly GCF_034315485.1. NCBI lineage: Eukaryota > Metazoa > Chordata > Aves > Psittaciformes > Psittacidae > Pezoporus > Pezoporus occidentalis. The sequence continues at coordinate 2,343,540 of NW_026916304.1, forward strand.
TGGAAATGAAGTGTAGTTGTGCCGTGTATACTTAAAACAATTCTAGCAGAATAAAACTCTACTAATGGAATATCTTCTTCTGAAATTTTATGTTCCAGCATGACAAAGAAGTGCTTATTCCCTAGATAAACATCATCCTGTGTAGAGAGCTATTCTCTTTGAACTTGTGTGAGCTGACTAAAGCTTTGTCACAAGTCTCTCTGGAGACAACTGACACTTCAGGCTGCTGGCAGAAGAACCCTTGAGGGGATTTCTGCAATCACTTCAACTGCACCAAAAAAATCAGGTGTTCATTGTTTTCCTTGATGATGGGCTGTGAAAGTTTGAAAAGCAAACAGTTCTGGAAACCTCTTTGGAAGAGAAATGTGGGAGGACTCAAGCACTCCTCCCTCCAATAGGAAACTACCAGCAGCTAATGACCATCTAGAGGACAACATGTGAAGTATGACAACCATCTCTACACTGGAAAAATTACTTGGAGCTTCAGTGAAAAATCCTGTAAGGTGAGATTTTGTGTTGCGAATTGGGATTGAACTGTCACTGCAGAAGGAAGTGTGTAGCTGCAGCTGTGCTTTCTGCTGAGAACTTTTGGCAGAAAAAAAAACAGGAAAAAAAAAAGAAAAAAAGAAGGGGTTTGGAAAACTATTTGTAAAGATTGGTCAGCCTGTATACAAATGTATACAAATGACAGGTCCTGAGTTTTTAAGTGGGGCTGTTTTTGTGCACAAAAGGTAGTTCAGTGTCATCTCTTCAGAAATTTTACATTGTTTTGAAAAAACTGCTGAATATTGCAATTTTTAATCTTAAAAAAAAAAAACTTTATATTTTATATAACTGTCAAATCTATTTAAAATTAATTTATGGTCCTACCCCAAATTCATCAAGTATATGTTCATGTTTGGTTTTTTGGAAATTACTTCTAAGATTTCTGTTCTCTCTCTCTGCTCTTCTCCCCACAACTTGATCATGAATAGTACAATGATGTCCTGTATAAGATAATTTATGTTTTCTGGGAGGCTTCATTGTACAGTAATGACTCAGATTATCCATTGGGGGCCAGATTATCAATAACAATATAAAGGGATATGCTTGAAGAAAGTTATTGGCAGCTAAAAAAATGAGCTTTATCATCTAATACTAGTAAAATACTAGAGTACCATTACACATGACTAGCCCTTAATTCTAATTATTAACTTCAGTGTTGGTTAAATGCATGCCAAGCTAAAGTTAACCACAATTTAAGGAGAAAATGCTTAAACCTAGGTCCTAATGTAATGTTAGTTTACCTATGGCTAATATAGTTGCATATCTGAGGTTACGCAGATTAATGCTAGCTCTTTACAGCCAGCTCTGCTCTAGGAAATTCGTATTGTGATCTGAAGAACAAATGCAACAACTCTATGTGTTCCTGCTCTTCTCATGCAAAAACGATTCACGACCACCTTCCATGGAAAGGAAAGATTTTTCCCTTACAATCTACTTCCCTTGCAATCTAATTGAAAATTGGGACTTTTCTTCTATCTCTTACTGGGCAGCCTCCTGTCCAACCCACCCAAACTGGGATTGTTGGTTTTGTTACCTTCCTGGAGTGGGTGTTGAAATAAAGATTTTAGCTTCCCTCTGCTCCCATATGTGCTGTACAGAAAATCTTCCCTGACTTTATGCAGAAGGAAAATGAGCAGAACCTCATTTGTTGGAGCCACAAAGACAATTAGTTTGGATGGAGAAATGTGGAGGAAAGAGATTAGGTGTCAGTAGAGAGGAAAATCCAGATGTAAATAATAGGTAAGGAGGTGATGAACTGAGTGGCTAAGGAAGATTGAAACTGCACAGAAGCACAAGAAGAGATGTGGAGACAGTGTTCTCACGGGAGAATGGATAATTGGTACATGAACTCTGAATAATCCTGAAAGATACAGCAAGGCCATGAGAGGCCCAAGGAAGCTTAAGCAAGCAAGATAAGAAGCTGGAATTCACTGAGTTATGAGAACTGTGGACTGTTGGCAAGCTTTCGAGGTCAAGTTCTCCCACCTGTGCTTAACCAATTGTATGTTAGTCACTAACGGTCTTCAATGTATCCAATCATAATATGCCAAATCACTGTAAGTGCATGTAAGCAATAGTATACAGGAGTTAAGGCTTTGCAATAAACGGCTTTTATCTGATCATATTGATCTCTGACTGGGTCCATATTTTTTCTGCGGCAAAGAGAGACAGAAAAGTAATGATATAAAGCAGATTTTTATGAGGAAATAGAACTGGGAGTATGCCCACCATAAAATTTGATTTTCCTGCACCCAGATGAGAACCAAAGTTTCTTAGATTTCTCTATGTCTGTGTGTGTTAGCAAACTGCTGGGAAGTTCAGTGATTGTCCTGCTGGACTCTGGTTTTCACCAGTGTTAGTGAAAATATGGGATATCTTTCCATAATTGTGCAAAGCTGTGAAAGATTCAAAGATTTCAGCACTGCTTATTACTTAAATCAGCGGCTTAGATCAGGCTACCCAATGGGATTTCTGTTTAGGGTGGATTCACACCATCACTTAAAATTTTGAAAGCAAATTTGCTTGTAAATACTTTTGAGATATATATATATCCTGGTGGTGTTCCAGACGTTTTCTAATCCTGTGAACACCTCCGTAGCCAGTACTGAGAAAGTACTGTCCTTCAAACAGTGTATCAGTTCCTCCTGAAGTGCCAGAACTTGTTACTGTCTATAGTATATTTTTTGCCACAGTGTTACTGATTTTCCCTTTGGAGAGGACAAAAAGAAAATAAAACTTTTTCAGGGAGATGGGAGGAATCTGCCCTTGTTACATAGAAGCCAAGGGAATTTCACCACTTGTCTGGTTTTTAACCAGTAACAAATTGTGCTAAGTCAGGCACCTGGACTTGTGCAAAGCATTCAACACTGTCCACACGAGATCCTTGTCTCTAAATTGGAGAGACATCAATTTGATGGATGGACCACTCGGTGGATAAAGAACTGGCTGGATGGCCGCACGCAAAGTGTTGTGGTCAATGGCTCAGTGTTCGGCTGGAGACCAGTAACGAGTGGTGTCCCTCAGGGATCGGTGTTGGGACCGGTCTTGTTGAACATCTTTGTTGGTGACATGGACAGTGGGATTGAGTGCGCCCTCAGCAAGTCTGCCGATGACACCAAGCTGTGTGGTTCGGTTGATATGTTGGAGGGAAGGAATGCCATCCAGAGGGACCTTGACATGCTTATGAAGTGACCAGCAGGTCGAAGGAGGTGATCCTGCCCCTCTGCTCTGCTCTTGTGAGACCTCACCTGGAGCATTGTGTACAGTTCTGGTGTCCTCAACATAAAAAGGACATGGAACTTGTTGGAACAAGTCCAGAGGAGGGCCATGACAATGATCAGGGGACTGGAGCACTTCCCGTATGAAAATAGCCTGAGAAAGTTGGGGCTGTTCAGCCTGGAGAAGAGAAGGCTGCGTGGAGACCTCATAGCAGCCTTCCAGTATCTGAAGGGGGCCTATATGGGATGTTGGGGAGGGACTCTTCATTAGGGACTCTAGAGATAGGACAAGAGGTAACGGGTTAACCTTAACCTGGGGAAGTTTAGATTGGATATAAGGAGGAAGTTCTTTACTGTAAGGGTGTTGAGGCACTGGAATGGGTTGCCCAAGGAAGTTGTGAATGCTCCACCCCGGCAGTGTTCAAGGCCAGGTTGGACGAAGCCTTGGGTGGCATGGTTTAGTGGGAGGTGTCCCTGCCCATGGCAGGGGGGTTGGAATTTGATGATCTTAAGGTCCTTTCCAACCCTAACTATTCTATGGTTCTATGAAATGCCAGTGTTTCTGATTCATAAAGTTTTCTGAAAGTTGAGTGGTTATCTGGTGTCCCATATTACTTTGGAAAACAAGTTCAGTGTATCTTTCCAAAGAAACCATATGGGTGTTTTAGCTGATGTGATGTGAATCGAAAAGAAACATTTGGGCAGCCCCTTTTAAAGGTTGTATGTATGAATTAATGCGGAGGTATTACTGCTAATTCCTTAAGCTGGTCAAGAATGGAATTTTACTTGACCTGGGTATTTTAGAGAATAGAAGGACAAAGTAGTTTGCTCAGCATCAGACAGCACAGCCAGGAGAAACCTGGTTTTCTGGTTTATAGCTGACACCCTTTGTCACTGAAGTATGCTATTTTCTGTCTGGTTAAATCCATCATAATTAGGTCCATAAAAGGAATGAAGCCCAGTCAACAGAAAAGGAAGGCAAAATTTCATACCAAATATGATGCCATTTCTGTTCATACCTTTGTTCAAGTGTAGCTTATGTCTGTCCTTTCCATACATGGCTATAAGAAGAGAAATAACTTGAACCTTTCCTGTTAGAAGGGTAATTGTTTCTGTGGTATTCACGAATGATGCTTTGTAAAAAAAGATTATTTTTTGGAGTTCTGTAATGAGTTATTAATTTTGAATCACTAGATATTTATTTCATAATTTGTAAGTGCAAATCTAGTCTCATTTAATCTTCTTAAACAGTATAAAACAAAAAGTACCATTTTTAGTCAATCAGTAGCCCACATATGAAAAAAATACCAACCCTGGATTCTATTCCTTCCCTCCAGCATAGCAATCGAACCAGACAGCTTAGTGTCATCACAAACTTGTTGAGTGCCATCAATACTACCGTCCATGTCAATGACAAAGATGTTGAACTGAACACGGTTAAACATAATATTGGCAGTACACTTAATCAATGCACTTATTCAAAATGTTGCAGATGTGTTTGCATTCCCTAACAATTCCAGTTTTTCCATACAGTTCCAGCTAGAAAACACTGGCAATCTTCATTAGTTTTAACACTAGTCAGGGAACTTCTTATTGAAATGTTGATTTACAGAAGTGTAAAGTCATTGAAGTTTCTTAAGAGTGCATTGAGATATTTGCTTGCATATGTATTTGAAAACAAGCGGAATGCACAGCTGCGGCTTAGACATATGAAGGTTTCCAGTATTGAAGCTCACTGTTTCAGTGGAAGGTTCCTAAAAATTCTGCTATCAGTATTGAAGTTAGAAAAAAAGCATTCATATTCCAAGTGAAAGCTCAGATGGAGGTGAAAGCCAAGAAAAATCCTTTCCTTTTCATGCATCATCACCACTCATAAATACACTGTAAAGTCAGTTAGACCCTAAGCTCCACTTGTAGAAACTCATTCTGCAGTGAGGTGGCATAACTATAATTAAGGACAGAAACGACTTCACAATTTGTAGTCCAGTTGAGGTCCTCAATGGCTATAAATCATCAGGTATTACAGACTTCAGTGGAGCTTTTCTATTTATTCTTAGTACCTGCCACACAGTTCATAAGCCTGCCAAAACTTGCTGAGAGGAAAGAAAACCTGGCTCAGTTTCTCATGGGCTCTTACAGTTAAAAAGTGTATTGTTTTGTCCTTCAAGTAAAGAGATGAGACCTGGAGCACAAAGCAGAGTAAGCAGCTGAGTAGCAAGGTGACATTTAAACAAGATTATCTGTTCTAGTGCTTCTGCATTTGTAAATTATGATGTACTGTGATCTACAGTAGATGGCTGAAGTTCTGCACTGCTGTTATCAGAGTAATTATTTATCTGCCAACAAGATGCTGTAACATAGGCTATCAACATAGGATACTGTCTGGAATAGCTGCCATTGCTATTCTTCATTCTGGTGTATTTTGTGTAGCCACTAATTTTGTTGTCCTTTAGTTTACCTGTATTTTTTTCTTACTGGTTTAGCATAGCTGCATTTCACAGAGTGCAAACAATCTTGCACCTTTGATGTGCTCTATATTTCAGAGAGGGTATGCTGCAAAGAGATTATCCCATGGAAATAGATTTATGACTGTAGAACAAATTCAGAGATGAGAGCTATTTGTGCAACCTGTATTATAAAAGCACAGCTAGAGCCACTGTATGCTAATTTGATACTGGTGCACCCTTTCTTCCCTATGAGCATGCCTCACTCTTTGATTTCCATTCAGTTGACAAGGGGTCCTTCACATCCATGCTACTTCCATTCTCCTTTATGAGCCTGAATCCTTTGTTCCTGGCTGGCAGCAGGAACCATCTGTAAAATCCAGAGTTTATTTGTTTGGATTTGTACATGGAACTTGCATGTTTTTGCTGAATCTCTTGCATGGGTCTAGTATGCTCAAAACATTTTAAGGTGCAATATTTTACCCCAGATTATAACATCCCTGGTCAAACAAAGAAGAAAAAAAATCTTAATCTCAACTTGAGTTTGTTTTTTAAGTTTCTTAGTCATATTATGAGTAAAAAGACCTATTGAAGAAAAATAGCAATCTGTGCAAAAGAGCTAAATCAGTCTGACCTTTTGCATGTTGTAACAAAAGAACAAGCTATAGAGCTAAGCAAAAGCAGGCTCAGAATGACTGCAGTCTCTGCTACCATGCATGAAAGCATGACTGAAGTGCTGCTGTCAGAAAAGAATACATTGGGAAGGTCTACATGAAGAAGTCAATGGCAGCAAGAAGCAGGAGCACAGAAAAGCTTGAATTGCTCCTCAGTCAACAAGAATGCTGCATATTTATGCTAATTGCCTGACTTGGTGTGCTGGGATTATAACTAAGAAACAAAGCAAGATCTAACAACAAGGGAAAGTAAGCCCAGCAAAATGCAAGGTGTTTGGGAAGAGTACTGGGGGGAAAAGTGGCACAAAAATCAGCCAAATGCAGTAGATGTACTACCTGCAGGTTTTGCACCCAGCAGAATGGAATGAAAGCTTAATGGCTTGAAGCTGGGTAGCTGCAAGGTTAGGTAGCAGGAAGATGTAAAAGAATGAAACTCTCCCCTCCTGATCTTCATTATAAAAAAAAAAAGTGGGAGTTAACCTTATAAAGGTATAAAATGCTCTCAATTAATGTATTCTCATGTGGGCTGAGAAGGTTAGTGCACAAATATAGGACCTGAGGCTTAATTTGAATGTAAGTGCAATTTATGTATTTATTTTTAGAATCTTATTTCCTGAGTTCAAGCTTATTTTAACTGCAAAATGAAATTAAAACCTCGAGCAAAACGTGATAGTCTGGTGAAAATTTCAAATGACTTTTTCCTCCCTGGATTGAAGTCTGGAAAGAAAAAGGATTGGAGAGAATTCAAAAACAATGCAAAGGTGTTTGCAGCAGTAAAAAAAATAACTGCAGTGAGAGAATAAATAATCACAGAATATGAAAACAGTCATTTGCACATTGCTTTTGCTTTTTAGATGAAGTTTTAGGATGATAGGTCTTGAAATTGATAAATACAAACCAGCTTTCACTAGGTCACACAGCATCCAAGCCAACACATTCTCACCACAGACACTCTCAAATACTACACTGCATGACAATGCTCCTTTAGAAGAAACAGTAAGCTCCATATGTACCCTTGAAACATGCTCCAGCAAATGAGAAGTCATACATAAATTTTGCATGGAATTATAATTTTTTATCTAGGCATCATAATCTACCAAATGAGGTTTAGAAATATCAGAAGGGGGAAACATGAAAGTCATAGTTCAAGTCTCATTATCATTTACATCAGCGTTTTGTTTTCCCTCTCTTAGCTCTTTTGCATTGATTCAGTTTATTCTTTGGAATTCGATGTCATTGCTGATAGTTGTCATTTCTGATAGTTATGAAGATTTGTTTCTTGCTGTTCTGAAACATAGCTGAATCTTTTGGGTTTGTTTTAAATGGAGCTTTCTTTATTTTAAGATTCACAGTCTTAAAGTGTATTTCTGCACTGAAAAAGTCAGACTGTGTTTACTTGACACTTCGGCAATATTAAAAGAAAAGCCTGGATCTGAAATACTTTGAAATGAAAGTACTATTCCTCAACCTCAGTAATTATGACTAAGCAATAAAATGACTATGCATGGAAAACACATTCTTAAATGTGAGTTAAAGGAGGAGAAAGGCATCTATGGAACAGTGTCTCAGAACAGGCACTGGGATATTTACTAGTAAATCTTCCCAAGGGCTATTGCATGACTCAGGTGAGTTTCAAGTTTTTATCCGGTCAAAGCAAATTAGTTGATTGTTTCTGGGAAAGGTTAATCACCCAAATCATTAGTAATTTCTCCCCATGAGGGGGAAAACCAAATAGAAAAAATTTCTACTGTTAAATATTTTTTCCTTATTATTCAAACCCCTTCAAATTGCTGGAGAGCAAGAAGAACAGGTACAATATGAACAGCTGCAGTGTATGATTTTGTAAGAACCGTAAGTCTAATTTCAGAGGAGATCAAATAGGTTCCCAATTAAACATAATGCAATTCACTAAGGACTTTGGCCTCTATCACTCCTTGAATGCACTATAACTCATGGTAACCTTCTATAGATTTTATTAAACTTGAATCAAGAAAAATAAGCTAAAGCAAGCATAGAATAAAAGGTGCTTCTTGACAAAGTGAGATTAAACTATAGTTACCAAATCAAAGTAAGACTATATACATGTAACAGTGAATTGATGTTAGTATTGCATTATAATCAGAGCATGATGTTAGTCACAACTCAAGATGAATACAATCAATTTTCAAACTTTTATATAGAAGCAGGAAATAACATTCTATTTACTTTTTATAAAAGCTCAATATTAAACATGAAGTGCTTAAGGATGCTATTGGCACAAGAATAAATAGCTATTACCTGGCCACAAATAACTTCAGCCTGTAGATGAAAAAGTTTTAACATGTGAAAGAACATGTGAACCGCAGAAGAATATCCCTGAGCCTTGCTGGAAGAGTAATCAAAAGTTTGGTGTTTCTGGCGTTTTTGACTTTTATTCTTTCCACAACAGGTGTTAAACGTAGAGAGCAGAAGCAGTGGTTTCTTAGAGAAGCTTTGTTGTGTTTGCTGAAAGAACTGGTTTGCATAGCTGTTAGCTTTTAACATTCAGTTTTGAACAAAATGAATGAGCAACAGTGCTTGGCCTCCAATAATAGCATAGAATCATAGTATAGTTACAGTTGGAAAGGACCTTAAGATCATCTAGTTCCAGCCCACATGCCATGGGCAGGGACACCTCAGGCTAAACCATATCACCCAAGGCTCTGTCCAACCTGGCCTTGAGCACTGCCAGGGATGGAGCATTCACAACTTCCTTGGGCAACCCATTCCAGTGCCTCACCACCTTTACAGTAAAGAACTTCCTCCTCAGATCCAATCTAAACTTCCCCTGTCTCAGTTTTAACCACTACAGTCCCTAATGAAGAGTCCCTCTCCAGCATCCTTGTAGCCCCCTTCAGACACTGGAAGCTGCTCTGAGGTCTCCACATAGCTTCTCTTCTCCAGGCTGAACAGCCCCAACTTTCTCAGCCTGTCTTCATATGGGAGGTGTTCCAGCCCCCTGATCATCCTCGTGGCTCTCCTCTGGACTTGTTCCAACCAACATAAGTAATTCAATATATAACATATGACTCAATCAAATCAAAATAAGGCAAAGTATATGCTGGCTGGGTGCCCTGAAATTCCCCCAATTGAAAAGGAAAAAGTAGTGCCTACTTCTGAGCCTCAGTCAGAAGGTTAGAGCATTAGCCCTCATTTCTCATACAAATGCAAGTGACAAGATATGAAAAGTCCTAGGACAAAGCTATCTGGCACCAGACATTTCTTGACCTGCAGACCTCAGCTGGAAATTAGTGAAGTCAGTTCCAAAAAAAAAAAAACAAAGAAGCACTTGAATTTAAAGGAACTTTATTGAAACTTATTCAGAAATTACATGATGCACCATAAATATTTCATGAAAGATATACTTAAGTAGTATAATTTTATGTTCCATTAGGAATGAGAAGATAATTATTGCTGAAATCCTAATAAACCTTACTATGTGAAGAAATACTAAAACATGGCACAGCCTATTAAATCTAATTTGTCCTCATGCTTTACGTGTTTGATTGAGAGGGAATGCACATCTTTGTGTATATTTCCTGAAGATAGGTCCTTCACAAAAATGTGAGTATTCCTGTTATTTATTACATAGTCACTAGCTTACAGCTGTCATTATACAGATACATTAAGTGGATGCACTTAATTTACCATACTGTTTCTGAGGAAAGAAAAATACTCTTTAACCTTGTTTGTATTCAACTGTTACATGAAACAGTCTGATCGTGTCACTGGTTGTTAAATATCACTGTTTTGCTTCATTCTTCTTCTGTGCTAAAGTTCTCTTTTTGACCTGACTCAAGCTGAAAACCTTCGCTCCTGAAGCACTTCAAAAAGATTTTCCTTCTTTTCTGTTTCCTACTAACTCTCTACAGTAGGAGAAGTGTTCTTAATTCTCTTCTGGCAGCAAGGTACATACCAAGGTAGTCATAGTCTGTGACTAGGGCTCCTAGTTGCTGCTGTAAGTCTGTACAGCAGATCTGTACAGTTCTTATCAGCCAGGTCTGGGAAATTTGACCATATTTTTTCTTTCTAGCAATCACCTTCCATATGTATCGGTAGCAATGATATGACTAATAGTACAGTCACAATGTTTTAGATGTCGTGTAGATAGAATACCATATCTCAGGTGGACTAGAAAATCAATACACAGAAGGCCATTTCTTAAATCTCCCACCAGAAGTATCACGGCTGTTCTTCATTCATGTGAAGAGACAGAACAACTGGAAGAAATGTGTTAACAAAATATATTCGTATTCCAGCCATTCTCTCGTGGCCAGCATTAACCCAGGCTACTGCTGCACTTACTTGAACATTAAATAGTCTTATGTCTGTGTATCACCTGCTTCTTTGCAATTATACTCTGAAAGCTAACCAACCATAGCTCTGGAGAAAACAACTGTCAGCAACTTTGGGGGAAAAATGTGCCGAATAGTACCATACCCAAATACAGAAGAACATAGGATCCTAGAATAGTTAGGGTTGGAAAGGACCTTAAGATCATATAAGTTATTTGCACAATGACCAGTGTTAAGTACAGATGCCCTACAAGTACAGTGTTACACAGATAATGTGGGACTTGTTTGTTAGTGCTAAATGTTTGTTAGCACTCTTTGGTCATACTATGTTATAAAAACAATCTAAAAAACCTATTCTAAAAAATAAGGAATAGGAAAATTAGGGAGATAAGAAAGACCATGTGTTCATCTTGTGCACCATCATGGCAACATAGGATTGTTCCCTTTTACATGTTTGCATCTTTCATATCTAAATAGTTATGCAGAAGTAATCTGAGTTTCCCATATTGCTTAGGAGGGAACCATTCCTATTCTAAGAAGAGTAAAAAGTATTCTGATTTCTGTCATGGTTTGATAAGTCACTTATATTCATGCCACTGTCATAATAAACACTTCCTCATATTCCTCTGAATTATATTTTTCTCTTTGGTTCATAAGCCATAAGTGTGTATTGTAATAGCCAGTGAGATCTTGGTGCTGAATGAACTGCATGATGCTATGAGGCTTGGAATGAATTTTAAAATCACTGTTTAAAGTTCATGGGAACATTCAGCTGCTGTTTTTATTGCACAGGAAGGACAAAAAGGCAGTGAGGTGTCTGTGTTGCTCTTTCTGCTTAATGCTGTAGATGACCATGTAACATAAAGTAATTTAAAATTTCCTTTACCCTTTCGTAAAGCTGTGTGCGTGCTCACTCGTGTCTTTATTAAGACAGGTACTTAGCCTATTAATATAATGCCAATAAGGCCATCTGGCCATGAATAAATTTCTTAGTTGAAATTTTCCTATCGGCCCCACTATAGTTGGAGGACTCTCTCATTTATGTGAGAAATAGAGGTTGTAGGAACATACAGTACTACATCTTAAATGTGAGTTAATGTGTAGGAATTGGCATAGAAGGAATATGTAGCTGTCTTCCCTGCTCTAACTAAACTGAGCTCCTTCAGAATGGAAGCGTGGCATGTAAAAGCAGCTGTGTATTGGACATACTGCAGTAGGTGGAAGATGAATGTCACAGCAAGGTTTGGAGATATTTGAATAGTGAAGACATAATCACTGAAACTGTTGTGTGCCATATTTTGCATGTGCATGTGTGAGTAACTGTGATGAAGTTCCACGGACTGCTAAGCAAAACAAAGCAACACAGCTAGGAATATGGTACAAATACTGGGGTTTGGCATATGAGGTAGGACTCAGGTCACTCTGTATTAAAGGGATTCACCTTTCCTAAATGTTGGTGCCTAAAATGTAGGTTTTAACTGATTTTCATGTCTAGGTGCCTTGGAGCCCATATTATGAGGTGTCTCTCAAATCTTGCTACCTCTTCCCCATTCATGTAGATCCTTGAATAAACTGCCTAAGCTGTGCATCGTGAAATAGTCACAGCACGAAACTGCAGCTTTCAGTGTCTATTATTATCTGTCAGTGGAGAATCTAAATTACAGTGACTATGACCTTCCTTAAAGGACTGCTGAAGACTAGACCTGGACTCTTTTTGGCAAGAGCTCCTACCGAGGCTTATAGCTATTTTGACTCTTATACGGGGAGATAACTGAGACTACCCGCAGCCAGCAAAAATGTCCAGTTACTATGAAGAAAAAAGGCTATAGAGAAAAATAGAAAAATAAAATCACTAAATTATTTATCTTCATTATTTTTACAGATTTAATCACTTAGGGAGCTCTGAATGAAAGTGTTTCATATATCTATAAATGGATTAACAGCTTGATACTGTGTATTGAAGATCTTTCAAAATGTTTTCGATATTAACTCCATAGGGTTATAAAAAGAAGAAAATAAAGAACTATGAATTTTTGCATTACAGAAATATTGTCCTTGGATGTTTCCCCAAGGTTTTATTTCAGGGGACTGAAGGCAATACTAGAGAAAATTAATTTCCACTAAGTCATGATGACACATTTATAATTTTGCTCCTGAAAAAGAGACCTGAATGATACTGGAAATTTGCAGAAGGAATTTTTCTGCTCTCCATAAAATAAGTAATTTGAGTTGGAGATCTAGCAAACCTTAGGAAAACTGCAGTTTGCTGAGCTGTATTCTTTGCCCTGTTACATTTTAACTTCTGAGACTTTGTTTTAAAGCAAGCGTTCCTACAACACTATACATTTATGGTTTGATAATTATTTGATTATGTCAGATCAAGAGAAATTACTCCTTATCACATTAGTGATACAATACTCTTCAGAATGTGTGTTGAAAGCAAAACTTAATTTCAGCAAAACTGAAATACAATTAATAGCAATGTTTGAGCAACTAGGGCAGTAACATCACTGGCCACATTGGGATAATTAAGGGACTGATATTTTCTTGGTTGTGTTTTAGATGTTAATGACCTCTACCGTGGGTCTAGGCATTATTTTATTTCTGATTCTTTTCTCATACATACAGTCCAAACTATGATGTGTCTTACATTGAAAACCTAATTAATTTTAATTACTGAAAGGAGTAGAGGTCAGTAACTGCCAGTTTATCCTTCTATTATAGGATTACTCAACTGCTGTGCAAGTTATTTAGAGGCAGCACTGGTAGGAGTCTGACCTAAATTAATTCACATAAGAACAGGCCTTCACTAAATCATGCCAGAATAGTATGAGGAGTAAGAGAGATAAGGTGGCAGAGCTGAAAATATTCATCTTCAGTGCAGTGGGATGAGCAGCTTTAAAAAAAGTAAGGGGTCGTGTATTGAAAAGCAATAATAAAGGCAGAATGTTCGGAAGAAGTCCCTATGGAGTCTGCAGCCTGTGTATTTAGGGGTTTATTTCTTGTTTTACTTTTAGGAGAGATGCTGTCTGGATAACGTTGCCAACCCCCAGGTCTGTAGCCAACTTTAGTATTACTTTATGAATTAGACTTAGGCCTACATTAGCTTCTTTATACTTTATTTTCCGTGTTTAAGCCTTTCTCTGGTTATTTGCATTTTCCACCTCATAACGGTTCCAGTCAGAAATCCAACATTGCACATGAATGTAACTGTGAAACTGAGAAACAGTACTGTTAGTTTCTGCGCGCCAGATAGCTTAATATGGTTATGCATGCTTCACAGATTTAGCTGTATTAGTTCCCTAATATCACTGAATTCAATGGAAGTGTGTTACTTCATATTCTCCTTAGTGGGAAAAACACTGATATAATCTAATTTATGTGACAGAGCGAATCACCTTGGTCAAACCCTCCCAATGACAGGACAAGTCACACTGCATTAGTGGGTATCGCCTACTCTTTTCAGAATAAAAACAGGGTGGAAGGGGGCCTGAAATATCATCTAATCCACCCCCCTGCCCTTGAGCAGGATCAGCTCTAGTTAACAAATCATGTGGGATGTTTGCCTAACCTTGTGCTGGACACATGCAGTGACAACCATATAGGAGTTTAGTTGAGCAGTACTCATATAGCATAAACCAGATTGTTAAAATTCAAAGAGACAAAATTACTGATCTTCACCTGAGATCAATAAAAGTGCAAACACAATGGGATGAGAATCTGATCTGCCCTGTCTGTTATCAGAGTTCCTGTTCCTCCACTAGCCCGCAGCCAGATGAAATCTCAGTATTTGTCTCTCGAGTCTGCTGTCTTTTTCTACTCTTTGCTGTCTCCTTCAGTCTTTACTATGTCAGCTTCATACCTCGAGTAAAAAGTATTGCACTGCAGCTATTCTTCACCACTGGGGAATTGTATGTGGTTCTGAAACCCACTATTGCTGGAAGCATCTGTAGAAGGTGCAGTTCTGACAGCCTTCTCTTGCATGTAAACTGTGGAAAACTTTGCTTTCCTCCTTTTGAAGACATATTTGGGAAAAAGTAGATTATAACATAAGATATATTGACTCCCACCCCCAAAGCACCAGCACTGCAGTACCATAGTGAATATACCAGAGGCCCAAATGTACAGTCTTCTGTTTTTTGTATATACTCAGGTGGCATAAATACATACATAAAAAATGAGCTTAGCACTCTCTCCAATTAACATACACTTGTTTAACAGCAAGAATGTGAACTTTAAGTATGGATGGAGGCGGTAATAAATGTTTACCAAAAGTGGTGGGAGAATAAAAACATAATCCTTTCTGTGAATTTTGGTACTCAATAAGTTGAAAAAATGTTGCAATGCTTCAATGCTGAAAGTCAGCAATGAACATCTCTGTCATTTCAGTTTTGACAAAGGACTTGAAGAATTATTTAGAAATGTATTGATCTAGCTCTTGCAAACTTATTTCTGAAGACTGTAGCACCTGAGTTATTATTTTTAGTTAAGCAACTTCAAAGTAAAACTAACATTTTGATGACAGCAAAAGCATGTGTGCACAGATACATTAAATCCAGAATGGTAATATGCACCACTGTAAGCAGTGATTCCTTGTCCTAGAAATAAGTAGACCTAGATAACCCTTTCTGAAGAAACTAGGAACACGAATGCTAAAGAACCTAGTAAAATCTGTGGAGGAATATCAATAAACTATGTGCATTTTTCACAGTCTTCAAATACTTTTCCCAAATGGTTGCTAGGTTTTGCTTTTCTAAAGAAGTGTTTTTTGTCCTTGTCATCAGGCTTCTGTGAATTCAATGCATTTTTTGACACAAGTGAAAAACAATGAAATCAGGCAAGAAACAGCTTCCATAATGGAATCATGTCACAAACATATTGAATGAGTACAGGAAAAATTGGTAAGTATGTTTGTATTAAGCAGTTACTAAAAGTGAACAAACCTGTAGGAGGGAAAGAATGAGCAAATTTTCCCAGTCAACCTAAATAATTCAGATTATACTATCTACCTAGAAACACTTCTTTTTTCTGTTGCCTATAAAATGCTTCCTTCTTGATGTAATATGCATCAACATTGACACCCAGTGGCCAGAGAGACTTAAATCATGTTACTCGCAACTCGCTTTCTGTGTCTATTTTAAACATATTAAGACCCTGAATTTAATGTAATTATGCTTATGTGCACACAGGCACACACGGCTAGCCAGAGAGAAAGAGTTTTTCCACTTAAAATGTAGGTATTAAGAAATGTAGATATTTTCAGCAGCACAAAATGGCATTTGGGCATCCATCTTCCTTTGACTTTCAACAGGAATCAGCCCTTGGGCTCACATTTATGCTAGTGAAAATCTTCTCTTACATACTGTCCTTGTCTGGTTGCAATAAGTAATGAAACATGTTCATACCAGTCACAGAGAATTACTTCCTCCTAGAACTAAAAATAAAAGTTCCATAAGTACTGCAAGTACCATAAGAAAAACACAAACCCAAAGTATTTTTATCTCATTTTACGCAGCTCTCATGTTAGCGTGGACAGGGTTGACGCGAACAATAGTCTCCTGAGATTTTTGTTTTTTAAGCCAACATTACTGAATGAAAGCTGTCGACAGATACGTCCACGAGAAGTGGGGTAAAGCTTTATAATGAGGAAGAATATAAGGGCTAAGGAGACAAAGATAGAATAATAGCACTTAGCACAGACGGGATAAAAGTCATCAGGCAGTGAAAGAGAACAAGGCAGCAGGCTTACCTTAGTGAGAACACTGGAATGTGAACAAGAATTGTGGCCACTGCAATGCCAAGAAAATAGATTCTGATGGTTCTTTTGCAAAACAAAATCAACCAAGCAAAACCCAACAGTCAGAAACCCCAAACCACCACCTTTTTGTGTCTCCGCAAGATTTTATATTTTTCTCATCCTTCTTACGTCAAAGGGCATGTTTACCTAGAAGATGACCGGTGTACTTGACGCTATAGACAATATTCGGAACGTAAAGCTGGGCAAGCCTGTAAGAACAATATTCAACTCACAAGCCAGAGGCGAAGTCCTTCATATCACAGGACAGTTAAGTACAAAATAACTGCACTTCATGAAAGAATTTGAGAAGCAGGAGGAGAATAGAAACTAAGAAAAATTACGTTTTCCTATTATGATGTAGAACTCTGAATAGTGAATAGTTTGACTGAGGCAGAATTTGCCATCATAGTTTGATTCAAGACACACCTCATCTCTCTCAGGAGAGTTGGCTGACCTAGATTGTTGCCTTTGCAATAAGTCTTTGTCTCCTTATTGCAAAGTCTTACAATGCAGAATAAATCCCTGCCTCCTGGATTGAATATTCCATCTACATTTCCTTTACATTTTAAGATATCGTTCTAAATTTCTGGGAGAAAAAACTCTGGGAGAGTTTTCTTGTGGAAAAAATTAATTACAATATTTGGGAAAAAATGTAAATAATTTCAAGCAGAATGTGGATCATTATGGTTGTATTGAGACAGAGAGGACAAAATGGGTTAAGAAAATATGGGCGTTGTCAGCAACTGAAATGCAAAGGTAATTTCCTTTTAATAAGACTAGAATAAAATAAGGTAAAGAATGGCAATTCTTTTCGATAAATACAAGAGTGACAAGCCTACTTGTCATTGAGAGACCATCCATTGTCTCCTTGTAAACCTAATTTTACTAATATATATGTTGTACTGGTAGGTATCTCCGAAAGAGGAAGAGGAGAACAACACTAATGAAAGTTCTATTATGTAGAGTAGTGGAAATGAGAGTTTTCCAATTTAGAGTCATAGAATCATAGAATGGTTTAGGTTGGAAGGGATCTTAAAGCTCATCCAGTTCCAACCCCTGCCACGGGCAGGGACACCTCACACTAGAGCAGGTTGCTCCAAGCCCCTGTGTCCAACCTGGCCTTGAACACTGCCAGGGATGGGGCAGCCACAGCTTCTCTGGGCACCCTGTGCCAGCGCCTCAGCACTCTTGTAGTGAACAATTTCTTCCTAATGTTTAATCTAAATCTCCTGCCTTTCAGTTTAATACAGTCCCCCCCTTGTCCTGTCACTGCATGTCCTTATCCAAAGCCCTCTCCAGGTTTCTTGTAGGCCTCTTTTAAGCACTGGGAGCTGCTCTAATGTCTCTCTAGAGTCTTTTCTTCAAGCTGAGCAAGCCCAATTTCTCTTCACCTCTTTTCATAAGAGAGGTGCTCCAGCTCCCTCATGACCACCTTCATGGCCCACCTCTGTTCTATTACTTACCTGTTGTTATCCAAGGTTTTATTTTACCTTAAAAGCCCTCTGCTTTGCTCTCTGATATGGCTAATCACCACACAGATCTCCCAACAGATACAAGCAATGAAAAAGACAGTTCTCTCGTGCCGTAAAGAGTGAAGTGGTAATGGTTAACTAATTCCCATACAAGGCTTATGTTTTATAATTCATATCTGATTGTATGTTTAGCAGATATTACTGACATTGGAAACATCACAAAGGGGCCTAGGTTGCTTTGTTGTTTGGGGTTCTTTTAATACCCCTGAGAACTGTGACTCAATATCAACTAAATGGAAACACAATTTCATTTCATAATTGTAAAAGTATACATTTCTTTAAAATGGTTCAACTTTGAAGATAGTTCCAGATTTTCAGCCTGTGATTTTCACATTTCCTTTGATGGTAGAGTTTTACAGGGAAAGGCGGACACAATTGAAGTGCAGTACAGTTTGTGAGGATATTACTGTATCTGCAATTTCATGTTAATTTTAATACCTTTACTTCAGCCTTTAAATAAACCTTCAGCTTTGCTCTTGAGCCATCACAGGAAGCTGTAGAGAGCAATAAGATTACCCCCTCCACCTCCTTTTCTCCACACTAGACAAGCCCAAAATCTTTAGGCACTTCTTGCAGGATTTTCCTTCTACCTTTCACCAGCTTTCTTGCCCTCCTCCGGGTGCATGAGTACCTTGACATCCTTCTTAACCTATGGGGCTCAGAACTGTACACAGTGCTCAAGGTGAGGTAACACCAATGCTGAATACAGCAGGATAATCACCTATTTTGTTTGCCTCTTGGCTGCCAGGGCACTGGGGACGCTGCCTCTCTGCCTACTTAAGAGGCTATGGAAGAAAAATATTCTCCTAAAAGCTGCTGCTTCTATTTTCAGTTCTTGCACTAAATGTCATTCTCTAAAACTTTTCCTTCAATATATTTTGAACATTGCTCCTACACATAAAGCCTGGTAGTCTTATATTCACTGGTACCTTGAAAGATATCTTTCTTCTCTTTTGCATTTAGGTGTCTTCTTTCTTGTTGCAGAAACTAATTAATCTCACAACTTGAAAACTGACAAGGGTGCTATAATAATTTTGCTGTTTAAATCTTGCAATGACACTGGAAATAAGAACTACTTTAAAACAGAGAGGAAAATTCACTGCATGGCGTTGCTGGGCTTGCTCATGAAGGTAAGAGACCTACTTGCCCTCTTTCAAGGCAAAAACACACATTATGTTTTCCATATGAACAGCCTGTATTTGATTTTTCATTCTACCTGCTCCTTAGTATAATTAGGACCATATCTAACAGCAGCAAGATGAATCTGCAAACCCTGTTGTGCCAGATACGCAGAACTGAGCACTGCATGGGAAGTGTAATTGCTGAGCACTCTATAGAGCATTCACTGCTTGACTCCAAACTGGGAGGAGCTGCAAGCAAATCGAGAGACAAGAGTAGAATTGAAAATGATCTGGACAAGTAGGAAAAAGAAAAGAGCTGGGGTGGGGGTGGGGTGGGGGAAGGAGGAGAATTGAAAGCAATTCTGGGAAGACAGGAGCAAAATACCACCCTTTTTGTGATAGGAACAATCAACTGCTGAGTAGAAGATTTGTCATTCTGTTGTAAAGAGGAAGAAGATAAACAGTGAACTGTAATGTGTATAGTATATTTTATACTATTTTAAATATAAGCTTAACAGAAGTTTCAGTATTACCTTCAGGTGTGGGTACAAGACTGCAATATAGAGAGAAAATGTTCAGTTTGAAGAAGGGAAAGAGGAATAAGATGGAAATCAAGATCTTTGAGAAATGATTACAAACATCAGGTTGTTTTGCTTAGGCAAATTAATTTATAGCTGCTCTACTTAAACAAGCAGAACTATTCCCTGTCAGCTGACTCATGAAAGCCATGAGTCTCATTTCCAAAAGCCCCTGCTTTTGGCCTAAGGTGTTTCATGTTCTTTCATTTGTAGCTGTGGCAGGCAAAGAAGAGGGAATTTATCCAAGGTGAGTTGGTGGGTGGGATAAACACATGACCTGCAATGAATTTACTGCCTTTACTACCTGAGTGGGTTTTTTTCAGTGGATGCACCTGAAGAAGAGACATAGTAAAAGTTTTCACATGTGAAAAAGAGCAAGAGAGCATAGTATGCATTGTATAGAAAAGAAAAGGAAAGGGCATCAACCACAGCACAGAAAAACATAGAATCATAGGATAGTTAAGGTTGGAAGGGAGCTTAAGATCATCTAGTTCCAACCACCCTGCAATGGGCAGGGACACCTCACACTAAACCATGCCACCCAAGGCTTCGTCCAACCTGGTCTTGAACTCTGCCAGGGATGGAGCATTCACAACCTCCCTGGGCAACTCATTCCAGTGCCTCACCACCCTAACAGGAAAGAACTTCCTCCTTATACCCAATCTAAACTTCCCCTGTTTAAGCTTAACCCATTACCCCTTGTCCTATCACTACAGTCACTAATGAAGAGTCCCTCCTCAGCATCACTATAGCCCCCTTCAGATACTGGAAGGCTGCTATGAGGTCTCCACGCAGCCTTCTCTTCTCCAGGCTGAACAGCCCCAACTTTCTCAGCCTGTCTTCATACAGGAGGTGCTCCAGTCCCCTGATCATCCTCGTGGCCCTCCTCTGGACTTGTTCCAACAGTTCCATGTCCTTTTTATGGTGAGGACACCAGAACTGTACACAATACTTCAAGTGAGGTTTTCCCCTTAGTAAAGCCATGCTGGCTGTCCCCAAGCTGGCTGTCCCCTTGTTTTTCAAGTGCCTTAGCACGCCTTCCAGGAGAATCTGCTCCAAGATTTTGCCAGGCACAGAGGTGAGCCTGACTGGTCTGTAATTCCCTGGGTCATCCATTTTCCCCTTCTTGAAAATGTGGGTTACATTTCCCTTTTTCCAGTGGTCGGGAACTCCACCTGACTGCCATGATTTCTCAAATATGATGGCCAGTGGCTTAGCAACTTCATTCACCAGCTCCTTCAGGACCTGTGAATGGATCTCATCAGGACCCATGGACTTGTGCACGTTCAGTTTTTCAAGATGGTCTCAAACCAGATCCTCTCCTTCAGTGGGCTCAAGGTCTTCATTCTCACAGTCCCTGTATTTGCCTTCCAAGACTTTGGTGGTATGGTCAGGGCCTTTGCCAGTGAAGACCGAGGCAAAGAAGTCATTCAGAACCTCAGCCTTCTCCAAATCCAGGGTAGCCAGTTCTCCTGAGAGCTTCCTTGGGGGGCCTACGTTCTCCCTTGTCTTTTATTTGCTATGTACCTGTAGAATCCCTTCCTGTTATCTTTAACATCCCTAGCCAAGTTTAATTCTAACTGGGCCTTAGCTTTCCTAACCTGGTGCCTAGCTTCCTGGACAACATCCCTGTATTCTTCCCAGGCTGCCTGTCCTTGCTTCCACCTTTTATAAGCCTCTTTTTTCATTTGAATTTTCCTCAGCAGCTCCTTATCCATTCAAGGAGGTCTCCTGGCCCTCCTGCTGCACTTCCTTCTAGTTGGGATGCAACACTCCTGAGCTTGTAGCAGGTGATCCTTCAATATCAACCAACAGTCTTAGTTCCCCCTGCCCTCTAGGGCTATATCCCATGGAACCTTCCGAAGCAGGTTCCTGAAGAGGCCGAAGTCTGCTCTCCTGAAGTCCAGGGCAGTGAGCTTGCTGCACGCTCTTCTCACTGTCCTGAGGGTCTCAAATTCGACCATCTCATGATCGCTGCATCCAAGGCTGCCCTGGAGCATCACATTTCCAACGAGCCCTTCCCTGTTGGTGAGCACGAGGTCAAGCATGGCACCTCTCCTTGTCGGCTCCTCTATTACTTGCAGAAGGAAGTTGCCTTCCACACAATGAAGGAACCTCCTGGATTGCTTGTGCCGGGCCGTACCGTCCTTCCAACTGATGTCAGGGTGGTTGAAGTCGCCCATGAGAACAAGGGCCTGCGAGCGTGAGGCTTTTCCTATCAGTCTATGGAGTGCTTCATCCGCAGGTTCTCCTTGATCAGGCAGTCTGTAACAGATCCCCACAGTAATGTCTCCCATCGCTGTTCTCCCTTTAACCCTGACCCACAAACTCTCTGTTAACTGCTCATCTGTCCCCAGACAGAGTTCCATACTCTCCAGCCTATCCCTAACATAAACGGCAACTCCCCCTCCCCACCTGCCTGTCCTGTCTTTTCTAAATAGCCTGTAACCTTCCATTCCAACACTCCAGTCATAGGAGCCATCCCACCATGTTTCTGTGATGCCTATTATATCATACCCCTGTAGACATGCACACATCTCTAATTCCTCTTGTTTGTTCCCCATGCTACGGGCGTTTGGATAGAGGCATCTGAGCCGAGCTCCAAATGAAGCCGGCTTATTGGCTGGAGAGGCTGGAATATCCCCACATTGCTCCGAGCATTTATTATAGGTTCTGGCAACTGACTGGGTGTGCTGGGATGGAATGATGCTCCCCTCCCCCAACACATCTAGTCTAAAGCCTCCTTGACCAGTCTGGCAAGCCTCCTACCAAAACTGCTCTTTCCCTTCTTTACCATCAGACCAAATGTTGGTTAGACATTAAGAAAAGCAATCCTTTCCCTACTGTGAGGCTTCTTAACGACTGCAGTGGGTTTCTTAGGAAGGCTGTATAATCTACATCAGTGGGGATAGTTAAAAGTAAAGTAGGGAAGTAGCTGTCAAGAATTGTTTAGGTGCAGTTGATCTTGCCATGAGGGGTTTTTTTCTGGAATGTCTCTGTTTCTGTGGTTTTATTTGCACAGAGCTGTGGGATCAGATCTGCCAGAGGAAGTCTACATTGGAAAGAGCTACATGTTTCTTATCTACTTGTTCTCACACACACACACAAAAACAAGAAAACCAAACCCAAACATTAAATTGTTTTAGATCAGTGAATGTAAAAATCTAACCAGTAAATTTTCTACAATAAAACTTCATATATATATTCTAAACCAGAAAATGGCTACTGGCATCTGATCACATGGGAATTCGTTTAAACCTAATGCAATTACAATAAAGGGAAGACAGTTACATACCCAATGATACAGGCTGTCCAACTTTTAAAGCTTAAAGCTGGCTTTATTAGAAGCTGAAAGGGCTGAGTGAAGTAACAGTATTGTTCTTTTTTGCTTGTAAAAATAAGTCCACTCTCTGCTACACAGAGCAGTGCGAAAGAGCCTCCTGCAAAACTAGACATAAAAAAAGGTCATTGCTCCCTTCATATTTATTATACCAGAGTAACTTTATAAAAGACATCTAGTCAATCAATCATGGGTGCATTCTGGCAAATGGACAGCTAGATAAAATCATACCAGTTAATAAGAAACTCACATTTATCATACTGACTGACTTTCAATACATTCAACTACACCAGAATTAAGTACTATCAATCTTTGCCTGTCATATATCTTCATAGGAGCATACCCTAACAGAGGAGTTTCAATTAGAACCTGCTAATTTCTCTTCCTACCACCTGCGTACTTTTACTACTATGACAGCTACCAAGTTTTAACTCTGATTAAGGTTGAATGGGGAAAAACAGTGTTTTGTAACCAGCTGTTGTGCTTCCAAATGACATGAAGGGGAGCTTTTTCTTCCTTCTTAATGGTGCATGTCCAGTACGTCATTTTGAGCTGTGCTAGTTAATGAAAGAAAGAATATCCACTGATTAAACACACGCTAGAATGAGTAATTCTACATATAAATCTGTAGGTTTATTGTGAGAGAGATTGACTTTCCCACTGAAAAACCTGTGTCTGAGTGGGGAGACTGAAAGTGAAAAGAAATGGCTCACCCTCACTCAAGATGGCATATGCAGTTCTAAAATGTGGGAAGTTTGAGCTGGTTCTAAGTCAAAGTGGCAGCAGGCAACTGGTTCAGCGCATCAAAACTGTTAGCTCCAGAACTGTCAAAGCCTAGATCAGTTACTTAAGTGTGTAGCAAAAAGTGGTGGAAAACCCGCTACTTAACCTGTTTCTACACCTGTGGATACATGGATTTCCTTTCTGGGAAATTTAGTTCCTACTGGTCTGGGCTGAAGACCCTGTTTTGAATTAAGTAATCCTATGATTGAACATGAGGGTCCACCTAATGGTCAGGCTATTAATCTATTGGTCACGTTTTGGTGGCATTCTCATTTTTCTTACAGCAGAGACATGGATATAGGCATCTAGGTGTAAGCTAAGGTATTCCCTGCCTTTTACCCAGTATTTAACATGTAGCTGCAAGATAAGGTATGTCTCAGGTTTAGCAATGCTGTTCCTTTCTCAGAAAATAGCCCTGAAAACTTGGGACTTACCTTGTATATTAGATGTGGATTCCACCAGACAGCTGAATTTATAAGCACTGGTGAGTGAGTGCAAGGCCTCAAATCTTGATCTTCCGCCATTGACACTAATGGAAATTTAGTGGTTCCTTTCAAGTACATAGAAACTTAACTTCTTGGCTACTTCTGTATGAATAATTTGTAGGAAGAAGGCTGCCAAGCAGATTAGTTAGGAAGAATTTACTTTTTTTGCAGGTATGAAGGTCAGGGGATGAGGAAGACGGGGTGGCAGATGAATGATCTGTCTCATTAACAGAAATTCTTTGGGATTCACAGAGCTTGCAGGGTCCATAGAAGAAGTGCAGTGAAACACAAATTCTAACAAGCCCAAAATCACAGGCAAACAGCTATTGAACCAGAACAGGAAAGACTGCAGACAAGATGTATAGCATGTGAAATCTGCACTATCTGAATTTGTCACACAAATTAACTGCCTGTGTGTCTCCAGACTCTCAGCAAGAAGAAATTATTATAGCTGTGAGACCTAAATCACAGCTGCTTAAAATCCTGTGACCTTGCAAAGGAAAGGAAGGTAGTATTTTTAACCTAAGTAGTAGACTTGCTTAGTAAAGCAAGTAAGAAGTGACTTGGGCTTTGCAAAGGTGCACAGAACTTTCATAGTGATCTGAAAAGTGTGGAGGGGGCTTTGAACATAGTGGTGTACTTGATGAGTGGTTAGGTCACCTCCTGCAATTCTCTGCTGAGTTCCCTCTACAGCTTCACCATGATCTTTCTCAGGTTGGAGGTGGATAGGGGGTGAAGAGAATGGATGAAAAATAGAAGATCATATCTAGGAATGAATTCAAGACAAGGAGAATAAACAGGGGGAAGCCACTATGTCAGAAATATACTTCTTTCAATTACCTGCTTAAGCCTGAGCAGGTATGAGAAAGAATTAGACTGATTAACCTGCATCAGGAAAGGTGGAAAGGAACTAGTTAGGAAAAGACAAAAGAGAAGGAGGAAGGAAGTATGTCCTAAGGGTTTGTTTGTTTCTAAGAAGATTCAAATTTACTGTCCATTGGACAATGAATTAAGTGCCTGGTCTATGAACTTGAGTGGCTTGTGAAGGCTTAAAAATATGACTTAAAGGTAAACTTTTCCCTTTTCTCAGGATGAAGGATGAGATGTTTATGAGTTTAGTTTGACCCAGTTACTGTCTTTGCATCCAGTTTGAATATAATCAAAGATGATGAACTTCTGCTTTAACTATGCTTGTGGGTTTCAGGTTAGAGCTGTCTGCTCTTGGAGAACAGATTTTCAGGCTAGCAGTGTTAGGTCAGCTCTGGAGAATTCATTACTTTCCCAGTTCAGTAAGAGTAAAGTGCCAAAGAGTTTTCTGGTTTGGATTTGGTTTTGTTTTGGTGTTGAAGAAGTGGGGTAGGGTACTTGGTGTTTGATTAGGCTCACCTTTAAACTATGATTTTCTCTCTAAATATCATCCTGTTCTGCTACTAGTTTGTACAGAACAGATTTTATAAAGAGAAAATAATAGGATTCCTAATGCCTTTTCTTTTGAAGGAATCATGTTTATTTACATTTGGACCTTGTTTTGCAGTCAGAATGTTTAGGGCACACTCCATGCGTAGAGCAATAAAATCTTACAAACAAACTTGCCATTTTAGGGGGACATACAGAAAGTTTATTTGTGGGGCTAGGCATATCATTTCATGGACTACTTCTCTTCATAGATTTACACTATTACATTATTTTTCCTGAAAGTGCTATTTTTTGGTGCATTTCTAAGAAACAGGGAAAAGAAGTAGTAGCAGATTTTGGCAGGATTAGAGTGCAAACAGTTACATTTGCTTGCTGAAGCTGAACAACTCGGTAGTAGATTCAAACAAATGAAACAATAAAGGGATAGTTGCCAAAGGAAGAGGTTATATGCAGAAATATGAGAGGTGGGAGAATAGACAATACCTTCTAATTAGAAATGTGAATATTCATTTATGTCTAAAATTAAAGTTATAATTTCTAGTTGTTTAGATAGATAACACAATTCATCCAGCTATTTAACAGCTATTCCTAGGGTGAATTAGTGATGAGTGATGGGTAAAATGTTCAGCTCAGTTTACCTGCCTTTTCAGAGTTTCTTCAATGAAGTTTACACATTCAGCTTACTCCATAAACTGAGAATCAGATTCTAACACGAGAACGAACTCAAAATCATTAGACTCAGCATGCAGTCTACAAATTAGTCGCTGTCACAAAAGGTAGTTCTGATTCCAAAAGGAGATTAGTCATTTTATGACATGAATAAACAGAAATCTTTTTCAAATGAAAATGTTGGAGTTGAATACATGCTGTGACAGGGAATGGATTGAGCAGGAAGCCACTGCTGTGGAAGTGACAGAATACAGTACTTGAAGCAAGAGAGCATTGTCTTGAAAAGAGATGTTGAGGGCTGATTCAGAAGCATGTTTTTGCCAAGAAAGCCGATTTCCAATCCTTCTGTGCTTTAAATACTGCCAATTCTATTATTGATTTGGAAGGGGAGGAGAGGAAACAATAATGAGCTTTGTCTGACAAAATCTGAGTATTAAAATATAGTCAAAGTGGTTTTGCTCTAGTCCTACCTCATGTTTTAGTTGTTATATAGAGAAATTGGAGAAATGGAAGGAATGAAAAAGAATTCTTCCAGAAAAATGGATTTGAATAGACTTTGCATACTGAGCTGTATTTTTACCCTTTGAAAAGAGAAAGGATGGACTTCTGCAGGTATTAGTAAACTTTGAGTTTCCATGAATAATTATTCTTTTTGGAAAACCTTTAATTGGCTGGGAAAAGCCAATTAAATTAATTAGAACATCAGCCCATTTCTTGGGGTGGAATGGGGGACAGGACATTTATCAGACTGTGGTCTTGGTAGCAAAAAATATAATAACTAACATTCCATAGCAGCCAGATAAAATAGAATGCTAAACCAAGTCCACAGATTATTAATTTTGTAATAGTCGCTGTAGTCTTATGCTGGTGTATTAATCTAGTAGCTGATTTGTACACTAATTACAATCCTTCAGTAAGAGGTAAAGCAGATGAAATAATTCATAAAAATAGCAGTAATTACTAATTATCTACATAACCTACAGGGGTGATGCGTTCAAACTGAAAAAGGGGGAGTTCAGATTAGACATAAGTAAGAAGTTCTTCTCTGTGAGGGTGGTGAGGCACTGGCACAGGGTGCCCAGAGAAATGGTAAATGCTCCATCCCTGTCAGTGTTCAACGCCAGTCTGGACAGAGCCTTGGGTGACATGGTCTATGGTGAGGCGTTCCTGCCTATGGCAGGGGGTTGGAATTAGAGGGTCTTAAGGTCCTTTCCAACCAAACCAGTCTGTGATTCTATGATTCTATAAACCTTAATAAAATCAAGCTTTGTAGCTTGAGCATGTTGTTAAGTAAGTTTATCCCAGTTTCTCAAACTGCAAAAGAAGAAAGGGGAAAATATAGTTGTAAAGCCTAGTGAAGTACCATGTGAAATGCAGCAAAAGGCAAAAAAAAAAAAACGATACTGCAAATAGTGCATTTGGCATACAGTACATTCCACAAAAGAATATCCTGGAACATTAAGTGTCTGATGGCGTGTTTGAGGCCTTCAATTTCTGTGGATGACATGGGAACTCAAAGTGTGGGTTTTCTTTTTCAAAACCCTGTGAGACTTTAAAAGTTTGGGGGGAAACAAACCTCCTTGAAGAGCAATGGTAAATGCTAGGTGTGGTTGATTGGCAATGGTGAAGGCTCCAAAAGATCTCTTTGCACAGTCCAAGTCTTGGGTTTTGCCCAATTGATCCTTGATACACAAAGTGTTTAGGCTGCTTAGCATCAGAAATGCAAATGTGGGCTTTTGTTCAGGAGTGGTCTGGGAGCAGATAGTTGCAGAATTAAATTTGTTAGGCTCCAGATGAAAATCCTTGCAAAATATTGGTGATGCCTGTGCAAAAACATTCACTTACATGCTTTTCATGGAAGGTCTTCTGGGAGGTGGCTGGGCAAATAGCAGTGTACTCTGTGTACATTACACCTCTTCTTCTGACTCAGTGCCCTTGGGCCTCTTGACTTCCTCTTAGGACTTCTCACTGCACATGCCAAGCTGGACTAGGATGAAGCTTCTCTGTTTTTTCCCTTGGGGAAGTCTTTGTGCCAAATCCATAATGAGCAAGAAATGATGGAATTGTGACTGCTGTTGTCCAGAATGCCTTGCAGTCTTTTTCTTCAGTTCTTCGACTAATGCATTTGTATCAAACTATTCTACCCTTAATGACCTGAAGGTCACCTAGACAAATTTTTAAACACCTCAAATACAACCAGAGGGAATATTTTGCATCAAAAGACAATCTTTAATACAGAAATCTGATATGATGGTATCTTGTTTGTTCTTTGGGTTCATTATTTAGTGTTTTCTGATATTAACTGTAATACACTCCGTAACAGAACCTGCTTATCCCAGTGGCAATGGCTTGACGGAACATGACTGCAATATCATTCTGTATGAAAGACAAACTGAGTTTTAATCAGTGTACAAGAAATGAGAAAAAGAAATACGAGGGAACAAAAAAATAAAACCTGGAATGAAAAGCTAAAACCTGCAGAAGGAGGCTGGTATAACACAGCAGGGAAAGAAGACTTCTTCCTCATCCTGTTTTTTATGCCTGCTGAGGATTGTTCACTATCCTGAATGTTTTATCTGTTAGAATCGAGTGTCATTTGTACAAGCTAAGTAATAAATGCATCAGTAAGATTTTTCTTTAAAATAGGTTTCTTTTGCATTCTGGACAACAGCAGTCATAATTTCATAATTTCTTGCTAGCTATGGATTTAGCACAAAGATTTTGCCAAGGAAAAAAACAGAGAATCATGTGGTTGAAGAATAAAAATATAAGAGGAAAGTGTAAGACGTAAAGGGACATAAATCTGAATAAGAGCTTGGTCTGAATTGCATTAGCTGAGCTCATTAAATTCAGAAGATTAGGGACTAGCCCCAGATACTAACCTGAAGACTCTCTGAATTCAGTGACTTGAACAATAGAGCTTTAATGTGAAAGAAGTGATCCCATCAACATGATATATATCAAGCAGCAGAGCCTACACATCAAGGTGAAATTCAATGCTGCTCTTCAAAGAGCTGCATCTCATATCTCGCACCCATGGAGTGGCCCATGGCATAATTTTGAGAGCCTCAAATAGCTACCTTAATCAGTGCAATCTCTTTCAGCCTAAGGGCCAGCAGCACTGCTCAGTCTCTGCAGCTCTCCTGGTACAGTCCTGGTTTTGAAAAACCTGTCCCATTTTCAGGCTTGTCTTAGGCATGACCCCTTCTGCAGGGCCCTTTTTAGACCTGTCTCAGTACTTTATGCCAAACTATTTTACTTTGATGAAAAAAACCCTCATCCCAGGAGAACAGTATTGATGTCTTCAGATGTACAGGATAGAACTGCCTATCATTGAAAGACACTAATCTGTCATTACCAGGGAGAATAATTGAATCTTGGTAATCCATCCCATAAGATTAAATGCTTAAAATTACAACTGTGTAGTGTAAAGATGAGGTTAGCAGAACGGTTCATGTGCAAGACTAGAAACCATGACAGTGCCTTTTTCAGCTGTTTAAAAGATGCATGTGAATGATCTGGTGAGATACAAAATACAGCAGACTTAGGTCTTATGTATCTGCAATAAAGTTAAGAAGTATATCAGGGTGGAACTTGATGTGCAGATTCTAAAAGGTAAATACAAGTGAGAGTTTTCTGCATGCTTGAGTAGTTTCAGATCAAATTTTGAAGAACTGTCATGAAATCAGAGCTATTAGAATGCCTGGAAGCCATTGAATAGTGAAGAGTTTCCGACTGAATACACGGTAAACAGTGATTCAGAAACACACAACAGGTGTAAAATTGTACTAAGAAGTCACTCAGATACTGAAGGATTAGATCTTCATATTGTAGACTTGCAAGTACACTGGTTTCAGTGAACCCACTTCAATTTACACCACCTGACAAATTGGCTTTAAGGGTGTTGAATAGAAGCTAAGTCATTTAGAAATACCAGCAACAGACAGAACCATAGAATCATTTAAATTGGAAAAGACCTTTGAGATCATCAGTTCCAAATGTTAACCCAGTCCTGCCAAGGCCACCAGTAAACCATGTGCTTAAATGCCATACCTACACTCGTTTAAATATCTCCAGGGATATTGACTTTACCAGTTCCCTGGGTAGCCTGTTCCAATGCTTGACCTTTTTGGTGAAGAAATTGTTCCTAATATCCAATCTAAACCTCCCCTGGCACAACTTCAGGCCATTTCCTCTTGTGCTACTGCTTGTTACTTGAGAGAAGAGACTGACACCTGCCTTGCTACAACCTCTTTCAGGTGGCTTTGTTTACATAGTAATCCAGCAAAAATAGGGTGGCTCATGGCCAAGACTATTTTATTCATACTGAAGGAAAAACTAATTGAATAGGTAATTCAAATCTGGAACAACAACAAAAATATATTAAGAAATTGTTTTCTATGTTAGTTATTCTAAAATTTTACTTGTGGGTAGTCTTTTACTATTCATTTGAAATCTTGCAGACAAACATATTTCTGACTTCTGACTGGGAACTTTTGAACTTCTGGCCTTTAAGACCTGGCTGCCAGTTTAAGAGTACAGCTTCTTGACAGATTCTCTCCAATTGCTGAATTCACAGTAACAGCAAGCACTTTAACATGGGGCTCTTTAAAAATCCAAATAGGTTACAGAATCATAGATCTGCTTGATTGGAAGTGATTTTCTGAGATCCTCTGCTTCATCTCCTCAGACAGAGGCTGGAACAAGAACATCTCTTCTTAGAATCTATTAGTAAAGGGGTTCCATAGCTTATTCTGATAAATTTGTTTAGTGCTTATTTTCAAAGTTGCAAAGTTGTTTCTAATAGCTGAGTTATATTTTGTCTGCTGAAACTAAATCGATTTCTTTTCCTTGGGCTGTTCCGATAGAAAACTAGTAACTGATCATCATTTTCCTTACATTTTCCATTTATTGCTGTTTTGAGGATTGTCTCTAGTTTTCCCTCCTTCCTTGCCATTCAGGGTTTGGAGTCTTGGTTCTGTAGGGCCTCTGCAAAGACCCTGTCAGTCACCTGTCTTATCTGTATTAGACACTGCAATCTGCCACAATACTGTCATCACTGTGTAGGAGAAACTGGTTTTTTTTTTTGTGCTGCTGTTGCACAACTAATTGCTGTGAATCTGTCAGCTTGCTGTGCTTTTGTTCATAGTTGTTCATTACTTGTTCTTAGTAAGGATACTATGTGTTAGCTGAGACCTTACCACAACAGTAAGTGCATAGGAATAATTCTACTACAGACTCTAAGATATCTAACTTCCTTCCACACACCTTTTAAACGCTGATTCTTCCACACCCTTTTTAGGGGGTAGTGATTGTTGACTTACTTTCAGCTTGTGACTCACTGTCTCCCATATCTTCAGCAGTACTGTACCTAAGCAGCTGCTCTCTCTTGTCTTAGTCACATGGTTTCTCCTCCTCATCTTACTTCCTTTGAAACAGCTTTCAAAATCAAATTCTGTTCCTTAGAATGCTCTCCACACTATTTTGTGCCAGTCAAATACAGTCCCTTAAACTTTTCTAACTATGAGTTGCATAAAAGATGTAATCACAAAAGCAAACCAACATAACATTTCTGCAGAAAACAAGGATGTGTTTTGTTTGCAGTGGGTGTCATGGTTTAAGCCCAGCCGGTAACTCAGAACCATGCCGCTGCTCGCTTTACTTTCCCCCATTCCAGGAGGGATGAGGAGGAGAATGGAAAGGATGTAACTCCCACAGGTTGAGATAAAAACAGTGCAGTAACTAAGGTATAACACAAACCACTACTGCTACCATCAGTAACAATAATGATAAAGGGAATGACAAGGGAAGAGAATACAACTGCTCACCACCTGCTGACTGATACCCAGCCCAACCTGAGCAGCAATCTGGGCCTTCTGGGTAACTCCCCCAGTTTCTATCCTTGGCATGATGTGCTGTGGTATGGCATACCCCTTTGGCTAGTTTGGGTCAGGTGTCCTGTCTCTGCTTCCTCCCAGCTTCCCGTGCCCCTCCTCACTGGCAGAGCATGAGACTGAGAAAGTCCTTGATCAGAGTAAGCATTACTGAGCAACAACTAAAAACATCGGTGTTATCAGCACTGTTCCCAGGCTAAAGTCAAAAACACAGCACTGCACCAGCTACTAAGGAGGAGAAAAATGACTGCTATTGTTGAACCCGGGACAAGTGGGTCAAATCTTAAAGCAAACAATTAAATCTTTATTATTTTCCTTGATTAAATATTTCCAATTTTTTCCTGGGAGCTTCCACTGTGTGCATTCCTGAATTAATGCCATTCAAAACAATAATATACATAAGACAAAACCTAAGGAGTAGTAAGTCAGCTCACATCTAACTGAGGTTACAGATGTCTTGGCAAGGAAGAGAAGCC
Organism: Pezoporus occidentalis; assembly: GCF_034315485.1. Taxonomy (NCBI): domain Eukaryota; kingdom Metazoa; phylum Chordata; class Aves; order Psittaciformes; family Psittacidae; genus Pezoporus; species Pezoporus occidentalis. Next base: position 2,376,325 of record NW_026916304.1, read on the forward strand.
AGGCTTCAAACTCCTAGGTTCAGTATCAGGTTGTAATATAAACCTGCTTATTCACCTTCTTTCTAGTGGAACTGAACTGATGGGCACACACTGTTTTCTGAACTGTGTTAGATAAGGCAGCAATGTCTCTAGAGACAGATGCTCTCTCGTTCACTTAAAATAAGCTCTTCCCTCTATTGCTTTTGCTTTTCCTCAGAAGTTAAGTCAGAATTTTATGCTTACTTGGCAATGTAAAAATAACACTGCTGAATCTGCTTTTAACTCCTTAAATCTTCTCCAAACTGTGAGGTTTTTAATACACACCATGAACACTGTTGTGGAGTGCTATCCTGAAAATTCAGTGCAACTCTTGTAAGAGAAAGTGACAACTGTGAAAGACCTTGGTCTTGATCTGTGAGCTGAAGAATCCATTGGGGTCTTATTAAGCATCTCTTTCCCCATGTATCACTACCTTCTGGAAAGAAGGCTTTTCTGTAGTGTGATAAGGGCAGCATGGTCTTAGCAAATCAGGCTATCAGCAATATGCTGTTTACAAATGTCCAGTATTTTTAGAAATTCTTATTGAAGAAAAAATAAATTTAAAATAATAAAAAAAAAATACCTTTGTGGGTTTTGTTTTGTTTTGGGGTTTTCTTTTTTCAAGAAATATTTTTTGGACAGCAGACACATTTTTTCACCACTGGAGTTCCAGTTCACAAATTTCTGCTAACAGCTGTAATGTGCTAGGAGAGAAGAATCAATATCTGAAAGAAGATATCACTTAGGTTTGTTAATATTTTCTTCTATACATACATGTGTGAACCTTGCGAAGTTCAACAAAGCCAAGTGCAAGGTCCTGCACCTGGGTTGGAGCAATCCCATACCCAAATACAGGCTGCAGGGAGACTGGATAGAGCAGCCCTAAGGAGAAGGACTTGGGGGTGTTGGCTGACAAGAAGCTCAACATGACCCAGCAATGTGCACTTGCAGCCCAGAAACCAATCGTGTCCTGGGCTACATAGAAAGTCCCATGACTGGAGAGGGACTTTTTATAAGGCCATGTATTGCCCTTACACATTCTTTGAGGGGGCATGAAGAAAAAAGAGAAATCCAGTCATTTCAAATTGTATCTTCTGTAAATGTGCTTAGCAGTAGTTGAATTGCTGGTCATAGAATAAAGAAATTTTGCATGAGGAGATAGTGAATTTGTTGGAGTGAAGCAAGAAACAGGAGATCTCAGGTTTCATTTTCCAAGCTCTATAAATGACTTAGAGACATTGCCACCACAACATCAATAATTAAGAAACAGCTATAGGGAAAACACGAGGGAGCAATATCTCTCAGTCCCAGAAGAGATTTAAGCCTTTTGGACTGTACATTCAGAGGTATTTTCCACAAAAGAGATGTTTTGCTGTTTTAAAGTCTATTGACTTTCAGCAGAAGTAAGGCAGATGAATACATTCAAATATAACTGGTACTGGGAGGTGAAGATATTTGACAGTAAAAATAGAAATTTAGAAACATTTAATTTTCTTTTAAAGGTGTCACCTAATTGCTCCTTTTCTCTTTGAAAGACATTCTATTTTTGAAACCAGCCTGGACCTAATGATGCTTTATACTTGTTCAGCATTCAGAAGGCTCTAGGGAGAACTTATAGCAGCTTTCCAGTACCTAAAAGGGACCTACAAGAAGGCTGAGATTTACAAGTTCATGTAGTGACAAGGGATGATGGGTTTAAACTGAAACAGGGGATGTTCAGGTTAGATAGAAGGAAGTTCTTTACTGTGAGGGTACTGAGGCACTGACACAGGGTGCCCAGAGAAGCTGTGGCTGCTCCATCCCCGGCAGTGTTCAAGGCCAGGTTGGACACAGGGGCTTGGAGCAACCTGCTCTAGTGGAAGGTGTCCCTCCCCATGGCAGGGGGTTGGAGCTGGATGAGCTTTAAGGTCCCTTCCAACCTAAACCAGTCTGGAATTCTATGATACTTCAGTGCTCTTGAATATTTCCTTATAATCTGTATTTCAAATGCATTCAGGGGTCCAATGGGGGAAATACAATGCCTGTAAATGAGGTAAAGTGCTGTTTCAGAAGTGGAAGTGTTGAGCCCATTTCATCTGTGAACAGAAAAGAACTGAGTAACAGTACAGTGAGCAAAACATTCATGTGTGCAAACTGGGTGACAGAACAAAAAGAAAAACCCGATCGTATCTATGTGAATGAAGATAATTTAACTTCTCTGGTTCCTTTATGCCAATCAGTTCTTCTACTGTGTGTTGCAATTATTCAAGTTAAAGTTTGGCCATGTTTCAAAGATCGATTTCCCTGTATTTGTCAAGCTTTCAGATCTGTTTAATAACACCTTCTTAGATCAAAGTCAGTTGGACTCCTGTGACTGTCTAAAATAAGACAGTATGTGAAGTGATTTTCAGACATAACAAATGCTGTCAAATGTCTTTCAGTGATTCTCTGTCACTAGTTTGTCGCCCTTTTTAATAAGTTAAGATTTCTACGCAGACAACCTTATATTAATTTTTTGAATGTTTGGATATGTCCTACATATTTACCAGGCATCAGGTGCTATATGACAATGTGGTCAGAAAGGTAAAACATACATCATGAATGCTACCTTGCTTCTTTAAAACATGCCATATCCAGCCTACCTAGCTGTATAATTGTTTGATTTTTCAAGGAGGATGAAAAATGCTTCATCTCTGGATAGGATCAAATACCAAATAGCAGTATTGGTAAAAAAAAAAATCCTTCAAATATTGCCCTATCTTTGAAATACGGCTGCATCACAGTGACTGAAGAAAGGTGGAATTCCTTAACGGTCACCTCCTAAGTCACTGTCTGCTTCTAGACAGACTTGTGTGCCATCACACATCTACCTGTCCTGAGACACCGGTGGCTTTGAATCTATTTCAATATTTATAACCCTTTTTTATTCTGACTGGTTACAGGTAAGGAAAATTCTGTTTCACTCTGCATGCTATTTGAGCTGTCTCCATGCAAGGGAGGTCAGGCAGACCCATGGGCTAGCAGACTTCAAGTGGTATATCATTCACAACAGATCTGCATGAATTATAGGAGCTTTAAAGTACTGGTGATGGTCTGTGATTTGTGTCCTTAACACTTGACAATTTCTGGCCTATTATGTTCCTAGAGTCAAGCATTTCTGGCTTACTACATGAAAGCTGGCAGCTTTTAATTAGCATTATAATCAGAATGACAGCTGCTACTCAGCACTTGGAGCTTCAGTATTGTCCAGCTGGGTACATTATGCTGGTTTTATGCTCCTGTATGCACTGTTTGCTGGAATGAATTCACCTTGCTGGATTTCCCTGCTAGAACCCAAACGTCACAACAAAGATTTTAGTCCCTGGCAGTATTGTTTCTCAGAAAAGTTAAGTTTGAAAGCTAAAGTTTGAGTATCTGACCATGGGTATACAGGGCAAAAAAGCCACATCTATCACACAATAACCCACATCAATGGATCACGCTAAAATGAAGGAAGTGTTTAAAATGAAAGCTTAATAACTCCATTTCTATATGATGTTACGTAACTTTCCAAAATCAGCAACAGTGTGAAAAATGACAATTCCAGATTTTTCAGCATTTTTGGGAAAAAAATCTAATTATTTGCTAATTATCAGTATGGGAAGCATATGAAGGGCACCAACAGTAACAGGGAATTTTGTCTCTTTAGGTGCTTAATGAATGCAAGATGTGTCAAAAATAGAGGAATGAGCTAGTTATTTTTGATATGATGTTTTAGACAATGTCTCATTTTCTTCCTGGGTGAGGAGTGCCCCTCGTCAAGCTCAGAACTCTCAGTTACAGCAAGATGAATTGTCAGAGTCCTCAAAGTCCCGCATATACTTCTACTTGGAGTCAGACTTGGATAGAATATCTTCATTGATGGAAGCCCTGCACATGTGAATCAAGCCCTGTATCTTACTGAAATCTATTTCCTAGCATGCTGCTAACTAGAAATGCAGTTTGATGTGACAACTCCAAATCCTTGTTGTTACTGAAGATCCTATTATATATTTACTGAAATTTAAGCCATATATTCTAGCATATGAAACCTTCAGCTGAATTCCCTTCTTTTCATAATCCATTTCTTGTAGGTTTATTAGAGATCATATGAACTGAAGGTAAGAAAAAGCTAGTTTTTTACCTGTATTCTTCCAGTGAAAGACTGAAGACTGGAAGGTTATTCCCTAAGAAATGTGGAGGTAATGTGTTATCTTGTTTTATGAATGTGCTGTTAAACGGCTGCTATGTTTCCAATGAGAGGTGGCTGCAGTGGTGAAGTAAAATCAATTGCTTTAGCAAAATGATCCCCAGAGCTTGATAATTAATTGCATTTTACTTCAGGCTTGCACAATCTTTTTATTTTCTTTGGGACCAAAGGAAATACAGAGTTGCTTTTATTTATTAATGAGGATTATTTTTTTAGCACCTGTCCTGGGTTCAGCAGTAGCAGTCATTTTTTAATCCTTAGTAGCTGGTGCAGTGCAGTGTTTTTGACTTTCGGCCTGAGAACAGCACTGATAACACCGATATTTTTACTTACTGCTCAAATGTTTACCCTGAACAAGGGCTTTCTGAGTCTCACGCTCTGCCAGGGAGGAGGGAAAGCCGGGAGGAAGCAGAGACAGAATACCTGACCCAAACTGACCAAAGAGGTATTCCATACCACACCACATCATGCCCAGGATGAAACTGGGAGTTACCTGGAAGAGCTAGTTCACTGCTGGGTGGGGTGAGGTATAGGTCTGAGGGTGTTGAGCCCTTGTATTCTCTTCCTTTGTTATTTCCCTTATCATTGTTATTATTGGTGGTGATTTGTTTTACACCTTAGTTACTAAACTGTTCTTATCTCAACCCAGGGGAGTTACATTCTTTTCGCTTCTCCTTCCCATCTCTCTGGGAGTGGGGGGAAGAAAGGGCAGGGGGGGAGCAGACTGCGCGGTTCTGAGTTACCAACTGGACCTAAACCACGGCAGCACCAAAGCTATCCTATCCAAATACAAAGCAGAAGCGAAGGGATACAGAGAAATGCAGACAAATGCAGACTCTCTGTCCTTCTGTCTCCTTCCAGCCCTCCTTTTCTCTTTTTCCTTTTTCTTCAGCAATAGCAATTCATTCCCCTGGTCCAGGAATTGAAAAAGGAAAGTGTAGGCTGAAGTAATTAACTAGATGAAGACAAACCAAACCAATCACCTCTATTATTGCTTTATTTTTAGATGATACTTGTTTTAGGTACAGCCTGACCCTAAGGACAGCACAAGATGGAGACAAAGAACTAATAGTCACAAAGTAAAATCAACACTCGTGGAGGATTAATAAAATCTCTGTATCTACCTCTAGACATCGCCTCTCAGACAAGATTAGTTTAAACATATTAATACTGCTAGTTACATGTGGACAACAATATCAGATGTTAAAAAAAGACAATATTGTAGTTGTTTTCATTTATCATTTGATTTTACTAACTGTTTTTTTTTTCTGCAGGGGAGCTTGCACGAGTTTCTCTGTACAGTTCTTATATGCAGATGGTTTAGCATTCCTCAAAGTAGTAGAACATAGCAAACTACATCCATCGCTGATGCTTCCTCTGTTTTGCTTACAGGTAGGAGACAGACAGCAGCGTAAAACCTGCTATGCCTTTAATAATTAACTCAGACTGCCTCAGGAACACTCTCTCGGGAAGACAGCTGCTAATGCTTTTTATGGTAATAGCTTAGAGCCTAGAAATTACCAGTAGGATTATGAAGTTGTCCAAATTCTGCAGTTTACCCAAGGGGAAGCTGAGGTCAACATCCTCACCACCGCAATAAGACATAGGCACACATACAAAGCCCTTGCACTTGATTTAATGCCTGGCATTTCAGCCCCATATATTCTAATGCAGAAAGTCAAACATCAGGGAAATAAAATTTGATTTTCAAAGTATTTCCTGTCTGCCTGACATGTTAAAATACTTGTAAATTATTACTAAAACATTCACATTTAGAGAGTCTGTTATTTAACATTACATCTGTATTCACTGCAGTTTTATTTTTCTCCAGGGTTTGCTTCGCTTGAAGAAGTAATTGTCATAAAAAATGCTAGCATAAGAATACTTAGAAAAACTCAGATGAACAGCTCTGCGTTATTTCTTGGCTTACAAACATTATTATTGAACAGCTCTAAGGTAGAATCACAGAATGGTTCAGGTTGAAAGGGACCTTCAAAGCTCATCTTGTCCAACCCCTGCAATGAGCAGGGACATCTTCAACTGGATCAGGTTGCTCAGAACCACATCCAGCCTGGCCTGGAATGTCTTCAGGGATGGGGCATCCACCACCTCTTTGGGAAGCCTATGCCAGTGTTTTGCCCCTCTCAGTGTGAAGAATTTCTTCCTCACATCCAGTCTCTTTACAGCCCCCCCCCTCTTTCAGTTTATACCCATTACCCCTCATCCTTCACAACAGACCCTGCTAAAAATTCTATCCCTATCTTTAAAGAGTAGAAATATACCTTTCATCTTCTTTTTGGAGGGAAAAAAAAAAATCTGAGAATTTAATAGTTTATTTGTCTTATAAATTCCCCCTTTTGAATATAACAGAAATTTCCAGATTGGGTGGAAGTTTCGAGATCAGAATAGGAGGATTAGAATGATAATGACAGATTTAGTATTGAGCTTTATTTTAACATTTGAAATTATGACCCACTAGAGTGAGCAAATTTAAGCTCAAGTTCTTTAAATAAATCTGGAGAAAACTTCCTCATTTATGAGGGTATTCTGAGATGGCGAGGTATGGTAATGGCCTTAAAGACATGTAAAATAACTGTGCCAGCTACAAGATGGTACATAATCAGTCCCCAGCTATGAGATCTGTGGCACCAGCCAGCAGAGCTACCATATGTTGATGAGATGAGCAGCCAAGAGTAATTTGGAAGACATCAATTAAAAATATGGGGATCCTGGTATGTGAAGAGAAGGATTTAAAACTAAAGCGGGGGAAACAGGGACACACAGGAGGAGGATGTTAGTATTGCTTATGGACAACTGGAGCAGATGACAACTTTTTTTCACATAGGGAGTTGATATAGTCACTGAATTCTGAGTCTGGTTAATACAGATCCCATTTTCTTGTTTCATAGTGAAATCATGATGATTCAAGTATCACTCTCTTTGAGGTTTCAGTCCAAAAATATGGGAAAATCCCTGTTCAAGAACAAGATTATTGCTACATATCTAATGCCTTTGATATTGGCTAGCACCATAAATCTCCAGATTTTAAAAATATGAACGGTAGCAACCTGGCTCTTGTTGTCCTGTTACCAAAAAATGACAAAATCCCACTGTGGGGCTTGGTTTGTTTTTTCTGCTGTCAGTGAATCTTGCAGTATAATCAGGGAAGAAAAAATAGTTACTTCTAAGAATAGTGTACTTTTATACAGACAACATACATTTTTTAGAGAGTAAACAAGTGGGAAAAGGGAAATGAACCCTTTCAGGCACCGTTCTAAGTGGAAAATAAAATTTTCTTTTCTTACATTTAAGGGACATTCAAAGCTACCCTGGTTTCAGCTGTGACAGAGTTAATTTTCTTCCCTAGTAGGTGGCACAATGCTGTGTTTTGGATTTAGTATGTGGATAATGCTGATAACACACTGGTGTTTTCATAGCTGCTATGTAGTGCTTAGTCTAAGTCAAGGACTTTTCAGTCTCTCATGCTATGCTGTGATGAGTGGCAAAAGAAGCTGGGAGGAAGCACAGCCAGGACAGCTGACCCGAACTAGCCAGAGCGATAGTCCATAGCATAGAACATAGCGCTCAATATAAAATCTGAGGGGAGTTGACCGGAAGATGCCAGTTGCTTCTTGGGGATGGGCTGGGCATAAGTCAGTGGGTAGTGAGCAACCATATTGTGCATCACTTGTGTTTTGGGGTTTTATTCCTCTCCGTTGTCTTCCTTTTCATTATGATGATCATGAATATTACTATATCTTAGTTTATTTCAATTATTTCAATCTCAAATCACTGGGCAATTCTCCTCACCATCTCACCAGGGCAGGAGGAGGAAATAACAAGTGGTTGAGTGGTGCTTAAAGCTGGGTTTAAAATGTAGTCCTTTTTGGCATCGAGTGTGGGGCTTGAAGGTTTGAATTAACAATAGATCTCACCAGCGTGTGTTAAACTGAATTTGTTATGAGCATTCATCATATTAGTTTAATTGTCTCTGGTCGCAATGTTGATTTATTTGTCCTCAGATTTGTTGCGTTTGGTCTCAGAGTTACATCATACCTCACTAGGCATATATGTTCCCTGATGTGATGTCTGCCATCTCTGGGTGGCTGGGCTAAGGTTATCAATTCCCAATTCTCCTTCCCATCCCACATCACACCTAGGGGAGGGAGGGAGTGAGCAACTGTGTAGTATGTAGTTGCCAGCTGAGGTTAAACCATGACAATAGTGAAAACATATATATTGTATTTTCAAGTAATAGATAACTAAATCATTGCCCTAAATTTGGCAATAACTGAATTGTTGCTAAAATAACTTGCAAATTACTGTATTTGTCACTTTATATTTAGGGTAAGATAGTTTAAAATGTTAATACAGAAATCACAGCGTAGTGGATAATCTAGTACCAATTAGCTCTTTGAAATCTTTTTGCATCTTCAAATTCTAGCTGCACCCTGTGGGAACAGTGTTCTTATGGGAACTAATTACTGGTGGCTTAAGGAAGACTCCTCACAGCCTGTGCTTTTTCCCAAATCTTTCTCATGTACTTCAACAAAGGAGTATATCTGGCTGATAGTGAATGCAAGTCTCTTAATGCATATGAATGACTTCAGAAACTCACTCCTTTCCTTCTTCTCAATAAGGGAATCTCAATGATTTGGAAGGTACTTTGGAAGGTATTCTGTGTTTAAAATAATTTCATTTGTTAGAATCCTGACCATCTGAATATGTGGTTTAAGAGAAATTTTGGTTACAATTTCTCAATTGTTCTAGAGCCATAAAGACAAATTAGGAGTGTCGTGGTTTAAGTCCAGTCAGTAATTCAGAACCACGTAGTTGCTCTCCCCCTCCCCCTTCCTACCTGTGCTCCCAGAGGGATGGGAGGAGAATGGAAAGAATGTAGCTCCCACAGGTTGAGATAAGAACAGTCCAGTAACTAAGGTATAACACAAACCACTACTGCTGCCACCAGTAATAATAATGGTAAGGGAAATAATAAGGGAAGAGAATAAAACTGCTCGCCACCGGCAGACCTATACCCAACCATACCCAAGCAGTCATCTAGCCCTTTGGGGGACTACCCCCAGTTCTACATCCTGGGCATGACGTGCTGTGGTATGGAATACCTCTTTGGTCAATTTGGGTCAGGTGTCCTGTCTCTGCTTCCTCTCGGCTTCCCCTCCTCCCTGGCAGAGCATGAGCCTCACAAAGTCCTTGGTCAGGGTAAACATTACTGAGCAACAACTAAAAACATCGGTGTTATCAGCGCTGTTCCCAGGCTGAAAGTCAAAAACACAGCACTGCACCAGATACTAAGAAGGAGAAAAATGACTGCTACTGCTGAACTCAGGACAAGGAGAAACTTGCAGTCAAGACTCTTTTTAACACATTATTAGAACTAAAATGGGCTTCACCAGACGATGGCAAACCACTCAGGTGCTTGTTTTCGGTTCAATTATAGAGTCTGTGTCCAGAAGTTTCTGTCTTCATTTTACATTGTTGTTGAAGCTGATACCCTCTATGATCTGAGACTCACTGTGATCCAAGATCTCCTGTGATCTTCCCACACAGAGAGCACAATGGTCATTAATCTGTAACTGAAGTCAAGTTTGTGTATGAGAATGCACTGTGTAGTGTGTAACCTAACTTGGGAAGGACAAGGGATTTCTGATTATAATACTGTTTGAGGTTTTAAAATAAAGTTGGGAGTTTTGAACTGAAGAAAGTTTTTATGCATTAGCATCCTTGTACCCTCAGTCATCAGAACCAGCTCCGTTTTTGCCTTAAAATACATTGACTGTATGAGCTTATTTTCTATACAAGGACACAAATCTATCATCTCCAGGACAATGCTGCTTACTCACAAAATCCCAGTTTGTTGTTGTTGTACACCAGACCAGTCTCTGTTGTTGGCTGGGAGGTAGTTGTGATTTGACCCAGATGATGGATTGAGGAATTCTGAGTTTGGGTATCATCACTTTTGTTAGTCTCAAATCTCTGTTGTCACCTCCATGTAGAGATATGGGACTGCTATGCTAGTGAGAGATAAGTAATTTCTTTTAGCCTACCAGCTGCTTATGCACGTGCGATCAAAGTTCACTTTGATCATCTTATTAACTATGGCTAATGTGGAAAGAGAGTAAGGCATACAGAAAGGAAAGGAGCGCATACAGGCATCCGTCCTTAATGAAGATGGTTTTTATCCTACAAACATTTTTACTTGTAAATGCATTTCAGAGAAAATTAAAATGGCAAATGTTCCTAAAACACATCTGCACCGGATCTGATCTCAGCAGGTCCTTATATTCCTCAAGCCCATCTGCTGCTGCACAGTGACAAACCACTTTGCTTCCAAAAGAGCATTAAATTTACTATCTATGCACAGACCCCATTATCTCATTGGATGAGAGCTGAGAGGACAAACCTGAAACCCTAATAAATGTTGAGTCTTTAGTGAAGTGGGGAATATTCAGTCAAATTGCCATCCTTCATTGAGTGTGCATTTTTAAACTTAAGCTCAGAACTGTAAAAGGCAAAATTATCCTCTCCCATTCATATTCTTGGGCCCTGGTAGTTACATTTCTTCTATTAGCAAAGGTTGGAATCCAAGGACTGGTAGTAAGACTGTAAAGTCAGAAGCAGCACTGGAAATGTTGGGCATGGTAAATACTGGGGACAAACTTCACATCTGGATTTTGCAGTGCTATATGGGATTAGTCTCTAGGATCCTGACTCCTCAATGATCAGCACAAGCTGATGCAGAGGGTAAAGCCACTACCTATATGAGATGGTATCTTCAAGAAGAGTTTTTGTTTTTAGGCTTAGTAGCTAGAGATTGTAGAGATGCTTCAAATGGTCTTGTGCTTAAAGGCACTGCTGCATCTTTCCAAGAACTGAATCTCTTGAACATCTGCTAGATATTCAGAAATGATTTAGATGTGTTCTCTAAAAGGAAAAAGTAGCAAGGTTTTGCAAATACGATAATCTTCTACACTAATAACTGAACATCAATGCCAGTATTAACGAGAAAAAACAGAAGGTGTTAAAACGAGCTAGCAAGCTTTTAGGCCTATTAGTCTCTCAGCCAAATGAACAGTTTTAATATGCAAGCTTTTAGGATGCTCATGCAGTTAACCCAGTATGTTTTATAATGTCTGTCTTGTCACTGAAGGAGTGGATTTTGTTGTAATAGAACCAGTTCTGGTGAAAATATCTGCTATTTCCCCATTGCTTAACAATTCTGATTTCTTCTGGTTTTCAGTCCCATAACAAGAATTACAAGTGAAGGAGGATTCCTATGCAGCTGCTTCAGGAATGTTTGTCTGCAACAGCACATTTGTTTTCCATCTGAGTGTTCACTTAAACTGCATTTCATCCTTCATTTATATTTCTCATCTACCTGATAACATCATGCATGCTGGTGCAGTTTCTATTGCTATCATACACATGACCGTGTCTGATTTCATTTGACGCTGTATAAGGTAGACCATGTTCTTGTTAACAGTAATAAGCACCAAGGTGGCTGAGTGCTGCTTTGAATGAAGATGAATGGAGGGAAATGTAATGACTATAAACTCTGCAAAGCAAAAAGGCTGTCTTAATGGACTTAGATCAGTTTATGAGAATAAAATGACTTCACTAACATAGAAGTGAGATGGACTTGACTGATTCAGTCAACAGCTTGCTTAAGGTTCCGTATTATTATCATATCACTAATAACTGCAATGTAAAGAGTTCCCTGAATCTCATAGCTCTGGTACCACTCATTCATGCCTGTAAAACTTAATTTTACTCCTGGGTAGGCACTTTGTATAATTTATTTCACCAACATATGGTTATTGCAGAGAATATATTTGGGCATAATGTTTGTTCCTTAAGTACTTAGAAATAAAAAAACCCAAAGCTACCAGAATGACCTAAGAGAGCAGACATCACAAATAGAGCGGCCAGTTCAGAGAACTGTTTTCAGTGAAACTGCAATACATTCTCTAGGCTACTCTTTATGCATTGCATACATTAAACTGTCAGCTGCTAGATGGCACAGTATACTTCCAGTTGCAACAAGCATTTGCTATAGTAATATACTATATTACGCACAAATATACTATATATACTATATTATGCACAAAGGAAAAAATCATGCTAATGATTTTATCATGGTTAAAGGAGCAGTGGAGTTCACATGGAGGTACCCTGTGCCTTCCCAAAGGTTTTTGGGTTTTTGTAAACTTGCTAAGGCAGTTCATTTTGTATACTAGTAGGAAAGAAAATTTAATACTTGAGAGATGGTTGAAATAAAAATCCTTTAAATCCAAGGCAGCATTAAGAAAAAAAGAACAAAAAGTTGTGAGTTCTCTGATCTTTATTTTGTACTTCTACTGTTAACATACAAAATCATCTTTATATTTCCAGAGCTGTTTTTCTCACTATACCATTACTTCTTTGGGTATTCTAGCAAGTGGCATCACTGAGAGTAGATCTGTGTGTGTGTATGGACAATTCTTTCCAATGTTTTTACTCTAAAGTGTTGATAAGTATTCATTATTTTTTACTGCATAAGTGTTACAAGTTTGTCTCTGTATCTGAAGAACCTTCTTATGAAAGTTGGGACACCTGGTTTCCAAGAATTCTGTGGAAAGACAGGACTTTGTCATGACTACAATTTCTGACAGTGATTTGTATGTATTGGGAAAGCATGGATTCAAGCAAGGAGCAGACTTAAAGAAAAGGCTGATCTTTTAGCAAATGTAAGAGATATTGAAACCACTCCTTTGTGTATCTTAGAGGATGGGCAAATAATTCAAGGCAACAAGTCTGTAGGAGATAGTGGACCACTTTCTGTGGACTGTACTTGCTATTGATTGTCTTCTTGTATTGCGTATGAAGTTCAAATATTGGAAGTGATAAGACACTTAAAACCATGGCTGGCAATTTCTGTCAGTCTGGCAGTGAACATCAGCAAACTGCTGTGAAAGAAAACCAATAGTAGCTAGATAAGGACATACAATTTAATGAATGGTTTGCATGCATGTCAATAAACAGAAGACTGCTCTTACATTCAGATTTTTTTTCTCACTGATGTAAATTTGAGGGTGGGAAATCTCAGTTGCACAATCAGTGCTCGATTGTGTCACAGTAAAAATAAGAGTGAGCTTTGAAAAAAGAAATTTCAAATACATTTTGAGATTTTAACTGGTTTATTCATTGCATGCTGCTGCAAATGGATTTAAAAAAATATTCCACATTACATTCAGAGTCTTATTGATAAACTAATTGCCACGTTACCTCAAACTTTGCTAAACATTCCACTGTTCCTGCTAGTAATTTCAAGCAAGCAGGCTGCATTACCCAGAGACTAGATTTCAGAATCCGTAACTACAAATGCTGCTTTGTTGTCTGTGATTTGGGATGATTTTTTTACCTATAACCACGTTGTATTCTCCTTAGTTTACTTTTAAAATCCCTAAATAAACCAGGCAAAGTGAGGAGATGCTAGCTGATTCTCCTGTGGTGTGTAGTGTTCCTTTGTGTGCTGAACACATCTGAAATGCTGACCTACTATTTTGGAACTTCTTTTTTTTTTGTATTAGCAGTCTTTCTTTTCCAAAATCTTAGGGCAATAATGCACAAGCAATGGAGCAAAGAAGTAGTTGACTAGCCAGAAAGCGTAGCTACTGGCCTCCTTGCTAGGGATACTTTTACATTTTCCAGCATGAGCCCATTTTGAGAGTTATTAAGAGGGATTTGGACTTCCAGGCCACTGCAGAATGATCACTAAACATTCATTTGTTGGAGACAGTCACTAGTATTAAGTGACTCTACATCCCTTGAAGGCATTGAAGGGTTGGTATTGATTTTTGAGTATCATTTGTAAAGCGTCTGTGCACCTGACAGCAACTGGACTATATCATCAGGCTATCCAAGGGATTTTTCATCAAATATATTTCTAAAGGTAACACTAATAGAAGAACTCTTAAGCTCTGAATCAGAAGATGGGTATGTAAGAGAGGGTAGTATTTTAAAGGAAAGAACTGAAAGAAAACAGCTCTAGAATGCTGTTTGAAGTTATGGATCACAAGCTAATCCTTGATCTAGGAAGGCAGCACCATAATTGACCTGAACATTCTTGAGGGTGTTGGATTCTTACTATTCGTGGGAGTCAGTCAATAGCAAAAAAAGCCTATTTCTTGGCTCCCAAAAAAGTGGACCCTCAGAGAAAAAAAAGAACATAAGAGGTGCTTGGCCACACTCGCTGCACCTGTGGCAGTTGATAATGCACCATGTCTAGTCCCATGCTTATGAGCTGGCTCACCTAACCTTCTCCTCTGGGAACTCGGGGCCATAGGCAGTGTGAGGTACCTACTCCACAAGTAATGCTGCAGCTGGGGCTATGTGTATGACCCTTTCCTATCACATGGTGTGAGAAACACTGTTTTGAATTAACTTGAGGTGAATACATCCGAATGTGTTGCAGAACAATTCCTGGGATTTTTTTAGTAGGATTTTAGAATCAGGTCAGATTGAGCTAACTGAGATAGAGCAGAGATTACAGTATATTTCACCTGTAGTTAGTTGAGCACTGACAGCACCCCAGACACACAGCCTGTCACTATTTTGCTAGCAAGAACAGATTTCCACCCCCAATTTACAAATAAAATCTTAAAAGTTTAACTTGGAAACGATAGTATCTCTACCTGCCAAACAAAGGCTTAAATTTATTTACTGCAAGGACCTAGAATTTAAACAATCAAATGTACTTTCTTTTTTAAAGTTTGTTTGTAAAAATTCAAGCACACAACTTTAGCTTTGACTTTCTCCTTTGATTAAGTTTTAATCTCAGGTTCTTACGCAATTTAACTTCCTGTTGCAATAAATAGGATCCAGACAGGAATACTAGTATTTTGGAAAGGAAATACGTATTCCCAGAGTTCTGCACTTAGAATCAAGTGAAAACATGATGAAAACTAAGCTTTCAGTTTTAGAACTTTCTTACTACAGTTGGGTAGTTATCTTGACCACTACCCAAATACCAGTCAAGTATTATTGTAATTGTTACTGACAAAATACTTCTGTGTAATGTCTCCAAATTTGTGAAACCTATTAGCAAGAAATATGAACTTTTATCTTGGAGAGTCTTGAAATGCCTTTCCAAAGGATACCGAGTTTTTCCAGGAATTTGGCTTTAAGAAGTGAAAATACTTAATACTTGAATTTAATACTTAAACCACAAAACTTTGCATGTGTTTTCCTTGTAAATAAATGCTAATGTACTGCAGAAGAAGCTTATTTAAACTATGCATACAAATATGCATGAATGCCAATTGGCTTCAATTTATCCTGACTTAATTTGAACTAACTTGATGGGTCTTTTGACACAAGCTGCGCTGACTAATTGTTGCATATTTGGGTGCACTGTATCAGTGAGCATGGCAATCAAAAGCTCAGCCAGATGTTCATATTTCCTTTGATTGCCCACAGCCTTAGGTTTGAAGAAAAGTCAATCAGGAAAATTATTCTTCTTAGCAGCTGTCAAGGTACTGATCGCATTACCATAATAGCAGTCAGGAAAGCAGAATAGCTCTGATTTTCCTTTCACTTACCATGGTATCAACCTTCAGCAGCAATCTTCGGTGTTGGTTTGATACTAGCACAAAACATGAAATGATGTGAAATTAGACCAAAAGTCTTTGTAAGTCATTGATACCACCACAGTGAAGAGTGAATGTACTTCTTATCTTTGTATGAACTTATATCTGTGAGTCACTTCAATAAAAGTATCTTTTGTGTATTTTATACTGCCATATGTTTATGATGAGTTATTATTGACTGCAGGCATACTTCTTCCAAACATCATCTAAAAGCTTTTAGAAGCTGAAAAAAATGAAATGTATTGCACCCATATCCAGGAAACCTAAGTCTACTGAAACAATTCCTTTGGATTTACTTTAAGACCTGTAAGATACATCAAGCTTTAATTTACTCCACAAACAATGTTTTTCAATTTAGTAGTGTTTTCATGAAAGCATGCACACAAAACTAAGGTGGTGTTGGGTTTTTTTCCCCCTTTTTGTGTATTTTTTTCCTGATATTCTGGAAGCATCTAACAGATGGAGAATTTGCATTTAGTTCCAGGAGGGATACAGCTCAAAACCATTCTCTCCTTTCATTCCTAGGTGTTTGGAATGTATCCTTGCATTTCCTGCATAAGTAGATCCTATCTCATTAAGGGTGAATTAGGGTTGGTTTTTTTTTTTGCTAAGGAGAACTGAGGGGAAGAAAGCCTAGTCTTACATCACTGCTGTTAATTTGCTGCTTGTCTATGTGTAGGACTGGAGCAGGTCTCTTTACTTTGTTGCATGTTACCTAGAAACATCCTAAAACTGAATGCAGAAGACTCCTTGACATGGTCCTTAAAGGCGATGGACTGTGGACAAGAGGATTCCTTGTCTTCAATTGCTTGTCTTAAAAGTTGTGATGAAATGTCCTATATATTTCAGCAAGTGCAAAAGCAGACTTGTGGACAGTAACAGCTCTGTATTTTTGAGTAACAAAGCTTGTCCTTGTTTTTCACATTGTTTAATGGGTGTCACATAAAAAAGATGAATTTAACCTGACAGATGAAGACAACAGTGGAAAGATTCTGGAAATATTATCATGTGTGGTGAGCTCCAGCAGCAATTAATCCAGGAATAAGTTTGCTGAAAGGTAGCTCCCAGGCTCAGCCACAAAAACCTGATTGGTTTTCAATCAAAACTGTCAGAGGAAGAGATTACATGGAAGAGGAGAAATCACACCCACCCCAAAATTACTTAATATGACTTTTAGTCTCAGTGGAAGAGTTTTCAGTGCAAAAACTCTTCAAAGGGTGTTTCAAAACCAATGACACATATCCCTGGTTAGTTTATAGAGTTATTTGAATATTGTTCATTTTTGCTCACCTGCTGTCAGAAGTCCCACAGCTACTGAGGTTTTTCCGAACTGTGCAGCCCCTTCTAGCAACCGAAACACCCGGGTAAAGAAAAGAAATAACCCCTTTCTTTCCCTTTACTCTTTGAAAAGGTTTCTTGCTGTACATTACATACACTAAACTCATCAGAGATTGGTGCCGACTCATGGGAAGTGTTTGCATGGCATGACAGGAAAAACACAAGCCAGAGGTGGAACTGATCCCTGTACACCATGGACACATAGTCAGAGGACACACAGTGGGTTCGTGTGTCTGAAGGAGGAGAAGGTTGGGTTCTTATTTTGTGATTTGATTTTGTGGGTTTCTTTTACTTGACACTGCAGAGTTAATAGATTTGAATCTATCTGTTTGAATGTGTGGCTCTGTGACCAGTACATAGCATTCACATGCCATGTGCTTTTGCCCTTTTCTGCCTTGATGCAGCCTTGTGCTCTCTGCGTGGGAGTTGGCCACGTTTATTCAGAGGAATTTGAAAGCATACATCAAACGCTCTACTCCTTTCCTGTGTTTAAACAGAAAAAGGCTGGATGCTATCTGGCTAATGCTGCCTATGCCATGAAAATATTCCAGTGTTGAAACAGCGAGACAGCCCTGAAGTACTTTGATTGGTTTGCTTCCTCTGTGTTATGTGTCCCATTAGAGTTAAATGTATGATTTCATACACCGTCACAGCTGAGTTCCACTTGGGTAATGTGCATCCAAATTTGCTGTCTATCTATATGAAGTATTTATCAGTGTGCATATTAAGATGGTATCAACTAAATTTGCTTGCATATGTTTCAGCCCTTAGATGCTTCCAAATTTGTGATTTCACTTTCATCTTAGTTTTATACTAGATAATTCCAACCTACTCATTAAATTTAACGAGTAATCACACCGGCTAGCTGCTGTTTCTACATGGAACATTTGTGCACACAGTCATCAGGAAGATTATACAAAACAGGAGAAATGAATGCACATATGCAAAACTGCATAATGGCTTGAAATAGTCAAGAATCATTTAATCAGGACATTTTTCAGGTATCATCAGTTAATGTTTACTGTCCTTTTCTTTTTAGGATTTTTATTGGTTTCTCCAGGAAAATAGTCATGGAAAAATGTGGCACTCGTTCAAATGTGGGCCCTCAAGATATTACGGCTTTGTTTTGAAGTCAATGGGTTTAGAAAATGAAATGGACTAACACTAATGTGCAGAGGGAGGTTTCACATGGTCATCAACATGACCTGATCTTCCTGTTGTTTTCATTTGACTTTTGTTGCAAAGACAGTCGTCGGGAGGACTGTAGTGCTTCCTGACCCATATGCTTGTCTATGGTCGGGTAAAAGACACAGAACTTGAGCAGCCCTGGTCATTGCTTACTCCTAATCTGGATGTCTGTATGGCCTGGATAGATTTTATGTTTAGTGAGTCTGGAAGCATGTTATTGTGGCTGTATATTGATTTCTGAGCCTGCTCATGCTCTCTGATGCACAAGTTAAAAGTAAACATAGAGCAGAGCAATAAGCCTGAGTTTTTTTAATGGAAAATATTAACTAAATGTTGAAATTGTGGGTAGGACTAACAAATAACAGTGTTCCAATACAAGTAGTGTTTCAGACACAGATACTAGTTTCTTACTTGTTAGTTTACTCAGAATCTTACAAAGAAAGCCCAGTGAAGTCAGCTAGGGTATAATCCCTGACTTGAATGACTTTTAGAGCAGGCACTGTTCTTTACAACACATAAAGTATGTTAAGTGAATGAGAAGTGGAGAGATTTAGAATGAAGTTATTTTTACTGACATAAAATCTGTCAAATATTAACAAAAATAAAAGGTTTTATATTCTTTTCAGACAGTCTCTTGAGCCTATGTCTTTTTTTATTAGAATATCATCTCAATGACAGCTGAGGTGAGAAAGTAGCTCTGCTTTGTGGTCCCATGGTCCAAATTGGCTCACAAGATAACACGGCACGATGTGAAGGCTCAGGAGAATGCATAAATATATAACCTTCATAACATTCACAGTCACTTTCTGATTTGGTCACTTAGTCCTTTATTATTCCTCAGAAAGATTTTAGAAATAGCCACTTTGATCTAGGACTGCAGACTTGCTCAATACACAGATATAAAGATCAGAGCTGTTTACTGTCAGAACCAGAACAGAGCCCATTTCTGAACAGAGCCAAGTGTGTTTCACCTGACCACTTTTCCCCTTTTTTAACTGTGATGTTTCCATTGGAAATGATGAGGTATTTTTCTTCAAACTAACTGAAAAATATTTGACTGGTAGGAGAAAGTCCAGTGGTCTCCACACTGAGATTCTTTACCCATGTACTAGAGGACGGGAGCTGAGGACAGTACCGACAGTTGAGTAGAAAAGAAAGGCGCAATAAAACCAAGGCAAAACGGTTCTCAGTGTACAACAGAAAGGAGAAAAATATAGGGGGAAAAAGGAAGTAAAAAAGCAGTGGAGAAATATGTTCATGAAGTTCAACCAAGCCAAGTGCAAGGTCCTGCACCTGGGTCAGGGCAATCCCAGGCATTGCTTTTTACCAAATTAGCAATAAGCCTCTTTGATCATTCATGTGCCTAGAAAAGGATCACAAATAAGATACCTTTCCAAGTAAATACGATAGACATGACATGTAATATCCTGCCCTTGTCATTTTCAAGTTATTCTTGGTGCATGTACAATAAAAGATGTTCATTCACAGAAGACGGAATGTGTTTGTAATAGGAAATCAATGGCTATTAAGGCATCTCCTACCAATCATTAGCATGTGAAGCTTCATTTTAAATTAACAATGCTGTTCCTAAGGGGAGGAATCTTAAGCAAAAACTATGCCTGTTTTTTGAACAGCTGGTAGCTTTCTGTGTCACAGGGTGACTGCTGATGTCTTCTAGCTATAATGACTGCCCACTTAGACTGAAAAAAATACCTTCCTTACATTACATGCAGTTTTCCAAGAGATGTGCCAGTCGTGGTTAATTGATATTGCCCTGTCCTGGGTTAAAAAAGAGGAAAGCAGGGAGAAAAAGGAGAAACTACATGTATACAAAGGACAGTTTATACCTCCTTAGTTGTAGCTTGTCATTTAAATCTACAGATATGTCCGCATTATTCTGAACAGAACACTGCCTCTATCTGTAATATTTGTTGTGTTTCCTGTGTGCCTACTCACTCAATCTCCATGCAACATGACAGCAACACCTGCATTTGCAGTGAAGAACCCATCTTCATTATACCACCTCCAGTGTGGCTCTTCGCTGTTCGGAGAGAGAACAGAGAAGAAAAACTGCCCAATTTGCTCTGAGGGAGGGTGATATTGCACCATCACAGAAAATCCATGTTCTCAAAAGTCTGTCAGCTGCTAGAGGTAAAATCCAGCTGTCATATAGCAACAGAATTGTCATCTGACAGTTTTAATCTGTTTGTGATTACACAGGGTTTTGATTTCTGGTGTAAAAAATGTTGAGCCTTGTTTTCTTATGGACTTGGTTGAGTAAGGCATTTTAGCTTACATAGTTTTAAGATTTTTAGTAACAACATTGATGAATCTGAAGCTTTACGTTTTTATGGCTCATAGGACTGGACTACCGAATGTCACAGAAAGACTAAATGTGTGAGTTTTTATGTGACATTTTCTGTTCTGAAGAGCTCTCTGTTGGGTTTTCAGAGCACTGATGAGACTTCTGTTAGGAGAAAAATAAATATGTACTTTTTGCTTGAAGACAAGAACACATAATGGCAATTTTCCTCCTTTAATCAGAAACTTCGAGAGAACAAGAGTGTATTGAAACAGAGAATGGACAAAGAGGCATTAGAATCAAGAGGTAGAGAGATGTGTTCATGGCAAGGGTAAACAGTAAGGTACCTGGCTAAGGCCTTGCCTGAGAGATGTAGAAAGACTCAAGTTCATTTCCTCCTTTGAAACATTGTCAACATGAACACTGGCAAGATATGTTAACTAATACTGGAAAAAAATCTGGGTTCATTTGTCTCCTTGCATACATCGTTACACTCTATTGCTGCACCAGTCTGCTGCAGCCTAATCCTGACTTGCCAAATCAGTTAGCAGATTAAAAAAATCACATAAATCATTTTGGAAGAGGACTCAGGTGACACAGGTCATGTCTCTAGCTTGGACCTGTTGCTGTTTCTGGTTCCACTACCTAAAACACCGGAAATGTTGTGTTTCAGTATTTTCTAGGTCTTGACCTAGTTCTTGTCGATAAATGGTTTACTTACCTTATGGGATCCTAGAAGGATAAACATGAGATTGTGAAGCAGTTGGTCATTCCAGGTTGTAAAAGAGTGGGGAAAGACTACTGGGTTCCCATCTTGTGTTTGATAATATTGTGTGTACTGCTGCAGCTACAAATCCATAAGAACTAAATGAGAACTTGTCAGCCTTGCTGCATACTGCCAATGGCCAGATCAGTGTCTTTTCTATTAACACTTCTCTTCTCAGTACTGTTGCTCAGTGCTTGCCAGGACATGTAGTAAGAGTACTTTTAGTCTGGATGGTCTGGAAGCAGAGTGAAGTTACAGTAATGACAGTGGATGAACTCTGGACGCTGAAAAAAGATAATGACCAATCCAGGTAGACAAGACTTGATTTTATTAATAAAATTTGTATTTTCCTCTTTGAGGTGAGAGTTACAAACTTTGGTTCAAAAATAAAGAAAATATGACCAGCAAGAAGTTGACTTTTGAAATCCCACTTTTACATGTATAAACGTGCATAAGAAAAGACCAGTTGGAAACGAGCCAGCAGGAACTAGTACTATTTAATTTAACAATTTTTGAAGAAATAGAAACAAACATTTCTTTTCAAGTCTTACATATATTATGAAAAATAATTACAAAAGGATTTGTGTTGTAAAGCTAAAATGTAATTTCTACTTCCAACTACCTGAATAAAATGTTCAGAGGGAAGGCCAAACCAACATTTGTTTGGTGACATTTGACTAGCACATTGTATCAGGTTTGGTCAAAGTCAGCTCTGTAGGAAGCAGTACCCTTGTATGTTGCTTAGCAACTGTGTAGAATCACATGACCTAGACATATTGCATCCCTGGCCTTTAGGTGAAATAACAAGGAAAAAATACTTCATATTAATGGGACAGGCAAATATTGTATAGGACCATTCTTTGGAACTTTCCGTATCCAGTTCAGGAAGCAAACATCCATCATTGCTCACATAAAAATCTAAGTAAACACTGCAAGAATCCATAAATAATTCTTAGAATGCAGTTTCAATATTGATGTAAATAAGCACAATGGAAACAAATTCAGATGAGAGTAAAGAGACTGATTTCTTTCACACAGATTTTTAACAGATCTTTTACAGAAAAGTTGGTTGGTTTTTTTTTTCTCATTTTTCTTACAGATTTTCCCCACCCAAAAATAGAAATTTGTTTATTTTAGGTATATACAGGTATCTTAGGAAATGGTGGAATGAGAAAAGAACATAAGAAGTCTGAGGTATAGCACCATGGAACACAGCACCTTTGAGGTGCTTTCACTGAAATTCGTCACCACAGAGTGATACCAGCAGAAGAGAGTTTCAGTGTGCTGATCAAGATCTTCCAGTTTTGCCACCTTACATTTTGTTGGTGACTTCAAATAACAAGCTCTTCAACAGCAATATATACAATTATTATTAATCAGAAATGGAACTGGCTTCACTTGCAAGTACAGCTTTATTTTTTCAAATACATACACAGTTCTGACAATGGAGTTTTGTAGTTATAAAATAAGAGCCAGATGCAATTCAAAGACACATGCAAGTTTTGGAAATGGACAGAGAAATAACAGTATAGTACTGTACACAGAATAATTACAATTTATTCAACACTTTCTTAACACCGCTTTGCTGTAACGGAAGGAGCACCATGTTGTTCATTTTTTTTACAGCACCGAAGGACTCCAAAGGGGTTGTTCCTACAGTGAGCCCTATTTGTCTGTGCCACAGCATCTTTGTAAAAAAAGTTTAAGTCATGTGATTCTGGCCCTACAAGGGCAACAATTACTTTCTAGGTAAGACATACACAATAAAGACATATTTTCTACGCCATCCTCACTCAAAACTTGCATGTGGCATAAAGTGGGTTGGTAGCACCAAAGTGCAACATTTTTGTTGATCTGATTTTTGTCTTAAGCTTAACCAAGGAAGCAGACTGGACCGACCTCAAATCCAAACTTCTGATTCTGATCACCAAAGTCATTGATCATCACATCAACTATAGGCACTTGATCTATTTTGGGTGTGTTGATTTCAATCACCGTCTTTGCATAGCCTTTTCTTGACTGTTAAAAAAGAAGGAAAGAAAGAGAAACAAACCCAAACATGGTTATATATCAGAGCAGTAAGCATGTGCTATAGATCTTCATAGGCTATCTCTGAGTGTAGAATTTATAAATTATTGCCCCCCTCATGGGCAAGTTCTTAGGATTTTATTTTAAAAATTAAAGGGAATGGTTTTGATTTTAGAAAGTGATCAGCCCATAGCTTTTTGACTTACTACAACAGGCCTACAAATGAAGTTACCCAAGACATTTAATGTTTCTTAGAGAATATATATGCTATCTGTACTATTAAATAACTTACAACAATATTCTCCTAGCAGTGTACATGTCTTCCTTGTGAAAAAATTAGTTCTGAAAGGCAGAAGATCCACTTCTAAGAAGAAAGACTGTGACCATCTCACAAAGTATTACAGCAGCTGTTTGGACATGAAAGAAAGCAGTAGTCTGACAGGACTGCCAGCTGATGCCTTTAGAACCAGGTTTGAAGGCACACTTCCTAACAAAGGCTCTCTAGATCCTCTAAATATCACCCAACCAAGTCATCATGTGAGTTAGCAGGACTGCACTTTGTTCAGATTGTCTCTTGTATCTTGCTGAGAACCCTTTCACCTATGCCAGGGTCTCAGAGTTTAGATGAGCATCAAAATTATGTAGACCTGAGCGTTCCCAGTTTAGTGACAGACTTAAAGCCTCTGAAGCTCTACATTCACCCACTGCGGATAACAAAAGCAAAATACAGAACCTACAGAAAGGCTGTCCCAAAGCAGTATGCATTCAGATGTCATTACTGAGGGGAAGAGACTCTGCACCTACCTGAGCTGAATCTCTGTCTCAGAGCCAGGTGTGTATCCTGGCACTTTCAGGTCTCTGATTTCTATCATTGATTTCTCAGGAGCTGCCTTCAAAAGGCTCCCATATCAAACCCCAAAATAATTAATGAAGCTTTAACTGTCACTTGCTCCTTTGATGTCTTTGTTTAAAAGTGTTCAGTACAAGCCATTCTGTTTCTGAGAAGAGGTAACAGTTGCTATGCCTACAAGACCCTGCTGGAGAGGTAGCCAGGGAGCTGATAGGTGTTTGGGATTTTAGCTGAGCTAAGAAAAGATTCTGAAAGATACAATCCACAAACTTCACCTGGCTTTGACTACCAAAATTGAGAAAAGGAAATACAAAGAAACATATCAATACAATTAATTCACTGTTTGTGTACACATATATGGCTTAGTTCATACACGTTTTTACTGTATTCACTAAATATTCTGTCTTTATATGGCTTGATTTTGAGTATAAGCATACTCTCCCAAGGGGCTGCCTCCCCTGATTATGCTTTTTCTGCTTCTGCTCTTCTCTTACACTGTGCTCATATTAGCAAATAGTCTAGTTTCAGCACAATGGGGCTGACAGCCTGCATGCATGCCAGGTTTATTCCATTTCTGTTGCTTGGCTTACGTTTGCTTAGGGTTTTTTTTTCTTGGTACCTATATGAAAATTAAATAAGGGAATTATGTACTGTAGTTAATAATCTACTAAAAGGCATTCTATTAAAAACAGAATAGTTCAGAGGTTTTTTTTTTTTTTCCCAGAAGAAAACTGTGAAAAAAATGTGCTTGTTTGATTTCTACATTAATTGATAGGTTGGTTTTGTAAAGACTCTTCTGAGCCTCCACTTACCGCACAGCCATCGTGAAGGGCTTTGATGTGAGGACTGTTGTCATAAGACATTTCTTCATCATTTGATCCTAAGAACCTTAGTGCTTTGTCATAGCTGTCAGATGATGCATCATACCAAGCTACAGACTGATGACAGTTGTAAGTGAAATTCTGTCTGGCAGAGGCACTCAGTAGTCTAAGGAATGTCATTTGGACCATATTAATGGAATTGCCTTCAACATCCAAATAGGAAAGCTGGAAAATACAAGTTACATCAATATTTTTCCATTTCCTTTGTTAAAATGCAAACTAAAATTATTGTTGACAAAAGAACCACAAAACTGTCCTTAAAAAAAAAAAAAAAAAAAAAATCAGCCAACATAATAACATTTTATGGAGTGTTAAAGTTCAATAAAGCTACAGCTCAGTAAATAGGTTTTCATCTTGTAGCAATAGATTTAGGATGAAGAACTCAGGACAGAATTACACACTGAAAGACAGCAGAATCTCTTTGGGAATCTGCATTCAGTTAATTATAAAGTGATGTCACCCTGCAGTCTCATCTTTGCATACTCAGTATATTTCCAGCTACCTAGAAGTGGGCAGGGGATCTGCGCTCCAGCTGCTTCACTAAGGGTCAGTGGTGATGTGAGCACTGGGATCATTGTGGCAAAATATAGAGCAGGCTGCTGTCCAGTGGCAAGAGGTTGCATACCTGTGCTAATATTTAGGGGAAAAGGTCTGGGGCTGAAGAGACTTTTTATTATCTATGTATTTGTAAAATTATTTGGGATCTGTTGATCACTGATAATGTGTACTTGATTTGTGAGTAACTGTTATGTTGCAGTAATAACTTACAAGTTTGCCTCGCTTAAATTCACTAAACCAAGATCCTGGATTCTCCTTTGGCCATGATGAAATCCTAACCTGCGAGGTAAAACAGCAGAGATAGAAGTATTTAAAACATATGTTATCAGATAGGAAGGTTTTACATTACCCGGGACAAATTTCACATCAGATAGTAGATCTCAGCCCCTTTAAAGGTCTAAAATAGGACGGTTTTCTTGTACAGAATGCCTTCAAATTAGTAACTTTAAACAGAATCCAAAGTGACAGCTTATAAAGAGAGCTATTTCTATTTAAGGGAGACTGTTTTCATTTGTTAAGTTTCAGGTAAACTGCTGGTTTAAATTTTCCCTGTGAAGAGTGTATAAATTAGAGTTTTCACTGTTGTTAATGCTGATAGATCTCTCTCATTTAGGTAAGCTTTTAGAAAGCCACCTCTACACCATCTGCCCCATCAGAGGTCATTTATAACAAGTGAGGACGCTGTTAATATATAGTTTTTTATATCTACTTTGCACAGGTATAAAAGGAATAGACATAAATGAAACCACAAGAGAAATGCAGTAAGAGTCTAGGTTTTAGGTCAAACGCTAGATTATGCACTTTAACTGGCTGCGCAGCTATGTTGCACCCTGAAATGCAGTGAAATGCCAGCAAGCAGATGCAGAGATTCCCTATCTAAGCAAAACAGTGAAAATACTGTTTGTTACATCTATGTACCATTTTACCACTTCATTCAGATTTGTGCACATTTTAGTGTAACCAGAGAGATAGATATACGAAAATGTGACAATGTAATTATCTTCTTTAGTTCAACATTGCAACAGCGTAGTAGGATCTCTCAGCAGCCAGCTGAAAACACAGATTGGCACTTACTCCTTCAGATTTTTTATCTGGGTAGATGCAAGTTTCTCCGCCTGCTGTGAAATTGCAGTACACTTTGAAGGAGTCTCCAGAACATCCCTGGTTAGGATCAATCCAATACTCCCCTAAAACAAATGAGAAATTATTTGGCTTATGTAGTGAAATCAGTATTTGTAAGATCCAGGTTTTACTGCTACCCCAGTACCTTTTCCTCTACTTTGGTCCTCCAAAGTTTGTAGCAAAGTTGTTTTATCTGAATGATGAGAAAGCAACACTTTTCTGCCCTGTGATTTGTTTCTGCTATTATCAAGACTTAATAGACTTATCAAGTCTATTTTTATCTTTTCTTTTGTCTAATTTTTTCCTTTTCTTTTTCTCTAATTTTACTTCAAACTATGATTCTGTTGCAGGATACTGCTTGAGGTTACAAAAGAACTTGGTCTAGTGGAGGAAGGACATTATGCATGAAACATACATTGCAAGTCTCAACAATTTGGCCATTTCAGTATTTAAGATAGAAGGATAATTTGTACCTGTGGTAACAGCACTTTCAAAAACAGAGCACAGGCATCTTCAGGCATAAAAAAGATATGGCTTAGGTCAAAGAGAAAAATCTGTAGTCATTTGCACACCTATCTACATAAAAACATGGCCACACAGGGCTTGGTCAGGTTGTAGCTGGCACAACTACCTAAAGCTTTTATTGAAAGAGCCATATTTTAAGCAAAGATGTTTTTGCTACTGGGTTAGGAAGCTGCAAGACTAGACTAGTGAAGCTCCAGGCTGCTTCAGTTGATAAAAGCACCTTAACTAATCCTTGGTTAGGTGACACAGTAGGAAAGACAGTTAAAACTTCCCCTATATAGTTTCAAGAATCCTGCCAGACTGGCATGTCTGAGAATTCAGGCTCTACAATGCTAGGGTGAGTGAAGGCTGGGCATGAAAGAGAGCCACAGTCAATCCAAGGTCCATTAAAAATCAACACTTTTTAACAAGATACTAATTATAATGGTGATTTCTGTGGTGTGGGTCCTTCAGCTAGTTTCTCAGTAAGACAGAAGATGATTTTCTGACACTACTGTTCTAATCCAATTTCAAGCTAATACTGAAGGTTTCAAAGAATGACAAATCCCTTCATCAGTTCTGTCTTCTAATTACAGGACATAGACAAAGCATTTATGGTATTTTAAAATTCTATTGATTCAGGCTGTACTTACTGAAAACAAGTTCTTGCCCCTGGAGAATCTTGTGTTTTAATGAATGCACTTACTTCTATTTTAAACAAAATATTACTTTTATATGAAGAAAGCTCCAGATACTAAGCAAATACTGGTAAATGAAGAAAGTGAATCTGGTTTATAAAAAACATTCATTAACGCCACTGAATTGTAAAATATGTATTTTTCATATAGCATATACATTGCTTAACTATGCCTCAAGTCAACCATCTGTTTTTATCTATCTAGAATGAAAACAATAAAATAGCATTAAACTGTTGAAATCTATTTTCCCTCCCATTTAAAAGCACAACAAAATACTGATTTGAACTTGGAAAAGTATCCATTGCAAACTGAAAAAACTATGAAAGCATGAAAGCTCTGTGAAGGCTAACTTTCATTTAAACCTTTCCAGAGGATAAACTCAGAAAACAACAAAGAATAATTGAATCAAGACAGTTCTTGAGAACACAGGGTCTTGTTCATACTACTCTGCATTTTATTAAGCTAGTTCTTAGATGCACTAAACAGTATGAGAGAAACTTGAATGTCTATTCACTGAATTATATAGAACAAACAGTGGTCATGCAGTGAAACAAATGATTGTTTCTAAGGGTAAAAGAAGAGTAAATTTTTTGAGAGTCACAGTCAATAATAAATCTCATATAATACCAGTGCTATATTTTTTTGCTCAGCTAAAGTATACAGCTAGAATAGTTTTCATTTCTTTTAATACAAGCTATTAGCTATCCCAGCAGGCTGACGTTTGTGATTTTCCTTTCCACTGATCTAATTAGCATCAATCTTTAATTCCTCTCCTGTTTGGATAGTTCTGGAAATGCAAGGCCCACATTTCCAAAATTTATGCTTTTTATTTGGCACTCCACAAAGTTTTAAATCTAAACCCAGATCAGGTTACATATTTAAAGCATTTAGGATTTCACCAAGAGAATGGCTCTTACTTACATTTTATGCATTTTTATACATGAAAAATTGATTTAATGAGACTCTGTTCATTGATCAACTATATTAACCACCTACCAATAATGAATTATTCTCTAAAGTATCCTAGCAGATTATAACTTCAGCCTTGTTTGCCTTTGTCATGCAATATTAACATACCATCTGGGAAGTCTGGGTGGCAGAGTTGCAGGTCTTTGCAAGTTCGGGCTGGGTTATTCTGTGTGCCCATTGGATACTTCATATGCTCAATGTCTTGCTTCAGTGAATTCAATGAACCAAAGATCTCTTCCATGCCATCAGAATAATCCAGAATATTATCACCAGCATCAGATAACATGTAATCAGGAGATCTTCTTGTCTTTTTGGGTGACTGGATTGGCAGTGGCTGGATTACCTCACCTGGAGGACCCTGAGTGGAAAACAATGTATCTGGTTACCTTTTCTGTCTGTTTTTCAGCTGCACAAATAGGCAGACGAAGACCACAGGATGTGGCTTGCAGAAGCTTTGAATAGGCTTTCTTCAAATTCTTTGTTTCACTTATTTCCTTGATATTTTGGGGAAGAGTGTGTTGCCCTCATGTAAGTTAAGTGTGCAGAACTGACTTGTACTTGCCTATTTATCCCTGGCAATTCCCTCAAGCACAGGCATAGCCTATGACAAATGAAAACTGAGGATGTTTTCTTTGATAAAATTTTAAAACTCCACTTGGGGTCTACAAAGCAATACTTCAAGTGATTAAAACATTTCATCCGGATTTGGAAAAAAAAAACATTTTTCATTAATCCCAAACATTAATATATTCCTTATCTGCAAGTTCAAAAATGCTGGCTTCTACCCTTCTGCATGTCAGATAACTGAGTTCTTACTTACTGGGGGACCAGGCGGACCAGGTAACCCACTGTCACCTTTTTGACCAGCAGGACCCTATAAGACAATGAAAGAAATGAAGTGCTGACCATACTACACAATGTTAAAAGTAACACACACAGAAGTTAAAGAACAAAAAATATGGATGCAAACTACTTACACTGGATCCTTTGGAACCTTTTGGACCTTGGGGACCCTATGGGCAAGAACACAGAACTGTAGTTGGAGTGTATGTCACACAATCGGGGAGTGTTTAGAACAGGAGGACTGGATGAAATTACTTACAGGTAAACCAGGAGGACCAGGGGGTCCAAGTGGACCTGCAGGGCCGGAAATTCCCTAAGACAGAGTAAGAGAGTAAGTACAGAACTGAAGTACTGGACTGGATTTAAAAATGCATATTTATGAAAGCATCCAACCCTGATGAGTTGTGATTTAGGCCATTTGCTAGAGTCCAAATAGCTTGTAAGTTTAAAATATTACCTGACAGTTTGAGTTGCCTGCAGTTGTTCTTACACTGCAGTACTTACAGTCACAACCGTGTTCCCCTTTAGACTGACTTTGAAATCTCACTTTTTACATAGTGCCTGGAAACATGGATAACTAGGAGAAAGGAAGCTACTTCGGGTAGTGCAGTTAATAAACATGATGAGATTGGTGTTGCTAGTTTTATCTTATCCCTTAGGTGTATGTGATTACTTAATCTTCTGAAGTATGATCTTGTTTTAAGCTAGCTTCACAGTGTCTGTAGGAAAGTTTTAGCTTCTAGCAGGAGGTTCTGGGTGTTACATCTTTATAGTAACTTTATGTCTCTCAAAAGAAATAGCTGAATATGTGCTTTTTGCTTGCACAGAACTTGAATGAAAGCACAGATATGTTTTACTCACTGCATCACCCTTGGCTCCAGGAGATCCCTGGGGGCCAGGAAGACCCCTATCACCCTTTTCACCCTGTTCTCCTGGAGGTCCAATCAGGCCTATCAAACCAGGATGTCCCTAAACAAGATAGAAGAAAATATAGTTAACACACAATATGTATAAAGTAAATGTGCTTTTCAAACACATGAATTAGAAATTTCAAATGTCATCACTGTTGCTAGTCAACGATTAACCTGGAAAAAAAGTTATTCTGAAAGCATATTAGTTGGTTTTAGTTGGCCTTTTAGACTTAATTTGCAAGCTGCGACTGCTTATTCAGTGAAAGAGGTGCAACATACTCCTTACTGAAACCAATACAGAAATAACAATACCTGTGGGTACAAATTTCATAAATGTTACATTTAGATGCTATAAGCATATTATAGAGTTGCACAGTCATTTCCACATGCAATACGGCTGTATAAGCAGCTGCTGCAAGCACATAAACAAAACCTGAAATTCAGAAGATACTGATATCCTTTTCTCTATGCAGTTTTTTTCTGATATACAAGCAATCAACAAACTGTGCTATCCTGGCTGTCTCAACTCATTATTTCAAAAGAAGGTATTATAGCTGTTAAATATTTAGATTTTATTGTTTTAAAATAAAAATCTCAAGTACTTTTTATTGCTACTTACTTGTTTTTGTCAAATGAACAGCTCTCTTACATCACTGTCTTTGGGATTTTTATTGCAAGGAAGAATCACATGGTCAATAGATAAACAGGAAGTAATCTTTTCCTTTCTATATAGCTCCAGGATACCAGATGTGGATTAAAACTTCACAATTACTATAAGACTATGTGAAGCTGAGTAGACACAGTAAGTTGTCTTGCTTTCTGATACAAAACCTCTACTGTTTCTTCTGCTAATTTTATAAAGCTTTTAGACTGGATAAAAATTACAAATGTACAAACAATGACTCCATTATACCTTCTCTCCTTTGGAACCTGGATCTCCTTTCAAGCCAGGCAGGCCAGGTGGACCCTAAATAAATCAAGGGAAGCAATGTTAAAGTAAGTTTAACATACTGCTCAGATCATGGTTGCTTGAAATACTACTGAAGGCAGTGTAAGTCAAAGTACAGAGTCATTCAGTGGTTAACGTTTGTGATTAATAGCATGTAATTTAGGGCCCATGATAAAGCTGAATTTAAAAGTGTGATGATGCTGCTGTAGCATTTAGGTTGCTTTATAATTAGAAATCTATAGAGTTTTATGACTATAAATCTATGAAGCAGAAGGTCAACTGAATTCTCAGAGCACTGAAAGCATCCAGTGAAGCAAGTGATGTTAAAAAAATTCAAATACTCTTTTTTTATTACCCTAATTTTGCCTGTGGTTACATTACATGCTTTCAATTGTTACTTCCATTTTAATTGCCATACCTTATTTTAGTTGTTTATTTTAGCCCTTTCTTTCATATCATAGTGGACAGTATCCTTGTAATGTTTTAATGCTTATAAAAGGTGGAAGCAAAGACAGGTGGCCTTCAAAGAATGCAGGGATGTTGTCTGGGAAGCTAGGCACCAGGTTAGGAAAGCTAAGGCCCAGTTAGAATTAAACTTGGCTAGGGATGTTAAAGATAACAGGAAGTGATTCTATAGGCACATAGCAAATAAAAGACAGACTAGGGACAACGTAGGCCCCCTCCAGAAGCTATCAGGAAACTGGCTACCCTGGATAAAGGCGCTGACCACACCACCCAAGTCCTGGAAGGCAGACACAGGGACTGTGAGAATGAAGACCTCGGGCCCACTGTAGGAGAGGATCAGGTTCGAGACCATCTTAAAAACCTGAACGTACACAAGTCCATGGGACCTGATGAAATCCATCCGCGGGTCCTGAAGGAGCTGGCAAATGAAGTTGCTAAGCCACTGGCCATCATATTTGAGAAATCATGGCAGTCAGGTGAAGTTCCTGATGACTGGAAAAAGGGAAATGGAAAACCCCCATTTTCAAGAAGGGGAAAATGGATGACCTGGGGAACTACAGACCAGTCAGTCTCACCTCTGTGCCTGTCAAAATCTTGGAGCAGATTCTCCTCGAAGGCATTCTGAGGCACATGAAAAACAACAAGGTGCTTGGTGACAGCCAGCATGGCTTCACTAAGGGGAAATCCTGCCTGACCAATTTGGTGGCCTTCTATGATGGGGCTACGGAACTGATGGACAGGGGTAGAGCAGTTGATGTCATCTACCTGGACTTCTGCAAAGCATTTGACACTGTCCCACATGACATCCTTGTCTCTAAATTGGAGAGACATCAATTTGATGGATGGACCACTCGGTGGATAAAGAAATGGCTGGATGGCCGCACGCAAAGAGTTGTGGTCAATGGCTCAATGTCCAGCTGGAGACCAGTAAGGAGTGGCGTCCCTCAGGGATTGGTGTTGGGACTGGTCTTGTTCAACATCTTTGTCGCTGACGTGAACAGTGGGATTGAGTGTGCCCTCAGCAAGTTTGCCGATGACACCAAGCTGTGTGGTTCGGTTGATAACACCAGAGGGAAGGAATGCCATCCAGAGGGACCTTGACACGCTTGTGAGGTGGGCTGATGGGGGCGTGGGAGGGGGGGGTGGGGAAAAGAGGGGAAGAGAGCAAGCAGCTGCATGGTTCCGAGTTATCAGCTGGGCTTAAACTACAACACCTTACCTTACAGAGGTGTTAAACTGATAACCTTTTTACTGGTATCAGTTTACTTAAATGCTTCACATCATAAGAGCAGCTTACAATTTCTAATTTGTATTTACAAGCCATCCTTTCTATAGCACAGTAAAGGCATATGTTAGTTTATGAAACAGAGTAAGAAATTAATGCTTTTTATTCTCTGTCTTATCTGTAGTTGTCCCTCACCATTGCTCCATAGAGCTAGATTTCTGTAAACAAAAATGTGCTGGGACAGAAGACAGAGCTGTGAACAACAAGCCCTTCCATGTTTCTGGGATGGGTGTGGGGAGGGGACAAAGTAAACCACTCTTTTTTTTTTCAGGTGGATCCAATGTAAGCTGATGCTTATAGAATCTATTGGAAAACTCTGCTGCAGTCTTACTAGCTGGGAAACCACTGCAAAGGAGAAACATCCACACAGATAGGTCTTTTTTTGCACCTCCCTTGCAAAAACCACTGAATAACCTTGTTCTTATAACTTGACACAAGCTTATTTTCCCTGCCACTGTTTTTTTTTTTGTAGCTTTACTGGGTCATAAGAACAACCCACTGAAGACACTACTTTATCAGTTGTAAAAATCCGGAGAGATGTCACAGAAAAAGTCTCTATATGAAGCTTGTTAAAATCACCTTGGCTTGCCTTTTTTTTTTTTTACTATTTTAATCCTTACTTATCATTTTAGAAGAATTTTGAGGGATTTGAGAAATACTCTGAACTTCACAAGAATGGCAGTGCTGGTTTTCTGTAATTTGTACTGAATGAGGTGAAAAAATTCAGGCTATGCAGCGCACATGCAATCCCAGAAAAAGCATTCATTTCTCAGAGACTATGCATCTGGACACTGAACACTTCTGCCATCAGGTGTAGAGCTACTAGACTCAGTCAGTATCTCATCGCTGCTAGTCTCCTGCTGGCAGTGGACACCTGAGAAGTGATGATATGGACAGCAATAATAAGTGACCTTTTCAACCAGGCACAGATTCAAAAGTGCTGTAACAGTTCATGTACAAAATACTATTCAGTGCATACCCTTTCCATCTCTACTTCAGGTATCATTAGGTGCAAAAGCCTAGGCAAATACATAATTCATGAATGAAAAGTGGAATTTTTAAGCTTCTAGAATACAGAATCAGATATTTTCACCTGCAGTGTGTTGTGCTCTGCTGCAAATCTGCTTTCATATTCTTCTCCCTATAGCAATCTACTGTGGAGGGAGGAACGTGAAGGAGGGAGACCTAACCTCAGCAACTTCTGCATATAAACTCTACTTCCTTAAAATCCAAACTAAAGTTTAAGTTGCAGCAATGCATCTAAAAAAAGGTTCTTGCTGGGCTAACAAGACACTCTTGTTGAGCCTATGCATTTGGGAGTATACACTTCCTTAATACATTTAGCTTCAGACTTGAACTGAATATTTAAGCTCTCAAATGTTGGAAAAGAGAGTCTTTGATGATGTATTAGGAGGCTTCTGGTAACTGATGTGTGGGAAAGGGATGCTTATTATTGCTGAGTAATTTGTTCTTTGGCTTTAGGTATCAACACAGAATTGTAACAGAGGAGATCAGTTTTTAGTTCCCTGATTTCTCCCTCACGCATTTTATTGGGCACATCATTTAAAAAACTATGGTGGTGATCCCATCATAAACTCTCTGTAAAAAAGCATTTGTATTACAGGCTTAGCACCGGAGTATACTTTTTCCTTGCAGCTTCTCATTCACTGTTCCCAACTTCTGACTTACAAGCAATATGTTGACCATGAGACTAGACAAAAATTAGAATGTTAAAATGAAGGACAACAAAGACGTATAGTGTAAAGTTTCCTTGGTACATTATTTCCTCATTTTTGTTTTCTAATGGACAGAGAAAAATGAAATTATACATAGGTGCCATTGTCATATCATCTATAATTATTTACATAGAAGTGATTGATAGATACCCCTATCCACCAGGTCACAGTCCATTGGGAAAAATCCTTCTAGTGAGTGGGGCATAAAACTGTTTGTTCTGAAACTCTACTTAGAGGTTATGAACTTGCATGTTTTGAAAATGCAAATGGTTACCCAAATGCTTTCACCTGTGCAAGTGTTTCTGTCAATGAAAGAGAAGGCAATTGCTCATTTTCACATATGCACATGAAAGTGAACAACTGATTTAGGGTAAAAGTCTTGATTTTTACAGCATCTCAGTTTAAATTCCTCATTTTTTCCACTTCCATTTTTATCTACTGGAAAATTCTGATATGAAAAATGCATAGCTGCTGTTCAGATCTTGAACTCTCACCAGGGAGGCAGGAATGCTCTTGGAGAGATTTTGACTTCAGGTTTATAACTTAAGTGCAAAAACTTTCAATATTAAGGCTACCTAAGGACCTGTATCATTTGTATCCTCTGAGTCTGTATAGGAAAAGGAACAGAGGATTCCCTTCACACTTCTTACTCAAAGCCTTTCTCTTGCCCTTTAAAAGCCACATAATTTGTGAGGTAGAGGTTAGCTCTTTATTGCCCTATTCTCCTGAAGTAATCTGATTGTATATTCTGGCCAAAATAACAGAGTACATTTTACTTAGTATGTGATATGTTTGCACTGCTTGCAAACTGTTAAATGCCTTAACCGTGTAACACTTGTTACTCTTCCATCAAACTGTAACAGTCTATATATTGTTTCAAGGATTTTTATTCCCAATGTGTCACTCAACTGTGACAGTTTCGGTGAATTTGGAAAGCAGCAGATGTACGATCTTTCCACTAGTTTATATAATTTAGATTTGAATTTCTGCACATAATACTGAATCAGAACAGCAGTGTTGTGCAATTTGTGCTCAGTATCATGTTTTCAGCTTGTTAGAAGAAAATGCACTAAAATAGCAAGTGTAAATAGAAGCAATGATATAACTTGATAGTATGTCATCTATGAGCTTCCCTTGCTTTTATTAAGACATAGCAGAACTTCAGCATGCCTTAGATGCACTAGAAACTGGGAGTTTGGTTCATTCAGACACTTTTGAAACACTGGTTCCTGGCACTGCTGCAGTGAACAACTGACATGATGTTACTGTTCATTTTTAGAAAACTAGCATAAAAACTAGGTAGAAGTTCCTTTTTGGCCCTAATTCTGACCTGATTTTTACTTCTCTAAGGAATAGATATGATCCAAACTTTTACCCTATAAATAATATTTTCCTAAACTAGCAGTTCCTAAAATCAATGGCTGTACAAAACTTGCAACTGCTAAGGAAACTCAAGGATTTAAAGTATGAAGCTTTGCTGACATGGGGACAGAAGTAGATTCTTCGATTGTAAGTTTCATTAATTTTAGTTTTCATTCTCTTCAGGGGATTTCAAGAATCTGGTTTTACCCTGCCTCATGAAGTTTTTATGCGCTCAACATCATTCAGCACAGCTGCCTACTGAAGTAGAGCAGTAAAATTCAAAGGCAGTTGTGCATCAGATTTTACCAGCACAGAATAGTGACTTTGTGCTAGGAACAGACTTGTACATTCATTTTTCTGTAAATGCTATATTTTAATGAAATGGTGCTTTTTCTGGTTTGGCACTGAAAGGAAGCATACTCACCAGAGGCCCAGGAGGGCCATCCTGACCTGGCGCCCCAGGTAGACCTTGTTCTCCCTAGAAAAAAACAAAGTTTGCTTTACTAGAGGGTATACAAGAAATGCAACATTTATATTTTTACTATATGCTCTGTTTACTTACCACAGGGCCAGGTATGCCCCGGAGACCCTCTGGGCCAGGTTTTCCTGCAGGTCCTTGTGGACCAACAGGGCCTGTTTTTCCAGGAGCCCCTTCTGCACCAGGTTCACCCTAGAAAGAACATAGCAACAGAGATCAGATAGGAAGAGCTGACTAAGCTTGGCACTGTAGGGAGATACAAGCTGCAAAGTGAGAGTCAAGTTTCTTCACTCCTTTTTTTAGAAGCTATTCTAGAAACAGTGTTCCGTACAGGACAGGTTTTTGAACAGTATTTTGATAGCTTCATATAAAGATGTGGTGCTGCCAGTAAAGCAGGCTCATCTTGCTTTTCTACAGGCGTGAGCTAAGTTGGGCCTGCACTGTGAGAGTCCACCATGTACTCCATTATGTACTGCTACTAATTCTGGAGTTAAATTTGGATTTTATCGTCCATTTTTGTCCATAATTTGTCCATTATTGTTTTGGTTAAGTTTCACATTCAGTGCATGAGAAGGAATTTACTTTTCATTTATATACAGTGTACATTCAAATGCTCCCCAAAAAAATCTTGACTGTATTACCTTGGCACCTTTTTCGCCTTGTCTGCCTTCAGCACCAGTTGCTCCTGGAGGTCCCTGTAAAATATGGAGACAAAGCTTATAATCTCAGGTTTCTAAAATAGTGGAAAAAAATCTGAGAATGTGATTTCCACTGTATTAATTAGTAAATACTAACTAAAGAACATTAAATTTCTTTTTTCGGCATTTAATTCACAGGATAAAAATCCCAATCTGTCATATCAGCTGTTTTCCTCTTGATAAAACTTTCTGGATTTTTAGAATAGCTAAAAGAATATACATCACCTAACACCTCCAATATGATTAAAAACAATAAATAGCTTGGAAAAATCAAAACAGGATATAAAAGGAAAAGAACAGTGCTAATTTACATACACAGCAACAGTTTTAAATTTGCTTTGCATTGGTTTCTACGTATTCATTGTGGGACAGAATGGCATTTAATTCTTTATTCTAAGTCAGGGATGGTCTTAGTAAGCATTTGATGATATCTGGACATCCAAAAATTGATACATGCCTTAATATTATCCAGTAAATATGGAAAGGGAAAAAAAATAATCATGAGTAGAGGTTGTAAGGAATGAAATGAAGACACTGACTACAAGTAGCTCTTCGTACCAGTTTCCCTGGTACCTTGGTGCCTGGATACTGGTCTACAAAAGCTCTATTTGACTAAGAAGACACAACTTGGTACTGCAGGAGGATGTGGAGATGAGATAAGGTTCAGGTGAACGCCACAAAACAGGAGCTGCAGCCACATGGAAGTACTTCTAATACCTATTGCTGATGTCACACATCTTTCATTTTCTTAAGGTTTCAATGAAAAATAAAACTACATTTTTCTCCACAAAAACATTAAGGGGTTATTTTCAGGTCAGGAAATTAATATTCATAGCTTCAGTTATGAACAAAAGCAGTATCTAGAATCTAATGTACTCTGCTGAAAATGGTTCTCTTATATAGTTTAGAAAAAGATGCAGTCAAGATAATAGACCAACTGTTTCCTAGGAGGTTAATTTCTAGCATGGGAAATATCTTTATTACTAGCAGCAATTTCTTGCCAACCAATGAGCAGCTTAAAGCAAAAGGAAAGTAAAGGGACTATGATCAAATACAAGGTGATCTTCTGAATCTATAAAACTTACTTCCTAAGACTCGGCTATTCATTAATGCTGCAAGCAGTTTGCTATGTAGAAATTTATTTACTGCTTTTTACTTCAAAACAAGAGGCAATAAAAAAAAATGCAGGACCCTAAACCGCATTCTTAATTTTACAGATGAAACCTGTTTTTACAATCAAGCATGAACCTGTACGCTTTGCGAGTTCTGGGTTTTAGACTACAGTTTGACCTAAAAGCAATTTTTTATACTAGAGCTGAATTTAGCCTAAACTTTTTATAGCTTAATATATTCCATCATCCACTAATATTGGCACGTATCTTGAGCAACTCAACCGGTTTTAATGTACTTCCTGGAAATATATATTCTTTTTATAAGTATTTCCATAGAAGTATACTAAAATCATTCATTTGCTTCTGAAATAAAGCTTTCTCCAGGGTGGAACGGAACACCAGCAGCATTGCATGAACCTTCTGGCCAACAGAGACAGTTCATAGAATCACAGAATAGTTTGGGTTGGAAAAGACCTTAAAATCATCCAGTTCCAATGCCCCTGCCATGGGTAGGATGCCTCACACTAGACTACGTCACCCAAGACTCCATCCAGCATGGCCTTGAACACTGCCAAGGGATGGAGCATTCACCTCTTCTTTGGGCAACCTGTGCCAGCACCTCACCACCCTCACAGTAAAGAACTTCCTTATATCTAACCTGAACTTCCCCTGTTTAAGTTTTAACCCATCACCCCCTGTCCTATCTCTGCAGTCCCTGATGAAGAGAAATTCAGGCTTTCCATCAAAGGTAACGCAAAATGATTTGAATTACCCATAGCGGACCTTGGCCATTTGTTTGGGTCTCAACAGGCTGTTTTCTTTGGTGTTTTTCAGAGCTGTTAAGTGGTAAAGGACTTAATTTCACCTCTTCAACATACAGAGAAACTAAAAAGCCGTGGGCAGTGTGGGCAAGTTGCTCACTCTTTAAAACAGGAAGAATAATTCAAATTACTCCCGTTCCAGTAATAACCTCTGATGCATATACCCCTTTGCATAGATTGCGATTAGTTGGGTGGATTGTAGTTTGCAGTGGTAACAAGAAAACTGATTAGCAGGTATATAAACAAACTCAGGAGCATTTTAGAAACAGGACTTTTTTGTTGTTGTTGCATGAATTAGTTTACATGCCCACTGTATGCACTGCATGAAAACTCCTTGTACTCAAGTTTCCATATGGATTATAATCTACCTAAGAAACCAAAAAGGGTTGAGTGCTGTAATTTGTATTTGAGAAACATGGTCTCTGCCTAATCTGGAAATGCAGCTGCAACGTGAATTAACAGGGCTAAAAACACTGTGATTGCTAAATTACAAATACAGTGAATCATGATTGCTAAACAAAGGGGGTGCAGTCATTATCAAACAGTGCCAGTGAAAAGCATCTCAATAAACTGCTCTTTCTAACAGGCTGTGATTGCTGGCATGGCACAGATGGTGCTTCTACACAGAAAGACTGCTAATTATTATTTATCTTACCTTCCTACACTTGAGCTGTTGGGAGTGTCTGGTAAATTTTAACTGACAAAAAAGATACCAATAACAATAATTTTAAACTGATGCAAGGCTCTCCACCCTCACCACCCCAGCTATCACGGTGATTTTTATGATCATTACACTTTAAATCTGGACCTGATATATTTTATGCAGAACTGAGAAGACAAAGGAACTCATATAGAAACAAATTTGTCCTCAGTTTTTGTTACATGAACCTACTGGGCATTTTTTGTTTGCTATACTATATTTCATCATTTAATTAAAATGATTTGTTGTTTATAGCTGTCTGTCATCTAAGACATGAAAAGGAAGTCAGGAAAAAACTCCAGGGGGCCTGCATAGATGAACAAGAAGCTCCAGGACAAAGTCAAACACACAAGGAAACCTGCAGAGGGTGGAAGCAAGGACAGGTAGGTGGCCTGGAAGGAATACAGAAAATTATCTGAGCAGCCAGGGATCAGGTTAGGAAAGCTGAAGCTCTGACAGAATTAAATCTGGCCACGGACGTCAAGGGCAACAAGATAAGCTTCTATAGGTACATCGGTGATAAAAGGAAGACTAGGGAAAATGTGGGCCCTCTCTGGAAGGAAACAGGAGACCTGGCTACCTAGGATATGGAAAAAGCTGAGGTCCTTGACAACTCTTCTGCCTTGGTCTTCACTGGCATGTGCTCCAGTCACACTGACTAAGT
The DNA here is from genome assembly GCF_034315485.1 of Pezoporus occidentalis. Taxonomy (NCBI): domain Eukaryota; kingdom Metazoa; phylum Chordata; class Aves; order Psittaciformes; family Psittacidae; genus Pezoporus; species Pezoporus occidentalis. The sequence continues at coordinate 2,417,423 of NW_026916304.1, forward strand.
CACAGGAGGCAAAGCTGGGACTGGGAGAATGAAGTGTAGGAGCTCAGGTTCAAGACCATTTAGTGAACCTGATGGTGCACAAGCCCATGGGACCTGATTAGATGCACCCATGGGTCCTGAGGGAACTGGCAGATGAAGTGGCTAAACTGCTATCCATCATATTTGAGAAGTTGTGGCAGGCCAGGGAAGTTCTCACTGACTGGAAATGGAAAAATGCAACCCCCATTGTTAAAAAGGAAAGAAATGAACACTTGGGGAACCACAGACCAGTCGGTCTCACCTTGGTGCCTGGAAACTATGTTAAGGCACATGGACAGTAAAGGGCTGATTGTTGACAGCCAACATAGCTTCACACATATGTTCTTTTACAGCAGGGTTAAAGTGTTGGTGGATAAGGGAAAAGCAACTGACAGAGTCTACTTGGACCTAGCAAGTCCAAGTAGACATCGATTTGTGCAAAACATGTGACACTATCCCGCATGACATTCTTGCCTGGAGAGACATGGGATTTGACAGATGGATTACTCTGTGGATAGGGAATTGGCTGGATGATCACATTCAAAAGCTATGGTCAACAGCTCAATGCCAAGGTGGAGACTAGTAATAAGCGGCATTCCTCAGGGGTCGGTATTAGGACTGGCACTGTTTAACACTTTTGTCAGTGACATGGGACAGTGAGATTGGATGCACCCTTAGTGTACCCTCAGCAAGTTTGCTGATGATACCAAGCTGTATGGTTTGGCTGACATGCTGGAGGGAAGGGATGTGATCTAGATAAGGACCTTGATAGGCTTAAGAGGAGGGCCCATGTGACCTCATGAAGTTCAGTAATGCCAACTGCAAGGTCCTGCATGTGGGCTGGGACAATTCCAAGCACAAATACAGGCTGGGCAGAGACTAGATTGAGAGCAGCACTGAGGAGAAGGACTTGAGGGTATTAGTTGTTGAGAAGCTCAACATGACCTGGGAACTGTATCCTGGGCTGCATCCCCAGCAGCATGCCTGGCAGGTCAAGGGAGGTAATTTGCTCCCTATTTACTGTGAGGGGGGTGAGACACTGGCACAGGGTGCCCAGAAAAGCTGTGGCTGCCCCATCTTGGCAGTGTTCAAGGCCAGGTTGGACAGGGCTTGGAGCAACCTGCTCTAGTGGAAGGTGTCCTTGACCATGGCAGGGGGTCGGAATTAGATGAGCTTTAGGGTCCCATCCAACACAAACCATTCTATGATCCTTTTGTGAGGTTGGCAAATTTAACCTTTTTTTCTTTTTAGCAGATAGAGAAATTCAGGCACCAATATTACAAATGTTTAACAGCCATATAATGACAAAGGATTAGAAGAGGGGTTTCTATTTCCAAAGCTATACTAGACTATTTGTTCAGCTTGGAATGTAATATAAACGCATGTAACGCCTCATGTTTTCTAGAGAATCTGGGCTGATTTCCATCAGTTGAAAACTTGTCAAGGGATCTGAAGAGAGGAAGACATGCTGATGAAGAGCAGCCATTCCTAACTCAGACAGAACTTGTAAGGCTAGCGCTGGGTCCTGGACAGCTGAGAAGTCTAGTTAGCCATCTGCTGTGGACTACCTCTACCAAACAGCTTACTGTACTGGATATTTTTAGACATATAAAGTGAATGTAACAGCCAATGAAGCAACAGCCATTATGTCAAGCCTCTGAGGTCTTGATCTGGTAAGATGCTGAAATAGAAGGGAAGAGGGGAATAACAGAGGAGGAGGTCAAGGGACTACATTTAAAAGTATGAATGCTGAGCTCTGTCAACTTGTCATTTCAGAGAAAGAAAAACAAAAAGCTGGGGTGGAATCTTGTTTTCTAGTAATACAGCCACAGCTGCACCTCCACAGACAGCAGTACTGCTACTAAATGGTATGACCTTCTAAATACAAATGAAGGTCACTTGTTAGGGCTTTTTGTTGGAATTGATTCTACCATACAACTGATGAAAACCTGTTTGTGTTCATTCTGCCACTGAAGTATGAAGCTTTCAATCTTTAGTTGTTTCTCTCTGGTACAGTATCAATACAATACAGACTCTTTACATGCTTGAAACATTCAGGTGCTTAAGTAATGTAGAATTTGATTCTGTAAAATGTTTTTTTCAGAATTCAGGAATGGGATTACCTGGCAATATTTAGCTATACATTCTCCCTAAATTGGAACTGTGTCAGACTACAGGATGTGTTTGTAAAGTGTTTTTTGTCTAGGTACAATCAGATGCAATACATCCCATCTGTTTAGGAATGAGCTAGTGCCTTTCTGCATAATGAAGTAGGAAGTTCTAATTTGATGTCGAACAAACATATGAATTGTTAAAATTCCATCGAGCCATATTTCAGTTCTAGTGATAAGGTTGCTAATGCTACTATAATAATTTACAGTATTATCAATGTTTTGCAAGTTGGTGTAGCAAACAGATTATTGGATAACTTAGAGAAAACTAATAAGGCATGTCAGTTCAATCAAGCCTATTAAATAGAGCAGTTTAAGGCATTTTGTTAAATAGCTATCATCTTACATTTAATGATGCCCCCTTCCTTGCCTTCTAAAGTGTAAAAGCTGCATGTAAATGCTCTCTAAAGGTTAATGCATCTACTACAGTTCTGTAAGTGTAACATTATTTACTGGTTTTGATTAGCTATATCTGTAAAGCCCGTGAAGCTTCAAAGACCTTAGAAATAACAGAACAGCTTCATAAGTTACAGAAATGTCTGCTTGTTAATTCTGTATGCAGAGAAAATGATACAGAATTGTGCAAAAACTGCACTGAAATGATTCTGTTTCAGAGACACCAAAGCACACACATTCTTCCTGTACCTTGCTAACAATCATGTGCCTGTGGATGATGTCTTGTATTATGCTCATAATCACTCACTCCTAATGAGTGGAGACTTAAGAATTAGTCTCCTTAGGAGACTAATCCAGCAGACACTTAATTCTTACCCTAGCAGACACAGAATTCACTTGGGTGGACAGAAAAAGCACGTTTATAGATAAGGAATAAATTCTTTCCTGTTTTTTTCCCCATGTTCAAGGGTTTTCTCTGCTGTTTCTATTTTTTCACTTCTCACATTACTTAGAAGAAACTTCAGACATCATCTATGAGTGTCACAACATAGAAAACAAGTAGCTGACATTGTCAACAAGGCAGTGTCTCAGAAAGAGACATGTGCAAGAAAATTACTTACTCTTTTTCCAGGTGGACCAGGTGGGCCAGCTTCACCTGAAGGACCTGGTGGACCCTGCAATGGAAAATGATCTGCTCAGTGGAAACAAAGGATAAAGTTTGGATAAATCTTTACTAAACACAACAAACATCAGCAATATGTTGGCCCCTTTCAAAGGACAGAAAGCACCATAAATACACACAGAGAAGTATACAAGCGTATTCAATAAATCCTATCTTAGGGTAGTCTTTTGAAACTTTTAACAGCTTTTGTTTCTGTACAAAATGTAATTCTTCTCTTTTTACCTGCAAGAAGACATTTCAGACCAGGAAGTGGCTGCATAAAAATAACTTATGTCTTAGCCTACTAGCTAGCTCTATTAAGAAGTTTCCCTTTCTCAGGTGCTGAAGTCACTACTTTTGCTAAATAGTTTCACTAACATTCATGAATTACCTGCCCCGTGGGCCCCCTTCCCCTGAAAAATCTTTTGTGCACTGATAGCCATTTGGCTATTCCATCTTGGTAATCTATGATACTCTTAAACATTTCAGGGCTGCTGAACAATTTGATAAGCTTTCCTTCAGGAACTCTAAAAGCACTTACTGTTAAAGTAAGACATACAGATACTAATTTCCCGAAGCTTGCAGCTAAAACCCAGTTTATAACTTATTTCCAACCTCAATGCACTACGATTTTTTTATTTTCAAGTGGACCTGTATAGGATAATTCCCTGATAAGTACCCATTTAGAAAGTATTTTTAAGTGCATGAACGTATAGAAACCACTGATTCAGCATGAGATACTCTCTTAGCATAGGAGAGAACACGCAGCTGAAATAAAATGACAAGAGACAACTCACAGGTTGACCAGGATCACCGTCTTCACCCTTCTCTCCACCAACACCATCTTGACCCTACAGAAATCACAGAAAAATAGACCAAATAAAAAAATCAGCTAAATTAAGTACTTAGTTTCATAGATGAATATAAAAACTATTTTTCTACAGAGCATTTTCTTAAAGATACTAGTCTTCAAAACTTTTTAAAGATTTCTAAACCTTTTTTAAGTCTTAAGAAATATATGAACAGAAAAGCAACAGATCTTAAAGACAAGACCGCATCCCCAGAAAAGGAAGAGGCAGGATTAACTAGAATTTAATGCAAACTAGGACTAGGACCTATACCTGTTTTTTTTTTAAGTATACTTACAGCTGGACCAGGTTCACCAGGGGGACCAGGATCCCCAGGAAAACCAACTGGGCCCTAGATAAACAAGGAATATGTCATCCATTGGCAAGCAGGCAGCAATCAACACAAGTATTTTATGAAGCATATAATGAATTTAGTTCAAATGTGGAAAATTATATACAGTTCTATACGTAGCATAACTCTGGCAGTGCTTCATAGTGCTTTATATGAAAACTATTAAGCTAACTTACTGGGTTACCCTTAGGTCCATCATCACCTGGAGGTCCTTTAGCACCTGGTGGTCCAGCTGCTCCAGGTGGACCAGCCTCACCTTTTTCTCCCCTTTCACCTTTTGGACCCTGTGGAAAACATATAAACTCAAAAAAGTAATCTGAAAATTGAATGGCTAAAAAAAAAGATCACAGTGGCAAAACTGTTTGTCAGACCTAGGCAATGTTACTTCTCAATAAATGCAGGCAAGTAAATGGGAAAATAGGGCCTCAGCCTCAGGTTGGAAAACCTGTGAATCTCAGGTGAAGTGCCAACATCTGCACTCAATTTGCGTCAATGAACTGTCTTCAGAGAGAAAAATGTGTTCAACTGCATGTCAAAGTTAATACCTTTGTGAGAAAAATAGGTACTCTTTTAAGAAGTCTTCAGCTTTGTCCTCCAGTTGTTAGTACAAGGTGTGGCTATAATTATGCAGAAGCAAACTGCATTTTAAAGGTGCAAATCCTTCACTGAAAATGTAAAGAAAATGTACACAAGTAATCTGATGAAATGCTTTCTAAAGTAAGCACTACCAAATACCTTAGCTCACCATATTAAGTGTTAAGAATAAAACTAACCCAAAATACTCACAGATGTTCCAGATTCTCCAGGAGGTCCAGGGTTACCAGCTTCTCCAGGTTCACCCTGTAAATTTGTGAGGATATATTGATGAGTCATTAGGGAGGATATTTCTATGAATTTACTTGTTATTACATATGCTTCTTGTGCTTGTTCATGTTAACAGTTTACAAGAACTGTCTTATATTTGGTCTACCTAAAGGGTGTTGAGTTACACGTGGGTTTGCAGAAAGGGAATCTGAAATTTTAGAGAGAATACAGCAAACTAAGATTTTAGTGAGCTTGGAAGACTAACCTTCCCTTTGGGCTTTGGAAGATCTTCCCCTTTATTATCCCATATATTGCAGATTTCCTCTTTGCCATCTCTCTCTCTTTCTTGTCACAGAAAAGCCAAAGAAGTATATTGACTGCGTTTTTTTTTTTTCTTTAGAAGATACATTTTGCATGGAAGCAAGTTTCTACAAATAAGAGGAGGCTAATTGGAAATGAACATCAGTGGAGTGAAGATACTATTGCTGCTATTATATAAAGGAAAATATAAGGACAAAATAGTAGCTGTTAGCTAGTAAAACTTTCACCACAAGCTATAAAGCTGTACACTATGATTTACTGGTGATGGAAATTGTTTAGTAAAGGAGATGGCTTTGAGGATGAAACTGTATGAAGAAAATCTGTGCAAGTCAAAGTTACACACTATTAAGTGAACATTTTAGTTAATTCAGTCTCTTTTTGAGATAATACACAGTATTAACCCAAAGTCTGTCTTTGCAATTGCTCATTTTAATGTTTAGCTATAACTGATTATTTTCTAGCTCAGTGGTCTGATAAACCTTTTAGAAAACTACTGTGTTAATAGAATATTTAGCTATTAGCATCACAGACACACAAAGCTGTGAACGGATAACAGAATCTGCTTTGTAATTGCCATGGAGTGCTGAGATGAGAACTAGTATGTTTTTATTCCAAAGGATTTCTCAATGTAATGGAGGGATATTTTTCCCCCATAAATATTCTTTTTCCAAACCAAATGATCCCTGACAATAATTATGCCTATAAACAAGAGTAGAGGTGTTGAAAATGCATTTCACCCAATCCTATCTACTGAACTCAAAGACACATTCGGAATAAATCTGTGCCTCCCTCATATCCTGTATGACCTGCACACCCCTCTTCATTCTATGGCAAATCAATTAATACAACATGCACATCTGGCATTTCCACCTGGACAGTAAAAAAGTATAAACTATGAATTTTACAAGAGTCTCATGGTATAGATACTGAACTTTTTTTCATAGAAGCTAATGGCAGCATGATGACTTTTCTGGGACCAGAATCTGGCCCAATGTAAGCATTATGTTAGATGAATGGAAGAAGATCTGAGTACCCAACTGAATTCAAGAGTAGGATAAATAACAGATAGCCACAATTTTAGGAGCAATATTAAAATGCCTTTAGAAAGGGCACTTTGAAAGGGTGAATTTGCCTTTAGAAACTGTGGTGTGTTTTATTAGACATATTTCCACTTGCAGTAATTCAACGATTAATGATGCCTTTTAGTACTTGTTGTGGTTTAATACTCATTTGCTTCTGTGATACAGCATTCATTACAAAAAAAGCCCAGTGAATATTTCACGTCAATAAGCATTAAGTATGTTTTCTAGAAAAATTCATGATCTTCCTTACCCTCTGCATGGGCTTTACTGAATCTGCAGCATTATCAGTATTTTTGTTCATTCCTATTATTAATCAAATTCCATTTATATAGCAACAGAGAATAAGGCCTGGAATTAGCAGATATTCAAGTTAGTAGATGTATTTTGACCCTTTCAACAGGTGTCCCCATTGCAGGACTAACTGAGTGACATAAGAGCGCTAATTGTGCCAAGTCTTTCCTGACAAGCACTTGTACCAACACAATACCCTTCTAAGTTTCTCATCAAGTAAGTTCTTTCTTTGCCTTTCTGATTATGATGATATGCATTTGATTTCTAATGCACTTTTTACCCTTCCCATTGACAAGCACATTTTCATTTTATGACATCATGCAACAAGAGAAAAGATGGGCTTTCTACAACATAATGATCTATAACTAGGGACAACAGAGGAAAACTGTGCCCCTGGGATCTCAGGGTCCCTACTATAGCACGCATGCCGAAACTGGAAGATCGAGGCAGCCTATATAAGCTCTGTGCATAGTAACTCCCCAATAAGCAGCAGTGTGGAAAACAGTAAAATTGGAGAATGTCGAAGATGTTCCCCTTACAGGGCATCTGTAAAAGATGAGACCAGTTAAAGTTTCATCTCAGATTAACACTTCTAAACCATTGCTCTATTAAAAAATATGACTCTTCCCTGTATGGAGTCCTTGTTTTTTCTGACACTGGTTTTTATATTCCAAATATTAGGTTCCATAAAAAGTTGTACTAGTTTTAGACAGCTGTTATAGGAGCTAAGCAATGTTTTGACAGAGAAGACTGTAGCTGATATATATTTACAGAGTGCATATTTATAGCTTCAAAACCCTGTGCGATCTGTAGGTTATTGTTCACCCTTGTCATTCTTCCCATTTTCAGTAAAGACGGTATTAATTCACAATCTGATGCACCTTATTCCTGGCAAATAACTCATATTCTTTTGGGAAATAGATTTTATGATCTAATAATAAATTTATTCCACCTCTGGAACTTTTTTATCTTTTGCTATTGGATCAGATCTTTTAATAGATAGGCAAAGCCTTCCTCTGACAGAATTTCAACAAGCAGACGGACATTTTAAACTACAAAGAGTCATGTAATTTCATGGACATGTTTAATTCTGAAAACCTCCTTGGATTAACTAAGCAGAATGTTTGCTATCAGGCTAAGGACAGTAGTGTAAAAGTCCTTTGTTGTCTTTATTATGACCAGTTCTGGAGAACTGTCCATACAAAGCGCAGACAGAGAAATTGTGAGTCTAGAAGACAATCCCTTTTCACACTGGTATACATATGTGACTGTGTTTTTTATATATAAAATGGCTCTGTGGAGAGTTAAATTTAATCAAGAGAGAAATTCTAAAGCTGTGCTGTATTCTCTGGGAGGGATTATGTTTACAAGCATGTTGGAGTGATGGAGAAGGATGAAAAGAGATCACAGTCAGTGAGTTCATGAAAAGTTATTAAAAGTAATTTGTTAGGATAGATACTCAGGTAGCATAAACTGTGACAGACACATCTTGATTAAGTACCTTAGCAACTGTCTGCACAGAGGTGTGTGGAAAAATGATACCCACACATAAAGATGCCTATGCAAACTTACCAGATGTGGTTTAAATCAGATGTGTTTAAAAACCTTAAAACTTTAAGGTTTAACCTTAAGGGCGAGAATATTTAATTGATTTTGTCCTCTCACTTCCATCTGCAGTAGAAATCAATGGCTGATTGAGCATGTAAAGTATTGATTTCACTTGTTTACTGTGTTGGACTCCTTATTACTGTACTATTTTAAAAATAATTTCAGAATAATATAATAGGAAGGAGGATAAACCCAGATGAATGCAGTGGTTTTCTAACCAGACTTTTTCATACAGTAAACCAGATCTAAACTCTGAGAGGCTGCAGAAAGAATGCTTAGGTTCTGCAGACATTCATTTTGCATTACTCATTGACTCTGCCAGTTTAACACATGCTGTGGCCTCTGATACCAGATTAGAGATAAGCATGTGTTGGTCCATTTTGTTTTTCTGCTTTTTCTTAATCATAAGCACAACAAAGAGAATAATTTCTGTGGGGAAGTTAATTCAAGTAGTTCTAGTTGAGTGCAATTCTCAAGACTTCTAGACCAGTCCATGGAAGCTACTGACATTAATAATGCAAGGCTACATGCATATCTATACTGAAGATGTCTTTGAACATTGAGGCCTTTGTACGTACAGCAGAGGAAACAAAAATTTACTTAACAGTAAAAGGCGCTATGGGTTACAAAAAATGTTTGTAATTTGCCAGAAGGTAAGGAGGCTTTGAAACCCCACCATCCATGACAAAATCTCTGCCAGTCTAACCATTCAAATATGCAAGTAAGAAAACCTATTTCTCTCCTCCACAGTGACAGGTTAGAACATTTGACACTTTTCTACACTCTCTACAATCAGCACTGCATTGCATTATCTATAGTGCGCTCTGTCTTTCCTGAAAGGGAGGCAGGGGCCAAAGCATGATGACATAATAAGAAGAACATTGGGGAACAAATGTGTGGGAATAAATAAGAGAAAATGCATGTTTTGTTGAAAAGCGTGAACTATCCTCCCACTGCAGGAACTCCTACTGACAAAACAACTCTTCATAACTTCTACACTTGCAGAGCTTACTAAAAGGAACTGAAATTAAGAAGGAAGGTATCCTAACTCAGAAAAAAAAATGGCATGTACTAAAACTTGATCAGGAGGAAAGTCATTAGAATAAATAAAAACTTCCAAAGTAATATAATTGGAAGCTTCTCTGTGTGAATGCAGAGAACATGGGAAATAAGCAACAGGAAATAAAAATGACAACCAGTGATAAACAGTCTGAATTTCATGTTCTTGAATTAAATCTGGTGAGCTGATTATCACAAACAGGGATCCTAAATCACACAGAAGAGTCACAGAAACAAAGGCATAAGGAGCTTAAATAAGTCAATGTTTTAACAAAATGACTGGAATATAATTTGATCATGAAACAGTAAGAATTAGAGTGATGCTTGAGACCAATTGCAAAATTCCTATTGACTTCAATGGGCCACATATTATAGAAAGTGTGTTTTTTTACAGCAGTGAACAGAATAGCTGCTCCCCTGGACATGGTGTTCTCATAATATACATTTTCTCAGTACCCCAGTGGTCACAGGAAGAATTTTTCTTTCCACAGTGCCATTTGTTTCTGTTTCACTGACATTCACACTCTTTTTCTAATCACTTTTTTGCCATCTCTACGAACTCTAATATTCAGACACATTTTTTGTACTCTTCCCAGAGAGAAAACCAAATCCTACATCCTTCACAAGGCAAAGCTCTCTTTAAAATAGTCTGGAGGAACAATGTCACAACACTGGGAGATGAGAAAGAATATCCTTGTTAATACTGCACTCAAGCAGAAGGATATATTTTGTGCAATTTATGAAATATGGGGTAAAAAGTATTGAAGACCTAAGAATGCCACTGCTACATAACAAGTGAGCTGATGCTCAGAGCCACAACCTGAGAAACAGGGAATGAAACGAAGTACTGTCAGCTTAAGAAATGACAGAGCTACCATGAATAAACTACAGTGTAAATAGTTTCAACTGCTTAGGCTCAGTATCCTTTGATCTCAAAAGATAAAGAAGGGAGACAAAGTAGTATGCTTTTCCGTCAAACCGTGTATCATATTACATCATTCTAGTACTCTCTTCACCACATCCCAGAGCACTGGTAAGTAGAAAAAAATCGTAAAACATCCGAAGATTTTATTAAAAAAAATAGTTTGGTCATACTGATAATAAGTTGTTGATTCCTTTTAACATGACCCTAATATAAGTGAAGGGCTATTTAAAGATAACACGTAACACATTTCACATTTTAGTGAAAAAAAAACATACAACCAAAACTGCATGGTAGATGTCAACAATATTGAAGAGCATCATTAAGAAAGATCTTTTGTCATCACAAGGGAACAAGCTTGTAGGATGAACTGCAGATTTTCATTAGATATATTATTTGTCATACAAATGATCCTGTGAAAATAATGGCAACGTCCTTATCTTCTGAAAAGAAGGAATACCTAAAGGCTCTGTGAAGCAGAGTGACATGGTTTTGGACAGTGATCAAGAAGATGATAATGATGAATATAAGTGATTTTGATTGACTTGATACCTGAGTCATTACTTGTAACTTCATAGATCTGATGGATTTGTACCTAGAGGTACAATACAGGTATACAGTGTCAAAGAGAGAGTATGTATGTGGATAAATTAAAAGAAGCAGAAGTTAAGACTTCTGAGGTGCTGAAATTCAGTAGTGGTATATGAGGAAGATGAAGGAAAAGGTATTTGATAGGACAAGGAAGAAAAGGGGAAAACTTGCTTCATATTCTGAAAGGTTATCAATAGAGTCAGCTTTACCAATACTGGCATTCCAAGGGATGTCTTTTCTAGGATTCATTAACAACACTGCTTCTTTGAAGACATATGATATGTGGTAAATATTTAAATATGAGAAATCTACATAGTTTCTCAATCAGTTATTTATACAGTGGCCTTGAATACATTTATGTTCTGTTCCCTTCATCTTATACTCCATTCAAAATCCAAATTTAGAGAAAATAAATTGTATTAAATCTATAACATTATAGTAAAATGCTTTTAGGCTTACATGCATGATATGGCTCAGGTCATCTAACTTGGTAAAATAAATAGGAATTTCAAGAGACTTTTGAATTTTCTGTTTGCTCAGCATTTTATAATAGTTAACAACGGCAATTCAAATAAATCACACAGAAAAAAGCCATTTAAGAAAAGGAAAGCATATTACATGCTCTTTAATGTGATGTAATGCATTACATGCATTGGGTAAGATATGAAGTTAAAAAAAATAAAAATCACTACATATATTGGTAGGACATTTTCTGAATAAAGAACTGAAAACAGCAATTAAAATAGTTTCAGAAATGCATGTCATATAGCGTCAGTCTTAAGGCAAGTTTTCAAATAGCACAAATCATCCTCAAGCATTTGACCTTACTGGAACTGTATCTATCCATATGAGGAACAGATACATACTGAGGCTTCAGGTCTGCTTCACTTCATAGGTAAGTTTACCACTGATATGTTCTGTAACAGTTTATAAAGTTCCAGATAAAGGAGTATATGATATTCTAAGATACACAAGTATAACATGAAAAATACTTGAAGTCAATAATGTTACCATAGACATCAAATTATGTAGTTATGGAAATCACCATAACCTTACTTTAATCCTTCCCCCGAAAGCTACCTTTTCTGCTCCAAAGCTCTTTCCTCTGATTATAAAATATTTTTGTGATGTAGAATGTGAAATAAAAAGACCAGCAATGGCAAGTCAGCCATTAGGAATATAGCTAGATAACTATTAACAATGCTTAACAGTCAATAGGTCAATGAAGGATATTTAGGAACTGTAATATAACTATATAGCTCTAAAGAAGAATCCAAATGTATATTCATATTCTATTCCAATGATTTCTCTTTCTGGGAGGTTATTATTGATACTCACCTTTTCACCAACACCTCCAACAGAACCAATTGAGCCAGGTGGTCCTTGAGGACCCTAAATAATAAAAGATATTAGTTATCCCAAATATAGTTATCCACAGCATAGTGCTTATAACTGAATTACTGAGAGAACAAAAAATATGTTAATTCTTACATCAGCTCCATTAGGACCCTGGGGACCTCTTGGACCTGGAGGGCCAGGTGGACCCTGTATCAATGAGAAAATTTTATACAGTTACATTCATAATGGGGCTTATTTGACCAATGAAAAATAATATGCTTGATCCCTATAGGGATTTTAATCTTTGTACTGCTACAGAAATGGCAAAGCTAGACTGCTGCCCATTACATAAGCTCACAATGTGACAGGGGATCCAGGCTATGTGTATATAGTACCTGAGCTGGAAAAGATCAGGTGCTTAGGACACCTGAGGATTGGTGCTCTGCACTGTATTTTCTCTGCAGGTTACCTGCATACCCATTGCACTGTGCAGTGACTCTGGAGCATTTTATATTGCTGGTAACAGCTATGGTGCCTACAGACGGGCAATAATAAAGCATCCAGGCTCGGCATAGGGTTTTGGAGGAAAATGTATAATAGGTAGCTTGCATTTCAGTCAGGAATTCTGTCAACAGTATAAACTCAAGATAATCCAGAGAAACAGAGTGAACATGGCCAAAGACTCTTTACCATCTTCTGGCCTGCAATCCCCTGCAGCTAGGGTACCCTGTCCTGAAAAGCATCTCCAAACACTCTGGTGCAGTGGTCTCTCCTTTTAGTTGTTCTTTCCTGAACCTGCTTGCCATTGTTCTGTCTCAGACACACACAGCATCTGCTTTGCTACCTAGTCTTTTATTTTCTTAAGTTACTTAAATCTTGATACAAAAGATGAGGAGATAGATGTGGGAAAACAAAGTAAATGACAGAGTGAGTTTCTGTTACACAAAATTTTTCATACACATGCACCAAATTCAGGAGCAGCTTTTCAAATTGTGAGCTACAGAGAGAAGACAGGAATACATGGATGGTATTTATGTCCTCCAGAGTGAGCAACAGGGAATAAGTCTTACCATTGGGCCCACATCTCCATTTTCACCCTTTTCACCTGGTGGGCCAGGCAGACCCTAAAACATGAGGAAGAGAAAACTATTAGAAGGGTACCTGGAATGATGAGTTATAAATCAATATGAAACAATATAAATCAGATCTACAAGTGAAACTTGGAGAGAAGAGGAGGCGAGGGGAGGGGAGAGGAACAGGAAAAGGAAAAGGAAAAGGAAGGGGAAGGGGAAGGGGAAGGGGAAGGGGAAGGGGAAGGGGAAGGGAAGGGGAAAGGAAGGGGAAGGGAAGGGGAAAGGAAAGGAAAGGAAAGGAAAGGGAAAAAGAAAGGGTTTTTTTTGGGGAAAAAAAAGGCAAATCAACAACAAAACCAAATAAAAAACTGACACAGAAATGCTGGGGTGGGTGACTGACTTTAAAAACACTGCCATCATTATCCAGACCCCAGATGGGCATCTGGATAATTTGATTTGATTTATGATATGATGCATATATATATAAACATGATCAGTGCAGCACAATGAAGTGGTATGCAAGGATGTCTAAGCTACCTGAATACTGCTTTAGTAAGGTGTCTGCAACTGCTTTAATAAGTTGTCCAGTGGAGGTAATAAATCCTGCTGAGAGGCATTGCATTGGGTTATACAAACATATTCTTAGAAGCAAACTGTCCAAGTTTGACTACTAACAAACACCAAGAAAAGGAACTGTAGCTGATGCTTATCATAGAATTACAGAATAGTTTGGGGTTGGAAGGGACCTTCAAAGCTCATCTAGTCCAACCCCCCTGCAATGAGCAGGGACATCTTCACCTAGAGCAGGCTGCCCAGAACCACATGCAGCATGACCTTGAATGTCTCCAGGCATGGTGTATCAACCACCTCTCTGGACAACCTGTGCCAGTGTTTTATCACCCTCATTGTAAAGCGTTTTTATCTCATGTCCAGCCTGAATCGCCCTCTTTTAGTTTAAACCCATCACCCCTCATCCTGTCGCCACAGGCCCTGCTGAAAAGTCTCTCCCTATCTTTCTGATAGGCCCGTTTTAAGAACTGAAATGCTGCAATAAGGTCTCCCTGATCTGAAATCTAGTACAATATTACCACAGCCAGAAGCACTATCACCACTAAGCTGGGAATTCCTAAAAGTAGGATGAAAGCTTGGCTTCTATAAAAAGCAGATCCCTTGAATCTGAGTCAACAGCATTACACTGACTTACACTACATTAAGATCTGGTTCTAAGTTTTACTACTTTCTAACTTATTTCATGTTTACTTTTGGTAATATTGTAATAATTCAGCAAGTGAAATTTGAATTGACTTAAACCTTTTCCTTCACTGTGAGGCGTTTTAAATAACAAATTTGTAGCTAATTGTTCTAAAGTGTGATTAGAGGAGAAGCCTAGACCTGGACAACATGACTAGTCTTCAGAGAGCTGATATTCAGAGAAAAAAATCCCACCTCAAACAAACTAGATCTTCCAGCTGCGAACAGTCCACTCAATTCTACCCCATGCACATAGAAAGATAAATGTCTTTCTTAAAAAGTTGAATGCTTTGTCCATTATGATTCATGCTCATGCTAATCCTAAACAGCTCGTTCAACTGTTTGCAGAGGAGGTATTTATAAACCTTTGAAGGCAATTAAATATTTACTTGAAATTTCTGTCAAAAAGACTTTCCAAAACTATTTGGTGAACTCCTATTTCAACCTTGAAAAAATCCCACTAATTTCACTGAATACATATTTCATGCATTATTGGACATAGTATTTTCAATTCCTTTTGGCAAGAAGCAATTGAGGTGTTTTATACTCAAAATTGAAGTAAAAATTGACATAAATTGACTATAAAATAACCTAGGCCCATAGGGTTTTTCAGCTATTCTTTACTTTCAACTCCTTTTGTTAGGAATTTCCCTATTTTTAGAAATACTAACAAAACTAAATAGCAAGGAAATTCAAAATTAAGGTAATCAATATTCAAAATTACCGATGTTCAATTTTATGAACAAAAATACTTTTTACTTAATATCCAATGTAGGTAATATCAATCGAATTTAACTGAGCTGTGATACAGTTACTGTACAATATTATCTATAAGACAGAGAAAGTTGTTACTCCCCAACAGTTCATAATTACCATGAGAACTGGATTACTGAATAGAAGAAACTCCTGATTTCTCAAAGAAACTCTTTGATTTCTCAAAGGTACTTCAATACCATTAGCAAATAAGGGCTCTCAGTCCAGGAACCAACATAGTCAAATTAAAACCTTAACCAGAGAAATAAAATTCCTCATTTAACATATTCAATTTGTGGAAGTCTCAAACCAATTGTTTATTACATTTATGTAGCTTAGTGCTCATTAAACTTAAAATATGAAGGTGGACTTTACTGAAAAACATTAATTGAAATAGTATTGTAGAGCTGAGAAAAACAACAAGAATAATTTTATTTCACTCTCTTTAAAATAGTAAAAAACTTCACAGTTCATAATAAAATTTAGGAATAACTTTTTGGAGATAAGATTTCTGAAAATAAAGACATTCTCCTTTTCAAAAGCAATATGAGTCTGTGTAAGACATGTTGGTGCAGTAATGAACTATTTAGAGCAGCCTGAGAGGGGACCTCATCATGCAGATCAATAGCTCAAAGGCAGGTGCCAGGAAGATGGTGCCAGACTCTCTCGAGTGGTGCCTAGTGACAGGACAAGCAGCAATGGCCATAAACTAACACACAACAAGTTTCACCTCGACACGAGGAAGAACTTCTTTGTGCTGAGGGTGTCACAGCACCGGCCCAGGCTGCCCAGGGGTGTTGTGTGCTCTCCCTCTCTGGAGACATTCGAACCAGCCTGGGAATGTTCCTGTACGCCCTGCTCTGGGTGGCTCTGCCTTGGCAGGGGATTGGACTGAGTGATCTACAGAGGTCCCTTCCAACACTAATAATTAGTCTGTGATTTTTCCATGAAGATATGAAGGTTTGCAACATTTTATGTACTTCATTGTAAGTTTTGTGAGCTGCATTACATAATAGAATTTAAAAAATGATAGGTTTAGGTTTCCATTTTTTATGATTCATATTACAGCTTAATGCATGGATTAGAAATAGCTTCAAAGTGTTCTGTGCTCTAATGTTAATTACATGGAAGTTAATCGAAGGCTCTAAATGTCTTGTTCTTTGTTTTGTTATAATTAAGCAAGTACAATTTTTTTGAAAAAGCAAAATTTTTCAACTGTAATTCTCTGGATGCACCACTGAGAAGCCTACATTTTACTGTACGCTTGCTTTGTGGTTTTTGACTCAATATAACAATTTGAACAGGAAGAAACATGAAACTATAGGAACCTGCCAGTGATGGCAGTAGTGTGTAAGCATCATGGAGCTCTGCTAATCTTTCTGAACACAAGTGTCTGTGATGGTATCACTGAGAAAACACTATGCTGCCAATACCTACTGTGAAAACACAGTAAATGACAAGGACATCCAAACTTTTCTTTAACATGTGTATCTCCAGTAAAAAGAGGTGCTCTTAGTGAAGCAGAAACTGTCAGACTCTAAAATGAATGAATAATTGAATGAAATTCTAAAGCCTATGGTAGCCAGGAGTTCAGAACATTCTACCAACCTATCTCCTTCAGCATTTAATCTGCTATTTATGCATGAACTGTATGAATATGGGATATTTCAGTTCTTATTAACTGATGCTATCATTTATTTAATAGAAGACAATACTCAGTTTCTGAAAGAATCAGGGTGCTAACAGGTGGAGGGTAAATAATAAAGGAATTTACCTGTAAACCAATAGGGCCTGGAGGGCCAGGGAATCCTCGAGGACCTTCATCACCTTTTTGCCCAAACATCCCTTGCTGACCTCTTGGGCCTGGCTCTCCATCACCTCCCTATTAGGAAACAGTGAAAAGCAAAAATATTGTAGATTTGATAATAACAGAAAAAGCTCCATGGAAATCAGTGGAAAACAACAGCAAGCAGGTTCAGAATCATGCTGATATCTTTACAAATGCATCTACACCACCTTGACTGAATGAAGTCTGTTATATAAATAAAATACCAGCAAAATATGTCCTGGTTTAATGTAGGTCAAATAATACTGCATGTCTCACAAAGATTTTTCCTGAATACCTCTTCTCTTTCACATCTGCATAAATTTTGTAGCATCTGAATACCTACATATTAGTGAGTAGGATATAGTTCTACCAATCTTCATGGTACCTTCAAGAATTCAAAACCTTCTAAATAATGATAAAAAGCAATGCACCTGGTATCAGGTGGATTTTAGTTTTAAATGCATCTGGTACCAAGGTGATTTTACCACTGGCTGTTATACAAACCATCAACCAAGTTCACTGAAAGGACAGTCCCATTCACTATTTACACTACTTCATTTTTAATAATTCCATCAAATTACTACGCTGCAGTAACAGAATAACAGCTATGAAGAATAGAGCAATAGAATAACACCTATGCAGGCTTACTTACAATAGACAACTGCATGTAAGTGGACAATGACAGAACTGTGATTTAATAAATGCCGGGGTAAGGAGGAGCAGTTACAAGAACTTCAGAGATGAGTTAATGCAAGACTGGTGTTTGCTCTAAGCTACTTACAGCTATACCAGGGGCACCAACAGGACCCTGGAGACCTGGTGGACCTGGAGGACCCTGCAACAAACAAACATCCAAAAGCTAGTGATTATGGCATCTGAAATGAGATTAAAAGCAAATACAGAGACAACCCTATTTTCATGATCAAGGTCTATTAAAAGCATCTCTACATTTATTCATAGAGAATGTAGCATTATTTACAAGTCTCTTCCATTCAGTACAATCACTATTTGTTTATCTCTCAAAAACTCAGATTTGCACATCTATAACAGACTTAATACCGGCATTTATGGAAAGCACATTTGTAATGTTTCAGAATATTTACAACAGATTCCCATGCAAACATGAATAAAATGAAAATGATTTTTTTTTCACAATTAAAAATAACAGACTTTTCAATTAATTTGTGTAGAACAATCTATATTGAAATTGAATGCTTATTTGGACTGATAAAAAGTGAAGCTAAGGAAGCAAAAAACCTTACAGCTGGCAAGGGCTGAATTCTAGTCTGCTATTTCAGATGGCAAGAAAATTGTCTGCAGTTTCTTGGCTGGGAATTTAGTGCAAAATGATCCTTGGATTTTAAAAACTTGCTAGGGCTAAAATTGGATTATTTTACCCTTTATAGGGAGATTAGGAAAAGGAACTTCTTAAATCTTATAGTCTTATTTCTTTCTTTTCATTCTATGTAGGTTTTAGAGTATCTAAAAAGTATCTATTATTTTCTAGGGAGAGTGAAGTGTCAGGCTATGTATTCCTTCACTTTTATATTTTTCTTGTCGCATATATGACGGCAATAGAGGAAGCAAAGGCTTTTTATCCTCTATGGTGAAACTAAATGAAAGGAGTCCTAGGAATGCTCCTAGTGACTGGAAGGGGGATTGTTACCATGAGAATGGGAATTAGCAAAATCAGAACAGAATATTCCTACACTCTGCAGAATGCTTCTACCTGCTCCTTTATTTTTCAGGACCCAGAAAGAGATCTACACATTTTTAATCACATTTAAATACTCATTTTGATATAAAGTATCATTGAAAGGTACTTTGCAATTGATTAATAAGAAGTTATTTGGAGACATGGCTAGACTCTTTTTGTCCATTACTGTGGAAGGCAAATGGAGGGGGAATGATCAGAATCATCAGGAGAGACTATTTAGCTAATGAAGGCTCCTGTGACTGTGGAGGTTTTAAAACTCAGGATAGAATGTATATCAACAATAAAATTGTGCTGTCCTTTTTCTTCAGAATCTTCCAGAGGCCTTTCTCCCTACCCCAATATCTATCAGCATGTTTAAAGGAAAGGAGATTTGAAATAAACACATTCTGGAATTGCCAGGGTTAAATTACTCTAATTGAGGACAAACAAGATTCAATACACTTGACCTGAAATGCGGTAACATTCACTTCAACTAAGCAGGCCTGAACACTGAATCCTGTATTTTAAGAAAAACATTAAATGCCTCAGACCTTGAGACTGAAAATACAGGATATCCTCTCGAAAGGATTTTGCTGCAGACACTTTACCTGTAAAGCAGATCACCCAAGTTCAACTGTAACCGTTATTTTTCTCCTTCTTAGTAGCTGGTGCAGTGCTGTGTTTCAGCTTTAGTCTGAAAACAATGCTGACAACCCACTGATGTTTTAGTTGTTGCTCAGTAGCACTTACCCCAGCCAAGGCCTTTTCAGTCTCATGCTCTGCCATGAGGAGGGGCATGGGAAGCCGGAAGGAAGCAGACACAGGACACCTGACCAAACTAGCCAAAGAGGTATTGCATACCACAGCACGTCATGTCCAGTATAGAAACTGGGGGGAGTTACCCAGAAGGCCCAGATCGTTGCTCGAGTTGGGCTGGGTATCAGCTGGCGCGTGGTGAGCAGTTGTATTAGGCATCACTTGTGTTTATTGTTTTTTTTTTCCTTTCCCCTTATAGTTTTGTATTCTCTCCCTTTGTTATTTCCCTTACTAGTAGTAGTAGTACCGGTTTTGTATTACACTTTAGTTATTGGACTGTTACTAGAAATTATTTAGTTATTGGACTTATCTCAGCCTGTGACGTTTACATTTTTTTGATTCTCCTCCCCATGCCACCAGGAGCAGAAGGGGAAAGAGGGGAGGGAGGGAGTGAGCAGCTGCATGGTTCTGAGTTACTGGCTGGGCTTAAGCCATGACAGCAGATCTGCTGGAACATGCCCAAATGAATTAGTACTCATGATGGGAATTGTAGTCACAGTCTAATGCTCAGTATAACTAGCTGGTCTGCTAAAATAGTCTGAAAGAGGAATGTGCAGCATGTGTTTCTTCTCCATTTCTCTAATGCAGAAGCATCTCTAACGAAGAGGCATGTCAGAGGGAAAAATAAAAGGATATGCATTTGATCACATGCAAAGCCCGAAGTGAAACTGGACCATGACCTGCTTCATATGCTTCTTCTGCCCTTTCCTTTAAACACCAGAAGTTATCATGTACATAGGGCCTGTACTGTTAATGAACCTCTTTAGATGGACAGGGAGGAGCTGAATGTATCTTTATGCATCCCACAGCTGGTTTACAACTATAAGAGCAAATAGATTAAGACTGATTTTCAGCTAACTGGGAAAAAGTCCAGAGCTTTAAAACTAACTTCTAAAATGTCTTAATTTGATAAATTAATTTTACCAAGTTAACCAAAGCATTCAAGATCAGAATATCATAGAATCACAGAATGGTTTAGGCTGGAAGAGGCCTTAAAGCTCATCAGCTCCAATCCCCTGCCATGGGTAGGGACACCTTCCACTAGAGCAGGTTGCTCCAAGCCCCTGTGTCCAACATGGCCTTGAACAATGCCAGGGATGGGGTAGCCACAGCTTTTCTGGGCACACTGTGCCAGCGCCTCAGCACCCTCACATGGAAGAGCTTCTGCCCAATGTCTAATCTAGATCTATCCTTCAAAAGCTTAAAGTCATTCCCTCTTACCGTATCCTTACGTGCCCTTGTCAAAATTCCCTATCCAGATATAGGCCCCCTTTAGGCACTGGAGCTGCTCTAAGGACTTCCCTTAAGGAGTCTTCTCCAGGCTGAACCAGCCCAGCTCTCTCAGCCTGGCTCCAGAGCAGAGCTGCTCCAGCCCTCGCAGCAGCTCTGTGGCCCCCCCTGGACTCACTCCAGAAGCTCCATATCCCTCTGGTGTTGCAGGCCCCAGAGCTGAATGCATTTCTCCACGTGGAGTCTCCCCAGAGTGCAGCAGAGGGGCAGGCTCCCCTCCCTGAGCTCCTGCTCACGCTCTGGGGGTGCAGCCCAGCACATGTGGGGGTTCTGGTCTCAAGCGCACAGTGAAGCTGGGTCGTGGGCAGCTTCTCCTCACACAGCACCCCCAAGTCCTTCTCCTCAGGGCTGCTCCATCCGGTCTCCCCCAGCCCTTAGGTGTGCTTGGGACTGACCCGGCCCAGGTGCTGGAGCAATTTTAGTCTGGACTGGAAGTTGCTTCAGACTTGGTCATACGTATGTTCCTTGGAAAACTGGGGTTTATAACAGAAGTGTTCTCTCATCCATATATATAATATTACATTATTTGTGTTAATAGGGCATAACAAATAATTTATTATAGCACTTGTGATCTGATCTAATGAAATAAGGTTGTGAAAAGTACATGGATTCTGCACTGGCAACTGTAAAAGTCTCTCATATAAATAACTGGAATGAAAAAGCTTATCTTTAAAAATAAAAAAGCTTGTCTTTTTTTTGCATATTCTATTAACACATTTTTTTTCTATGAAATTATCTTAAACCTGCAATTAGCTTGAATTTTTATGTATCCTCCTATAGAACATCATCTGATTATGTGTAAGCCATAAATTTGGTTTTTAGAAGCAATCTACTTTTATGATACTAAGTCATTAATGATAATAACCACACAGTGTTTTCAAGACAATAAATATGCTTAGATATGAATATCCCAATATTGAACTCTGAGCTTTGCTAAATGTGAATATTGATGAAATATAGTAATAATAAAAAAAATCTTTCTGCAATTACTCCTGCATTATTTCTTATGGAAAATTACTGAACTAAAATGCCAGTTTATCTTGAAATTGAAGAGAAGTAAAAACAAACCTTTTCTGACTTTTGGGGAAAGAAAAAAATCAAATAGAAAAAAAGTGCCTTGTTTTATTCTTTCTAGCTTAAAATTTTACAGTAGAAAAAGCTGATTTGTATCTTTCTGGCTTCAATTAATAGAGGCAGTGCTTGAACTTTCGAAGTAATTTTGAATTTCATCTGAGGTCGTGAAATGTTGCAATCAGTTAAGTGTGCTTTCTACGAATTAGGTATTCTTTACAAATTTTAAAACTCTATTAGTAGGTTTCTCTATTGAGTCTTCATATTCTTCATCATTATGCCTAAGAAGCTAAAGCTGGGCATGTTCACACAATCCAGTCAGTGAAGTTAACTTAATCGCAGTAAAAGAATGTATGTGTATTCCTTGTCTCTTCCAGTTCGCATGCAGAATGGATGAATTAAAATTATATAGGAAGGAATGTATTTTACCTAGCTATATTTTAATGATTCTGTAAGCTCAAGGAATGCGAGAAATACTAAATACAGGCATGGCTCTAGGACTACAAACCTCTAGTGTTTCATTAAAAATTCACCTTATTTTGAAGACACGTTTTTGAAGTGTGTCTTTGTTTCTATTTAGTGATGTAGCAAGACTACCTGTATACTTCATGCATGAATACTTTCTATTTATGAAGAACGTAACAGATGCAGGATTTCGCTACTCACGTTTTCTCCCTTGTCGCCTTTACTACCTTTCTGACCTGGTTCACCAATTTCACCCTGTAATGGAAAGTTAAAAATTAAACTTCTTGTTTAAAATGGTCTCCTTCACACCTAGCTGAAGTCAATGTAACAGTATCTTTAAATGTCCCCTTTGGTATGATTCTTCCTTTTTTTATGCTGCTGCTTTAAGTGTGAAGGTCTAAAGGGGGCAATTCGTCATCGATCAATAGTATGTCATATTAATCCAGGTATTGATTGCTATATTCAAAGGGCAACAAGACCTGGCTTTGAAGTATAGTCCTACTGAGCTCTAAATAAAGGAAATTGTGCTCCTGATGTCACCTTCAGTATGAACTTATAATGAAAGCACCCTGATTTACAGACTCATCTAACTGTATGCGACCGAACAACTACTTCTCACTGAAGTGTACAGTATTTCGAAACTTCAAAATTATTCAAATCACCGGGAAAAATATGTTTTCTTTATACAATACTAACAGATAATTAAATCACAGAAAATACTCCCTGTGGGATAAATAACACACATGCATCATAAAAATGAACCTCAAAATCATTACCTTTACCTTATGCTAACAGAACAGTGCAGGACTGAACAAACATGCAAGATGATCCTGAAAGGTGCTATATCCTAAATTCTGCCAGAAGTCAGCAGAATATCTCTGCTGTGAACATATTATATTGATACCCTCAACCTATTCAGTGATTCCAAATCACTATATGCTACTGAGAATATTTTATTTTACTCATATTTTATTTTACTCATTCAGCAAATAAAGTTTCTAAAATAAGCAAGAATTAATTTTGTCATCATCTGCCTTGATTTGTTTTGCCACACTTTCATCCTTGTTTCTTTGCCAGGATAAATGTTAGTCTTGAACACAAATCCCAGTGTCCCATGGCATCTGCTCCTCAGGCATCTGATTATAGAAGGGTTTTTCATTTTTTTTTGCAGTAGGCAGAAGGAGTATGGGGGAGGCAGGGTTAAGAGTTGTTTCGTTGTTGTATTTACGGTGAGAAAAGCTACAGAGAACTTTACTGACAGATCTCACAGATGCACTAATACAAATTCTAATGATTCACCTTGTCACCATCTTCTCCAGGAGAACCACTAGGACCAGCAGGACCAGGAAGTCCAACGGGACCCTGTACTCCATCACGCCCAGCGGGACCTTGAGGACCTTTTTCACCCTGGTTTTCAAGAAAAAGAAGTGATCCACCATTATCACAGGAGAGTAATGGAGATTTCAGTACAGGGAGTCGTACTACCACTAAAAAATAATAGGAAAAGAGAAACAGAAAGGAAACTGTAACAGGAAGAGAATGCATCAGAAAATTATACTAAATAATAACGGAAGCCAATGACAAATACACGTCTACACTAATACAGAGTGGCTGGGTACAAAGTTTTAATGAAAGAATGATTTCACAGACTTTTATATCCATTCCCTGCTGTGATAATAACAGGCTTAACCCTGCCTGGGTGTTACAGGTTAGGACAATAAACATTTTACTATTTACTTAATTGTAAATGTAAAAGGACTAGATCAGGTATTCTGAGGATATGTTTAACAGGCAAATACTGGAGTGGGTAAGAGTAACATCCTTAAATGAAATGTCTGTGCTGTAATAGTTTTATGTGACTCTGTGATTACTTACAGGAGCACCCTTCTCTCCTGCAGGGCCTGGAGGACCCTGAGGTCCAGGACGACCTGGTAGACCAATTGGCCCAGCAGTGCCCGCTGCTCCACGTTCCCCTGGTGAACCCTGGAAAGAAAGAAGACAGTGCAAGATAATTCGATACAAGCCTGATAACTGCTGGTGGTTTTCATGACTCGGGTCAACAGAGAAGACAATCTATTATTCACTGAGATTCCATCTGGTAGAAGGATACGCATTCAGCATGTGTGCAAGTAAATAAAAAAGCTGGAAGAACTCACCTGAAGTTCATACTCAATAGTTCTTATTCAGTGCTACTTGGGTTTTTTTCACCCCTTCCTGTATTCATCATAATAGAAGTGTGCTTCAGCCTGTTTTCAAGAATGTTTTCCCTTCTGTTTCCAAAATACACTGCCATACAACTTTGATGAAAGAATATTCACCATATTAAAATACAGAACTAACCCTCACCACAACCCAAATTTTTAGTCAGGTTTCCTGCTGAACACTGCTGTGACGGTCAAGTCACCTGTGTAAAAATCTACTGAAGTATGACTCATCTGATGTGTTACACAGAGGACACTTGAATGTACAGGGATCTTTAGCTTAGCACAGAAGTTAAAAACCTAATATTGCAAATTCAAAGGGGAAATAGAGATGTCATATATGGGAAAAAATTGAACTGTGTATTTTAGAATATATTTTTATGGACAATAATAGATAGGAAAAGCCTCAATAAGCCTCACTTTTAAATGAGTCATACCACTGTCATCACTTCATTCCTTTCTACCTGGAACTACCAAAACATCCATAAATGAAAATTTAGTTTCTACATTCCCTCTCAGTTCTTTCACTTGAAGCAGTGTAGGGCTTATGGCTGTTCCATAAAGAGCCAACCTTTCCTTTAAATATGTCAATCTGCCACAGAACCAAGCTCCATAACCATTTATCATTTGAGCCGTGCCTTTATGATTTCTTCTGGATTAAGCTAACTAGACAAAATCAAGAGAATATCTCTCTCTACATATATGCCTATATATATAGGTATATACAGTATGCCTATATGGAGAGAATTTAGGTATATAGGGTATACCTGAAATGGAAAGAATGACTCTGTATATTTATATACCTGTCTATACTCTGTAGATATGTAAAAATCTGCACGCCTCTAAAAAAAAAAAAAAAAGAGGTACCTAGGGTGGACTCGTTTTTTCCTCTCCTTACACTTTCTAAGAGTACAGATGGCATATGCTGTTATGTAGTGCTGAAGGGGAAAAAGGAAATGAAAACAAGGTGCTCTGGTATTAAAAAATCTTCCTAAAAGGATAGAAAGGAAGAGGTAACAGTACAGATTAGAACTTCTACTCAAATAAAAGGAATTTCAGAATCAAAAAGTTAAATTTTGGCCTACCCATATTTGTTTATCAGTTAGTTAAAAGCCACAATGTGGAGTGCTGATTTTAAATCATTTCAGCAAGCTGGGTTAATTTCCAAATAGTGATCTACCAATAAAGTCCTCTGTAACACACAACCAAAGATATGGACACCTGTTTGGAGGCACATTATGGAAAGAAAACAACCACGAGGAAAAAACATTTACACTTGAATTCCTAATACCTCCTTGATCACACAGGCAAATTCTGACCAAGTGTGATATGAATTCCTGACAGCAGAGTGGAAAACTTCCTGTGCCTTGACAGAGGTTAACTGCCATCTAATCTGCTTCTTCCTATGTCTCCACAAGAGCCAGCATGTGCAGGGAGACAGAAGCATGATGCTCTCCTGAGTACAGGCAGAGTATGGAGAATGACAGAGCTTCTTTGTGTTTTTTTACACCATCACTGGCCAACAACTCTGACAGGAAATCCAGTTTTGCTAGTCCTCATACTTCCTGAGGATTCAAGATGCTGTACATCCTTCCTGTGCCCTGCAGATAGGAGAGCATGGGAACAAAGACAGTGGGGTATTCTGTTCCATTATATTCTGCATGGGAGCTAGCCTTGTGCTTGAAAGTCTAATGGGAAAAAAAAAAAAAATTAATAACAGCAACAGAATTAACCTTGAAATCTGTGGGCTCACTGAAAACTGAGAAGCAAAGAGAGCTGTACTCTCATCTGTATTTCTGTATTTTCACACTTTGGCAGCATCTTTGGGTTCTGTGTTTCAAATAATTCACCATTTTTGCATCAATAGAGCACTGCTGAAGTTTTGTTTACTGTACAGTAATATTTCTCTAGCTTTTCAGCTTGACACCTACAAGACAGTTTGTAACACCTTAAAGTAACTGGTAATTTCACATTTCAGCTGTCACACTGGAAGTGGAGTGATACTTGGAATCTTTTATAATAGGTGGTGTAGCTGGAGGCCCTGAACAGACAAGTTTTTATTTCATGTTTAAGAATGATCAAATTTGCTGGCTCTTGTAACACTGGAATTTTAAGATGCTTTCATTTATGAGGGCCCAAGTTTTTACTTTTAATCATGATGAACTCTTCTTGGACTGACCATAAGAAAGGGCTTTTCCCTTCAGGTAACAGTGGCAGAAGAGAACGATGAATGGTTGCTGCAAATATTTTTGCAAATTAACTCAGTAAAATCTGATTTTGTGTGAGTGTTCAACAAATATTATTTGTGCAGGAATCACAGATGCCTTTATCCTTCCAAGTGTTGGTCTATTTATTTATTTAGGTCAGGGTGGATGCCTAAGTTTTAGTCCTATTTCTGTTGGTTTAGTTTCTAAGACTTCAGTGAATTCAATAGGAAAAATGCCGTACCCTGCAGATATGCTACCAGGGTCTCTGATCTTGTCATGTCTTGTAAGCTAAACAAATTTAGGCCACCTCCTCAGTAGGATGCAAGAATAGAGAGGAAAAAAATCTAAATAAGTCATAGATTTTTTCTGTATCAGACAGCAGACACTAACAGTGGCCATAATTTCTAGTTCAACTTTTCATCTCTATCTTTGCATCATTTTTATTTGTTATGCTTAAAATCAACATGAGTTATGAACAGAAACTATACCTTCTGTTTTCAAGGATCCTCTCATGTCTTTGTGAGAATGGCCTCTGATCAAAGTAGAACACTTTAAATTACAGTGACAACTCATACAAGCATTTTAGGCAGCTTCTTAAGTCTGTTCTATTTTTCAAAGTTTATTACCCTTTATTGCCTCTCTGTCCCACTCT
Organism: Pezoporus occidentalis; assembly: GCF_034315485.1. Lineage (NCBI taxonomy): Eukaryota > Metazoa > Chordata > Aves > Psittaciformes > Psittacidae > Pezoporus > Pezoporus occidentalis. The sequence continues at coordinate 2,445,188 of NW_026916304.1, forward strand.
GAAACAATCCTGTTATATTACTAAACTCCTTGTTAAGCTGTGGTCTTGCAGGGGTACCCACAGTCTTGAATCTATTTGTTAATTAAAACATAATGGAAGTGTCATGCTTTCTCTTGCATTTCTCTTATACAGACTAAACTCATTAGTAACCATGTTTTTTCTCACTTTTTGTGAGGAGATATGTAACTATAGCTATTGTATATACTACATAGTAGAAGCAATACTTTTCACTGATTAACAAACTGTCTAACAAGCAAAGATTCTCATGAATGAAAAATGTTATCAAAGAGAGGAAGATTAGTGCTAGATAACTCAGTGCTGATAATTGGGTAGCCTACAGCTGGCTTATTCAGAGACCAATTTAGGCATCCTATTCCAAATAAACTAATGAAAAATGACTGCTTGACATTCCAAAGAGTTTTCTCTCATTAGCATTCAGCATTCCACACAGTAGTATGAGAAGGGGAGAAAACAAACAGAAGACAAAAATAGCACATAAAAGAGAACTGTTAAAAAAAAAACCAAACACCCCCCCCCCCAAAACCCAATATAACACAACAAACACACACACACACAAAAAAACAAACCACCAAAATGAAACCAAAAAAAACACAAAAAAAACCCCATTGCTTTGTAGTACATTCATGCATCTCCTTCTTTTGTTCAAATTCCTCTAAACACAGTAATTGGCATGCACAGTATTTGGAGCGGTCATTTGTTTGGTATGCTTGCAGATGCATGCACTAGCCAAAAAAGTTTGTAATTGGCTATATATGCTAGTTAGAAGCAATTGGTATTGACAGAGAATTGGAGGAAAATGATCCAGTGGCATGAGTTCTTTTCCTATTATAAATAAATGGCAAATGAAGACTCCATTATAATGACACTCCTGTGTCTATCCTCTGTTGGCTAAAAATAGATGGGAAAATATTTTAGGACTATTTGATGCTCACGGTCTGCTATGAGATACTGTGAAAGAACCCCAAGCTATTGTGGTTTAATTGTTGTCCTCACAGATTCACAGAAACCCAGTATGAAGGGCATCTCTGCACCTTTTTTGGTCTGAAAAACAATTTCAATATAACAAGTTAGTAATTAAAGATGAAATAGGAAACAAATCCTACTGAAGACTTCTGGAGTACTCACAGGGCAGCTTGGTGCTCTTTGTGGCCCAAGGGGCACTGCTTGTGCTATAGTGAACTCAAGGTATACTTCAAAAACAATGAACTGTTTACCCTTCAAACTCTCTTTCCACTCTGCTTACAATTCCTGCTATCACTACATCATTTCTCAAAGACTGGGAAAACAGTATGCAAAAAATTCTGAGCTTCCTAAGTGAACCTTTCTATGACTATGTTTACCTTAGCAGGAACTGTGGCCCCAACAGCAATGGCCTTATAAAGTGAAGAAGCTGTTGGTACTGGGCTCCTGACATCCATACTCTGTATTTCTGGACTATACTGCAAATAATTTGTCTGGCACTGAACTCCCATTATCTAGTGGGTATTAGAAGTGATCCTGGAATTTCTCTTCCATTTAGTTTCTCATTAATGGAATACTGATCATGAGCTCCAAGAGAGCTCCATGATCTGAACCAAAGGATGGTAAATGGGGATGATTGAGACATTCACCTCAAAAAGGCTCTCATGTTTTGAACTAAAATATCAAACTATACACACCCCATTATAGAATTCAAAAAACACGGACCATCTGAATTTAAATTCAGAAACACCTCACAAACTTATGTGATGCATATTAATGACAAACTGTGATAGTAGTGGTACAACTACTATGTGGGCATCCTGCCTGGAAAAGTGGGGTGTGTTAAATGTCAAGTACACTTGATGTCAAGTACATTTGTGCTGTCTGGTTTGTGCATGCTCAGAAGAGTTCTGGTTCACTGCACCTGAACTATCTGCTTGAGAGGTCGGTACAGCCTTAAGGCCTCCTTCAAAAAAATCCAGACATGACCTTTAGATTGAAGAAATTGTTCTGGTCTATGCTTTCTTGATTTTGATTCATCTTTTCTTCTAACAGATGGGGTGGCATGGTCTCCCAGCTAGCTTCCATTCCATTCCATTCCATTCCATTCCATTCCATTCCATTCCATTCCATTCCATTCCATTCCACCCCATCCCATTCCATTCCCAGATACCCTATTTTAGTGCCTTTCAGGAATGTATACATACTGCATGGTGTTAAGGAGAACTGTAAAGCAAAAATGCAAGTTCTCAATTTAAAGAATAACAGCTTAAAGGCATTATGAATTAAATAATTAATTTTAAGAATTTGACTACCAAGTATTAAGAAATAAAGAAGTAAAGCTTAAAAGTGCGCTACAGCAGATCTTTTCCAATAGTGTAGAAAAAAATCCAAAACCAAGAACCTTATACTATGGTTTGGGTTTTTCTTCCTCATTTCATGCATTCCTATCTCAATATGATTCGCAGGGACAGAAGAGAGCTTTACTGTTGAAATACACAGAATTGCATCACTTTTTTGTCTAACGGGAATAGCTGTGCTGATATTTTTTTTTACTACAATTGCACTGAATGAAAGAAATAAGTTGACAAGATGACTGTCAAAATCTACACAATTGACATTTGGGAATAACTGTACCATGTTTTGAATACCAGTGCATCCTTGTAAAACTTGCATAAAAAAATCACAACAGAGAACAGGCAAATTAAGCATACCCTACTTCAAATACTTCCAGCAGATGACTATCAGAAACTGAAGTGAAAAAGGCAGCAGAGGTATAAATAAAAGTTGAAACAAGAAACAAGAACCTAAATGTAAAAAAACTCTTGAGCACATGACCATCTAGGAAATGCCTAGTCACACCGTCCAAGGGAGAATAATTTACTGTTTTGAGGAATGAGTACATATCACTGCTTTTCCATCATAATCAGAAAGAAAAAACCATAACTACAAAAAGGTGGCAAATACATTTTTATGCCTATGTTGAGCTTAAAATACTGAGAGGGAATATTACTGAATGACATGATTTTACATAGCTGTTATTAGCCAAGCAAACATAACTTTTAATGGTTTCACTGATCCTTACTATAAGTATGCTTCACTCAGGAAGTAATGTCAAGATAAAGTCTTGAAAGCAATGGATGGTTTTGATCATCATATCTTCTAAAACTCTAAAGCAATCGTATAATGCATCATTTCTTTTCAAATTCATGAAATGATATTGTTAATAAGCCATTCTTATATTCTTGCATGATCTATTTTCCCACGGATTTCTATGGAAGATTTCGAGTTGCATGTTACTATTTTCCAAAATAAGATTTTTTTTTTTACAGTGCTCATTATACTTTACCAAAATTCTTAAGCTTGCTCTACAATTTCCCCCTTTTACTGCAGAATCTAAACTTTTTGCTCTGGCAAAAATAATCATCCCCAAGTCATTCTCTGTACCAAATTTAAAGCACTTCAAAACAGTATTAAGATCTGTTCTCTTCTTTAAATATGTTGAGATCTCCAAACTCTGAGTGAACAATCTCAACAGATTCTGAGAGGACTGTCTTCAAACTTTTTTGGGATTGTTTTTTGTTGGTTTTTTTGGTTTGCTTTTTTTTTTTTTAAGATATCAAATAAGTAAGAAACTGTAAAACAGTGGTGGAAAGAAATAGGCTGGGTGACATTTCCCAATCATCCAGAAATTACTAAAGAAGAGGAGAATATTTATCAGTTTTATTCTTTATGGCTGGAAAGTTTGGCTATCCAAATCTAAACAAAACCAATCTGTTTCACAATGAGTTAAAAAGAATCAAACCTTACACATAGGCCGGTATATGGTTCCGAATATTAGATGCCGTAGTAAGGATGCAAATGTAGTGGATGCACATATTTAAAAGCTAGCTTATGCAACTGCACAACACCAGCAGTATTTTTTAACATTATGCGGGTCAACTGCATACGTGAACTGCACTTCACAAAGGAACAAAGACATACTGGGTTTATGTGGCAAGATTTGGGGGGTGGGAGGACGGGCTGCAAGGGTGACTTCTGTGAGAAGATGCGATAAGCTTCCCCTGTGTCCAATACCAATGGTCAATGCCAGCTGGCTCCGAGATGGACCAGCTGCTGGCCAAGGCCAACCCTATCAGTGACAGTGGTCATGCCTCTGGGATAACATAGTTAAGAAGGAGGGAAAAAAAGAAAGATTGGGCAAGACCAATTGCAATCAGAGAGAGGAGTGAGAATGCGTGAGACATACAACCCTGCAGACACCAAGGCGAGTGAAGAAAGCGGGGAGGAAGCACCAGAGCAGAAATTCCCTGAAGCCTGTGGGCAAAGACCATGGAGAGTCAGGCTGTCCCCCTGCAGCTCATGGAGGTTAATTGTGGAGTGGGTATCCACCTGCAGCCTGGGGAGGTTACAAGGGAGATGATATCCACCTGCAGCCCATGGAGGTTAACAAGGGGGCAGGCATCCATCTGCAGCCCATGGAGGACCCCATGCCAGAGCAGGCTGGTGCCCAAAGGAGGCTATGACCCAGTGGGAAGCCTGTTTTGGAGGAAGCTCCTGGATTATCCTTGTCCTGTGGCCCTGCGGGCAAAGGAGCCCATACTGGAGCAGGCTTGCTGGCAGGAGCTGTGACCCCACACGGAAACCATGCTGGAGCAGTCTGTTACTCAAGGGCTGCACCCTGTGGAAGGGACCCACACTGGAACAGATCATGAAGAACTGCAGCACATGGGCAGGACCCCTGTGGGAGAAGTTCCTGGAAGACTGTCTGCTGTGGGTGTCATCCCATTCTGGAGCAGGGGAAGAGCATGAGAAGAAAGGAACAGCAGACAGAATGTGTGTTGAACACAACCCCCATTCCTTGTCCCCCTGTGCCATTTTGGGGGAAGAAATGGAGAATTTGGGAACAAAGTTCAGCCTGGGAAGAAGGGAGGGGTGTGGGGATGGTGTTTTTAAGATCTGTTTTTATTTCTCATTCTCCTCCTCTGACTTGATCAGTAATAAGTTAAATTCATTTCCCCAAGTCAAGTCTGTTTTGCCTGTAAGGGTAATTGCTGAGCGATCTCCCTGTCTTTATCTTAACTCATGAGCCTTTTGTTGTATTCTTTCTCCTCCCATCCAGGTAAGAAGAGGAACTGGTAGAGCAGCTTGGTCGGCACCTGGTGTGCAGTCAAGTAAACCCACCACAACAGCATGAATCCACTATTGACTATCCATAGATTTTCCACTATGGAAGACCTCTTTCATCTCAATAAGGAGTTAGTGCCAAGTACTGAGCAACAAATAAATCCCATACCTCCTGCTAGCAGAAGGCTTCAGAAGTTCATAACCTTCACACTCCTTGAATGTTTGTTAGTGTGTAACTAGTAGAAAATAATTATTGATCACTTCAAATTACATCTATCTGCTGGTTTACAGACTGTGTTGATGAAAACATCACAGCATGTAAAGAAGAAAAAAGGTTACTACATAATACTGTTTCTATTTCCATAAAGTTATTATGTTTACTTACAAGTGGACCAGGTGGGCCTTGTGGGCCTTCCCCTCCTTTCAAACCAGCTGGACCCTAAAAAAATGAAAAAAAGGGGGAAAAAAAAGCTTTTCTCTCACACTGGAAAGTTCAAGGGTTATTTCTGCAATACATAAACAGAAGAATGTAGAAATCCAAAGACAAGAAACTGAATAAATGTGTTTTTACTTATATAGCCAATGATACTTAACAATGTGGGATGCTTGATGTTTGTTCTCCTATTATATTCCATGAAAATAAAGAGTTAATCCATTGATTTCTTGTATTTAGAAACATCATGTCAATTGTTCTAGCTTACATCATACCTGAGCACCTGGAAGGCCTCTCTCTCCAGGGAAACCGCGAAGACCTGCTGGTCCATCTTTCCCAGGAATGCCTTGAGGGCCTGGGTCACCCTTAGAAACATATTACATTTTGATTAAAAGAATGTTTAAAATGCTTATAGTAGTCATTAAATGAATGATGAAAATGAAATACCAGATCCTAGTTATAGTAATGACAAAAAAGATTATGCCTGCACCAATTCACCCAATACAATAGTCTGTCACTATGGTTAAATTAAAAATACAGTATTAGTTATACAATATAAATAGTGACAATCACCGTAATCCATAAAAATGTTTAAAGATACATTCATTAAAAACTGACAATGCTCACTAAAAATATAAGATTAAAAATTACTACGTAACAACTAAGATAAGCAGCATTTGTCTTGTGCCACAATGGTGGCCAAACAGTAAGGGGTTAAATTTGCCTTTTAGCTAGTAGTAAACCTCCTACTTTAAATTACAATGTCCACAACAATGCCTTAGTATGAACATGTCATTACTATGTATTTCTACTACATTACCATGCATAGTGTGCTGGTTTTGGATGGATACCTGTTTTTCTTTTTTCATGGCAGCTAGTATGGGGCTGTGGTTTGGATTTGTGCTGAAAAGTGTTGCAAACACAGGGGTGTTTCCCTTACTGCAGTGCTTAGACAGAGCCAAAGCCTTTTCTACTTCTCACACCTGCCACAAGCAAGCAGGCTGATGGATGCACAAGGAGCTGGGAGAGGACACAGCTGACCCCAACTGACCCAAGGGATATTCCATACCGTATGGTATCATGCTCAGCATATAAAGCTGGGGGAAGAAGGAAGGAGGGCATGTGGCATGTTATGGCATTTTCCTTCTCAAGTTATGCATGATGGAGCCCTGCTTTCCTGGGGATGGCTGAACACCTGCCTCTCATTACGAAGAAGTGAATTAATTCCTTGTTTTGCTTTGCTTGTGTGCATGGCTTTTGCTTTACTTATTAAACTGTCTTTACCTCAAGCTGTGAGTTTTTTCCCTTTTACTCTTCTGATTGTCTCCCCCATCCCTGTGTGATGGGCTTAAGTTGCCAGCTGGAATTAAACCTTGACATATATGTAAACTGTTTTTTTATGACAAAAATACATATTACTGGCTCAAGGGAATTCTTATTATTTCAGTGTAAGCAGACACAGCTCCAAAACTGGAATTCTCCAGTCTTCAAAATCTCTCTAGGTGAAATGTACCAACTGTGATATTATACTGTATGTTCTGATTTTATTCTGCATGTTCTGCAAGATGATTTAAAATATGAGACTGTCAGCAATTTACCTGTCCCTTCCAATTTGTTTCCCAAAGCAACATCATACCTTAGCACCTTCTTTTCCTGCAGCACCTGGGAGGCCTTGTTCACCTGGTGGACCAGGAGGACCTGGATGACCTCTTTCACCAATTGGGCCAGTCTCACCAGTAGGACCCTAAGCACAAAAGTAAAAAGTCAGTCATCTCAAGGTAATGCATGTCTTGGGGGTGGAAGGTGGGGAGGAGCAGATTCTTAACATCCAGCTGCTATGAGTATCCGTTACAAAATAGTATTACCATTGGTTAGCATACATTCCTCACCCTTCCCTCTAGGCAAAGCTGACTTACAAAGTATCTTTGTCCTATAAAATAAACCTTGAACTGCATTCTGCCTGCAGACACATCTGTACAGCTTCCAAAGAGTAAAATGCCATCCTTGCTCCTTAAGCAATGAAGCCGTAAAACACAGTGTGCATCCATGTATAGGGGGAGGTTACAAAAAGGACACAGGAAGGAAATGCACTATGCTTGTCTTGAAACACTATCTGTACTGTTGTTTTTCTGAGTAATATGAATTGGAATGTGGAAATGTTGAAAGATATCTCTTCAGATTCACTAACTGAAAATTTTCACTAAAAAAAAAATTACCTAAAAAAGCTCATGCAATCCAAATGCTTGATTTTGTTACAAATAATGCAGTTTTGACAGTGAATCTATCCACAGTCTAAAAGTGACTGAAGTTTGGCCTCTGACAAGAAAGTCACAGAGAATCATAAAATCATAGACTGGTTTGAGTTGTAAAAGACCTTAAGATCATTTAGTTCCAATGCCCTGCCATGGGCAGGGACACATCACACTAGACTAATGTCACCCAGGGCTCTGTCCAACCCGGCCTTGAACAATGCCAGGGATGGAGCATTTACTACTTCTTTGGGGGCAACCCGTTCTAGTGCTTCACCACCCTTGCAGTAAAGAACTTCTTCCTTAGATCTGACCTGAACTTTCCCTGTTTCAGTTTGAGCCCATCACCCCTTGTCCTATCGCTACAGTCCCTGATGAAGGGTCCCTCTCCAGCATCCTTGTAGCCCCCTTCAGACACTGGAAGCTGCTCTGAGGTCTCCACGCAGCTTCTCTTCTCCAGGCTGAACAGCCCCAGTGTTCTCAGCCTGTCTTCATACAGGATGTGCTCCAGCCCATGACCATCCTCATGGCCTCCTCTGGACTTCCTCCAACAGCATCTTGTCCTTCTTACGTTGATGACACCAGAACTGCACACAGTGCTGCAAATGGGGTCTCACGAGAGCAGAGTAAAGGGGCAGGATCACGTCCTTTGACCCGCTGCTCATGCTACGTGAACATGTCATTTTCTTCTTTCTAAACTATTTCATGGTAGACAACTCTGCCTCCTTGAGTTCTCATGAAAAAAAAATACAAAATGGAGGTGGAAAGGTAACCGCATCATTTGTATATTTCATGGAATCACTGAAGAGTATTAAGTACACCTTTCTAAAATTGTTATGCAGCATTTGTTACAAAAGTTAATACAACCATCAATATAGTTCTTTTAATACACCAGTAGCAAGTGCCTTAGCCATAATATAACCATTAAACGTTGGACTTGTTAAGTTGCTATGAAATTGAATGATGTACCTGAGGCCCAACAACACCACCAGGACCAGGAGGACCAGTTTTTCCTTGAAAACCCTGTGAAATAATTACAAAACACTACGTTACCAAGGACAAGATATAGAAGAGAGTAATTCTTGTCTGTGTTGAATAGGAAAAAGAGAAATTCCACATCACACAATCCTTCTCTTCAGAATGTAACAATGAGAAATTATTTGTTCTTGTGTATTTTTTGAAGTGAAACACTGATTAATCTTTCTTATCTCTATCAGTCTGAATCTGTCTGAGGTGACACAAAAGTAAAAAATCCTGTCAATTTTACAGATATCTATAGGTGAACTTCATGAGGTGAGTCTGAATGCATAAATGATGCTGCTAAAAGACAGCTGAAAATCCATTTGTACATTTACACATTATGAGTCATAAAGCCAGACATACAAATTCTTTTTAAGGAAAGACACAGACAGTGGATTAAATTGGAGAGGCATTAAAGATAAAGGGGAGGTTAGACAGAAAGAAAATGAAAAGAAACAGAGACAAAGATGAAGATTATACAGATATGGTAAAAAAAGCAGCATGAGTGCCACAAAAAAGAATCAAGTTAATGAGAAACTGATATGATGACAAAAACTGGGAAGCAGAGAGGAGAAATGTAATGTTTTGGGGACAGTTTTTCACCACACTGGCCAATTTTATAGAATTTGTATTTTCTCATCAGCGGCTCCTGACTTCAGTCCAAAACTTGTCAATAAGCTGAGTGACTACCTCACTTGATAGTACTGTTTAATGTATCTTTGAAACATGCTAAATTATTTCTTTCAAATACTGGAAGTGTGTTGCTGCATCAAGTTAGGAGAGTGCATTCACTGCTGTATCACAGCTGGGGTTCCATGTAGTATACCGTGCCTAACAGCCTCTATCTGCCTCCTACTCTGCTCACCTATGTAATAAAAGGTGTCATCTGGCCCATATTCCTTACAAACATTGAGCCCTGCTCAGCAATCCTCTGGGCAGTCTCAATGACAGCTGCCCCATTACACCAGATGCGGTTTAAGCTTTTTCTAACCTTCCCCAATCTGATTCTCCTCTTGCTGCTAGCCAGATGTTATCCTGGTTCAGTCTGGCAAATAACTGTTTTAGGCACTCTTTCTCACACCTCTGAAATGATCCAAACTAAAAACAAATACAAAAGTACCCCTTTGCTCTAATGTCTGAAAATCAGAACCAATACAGATGGAATCATTCGTGTGTCCCTTCCTTTACTCAGTCAAAGCTTCTTCCAAAGCCTGCTGTAAGGAAAGACAAAGGAATGTTGAGTATTACTCATGTCCTGAAAGTATCTTGAGAAGATCTGCTATTTCCAGATTTGCATAATGAATTGCTATTTTGAAGTACATTCAATGATTCTTGATGTTAATGATGGTTTTAGTACTTAGCTTTCTCTTATGTCACCAGCTTATTACCCCTACAGATTCAGATTTGTAAAAGTAGTAATAAGCAAAGGAGATTTCAGCAGCAAATACTCAAGATGACCTGAACATCCCATGGGTTCATCTAAATTATTCAGCATTAAAAAATTTACATTAACGTCTCATGCAGGTGTTAGTGACGCAGCAGTCACTAACAGATTTCCAGTGAAGTTAGAACTCAAAACACAGTCAACATGCTGAGAAAATTTATCTCTAAATTCATTTACGGCTTCTGCAGCTCTGAAAAATCCAAGAACTGTATTTTATTTCAATACTGTATGAGTAAGGTTTTGGCATTATGGAAGTAGAGAGTCTTTTTAAATAATTCCATTAAAACTGTTACATGTAAATCTTTCCATTTTGATGCCAGAATTTCCTCATTGTGATTCTTAAGGGGATTACATAAGATATAGTTTTAAAATTGAAGTTTCTTTTCATAGGTTGAATCATTCCTGATCCTACTTTCCACAGGTGTTAGCTTTTGAGTCTTCTAGCTGCTTACAACTGATAAGCCTTTTTGTTATTTTGTTACTTTATGATTTATGTTACACAGCATTCACTGAGAAAAGTATCATATAGTAATTACCTGACAAATCTTTATTAAAATTGAGATCTCAGTATTAATCTATTTGACTTTTATTGACTATTTAAGTTCATTGTGATGCTCCTAACCAGGCATAGCAAAGAAAAAGCTCACTCTTGTAGCATGGAAACTAAAATAAAGTTATGTCACGGCTAACCTACCAACCATAAGAAAACTACAGTTCCTGCCTCTCTGCTGGCTCTGTGTCTTTAGTTTTGATCACACAATTATGACCTTTGGAGGTTTACAACACTAACAGAGTAGAGTAGATTCACTTACAGTTTCACCCCGCTGCCCTGGATGCCCAGGCAAGCCGTCTTTTCCAGGTGGACCCTGAAATTGTAGGATACATAAATCATTTGTTAGCCATCTTTAATTCAGAAAAAAAAAAAGCATGGAATTAGCTGTAAGAACCTCTGATCTTGGTTTTGTTTTTTTTTCTAGACTAGTCTTCAGTACAGTTCAACTGCTCCTACATCAGCTAACTATAATTTTAATCATACATTTTCTTTGTGTCCTCCTTGATGCATGCATGTTCAAAATGGATTTCGGTAAATTCAGAAACCATGGGAAGAACCTAAACTTCCATTTTTCTTTGCTTAATGACTCAGTTAACACAAAACTAAGCATGACAAGAGTATTTGATGAAATTCCAGTTTTGGCAATGGACATAAAAATAAAAAAAAATGCATGGGTAAAAAAAAAAATGACAGGCAGTTTGATGCTTTTGTGCTTACTCTACATGAGCAGAAACATACTGGAAGAGCAGTAAAACTAATCTAAGCTGCAGCTCAAATGTACTATTACTTCTGTACGTTTCTACTACTAATGAATGTCTCTTTCCTCTTCAATTTTCTTCCTCAGTTAATCCATTGTTAAAAGAAAAGATACACCAGCAAAGTACTATTTCACCTAATCGCAGTCTGTCATCTGGACATTGGCATCAACATGCTACAAGAATTGCAGTTTAATATAGTATGCTGAATATAATACATGCTGTATCCATGATCATTTTGAATATGTGACTTCTTGTGTTAGCTCTATAGCTCAATAAGCATATTTGTAATCTATACATAAACCACCCCTTACATAAATCTTCTAATATTCACTTCAGAAACACTGAAAGAAAAATAATGTTCCTACTGTTGCACATAGTTCATTAAAAAGATACTTACTGGAGGTCCCTTTGGTCCGGGGAATCCAACAGGTCCTTGAGGCCCTTGTGGTCCCTAGTATAAATGTAACAAAACAAGTGAAGTTTTAATCAGGTTTTTATGCCACTGGATTAAAAAGTTTGCTTAGATGATAAAATATATGCACTTCAGTTATAAAATCTATGAACTCTGTAGATAATGTCTGGTTGTAAGTACAAAGCCTCAGCTCCACTGTGAGATAAATACTGGTAGCAACAATTCACATAGACATTTAATTGCCTGAAAAAGCAATAAGAGATTTCCCCCCAAAAGGATTTCTTGAAAGCAATACTGCCTGAATAGGAATGCAGTAAGGAAAAAGAAAATGTATTTCTGCATCTGCACCTTGAAACTGTGCATAATAGAGTAGAAATCAACTGTGAGTAAAAAACATTGTTTTCTATATTTTACTGTTAGTTGCACTTTTTTCTCATAAATTCCAACTGTACTGACCCTCACATCTTGAAGCTTTTTAAGGAAAAGATCTGCATTTTTTTATTCACAATATGGCTTGCAGATTTCAAGTCACTGGACTGACAGATAAAGTGAGGGAAAAGTGAAAAAAAACACTAGAACACTACCAGCATGTTATCAAAATCACATTTTCTTTTTTGTCATCAAATTTCATTTTAAGGGTACGGATTATTTAATACTTATATATCTGGTACCAGAAATAGTCTCAGTGGAGTAGAAATGAGTGTTTTATTTTTTGGCTGACACTCACCCCTACTGGGAAGCAAATAAACACCTCACACTTATATTACACAAGTGATATGAGATGTGATGCTCTGAGGTTCTTCATCTCTTTGATCTAATCAATTTATCTCCAGGGATGCCTTCATCTTAGATTGATCTGCTCACTGTTTTCAGTCTCCACACAATTTTGTTTCCTCATAACCTCTTGGAGCTGTCACAAACTCCTCCCTTCTTGAGGCTCTGCTACTGACCTTCTGGTAGAGTATCTCTGATGTTCCTCCACAGTGTAAAACAGCCTACAGTTCCTTTCTTGGACTATGCCTAGTTCTTTACATCCACCATCCTAGTTAACTCATTCTTCTTTTGAATCCCAAATTGAATTGAATTGAATTGAATTGAATCTCTTTCCTCCCCCTGTGTCTGTTTCTACTTGTCAAATCATTCCTGTTTCATCCAAACTTTCCACTTCATCCTGCTGTTCATGTTCCACTTAGTACACTGTCTTCTGCTTGATATAGAAGTACTTTCAGCTTCTCACTGCAGCATCCCTTGGAGTGTTGCCTTCCATATATACTGGCTACAGTCCAGTCTTCCAGTTTGCAACTTCCCTTCTGTTCTACACTACTTCTCCTCCTTACTCCAGGAATCACTGTCCTGATTACTAACCAGGTCTCTTGGACAGTTAAGCAACATTCTGCTTCAGGAATAAAGGACGTAAAAACATTAAAGGTTTTTAGTAAGTGAAAACTTTTTTCATTACTACTCACAACTGCTAAGAAGAAACAACACAAAATTAACCTTATTTTTTTTCTGCAGACACACAAAGTGAAAATTTGAGATTTCCAGAACACACTCATGCCATGCTCTTATTAGTTGCATGAATGTTCTTATCTTCAGTAAACCACACAATCAAACCATGTGGTCTGATCCTATACTAATTTTTCCTTTTTCAATTTGCTAAGTCATTCTAGCAAAACCACTTTGCTGTTGTTCTGCCAGACTTTTTATACCAAGCATACACACATTCAGCAAGGAAAGAGTGTAACACATTGACATTAGGGAGCAGGGGAAAATGCAAAAGGAGGCCCCTCCTGAAGAGTAAGAGTTGTGGAGAACACTGGAACTTGGGGGTGGGTGCTGAGGAAGTATTTATAGATTCTCTACATGAAATAGGTTAGCACTTTAATGAAACAAGACTACACAAGAAATGTCTGTTAAGCTTTACAAAATACTTTGGCAGAAAGCATGTCCTCTTAAAATAGCTGAGTTGGTTTTCAAGTGCTGCTATTACAAATCTGATTTATTAATATTGTTTTTCTATATACTGCTATGTAATGGGCCGACTGTATACTGGATTTGGTTACTGATTGGTAAGATACTAGCAAGCAGAAAATTTTATTTTAGCAAGCACAGTAAGATTTCTCAAGCGTGCAGAAATTAAGTTGAAGGGAATTCTCAGCTGATCAGAACAGAAAAAGATCAGGCTCTTCAACAAAGAAGGTTCTGGAGGTGGCCTGAGTCACTTGCAAATCCCATAAACAAGCTGCAGCAAATGGGGCATTCGTAAGAGCAGAAGCTGGTAAGTACAACTGAAATTTGCATGGATATATATGAAGTGCATGGGTATAAACAGAAAGTGCATGTGTATTCTCTGTGTCCTCTATGTACAAAACTGAGCTACAGATGAAAGAAGCTTTCAGCAAACTTCAGCTCACAGCTTTCTGAAAAGCATCATTTGAATTGTTTTGTTACTTCTGGTTACTCTGGTCAAAGAAGGGCAAAGACATGCGAGGGAGAACTAAAAATAAAACAACACCCCCTCCTCAAATCACGCTCCTAGTTAGTGGAAAGAACAACATGTACATAAATAGCTTTCACATACCCTTTCACCTGGTGGGCCAGGAGGACCATCATTGCCTGCAGTACCCTAGAAAGGAAAGACAACATGTTCAAAGATTAGACCTCTATTTTATTTAAAATAAACAGGCTGTAGCCAATCTATACAGGGTGCTTGACAATTACCTTAGGACCTGGTTTGCCAGTGGGACCTCTAGGACCTCTTGAGCCTCTTGGACCCTGTCAATTTAACAGAGATGCACTTGCTGATAACTATTGGATACTATAATCAAATCAGAATAATTCTTCACAGTTTAGTGGAGGCAATTAATATTGGAAAACAAAGTGAAAGTACATACTGTTGGTCCTCGTTGTCCTCTGGGGCCTGGTTTGCCATGTAAACCCTGTAAAGTTCACAGAAATCATCTTAGCAGACACTGTATTTGTGAAATAAAGTTTTTTTTTTTCTTACTGAAGTGGAGGCAAAGTGCAACTCCCTTAGGGTTAAATGTTATTTTAAGGATCTACTTTGAATTTCAATTTACAGTCCTCAATAAAAAAGATTATCTTTCTGATTTCACTGGGACTTGTAGCTAAATGTACTAAATTTGTCTCAGAGTCAGATTCTGCCATTAGAACATTTTAAACTATGTTAAAATAGTAACGAAGATAGCATGCAACAAGCACAGTCCCCTAAAGGACTGGGCATCATTTCTAATGGAGTAGCCTTAAAGAAAAAGTTCCCAGGTTCTCACAGACAGCTCCATGGAGAAAATAAAGGGGAAGCCTCCCTTTTTTTATAACTGAAATAGGGACTATAATACCTACCAGGATTCTGCACAGAGATACAGAACTTGTACAGAGATACAGAGCTTGCAAGAATACCAGCCCTTAATTTTTTGTTTCAATGTATCTCCTAATCATATCCAACATATTTCTTTCCTTACACTCTGCATTAGTATTGCTGTGCATTTTAATGCAAAGAAGTTTAAAATTCAAGAGAGTATTCCTTGGATAGAAGAAGGAACCTAGTGACTTCTGCTTTCTGATCTCTGAGGTAAACATGACAGCAACAGAAAATCAGCACAGATGTGTTAGCATAAAGCTTGCTTTTATTTGAAATCAATTAAATGCACACACCAGTTTTCTTGAGGGTTTTCATGTGTGTGGGTGTGCAGGGAGGGTTTCTATTGATTTTATTACACTTATCAAAATTAATATTATGTGCTGTTCTTAGAATGCTACACAGCTTGTGAACTTCTCAGGGACAATTAGTGTCCTTCCTAGTATTGCTATGTGTGGTAGCATAAAACACAATGATACCCTTTAGGCAAGATTAATAATAACACCTGATTCTCATTACAGAATTATTTTATCATTGATGAGCAGCTTATACTTACTACTTATGTAAGCTACACTTACTACATGTAAGTATACATGTAGTTAAATTCTATTAATTATGTGGTTAGTACCCTAGCTGAATTGAAAGCTTTATAAAGGCCTGATAACAAACCAATATAATCACATTTTTATAATTTGAAGTCTGCTCTTTGATATTGTTTTGCTTTGTTTTCCAATCTGGTATCTTTATTAACAGCCATGTCTCATTTTTCCCAACAAGGATGAAATGAGTATCGGTTTATTGCTTGCGTCTGTCCATAACAACATATCTTTATCTTAACTAAATTAATACAAGAACAATTTAAACTATACATAAGCAATCCATATGCAACTGGATTTCATACGTTTTATCTCAAACCCACGAATTTCTGCTTGTTTTGTGCTGCAAATTAGAATATATTCCTAGGAACAACAATATAAATTATTTCAGTTTCACTTTAAGTGACTATCGTCTATGAATTCTGACTATGTTCTAATTTCATCACCTTTCTAACAACAAATTGTGCTACGGTCAATTAACCTTTAGAGGCAGGAGCACAGTGACCTTTTTCTAACTTATATTTCATTTTTATAGTTTGAAGAACATGCATAATAGATTTCCCCTTACCTGCTCCAAGTAAACAAAGCAGCAAAAGCTGTCATTTTATGTTTTTTAATGTATGCACATGTTCTTCATGTTGTCTAGTATATTTTGCATTTTTGAAGCTCTGCCTATAAAAAAGCTTGCGGCTAATCAGAATTCCTATAAAATACAAACTGAAGTTCCTTGAAGGTAAATTGCATGGTAGCAGAATAATTCATGGGATACAGGAAAATAGTCTTTGCCAACTCATGCAGCTATACTGTCAAGAGAGATGCTTCAGCAAAGGCGATTTCTTTTCTCCTTTTCAAATGTATAATTATGGTAGCATAGGCAACGAAAAAGTGTCTGAATTCCTTTATATTCAGTTTAATATCATAAAGACTGAGATTTAGGATCTCGGTAAGCCTCTGTCTTACTTAGCTGTAGAGGTTCATCTTAATCGTGAAAAGCCTGTTTTCATAGTTCTTTATAAATTTTTAGATGTGTCATTCACTTTCAGTGAGTTCCAAAAGTTAATTATCATGCCAAGCATGAATTATCATACCCTTGCGCCTTTCTCTCCATTGGCACCTGGAAATCCTGGGAAACCAGTTGAGCCCTATGTAAGAAATCAATGCAAATATCAGAGCATATCAATAGCAAAACAGTAGCATAGCCAACATTTAATTTCTATGAAAAACACTCCTCCAGACTCATGTACATTGTACATGTCAAACTTACAAGTGTGATGGCTCTGATGAATAGCTATAAATTAACTTACCATAATGCCTCAAGTCCAGAATGCATTAAAAAAATCAATGTATACAATAGACGTTATTTGTCATCTTATGAGACAATAAAGTATTAATTAAATCTGCACCATTTAAAAAAAAAAATAGTAACAGCCATTAGAAATATCCTGATCATAATGAAGAGGAACAAAAAAAAAAAAAGGCTTCACCTTACAGTAAAATAATTCTTTTACAAAGTAGCTTAATTCAAAATGATTATAAGGCTGCAACATCTGAATAGTGGTGTGATCCTCTATTCACATTACTGACCTGTAAATTACTTCATGTGGTTTAATCCCTAGCTTGATTTAACTGATACCTGCAATTTGTACACGTGCTTGTATGTTAATTTCATAATCAGAATTTATGAGGAGATTATTTGACTTGAAACTACTTCCAGACATTATTCCTCCTCCTTTTTTATCCCCTCTCCTTCCACTAACTGCCCAGTCTAATCTGAACAGTACTATTTTCTTTATTTCTGGTATACAGGTCCCATGGGACAGCAGACTTGTTACCTGCCAAGGTGTTGTCATTAGGGACTTTGGGTTAAATTGGTGACAGACTTGATAAAATATACTTTTAAGTGACTGGAGATGAAAATCAAAGCAGTCTTTGGTTTGGTTGGTCACTAGAACTACTGGCCAGACTCCATGCTGTGATAATGCATTTATATCTGTGCAGCTTCCTATTGCTAAATGTGGCAAATTAAACGAATATAACAAAAATTTCAAATAGAATAACTTGACACTCTTCTTTAAAGCATGAACTTTTTTTGTTTGTTTGTTTCTTTGGGTTTTTTTTCTTTTTCTTATTTGTATTTTCTCCTTCGTGAATCTCATTTCCCACTATCATTTCAGTTGTTCATTAATGACTTAGGGGCAGTACAACTTGACTGAAACTACTTCTAGCAAAACTCTGACCGATATTCAATAGTGGGAGAAAAGGAAGAGACTTCCTGACTTTTCTTCTTTTTAATTCTTCACCACTTATAACTTAAAATGTGAATAAAACTGTGAAAATTCTACTCTGTGAAACCCAGGCATATTCTTTATAATTGAAAGGCCAGAGGAAAATAACAAATTCTAATGATCAGCCATGAACAAGCATGACCTGGTTGTATATATATTTACAGTACTTTTTGTAACTGTGTTAGTCAAGAGGGACCAGACAACAGAAACAGTGAAAATTAACAGATAATGGCAGTTCTCTAAGAACAAGTCTGAGAAGGAAAATCATGAAAAGCAAATAAATGACAATAAAAAGAATGGTGTAAACCTTCTTGACAATACCGAGGCAAGGCTTTGTATTTGCTTTACACAGCTAATACGTTTTCTCCTGCTTCTTTTTTTTCTCTCTCTCCCTTATGTTAACTTAAACTGGACTGTGAGTTTCCAAACAAGTCTCTGGTGAGTTGATGTACTGTAGCTGTCATTACTCTTTCTTGGAAGTTTAAGCAACAAAGTAGAAGAGCAAACAGTGAACATAGCTTGAGAACTATTTTCAATTTTAATGTGGTAAAAATTCAATATAATGAAATTCTTGATCAATTCCTTGCTGAAAAAAGAATCAATCAACTTTTATTTGAAGTGTTACATCATTTTTGCTCTTAGAACTGAATAATGTAAAACCTCTTTGATCTCAGACTTTTCAAAAGACATTTTGAAGAACAGAGTGTCTGAAATCTCAGACATCTGAGTTAAGAAAGAGAAGCAAGAAAATGTGTCTCTCAAGGGTCTTCGTTTTCATGAATACTTTCTATAGATAGTTGTGTTCAATGGATAAACATTCTTCAAACAGCACTTGACTGAAAGGGCCAAACTACAGGCCAGAGTCAGAAAAAACACTTTGCTTAGCCAGCTGTAATTTTGACTTTGAAAGTAAAAATAGATCCCAAAGTAAAGTGAACATTTTGCTGCACTTTGATTGTTTAGTTGTGTAGAAGGGGTAGAGGATTGTTTTAGTTGTGATACTTCCCTGTGTGAGTCTTCTTTGAGACAATCTGGAGATGCAATCTTTCCCTAATGATATCCTCTACACTGGGAAATGTCTACAGAATTATGCTTTTATTCCATTTTTTTCTTTCTTGCTAATCACAGAAAAGAGAGCTTGCAATTCATTTAGTATGCCCACTGCCTAAAGCCATGTTAGGATGACCTTCCTCAAAATACGTTTCATGAAAATATATTCAAAATATAAGCCTTCATTTAAACCAGAAGCCACCTAGATGGTTTTCTATTGCAATCAAAAAGGAAAACACATAGCTAAGGATAATGTAGGCATATAATTCAACTAAGGGGTGCGTTTTGACATGTTTAACAGAAGCAAAAGGAAACCGTGATGAAAATCATAAATTACGTTTCAAAGAAAAGTGGCTTATTCTATGGAAGAAGCAGTAATTCCAGTAAATGGAAACCTTGTACCATTCCCATCAATATCAGTATCCATTTAGTGGTCAAAAGAGTGCTCGCCCTCTTTCAGGCATATCAGCAGTTCCTTTGTTTCCAAATTCTTGTTTAATGCACACCAGTCTAAGTTCGCACAAAAACACAACTCATGAGAGGCTGGCAAAGGTTTGAAGGCAGTCTAGTTAACAGGGAAGATAGTGCTCCTGAAAGAGCTTGCCTTAGGGAATCCAATGTTTTTAAAGATTTTACTTCATAACATGATTGTCAAGAAAGGAAATGTGAAAAATGGCCCTTGCTCTGATGCCCACACCCTTTCCCCAAACACAAATAAAATAGCTGCTCTTGTAACTAATGTCAAAGCACAAGATACACAGCTCATTTACAGCTCACCTTTGGACCTTGTCTTCCTGGATACCCTGGCAATCCAGGTACACCAAGCTTACCCTGAAATAAGAAGGCAGTATTAGCTTTTATTTTATCCTCCTCAGTTGTTCAGCAAACTTCTACAGAAAATAATTTTTTTCCACAACTTAGAGTGATGATACTTCATGGAATATAATATTCAATTATTTCAATTTATCATTTTTACTATTAAACACCGCTTTACTTAGTTCCCCAAACTTAAATAACATTCCCTCTCCAATGAATGAGTTCAGCAAAATCAATACCCAAGTGTCTTTTCTGCCTTGAAGTGCTGCATGGGGATATAGGGCTGAGGTCATTAAACTATTCTCTAATGAAATCAGGGTGTTAATAGGTTTAAGACAGAATAAATCCTTTTTAATTTATACTGTGCTGCTCCATTTTTCACAGATTTTTCATGAAGAATCCATTTTTTCTTGAATAGCTTTAAAATATTTGAGACTGATAAACCATAACCCACTGACTATTGTTGACAACAGATTTATCAACAACTATTATCAACTTGCTATGTTCAGAAAGGACAACAGGATGAGCAGTCTGATCAACACTGATGTTAACAACCTAGAAATGAAACACAATATCCTGCCCCACTGAGATGTTTTCTTCATAACTCTAGAGGATGAGTGAGGGTTTGCCACTTTCAAAAGCAAGGAAAAGCAGTTTGTCTTTAAAATATCCCACAAAGAAAGGTGTGAACCTTCTTGGTAATACTGGGACAAGGTTTCTTATTTGCTTTACACAGCTAATAGGTTTTTCTGCTTTCTTTTTTTTTTTTAGGTCTTTGCCTTTTTTTTTTTATTCTTCAGACTATCACATTTTGGAGAAGATCTCAATGGAGCAGATATGTTTATCCAGTATAAGATGGTACTCTAAGATAAGGAAAAAGAGGAAGGAGAGACCTGGATGGGAAAAGAAATTTGCTCAAAGAAACATGTTTATTCATTAAAAATGTAGCACATGAATAAAGATGTTGTATATCATTATATTCACGTAAGTGCATGTGTCAGGAACAGACATTATTTTAAAGAAAGTTATGATTTATGGAAATATTACAATGCTTCCAGTTCTGTGTAAAACCGAAACAAGCTGAACACATTACAATAAACAGAATGTTCTGCAGCATGATGGTGTGTCAAACTCTCGCAAAAATCAGTGTTAGTTTTGTCCCTGATTTTATGATTAAGCAAGCTCAGTTGCTGGGTTTTGAATGAGGGTATGGATTGTTTTTTTTCTGATGTGTTCTTCATTTTTATTGGCACCATACCTGGCATATCCTTTATTAAGCAAATCCAGCCTTTGACCTATCTGGGCAAGAGAGTTTCCTTATCACAGGATCATTTGAAAATAAAAGAGACTACTCTGGCACTTTCATTACTACAAAGAGTCGTATCTTTGCCTTAAATAAGTCACAGGAATGACAAGGGAATACAACACTGATAACCAGTCTTGCAAGCACTTTCCTAATACTGTAGAGAGATCTAAGAGTTCACAAAGATTATTCTAGTCTTTGTGCTAAAATAAATATCACAGAGCCAACATCACAGAACTCTTCTCTGACACTGACACACTCTGCTCTGACCAAGTACCCACAGACTATCCAGAGAAGATGCTTGACTTACAATGGCCATGAAAAGGTATAAATATTTGTAGAAAAGGTAAAACTTTGGGTCTAAAATTCAAAGCCCAGCTACCAGTGTTATCAACACCACTATCTTTTTCAAGTATCTGATAGTTAGGGCTCCAGATTCTGGACTTGTCAGACTGTGACTCCCGTATATGTCGCTGTGAAGAAGAAATGCTTGAAAACACAAAACTATGTTCATATTGAGTAATTTCAATAACAGGAACTGAAAATAACTCAAATTCATATTTAAAAAGTAACAATTATAAAACAAAGTTTATTTGGTTTTGGTTTGGTTTACTTTCTTTTTACTTAGGTTATAAAGACTTGAGACTCTTTTGTACGTGTTCTTAGTTAATTATTCTGAAGATATCATGACAACAATACGCATTTTTGTCAGCTCAGTGATACAGAAAATAACCATTTCCATGAAACGCACAGTTCTTTCTGAAGAATACAAATATATTGTGAGTGAAGATAGTATGACCCTTAGTACTGTTTAATACGTATAATATGACCCTTAATATTGTGGATTGGTTTTGCTGATCTAGTTAAAACTGAGTACATTGGCTTTCTGGTGTGAACTCAGGTTGGATTCATGCAGGAGAATAGTTCTGAGTTTCCTTTTTTATATGTTCTTTGATTTGTGACATAATGAATCAATTCAATGACCTAATAGGTGGTGAGATATCCTGCAAAATTGTGGAGAGAGCAGTGATTCATAAATAATTTGCAGTAGTTAAGTAAACCTAAGAATAAATCTTTTTATCTTTTTTTTTTAAGAGTGAACTGAGTTTTTTATTATATACTTCTCTGAGAGTTTATGAATGACATTATTCTGACATTATAACCCTAATATCTTTCTAAAGTTCTACTAATGATATACTTGCAAAAAGTAGCAGCTTTTGATGAAAAGAGAGCTTGTTCCAAAGTTTGCTGAATATATTTTTTAATTTCTTGCAAAACTCTTAACTGCGAACCTTATTATCTTTTTAGTGGAACCAAATAATTACTAAGATTTCAGTGAATACTTTCAAAGACTGTACATAGATAAAAAAGACAGAATAATCCATCATGATGTCAGATGGGATATTGCTGGAAAATAGTAACTGTTTCAATTTCAGAGATAGCAAAACTGAGAAAGAAATGTAAAATGCACCTCCTGTCCCATTCTCTTTAAGACGGAACTAGCATTAAGGCCACAGTTAAATAAACAAAAAAAAAAAACAACAAAAAAAAAAGGGGGAAATATTCTTCCCTAGGTTCTCACTTTAGTGTAATATAGTATACGCATTTCTGAACCATCACTTTTATTTTAGCATTCTTTCCTACTTATCCAACATTCCACTGCTGAAATCACCTTTGTTTTCTGATGCTGTCACACAGTGAGATATGGTACCTACACATGCATTCCTCAGCCTCATTTCCTCCTTTGTGTCAATCTCCAGTGTTTTTTGTTGAGGTCAAGATTCTACAGAGATTTGTACTTACCTTTGAGCTTGTTCTCTCCTATTTTTCATAACACCACCCTTTTTAACAGCCCCTTTCACTTTTCTCCAACCCTACTTTGGATTTTTATTTTGTTTCAAACAATCTGCATGTCACAATTTATTATAATATGACTGTGAATATTGATTCATTCTCCAGCAGCTCCTTTAAACTCCTTTGTGCCCAGCTATTTTCTTTACATCATGTTTCCCTTAGCTGGCATGCACTGCATGTAATATGGAGTAAGGATTTAGCTGCCTTATGTGCTGATGAAGTACTATAATGCCTTTCTGTATACTTACAAATAATATCAGTGATTCCCAGTACTTGTTCAAATGTGAGCTCCAGTGATCTGCCATAGTAGTGTCTCATAAAGCCTACTGTTAGGTAGCTAAAGATTTTGCAGATATGAAAACTTTTTTTTTTTAGTGATGAAGAACATACCTGTTCTATGTATGTTATGAGGCAATTACATGGTTATTTAGTTGATATCTGACTACTGACCTTTTCTCCAGCTGGGCCAGCAGCACCTGGGTCCCCAGATGGACCTGCTCGACCTTTAGGACCTTCTGGACCATCTTCTCCTCGTGGACCTGGCTGACCAACTTCTCCCTGAAACACAACACATTAGAAATATGGCCTTTGTGCATGTATTAAAGAGCCTACCCACAATTACTTGAAAATAAGTTTCCAGTAAATGTAAAAAAAGATTAGAATCAAAGAATCATAAAATGGTTTGTGTTGGAAGGGACCTACAGGGGTCATCTAGTACAACCTCCCTGCAACAGAGACACACTTTCAACTAGATCAGGTTGCTCAAAGCCCTACCCAATTTTCAATGAGGAAAATACCACTGTGTATGTTCATTATATGAATGCATATATATATATATATATATATTAGGCACTGAATATTACTTTCAAGAGTGCAAGAACCCAGTCGCTCTGGCTGAAGAGAGGTACATCTGGAAACAGTGTATTCTTATTCTCTCTTCCCTAAATTCTCCTGAAAGCACTCTGCTAGTCGATAGAAAGAAGAATGTCTGTACTTAAGTACTAATGTGGATACCATCTTCCCAGTTATTTATATATACAGACACCAGATACAGGCTAGAAGCCTCTTGCGAGAAGTTATTTTAGAACCTCCACAACACTTTCTATGAAAGAAACTGCTCATTGGGTTAAATAACACTTCATTTTGGCAGATATTTGCAATATGCTATGTTGGAATGGAAACACCTTTATCCTAGATAAATTAATTTTCCTCAGGCAAATACTAGAGATCTTGGAATATGCTTGGAATAAGCACAAGCTTAGTGAAAAGGATATCCAAGACTGATATTCTCTTCCAACTTATAACCCTGCCATTATTGACTCACAAGAACCAAACCTCTGGCTCAAATCTGTGCATGTACAGAGAACAGAAATAATTTGAGCTACTAGCTCTTATGTCGTTTTTGGTTTACATTTATTTGTTCACTGATCCTTTCAAAATAATAACACTGAAACTTTTTAAGAGCATATGGGTTATGAGTAAATGCTTACCCGGTCACCTTTAAGGCCCATGTCACCTTTAAATCCTGGAAAACCATCTTCACCCTAAAAAAAGCAGAAATGCATATAATGACTTTTAGTAACAGAGAGGACTCTTTTTGTCACGGATAAAAGAAGAAAATACATTCACTACAGAATATACTTAGCAAATATATTCTGCAGTGAGATGGTCAGACCCCAGCGAATCCAATATGGCTGTTGCTATTTCAGAGAAAGTATATCAGTGCATTACACAGAATTATTTTTTATTCAAAAGTTTCTAATAACAACTGTTTAAAGCTGTTTAAAATCTGCTTAAAGATGCAGACAATACAGTTCTCCTGTTTTACTATGAGTTATCGTGCAAAGCTCTTTTTTAACACCTAAGCTTTTTTTTTTGATAATCACTCTTTTAAATAAGGTCATCCATTCAATTAACTAAAAAAAAAATTGGTGGCAAATTATTCAGTGTTTTTCTTCTTGATAGCAGGATCTCCTTTTGAATTAATTTTTCTTTTAAACTAGTGTCTTAATAGAATAATGAAAACAAAAAAAAAGGCTGGTTATCACACCTTAATTAAAAAAAAACCAACAAACAAGTATTAGTGTTTATAACCTAAAAGAAGAAGTAGTCACATGTAGTAGTTCAATCTCTGACAATACTCAGCCCTACCTACTTTCATTGGATGACATGATTGAAAGAAAGTAGGAAAACTAATGGCCATTACGATTAAATCCATATACAGTGGCAAAATGGGTGCACACTGGTGTTATTCCTAGTGGGAATTACTTATTTACTCTGTATTTACTGACGGAGAATTTACTCTATGCATTTTAATAGGCCTCCATGCTGAAGGTGAAGCAGACAGTACTCTTGACAACTTTCATTTATGCCATTAGAAGTTAGTTTAGATACAAACAGAAATCTCCAGAGTTGCTCAGTGAAGCTGTTCACGACTTGATCTAGTATAACTGAACAGCTTTGGGTTTGCTCTTTCTTAGACTGTATGTAGTTGTATGAGTTCATCATACAGCTACTGTTCTAATATCCATACAACAAAGATTATTGACTGTGTTTTTATTGGATGCTTTCTTATGTCCTGGGAGCAAAGGTCTTTGTGATGAAAAGCACTGAAATGTTCAGTATTTTTTAATATGCTGAAGCAATATTGCTAATTTAGCAGCTAAGTAACATCTGGACTGTCAATAAAGCCAGGAAAGAGTGCTACTGTGCTCCACATTACTGAAAAAAAGAACCCAAACAACTAAACAAAAAACTACAAGATGGACTTTCTGTTTCGTCCTCACTTCGAAAAAGAAGTTTGCATTTCGCATTCCTGTGCTTACAAAAGCTTTATCTTCTCCCTGTCAGCTAGTGAGCCAGATTGCAAGGCTAAAAGCCTTGATTTTGCTCAGAAGCAGTCATAGTGCATGAACAAATAACCCTAGAAAGGGTGACAGAAATAGATTTGCAGTAAACAGCTCAAAATTGGTGAAGAGACAAAAAAACAAAGAGGTAACCCATTGTGATTCACTGAAAAAATATACTAAAAAGCCTTCTAAAAGCAGGTTTCCCATGCTTTCTAAAGAGTAAAACTAATCTTTATACAGTCATTCCACAGATTAAAATTTCAGGGTAGTCTTTCTTAAATTTTAGAAAGAGATGAAAAAGAGCGCAGAATACATGGGAAAAAAAAAAACTTTAGTTGTGTAAGTTGCTCACTTATGTCCATGGTCAATAATAATTGAATGAGAACACTTTGCAACTTATCAGCAATGACTGATCGCACACTAGCTACTGTCCAAATGGCTTTCAAAGGAACTGAAACTCTTCTTCAGCTTTCACAGTGAGGTTCCAGCTACTGAAATCTACAAGAGGATGATTTTATTCTATGTGGGAGGAGAGAGCTGAATGCTCTATTTCCTCTTCTGCTGCTAACAAAGAATAAAATAGCTGGAGTTCTAGTCAGATTTACTACAGAGACAGACGCCTCTTCTGATATGCCTTGGACCATTCCAGATCTACAGAGCCTTTCCTAAATGATCAGTGTATTTATTTCTGTCTCTTACAGTGATTTCCCTCATGTAATGGCATCTGAATAATGTCAGTAAAAAAGGCCTGTGTAATACTGTGTGGACAATCTGTGAAATGTCTATGTGTGACCTTTTGGAGTATTCACTAGAATTCAGTCTCTTATTGCAACTGTGAGATCAATACAGAAATATTGTGAAGATCACGATAATCAGTATTCACTGATACACACACATACATACACACGCGTATCAAGCTTATTTATATGTGAGACCTGTATTTTGTCCTAGATGGATATTAATAGTTTAATAAGGAACAAGAAAAAGGTGGGGCTTTTTGAACTGTCCTGTCCCCACAGGTATTAAGCACACTCTTTTTTATCCTAGATTTAACGAGCAACTTTAAAATAAGTATGCGGATTAGACAGACTGTGGTTTAGGAAAGCCTGAAAATGTACAGCAGCTCTTGGCATCTGAGCATGAAAGACAGATCTCTAGGGCTGAAATCAAGGTTTTTCAAGAAGACTGAGTCTTCTGCTTTAGAAATAGCTATAAATATCTGCATAGTAGCCACCGGAGCCACAAGGCTGAATTTGCCTGTGCAGTCAGGAAGTACGACTAATGGTGTTTGTTATCTGTCTCGTTCTGAGTGCTGAGGAAAGTGGGAATTTAAACAATTCTGGCTGTAGCTTTAGCCACTGTGGACCATCAGAAGTCAGTATAGATCGCAGTAGTTGGTGTTTGCTCTAGTAAGAGCTCTACATATAGAATTAATGGTATTGGGAGGATGTAAAAGCTTTCTTCATGTTCATATACATGCATCTGGCTGGGGCTGTCCAACACTCTGGCAAAGCCAAAGATCTGAAACAAAAACACCTGTAACCTAGAAAGCCATTGGAAGATGTATATTAAAAAAAAAAAACAAAATCTAGCCTACTGCTTTTTCAAAACAGGTAAAATAGCACTATTGTCACCACAAATCTCTCTGAGGCACAAGTTTCTTAGTATCCACTATAGTATTAACAAGAGAGGGGATGCCTAATTCTCTACTGTAAGAGCACCTTAGAGAGAAGTTACTTAAACTGGAGCAAAGAGAATCCTAAACCATTCTAACAACTGAAGGGTTTATATTCACTTTGTACCAGTGTAAATAACCATGGAGGTCACTGACATGAGTTGGGCTTGGTAGGTCCCTAGGGTAAGGCAAAAATAAACTCACTGCTAGAAGAGAAAACACACTGCAGTGAAGGAGACAGAAGACAACACAGTGAAAAAAAGGGAAAGGAATTAAAAGTAGTCAGATTTACCTTTTCGCCTTTGGATCCCTTGAGACCACGGACACCATCAGCTCCCTAAAGAAAGAATATAAAGAATTACCCACATGCACATATTCAAAAAATGGTGGAGGGAGGAATCCAGTAATTAAATCTTACCTTTACACCACGAGGACCTGGATAGCCAATTGGACCCTGAGGACCTGGAGGCCCCTAAAATACATTGGAGTAAAGAACCTTTGTTTGTACAGTACTTGGTCAGCAAGCAGTTCTATTCCAAGTCTATCTTTGTTCTTTCACTATAATGCAGCATGAGTGAGACATCAAAACACTTGGCTGCCTGCCTCTAGGAAAAGTCGTATCACATATCAAAAGTCAAGTTCAATATCACTATAAAATGATTAAGAGAATTATGAACTTGGTTCTACTTGTATATTTCAGAAAAATCTATCCACAACATAAATTATCTGAAACAATGGTCATTGGGAAAAGTAACAAGCAAACAAAACCAATCAGTGTCTGAGGATGCTTCATTGATGATTCTCCAATGTCTGAAATGGACAGATAATAAAATCTTTCCCTAATGGGGCCTTTCCAACTGTCTTCTCACAACACCTCTAGACTGCTAACATCTCTGAGAAATAAAATTTTCCATCAAATTTGGCTGAAATTGATCAGTAAATTCAAAAGAAATAAGGAACAACTGACAAAATGGTCACACACACCTGTACTTTCAAAACATAAATGCTCTGTGTAAGCTTCATTTTCTCAAGGAATCAGGATAAAATCTACAAGCCTTTAACAGAGAACATTTTGGACACAAATACTAATATGCTGGTTTCAGTGGAACTGTACTTTCTGAGCTGTTTATTCATTCATGCTATTTATTCAGACTATATTTCAGTATTGCCACTGAAATCAGTGCTGGAACTGAAACCGATTTCAGCTGCTATAAAGGGTGCTATTCTGGATAAATGAAGTCAATACTGAGCCAGCAGAAAGATTTAAAGAGCTCCAAGATATTCAGTGCTTCATAAATAAATAACTTTTCACTGGAACTGAATTAAAGGTGACCTCAAAAATACAATGAACATGCATGCGTTTGTACAAGGTTCTGAAGAGCCCTTGTCGGTACTCTATACAATGGAATTGTAAACTGAAACTATTTGCAAGTTATTTATATGAAATGCATGCAATTTTCATTGATTGTCATTCTGTCAACTCTACAATCAGTTTTACTTTCAAAGTTTAATCTCTATAGTATTTAGAATTTCCATAATATTTAGAATATAATAAATGTTTTTGTCTGTACACAGATGCTTTGAATGCGCCATGAGTTTTCTAGTAACTTCCTAAACAGTTCTTGGAGCAACAATGTGTCATAAAGCTGAAAAACTGCCAAAGCTTTTCTTGAAAGCTATGCAAATAAATGGAAATAAATGGAAAAGTTTTAAAACTCACCAATGCACCTTTATCTCCAGACTGACCCTCTTTGCCAGGATGACCCTGATTTAAAAGAAACATATCTGATTTGTGAAATACTCATTTTTTGGTAGTAACATTTTATTATAAAACTGCAATTATTTAAACACTTGAATTTCAGGTCACTCATCACCCTTTTTCTGTATTAGAACACACACAAGCACAAAATGCTGAGAAAAGATGTTCTTAAAAGAACTTAAATTTAATGTAAAAATTAAATTTAATTTAAAAAATTAATTAAATTTAATTAAAAATAAGTTAAAATTAAACTACATTTAATTTAAAAATACTGATTTAATTTACATAATAAAGAAGAAACCGAACAATAGTTATGTTAATGTTTTCAGGACTATCCCGATCACCCCTTTTGTTTAGGTAATGTTTCAGCAGTAAGAGTTTATAATGCAAGACATTGTCAGATTTGATTCTGAAACAAGCAGGGTGATTAATATTACACATTCCTAAAATTATTTAAAAGATTATGGAATTTGCTGCAGAAGCCAACAGAAGGCTGATCTAGCCCTAACGTTCTATGTCTTTGTTTTAAAGTGTGACTTACTTTTCAGACAAAATACGTTTCTGTGTTAGCCTCTGTTTTGCATCACTGACATTAATACTACACTCAAAATATTAATCCACTGTTTTCCTTTCTTGAAGAAATTATCCCAAAATGCTGCAAAATCTAAATGTAATTTAATGCAACTAAAGGTTAACAGACGTTTAAGAGAATCAGTCGGGAATTTATCTTCATCAGTCTTACTAGAGAAGCACAGTGAATCTTCACATTTGCCAAGCATGTATTCCCACATAACATGCAGCCAGTTACTAAAACTGTTCATGTTTCGGTGTCACTGACATTGCAAAATGTTTTCAGTGCGTCAAATGCGATATGATTTTGATGTGGCTGTTAATCTTACATGACAAACCCCTGGTACTTACATTCAATTTTCGGGCCTTCGAAAACGGTTTAAACTATGTTCTTTATTAAAAGAATTAAAATAAAAAGCATTTGATAGCTGCTTACCAGTGATGGCTACTTTTCCTTTAAACTGTTTGTCTTACTAATAGTAAAGATTTGTTATTTGCTTGTTTAAATCTACATATATCAGTTTTTTAATCCTAACCTCCCAGAATACCCATTCTTGAGCATAAAATTAAAATCTCAATCCAGTTAGAGGTCTCTATAACATGAAATGACTTTAAAAATGCTGCTAATAAAGACTGTATTTGTATCCTTTTAGATTTCTATTAATTCCAGTATAATATACCACTTTAAACAATGTCTCACCTTCAAAATAGAAGGACATTTCCTCATACAGAAGTGAAATGAAATAGCTAGTTTTCATCATCTCCTGAAAAAAAATGCTCTGGAGCTTCCGTCAGATCTTAACACAGATACCATGGAAGCAGCTACAAAGCTCACTGCAGTTGGGAAGGTACTGTTTATTGCCTTCAACAACTAGTGTAGTTCTATGTTTGTAAATAGGTCATATCAATCAAAATGGACTGAAGTTTAACCTGCCTCTACAGCAGTTCCTCTGAACAAACCTGACTGTGCATGAGGGAGATAATTTTGGGTGGGTGCACTCATTGAGTTAGTTTTTTTCACAGCAGCCCATTTGATGCTGTGTTTTGGATTTATGACTCAAACTGTCTAGATAACACAACAGTGTTTTAGCTATTGCTCAAGTGCTTGTACAGTGTGGTTTTCTTGCCTCATTCTAATCCCTCAGACAGCAAGCTGAGGGTGAGCAAGAGGCTGAGAGGGGACACAGCTGGGAGAACTGACCCCAACTGACCAAAAGGATATATCACACCATACCATACCATACCATACCATACGATGTCATACTCAGCAGTAAAAGCTCAGGGAAAGGAGGAAGGAGAGGACATTCACAGTTATGGTGTTTGTATTCCCAAGTAGCCCTTATGCATGCAGTCAGTTCTGGTCTTCTTATCCTGCTGAAGTCCCATTTAAGAAACTCAGATTTAACTTGAAATATTGTGAGGGAAAATGGCAAGGGGAAGAGAGACATGACCTGAGAAGAAACACTGACTGCCTAATGTCTCTTGGTGGTACAAAAAGATGATGCTTTTGATACAACTAGTGTATATCCATGTAATTATGAAAAATTATTCCATTTAAGTTTAGGACCTGAACTGTAAGCGATACTGCTTCAGGTGGTTATATACTCTGTTCATGTGAGTGAATGCATCCTCTGAGCTAAGCTGAATTCCTTAATGATCACAAGATTCTAAATACTGTCTGTCCTGGTGCAGACAATGAAAGAAGCAGCCAAAACATGTAATATGCACCTTAGGTCAGGAAGCAGAGAAAGATCTAGTCTATTCTGTGTTTCCTCAGAGAACAAATGCTGAGTATTTTTATAGATGATTTGCTTTGCCATACTGACATAGTACGACTACAGTGAAGCAATGTCTAGCCCTTTGTCAGTTAAGAGTATTTACATGTTCCTGCAGATGTTTCAGATGCATTTCATCATCTGGAAGCACATTTTAAAAGCCCACAGCCATTTTTAGCAGCTGCTTTAAAGATGCCATTCTTTGATTTTTAACTATTCCAACAAGTTTTAGGAGAGTTTTAGATTGATTTGATAATGTGGCTGCCAACTAGAACTACCAGTGCTCCAATTTCTTTTTGCAACATAGGTATCCAGAAATACTGGTTACTTACAGGAGGCCCATCAGAACCAGGAAGGCCAGGCAGGCCAGGCTTGCCTTGAGGTCCCTAAATGCAATAACAGAGACACATCTTAAGAACAACAGTGAACATTCTATTATTTACAAGGATAATGGAGTGTCATCCCTGCTGAGGACTGGCATGCCCTAAGCCAGCAAACTACCATAAATGTTTTTAGCATTTTAAAACAACTGGCAAACCCACTACAGCTGTAGAGAACAATAATAACGTTTTTTTTTAAAGCAACAAATTAGAGAGGAAAAAAAACCTACCCCAGACCCAATACATTTAACTCTAAGAGCCAAGAATATAAATATATTTATACATAAATATCTCGATATAGATATCAGGGATAAACCAATACTATGACAAAGCTAAATCCAGAAAGATACTATCATAGAATATGTGAGCACAAGGCCAATTCTTACACTCTTTAGCCAATATAAATCACCTATATTTATGAGAACAGGCTTCAGGAATTATCTATGAACATGGAAACACACAACACAAGGTGGGGAAGAACTCTCCAGTGTACAAAGTTAACTATTATTTAGAATTTCAGGAATGAAAGGATTCACCATATGAAAGATACCAACAAGACCAAGAAGTAAAGAATACAGGTTACAGAACTCCAGCACTCATAGTTGAAAGGCATGGTGTATCTGTGAAAGCCTCTTGAATGCATATATTGTGGACCTAGCCCATTTTGTTAGAATAATACTTCTGCGGCACGCAGGAAGGTAAAATGCATGTATATCAATTCCTAAAATCTCCTTCAATTTCTTCTGAACTGTATATTAAACAGTGAAGAGAAGCAAAATCAAAGAAGACTCAATAGAGCAAGAATTCAGCAAAAGGGGGAGAAAGGTAAAATTAGTGTAAAATTCAAAACTGACATTTCTGAAATTAATAGAAGACATGTTTCAAACCACAAGAACACGTACAAACAGAGATTAGGAAAAAGAACACAAAGTGGCACACTACGGTATGTCAATTACACTGCAAAGTTATGTCAAAATGTAATCCTTGAGAACAGAGAACTTGGGTGGGTACAACTTTGTTATAAAAAGAGATTAATAAAAATCATTTTCACAGCTTGCTGTTAAACTAATCAACATACAACTACATGCTGTTCAATACTGTAGATGAGATTATGAAGCTAATAACAGAGAATTAACTGAAATTAAAGGGAGGAAATGATGCTTGTGTAAGTGTTTATAGGAGAAGACAGACAGGCCTCCTGTCTATTGGCTATTCATTTACTTAATGATTTCAGGAATATCTGCTAATTTTTAGATCTTAGCTTACTATTCTGTGAAACACAGCAAAGCTCTTAAACACACAAGCAAGGCTGCTGCACAGAACTGACTGTGAAATACCAGAATCATGCTGTAACTTACTTTTTCACCAGGAGGTCCGATAGGACCTTGAGGACCAGGAAGCCCCTGTTAAAAAGAAACCAGTGTGAGAAACCAGGGAGAACAATATACATACATTCACCCTACTAAAGGTCCCTCATCATTCTGTTTAAACATACTGCCAAATACAAGTGGCTTCCCCCCCAGCCCCCCTTACAAGTTAGATCAGGAGTTTTGTGTGAGCATTTTGCACAAGTCACTATTCTGGCAGTGGGTCTGTAACAAGATCCTATTCAGAGTTCTCCTCCAGGTGTGGCCGTTCCTGTTGCATTCCAGGAACACTGAATGAGTCATTTTTCTCCTGAATGAAAAATCCCTCTGAAAGCTTTACTTGAAAACTCTGCTCCCACTGCCCAGAGTACGTTTGCAGTGTTATTTATAAAATCATTGAAGCTTTATCGGTTTTGCACGTTAAATGGTAACCTTTTAGTAATTCACATCTATTAATCATTTGCTGCATGTTACATCATACATCTTCAGAGTTATTTTACACTTACCTGTGGGCCTGGAATTCCTTGCTGACCAGGAGGTCCTGGTTCCCCTTGAGGACCCTACCATACAAAAAAAATACCAGGGCATTAGGTTTGCATTCTGCACTACAGATCTTAATTGTCAGTGCTAAAAGGAATACAGACTCATCATTGTTACTCCCTCTTTAAAGTCTACCACCAATTTTCTATCCAGACTGACTTTTTTTTTTTTTGTTAATGCTAATTAACATTATGTTTGGGGTTTTTTTCAACAGAGAATAACAGACCATATGTAGGACCTAAGCACTGGAGTCCATGGTGCTAAAGGAGCTTGGCAGAAAGCATGGTTAGGCCTTTTGGCTGAAGACTGAGTAATAGATGGCTTCTCTTTTCTATGTAAAATCATAATGAACCTGAATATTCTGACAAAAAAGCTTAATTAAGTGAAAGAAATGGCATAGTGGCAGGGGCAAGAGAATGTGGAAAGGATTCTTAGAACCCACACCCTTTTCAGTTCCCAGCTTACTTACCATGTTTCCTTTTGGGCCAGAAGGTCCATCAATACCTGCAATGCCCTACAACACACAATATAAGCATGAGCTACTTTTGGTGGACTTCCATTTTGCTCCTGGAAATTGCAAATACAAAGCAGTTCATACGTACAGGTTGTCCAGGGGGACCAGGTGTACCTCGGGGGCCCAGCAATCCCCGTGGCCCCTGTAAGAGATGAAACACTTATTAACACCCCCATGCCTCTTTCTGAACAGAGACACCCAGCAGCAGGACTGGGCAAGGAATGTCACAGGAATGTCATATTTAAGCTTGATGATCTTAAAGGTCTTTTCCAACCTAGTTAATTCTATAGGAAGGATGAGGGGAAGGCAGCATGAAGGTTGAGAGACAAAGAAAGAAAGAAAGAAAGAAAGAAAGGAAAAAATCACCAGTAACAGATTCTCTTGACTCAGAGAATTAACCAGGTTGGAAAAGCCCTTTCAGCTCATCCAGTCCAACCGTTCCCCAGCCCTGCCAAGGCCACCACTAACCCATGGCACTGAGGCCTCGTCTCCACGGTGTGTGAGCACTTACAGGGACGGTGACTCCAGCACTGCCCTGGGCAGCCTGTTCCAATGCCTGAGCACCCTCTGGGGAAGGAATTGTTCCTCAGCTCCATCTAAACCTGCCCTGGTGCAGCTTGCGGCCGTTTCCTCTTGTCCTGTAACTTGCTACCTGGGAGCACAGACCGACCCTTCACCTTTCTAAAGCAGCAATAAGGGGCACCCGGTGGAGGCCCTGCCCCTGGCACCGGCCAGCGACACGGTGCGGCGGGGCCGCAGCCCCGGCTCTTCTGAGCGCCGGCGGCTCCCGCCTGTTGCCGGGGGGGTTTGCCTGGGCGCCGTGTGCCGCTGCCTGCACGGGTTAGCTCCCGGCTGCGGCCAGCCCCGTCCCTCCCGGCCCGCAGGAGCGGGTGGCACGGCCCAGCCACCATCTCACGTAAACAGGATGGCAGTGCAAGGGCAAGTGTTGATTTAGCTGCTGTATGGTCATTTTAGGCAGAGGTAGGAGATAACTATTTATATTTCTTGGTGCAGAACACTGGCACAGCATCTTCCACTAAAGTTTCAGCTGTGCCTTGGCCTGAAGGCCTGACCTGAATAGTAGCAAACATGTTTGTATTCCTGTCTTAAAAATATGTTGGTCTTCATACTCTATACTACTATTCTAAGAGTAAAACTGTAAAGTTCCAACAAATAATTGGAAATTACTGATAAAAGCTGTAAAGATCCAACAAATAATTAAAAATTACTGATAATTTTATTATAGTAAATGAATACATTCTGGAAATCACACTTATTCCTCTTACCCCATGAAGCACAGTAGTGTGAAAAAAAGAGGAGAAGCCAGGCCTTATTTTCTAATAGACAGATGTTTAGAAAACATTTTCAAAGCAACAGGGGCTTAGTTATATTCTCATGCATCAAGGAATGCAGTGACTGATTTTACACAGCAGGATAAGAAATAGCTTTTGTGATTCTGAAATTCAGGTATGCTTGGCTGGATATACCTCTGTCCTAATTCTAACCTTGTACAGAATGTTTCACCCCTAACAAAACTGTTCGTTTGCTTTTCAGCCACTATCAGTATTCTCTATATGCACACACAGGCAGTAATTTTTATATCTGGAATTCAGAACGGTTCAATGGAAAGGAAAAAAAACCTGATAGTGACTTTTGTTTGTAACAGAAACAGAAGAATAAGAAAGCATTGCTTACAGCTTCACCTGGGAGACCTCTTGGTCCTACTTCTCCGTCTTCTCCCTGGTTTTGTACAAAAGGAATATAAGTTTTAGGAAAAAAAAATAACCATATTCCAACCTCATAAGGATTCACTCTAGATCTGTCTGTGGAAATAGCAACTTACTCTCGATCCATCTTCACCAGGTAAGCCAGGAGGTCCCTGTGGGCCACGGTCTCCCTGTAGAATAATGAAAGTTACAAAAATAACACAGCTGTTGCTGGAAACAATAGTGGATAGGAGGGAAATGAAAACTAATGTGTTAGCTGAAGTCTGATGTGTCAAAACACGTCGACACAATGATACAAACCTGTAATAGGTTACAGGATTCAGTCTTTTATTACTTCATCATAAAAATAAACATTATTGATACAATGAATTATTTGTGTTTGTAAAATTTCACTCTGTAACTATTCTTGGCCCCAAAACATAAACAAACCACTGCTACAAAAGGCAGTGTAACCAATATTTTCCTTTGTCTCATCAGCACCTTCCCCCTCCAGCTACACAATGTATTACTGCCAATAAAATAAGGCATGTATACATGGGTCAGAAGTTAATAAACCAATTGCTGGGCCCTGGAATATACACAGTGAAGTTTCAGAACCATGCACCCTTGCACCAGTCATTGAGAGCCTTGGGACTGATTTGTCTGAGGCTGTGGAAAGCAGCCAGACTTCCACACTTCCCCTCAGAGGCTGGGGCTTTTCAACTCTATATATGCAGAGCCTCAGTAGATTCTGGACCATACTTTTAGGATTTATTTTTCTTTCCCCATTTCTAAAGAGAACTAGTGTGCTACATAGCCCAAACACCACTGACTGACCTCTTTCTGGGCAGCGGGTTTTTAGACTATTGACTTCCTTCTGGCATTGGACAACAACCAAGTATTCATGCTGTTTTCCTTAATTTTATCAGTGTCTCCAAGGAGCCTGACCACTGCGTGGATCCTAGCAGAAATATATGAAGTCGCTCTTTAGTAGATCCATTCTTTACTCTTTTAGACTTTTCTGGGGATTTTAGGTAACTTGCTCTCTTACCCTAAAGCTATCTAATATTAGGGATGCCAGGACTTTATTCAACTGCCTTTCTGTCCTCTGTAAGTTGGAGTTGGCATTGGAGAGGAAATGAAAGTCTATGAACTGCTCTTTAATAGCCATAAGATGAATCAATACAGCAGTTCCTGTATTTTGCTAAGTTTTGGAACTACTCAATGTGATCTGCCAGTAGAGCATGTGGTTTTCTACATGCTAAATGACACTCCTGAAAGATGATAAGAGACACATGATCTGTACCTTGCCTTTCAATTAACGTTCAGGTGAAGACTGACTTAAGCTTTCAAATATTGAAATAGTTTATCCCCTTCAAGGGCTATCTTTCTAGTCTTGCAATCACCTGGCAGTTAGATTAGGAGCTTACATTCAGTGCCCTGGTATTCTCATGCAGTAAGAACCAAACTTCCTATCATTATCAGAATTCTCAGCCTTCAGTTCTCTAATACCTTCCTTCAAATATTCTGTTAAAGCCAGAATTTCATTTTCCTTAGACCTTTTCTTCTAACATCCAGTGTCTTGCTTTTTTACTGGAGAAGGGTTATACGTCTGGTATATCTAAATAATAGAATTCAAACACATAAATAATGAAGTTAAAAAGAATATTACACCATGTGGTCTGATCTTCCCTACACTGGAATTTAATCCAGGATCTCCTGTCTGACAACTTGTGTTTGACAAAAGCTTAACTTCAGAGAGACATCCAGTTTAAAATTCACATTTCAAACACGAATAATTCTAAAAGTAGTCCTAAAACTTCCACACAAGGTATGTGTTTTCAACATCAATTTTCTTACAGCTGAAACATAACTACAACTGAAAATTTGCTTGTCTTTTGTGATCTTTATGGCAAGCCAGAGAGAAATGAACAACTGCATTATATGCTGTCAGTATGAGTCCAAAGAGCTACAGTGACCTTATCTGGCTTTGAATTTAGCTGCTTTTAGAAAGATCATACTTTGTACTTTTACAGAAGATTTCCACAGAATAGTGAGAATGCAGTGATTTTAAATAATGGGCTGAAAGAAATACTATTTTGCAAATTTCAACCCAAACTTATTCTCCTGCTATAGTTTGTTTAGAAAATATGGAACAAATAAGAGTATTTGCCAAAAAAAAAACACAATAAAACAAACCCAAACCAAAAAACAACCAAACAACACTATTTCTTTATGACTGGTTCCACAGAGAGACAATTCTAGTAGTTCAAGTTGGAAAGCTCCACACACTCCCTGATTGAACCAGTTTTTGCTCAGCATTAAATGAAGTAATGGCAACAGCTTAATGTCTATCCCCCTCTGCTGGTCACCTGCTGATTAAGCTGGATTTCCATGCTATGATGAGCTAGTTGCTTTACTCTCTTTAAGTGAAACGGGATGATGAAAGAGGACCAAGACATTTCTGTATGACACCGGAAGTTCTTTTCACATTGCAAACAGAATTCAGAAAAGTATCTTTAGATGCTATTAAAAAGAACTACGTTATGGGCCAGTAGACAAGACAGAGATTTTCTGGGAAGTGCGGCAATTGTGCTAACTCATTGAAGGGTGAGAGCTGTAGTAATTCCTTAGTCATGAAGGTTTAGAATATATGGGAATGGTTCTGTTGACATTCCCACTCACTGCTTCTTTATGGTTCACTGCACTTACTAGGACAATAGTAATGGATTTACATTCAGGACAGCTTGTTGTTACTAGCATCTAACTTAGGGGAATAATTTAAAGCAGAAATCCCCTGCTCTGGTCATCTCTACACTTTGTAGGGAAAGATGCAGTCTCATCCTACAGATTGCTATGACATAAGGAGCAAGTACTTTATTTAAGCATTACTTCAAATTTTCCTGTCTGACCTGACTCCGATCTTTCTTTAAGCTGCAGTTACTGGAAAAAGCCACACTGAACAATTCAGTTTGTAATTCAAACATACAAATGCATTTGTTGAGCAAACTTCTCAGCAGGCTAAAATTTGTCATGCTCCTGATACAAAAACTTCATGCTCATTTCCTTTTCCTATTATTATTTCCCTTAACAATCACTATAAATCCAACAAGCAAATCCCTAAACTAAGAAAAATTAGAGCAAAACCTAGATGATGTGATCTGAATTCTGAAGATATATTTGTATCACTAATACATACGAATTGCTGTCAATTGATATTACTAAAATGTTTCAGAAGGAATACATTATGTGACAATACAGATAGTATTCTGTAGTGTGCAAAGATGACATTCTGTTTTCAGTTTCCTCATAGTCCTTAGTGTTATTTTTTATGAACAGTCCATTATTTCTGTGAAAGTATCAATTTGTTGTTGTATAAATATACGTGCTTTTCTTACCCTGTTACCTTTATCACCAGGGAGGCCTGGAAGACCATCAAATCCTCTGTCACCCTAGGAAAGAAGAAATCACAGCTTTAGTAAACGATACTGCATTCTGTATTACCCTGAATAAATTGTGTCTTCTCTCTAAAAGTTAGTCTCTACTCTTCATTATATTTAAATGTTTGATATTGAATGAAACACATGGAAAGAAGCACACAGATCAAACTCATGAAATTTGCTTTTATGCAATACATCAAGAGAAGATGTCACACCAATTTTTTTCACTGTGCTGTAATTATACTATTTATAAAAAAGAAGCCCACACTGAAATGAAAGCTTGGTTCTAGCTATAATTTGCAGTTGAAAAACTGACTTTACTATTGCTGATACTCTGTAACTAGAAACTTACTCTGAGGGACATGAATCATGTCCCAGAACCAAATTACTTCAAGGTCAGACCACTTACCATTACCATTAATTACCATATTTTAAATGGATGATTGATTCTCAACTCACAACTAACCCTATCTGAAACCTCAGTATTTTCACTTGAGAGAAGAATTTTGTGGTGGCCTGGAAGAAACTGTGGTACCTACATAAAATCTGTCTAGGCCATTCCAAGACTGAAATAAAGCCTCAGGTCTCACTATTATTTACCTTTGCACCAGGTTCTCCTGGCATTCCTCTGGCACCATCAGCTCCAGGACGTCCCTGCAAAAACCGAAAGGGATAAGCATTAGAAAATGGAGTGGAAACAGCTAATATTTAAATATATTTAAATAGAAACTATGTGCTCAGTGTAGGGTGGATCCATACACTACCTACCCTTTTCCCAGCTTTTCCACTTGGACCGGGGGCACCTTGAACACCACGAGGGCCCTGAATGTAAAGAGTATAATTCTTAGAATCACATTCATGTCAGCAAAAAGCTAGTTAAACAAGCTAGTTAAACATCTCTCCTCAAGAACAAGTTAAGATTTTTTTTAGACACAAACTGCATTTTTTCCCAGAAGATGCACTCTGGTTTCTAAATTCCCATGAGTTTAAAAAGAATATAGGCATCCAAACTGTCCTTAGCACTACCAGTTTTAACACCAGCTTTCATGAGATGGCACTAAACACAGCGTAATTGGTCCTTTCAACATAAAAGCTTCTTAAGTTTTTTTCCATAGCTTTGAAGATCTCAGTCCTGTGGTTTGATAACCTTTTTTCCTCTCATGCCAAAATTATTTTAGTCATATTATAATTATTTGATGAAAGCTAAACAGTGCTTATTTCAGATCTGTAAGTCATACACAAACATAAGTTATTCTGGTAAACAGCTCACATGCTGTCTTAGCTTTACACAGCACAGTCTTAACTAGAGGGAGACCACATTACTCCAGACTGAAAACAGCTCCACTTTTCAAACACATGCAACTTTCACTGATGACTGCGTAGGTGTATTTTTCCATGGAAGCTTTCTCATCCCCGATGTAAATTTGCCTTTTTCAGGTGAAAATCGCAATGGTAAGGCCTAGCCATCCAAAATTACTGAGTAGGAAGAGAAAAACTACTAAGAATGTAAGATAGCAAACTAGAAGACTGACCAGGTGTTCAGAGTACTTCTTTGTTTAATTGCTTTGGTTTTCTTCTGAAAATATTCATGTGGAGTTTTAAGAGGGCAATTAATAATGTAGCAAATCCATGATACCACTTATGATCTGTCAAAATCATTGTTCCAGACACTCCTATCATGATTTCTATAAGAACCCCCTATTACTTTTAGGTTTAATCTGAAAGATTTCAATGTGTTTCAGTGCTCCATAGCATCACTGCACAGGAGCTGATACAGTAGTAAGCTAAGAAGAAAAGCATGCACTGATTCTTAAAGACTTATTCTAGCTATGTCATGTCTTTCTTGAAAATATCCTGTTTAATTCCCAACTAAGTTCAACCTCTCTCACCTTATGAGATCTGATAAGATCAGAGCCCAAGGTCATACAATTGCAGACTGACATGATTATTTAACAGAGAAAAGAGCCTGAAATGACAATATTAAAACATGTTTTCAAGTGATGACACTCTACATGTGATAATTGCTCTTTGTTATATAAAGATGGTTATTTTCATATTTCCAAATAAACAATCAAGTATTACATTCTATTAGACTAGCACTATAAAAGCCATTTTTCTTCAACAGTGTGTGGAAGGAAATCATTGACTGATTTCTTCTAAGTGATAGGAATACATTTTCTTAAAACTATACATGCTCAAACTTAACAGCTAATATTATTGTACCTGGGGACCTGGTTCACCACTTTCACCCTTAGCACCTGCTGCTCCAGGTCCACCCTTGATGAAAAAAGCAAAACATATTGTTTAAATATACAAAAACCTCTTTAAATGAGTAAATTAATTTCTATAAATTAATTACAGGAAGAAAAAAAAAACAACAAACAATCTATTCATTAGAAGGTATGACTTCACCATTTGAATCTGTAGATACACCATGATATATTACTGCCTAAACACTGGGCCTAACTGGGCCAAAAATCTACTACCAAAGAAAACTCCCATCCATTCAAATGGGATCAAATGTAGCAGTTTGTTCTGTATTAATATTTGAGAGCTAAATATGAGCACAGTAAGAACATATGAAATGCAAAAGTGCATCCACTGTAGAGAAGCCAGCAGAAATGAAAGCCACCTCTTTTTACCTTTATCAGTTTCTGTGCTGTACAGGAAGTAACAGTCACAGAGTTCAATCCTAAGACCACCATAGTCAATGAAAAATACCCTGTCTAATCTTGTCATGACCTTCAGTGATGCTCAAATTAAGTGATGCTGTGCATCTGGCCTGGAAGAAGTGGAAAACCTATATAACTGCATCTCTTTTCCATCATGAAATGACGATACAAATTTTCAGAGGAAGTTTTATTCACATAAACAGACCTAAGCCACATCTTCATCCAGGGCAAGATACTGTACATGGAACCTGGGGCAGAACTACTCAAAGTTTGTGTTTTCTTCACGGTGGTTTTACAAAAATAGATAAAACAAAACAAAAAATCTCAATGTTCTCACATAGAATACAGGCTCAGCAAAGGAACATACTGGAGTTTACTATTACAGGCAAAAGAATTTTGTTTTTCTAACCTCTGAAGCAGGTCATGACCAAATATATGTATTTAATACGAAACAAATACTGCAGTTCTTGGAAAACTGACAATCCTCCTATATTGACCTTAGTGACCATTCAAAGAAAGAAATTGTCTCATAGCTTGACTTAATGCTGAGTCTAGTATCCTGGAGTGGAAAGCTTCCTACTGACCTTGCAGTGTCCTAAGCAAATTGAAAATCAGATCCTGAGCTGGTACTGGCAGTGAAGAGAACAGTGGCTTCGGTAGGTGGTGACAGTCTGTTTGTGTTTCCCTGATATAAGCCCTGCTTTTAATTAACATAATTGATAACAGTATCTGCAGGCAGAAATGACATACTGCACGCTGTGTTCACTAAGAATGTGAACTCCAGACTCAGTCAAAGCTAGTTTGGGACTTTGATTGCTATGTCTGAGACCTATAATAACTGATACACTTTAAAATGGATCATACTGGCCACTAAATTAATTTTAAAAAAATATACTTCCTATTAAAACCAAAAGCTCCAACTATTTTATTCTTAAAGTAAGCCAGGCACACAAACACTTGACAGATAAAGAATCTGTAGTTTCTTCTGGAACTGTAGTCCAAAAATGCTGCCAGATCAAAGAGCTGGATTAATAGAGCCTCCTGGTGGCTTAGAAGCAAAACAACTATTAATATTGTTAATTTGTTGAACTTAGCCTACAGAAATTCATGAAAGCTTTTAAAATATGAAAACATGAGTATGAGGCCAGATTATGCCTTCACTAAAGGTATACAACCTACTGTCAATATTATTCCAGTCTTACAAATTAATTCCTTTCTTACAGCAGTTACATAGTTATTTTATCAGTATAGACTGAATGTTATCTTGCAGGTCTCTTGATTTAAATACACTTCTGGAAATAGTGTATTAGTTTGTTAAATAGACCCAGCATGTTTGACTATTTGCAAGCGTTGCATACCTAATCTCTATCAATCAGGAACTTGTGAGCCAAGATCTCTGCTTGGTAGCAACTATTTACTTTGGAAGAATTACTCTAGAAAAGAATTGCTCTTACGTAGTTTTGCTCAAAAATACAAGTCCAGTGATTTTGGTTATTTCAGTTTCTGGGGACCAAGTGAAAATTTACCTGAAAACAGTACATTTCACCTAGATAAACAGCCTGGTTTCATGTGACTGGCCAATTTGGAGCACAGCATAATCTGGAACAGACTTTTTTGATACTATATGAAGATGGGGCAAAGCACTCTCAAGCCAACTGAGAATACAACTTACAACAGTTTTAGTATCATGTAGCTTTTAAGAGTCACTGAAGAG
Source organism: Pezoporus occidentalis (assembly GCF_034315485.1). Classification (NCBI taxonomy): domain Eukaryota; kingdom Metazoa; phylum Chordata; class Aves; order Psittaciformes; family Psittacidae; genus Pezoporus; species Pezoporus occidentalis. The sequence goes on from NW_026916304.1 coordinate 2,489,410, forward strand.
AATGTTAAGCTGCTAGGATAAAGGAAGAACACAACCCAAAGTATTCCTTATACTTCCTCAAATATTCATTCAACAGTATGTAATTATTCTATGTCCCCCTGGGTTTCCTTTCTTAATAAAAGTAGTCACTGGAGGAAGTAGCACCAAGAGCCCCTGAGGCAACTTTCCAGTTGCATTGTGCTGCTATAATTATATGCAGGAGATGAACAGTAACCTGACCAGTACTTTCTGTTGGTAATAGTAGGATGTTATACTTATGTAAGTAATACAGCCTTCTGCTTTCAAACTAATGGACACTGTACATTCAGGAGAGTGAGGATGAGAGGCAAGAAAAGGAGACTGGAAAGGAAGGACTCAATTATTACTGCTCAGCTATGGGCTGTTGCTGAAACATCACATTAAAGAACAAAAGAAGTGCAAATGAAGGGAAAGAAACTGTATTTCTTACCCTACAGTATCACCACTAAGTTATGACCAAATCTCCTGCACAACTGTGATGAGTGGCAGGAAACTACTTTAGCGAAAACCGCTATTGCATTCTTACACAAAGAGAAAACCTGGTGGCCTCCAGCAGCTTCTGCTGCTGTTTTCTGTATATGCTGCTATAGTTGTGATTGGCATCTCTCTTTTCTTCACACAATAAACCAACAGGAACTTGCTTCATCTTGGTTACCCAGTGATTATTTGTTTTCTTTTCTCAATAGCACAACTGTATTCCTGTCTGTGTTTTACAAGTAGATGCATGCCTGATCTAATGAGACATGTTAACATTACTCTTTGTGTGCACCACCATAATGACAATATAAATAAAAATTACAGCAGATACAGATCAAAATTCAAGAGGCCAAATATTGGCCAATCTCATTGTGCCATCACAGCAGACAAAACAGCTCCCAAATTAAGTGCATCTTTCAAATATGGACGCTGTACCAACTGTAGAAAACAATTTCACTCTACATCAGAATATAAATACACTCACCTGGGTGAAACTTAGAAAAGATCAGTCTACAAAGCTTCTAATCTTGGCTGCATCATTTCTTATTTTGCATCATGGTACAAATGATTTATAATAGCTTTTTGAAAGATAGCAAATGCTAAATTACATCATTTAGTGGACTACTGAGTCTAGAAAGTATCCATTTCCTAAAAGAGGAAATTGCAATTGCAAGATGGATCTGGTGGTTTTGCCTTGCTGAGTTTCCTACCCGGTTTTATTCTTTCATTGTGAAGATTGTCTTTTAAAGTGTTTATAGGGATTACAGAGGCAAACCAATCTGCAGTCACAAAGTTGATTTGCATGTCAACAGAAAAGCTTATGTTCCGTGTGTAAACTTTGTATTTATACATAAACAAATACTCAGCTTTTTGAATATCCACAGAGCCATTTGCCAGATCATTTGGTATTAGCAGTCAAGCCAAAGTCAGGACTAAAGTGAAAATTGCTCATAGGAATGTCTCTTAAGAACTTTCCAGATTCAGCTTAAATAATGAGCAAAGATAATTCTCCACACTCTTGCTTTAGTAGCTTCTGTAGAGTTTCATATTTACTACAAGAAATTTATGAATAGTATTACTGAGATGACTGACTGCAGAGGGATATGTCATTAACTACATAAAATTATTAGTTTTGTAAATCCGCCAATGTGCTATATCCAAGCACCCCAAAATCTACGGTAAAAACTGATACAGTATTCAGGTTGCATTGCAGACCTTGAATAAGAGCACAAACTATGGCTTTAATTCTATCAGTTTCATTTGAAATAAAAATAGTATAAATACAGAGGTGTAGGCAAGGCCAGAATGAGATTCACTGACTTGAGTTACTGTGTTCTTAAACCTGTGCCCCTGTGTTGTTTACATACCACAGGACCTGGTCTTCCAGTGAGTCCCATGGGACCAGGTGGACCTCTCATAGCAATCTGAGGAAACAAACAGATCAAAACCACTGGTATCAAGAAAAAGCTGCCAGCCAGCATACAGATATTCTATTTTAATACTATTTCATAATGCATTAGCAAATAAACCCCCGTCATTGACTCAGTTTTCAATAAACATAACTACTGTGATGAGATAATTATTAAAACTCTTCACATCCTGCATGATACGAAGTGGATTATTTTTTTGGGGGACCTGTAGCCTTGTAACAGTTTCGTTTGCAGGCTCCTTATGCTCACCCTGGCTTGCTGAAGAATAGCTTGTGCTTGAGCTTCCTGAGCTGAGATTGTTGGACCCTTCTCACCATCTCCACCAAAGCGGAACTGCAAGTATCAAAACAAGAAAAGGATTCAGAATTTATCAAATTACAACCATACTTGTTCCGAGGCTACAACTGTGTAAACCAAAGACGAGCTCTCCGTTTTTAGTTCATTCCACTAACTTCAGAAGACTGCTGCACTGAGGCACTGGATCCAGCATGAATATTAAGTCATTGGTAATAGTTTAGAACTGAAATGCAAACATTTTCTTTATTTCATAGGATCTGGGGCTCCATTTTGCTTCAAAAAGAGGCTAAAATAGACTCTTCATTGTCTGCAAAACCTCATTAAAAATGAGGGGTTTATATTTATCAAAAGTAATTAATTCTCTGTACTTTGGTAGCTACCCACAGAAAAGTGCAGACTTCAATTTCAATACCTACACATGATGATAAAGAGCCATGCGTCCCACAAAAGGCGTCTCTCACATGTGACTTGGGGTCACATGTGCAAGACATTCAGCTACTGCTACGATAATTCCCCTGAGTAGCGGCATTTTCCCATCACCTAATTATTGGTAAGCAAATATTTCTGAGACTTTACTTACCTTGCTTTACTTCAAAAACTCTCTCCCTTCATTTACAGGTGGTTTATCAGTTCTCTGGGTTAGCAGTACACATCAGAGCTTCCACATAACACCAATACACTTATGAAAAATTAATTCCATGCGCGTAGTACTTTTCATACCACAAAGCTGCAAGATACTTTAACAGCTTTGTGCTTGCTCCTCACCTGCTGTAACAGATGGTGTTTTGCTTTGACTCTAGTGGGAGCAGAACTGGCTATGTGCATTTGTATTTCTATTCAAAGAATGCACTGACTCTTCAAAGAGGACACTGAAGTCCAGTGGAATATTTAAGATTTTCCAGGTCAAAGAGACTTGAAAGTATACGCCTGCTGGGAGTACACGTCCTGAATGCAACAGCAAACTCCTTGTTCAGGACATATAGTAGCAAATAATAGTTACTGTTGAAAATATACAGAGGATTTCAGTGAGTGTATTACATTCATGTAGATTCCAATCTGGCAGCCATGGAAGAGCTAAAGCATATTTTGTTTGAGGAATATAAGGTACCATATAACCTTCAAATGCTTACAGCATACATGAAAGCCTGTATCATCTCTCATTCAAAAGACAAAATCAGATGAGAAAATACCCATACATTTCTTGAAACACACTTCCTCCTTTTGGAGGCTGGCTACCCTGCAGTCATAATACTACTTACCGGCAACATTAACATGGTACCCGGAGGACCTGCTAAACCATCAGCACCAGGGAGACCAGGGCGGCCAGGCGGACCCTGAGGACAAAGGATGAGACCAAAAAGACAGCTACATAAGATGAAGTTTTTGAGTCACACTTGTATTCATGACACACTTACAGAATCATAGAATGGTTTGGGTTGGAAGTAACCTTTAAGATCTAGTTCCACCTCTGCCATGGGCAGGGACACCTCACACTAGAGCAGGTTGCTCCAAGCCCGTGTGTCCAACCTAGCCTTGAACACTGCCAGGGATGGGGCAGCCACAGCTTCTCTGGGCACCCTGTCCCAGCGCCTCAGCACCCTCACAGGGAAAAACTTCTTCCTAACGTCTAATCTAAGTCTGCTCTCCTTTATTCAATTCCCCTTTATCCTATCCCTACACACCTGTGTAAAAAGTCTTTCTCCAGATTTCTTGTAGACCCCATTTAGGCTCTGGAAACCACTCTATCGTCTTCCCAGAGCCTTCTGTTCTCCAGTCTGAACAAGCCCAAGTCTCTCAGCTCGTCTTCATAGCAGAGCTGCTCCAGCCCTCCACCATCTTCGTGGCCTCCTCTGGACTCATTCCAACAACCTCTCACCCTTTTTATGTTGGGGGTCCCATAGCTGGACACAGGACTGCAGGGTGTGGGGGGGGTACCATGAGAGCAGAGGGGAAGAATCCCTTCCCTTGACCTGCACCCCAGGATACAGTTGACTTCCTGGTCTGCAAGCATTAAATTGCCAGGTCATGCTGAGCTTCTTATCTCACAACACCCCCAAGTCCTTCTCCTCAGCACTGCTCTCAATCCAGTCTCCTCCCAGCCTGTACTTGTTTAATTAATATTATTATAATATAAATCAACACATAACATAAGTTGACATAAAATATAAAACAATATGTTACAATATGTTAAAATATAATGTGTTATGGTATATATTATATATAATATAAATATATTGTAAATGTGAGTATAAATATATAATATAGATATTTCTCACAGCAATTTGTATGCTGAAGTTTTACTAGTTTTGCAAAAAAAACCTTAGGTACCATAAAATAATTTCCTACTAATAACACAGTAAAGATAAATCTTAGATTGAGAATTACTAGAAATTCAGATGTAAAATATTGAATAAACTGGTTTAATTGTTAAAAAGAACCATTACATATGCAGGCAATTTGAATTAAGTTTTAAAAATAGAAAAATAATTAAATGCACTTGCAAGGCACCCTTTACTCTGAACCATTACTCAGAACCTTTACTCTGACCTGCAGTGACTTGATGCCATAGGATTATGAGTCTTTGTGAAGATCAGAATTGAAAGATTAGATCAGAAGATGAAGATTAGATTAGTTTTTCAATTTCTTCTTCCATTGCACCATTTTATCTGAGTGAAATTCATCCCTACAATAAGTAAAAGTGAGACTACTTATGGTCCTCTCCAGAAGGCCTTGTTCCTTCATTTTTCAATTGTCTTATATCCATTATTAGGATTAGAATGATACAATGATTTAGTCCAAAAGCTGAAGCACCATAGGCAACTACAAAAAGTGGTGGATTTCTCAACTAGTTTTTCTGTGCTTAAAAAACACTCTCAATTATTCTAGGTATTCATATGTGATTTTTAAAATTAAGAAATACACTTTTCTTGAGCAGTAATTTTCTCAGAATATCACTTTTTAAAATTTTTTATCTAAGATGGAAAAGTAGTCAGAATAGTTATAGCAAGAACTAGAATATTTTTTCATATACACTGATTATTGTTTAAATAAAACAATAGACCTGCCCACATATGTTTAAAACATAATGCAAGACATCTTTTCACATTAGGATGGAATCTGATGGCAGAATCTGTTTGTAGAAATCTGTTCTCATGCGTTTGGTAACTTGTTTCTACAATTACTTATTTCTGAAATGTGTCCCTTTTTTATATAAAACATGAAGTCTGTTCCGTAAGCACATGATATGTTTAGTCAAGAATTTCCTTGTGATGAATTCAGTAAGCAGTTATTTTAAAAACTGAGTAGTATCAGCAGTTATGCCATTACAATGTATTAAAATTCCCATTTTACAAGCTTAAATTCTAAAATACGTTTAGTAATCTACAGGAAGGCACTATGAAAGAAGTATGGATGCTGACATTATTAAGGTGAAGCACTGCTGGGATTTTAACATTAATTCATTCAGCGAAGTTAACAGCATCTTCTCAACATCTACTATGCACAGATACAGCATGAACACATACTTGTCAGTATACTATCACTCATAAAATTCAGGAAAGTTTTTTTGGTAACATGTTTTCCTCAAATAAATATATTTAGGCTGTTTCAAAATTGTGTTAGTTGTGGCAGTAAGAAAAGGTTTGTGAGAACATGTACAACTAAAATAATAGCTTATATTTCAATTATACTCATGACTGAATAAGGCTCTCATGTGGTACGTTATTTAATATGGCCAATACATTCTGCCTAGATCTTCTAAATGTTATTTATTTCTTTCAGTATTTCCATGTGTTTTTTGATTCTGCAGAGCTTGTTTTTCTCTGCATCTCTACATGTTATAGCTCATTTAAATCCATATGAAATGCTTGCACTTATTGCTTTATTATATTTTTAAAAAATTTACATCAAAGCAGAGAAATATAGACAAATGGGTACTTAACTTTTTCCATGTATTTACAGTACATATTTCTACCACTAAGAAAATATTTGTCCAGATTCCCAGTTGATTTGCTCAGCTGATTAAATCAGCCTCGGTTCTACTTGAATTTCTTAGCCTATGTTTATATATTTCAGATCAGGATCAAACCCACTTAATCTTGTAGCAATTAGTGCGATACATACCATGAATACACAGGACAATCTGTTTGTTGACTTACCCTTTCACCAGGGTCACCTGGAGGACCAACAGGACCTTGCAGACCTGGGGGACCTGTTAGACCCTATGGAAAATTAATAACATTATTATGCTGAATTCTTGCAGCATTTTTGAACTATTCTTTCTCTGGAAAGTTATGTTGAGCATGTGTTTGTGTAAAATAATTTATCAGTCAGCATACTTTTCTACCTTAGAAAGAATTGTAGTCAACATGTAAAAGTTTGCTTTTCATATGCTCTCAGCTTGTAGCAGGCTGTCACTGAAAATGCTGGAGATGACCCTTTTTCACTCCTGTCCAAAAATGCTAAGTCAAATATGATGCCATTTGGGAATTATAGTAAGACCAATATTAATTGTGTTAACTTATGAATACCAAACCGCAGTGGATAAATCAAATTCAATAAATGAAAATTGTGGTTAATCTACTCACAGCAGGTCCTCTTGGTCCCGGTGGTCCTTCAATGAGCATACCCTAGGCAGGGGGATAAAACAAGATACTAAATTTGTCATGTCTTGGAGAAAGCTATAAAACATCTTTTAATGCTGCTAAAGCATGTGAATAACTCTGGTAATTTCTACGCTGTGGGTCTTATAGCATCTCCTAGTTCCTTTTTTTGGGTGCAGATGCTACTTCAAATTCCAGGTCATGGTAAGACCTATGAATATATGACCCTCACTTGTACTTGGCTTTCCATAGGAAAGAAGACTGGACAAAGAAGCTGGAAGCCAGCTGTAGTGAACTCCAACATTTTTGGAGATTTGCAGTGGAGACCTCTTCAGTATTATGGTTGTAACCTAAACGTATCTTGCAATGGGTTAAAAAAGCTGTCATTTTATGAGCTAACACACTGAGCTTCTTCACAGATCATGACTTAGAGTAAAACACCTTATTTGAAAGCAGTCCCTGAAAATATTAGAAGAGTAAACCAGACTGGCATTCAACTTCTGCCAGATATATTTTTACATAAACTATGTCCTTTTTTAAACTCAGTTACATTTTAGTTTTCACCCATCAAACATAATGCTACAGTATAACTTTGTCCTACTGAAAAGGCCACTTAGTTACTATACTATGAGATGAGAAAAATTCTGTAAGCTACTGATCCATTACTGTGCTTATGACCAAGTTGTAACCTCTGAATAAATTATTTAATTAAACTTTTAGCAGTTTGATTGCACCAGCACAGGTTAAACATACAAGTGTTTATTTAACTTCTCAGAGGGACTTCCTTGCCTGCACTGAAATCTGTAGCTGGAATCTATCTCTGTAGGTTTGCCCAAACTGTAGTTACTAAATGGCCTGAAGAGCAAATCTATGCTCTGTTTTCCTCTGCACAAGAAGATTCTCCTTGGTTTAAGTAACATGTGTTAGTCCTTTGTGTAGCCAAAAGACAAGGATGAACAGGCTACTGTCTGTACCACTTTTACACCTACCACCCTGTAGCTGATTGTTTCAGAGAATGTGGATAAGGTTACTGCCATCCTATAATGAACAACAGGGTTTGATACTGATGTATCAACAGTGTACATAGTTATATAGTGCTAAAGAAAAACTCACCCATGTCTGTACTTACAGGTTCAATCACAGCTGGTTCGCCCTTTTGGCCTTTTTCTCCATAAGCCCCATGTCCAGTCACCTGAGATGTGAAAACAGCACCAAAAATTAAGTAAGTAGAAGGTCCAAGGACCTGGTAAAACAAAGATCTGCAGCTACCTGTAACTGAAAGCTAAAGCTGGAACTGATCTGTGCCATGAAAAATACATCACAGGCACAAACCACGTAAATAAAAATATTTAATACACAAGAAGCAGAAAATGCAAAACCTGCATGTGTACTTTTCAAATTATTAGACACTGGCAGTTTGTGTTTGATGAATTAGATGCAGTAGCTTCCATCCCATGGTTTGAATTCAGACTTTGGAGTTAGAATTTAGAACTTCAGTGTGCAAGTCACCGAGTTATTTCTTTGCTTATTTGAATGGACATATCCTTGGCAATTTATAATGATTCTTCACAGCTTTCTCAGTTAAGCAACCCTAAAGTAAGCTAGGAAAAAAAGATCCTTTAGTCCCATATGGCCAGTACCCTTTGAGCTCCTAATTTCTTTCATTAAAACATTCAAAACATTTTAATTAGTCTGTGAAGAGTATGTGACTTTATGGCATAAATGGGAAAGTGGCCTTGTAAACATTAAATATTTCATGGATAGCTAGTTATGCCTCCTAACGACATGAATTAGCATCAACTGCAAAATCCTTTTAGGGTCAGCCCCATGGAAGTTTTGGTTTCCGGATTAAGATAACAGAAGTACTTAAAACAGTAGGTCAATAACACATGGTAATGGCAAAACGCAGACAGATTCAAGTTTCATACAGAGAAAAAGGAACTAATTTCTTTTTCAAGCCATAACTATTTTTATTTGGAAGTAACTCTCTTGATTGCTGACATACCCACTAGACATCAAATTCAGCACTGATCAGATGAAAAATTGAAACACTTTCTTTTTATTTCAGTACAGTGATTCCACATTTCCACTAAATAGCTGGGGATTTGAAAATATTAGGGATAATATTACAGTATTCCAATATGAAATATTCTGCAAAGAAAAAACAGAGATTCATGGCTTATGCATTTCGTATTGATTTATAAAGGCACGGATCACACTCACACCTTTATAAATCAATATAAACAATGCAACAGTTTATAAAAATCAAGTAGCAAGAGGTAGAGATAATTATGTTTTCTTATATTAATGAGAATTACTTGTAAAAAATTACATGACGTCTCCATCTTCGGAAATATTGCCTCTTTTTTCAAAGCTTCTGGGTACTGCCAGGTACTGACTACTTTTTGTCTTGCCTTTTTCATCAGAGGTAGAACTTCACTTGCTCTAAATATATTCATATGTAAAAGGAAAATTATATGGTATCTCTGGTTCAGCAGATGAGAATTGTAATGAAGCTGGCACAGGTCAGAGCCTGTGTTTTAATTCAAGCTCCCAGACTCCTTCAGTTTTGTAGCAAGGCATTTCAAGTTGAAATTTGCACCAGGGAATAGAGTCTACAAAGTAATCTGCTTAATGCAGATACAAATGGTGCCTTATGAGCTTCTTGCTTTGTAGATAATCTGACCTTTTCTGTGTCATTCTGCCATAGTGTCCCCAACTAAGCCAGAAGGAAAACAGTAAGCTTGTATCACATTGTATAGATAAGGCTCATTTAAAAATACAATAACCCTAACAGGTCTTAGAAAGCACTGAAAAATGAAATAGAGAAGTATGGGTTTCAAGGTTGGCAGAGAAAAGCAACCTCACAGCATCTGCAGTTATTACTTGGATCCTTTGTAAACTGAAGTTTTACATTCATGAGGAGAAAATAAAGACTGAGCAAACACCACAAACAAAATTCTTATTTCCTACTATATTCAAGGCCTTCCCAATTAAAAATCCAAATGGGAATAAATTTTGCTTCGAGTCTCAGTCATATTAGTTTTCTTTGCAGCTTCCACAGTCCAGGATACTGGAAAACAAGGATCTTGGTGCAACTAAAGTAAAATGAAAGCCTTGCTGTTAAGTCTGTGATTAAATAAGACTGAGAGAGAGAGCTATAAAAGACAAAAAAAGAGCATGAGTCATAGGATCCACCATGTCATCTTATCTTCCTTTATATATACTAAGCTGTTAAATCACTCCTTCAACGTCATAAACCTGTCACCATTGACTAAGCATATTTTCATGAAAGGGTTCAGATCTACACCTTCCCATTCATGACTTTTTAACTTGGGAAGTAGCAGAAGCCATAGGATTCTAGACATCTATATGCATTTCAACTTCTTTGGGTAATCATGTAAACCCATTAATTACAGTACTTGCATCTGCATTAGAATTTATGTTCTTTCCAGCTTTAGCTCTAGTTGAGCAAGATTTTTTAAAATGATCATTTTATCATTTACTTTTGAAATTCCACCTTGTCTTTCCTTTCCCTCCCATCTTCACCCTCCCTTACTCCCTTCAGCAAAAGAGAGAAAAACCTCACATTTAATACAAGTAGAAATATCAGGATTACTAAAACAAGAGGATGGGTTTGACCCAAATCTTATGAAAAGTGAGATTATATCTACTGTGTACAAGGAGCTCTGGATTAGGGTCTATACATTTCAGAAACTGTATAACTATGAAAGAATCGCTACATTAAATTAAGCTGCATTATGCCTCCAATCAACTTACACTTGTTTCTGTGATATCAGTCTCTGCAGGAACACCTGGACCAAACTCCTCATTAGTGGAATCAGTTGGTTTCTCTTCATATTCTTTATATTCATAAAAATCATATTCGCCTAAATCTCCATCTACCAGCAGATCAGATTCACTGAGGTCTACTCCTCTGCTTCCATATTCATTTTTTTTATCATAATCCTCTCCAGTTATGTACTCTTCGGCAAACACTTCTTCAACAGGCTTTTGCTATTCACACCAGTGCAAAGATTTGGGAATAGGAGGAATATGTGGGTTATTGTTAGTAAAGCAATGTAAGCATATGCTGATCCACCATGATGACTTGTCAAAAGAAGAAAGAACAGTAGAACTACAGCATATTGTCTTTTAATTAGAGTCTGAAGGAATGGAAGTCCAGACTTTCAGAGTAATTAAAAGATATTTAAAATCTTTGTACCACTGTAAAAGTGGTACAAAGAAGTAATGCTTTCATATGCTTTTTTTTTCACCATTTCCAAAACCACTGAATTCAATATATACAGTACACTATATGTACTGCTTGCTGAATGTTACTTCAGTGTCAAATATAGCTGTATTTCCCTGCTTGGTTTCACACTTACAAGGATTCATGAATAAACACACGCACTACAATGAGTGACTAACTTCAGACCAGTAACAATTTACAAGAATACAAACATCACTTTAGTTAAGCCCAGGCCTCTTCATTATTTTGTGTCTATAAATACCAATGCTGAGCTACACGTTTCAACTTCTTTTCTCTTTTTACTGATTTTGCAGTTTATTTATCACTCAGAGTTCATGTCTATCATGGTAATTTCTATATTTTTTTGTCCAAGTCAAATTCCACCAGCAAACCTCAGATTAATTTTAACATTTCTGAAATCTAAGCTTTCAAGTATGTAAACTGTCAAACCAAGCAACTAACTTACAAGCATCAAAGCAGTTTAAAAGAATTGCTATATTTGAGATGTACAAAAACATTTGTGAATAAAAAAAGAGGATTGCTTTATTTTGTTACAGAGGTCTCTTGAAAGCATGATTTTGAAAGAAATCAAAGTTCAGATATTGTTAATATGAATATGAGATGATCTAAATATTATGATCTAAAAATAAATATACTAAGATGCTAATCAACATCCAGAAATAATCCAAAATAATTAAAAATATTTTGATCTAATCAGGACATTGAAATACATTGCTACTAAATTAGAAGGCCAGACTAATTAACAGCTGCCTTATTCCAGCAGCTACAGGACTATGCCTTTTGCCTTACAGCTAGAGTCAGTGCAGATCTGGAATAATTCTAAGCCAAATTTTGCCTTTCAGCAGAATTGCTCTTGCTACAGACACCTTTTAGCGCTTTGGATCTACCCCATTTCAGCTGTTGTACAATTGGCCTATAACTGCCCAATAAAGAGCATGATTTGAATATTCCTCTATCAATCAACTTGTGAGAAGAAAATGTGATCTAACACAAGAACAGTTTACAGCAGAATAAGGAAAATATACCTCAATTCACCTTCACCTTCCAAGATACATAGGAGGAAAAACAAAAAGAAATGGGGACTCGTTTTCTCCTTTCAAATGTTCAGGGAGCAGTTTTGTACATCTTTTAAGCAAATTATCTTCATTTTAAAGGAAAATGTAAAAAAAAGAAAAAAAAAGGAAAATATTTCTTATAATCAGCCACCATTTTTTCTAAAACTAGCCTTAATTAATATGCATACATATTAATCAATGCTGGTGTAGTAATCTTAGCAAAATAAAGTTTAGGCTTGTAACTGTGGCTTTCTAAAAATGTGGTTTCTAATGTAAGTCAAACTAATAATTTCAACTTTTTTAACAGTTCAAAATACAACATTTCATTTGAATAGAACCTCAGTGAAAAATAATTTGGTTTTGTTATCTGAAGATGAGGCCCTTGGTGCCACAGTTTAGTGGTGTTTTGGCAGTGCTGGGGGAATGGTTGGACTTCATGATCTTAAAGGTCTTTTCCAATCTGGTTGATTCTATGATCCTATGAAGAATTTATTAAAGAAAGAAGATCTATGAAGAACTATTAAAAGGAAATGATGGCTCCTGACTCAACTTCAATATGCTGCTATGGTTGCAGCTTTTCTTCGTCTTGTGTTAGGCTTGTTTTACGCTGCATTTTAAGAATCACAGGAAAAATGAGAAACTTCACTTCTTATTAGATAAGGAGGAGGACAATATCTAGTATTTAACCTAGTTATACTAGACATAGCTCCATTCATATTCACACTGAACACACATACGCAACAGCCCTGCGTTCCCACAGCATATATCACTGAATGATTTCCAGAATCATGAACTGTACACAGTCTAAAGATTCAGCAGATCTCTACAGAATTAGCAGGAGTTCTGCTCAAGAAAACAGTAGGTTCTGAAAGTAGGCTTAGAAAGCATAAAGTTGCATTAGCTGCTGTTGCAGACATTTACATTCACACAGATGGACATTCACCCTTTTAAAATAGGTTTGTGGAGTTTTTTTAATCACTGTTACCTGGCAGGCAAGTATTTTTGCCTATGATTTTCTCAAGAATCCTTATTACCTCATTTCCTTCAGTAGCTCTGGAGGGAGCTTCTGTCTGTGGCCCATAGTCATTTTCAGCTATGCTATACTCTTGAAATCCATCCACAACATTTGCCTAGTATAAAAAAAAAAAAAGTACATTATTAAAAAAAGTGCTGTAGGAAAAATTCCAGAGTTATCACTTTTATTCAGGTTATAGTATTAGCAGACGTATTCATCTAATGGGGTTAGGTATTTTTCTTATTATTAGAGATCTTCCAGTCTTGGCCTTGGAAAGATCTTTATTCTTAGCTACCTTTACCCCTAGTTTGCCTTTTGTTGCTGCTTGATAACTTTTCTTCTTCTTGGATGCATATTTATCAGATTTTTTGGTTGTGGCCTTTTGAGGTTTGTCCTTTGAGCTAGTGGCCACTGTCCTCTTCTTCTTTTTGACCTTGGCTTTCTTTTTCTGTAAACATTATGAAAGATGGAATGGGAAAACATAAATAAAATGGAAGGAAAATTGAGAAAGCATGAATGAAAAAAGGGTAACCAAATGTGAGATGAATGCTGTCAGCTGTGAGACCTTCCATCTCTAACTGAAAGCAAATGTTACAGCTCCAGAGTAAAGAAATGAGTGAAAGGAAAACATTAAGCTTATATAAAGAAGACACAAATTGACAAACCATGTGGTAGGGGACAGCTGGACACCACACAACAAACAGATCAGATTCTGTTACCTCTGTTTGCGCTACTGTGTCTTCGAACACTGGGGGTCCCTCTGTTACAGAATCAGTTTCTTTATAATCTGCATCCCCATACTCATAGTCATATTCGATAAAATCTTCTGGTGTATACTACATTGCAAATGGAAAAATATCAGGCATTCCCATGTTAGTGGTAGAAAACTAGATTAGCAATACTGGAAAGCATCTTAACCTTTACTTAGGAGTAAAGCTTAAGAAAATTAAGGTAGTATGAATAATTCAATATAGTTATCCATTTGGAGGAAAAAATACTATTTCTTATTTCTTTCAAAGCACAATACAAAAGTAGTAAAAAAAAGCAAGTAGTAGTGCCAGGAAAAAAATCCATTTTATTGGACTGCACAGAAGAATCAACTATAATATGGATTCCTGGGAGCACCAACTGATCTTTGTGAAATCATATACTGATTTAATATTTAAATTGTGAACAATGGCTGTTTTCACTTAGAATCTTTTACCCGGGTTTTTTCAGGTGACCATGGAGTGGAGACATGCTAATATCTGACATGAACAGGGTAGGTAATTTCAGATACAGGAAAGAGGGCACAACTCACAAATAACCATGGCTATCCTCCTCTTGTTTGCTGGAGAGTTCTCAAAACCTTGGCAGTTCCACGGGCACACATTGCCTAAGCAAATGCTTCAACTGGTATAATTCCATATAAAGGTCAGATCTGCAGCTGTTGTAAATTGCTCCGTTATCTCTGTATCTACAGTAACTAGTATCAAATGCAGATTTGGCCCACAAGGCTTTTACAAGAGAAAATGAGTCTAGAATTGGCTTGTGTGATATTGTGAACACGATCTAGGGAGCCAGGAACTCCTGAGCTGTCATCTTGGCTGTGCAGTGAAGATACTGCTCTGGATATTATGTGCACCAAGTACTGCTCATCACTGAGAAGAACGGGTAGCTTTAACCTGTCTTACCACTCCTGTTACACTTGAAGCTACAGGAACCAGCTGCTTCTGTAAATTAAAGCAGTCTCATGGCTGCTACCAATTCTCTTTACATCCCCAGGGAACCAAAGGAAGGTGGAATTACGGACAGAATCTGGCCAGACATCTGCTTTCCCTTGTTTAGGAAGAAATATTCTAATGTGCTTTGTGAGCTAGCCATTTCTGAAATCTCTCCTGTTACAAGTCAGCATTGTTGTCGTTGAAATGAAGACAATATGTTTGTTTCATTAGCTTACTGACAGTGTTAGTACTTTACACTTCTAAATGACTCTGACGATTCATAGAAGTCATAAATATTATCAACATCATAAGAGGCTGACATTTGACAAGAAATTATAAATGAGTTTAAAACAGATCTCAATATCCCAAACTACTTTCTATCACGTGACCAAATTACTGGTTTAACCATTTTCTCTGACAAAGCCTTCTGATACAGTTCTTGTACTTATGATTCTAGTGCACGGGAAACATGGAGAAGTAAATTTCCTCAGGAAGTACGAGGCTAACACAGAAAGGCCTTAATCACTTAAAAGTCCCTTTACATGGGTTTCTGTTACTTCACTCCTGTAACTCCGCAGAGTCTCACTACGACCAACAGCTTTTCTTAAAAAGAAGACACAGAGGTTTTTAAGAAGTCAGATGCTTTATGTTTGGTTGTCATTTCGATTACTTCTTCACCCATGCATATATAACTTGGTTACTCATGAGATTCAATGAACATGTAGAAAAGGATGTAACATAATTTTGGTACTTGTCCAAAACTATATTGCACATTAATAAGAGAACATCAAACTACACTTAAATAACAAAACGTTTATCATCTTAGGTGTAGAATATCCTCTCTGTGAAGTACATCATATCTGTGCTTTATATCTGCCTGCTATATAAACAATGCTTTGATTTCATCAGTGGTATCACTGGCATTACAGAAATAAGTTGATTCTATTTATACCTTTCAAAACCAGCAGCATTTTAGACTTAAACCTGGTAAGTAGTATGTGATTATTCTCTCCCAGTTCAGTAAATCAGCTTCAGCCCTAATCCCAATGAAGTCAATGAAACATCTTTGACTTTTAAATAGTATACAGGGCCTCATTGGTAGCAATGATACATTTTTACAGACGTGTAAATGTATAAAAACATTTTTTCCTGTTTGTGCGGTTCTGGAAATACAACTCAGTGCCTTTCATTGTTTTTAATGGAGTATGTCACTGACATCCAAAAATGAAAACACTGTGACAGGTTTCTAGACCGTAAGAAGCCACATAAAGGAAGTAAAAAAAAGAGATAATCTCATGGATAAAAACAGCCCTTTTGAAATAGTTACAGAATAGCACTGAAAGTGCTTTATTTTCTTTGAAATTATAAAAATCTGTGTAAATGGTGGAAGACACCTCTTCAAATTCAGTCATTCCACCCTACCAGTGACAATCCGTTACATACTTCTAAATGCTTCCTCAGACAAACAACATGAATCAAACACTCTGCCATGTAATCTTTATTGGTGCCACAACAATACACACTACCAATGTTAAATATAATCCAGTATCTTGAGGGGTAAGCACAGGAACATCTTTGAGAAAATTAATATTTCATGAGCTGGATTTAAATTTAAATATAGAATCACAGAATCACAGAATGGTTTGGGTTGGAAGGGACCTTCACAGCTCATCTGGTCCAACCTCCTGCAATGAACAGGGACATCTTCAACTAGAGCAGGTTGCCCAGAACCACATCCAGCTTTGCCTTGAGTGTCTCTAGTGATGGTGCATCCACCACCTCCCTGGGCAACTTGTGCTACCTTCACTGTAAAGATTTTTTTCCTCACATCCAGCCTATATCCCCCTCTTTTAGTTTAAACCCCTCACCCTGTTGCAATAGGCCCTGCTGAAAAGTCTCTCCCCATCTTTCTTATAGATCCTTTTTAAGAACTGAAAGACCACAATAAGGTCTCCCCAGAGTCTTCTCTTCTACAGGCTGAACAACCCCAACTCTCCCAGCCTTTCCTCATATGAGAGGTGCTCCATCCATCTGATCATTTTTGTGGCCCTCAAAGAGTTGAGAAGCAGAATCCCCTCTCTCAACCTGCTGGCTACACTCCTCTGGATGCAGCCCAAGATAGGACTGGCCTCCCTAGGGTGCAAGCGCAGACTGGACAGGGTCATATCCAATTTTTCACCCACCAGTACCCCCAAATCCTTCTCCTCAGGGATATTCTCAATCTCCCTCCATCCCCCAGCCTGTATTGATACTGGGGGCTTTGCCTGACCCTCATGAGGAACACTGCACTTGACCCTGTTGAACTCATGAGTTTCACATGGGCTCCCTCTCAAGCCTGTCCAAGTCCCTCTGGATGGCATCCTGTCCCTCAGGTGTGTCACCTGCACCACTGTGATGTTAGGAGTTTGGTTTATTAACTTCCAGACACATAGATTTCCTTTTAGTAAGCATTGTAGACCTACCATTGTAGACCTAGAATTTAGTAAGCATTCATTCCAGCATTCATTTTGACCAATTGGTAATTCAAATATAACTGTGTAGCTCAGTATTATAACTGCTTTTCAAATGTGACTAATAAAATTACAACAGTGGGTTACAAAAATTTCTTCAAAGGCCATAAAGTAAACAGAAATGTTGACTGGAAAAAAAAAAGAAGAGAAAGAAGAGGAGAGAGGAGGGAGGGGAGGGAGGGGAGGGGAGGGGGGGGAGGGGAGGGGAGGGGAGGGGAGGGGAGGGGAGGGGAGGGGAGGGGAGGGGAGGGGAGGGGAGGGGAGGGGAGAGGAGAGGAGAGGAGAGGAGAGGAGAGGAGAGGAGAGGAGAGGAGAGGAGAGGAGGGAGAGGAGAGGAGAGGAGGAGAGGAGAGGAGAGGAGAGGAGAGGAGAGGAGAGGAGAGGAGAGGAGAGGAGAGGAGAGGAGAGGAGAGGAGAGGAGAGGAGAGGAGAGGAGAGGAGAGGAGAGGAGAGGAGAGGAGAGGAGAGGAGAGGAGAGGAGAGGAGAGGAGAGAGAGGAGAGGAGAGGAGAGGAGAGGAGAGGAGAGGAGAGGAGAGGAGAGGAGAGGAGAGGAGAGGAGAGAGGAGAGAGGAGAGGAGAGGAGAGGAGAGGAGAGGAGAGGAGAGGAGAGGAGAGGAGAGAAAAAAAGGGAAGGGAAGGGAAGGGAAGGGAAGGGAAGGGAAGGGAAGGGAAGGGAAGGGAAGGGAAGGGAAGGGAAGGGAAGGGAAGGGAAGGGAAGGGAAGGGAAGGGAAGGGAAGGGAAGGGAAGGGAAGGGAAGGGAAGGGAAGGGAAAAGAAAAGAAAAGAAAAGAAAAGAAAAGAAAAGAAAAGAAAAGAAAAGAAAAGAAAAGAAAAGAAAAGAAAAGAAAAGAAAAGAAAAGAAAAGAAAAGAAAAGAAAAGAGAAAAGAGAATAAAAGAAAAAGAAAAGGAGGAAAGGAAAAATATCTGCGCCAAGTATCTTAATATTAAAAAAGAAAGTGGTGAATAAATTGATATTTATACTAAGATCTGCCAGAGGAGTCATTTGGAGAGCCAGACATTTATGAATGAGAACTAGAAATCATTCATACAAAAAAGCATGAGAATGTGGAGAGATCTACTGCATCATGCATAACCACACAGAAAATACTTTACTTCTGGGTATTGTGCTGCAGTCAGTTCTTGTAAAGAACATTTACATATGTAAAATATTACCATACAAACAGTGCTACATTTGGGTTGCAATGATATGCAGCACACAGACAAAAAGAACAGGAATGGACAGTAAGAGAGGAATGCCAGTTTTCATGCTGGAATCCGACTACTGCCAAGCAAGTGAAGATCTTCACCATGGACTCCTTTTTAAGAGTACCAGAGGGGCATTATGGAAATTCTTGAACCTACAAGGTTTACTAGGACATGTGGCCACCATGCTGAAACCATACTAAAAGAGTTTCTAATTGCCAATAGCTTGTAGTCCGCCTAGTACAAAAGTGGCAATATGCAGTAGCCCTAAACTTCCTGCATAGAAAGACATTAGTCTTAGCAATCCTTCCTTTCCACGTGTTTTTTGCTGAAAGGCCAGCAACTCTAGTCTTTCACAACAGCCAATAAACAGAGAGAATATGTTTTGTGCTGTACTGCACAGGTCCTGTTGCAATTAGTGAAATATAGATGCAAATCTTCCAGGTGTATTTCCTGAGGCAAAATCTGTCCAGATGGAGCAATGTATCTCTGCACCCCTAATTGGTCTATAGGTGAACTTGAGAAATACAATTTACTCCACAGCATAATTTTATCAACTCAATCTGATAAAGGCTATTCCTGTTTCTTAAGATGAGTCAATGGGACTGGTGAAGGGCTGACCAGTTAAACAAGGACTAAATTTATAAACTCCAGGAACAGATTTAATGGAGTGAATCATTATTCCCATTGGGCTTTAGTCACCTGTGGTGAAGCCTGCGTCTCAGGCTTATGCTGCCATTAATAGTCAAGACTGGATATTTGCCACACATCCTTTCTTTTTCTGGAGCTACATAACTACAGGGTCACCTTTATCAGGTTATGAGATACATCAGCATGACACACTCATTTTGAGGCCTCAACAAACCTTCAGAAGTGTGTCTTCACATCTCAATGTTAACATTTTTGAGCGCAAAACCCATCTCAGACCTTGCTATTAGCTCACAGAAGTAGGGGGGTTCACAGAAATCTACTGTGGTTGCACTGCTAATCAGAGGGAAGAGAATAAGTAGACTCCTGAAAATATAGCAGAAAGCATCTAGAATTTCAAAATTACTTAAGGCAAATGGAAAAGTATCTTCTGCCACTTTCTGAATTTAGTCAAGACTAGTAACTAGCAAGAAATCAAAGCAGGAAATGAAAGCAAGTATGACACGGATGAAGAGTTTATTGAAGAAAGCATCATTTGTTTTGTTAGCTCTATACCCAATGAAGCTAAATACTGGCCAGGAATGCAGCCAGAGAATCAAGAAGCTGGAATGGGATTTAAAGGGACATTCAGCTTGTTGATCATCCTCATGATCCTTTTATGGGTACAGCAGCCAAGCACAAAATATACCTACCACAGCTGTGCAGCACTACTTCAATCCTGCTCAAGAGATCTGTCTATGGAAGCTTACCTAAACCCTCATGCTGCTAGATAATGATGGTTACAGATCTGAAACAACAGAGATGAGAGTCACAAAGTGGTCATAGTAATAGCAAAATATATACAGCTCTATTAACTTTCCCAGTGATTTTGCATGAATATCAAAAAGACTGACTCAAAATTATGTCTTCAATTTGGACAACAGCTGGAACTTGATGAGAGATTTCAACTAAGGGCCATCAGGGAACACGTACTTCAAATGCGATGCAATTTTCTGTTGTTATTCTTCCTTCGCTTGTAAGACCACCAATAGTTACAGAACAGCCCATTCTTGTAATGGAAATTGCATATGACTGTTTTCTTAGAAATGAAAGAAGAATAAAACCTGCTGTTTCTTGATGGGACAAAATCTTTCCACTATGACCTCATGCTTTCTTTACCAGAGTGATTATATTACACTACCAGATCATCATGCAATTCCAATTAAAGAGATGAACTGTTTTCTTCATCAGATGAATTTTAGAAGCAGAAGATCAGCAGCATGCAAAGTCTACTTCAACTTTGGAATGACTTAAATATTCTGGAGTCAGCCTTACTTTGAAAACAAATTCTTCTACTATGCATACTCTAAAAAATCTATTCCACCCCCCCAAGATGTAGATTTTAGCAAGTTTTGCTTTACCTTTCCAAATTGCAAGGAACTAATAATCCAAATCCTAAACTAAGGAATTGTCATAAGATCAATTTTTCCATTGCCTGAAGATTATGCTAAATCATCTAGCTAGCTAAAGAGGCAAAGATGACTTTGAAACACACTAGGCACACTAACACTTCACAAAGCACAATAAAATACAAATGAGAGTTCTAAAAATCAGATGCAGTAATATAAATAAATGTTAGTAGATGTCTTTCTTAAGGCAGAAGGAAAGTTAAAACATCTAAAAGATGGCCTCTTCTTATATTGCTCATAGAAGTAATAAAAGCAGAGAACAAAATCTTCAGTTTCCAAAGACAGCCTCTATCAAAAGGAGAACAAGACACTTAAGGTTCTTTCTCATATTAATTGCGTAAAGAAAAAGTCTATGCAAAGACAAAGAGAGCTTAGAAGCTCTCTATTTTTAACACCTGCTGAGTTAGCTAACTGCAGTTCTAAATATGACATGTTTAGAACGTATAAACATGAAAATAATTATCTTTCTGTATTCTTCAGAAAACTTGTCTTTCTGATCAGTCAAACATCTGAAAGGACACTAAATTAAGATGGGCTGAAAGGATGCCTGAAGCCTCCAAATCAACATATTCAGGGAACATCTGCACCTTTACTTTACCAAGTTTGTTTCATTAAAGGCAAACATTTAATGTCTTCAAGTAATCCATTTGTTTGGAATAGGTCCAAAATAAATGAAGCAGAGTTGCTTTGGGGAGCAATTCCTTCAGCAGAAGTCAGACAGTGTGATTTATTGAGTTGCAAAAGAATCTTCCAAGAGAAGATCTGAAAGCCTTATGGCTGGGCCCATTGAAAAGTAGACCTGACACTCCAGAAAATCCACTGACCAACATCAAGGAAGATTAAGACTGGCTAGGTCTTCCCCTGCTCTAGTTTCTGTGAGTTGGTCAAGCATCTGTGATTGAACTGGAATGGAATTTAATACATTTCCATTTATAGTAGAAAGGGTTCCGAGAAGAAGACAGAGGCTAGATATGCACAAAGTCTTTATATGAAAAGCATAGGTATGTATCTTCCTTAGCAAAACTGATCTTGCTACTTTTAAAATATAATTGCATCCCCATATTCAATCCTTAAAACCTAATTATATGTTCAGCATGAAACAAACTTAATGATTACTGAATTAATCATAAAGCTCAATATAAGGGAAACTTCTGAAAAAACACCAGAATAAAAAAGCTAAGCTAAGCTAAAATAATAAAATAAACCAAAATAAAATAAAACAAAACAATATAAAATATTAAATTAAATTGAATAAAATCAAAATAAAATAAAAGGCCCTGTTCTCCCAAAGACATTTTTGTGGTAAATGGCCAATTTGCACTATGTTCATCAACCCTGCAATGGATCTGAATGGCTAGCACCAGCAGCTCCAGAGTAACTCAAGTTATCATTTAATTCTAACACTCAGTGTATTACTCTGGCACCATTAGTGCTAGCCTTTTAGATACAATGCAAGGTTCATGAAGATACCATACTGTTAACGATCAGACTTCCTTCTGTAAAATACTATGATAGAAAGATAACAATCTAATACAGAGAATGCCCATTTCTCATTCATTTCCTCTCCCTACTTCATACCGATTTACTTGTTTTCAGCTCTTTGCCTTATTTATGTAAAAAGCCTCCAGAATTTGCAGGCCACAGAAAGATTTTGCATGGTCCAATGACTGTGACACTAGACTGAAATCATGCTAACGCACTATTATAATTACCTTCTGAAGTTTTTGGCTAGTTTGTTTTCCACTTAATTCTCTTTATCCAAAAGATACTTAATCACACCAAATATTCTGAACTCTTTAGCAACCCTCTCCTGACATAAGACAATAATATGCAACACTGAATAAATATGTTAAGAAGCCTGTAAAGAAGGGTAGAATATAAGATATGTCCTCCTTTTACAGGCTGGCTAGGTCTGTGTCTTTTTTCAAAGCTTGCTGGTTTTGTGAATCCCATGCTTGATTCTTCCTGAGGTTTATTTAGGGTAACCTCAGCATTTACTTCAGGGATGAAGGGAACCTGCAAGTAAAAAGCAGGCAATGAAATTCTCTCTGTTGCATCACCAAAATCACAACTTGAATCTGATGCTAAAGGTAAAAAGAAAATGCAAGAAGAAAATCTCAATGCAGCACTTAAGGTATCACCAGCAAAAACACTTTGATTATAAATCAGTGTCCAGTAAACTTACGTATGAGTGTAAACTCAAGGTCTTAAGGCCTTGAGATGAACTCTAACATTTTAAGAAGCAAATATTGCACTCCTGATGTTGCATTTATGATGTGTATCTTCAGACTCATTTGAGAGAAGATTACTACAATATATTCCATCATTTTTCTCATTTTATGGTTGGTAAATTACTTTTAGTCTAGATGAAGTGCCGGACCCTGCCCCCAACAAACACATAAGCAATTCTACCAGATGAACTGGAAAGATGGCACAGGGTGGAAATGCGTACAGAAAAGGAAAGCATTAATTTAAGCCACACTGCTATTGAAAAGAAATGCCAGAAAACCTACAATCTCTAGTATTTGATTGCTCCTTTGCAGATAGAAACACTGCCTTTTGGACTACACCCTAATTACTGTTGCCTTTAAACCTACAGCATCTTAGCCAAATTTTCTCTCTAGATCTCTCTTTAGAAATCTTCCAGCTTTTCAGAATAAGTCCACTCTCAGGCTGTGAACTTGCCAGGAGACTACAAAGGTGTGTGATACCAAGATAAATCCTGTTCAGTTTCTGAGGTGCAACTCCACAAACATAATTTACTATTTCACTGACAAAAGTCAACCACTTCCTTTGGATTTTGTAGTCAGTGCTGGAAACACATACTAATGGGCTCTGCAATCACATAATTTGTCTCATTCCTCTAAGCCAAGTATCAGTTTCTTACTCTGGTCTGCAATATTTCAAAGGCTCAGAGACATAAAGCCAGAAGGGACTATCTGACCATCTTGACTAACTCCTTCATACATTCAGACTTCAAAACTTCTTACAGTTACCCTATAACTGAGCCAACTAAAGTATGAATGACACTTCCCAAAGCTTTCAGAAAGGTATCTATCCTTGGCTTGAAGATATCTAGAGATACACCATTTTGGCAATTTGTTCTTACATTCCTCAAAATTTTAGTAGATCTTTTCCTGCCTGAACTTTCTTTCTTTCCTCCTGCCTACTCACCCACCCCCCACAGGTATTTTATTTTTGTGAGGGTACTTTGCATATGGTAACTGAGCAACATTTCAAGCTTATGTCATTATTGTGGACAAGTCAAACACATTAAGTTTTCCAAACACAAACTCAAAAGAATTATGTGGCTTTTACTTGAATCACCAGGTTGCACTAGATGATGGGGGATGGACTAGATGATCTCCAGACACCCCTTACAACCCTAATGATTCTGTGATTTCCATTTATTTTGGTAACTAAACACCAAGACTGTATGTGATATTCCGGTGTATGTTTCAACCAACAGTATACAGAGATGTAATATCACATCTGTATTCTTATTCCTTTGCTTACAAACCAAAACATGCACTGTATTTTTTGCCAGTTTTGCTTTGAGTGCTCATGTACAAACTGTTTCCCTGTTTTAACAACCAGGATCTTTTGGGGCTCCTGTCCAACAAATATTTTCAGCTTCTGCTGGCTTAAACCACAGCTGATGCTGAAAGACACAACTCTGCCTAGCCATCAGACCAGTATTCTCTCTTCCCTCTTTCTATCACAAAAGTTCAAGTGAAAATACGGAGCACAAAACCAGAAAATCAATCTAGCTAAACAGTCATCTTTTCCTATTGGCTTTCAGCTTGATTAGTTTCCCAGTCTGGTAAAACCTGTATTCCCAAAATTGCTTTCACTGATACAACAGCAGACGAATGGGGATAATCTGATGCACACAAAAGATCTTTCTGTTAACACATGCAAGCAGGCTGCACTGCAGTGTTTATTTCCTAGTTCTTTGTGCTTGCCCTGCATTTCTTTCTTCTACTTGTATGTCTGTAATATTGCCTTTAGTTGTGGTATCCTCATTCCCTGCTCTGCAACATTATGAATGAAAAATTTTAATAGTATCCATTTTACACTCATTTCTATTGCTAGCACAATTCCTCTAAAACTACTCTAAGCTTAATTCCACAATAGCTCTCTGTTTACAGGAATTCCTGAAATAAGGCACTCAGATTTGAAGTTTCTTGTCAGGTACTTTATACCACACAATACCTTCTTCTTTTTTTCATTCAGATAGCGCTATCAAACTTGCAATGTCCTCAAAATACACAATCAGACATTTTGAATCCTCATTTTCCATATAGTGGAGTTATAATGATAGTTTAATTTTTTAGCACTTTATTTAATCTTTTGTAACTTCTTCCAGTACCTAATAAGACTTGTTTCATTTCTTTCTTGAAAAATTGATTATTGATGTGATTTCATGGGCTACCTCTCAAAAGATATCAAAGTAGCCTGCTTTAACAAGCTGCTTTTCTTATCACATAGCAGGAAAGTCTATAATTCTGTGCAATTCAGCCAATCATTTATTCTATTGCATATTCATCACACTGGTAGCATTGCTGATGTATTATTTCAGGTTACTATTACCCAACACGTTAAAGAGATCCACTGACTTCACTAGGAACAGTCATACAAAGTTATAAACTCACGGATAGCAACAAGGAAATTTTAGTTTAGCTTGGAAAGCAGAATAATTCAATCACCATTCAGAGAAACAAATGGAAGGGAACAGAAATGGCATTTCTCCCATTTTTCTAATCCTTTAGCTCTTTTCAACCCTTTTCAAATTAATTTTATAATGTCACACTGCAAATTAAGATCTTTTACCTTTTTTCTCTGTAGGTACTCCCAAACACTAGATGTGTTATCACAGGGCAAAAAATAGGTCTTATAAAAACACATTAAAGAAAAAACAAACACTAACCCCAAGAGCAATCTTGCAATGGCTGCTGAATTAACAATATTTGCCGACTCCAGTGGCAACTGCATTAGGCTATAGATGATTACTGTTCAGGACAATAGTGTCAATTGTTCGATTTATGGTTCCCTTCCTTTGTTTGGTGCCCCCAGACTGCTTACAATACATGTGGAGTATATAGCTGGGATTTCTATAATATGCATATATATGTGCACGCAGTTTTTATAATTATAATGAGGCTTATTTTTCTTTTGATCTACAAAAGAATACTCTCAACTCATGCTAGTGTTAAACAGCTTTGATATAGAATAAACATAATGTTTGACAGCAGGAAATTTAGCTAGTCATCCATTATTGAGGGAATTTAATCCTTAGGGTATTTTATTCATATTCTACATCCTTTAAAAACATTATATTACACTCTAAATAATTCACTAGTAGCCATTGCTGAAAAACGAGCACAACTATTCATTATTCTTTACCTGGCATAGATTCTGAATCTACAGTCTGATCCCAGACTGTGGACTCCAAGCCTCGTTCACACTGAAGGACAGGAGCCATCATTGCCACCAGTGATGGCCAGAGCAAGCAAGTATTTGCAATCTTTCTGTGCCATATTAACTCCTACTTAAGAGTTGATGTGAGTCTGGAGGTGACAGCAGTCCCAACTTAATTAAAGTATTTTAAGTATTTAGATATATTCTTCTTCAAGAAATAAAATCTTTTCCCACAAAGATCACTTTGCTAGATTAACTACTCTTTGGTCTTATTTCAAAGCAGAAAAGCATAAGCCTATTCAAACCTTCCATGTCTTCACATGGGAAACAGAATCAGTCCTAAGTCACAGTGCAGAAAAGCCAAGGAAAGTTCCCAAGCAAAATCCCCTGTTCGTATTTACTTCCTAAGAGTGAAGCTGGCTGAAATAATTATATTTTTACATGAGTTTGTACACTGCACACAGCTCATGAAAATACATGGAATTTCTGGCAGCTAGAATACTCACAGCTCCCGTGTTTTTCAAATGTGGCATCTGATGGTGCTCAGCATCAGTAAAATCATAAATGCACACAGGAAGAACAGTTACAACTAAACAAACTCACACTGCTATCATTTTACAGTTTAACTTCATTGAGCATGCTGGTTATTCAAATACAAGTGTGATAGGTTCCTTCAAACGCTTGACATAAATGAGTGGATAGCAAAAATGAATGCGCTCCTGCAAAGTTCCTCCTTCGTATTTAGAACAATGCATGCCATTTAGCTGTAAATGCTCCTTGAGAAACTTACTTATCCAGCACAACCACAAATGTGCAGTAAATCTAGTAATACGTGACTGATTACTCACCTCATCAACTTGAGGATCTTGAGCCTGAGCAGCATTGGGCACTGGGGAATCACAGTCTGGGCTATAATGCTCACAATAGTCATATGCAGCTCTGGGGTCAGCTATAATCAACAGCTGCTGGATCTCACCCTGCAGGAAAGCATATGCAGATTAAATAACAAAACCAAAGATTGCCTGGAGTTCATCAGAAGTACAGAGTTTTGGTTTAGACAACAAAACTAGGCACCTAAAACTAAGACATTATATGGACATCTGTGTTTATAAATAACACATCTACTTAATTTCTGCTGCTATTCTGGAAAACATCTTAACTATTGTTCACATGGCAAACCAATGAAAACTAATACTGAATGGACAAGAGGCAAAATTCAGGCTTAAAATGTTGTCTGGTTTGGAAAGGAGAGGGTGGGAAGGTGTAACTCCTGCTCTGTCATTTTCATGCTGTTTGTTTACTTCTTCACTGGGAACCAGTCTAAATTCCTAAGATTTAATTCAGGGCACTTCCTATTACCAGCATGCAGCTCAGCATGCAAGTGATCAACAGTATTAATTCTGAGAGTTTGCATCACATCTGTACTCTCAAAGAAGGAGAAAATGAAATAAAAAATGCTGTACTAAAGACACAGTTATTGGAATAAAAAACAAGTAAGTAAGCACTGTGTAAATACACACTATAGAATGTGTTGAAATAAAAATTTTAACAGCTAACAAATGTTATTTTCACCTCTGTTCCCATATATCATGCATAAAACAAACATCACAGTAAAAAGACCCACTATTCTGGATAATAAAAATGTCTCTACTGAGATCCCCTACAGAGACCTGGTATGTTTATCATTTTCCACAGAAAGCTGTCTGGTATCCAGTATATTTCTTAACATAGTGGTACCATTTGAACTGCATTAGGTAAATTCCTGCCAACATTTCCGCTATAAATTTCCTCATTCAGGAGCTTCTTATGCTGCCATAAAAATAAGACTGTTGAAAATTGGCACATGTTCTTGGTCAAAACCCATTAACTTCAGTCCCTCACTATTTTGCCAGGAGGGGGTATTTTTAAGCTTTTATATACTCCTACTGAAATTTTGGTTTTGCCCAAAATGAGGGCAAACGAGTAAGTTCTTTGTTAGTATACCTGTGCATGCTTTGTCTTTACAGAAAAAAATACCTTAAGGGATGGAAATGTACATCTGGAAAAATTTGTAAGTATCTCAGTATTTCCAAAATGGCTTTACATCTCTCAGAACAGTAGCCTTTAACAAATTAACAAAATTGAGGAATATATTAAAATAGCAAAGAAGAATTTGTAACACTCCTTCCTTTCAAAAAGAAAAAGCCCACAAAGCAGCAGAACACCCTCAAACTGACAAAATCAACCTATCTTCTGCAATTTGTCTAGTCCTATTTTTTTTTACTAACTTAACACATAATGGCTATATATTGAATGTTTTTACAATATTCTCAACTCATTTTACTTGATAGACTCATGCATGTCTCAGATTAACTTAGAGTTGGAATATATATATATATGTATGAGCTTCCAGAAATACTACCGCTGCAGCAGTTTGCTGCTACACATACACAGAATTCCCTCCTTTGATCCCTTACACGACTCCCTCCAAAGGTGGAGTGCTTCGGAAGGTTTTGTACAGTCACTGTCAGCCTGGGCTATGCATCTGCCATCTCAAGCAAAGCTTTTCCAAGGTGCTCTGCCCTCCTTCTTCAACCAGACAAATCAAAGCTAACTGAAGCAGACGAATAAGTCAGAGAGAATTAGTAACTGAAAGTAACCACTGGAGATGTATGTGTAGAACCCTTGTCCTCACCCTGATGAGCTCAGGCATTCTAAAATGCCCACACGAATCACCATGTGCCAACGCCAGTGTGCCAGCTAGTGTGAGTAATCATAAAACGGTTTGGGTTGGCAAGTACCTTAATATCATCCAGTTCCAACCAGGGATGCTTCACCAAAACTGCTCTTGAAACTAATGCTGCTTAGTATGATACACTAATAGAGCCCAGGTCGGGGGATATAGCCAATATTCTGGAGATGGCTTTGTGCTGATCTTGAGTGCCATGGAATTTTGGCACTGAGTTTTGTCGGATTGTGTGTTTGCAAGAAGCACTCGGCATGCTGTTACCATTTGGCTTAGATGTCCCTAAATTGGTTAAAGCTGTTCCTGATCCACTGACTGTACATTCCAGCCCCGCCTGTCTGCCTGTCATGGGTCCACATAGAGGGAAGCCCTCAGAAGTCTTTCACAGTACACATAAATTGCTACTGGCTATTAATGTGCAAGAACTGAAGAACCTAACTTATTCTACATTTGCCATCTCAAATGTTAATTTTCCTTTTTTTCCTTCAACATCTGCTATAAAAATATATCCAGTAAATTGGGGGGGGGGGGGGGGGGGGTGGTGTTTGTTTTTTTAATTATTTTGGGGGGTTTGTTTTTATTTATTGGTCTTTGCTAATTTGGCTTCTTTGACCATTTGTCTGGGATGCACTGGCAGTGTTGTTTCACTAACCACTGAAGAGCTTTCAGATTAGGTCAGTCATCTCAGGACATGAAATTATTTCATTAGATTAATTGGCAGATTTCATTATTGTGATTTAGTTATCATTCTAAGACATCTGTTGGACAAATCTATACTCTTTGAGAATCTTCCACAGAATTACTTCAGTCTTTACAGTACAAGTTAAAACTGCTTGATTGAAATAGAATCTTTTTAAGTTCTTTGTGAATAACCTACAAATACTTAATCTGGCCATACTTCACAATCCCGCATCATAAATCAGGTACTTAATGATCTGCCTGCACAAGTCCCAAAACTTTAAATGAAAATAGGAACAAATGGAGTTATGGGCTATTAACAATTCTAACAGTTGGTCTCTAAAACAGCATATGTGCATAATGTAATAAGAAAATTGTACAATAAAAGAAGTCTCACAGGATAAGAATGATGAAAGCAAGAAAGGCAGAGCAAAGATGGGGAAGGAGACAGGAGAACAGAGTAAAATTTAGAAATACACTCAAGTATCCTTGAAGTAGTCCCAAAAGTGCATATAGAAAATAAAAATAACAAAAGGTAGCTCTCTATCTAGATTAGTTCTATTTCTTTCTCTGTGAAATATTTCTCTGGGAAAGACTTCTCAGGCAATTTCTAAAAGTTGACAGATGATATATAGGGCATTATACAAGCCAAATGTTTGATGTTTCAGTTAAGCTATTCTTCCACCATAATTTGATGTCTGAGAGAAGAGGAAGACAGTAGAAGGCAGAAGCAGAGAACCTCTGGTGAGGTATCAAACAGATCTTCAGGGCTGCTTTTCCAGCTTAGTACCTGTAACAATGCGCATGCTTAACTTGCCCCCAGAAGTGCTAAAAGCCTATTTAACCCTTAAGTACAAATAACTGCTGCTTTCTAACATTTTTTTTTATCCTGAATAACACTTAACACAATGTATTTTAAACAGTGTTTATCTGATATTTAACATTACTTGCATATTAGGGATGAGAAAACTGAGAGCTCGTCTCTGCCTTAGCTACCCAGAGGTGAAGGAGAACATTCAGCAAGGTATTCAAGCACATCTGACATTAAACATACAAGTACACCTTGTAAGTAAACTGGATCAATATGGAGTCTTAATATTTAGTTTAGATCATAAATACTTTATTGAAATAGACACTAAGTTGTGTCAAAGCTAACACAATCACAAAGTCAATGCATAGTTGAATAAAGTCTCTGAATGTTTTAATTCCTCTCTATTTTGGGAATGCACTTATAATTAAAATCAGAGGCTTCTGAACCAGCCTCTTGGTTGTATGAAATAAAAGCTGTGTGAGAATCGTAAAATATCCTGCCCACCAGTTATGCCTAGCATGAAAATATGGTACGGAGGGATTACTTCAGTAGTGTTGTCCTAAAACATACTCTACAAAACAAGATACTCTTTGCAGAATCTTCCAAAACTATTAGGAGTTTATTAGATCTGAGGAAACATTTGCCGCTTTGTGGCATGCCACAGCAAATGTGGAGAACCAGGCTACAGAGCTACAACGAGAATATGCTCAAATCAAAGGCATGCCTATTGCAACAGCTACACATATATTCACTCAAACTAACTGTTCCACAGCAAGAAACAGCCCAGCTAAGAATGAGAATTCTGTGGGGAATTTAAAATTCCTCTGTGAATTTCTCAGACATTCCACATTTCTTATTCTAGAATGATTTATCTAGTGTCATTTTAGAACAAGAAGGTTTATAAAGGACATGCAGTTCCAGAAAGTGTTGAAAAACACCTCAGAAAATAGTAATGCCCAAGGTGGGGTATCTGCACTGAAAATGTAGCCTCTTGATGTGAAAATGCTTTGCAACACTGAAAAAATACACCCTTGACTAACAAGCAAAGGAAACGGAGACCTAATCTGCAGGAAAGCAAGTGAGTACCAAGTTCTCTTTCCATTTTATGTCATTCTCTTCCTCTTGATGTAATAATTGCTTTAGCTAGGCTCATGGTAGTAATCACTTTATTTGATTCCATCTTTTTACAGCCTTTCTTAGATTCCACAGCAGAAATAGGAATAAGGAAAATCCCTCGTTAGATATGGTGCCAGATTTTCTCAGTGATCTAAACTATTGCCTGAAAAGTAAGGAATGAATCATTTTATCATTATATTTTATTATTTTATCAGCAATAAATATTAATGGATGCTTCTTATCTTGTGACTTCATAAAACGCCTCCAGCACTGCACCAGCTACCAAGGAGAAAAAAGATCGCTGCTGCTGAACCCAGGACATCCTTATTGAAATATTCTCTTTTCCTTTTAATTATGTAAACTTACTAATGCTTTCAAAACATGGCATATTAGAGAAGTAGAATCATAAAGTAGTCCATTTACAGTCTATTTATCAGCTAAAAGTTTCTCTCATTGATAAAAGACATCTCTACTATCACCTTTGTTTAAAAGGCAAAAGTATGAATTCTCACAAGACTGTAATGGCAGTATATGAAGGACTAAGTGATGAAATTAACGTCTTTTTCTAGTATTTGCCCCTCTACTCTGTTCTCTTAACACCCCACTTAGAGCACTGTGTCCTCAACATAAGAAGGACATGGAGCTGCTGGAGCAAGTCCAGAGGATCCCACAAGTATGATCAGGAGCTGGAGCACTTCCCATGCAAAGACAGACTGAGAATATTGGGGCTGTTCAGCCTGGAGAAGAGAGGCTGTGTGGAGACCTTGGAGCAGCCTTCCAGTATCTGAAGGGGGCTACAAGGATGCTGGAGAGGGACTCTTCATAGGGACTGTATTGATAGGACAAAGGGTGATGGGCTCAAACCGAAATGGAAAGTTCAGGTTATACCTAAGGAAGAAGTTCTTTCCGGTGAGGGTGGTGAGGCACTAGAACGGGTTGCCCAAAGAAGTGGTAAATGCTCCATCCCTGGCAGTGTTCAAGGCCTGGCTGGACAAAGCCTTGGGCAAAATGGTCTAGTGTGAGGTGTCCCTGACCATTGAAGGGGATTGGAACTGGATGATCTTAAGGTCCTTTCCAATCCAAACCATTCCATGATTCTGTTTAAAATTTTATGGTTTAGTTCCCTAGTTCTACAAGAACACCCAAACAGTTCATTCGTAGCAACATTTTGGGGATACCTCTTTCACAAGAATCTTAATAAAACGCTAACCCTGACAGGTGAAAGGAACTTTTGTCCAGGAAATTGCAGGTAAGCATTACTGGAGAAGCTCTGCAGGATGCTCTCCATAGATGCAAACATCAGAAATTATTCAAAAGATTTAAAAAAAAGAAAAATAAATCATAATTTCTAAGAACATGTGATCTTGGTAGTTGCTACAACTAGGATACTACAGAACAATGTGACTGGACCGGAGCTAAGAACTCAAGCTGTAATTTCCTGCTGTAAAGTAGTGAGATTTCGGGGGATATTTCATTAAGAGAAAGTTCATTGCTCTTTTTCCAGCTTGACAAAAAAAAAAAAAAAAGGTGAAAAATACTGCAGCAATTACTTAAATGTCTAATTTATATATTAGAGGTTCAGACAGACTTTTCACAAGCAGAGTGGGAAGGTTAGTATTAGCAAAATACTATCCTTCTAATTCATATTCTGCGTAAATTTAGTACCTCTTATGTGGGTTATAATAGTAATTAGATTTTAAAGATGACTACCTAA
The DNA here is from genome assembly GCF_034315485.1 of Pezoporus occidentalis. NCBI lineage: Eukaryota > Metazoa > Chordata > Aves > Psittaciformes > Psittacidae > Pezoporus > Pezoporus occidentalis. The sequence goes on from NW_026916304.1 coordinate 2,522,555, forward strand.
ATGGTGATAAAAGCCTAACAAAACTAGTACTTGGCATTATATGATCTCAGGATAACATAAAGATCTTTCATTTTCAAGATCTTTCAGTTTCATATGACAGCTAAAACCTAAGAATTACAGATGTGGCTCTTCAGTAACCCAGTAGAAACCCCAACCTGTGTATATGTGCCAACTTACTCTAATTTGTGTTGTGACAGTACAACTATACACTCCAAACAAAAGTCTAGACAGCCTGGACATTATTACTATAGAATTTAGAAAAACCTGCTGCAGAGTTCATTCAATCTTCCTGCAAATATTTCAGGGATTGAAGAATTCCAGTGGCCTTTATTACAATATTCCATAACCCAGGCTATTGCATAATATAATTACAGAAAGATATTTAGAGCCTGCCAGACTGAAGGACTGTAAAAGCAATAAATTGTGAAAACAGAATTCTGTACAGGTCAAAGTTTCCATAGAAATCAATGTCTTTTTGATTCTTTTAAACCTCATGGTTATAAGAGTATATATTCTGCTTGGTTTAGAAATAGGTCCATATACCAATTATACATTTTAACCTTGGTTTACAGACCAAAGTCTACTGCAATTCTTTGCTGAGAGAATAGATTTTATTACAATGCCCGGATATGCCGCATGTGTGCATAACACATACATGCACACACAGACACACATGTGACCGAGGACATGTTATTTTCTTGGTAAAGGACCTGCAAATCTGTTATATTGTCATTAATCTTTGAAACTTCATTTACAGCTGTTGTTTAAAAATTAAACGTATTACACAGAATATTAAATGAAGTGATAATAAATCCTGTCTGCAAAATTCTCTGGAGCTGATGTTAGCAGGCAGCATTTTTTGAGTCCAGGTTGTTCATTTTAAATGTAAATACAGACAATTTATTGAAAAGACCATTCCTTTTTTTCTTCGGAATGTTTGAAAATGAACTTGAACTCCAATAAATTACCAGAGATTTGCTTTCTTTTTCTTCCCCCTCCCTGATTCCAAAAATAAGGAAGGGAAACAAGGAAAACAGAATTACTTATTTTGGTTCATCAAGCGTAAGTTTAGAAATACTATAAGAAAACACTACTTTTTAGTCTGACTGACACTAAACATTAAGTGGGTCACGAGCAATTACTAAAGGTGATGTACAACGGGAATCATTTTGGCTATGTCTACACTGGTTGCAGTTCAACAAGATAGTACGAAACAGAGGATAATGATGGCACATCATTCATGCTACCTGTCCTTGGGGGAGTTTTACTTTGGGCTAGCTTCAGTATTCTACCTTTGCTGTACAGCAGTTCTGGTGAGGCTGTAAAAGCTCTACCCATTCTGCTCCTGCAGAGTTATGGGTAGTATGCACGCAGATGGACGGCCTTTCTGCACCTACATACTAGAATCTTCCATGTTTACAGATATGTTGAGGGTTGGTTACTCACCTGAAAGGACTTCTAGATTAAATCAAAGTACTATCACTTTGTCTTCAGCTGCTCACTCAGGTTATTTAAAGGAATGCCATGTTGTATGGAAGCGTAGGCATTATTTTTCCATGAAAACAGGTTGATGTCTATAACTGAAATCTAAACAAACCCTTTATTAACAAGGATTAATGCAAGGATTTGATCTCATAAACTGTGGGCAGTTACAGCTTTCATTGGCTTTAAACAAGTCATATACATCATGTTTTTTCTTGTTACGCTTATTTACAGCACAGTGCCTAAAAAAAAATCATTGTATTGGTCTGACATCAGGGAGTTTTGAAAGAAAAAGGTCTCTATAAGAAAATATCTGCATAAAGACTCTGTTAGTTATTAACTTACTATAAAATACTTATTATAAAAAGCTGTTGTATTGTTCACACCAATAGTATTGAGGAGTGACAAATCCTTAAAGCTGGCAAACAATAAAAAGAACCCTGCTATTTACCAAACATTTAAGCTACAAACATATTTCAATTGACATAATTCAAAATTATTTTACTAGGTGACATGTACCAACATCTGCAGCATCTGACTATTTTTTCCCCCTTTTTTTTTCATTTTGTATGCTGTTTTAAGGAATTCTTTTCTTCACAACAAGCACTTACAAACAAGCCCTTCGCACACTATGCATCTGAAAACACAGAAGAGCTTAATTTAAAATGAGATACGCGGAAGTTTGAGATATACTGGGTCAGTCTTTCATAAAGAAGCATTTACATATTAGTCCCACTGATATCAATAGATCCACTTCAGTGAGTGAGTGTTTAGCAGTGTAACTGAAGGTCTCCTAATTTGGCATGATACCATAAAATCTCAGATGAGGAGCAGGCTCAAAACTGAAATTCCTCAGAAGATCTTTCTGAGAGCATTACTAAAGAATGCATCTTAGCTTTAACACCAGAAGGTAAACTGACTAAGGAATATTATGTTTGTTGAATACATAAAAAATAGTAAAGCAGTCATTTCTCATGCTCTAAGGGCACTTGTCAGGCTTTTCCTTCTTGCAATCATTATCTACTGCTTTCTGGATACCCAGCATGCATATATACTTGGAAATTATTGATCATCAAAGCAATTATGTTAAACTGATTAAAATGTATGCATTTAGAATTTCCCAGTGTATTATAACATATTCTTGTGTTAGCAATAGACAAAAGTGGGAGAACTGCCTAGAAAACAGTAGTTAATATTAGGAACAGAAAAGAAAAGGAAAGGAAAAAAAAAAAAAGCCAAGAATTTAATTCGTATTGTTGTATGAAAAAATTAAGAGTTAGAAACAAAGAAGCGTATTTGATCCACTGTGATTTAACACTTTTAAAATAAATGTGAATATACTCCTCACACAAGCCGTATTTGTTCTGAGGCTTCTAAATGAATTTTTCACATGACTATATTAGAACAATATGACTGAAGAAGTAATTTTTTTTCCAAAGATACAATGAAGTTGTCAGGAGGTCAGAATAATGTCACGTTAATAGTATCTATTTCTGACTCATGTGTGTATGCAGGAATTCATAGGTGTTTAGATGTACCCTAAAGGAACAGGAACATATGATGTATGGAATGGTTTACAGCACTGATTCTGGCAGTCACAGTATCACAGTATCACAGTATGCTAGAGATTGTGATATATTGCCCTATATTCTGCTTTCAACAGGAGTGAATTACCTTAATGACGCAACTTGGTTTTGTGAAGTTGTGTTATGCTGTATTAATGAGTTCAGCACCAGAAGAAACCCTGGCACCTTCAAGTAGTAGATCACTGAAGCCTAAGGTTTCATTATAGCAAATGAAAGTTTCATTCAGGCTAAGGCTCTGACCACACCACCAAGTCTTGGAAGGCAGATACAAGGACTGTGAGAACGAGGACCCTAGGCCCACTGTAGGAGAGGATCTGGTTCGAGACCATCTTAAAAACCTGAACGTGCACAAGTCCATGGGACCTGATGAAATCCATCTGCGGGTCCTAAAGAAGCTGGCGAATGAAGTTGCTAAGCCACTGGCCATCATATTTGAGAAATCATGGCAGTCAGGTGAAGATCCCGATGACTGAAAAAGGGGAAATATAACCCCCATTTTCAAGAAGGAGGAAATGGATGACCCAGGGAACTACAGACCAGTCAGTCTCACTTCCGTGCCTGGCAAAATCTTGGAGCAGATTCTCCTGGAAGGCACGCTAAGGCACATGAAAAACAACAAGGTGCTTGGTGACAGCCAGCATGGCTTCACTAAGGGGAAATCCTGCCTGACCAATTTGGTGGCCTTCTATGATGGGGCTACGGAACTGATGGACAGGGGTAGAGCAGTTGATGTCATCTACCTGGACTTGTGCAAAGTGTTTGACACTGTCCCACACGACATCCTTGTCTCTAAATTGGAGCGACATCAATTTGATGGATGGACCACTCGGTGGATAAAGAACTGGCTGGATGGCCGCACGCAAAGAGTCGTGGTCAATGGCTCCATGTCCGGCTGGAGACCAGTAACGAGTGGCGTCCCTCAGGGATCAGTGTTGGGACCGGTCTTGTTCAGCATCTTTGTCACTGACATGGACAGTGGGATCGAGTGCGCCCTCAGCAAGTTTGCCAATAACACCAAGCTGTGTGGTTTGGTTGATACCCTGGAGGGAAGGAATGCCATCCAGAGGGACCTTGACACACTTGTGAGGTGGGCTGATGCCAACCTCATGAAGTTTAACCATGCCAAGTGCAAGGTCCTACACCTGGGTTGGAGCAATCCCAGGCACAGCTACAGGTTGGGCAGGGAAGAGATTCAGAGCAGCCCTGAGGAGAAGGACTTGGGGGTGCTGGTCGATGAGAAAATGGACATGAACCAGTTTTGGCGTGCGCTCGCAGCCCAGAAAGGCAACCGTATCCTGGGCTGCATCAACAGGATCGTGACCAGCAGGTCGAAGGAGGTGATCCTGCCCCTCTACTCTGCTCTTGTGAGACTTCACCTGGAATATTGTGTGCAGTTCTGGTGTCCTCAGCATAAAAAGGACATGGAATTGTTGGAACAAGTCCAGAGGAGGGCCACGAGGATGACAAGCGGTAACGGGTTAAAATTTAAACAGGGGAAGTTTAGATTGGATATAAAGAAGAAGTTCTTTACTGTAAGGGTGGTGAGGCACTGGAATGGGTTGCCCAGGGAAGCTGTGAATGCTCCATCCCTGGCAGTGTTCAAGGCCAGGTTGGACAGAGCCCTGGGTGGTATGATTTAGTTTGAGGTGTCCCTGCCCATGGCAGGGTGGTTGGAAGTAGATGATCTTAAGGTCCTTTCCAACCTTAACTATTCTATGATTCTATGATTATGGTTACTACAGGCTCATTTTTTTCCACATTTTGAATTTCCATTCAGTTTGAGGAGCCTGAAGAGTGCTCCACAGTTCCTGTGAGCAAATCACTGGCTTATTATGACTAAAACCATCATTATTACCCAAGGTAAAACAGCTCAAGTGATTCATGGATACAATATTAATCCTTCTGACAAGTCTGTGCTGTGAATTCCAAGAGGTCACTACACACTCAGGTATTTTTATGTTTTCTACATGTAAGCTAATAAAGGTAAAAATGTCACACAGAAATTCTCTCACAGACAGAATAACCAATTTTATGTCTTAAATATTTAATATTAAATATTTAATATTAAATATTTAAATCTTATGGCTCAATGAGATCATTTCTGGAATTCCTTGCACACAGAGTAAGACACATTGTGCTGTTTCTTTAGTGCCTGTTGCAGTCTCGAGATTTATCAGAGTTCATAACCCAGAAACACTACCAAGGACAGCCTTGGAACCACCAAACATCACTCTCTATTACCATGAATGAAATAAACAGAACATTTAAGACACAACCAGAGGACTCTCAAGCACGAGGCAAATTTCAGGGAACAGCCCCCAAACTCTACCAGCAGTAACTAAAGCAGGGATAAAATCTTGTGAAAGAAAGAAAAGGAATGCTGTTTAGAGAGTAGAAAAACATCAGACAAACTCAAAAAGAACTAGATTATGTTTGCCTTTGCTAAACTTTGAAGGACACATAGCATTAAAATCATATATGGCACAGTACTTTATGTAAGCTTTGAGGGATATCATAATTTCAACCTGCACATTTCTAGCTAAAGATTCAAATAAGTCAGCATCAATGCAAAGGTACCCATGGTGGCTGTACCGCAAAAGACAAACCAGAAACCTATTCTAAAAGAAAAGATTGTAAGCTTCTAATTTAAGAGACTTCAGACTAAATCTAAACCCCCAGGCATTACAAGAACATCCTTACAATAATTTAAGAGACTTCAGACTAAATCTAAACCCCCAGGCATTACAAGAACATCTTTACAATAACGTAACCAATTTCTCTGAACAAAGCAAGAGAAAAGGGGGCAATCAGTTAAGTAAGGAAACCTAATCATTGAAGGAATACAGAAACGTACAGTGATGTTACAAATGATATCAGTGTTGCTGGGTTTAGTGCAGAATGTTTAGATTTAGCCTGTAAATGGACTTCACAGACAGCTGCACAATTTGTTATTTCTTTTCTGAGTCAAAAGCCATCTTTCTTCTTAGGGTGTCTCAGCTGGAACTGAAGCACTGCCTTTCCACATCAATGTAGATTTCAGAAAAAAAAAAATTGACAGAGGATCACTAGCTTCTTTTTATGTTCTTCAACATATGACAAAACCCCATAGAGAAAAGTATTCTTTTAAGTCATTCTAGCAAGTTCTAGCAAAGTTATATTCATTCTAGCGACGTATCTTCATGTCTGTTGACTTCACATAATTGAATGTAGGGTTATTTTGAGGGTTTCTTCAATCAATCTGGTAAATCTGATTTTTAAGTACCAATTTCAACTTGTTAAGCAATGTGACTGTTCCAACAGTTGCTAACCAAATAATATTTGCATTCTATCACATCTAATCTCTTCTCCTCTATAGGGCTTGAAAGGACAGAGAGAATTGTATATACAACTGCAAAATAGATGGATCCAGGAAACTATCCCCAAGGAGGAAATGCTAGAACTGAAATTATTTCGCTGTAAATAGTTACTAATAGTTACTCTTTTTATGACTCTTTCTCAGCGGCTAATAACTTTTGTGACAGAAGAATGACATAGCAGAAAATCTCCAGAGCTATCATTTCATTTACTCCTTAGCCTATGCTCCCTCTGTATTCCCTTGGGAATGGACTTAAACTGCTCTTTAATAAAACTTCTTTTTGAGGATTTCCATCATCCGCTATACTTATTTTCAAACGGCTCAGTACAATCATTTCAGCACCTCTGAAACTCCAGACAAGGCTTTTTATTTAGCAATTGCACTGACTAAAACAAACTAAATGTTAATGTTTAGTTATTGCACAGTTCCTTTCAAGACAACTTTTAAAATGGTTACAAACTTTGCAAGAACAAACCAGGGCCTGCTGCCTTAGTTTCTATTAGAATCTAAAATCACTTGTAAAACACTAATAAAATCCCAGTTTATCTACTTTTTTTTAGTTTGTTGAATTATTTTTACTTATGCATATGAACACTGCACATATTTTGACAAACATATGTATTGTGGGACTTGGTTTCTTACCTGTGAAAGAAATACAAGGGAAAATTGAAAGTAATTATCCCAAGTGGAGACAAAAATCCTTGTCCCACCTGAGACTAAGGCATCTATGGAATTCACCTTCAAATGGAAAATAACTTCCCTCAGATGTGCAAACTCTATTGGGGACCACAGGTAAATTAGGCTGTGAATATCACACAACACACTGGTTGATCCATTTAATCATGCCAGAAATTTCCCCATTCAAAAGGCTCATGTTTCATCATGACCATGGATATGAAAGGTAACAATGTCACAGTGTTAACACTCGGAATTCATATTTCCTCTCTTGATACCTACACTGCTTCTCAAGGATACACTCTGCTTAAAGCTAGGGTTACAACTCTGGACATTTATGGAGCACAGATGTTCTGCATATGAAGTAAGCTAACTACTGATGTGTATTTTCTTATTTTTCAGCTTTAACTTAAATTTGACTGCTTTGACTTTTGTATAACAATATCATAAAAGAAACTCAATATTGCAGATTTAGAGAAGCTTCATTATTAGCCTGTAAAAATAATCGTTGACATAAGGATTCTACCCAGACAGGCCTCATGATTGGCAGTCACATACTTCCTTAGAGGCATTTTACCCTTCCTATATGTACTTCTTGGCCAGTAAATGATGGAAACATATATGTCCTTATTGCCAAAGTATGTTCCAGTTACTGGAAAGAGTAGTAAGTGGGATAAACAATATAATGGATTCATATTACACAGGAAACTTTCCAGGTCCTTCTCCCCCTCTCTCAGATACTGTTAACATGCACAAGTATCTGTAAATGTTTAAGAGAGACAAAAGTAAAATGATTCAGTATCGTATTACTCAACTTTTCCAGAATAATTCTCCTAAATATCTCAGGTACCTCAGTATTAGGCAGAAATTAAAAAAAAACATGCAAGCCCCTTCCAGAAACAGCAGGTCAGAAAAATGTGTTGTATCTTCCAACAATAGAGACACTTCCCTGGTTTACTTTTCTTTTATTTCATCCTATCCTATCAGATTCTATAAATCATTCTATAAATCAAAGCTTTTACATTATACCAGCTTTTGCCCTGCACCCCAACCCCCCGCCCAAAAAAAAAAAAAAAAAAAAACAAGAAAAAAGCAAACCAAAAAACACCAACCCCAAACATTCTGATTTTCAGTAAACATTTCACTCAACACAAAATCACTCAATTCCACTTGCTCAGTACAGATTTTTACCTCAAAAACTTCTTCATCCAAAATCCTGGTTCCAAAGACAGTGATGCCATTGGTGTCCACAACTGTTTTGTCACTTCTTTCAAGTGGTTTTGTAGATTTTTTGTTACAGTCAACAATCATTGTAACGCTTTTTTTCTCCACACTAATAGCTACTCGATGCCACCTATTAAAAACAACCCAAACAATTCTACTGTAATTTCTGGTTTTAATAGGTCATTGTATTCTTACCAGAACAGTTTATTGTAGATCGTGCACCAATCAAGTCACAGAATTTTAATGTCTCAATTTCCTCCTTTCATACATACACAAATGAAAACAATGTTTTGTCTATTTACTGTATAACTTCTGTCACTTAGTACAAAAGAACAGTACAAAAGTTCTGTCCTTAGTATAAAGGACCTTGAGCCATAGTTCATTGTGAATATCCTGTATAAGATGAAGTTCAAGCTTCTCTGAAGCTTTACCCAGAAAACATTTGTAAACTCAAATTAGGAGCAAATGAACTGTTTACATTTCATTAGATTGAGCATCTGGCAGCAGATTTGTTATTTATGAATGTGTTTGATTGTCCAAATTACCTGAGGAATCACTTGTGCTAATATATTTAATCCAGCACCTTAGTCTTTGTTATTTACATTTTAATATTTGTTTTCTGTGATCAATCACCAAATTATTACCATGTTCTTTTGCTTATTTGAACGTATCCCATAGCTATAGGCATTTTTCAAAGATGTACGACAGTTCCAACACACATGCTTCTCCAGACACACTTAAAAAATCCTTGCCACTACTCCTGCAACAGTGAATGAGGCAATTCAGAACACTGACAAACAATTTTATTTTAAAGACATCTGAGAACAAAGTTTTTTACATAGTTTGCCCAACTATGCTATGTTCTTTATGAGAATTTATTATCATGACAAACCACATTAATTTAGTGAGCTTCTCTACTATGACAACTTAAAATATCAAATAGCAAGAACAGGCCACCCTGCAATCTACTAGGGACCAAAACATGAAAGAAGCTTTGATACACCATGGCAAAAAATGTCAAAGAATGTGATATTATGGTATGAGGAAGGCTGGAATCAAATTATTTCAGTTGCCATTGGTGACACTAAGATTCTCTACAACAGAGAGACAGCTTAGACCACTGTTTTAAAGAGCTTCTGTATATCAAAAGAAACACCTTGAAGCTAATGCAATCTGACTGCTAAACTGTATCCCTGAGCCAGAACTATAATTCCATGTTTTCTCTGGAACACAGTTAAACATTATCATTATAAAAGCAAACTGTCCATGCATCCTGAGGCACATTACTCTCTTTACATTTTTTAAATACATCTCATTTTGAGATGAAGATTGTTGTCATAGATCCCTCATAAAATAGCTGAGTCAGATGAAAATTGTCACTCTATCTTTTGAAAGCATGTAGAAGCTGAAAGCATGAAATCATAGCTCACTGCGCACATGACTGACTACAGTTGACTTTGAAGTTGTATAGTCTCACTGCAGGAAATTGTATCAAACCAAATTCATGTTGATTTCTTCATTTTTTATCAGTTCATCAACATTTTGGGTAAAATTCTGAATTCCATGTCAAAGTGTTGTTATTTAGAGGAAGCCAACAACAACAACAACAAAGTCTGCTACTTTGTATTATCACTGCTTCTGCTACAGAAATGCATCAGGTTTAGGTTTCATGTCATAATTCCATTCTCTGGTAATACAAGGCTAGAAGACAATTATTTTTTTCTCTTTTTCATCCTTTACTGCTTTACAAACATATGTCATTATAGATGAATTTCTGCTCTTCCTTCTCTACTGATATTTTTTTCTCTTTTTATTTTGCTTTAATAATATTTCTTTCTGTGTGTCTCTGAAAACTCTGGATGTTCTTCCTGGACTGCAGCACAATGAGTAGAAAGACTTTAAAAGAGCGAATGTTCATTTACAAGCACCAGAATGACATTCCCAGAGAATGGCTGCTTGTCTACAAAGGGAAGTCAGGTACAAAAAAATTCACAACTGCATTAATAACACAGTAGATGCTTGAGATTAACTGCCTTTACGGAATCATAGAATCATAGAATCGTTAGGGTTGGAAAGGACCTTAAGATCATCTAGTTCCAACCCCCCTGCCACGGGCAGGGACACCTTATGCTAAATCATATCACCCAAGGCCTCGTCCAGCCTGGTCTTGAACACTGCCAGGGATGGAGCATTCACAACCTCCCTGGGCAACCCATTCCAGTGCCTCACCACCCTAACAGGAAAGAATTTCCTTCTTATATCCAACCTAAACTTCCCCTGTTTAAGTTTTAACTCGCTACCCCTTGTCCTGTCACTACAGTCTCCAATGAAGAGTCCCTCTCCAGCATCCCCACAGGCCCGCTTCAGACAGTATAAGTCCTTGCAGCAAAGATTAACTGTCCATCTTATCCTTCCCTCAATTCCTTATATATAGCCATTTCAAACCATCTTATTTATCTGCTGTTTTGGTTCAAGGTAAGAGAAATTTTATGCTCTCTTGTTTTCACTCTTCCTCTCACCTTTAAATGGACAAGTAAGCCCTTCTAGTGAGACAATTCCTTGAGTTGTTTTGAAAACAGTTTCTTTCTATATTGCACAAGAAGAATCTTCATAGGTTTAGCTTTGGTGATTTTATCTTCTATCATCATTTCTTCACTCTTGATTTACAGAAATGGCAAATAGTACGGTGGTTTGGCTTTATTTGTAGATGTATACACCATCGGAAGCTGGAACTGTACTCTGCTGCAATGGTTCTCTGATTTTGTACCACAGCAGTCCAACTAGCTGGAAACAGCATTAATGATTTATTTAAATATTTCAGGTAACTGTTTATAAAGACCATAATCACCTACACAGTGGTCTGTGGCAGTATTTTTCATCTTAAAATTTTACACTTACTTGCCATCAGCAATGTTGACAGTCCTGAAAAGCGGATAGTCTTCTGGGGCAGGTTTTCCATTTTGGTCTTCGAATAAGAAGACAGGGGACCTACCAACTTCAACACCTACTTGCTGAATTCCTTGCTCATTGTAGACAGACAGAAGGAAGGACTGGATCCCCTTTTTAGGTTTTACTGTCATTAATATTGAAAAATCTTCTGGAAAGTCTTCCCCTGCAAATAAAGTGATATACAGTTACAAATTCAGAAAAAAAAAAACACTCTTTAAAGATTTGCATTTTTCTATAAGCCCAGAGGATCCCTCATGCAAACTGTTGTGGGTTTTTAATTCTCAAAAATGAAAAACATAAACATTGAAAAAAATACATAACTAGTGTTATTTAGTAGGACATTCAGGCAAAATCAAAGAACATTTCATTTTCATTTATTCCCTAATGCCTTCTCTTTAAAATAGCAATTATATATCAATTGTTGTTTCAAACTTTACAACTAAACACAATTGAAAGTGGATATAGCTTTCTCATAAAGGAAGGACTGAGGTTTGTACTCAAGACTGCTCCTGTTGAATGTGGTGGTAAATCTGCATTTCACTTGATGTGAAAGTCTATTAGGCTTAATAACCAATGAAGTGTAAGACTGAGATTCTAAAATTCAGAATATGCATTGGCGCCATGTAGCTTGGGCTTCAGCTGCAATTTGACATGCAAGAAATAGAGGGGTAAGAATCTAATCATAATGTTGGCAATTAATACAACTGTAATTCTGTGTGCATTAAAGTGAGTAAAATATTCTTAAACATTTTAATAATATAGTAAGTTTTAATAAAATAACGTTATATTTTTGTAATTAATGAAAGTTATGTAAGATTTTTACACCAAAAGCTGATTTAGGAATTACTTCTTCCAGTGGAGAAAATTGTTTCCAAGACAAGTCTTGTGGGAAAATTCTCAGGAATCTAACTTCTTCCATGAAGACAAGCTATTGATGGCATTAACTCTTAATATACAGCATGAAAACAGAATGCATAAAATCTTCATTGCTCTTTAAATGACATGCTACTCTTCTAAAACAGAAAATCCCTAGCCTTACACTTACTCAACTGTCTGCTGCAATGTCAGTTTATGTGCTTTCTACCGCCTTTTTTAACTTTTTTTGCGAAGGTTGTTGAAACACTGTAGTAATAACAGCCCACTTTAGGGCTTGTTTTGACATCTTATTTTGAAGGATCAGAACTAAATAAATTGAAAGAATTTCACTTACTCTGGTGAGCCTTTGGTCAAGCTTTTTAAGGACAAAAGCAAAGCTGCTAGTTTACAGTTTAAATTAAACTGTATACCTTTTATCATCTGAATAAACAGATGACAGTAAAAGAAAGAGAAAAGATGACTGTCAACTAAGGCCAAAGAAATTAATTGAAAAGCACTGTCTGCACGGTTAAGCTGAAAAATATGTTGAAAATGCTTAATGCAGGTGATAGTAATTCAGCTAGTCTGGACATGTGCTCTTCAAACAGATAATATCCTATGAAAAAAAAACACTGGGAACTTTCTAAGAAAGGTGACCAAAAATGATTCATGTGCCTTAGTTCAGTAGTTTCTGTTATCACTGCTATAACTATATTCCCAAAGGTTTTATAGTGAAAGGCCTTTAGTGAAGCCATGCTGGCTGTCACCAACCACCTTGCTGTTTCCAGGAGAATCTGTTCCAAGATTTTGCCAGGCACAGAGGTGAAACTGACTGGTCTGAAATTCCCTGGGTCTTCCATATTCCCCTTCTTGAAAATGGGGGTTATATTTCCCTTTTTTCCAGTTGTCAGGAACTTCACCTGAGTGCCATGATTTTTCAAATATGATGGCCAGTGGCTTAGCAACTTCATTTGCCAGCTCCCCTCCTACAGTGGCCCTAGGGTCTTCATTCTCACAGTCACTGCATTTGCCTTCCAAGACTTGAGTGGCATGGTCAGAGCACTAGCCAGTGAAGACTGAAGCAAAGAATTCATTAAGAACCCCATCCTTCTCCAAATCCAGGGTAGCCAGTTTTCCCGTTTCCTTCTGGAAAGGGCCCACATTATTCCTAGTCTGTCTTTATATAGTCTGTCTTTATATTACTACAAAATAATGTACGTTTTCCCCTTTTAGAAATCTGCAATGACATATGTATGATTTCTACTTTGAAAGACAAAAAAGAAAGTATTTTTCTTCCCCAGTATCTTCTCTGTATGTTTGTAGACTGACTTATTCAAATTCTATATGATTTATCAAAGCAAAAAAATTAAGTGCCCCAAGATTTTGTTTTTTTTTAATATTCTTATTATCATTTCCCCCAACGATCTGGGTCAAGTGATAAGTGGCAGCAAAATAACAGAATAGAAGTATGCCCTCAATATCCAAAGAATATTTTCCAAAGTGTGATTATTTAATTTTAGAGAAATTTGAGAAAAGATGGAACCACATTACCTGCTACCCACAACTAGCCTTCTTTAGCCCACCAAATACCCAGATGCTTTCAGGTAATTGTTAACAGATGGAACTTTTGGGAATGATTTTGCAATGGCCAACCACAACGCATTCCTACCACCACAGCACTACTCCAGGAAATACTGCTTTCAAATGGACTACTACAACTGGAGGAAACTTGCCAAAGCCACCAAATAAGCTTTCCATCAGATACCATCATGAAAGAACAGGTAATATGACTTCCAGGCCAGTTCTGCCAGTGACACAGAAATTGATGAAGGTTTATAACAGAAGCCAATAAAACCAGATTCACTCAGCAGACAAAGAGCACGTCCTGTCACTCACACACATGCACAACTCTACAGATAACAGAAATGTTTTGTGGTACAGATGACAAACTATATGCTGTGCTTTAGATACCATAAAAACACAGGCAGTAACATACTTCACCAAAGTAATAGCTTTCTGACAATCTTACCTGGGTACAGCTGCTTTGTTGGGGCACTCAGCTGTGCAGTTTTTGAAACTCTGTAGGCTACATCCGATCCTTTTGAATCCCTTCTGTTTGTGCAAAATCCTGATGTTCTTGATACTCCTTCTGGTAAATTGTGAAATTCTAATGCTTTTAGCACATCAACAGGCTCAGCTGACAAAGAGAAAAAAAAAATATTACTCATCTTGCATGTCTACAGTATTCAGCCTCCAAAAAGGATATAGATTCACTGCAAAAGCATATGTTTAATCATAGCAGTAGCTACATCCTATTCTGATTTATTGAAGATTACTTCTATGCTAGAATATTATTTTAACAGGATTGTTTATTTTAAATATATGAGAGTTTATGTTACGATCAGATTTTCAAACTACTTGACACTGAAAATCACTGTTTCCCAAAAGCAGAGCATCTTGGTGACTGAAACTTGCAGCATATTATTTTAATCTGTGATTTCCAAGAAGTGGAACTGATTTTAAAAGTTTGCACAAAAGTTTCAGAAGCATTTAGCTACTAACAACCTGCTATGAGAAACTTGATTGTTGCTAACATTAATATATATTCTGATTACATATGGCTGGTTTTGACTATACAAAGTGGTAAGGAAGAAGATAATCTTTTTTCTCACCCAGTTAGAGAAAGAAAAATGTACCTGCTTTGCCTGCAAGGAATGAATAGACTGAATAAATCTTTCAATATTTCCAAGTTAAAATTCAAATGGACTTGTTTTGTACTTTAGAGGCCAACTACAATCAGGCTGTATTTATGCTCAATTTAAAGTTGAAATCCAGAGCTGCTACTGCACTCATACTGATACAAGATTATGCATATATATATATTAAAAGATCAATTTACATAAATATATATATATGTAAAGCCAACAACAAAGCCTTAACCTATGGTAATTCACCATGGCAAAAGGGCCAAGTACTGAATGGAGAAGCACTTCAAGAGAGGCAGTAAGAGAACATAGTGCCTACTGCATTATCTTTCCTCTTACAAAAAATTAAGGTGCTTATTCTCGTACTTCCTATAGATAATGGCTTCACTATTTTTTTTTTTTTTAGTGGAAATAGAATTTCAACAGACAATTTTTTCACTGGGACTATTCTGCAGTTTTCATGTTGGCAAAACTTTTCTGGAAAGACAAAATTTTCCACGATTTTCACTGTTAAAGCTGAGAAATGCGTTTGGTAAATTTGACCCATCTTCATGTTTTTGAACTGCACTGTGGCATGAACTATAGCTCTGCTATTACACATGTTATGTGTCAAAAACCATCAGCTTTAGGCCCAAAATTCATTGTATGCAAATATTCAACTATTTGCAAACAAGTGAAAGAGAAAAAACATAGACAAAGTGATACTCTATTTACAGTCACTGATGGAAACATCTGTACCTTCTTTTCTTACTATTTGTACAGTTGTAGGCAGTGTTACTATTTTTTCATCAGTTACTATTTTTTCACCACTGCAGTATCTCAGAAGTCACTTTAGTATCAATAACAGATGTGAACAAAGTCAAGTTTAACTAGCTCATCCTACTCATCTCCTGGCATTGCCAAATATGAAGAACTCAACTTTGTAGTTAAACCTATTTTTGAATACCTAAAGTATATCTTTAAAAACAAAATCTGAGGTTTTCTCAGTCAGCCTAGAATGCACATAACTTCTTTTGTCTTAAAATACATTTACAAGAAAATGTTTGTGAGCTTCTTTATTTTTTTCTCCTATCATGCAACTTCTCATCCCTTTTTCCATCAGATGGTAATACCAAATATAAACTGAATACCCAGTGTTTGTTGCAAGCTAATCCATGTTGAATCAATGAATTTACTTCAAACCAACATATCCTGCAGATTCAAGAAATTGTTTAAACATTCTCAAAAGAAGTTTCAACAATGGGCAAATTCTGAAACATTAATCTTACATCTCTGTTAAGTACTGACTAAATAATTTGAATGGACATAATGCATTTTCTATGGGGATTCCACACAGTTCTAAAGTTACCTCCATACTGAAAGAACTGCCACACTTGTTTTACTGGTAAGCAATGGCTATTTCTGCAGTACCTATCATAACTGGAACCAGCAAAGCAATGAAGAACCAGTCACTTTAGAACAGCCATATCAGTAAAAATTCCAAATTGTTGTATAAATCAACCACTGTTACATTCTTTTTCCTTTCTTGTCTATAATTTGTACCAGATTCTTCATTATTTTTTAGAATAATGGCTGTTCTTTGCCTTGCTGACTGGGAGACTATTCACCCATAAACAAGATTATTTATTACTCCCTACTAGTTCTGCCGCTAAAAACCTTCCAGACAAGAAACAGAATAATAATAGGACAATCTTCACACCCCAAATTCAGTAAGAACAAACATTTTGTTAATAGTGCAGAGATGACATTTATTCCCACAAATGGTGATTCACAAAACGTAATCAGCAAAAACACTAGCAGGTTTACATGGAATTCTAGAAATGTAACTTCTAGAAATTAAAAGCTGCATGAAGTAATTTACACAAGTAAGTTAATTAATTCATCTCCAAAAATAATGTGGCTAAGTTCTTAGCCACTTCAAGCAATTGTTAAAAAGTAAAGAAGTTCTTTAGAAGTCTTTAGATAAACCAGGCAGGAATGTGAAAGATTTAATATACTTCTTCTCAAAAATTTGCTTTTGATAGAAACCTATATATTATTTAGTCTGTGAAATGAACAGAGTTTGTGCCTCTTCCTCACAAATGTTTTTGTGACATTCTTGTGTGTGTCATTATTTAACCTGGACTTGACTCTAATGCCTAGATTAGGATGCAGCCAATCCTGTTTCAGCTGGGAGGCAGCATGCCTGGACATCTCTTCACAGCTGTTACCGACACCTTCCAGATGAAAAGTGACCTCACTGTGTAAAGCACTTCTCCCCTACACTCCTCCTGTGTCATGCATATATTACCTACCATATATTGGGGTTCTACAGAAACACCCTCTTTTTGCTATGGAAACCTATTTGGAGCAAGCGTTCAGTAGCTCTGACCAGGCTGCCATGACATTAGCTCAAGTTCCTTGGCGAGCTCACGGCACATGTTCAGATGACCTGCTCAGCGTCTCTACAGAAACCACTAGACACAGTTGCTCTCAATATGCCACAGAGCACACACACAGAGGAATCCAGTCAAAAATAAATGAACAGCTCTTAAAAGCCAGCAGCACTTAGATCCTAACTGCTTACAGGTAAGCTGTTTGAAGTATAAAGGCCAAAGAGAAATTCTTGCACACCCAACATTTGCCTGCTTAGAAAACTGGGGGAGAGAGGTAGGAAGCCAGCTCACTGAGTCAGGGAAGAGCATAGTCTGGAAGCTATCAGCTAAAACCATGGCTTCTCTCAGCCAGTTTCTGTAGGTTCTGCAGTGCTCAGTGTCACTATATCCTGGGAGCTGCAGCTCTTGAAAACTGCCTCTTCTCCAGCATTCTGCTCCCACATGATTTTGGGAATGGTAAGAAATAGCCAGAAACAGCATCAGTGCTAAGGCCATGTAGTTTGCCTGTTTGCATAGTCCACAAATTAAGATTACAGCTTGTATTTATATGGGACAATACCATAGGCCATATACTGGCAGATTTGGGGTCTCTCCCAGGAACTTCCTTACAGTGCCTAAGGCAGCTTGCCTAAGTGATTTTACCTTCTAGTCTAACTCCCTTTGATAGTTTTCTCATAAGAGAAGCAAGCAAAACTGCAGATTAACGATATATGATGTAATGCTTTTCTATCCTTCCCATTTGGTGTTAAGATTTAAGATGGCAACAAAATAATCAACAAATAAGCTTCATGCAAACAGTTCTGTTCACCTGATCTTGGGGTGCAGTTAATTCTCCTTATAAAACTCAGCTTTGAAAACTTAACTCTGCTTGCCATGGCAAATTTGACAAAATGCAAGATCCAGACCCTGAAACTGGGTCCTTTCATTCCGGTGGTTATGGCCACACTGCACTGTTGCTTGAAGGCCACCTCCTGCAGGCAAGCCAAACAAAGCTGCAAAATAACCCTCTGAAAGGAAGCCTGTGTTCATCACTGCAAGCCCAACTGAGCTCTCCCACAATCAAAAAGCAAGTTCCCACTGGGCTACCTTCCCACTGATTGAACCAACTGCAAGGCTCATTAATCCCACTAAATATTATAGTGCAAAGTTCAGCAACATACATTGTCCTCAATTCAAAAAAGTTAAGAGAGACATCTACAAATTTCACTGCCACTGAAAGAACATACAGTACTAGCTAGAAGATAAGGGTTTAATAGTGCTGGGATTTCTGAAATGGCACAGAAATCTTCAAAAAATCTCTCTTTAGCAGACAGAGCTGTGTGAGGAAGGAACTTGAGTGTCCTAGTATCTTTCAAGATATCTTTCTTTCTTCGACAGGCTGAGAAAGTTGGGGCTGTTCAGCCTGGAGAAGAGAAGCTGCGTGGAGACCTCAGAGCAGCTTCCAATATCTGAAGAAGGGCAACAAGGATGCTGGAGAGTGATTCTTCATCAGGGACTGCAGCGATAGGACAAGGAGTGACTACTTTAAACTGCAACAGTTAAGTTCAGGTTAGATATAAAGAAGTTCTTTCCTGTGAGGGTAGTGAAATCCTGGCACAGGTTGCCCAAAGAAGTGGTAATTGCTCCATCCCTGGCAGTGTTCAAGATCAGGCTGGACAAAGTCTTGGGCGACATGGTCTAGTGTGAGGTGTCCCTGCCCACTGCAGGTGCTGGAGCTGGGTGATCTTAAGATCCTTTCCAACCCAAACCATAGATTCTATGATTCTACGAAAATACCAAACTGTTAATCATTTAGCTCCAGCATAATTTCCTGGCTTTGAAAAACACAGAAGGTAAAGAAAAAAAAAAAAGAAAAAGTGGTGTAACATCTCAAGACCTGAAATAACTTTGCTTTCTCTTTAGCTTTATTCCAAGCATGAACCTTAGGGGAAAGAAAAAATGCATTGACAGAAATATGAAATCTTCTAAGCTAATTTAAATGTTACTAAAATATACGTAAAAGCATGTTAACTAAAAAGAATAAAAAAAAAGCCACTTCTGTCAGCATATCTCTGCTGAAAAGTAAAAGAATTCAGTGGAGTTTAGTAGTTGTAAACTGGATCTCAGATCACACTTCTACACTGCTAGGTTAGGACAGAATATCTGGAGTCAATTACATGAGGGAAATTACACGTGTTTTCTGTTTAGAGAGGATGAAGATGCATAGAAAAACTGATTTCCAATTTTGGTTAGCATTTTCAAGCCTAGACTTCCTAAATATATAATCATACATTTATTTTAAAGGCTATGACAATGCATTTTAGTCAATGAATAAATAACCACATCTCTCAAAAATATAATGCAATTCTAGATTGGAAGAGAACCCATGTAAGAATCTAGATGACATTTCAATCACATATTCTCAGCAAAAAAAAAAAAAAAAAAAAAAAAAAAATCAAAGATTTCATTTCATGATCTCCAAACTGAAATAAAAATCTGTGATATATCATTCTTATTAATACTGATATTGATACTAGGCACATGAATCAAATTCTGATGCCTTTATACTGCATTATACCTAACAGCTACTGCCATTGTTCAATATGATTTTTTCTGGAGTCAGTTAGAAGCTTGTTGTCGTGGTTTAAGCCCAGCCGGTAACTCAGAACCATGCAGCCACTCACTCCCTCCCTCCCTTCTTACCCCCACTCCTGGTGGGATGGGGAGGATAATCGGAGGAATGAAACTCCCACGGGTTCAGGTAAGAATAGTCAAGTAACTAAAGCACAACACAAAACTACTACTAATAAGAGTAACAAAATAACAAAGGGAGAGAATATGAAACTAAAAAGGGAAAAGAAAACAACCAACCAACCCAAGTGATGCACAATGCTATTGCTCACCACCCACCAATCAATACCCAGCCGGACCTGAGCAACGATTTGTCCCTCCCACATAACTCCCCCCAGTTTCTATAACTGGGCATGATGTGCTGTGGTATGGAATACCCCTTTGACTAGTTTGGGTCATGCGTCCTGCCTCTGCTTCCTCCTGGCTTCCCATGCCCCTCCTCACTGGCAGAGCACAAGACTGAAAAGTCATTGATCAGACTAAACATTACTGAGCAACAGCTAAAAACATCAGTGTGCTATCAGCGTTGTTCTCAGACTAAAGTTGAAACACATCACTGCACCAGCTACTAAGAAGGAGAAAAAATAATTGTTACAGCTGAACCCAGGACACAAGTGAAAACAGCAGTTTCATTTCTGATACAATGCCATAAATAGCACTTAATATACAAGATCAGAGGACTTGCTTCCTCCACTTCCAGGTACATTTGAGCTAGAACCTATTACGGCTCTCCCTTTCTCTTAATGGACATTATCTATGGAGGAGGTTCCCAGGTACCATAACTATACAGGTTATGGTATCAGAGAAACAAGAGACTGAGAAACTGTACATAATGGAGAAACTGAAGTCCGCTGGATGCAGACTGGACTGATGACTTATTCAACATGTGACATCAAGTCTCCTTGTAGAAAAGATGACCTCAGTTTCCAGTTTAAATGCTTAGCATTTCCGCATCTCTCTTTGGGAACGCTTCTTGTAGGCGACCACATAACCCTAGGTAAAAGGATATGCATTACTAGACAGGGACAAGTTGTGTCAGATGCAAGAAAATTTGCAGTTGAATGGTCAAATCTGGTTCAGAACATTTGGATTTATTTAAATGCAGATTATAACTAAATGAATACTGTTTAATTATACCTCTTTAGTTTATAAAAATATGCAACTTGTCTGTAATTGAAATCATGGCAAACTTAACTTAGTAATAGGCAATAAAATTTCTTGTTTGTGCCTCAGCAGCCACCATTAAAATTCTGTACTGTGATAAAGCTCATCTGATCCTGTGAAGGCAAACTGCACAGAACACAAAAAAAAGATGGATCGACAGTGCATCTAATGGCAGCAATGTTATCTTCAGAATTACACCAGCAGCAATCATTTTGATTTGAATTGAATTTTGATTTTGAATTGAGTCTGGCCAGCGATACCAAAGATTATGGTCTAGTGTGAGGCATCCCTGTCCATGGCAGGGGTTGGAACTGGATGATCTTAAGGTCCTTTCCAACCCAAACCATTCTATGATTCTATGACTTCGGATAAAAAGGATACATGTACATATTGTCTTTATAGCTACAATCACACTGTACAGTTACTTATTTTAATCATGTTGTATTAAATGGAAATGTTCTGATTTATAATATATGCTTTTCTACAATCTTCTAGCTGATGACCAGCTGCAGCAATGATCCAAACCCAAAGAAGTTCTCCATATAGTCTTACGCCAATAGCATAGATTTACTCAAATCCATCTAGTAACAGTAATGCAAAGGCTAGGTATGTAAATATTAAGCCATTCACACACACTGAAAATGGAGCTGCACTGCTGCACGTAAGTAGAATGTTTTGTCCCATATCACTCTAAGCAGCCAATGGGTATGTCAACAAATTTATACTTAAGCATATGAAGCACTTGATCTCCTGTTTCTTAGCACACTAACAAATTCCACTCACAGTATCTTACTAGTAATTTAAGTCTGTTGCTGTCATAAATCAATTGACAAATTCTGTGTTGAATTCATTTCATTGATAGACAATTACCTGGATGCTATTTTACTAGAAATTTTGCAGCAAAAATTTCTGCATACTTGTTGAGTGTTTCCTCAGAAATTCTTTTTTGACTTACACAGGCTAGTGGGTTATCAGGCAGGTTTCTAACCATCCTTTCCTACATAAAGCTGTATTGAGAAGCAGTTTATGGGTCAATTCCACGGCAACTTTCCCATTACTATGGGTCTCACACAGTACTTCCTGTCTTACTCATTTCTTAAGAGGTCAGACATCTAGAGCGATCTTACCACAGATGCATGCAGTGGTACTCGGTAGCCTTGGAATATATACAGATTGAAAAGATTAGTCACTGGAGTTCTTTTGGGGGAATTTGATTACTCCTTAAAAGATAACCAAGGAAGTCAGAATGAACAACTGTCCTTACCTAAAAAGGTTCCTCACCTTCTATTTTCTTCTGTTCTACACAGAACATGCTGCAAACCACTTAGAAGCTGCAATGAGAAATTAATATATAGCCCTGAACCTTTTTAGATGGGCTATACCAAACTTCTCTTTCATAGAATCAACTAGGTTAGAAAAGACCTTTAAGATCATCAAGTCCAACCATTACCCCAGCACTGCCAAGGCCACCACAAACCCAAGTCACTAAGGGCCTCATCTACATGGTGATGACCTACACTTCCAGGGATGGTGACTCCAGCACTGCCCTGGGCAGCCTGTTCCAATGCCTGAGCACCCTCTGGGGAAGGAATTGTTCCTAGTCTCTAAACTAAATCTCCCCTGATGCAGCTTGAGGCCGTTTCCTCTTGTCCTGTCACTCGTTCCTTGGGAGCAGAGACCAACCCCACCTCACTACAACCTCCTGTCATGCAGTTGTAGAGAGCAATAAAGTCCTCCCTTGAGCCTTCTCTTCTCCAGACTAAACCCCCCACCCAGGTCCCTCAGCCGTTCCCCATCACACTTGTGCTCCAGGCCCTGCACCAGCTCCATTGCCCTTCTCTGGCCCCATTCCAGCACCTCAATGTCTCTCTTGTAGTGAGCGGCCCAGAGCTGAACACAGGGCTCGAGGTGCAGCCTCACCAGTGCCCAGTGCAGGGGCACAGTCCCTGCCCTGGCCCTGCTGCCACACTGGTGCTGATACAGGCCAGGATGCTGGTGGCTTCCTGGCTGCCTGGGCACAAGCTGCTCATGTTCAGCTCTGTCAATCAGCACTCCCACCATCAACATCTCTTTCTACGAACTGAACAGCAAAACAATTTTAGCTGCAATTAAAGGTGCTGGGTGACTAAGAACCAAACAGTTCAAAACATACTTTTATTGAAGACAGGGTATAGACAGGAATCAACCATCTGCATTTTCAGAAGGAAGGACTTCACTGTCAGGCCTGAAAGCAAAACTCTCCAGGACTGACAGGAAAGTGACTGTGGTAACAACTTCTGGTTAAAATATTAATTCTCATAAGAAACTGTTCAGGGGATGACTCATTTAGACTAAAATATTTTTTCTTTCTGTTCAAATTCCTAATAAAGCATAGAAGTTGAAATCCTATTAGATTTAGATTTTGATCTAGTAATTTCTGGATCTTGGTCTCTTAAGTTTATGAGAGCTCATGCCCAATGAGCCTTCCCTACTTTAAGGCTATGTTCACCTACATCATTTATAAGATGCTCCCAGACTGCGTACTGGGGGGACATACTTTAAGAGAAAATAATAACAAAACTCAAGGTGCGGAAAAAAAGAGCTGGTATTCTTTATGCATATGCCTTAGTAAAGTGAGTGTGCAACTGTTTGCTGCACTGCTAATACCTTTGGTAACTATGGGTTTTTCCTTTTTGGATACAGTAAACATTTTTAAAATAAACAGTAGTATGTGTTTTTCAGAGATAATAAATAACTTTCAGTCATCGTAATTATTCAGCAATGTCCTTCTTTAGATTAATTAAAGTGAAAATTTATCAATGATGACTCCACAAATAACCTGTTTTAGCTACAAACAATAACTTGTAAATGGTGAGATACAACCCTGAAGTAGGAAAGAGCTTACTCTGGCCCAGTATAAAGAATTATCAGCAAAATTTAGGAAGACTAATGTTTTTAAATTACTATTATTTTACTTCCTATTTTTCCATGGAAATATGCTTCGTTCTGCCAGTAATCTGTTCCAATGGAACCACCACAAAACTAAAACTTAAGAGTGTTGAAACATTAATCTTCAATGTGAAATGAAGTGGTTTTTCAAAGTTTAGTCCAGTTTTATTTAACTGTGACAGATCATTTAAAGAGTAGAAGCTATTATAGCCTGGTAAGCTAAAATATGCATACTTGGTGGGTACTTATGAAGGGACTCCTTGTATTTGTGGACAAGACTTTTCAAAATAGGCTGGATGTTAGATTTCTAGGCATATATTTGCAAATTTAAAAACAAGGTACTGGCTGCTCCACAGCTTTTTGAAACTATGCTGCCTATTAAAAGTGTAACAGCCTACAGTTACTTAGTTTATCTACTTTTCTTAAAATTTTGAGTCATTGTAAATCCTCATTCTAAGGACCCTCCATGTATTCTATAGGTGGGTAAAAATAACCTATGATGAAGTTTTCTAACTCACACACATCAGACAGTTCAAGGCTTAATGAATTTAAGAGGTGAAAATATTCTCATAAACTAGAACTAGTAATGTGAAGGGGTAACTATTCTTCAGTTTCTGCTGTTGATCTCTCAGAACAGTGCTATGAGAGCAGAAAAAGGGAGAAATGTTTTTCTTTCAAAAACAGCCTTCAGTACACATGGTGTCTAAGTTTTATACAGCTTCATTTAGCTTTCAATTGTGAAGCTGTTTCAGCAGTTCTCCCACTGTGAAACCTGGTAACTTTTTGCCTCCTTGCATTCCTTCTCAAAGATTATTAGCCCAGTTTCTGATTCTATCAACAATTAGCCAGCAGTTAGTTTACCAGCTAGACCTAAGTTTGCTAAAGCAGAAAGAGTAATAAATGTTGCCCCTTTGCCAAATTATCAACAAGGAAGTCTTTACTAGAAGTGTTAGGATCTGGATTTGTTAGACTGTTTGCTTGTTGATCTTTAGGAGACAAGACAGGACCCATTTATTACTAGAAATGTGTGCTTTTTCTAATGTGGCAGGAATACTTTTGTTATTTTTATCCTTACAAATTTTTATTGATGTGTAAAATAAAAACAGTGATACATGTAATTATTATTATCTGTACTTGCCAATTTACCATGTACTTCATCTGCTAAGCATTAGTACAGAGCAGGAATTCAAAAGCATGTCATGCCCAGAATGCTCCACTGAGCTTCCCAGTGCTTAGACAGGCCTCTATTAGCTTCCCACTACAGGCTCTGATCTCTCTATCCCAAGCAATTCCCTGTAGTTCTGCCATAGGTGTCTAAGCATCAGAAGAGGCTCAGGCAGGCTACTGGGTTAGCTCTGGGCAGATTTGCCTTCCTCACAGGCTTTTGGGATTGGCAGTCTGAGAATCGCTTGTCTCCCAACTCTTTACTGAGAGCCCAAACATGGAACAGAACACTGTTCTGGGAGCAAGCATCCAAAAGCATTAGTTGTGCAGTGTCCTTTGTGGAAGGTTCCAATACCTCTCATAACCAAAGGACTTTTCAGAACTGGATAAAATGAACTCCCATTTTTGGGGCTGCAAAAATGAGCTACAGAGCATCTTCCAGGTACAAAAATGGAATCAACTAAGCTGCCTAAAGTAATTACATAGTGCTCCTGAAAATCAAGCTTTTTTTTTCACAGGTACCTAAATATAAATTTATAAGAATAAGTGAATATCTGTTTCCCATGTATATGTTTCTAGAGACATACTTCAAGCTTGGTTTTAGCTGTTAAAAATTTTCCTACATATTAGCTTTTAGACTAATTAAGTAATTGGGATCTTGGCTAGTGACATTTCTAGAAGGTGTTACTGCAGGGCTTTCATGTTTAATGACTTCAAGAACTAAAGATTATCCAGATGCATAAAGGAATGCTTTAAATGGCCTATGGTTGACTAGTTCACCAGCAATTGGCTTGTATGAAACTGCTAAGAATTAGCTACTTCTGCTGTTTCCACAAAAGTTTTCACTGACTTCCTATGCTGCAAAATCTGCTACACACATAATAGTATTTCAAATAGAGACAGCTCATGCATATATGGGATGCATTTTTGGTACTAACTACTAACTGTATCTCTTTTTAAAGATCAGTCTGTTAACACCTGCACAGTATAAACCTTGTCACTTGTTCAGCCACACTGACCACAATCAATCACTAAGGACCTGATCCTGATTCCATAAAATGTTTCACTCGTTACACACAAAAGATTTGACTAGTTCATCATCTGGTGCAAACCTGTATTGATCTATCATTTTACAATATTTTAACTTGTCTCAATACTTCAGTGAAGTTATCCCTATTTTACAGCACAGCAGATTATACCAGAACTGTAGTCCAAGTGTCTATGTGGAGGCCTCTGCTAAAGACTCAAAAAGTTCTTTTTGTACAGACAGTGAAGACAGTACTTCCAACTGTGAAAATCAGAAAAATAATTACTAAATTCTTTGAGTATTCTATTACCATATCAAAAAAGAGACACAATCTAAAAAAATGGTCACTACCATAGGAGGAAATAAGGTGTTCCCTCAGCAATTAAACTTGAAAGAAATTGAGCCCACATAAAAGCTTTGTCGATCAACGTATTTAGTCAGAAATAATCCAGATTTCAAAAATGTCTTCTAACGACTGGGCGTTTTCAAACGTGGAGCATATTTTCAGCTATAAGCAAAAAAAAAAAAAAAAAAAGGCAAAACAAGACTGACAAGTGGTGTCATTTAAAGTAACCCTCTTTAATTTGATAAACAACTACATGATTCTTTTTTTAAATCATACAAGTAAAAAACTTTGACCATATTTTCACTAACGCCAAAGGTATTGCCTCCCTTTTGAAAGCAATGCAACGAAATTGGATTCAATTCCATATCCTACTGATATTAGCAGGAATTACACAGATCACAAGGTTGTAAAACCTTGGTTATTTTTTTTACATATATATAACCTATGAATGTTTGATCAGGTTACTATGATAATTTGAGTAAAAACACAGGTAAGGGACAGAGTAAGCAAAACTTAGACTGCAAAAATACTTTAACAACGTGACCATAATTTGACTCAAGTTAATTTGTATTGTAGACAAAGCTTAACTGCCAGGGACACCATTCATAGCAGGATCAGGATCTTTATTTTTTTAATCATCTTATAATATAGCTTTCAATCTGCTTTGCAGCAAACACTTTGCTTCCATAATATCAGCTCTGCCAAATAACTTGTATTTCATACACTGTATGCATTAACACTTCGACATACAGTGAAGCCCCAGACCTAGAATTTACAAAGGTTTTTATAATCCGTTATGTGTGATAATGTTCTAAAAAGAATTTAAGTTCCACCAGATTCTACTACTATTGTAATAGCCAAGTCAACAATTAATCCTTACTTTACAGTCTGTAAACTTGGTATTTAATACTGAATAGTACAGTTACAAGCCCTTGCAACAGGCACGTGTGTTCACCTAATTCTGTTTAGCCACTGCTCTCTATTGTGTCCATCCAGAGGGCAAATCTTTAGAGACTTTGCATTCTTAGAACATCAGAGATTTCCCCCAAGCTCTGCTTAATTTATTCCTCCCTATTATCAACAAATACTCAGAACAAAGATAAATTAACCAGTGTTGGGAGGATTTCTGCTGAAAAGCAGCAGACAGCTCTACAGAGAAAAGAAAAGCAACTTCTAAATCTTGCTGGCAGATGGAAACCCTACTGTTCACCACTGTACAGAACAAATCCGGGAAAAACATAATTGCTCCAGTGCAATTTAGGTATAACTTCAGTAGTAATGGCGTGGCTCTTTTATTACGCTGCAACCTTGTTAGAATTAAGGGCCCTATCTGGAGGAGCCCAAATCACTTCTGGCAAGACAGTTGTAAAACTGAATATGACAACTCCTTTCCAACATTTTCCAACTGCTACAGACACCAATACTGCCAACAGTGTTTTTTGGGTTTTGGTTTTGGTTTTTTTTTTTTTTAAGTGAAAACACCATAGCACCAGGAAAGGTCTTACATCAAAGATTTTTTTTCTAGTGACAACCCAATAATAGCTCCTAGGCAGAGTATTATTTCAAGCCAAAACCACTGAATATTTGTGGATATTCTATATGTACTTACATGCTATTACATTTGTAAACACATACACAAAACTGAAGTTAAGAAACTTCTTTTCTTCAGAGCTAATAAAAAGACATTTTTCCTGCAGTCATAATAGCCCTTTCTGGGATCCTTGTATTCTCCTTCTAAATTAAATGCAAAGATTCATGCTCTAGAGAATCCGTAACACATACCACTCTTTTTTTTTATGTCAAATGTCTGTTGCTGAACTTGAAATAATCATTTTACCTTAGAAAATATTGAAAAAAAAAATTAATCTAAGTTCTATAGCAAAACAGACATATGCATGGTGGTCTCTCTGGCACCGTATCAGGAAGACTGGACCCTTTCACCTGCTGATCCCTGGGACTCAGAAAAACTTCTGCTAGGTCTACCAGCTGAATCTAGTAAAACGTATTTGCTCATTTTGTGAATATCTGAGAAATCTCTGTATGTTCTCTTTCTGAAGTTTAATAACGTTTTGTTAAACTAAAATCAACCCATAAGGCTATTTTTATATAAAATAAAGGAATTAATTCATTTATATTCTTTTTCAACCTTAAAAGTAAATTGATCAGTTAAAATCAGAAGTGCTTTACATTACTAACAGTTCTCAGAAGAGATTCATGGTTTTGTAGTTTAAAACACCTTTTTGTACAGGTTTAGACTGATATATTAAACAGTTCTCACTCAAGAAACAAATCTGTATCTTCACAGTGTAACTAGCTAAGCAATTACAAGTAAGTGTTAAGTGTGCATGTAATAAAACCCTCTCCTGCCATCACTTAGGGTGCCCATTTCTGCATTCCTTCTGCACTTAGAACTCCCACTAGTTTCCAAGCCTATGTGTGGGAAGCACAAGGAAACTTTGTATTTTGTAGGATGACTGTAAAAAGTATTATTCCATACTAGAAATAAATCTGCTTGTCATTTGCACAGAAGGTCCAACATGTATTTTCTAGATATAGCTTCATAGCATCATTTTCAGTAAGGATAATTAAATATTTTTGCACTCAAATTGACAGCTGGATTTCCATTAGCTTGAAAAAAGCTTATACATAACAAAAAGATGGATTTTTCATTTCTTTGCACATGAAAAATCAGCATCACAATAGTGTATTGATGCCAGGACCTTCCAAAAGAAAAAAAAAAAAAAAATTATACTGTTGAAGCCATGCCATTTCAACTTAATGAGTTTATTCATTCCAAACACATTACCAAAACATTTAGTATTAAAGGTGAAGAAGGGGAAAGAAAATCAAAGGATGTCTTTTAAAATACTGAATTTTGTTTACTTTAGCCAAGTCATAAAGCAAAAATATTTCTAGAAAAAGCTGCTTAAGAGCTGGTGGGCACTGAGCTGACCACATATGAGTCACTAGTTCTCCCATTCAGTTACTTCTCACTTCTCTAATATTTTCTGTCTAAAGAATAAATACCTCAAGAGCCCAATCAGGTCTTCACACCCCCTTTCTTGGTACTATGAAAGAGACCTCATACTTCTCTTTTTTGTGTTAAATAAAGAAACTTGAAAAAACTCAAGAATTTTAGGAATCTTTTGAGGTTTCTCTACATGGAATCAAACCTGCTGTCTTAAAAAGAAGTCACTGCCATATGATTAACACTTTATATGAATATCCCATGCAATTTTATTTACATAGGGGCAGTTCATGAACAGATAACTGAAGAATATAGGATTTATTTTAAGAGAATTTACAAGGCCAAAGTTTCATATTTTATCCAGCATTTTCATTTAGTCATACTGTTTACCTATTTTAGTATGCTATTTTATTTTATTCCTCAGTATCTTCCCTCTCCTACTTTCAAATATTAATCATTATGTCCTATTTTATCTTTTAACTACTTTAAATAAGATTAAAATACATAAAATATGATTCATAAATACCTCCCTTGTACTCCATTAGGGAAATTAGGTCAAATTCTACTCCCTCTGTAGTCAATGGAAAAACTCTGACTTCAACAACAGATCTAGCCCTAAACACACAGCTCCCTGTTGTTTCTAAGCAAATGGCATGCTGTATTTCAGAAAAGTGCAAGAATTAAGTTCTTTTCAGAACGCTTCTACAAACATAAGAAGCCTGTAGTTTCATGTTGCTGAAATGTGTTTTATACATAAGACTAAAGGAAAAAAAATTTAATACAGCTTTTTAATAGTTACCAAAACCAAATTAGTCTGCCTACTGTTGCCTAATATATTTCCATAAGTAACAAATAATTTCTGTTGATTTTTCCTGGGCTACTTGGGTTTACAGTTTAACTTTTTATTTGCATCCAATCTATTACGTGAAAGTAACATACATAAATCCTACTTAATTAGGTCAGTTCTACTGTGAATGGTCACATAAAAAGCGGCATTAAAAAAAAATCTATTGTGTCTTTTCAGACAGTATTGCTTCTTTAAGAAATTCTGCTTCAACATAGTAATGAGGAGCCGGATCCTTGAAGCTCTGTGAGGTTAATTCACCCTGGAGTCTGTGGAATTGCAGCAGGGATGAAATGTGATCCCTTCCAAGCCCTGTCAGAAATGGGGCCAGCAGACGGCAGAAGCCCTGATAGATCTGACACCGTCAAGGTTGCACCCAGGTATGAAGGACTTGAATGGAAAGTTATCACCCTGCGCTCCCTCTTGGACGCCTTTTAATTCAGAAAGTGGGAATCCAAATCAAGAAAACACCCCGTTAAAGTAATAAACGCATGAAAATTAAACCTTTCCTTCAGAGAGCTAAACCGCTTCATGGACGAAAAATAAAAAGCTCAACCCCAGACAGACTGGCCCTCAGATGCCCCTGCGGGCTCTGGTGGAAGGAAGGGATAGAGGGGAGAGGGAGAGGCAGTAGCATTTCCAGGAGAGGAAAGGACTCCCGCCACTGCGGATTGTACACTGCAGCTTCGCGAAAGTGCGAGCACATCTCGAAAAGCCGGGGTGCGGAGGGGAGCAGCGAGGGGAGGGGCGAGAAGAGTGGTGCGGCGGGGGGCGGGGAAATGTGGGAGGATTCGTTTCTGATGAAGCTGCCCCGCTGCTGCCTAGCTCTAGTTACCATCGCGGACTGCACCCTGCCCACCAGGTCCGCGGGCACCTAAGGGACCACTCGATCTCCTCGGCGAGGCTGCACAATGGGGAGGAGGCTGGGGACGGGTGTGTGTAGCCCACCGACCGTCCGCCTAAGCCAGCCGAGCCCCCCGCACCCCACCTGCGGGTCCCCGCCACCGCCGGGAGGTGCTCTCCACAGCGTCTGGCAAAGGGCCCCTTTCAAACGGATTTTCTCCTCCCCTCGCGTCCTGCAAAACTCTTTCTTGCCCACTGAAAGAAACCCTTTGCAAAGGGGAAAAAAAAAAAAAAAAAGAAAAGAAAAAAAAAAGGCGGAGAACGGAGAAAATCAGAGCCGAGGCTTCCATTCCCCAACTTTCCCTTTTCTCGCCCCTCGGAGAAGGCAGATACTTGTCGCTCCATTTCAGCCACAACTTGAGTGACAACTAAGTTCACCACAACTGAAAATCGGACGCGCACTCCACAAAACTGAGTTTACTGCTGGAAGAGGAGAAGCCACTCCGTTCTACAAGCACTTCTTTCATTTCCCCAGCCAACGAGTTCATCCCCTTTACTGCATTAAAGCCACATCCACAGTGAGACGTTTAGACTCAATGGGAGCCATCCCGGCGGGTCTCCGGCCCCTCGCCCTTCGCCTTCCCAGCACCGGGAGCCGCTCTGACAGGTTTCCTCTGAAACACGACCCCAGCCATGCCCTGCTGG
This sequence comes from Pezoporus occidentalis, assembly GCF_034315485.1. Lineage (NCBI taxonomy): Eukaryota > Metazoa > Chordata > Aves > Psittaciformes > Psittacidae > Pezoporus > Pezoporus occidentalis. The sequence goes on from NW_026916304.1 coordinate 2,554,360, forward strand.
GTCCCTTCTCCCGAGGTTGAAGGGACTGGGGTGAGGAACACGACTGGACTCCCCGGCTCCCCGTTGCTTTCTTACCTCCTCTGACCTCTCCAGCCCGGAGGAGGATGGCGAAGGTGACGAGCACGGTTACAGCCGAGTCCCAGCGCCACCTTCTCGTTTTCCACCTTGTGGACCATCTCTGCATCTCCATGCTGGGCACCCACAAGCGTGAAACAAACGCGGGCGCCTTCAGTTTATACCTGCTCCGTCCTTTCCACTATATTGCCAGAGATGAATTCTACTATAGAGCCATATGTGAAAGACCAAAAGGGGTTTTCTCTCTCTGCCCCCTCCCTCCCTTTCTATCCCTCTCTCCCTTTATCTTTCTCTCTCTCTTTCTGCGCCCAGCCTTGCGCAGGCTCCTCCAACCCGTCCTCCCCGGTGCCCTGCCTTCAAACTGAAGGTAGATGGAGAGCTTTAACCCAAACGCGAAGATCCCCCTCAACGCTTCATCCCCGTCAGGGGGCTGGGCGAGCGGCTCCTGGGGCCACCCCTGCAGCCCGACTGACAGGCCAGCTGCCGGGGGGAGGCCAATCGCGCGGCTCCCCCGGCCGCCACAGCACCGCCCTCCGCCTCGGCGGCAGCACACCGACCGTTCCGCGGCCGCCAGACCCTGGCACGGCGGAGAGCAGCACGCTCGAAGGCTCTTGGGGAACGGGAGCGAGCTGGGGGACGCCGCTGACGAATTCCCCCGCGGCGCCACCGCTGCCCGCTCCGGCCCACCACCCCCTGCCTGGAGCATGCGCAATGCCGGCTCCCCTCGGCTCGGAGGGACAGGCGGCGCCAAACGGGGCAGCGTGGGGAGGGGGCGATACTGGAGACAAGCGGGAAGCGGGGGGAGGGGGGTGCTCGAGAGGGGACGTGTGCGTGAGGGGAGCCGGGGCGCTGAGCTGGAGGCCTGCTGCGGGTGTCCCTCTGCCTGTGGACATTGTCAGTTGGGACTTCAGTAAAGCACTGACCCTGTGTTCCAAAGCGTCCTCCTGGAGAAACTGGCTGCTCATGGCCTGGGTAGCTGTATTCTTCACTGGGTAAAAAACTGGCTGGATGGCAGAGCTCAAAGTATGGTGGTGAACGGTGTCACATCTTGTTGGTGACTGGTCACTAGTGGTGTCCCTCAGGCCTCCGTGTTAGGGCCAGTGTTGTTTAACATCTTCATTGATGATCTGGATGAGGAGATCGAGGGCACCCTCAGTAAATCTGCAGATGACACCAAGCTGGGTGGGAGCGCTGATCTGCTGGAGGGTAGGAAGCTCTGCAGAGGGGTCTGGTCAGGCTGGATCCATGAGCTGTGGCCAATGGGATGAGATTCAAGAAAGCAAAGTGCCGAGTCCCACACTTGGGCCACAGCAACCCCCTGCAAGGCTCCAGGCTTGGAGGGGAGTGGCTGGAAACTGCTCATGGGAAAGGAGCTGGGGGTGCTGGTTGATGGAACTGAACATGAGCAGCTTGTGCCCAGGCAGCCAGGAAGCCACCAGCATCCTGGCCTGTATCAGCACCAGTGTGGCAGCAAGGGCCAGGGCAGGGACTGTGCCCCTGCACTGGGCCCTGGTGAGGCTGCACCTCGAATCCTGTGTTCAGCTCTGGGCCCTTCACTACAAGAGAGACATTGAGGTGCTGGAGCAGGGCCAGAGAAGGGCAATGGAGCTGGTGCAGGGCCTGGAGCACAAGTGTGATGGGGAACGGCTGAGGGACCTGGGGGGTTCAGTCCGGAAAAGAGAAGGCTCAGGGGGACCTTATCGCTCCCTACAACTGCCTGACAGGAGGATGGAGCCAGGAGGGGCTGGGCTCTGCTGCCAAGGAACAAGGGATGGGACAAGCGGAAACGGCCTCAAGCTGCACCAGGGCAGGTTTAGATGGAGCTGAGGAACAATTCCTTCTCCAGAGGGTGCTCAGGCATTGGAACAGGCTGCCCAGGGCAGTGCTGGAGTCACTGTACCTGGAAGTAATCCAAAACCATGTAGATGAGGCCCTTAGTGACTTGGGTTTGTGATGGCCTTGGAAGTGCTGGGGTAATGGACTTGAGACAAGGTCACTCAAAAGTACCAATACTACAACACAGACCCTACAAAATGCAGAAACAAGCTGTCCTTTTTCATATTAACTCCTACTTAGTGACCACATCCCAACTTCACAGATCAGGTTTTGAGACCTGTACGTGCTGTAACTTCCAGGAACTCATCTAGAAAATTCTCATTTTGTCTTCACTGAAAACTCACGAATTCTCTTACTCAAGAGGAGTCAAGTAAACGTGTGCATAAACTATATAATTTGCTGATTCTTCTTCCTATTTCCTTCCCCCCCCCCTCCCCTTTTAGCTAATGCTTACCCAGCCTGTTTGTCCTCCCTTTTGTCTTTTCAGAATTGCACTTGTAAGTCACACGATAAATCAACAATACCATGGCCATCATCTTCCTTGTGTCATAACTGTAGTAATTCTAGTTTCAGTTCTTAGGTAGAAGTCCCTTTTCCAACATACATGCTTTACTTTAGATGTAATTAGAAGCATGAGGCAGCTTTTCTGACTTAATTCTGAAGAATCTGGCATTGACTGCAATTTGCCTTCTGTATGTCAATTTATGTGTTTGCAAAATTAAAACCAGACTAAGATAATCCTTGATCAAGCAAAATGACAAAAATTAATTCCAGAATCCATAATAGATCCAAGTCCACTTAGCAGCAGAATCATCCTTATCTCTTTAGGAACCTCTTCTATTATAACAACAAAGAAATGAAAGCAATGGCAACGACCAATAACAGTGGATAGATGTCAGAGCAGCCTGCTATCAGAAGCATTTCTCTGACTCCCCTTCATTCTTCTGCCACATTGATTTGTGCAAGCAGTGACAAGAAGTAGAAGAAAAAGCAGAAAATCAGCATCCATCACATCTTACACAGGTGCTTCTAATTATATTAGGCACAGACAGAATTTACAAACTTGGGGCATGTTTTGAAGTTACATCTGTTTTACTGTGGAAGTCTATTCCAAAGAAAATAGTTTACCCTACCAGATAGCACCTCATGCAGATCTGAAGTCAACGTATACTACCACATTTTCACCATTAATTCTTCACCCAGTTAATGAGTTCTACCTAAGAAGCCCTCAGAGATACAAAAGGGCAGATGACATTAGCCCAGGCCACAGAGTCCGGGCCAAGCCCTAACCAGCAACAGCTATGGCTGCCCACTGCTGTCTACCACATGTCTGCCGGAGCTGTGGAAAGGTGGCACAGCCGCTCTGGCTGTCACAGAGGGGCTCAGTCAGTCCTGTTCAGGAGGGCTTCCTCTGCCCCAGCTCTACTGCTGCCCTCCCTGACTGCCAGCAGTGTGCCATCTCCTCTTCCCCCCCATCAGCCTTGTCCTGTGTGCTGAAATGACTGGAGGTATGTTTCCAATACCATTAAAGGAACTGAATCATAAGTATGTAAAAGGGTAGAAGAAATCATAAGTTGCTACGTTTTGCTTTATATTTGGTTATGGAGCGTTAAGCACAGACATTACTGCCTACCACCTCCCCCCAAAAGCCCCAGAAAATTCATTCTCTGAATTTCTGACAGGAACTGAATGTCCATATGTTGCAAAGAACCTTGCTTATAAGTACCTTCATATTGATTGTTTCCATTACTAGTAATTAAAAAAATCACTGGCTTATATGTTTATTTTTCTAAATGTAAGGCATCTTTTCAGTTGAAGATAGGAAGAGTATGCTTTAATTGTTGGTTTCCATGTATCTCAGATACATTGACTTGGTGTAAAGTACTTTGCTTCTAGCTTCACACAGGTGTTGATGCCTTCTAGAACTTTTTTCTCCAAAAAAAGAGGTATCTTGCTATATTCACTTGCAGTGTTCACTTGCAATATTCACTTGCAATGTTCACCACATGGAAGTGAATATTGCAAAATAAATGGCTGTCTTAAAAGTCATCACCCAACACCTTTTCTATGACTTTAATTCCTTTGATTTATCTAGGTGGGTATTTAATCCTTGGTTCACTTCTTTTCTAAGCTTTTTTTATGTTGTATGATTAATACTGGGAAGAAAAATGAGTTATACTGATTCAGTGAAGTGAATTCTTCTAAAAAAAAAAGCCTTACAAACACAGATTGGTGGAATTAGATCTCTGCTAGGGAAAATGCTAATGAGCTGCTTTTTGTAGTTTTGAAGGGAGAGAAATATATGAACATGCATATAGATAAAATAAGTTACTATTTCTTATACACCATTTGCTACTACCAATAGCTCACAGCTTCACTGAACTCCCCCAGTTCCATTGTCTGAGGTTTTGAGAGATGAAGGCAAGGCTTTCCCTGTGACTCAGCAAACTTTTGGGGCTAAGGAAAAGGCTCAGTGTCCATTGATTAGGGAGGACAGATGACAGTAAAAGAAATTTGTTGCAGAACAGCACGGTTAGTACTCATTAGCTCAGGTACCAAAAGGCTACTAGTATTACAAGAATGCATCATCTTTTGTTTTGTTGATATTCGCTGATTACCCAGCTATGTATTACAGTTGAGCTTGAGAAGAATTCACTTGGGGAGCCTGCATTATCAGTTGATGTTGTGTGAGCTGCAGAGATAGTAATAAGGATTAATCTCTTAGTTTCATGTTTGCTGTGGTTATTGGTCTGGTTATGGTTGCAATTTAGGAAAAGAAGGGTGAAGAACCCTCCCCATGTGGATTCTCTGTGCATCAAAGGGAGAGGAAAGAAATTGGTGTTATCAGAAACTAATGCATTATTTTGGGTAGGTTTGTGGGGTTTTGAGTGGTTTTGTTTACTTAGTCATAATGGAGATGAGGATTGTTTGGATAGTTTATTGCTTAATTCTGACCTGTCTGTGAGAGAAGATGAGGGCATGTGTTCTACCCCCTTGCTACTTTTATGCACACCTCCATGTCCCACAGTTGCCTTCCTTCACAGGTTCTGCTCCGCAGCCCTCCTTTTTATCATTGTGCATCTATATTATCAGAGGAAAAGTAACTGACTGCATTTACATGAAATCTGGCCACAGTTAAGGAGCACGATTATTTTCATTACCTTTGTTCTTTTGATAAGTCTGATAAAATTGTAATGCTCTCTGAAGTTCCTCCTTCCCTGCTTTTACATAGCCTTAAGATACACAAAAGTAAACGCTGTTCTAATGCTGATATGGATGACCTGTTTGAGGACCTACAGCATCCTGTATGACTGGGATGTTAGCTTCTCTGTGGATTGTGAATCCATCGGACCACACATTTGTGAATGGAAGATTTTCTGACTGGAATTGTTCTGGGAACGTGCTGTGTGTTTGACCTCAGGTTAAAAGAGAAAATTAGAACTCCATCAGCATATGAAGTTCACTGAAGAAAAGCAGCAATCGTCTTTCCTGGTCATATTGACTTTGTTGGATCTTAATCATGACTGTCTTGTAGCATAGTCTGATCTTCCTGCACCTTCCTCAGTAGAGAGAAAAATATTGCTGAAATAGCATTTTACAGCATATAAACAGTATATAAACAGCACAGCATTTCCATCCTGTTCAGGAAGCAGCAGGAAGTATCAAGTATCATATAGTATTGCCAGCTCAGCTTGGTAATTCAGATGAAGTTTTTGGAGCTTATTTCAGCCAACCTCCTTAATCTTTCAAGGGTCACCTACTGATACTTTATAGCACAGCACAGTATAATTCATACAGCAACCGAGCATTCCTTTTTTATTTTAATGTATTTCTTCTCGGGATCATAACCTGTTGTAATCGTAATTACACTTTCAAGAGAAAAAGTATGTAAACAATTAGTGTCATGTAATATGTCTCCTAGAACATAACATATTAAGAATACCAGAATTTTCCTCATTTAAGACAACTGAAAATGAGACATACATATTTGAGGTAGGGATTAGCTTCTCAGTTCTGTGTAGTTTTTAGATATTGCCATTACACACCAGAACTGTAAAAAATCCCCATTTTGACTGCTGTTTCTGAATTTATTCAATGGCCAACTAAAACTTTACTTGTAAGTCTGTTGTGGTTCTGCAACAAAACACTTTCAAGTATTTGCCTTTAATTGCTGGTATCTAATTGGTTCTTTCATTTGCCCTTTCCAACTCTAACTATTCTATGATTCTATGATTTGTTTTGACAGTCTGAGACTTTCTTTTGCTGCAGACCATTTGAAACAGTTACGTGGGCTAAGAGAGCTGGCAGGGGACAGTTTTGGGCAGGCTCAGTTATTCTCATTGCCAACTGTTTATCTTACTATCAGAGTATCCCTGATCAGTTATGCGTTTATCAGTTATGTTCTTGAAGCAGTGGGCTGAGATCTACATGCCACAGTCCATTTTTAGTTATGACTTGTGACAAATTAAGAATGCAGATGTTTGACTATAAAAATCCTCTTACAGTCCCTTTTCTGCATTGTTTTGTGGCATTGTTTTGTATTGGGGGAGTACTGGTGGCCTATCTAATGCACAAGGAGGCAGCGCAGGCACAGACTGAAGGTCTGCAAGTATCACGCACTTGTAGCATGTTTGTTAGTTTCTAGCAACACTAACACTACCAACCTCACAGTTCCTTTTAACGGGGGGAAATAAAGACAGAGAACTAAGAAGGTAAATAGCTAACAGCAAACTAATGTATGCCTTGTCATGACAGCCCTGTACTTCCTCTTCCTATACATAGACACCTTGCAATTGAATCACTTGTTAAAGTACTTTGAAGTAGAGTAAAAGTTTACCATGTCCTATAAGAAGGAGTACTGAGAAAGCAAAGGTAACCTTTCAGGGAGGCCTTCTGCCCTGTCTCATGCCTGCCCTGTTTCCCAGGTTTGAGAAGACGAGGACCAAAACATAATGTGTGTATAAATAAATATAAATAAAAGAAAAAATACATTACTAGGTTATCATTCAGTATATATATATATATATATGTCTCATTATATTTAACTACGTCCCATTATATTTAACTAGTATTCCTCAAAAATAACACATCCTATCAAAGGGGCTGTCACAGGACAACTGCCTTGGAATATGACAGTGCTGGCAGACTTGTCCAAATATTTCTCCTTATCCACCTCAGTTCATAAAATAATGGTTATTTTCATAGTGTTAGCCAATTAAAACTGAATCACATGCATTATCATGCCATGCAATAATTCTTCATTAGACATAATTCTATATCATAGAAAAGAAACCCTTTTGAGGAAAGTGGTGGGGGAATGTGCAGTAGCTTTAAAATTAAGACATAGCAAAGCTTTTAATGTGTTTTGGTGCCTTTTAATTGTTTGAGATTTGAAAACTGCATTTAGGGGTGACCATACTGTTTTGAAATGTGAGGCACCATTCAGTACAGAGCCCTATAAAAGTCTTGGGGACCAGTCCCAGGAGGCCAGTGGAATCTGTGTGTTAAAAGCAGTTCCCAGAAGGCATTGAGTAGTTCATGTGACAGGGAATAATGAAACAAGGATTGCACTAAAACTGCAAAAACGCCTTGAGCTTCCTGTCCATGGGCATGGATTTCTGCAGAGGACATAATTCCTTTCTTGAAGGCAGTGTATTTACATGTGGTCTGTGCATTTGTATGGACTTTAAAAAGGCAAGTATCTTGAAAATACTATTTTAATAATTGTTTAATGTAATAAAATGTGAATATTTGCATCTGATATTAGGAGAAACAGAGGAGAACATAGCAGCTCTATGAGGACCACAAAAAAAAAAAAGTAAATGAAGGGCCAGCAGAATATCTTTGCATACACTTTGTCCTATTTGATGATATCTTGAAATTGTGATTCACCTTTTTTGTCTATAGTATGTGTTATGCTAAACGACTAATGTTGATGGCTACTTCATTCACTTTAGTGGTATTCATCTCTCCTTAACTTAAAAAAAAAATACCCGCATCAAATAGGGGCTCACAGTGCTTCCATAACTCTACTACAGTCCGTAATAACCTCAGCTGCTCATATTTTGAATTTTTTCCATAAAGTGATTATTTTTTAGACAGTAACATGAACATTATTAACTTTATCAGAAAAAATGTCAAGTTTTTCAACATGTGTCTTCAAAGCAGCAGTGGGTGTCCAAGCCCTGCTGTCTGCCAGGCACATTGCCCAAACTATAAAATAAGGAGTTTCATTTGTAGACAGTTTGGACTGAAGCAAAAAGTAATAAGGTCTGCTAGTATAGTGATAGTTGAGAAAGATGAAAACAGTAAACTGGAAAATGTACAAAATGTAAAACTCTAGCTTAATCTATCTTATTAATATTATCATAGAATCATAGAATGGTTGGGGTTGAAAAGGACCTTAAGATGACTCAGTTCCAGCCTCTCTGCCACAGACAGGAACACCTCACACTAGACCATGTTACCCAAGGCTTTGACCAACCTGACCTTGAACACTGCCAGGGATGGAGCATTTACCACTTCTTTGGACAACCCATTCCAGTGCCTCACCACCCTCACAGTAAAGAACTTCTGCCTTATACCCAACCTGAACTTCCCCTGTTTCCGTTTGAACCCGTTGTCTCTTGTCCTGTCACTACAGGCCCTGATGAAGAGTCCCTCTCCAGCATCCTTGTATCCCCCTTCAGATACTGAAAGCTGCTCTGAGGTCTCCACGCAGCTTCTCTTCTCCAGGCTGATCAGCTCCAATATTCTCAACCTGTCTTCATACCAGGAGACGCTCCAGAGCCCTTGTGGGCTCCTCTGGCCTTGCTCCAACAGCTCCATGCCCTTCTTACATTGAGAACACCAGAACTGTATACAGTAATCCCAAGTAGCATCTCACAATAGCATTGATTTAATGAGGTACTATAAAATAGGCAATAAAAATACACGAATACGAAAGTCCACATTTATATTCTTAGGTAAAGAAATGCAACTTCCATTACTTTGCTTCTTGCACTGCTATATTATTTTATGAGTTATGTGATATGGACACTCAAGGTTAGAGTAGGAGGCTACTATTATTAAGTTATCATAGTAATAGGTAAACTTTATACTAGATAAAAGTCTTCAGTAGATGCTAGTGAGTCCAGAATTCAATTATTTCAGTACTAAATATCTTCTGGTAATTGTAACATAAATTATGAGAATGTAAACATTTTGCTTATTTATATGCAGAAAGTTCTATAGGCGTAATGAAAAAAAAAAAAACAAACCAAAAAACTTATACATAATGCCTTGAGATTAGATTGCTAAGCAAAACATCAGAATAAAAGAACATTGCAAAAGGTAGTGCTGTAAAATGATTATAATACGAGCTGCAGAATTTCTGAAATACAGTGGGCAAAATAATGAAGGTTGAAATATGCCTGTTTGTTTGTACTGCTGGAGACATTAAAAACAGGGATCTTTTCTCTGTACCAGGTGTAGTATTAATGTAGATTTTCAATGTTCAGAGAAATCAAGTTTCAGACATGCATTTCCAGCATACATTTGTAGATTGTGAAGTGTAGAAGGTAACATTTACTCTACTTTATGCTAAGGATTAATGTATTGTATCCAGATTAATTTCAGAGGATGACTTCAGTGATTTTCCAAAATTTATTTTATGATCTAGTCTTCCAATTTTCCTCCAAATTGTAATCTGATAGCAGAGCAAGACTGAGAAGTAGTACGTCACATAGTACCTAAGTTCCACTCTTGCAGTAACTTTTGAAATAATCCCTTAAATTCCTACAAACCCATGGTAAATTGCACCTAGTTGAATAAGATCAGAATTTCTTGCATTTTAAGACAAATTTCTTCATGCATATAAGCAAGCATAACTATTAACTATAGTGGATTTAAGTCAGATTATGAGAGCTCTGAATTTGTCCTGTTTGCCCTTGAAGCCTAGAGCGAATGTATTGTAGATGACAGTGTTGCAAGAAAGATGCATTTTGACAGGAATGAGAATAATGAACAGGCAGCTGGAAATACCTGGGCATGTTTTGCTTCTTGGCAGACTTCAAAAGCAGTAGAGCTGCTTCCCAAGCTTTGGACTTGCCTCTGGGTCTTTTCACTGTGTTCATCTCTGTCAGGGCTGATTTTTCAGAATGATTTTCTCTCCAAGGTGTCCTTTCCCTAATGGCTTACCTTAGCCTGTAAAGCATTTACATGTTCTTGTCTGCTTTCAATATGTCTTAAATTCCCAAGAAAAGTCTGGAGCAATTTTTTGATTGTAAGAAGGAATGAGAAAGAGATGGTAGCTTGTCATCCTGTTATTTATATAGAAACATGATTTCTGATACCCGATCTTTAGATATGTTTCTGTAACTCATTGGACTTGCTGGTTTTAGGAAAAAAATATTTAGAAATACCCATGAAATTACCTTACAAAATGAAGCTGCTAATTTATTTATTAGTAGTTGCCCTTGCACTGCTAGTCACACAGAAATTTAATCTAATAGTATATTGGGAAAGAGGAACACAAACAATGTGTTAAAGATTGTGGTGGTCAAGAGAGCAATATTACACTGTCCCAGCAGATATTCATAAAATTGCAAATACCTACATTGATCAAGTAATTAAAAATGGAATGAAAGAGTGATTTCAAACACATCAAGCTAGTGCAGCCTACCAACTTTGAAACCTATGAATTTGCATTACCCACTTTTTCTGTTTAATTTCCAGCTATGGGAGCCACAGGAATGGGCTGCAGGCACCGGAATGCTGCTGCTGTCCCTTCAACAGGGAGTTTTCCTGTTGCTTACTTCCCCTCTGCAAAGGCAAAATGGTATAGCTTGTGAAACAGTGGCTTCTTTCTATGTAGAAGACTGCAGGAAGAAATACAGGAATTATAGAATCATAGAATGGTTTGGGTTGGAAAGGACCTTAAAATCACACAGTTCCATCCCCCTGCCATGGGCTGGGACACCTTCCACTAGACCCTGTTACCCAAGGCCCTGTCCAGCCTGGCCTTAAACACTGCCAGGGATGGAGCATTTACCACTTCTTTGGGCAGCCTGTTCCAGTGCCTCACCACCCTCACAGTAAAGAACTTCTTCCTTAGATCTAACCTGAGCTTCCCCTTGTTTCTGAAAAATTCTCCTTAAAAATAGATGTTCAGTGCTCTGCTTCCTCTCTCACTTGCTAGCTGTCTAATTTTAAAAAAAATGTATTAATCCTCATTTCCTAAAAACTTGCTGCTGTTATTCTGGGGGTCCTAATTTGGTAGATAAATCAGATCCAAGGTTTTCAGTCATTTGTTTGGACAAATGTTTTTAAACATCAAGAGTTAATAAAAATTAAACCCCATGCCAGCCTTCCACAGGTCTATGCCAAACCTGGGTTTGGTGAGTTTAAACAAAGCCAAAACAATAGCAGCAACAACAGAAAAACCCAACCCAACCAACCAAAGAACCAAAAAAAAACCCAAACCCAACCAACCAAAAATGAACCAACAAAAAACCCCACCCAAACAAAACACACACACCACCCAACAACAGCACCCCCACCCCCGACAAAAAAAAAACAAAAACAAACAAACAAACAAAAAATACCCAGCAAACTGGGAAAAAAACATGGGAAAAACCTGATCTGTCTCCAAAACCGAATTCTGCCCTGTAGTGCTTTCCCCATTAAAGCTTGTTTCCTGCAATAGAAATATTCTCATATCCATCTAACAAGTATTTGAGCATGAAATTAAGAAGTTTTACTTTAAGTGAATTGAGATCAGTGAGTTCTGCTGGAGTGAGCACATGTTGAAGAAAAGCCTTGTAGAGCTCCACATATGAGAAAAACTGGTTTGATACTCCCAGGAAGGACAACCAGGGAGGACTGAGTCCAGAGAACATCCTCCTGCACTGTTAAAAGTAAGCAAGTACATTCAGCAATCACAGACTTTGAAGCTAGCACTTGAACACTCTCTTCTATTCATGGAGTAATGAAAGGGGTATTATATCACTTGTTTGATCACATCTTGTTGTGGGCTGCACTTTTTAAAAAGGTGAAAATAGGCCTGATGAGGGATTTATTAATTTCAGCTTTTCCAAAGGGTGGGGCTTCCTGGAACTGTTTCTGTTACCTGCCATGCTCAGCTGGTAGAGCTTCTGCAGCTCAGTGCAAGCAGCTGGGGAGTTTGCAGAGGACCTGGAAAATTCTTAGAAGAGGCAGAGAGAAGCCCATAGAGGAAGGGAGATGGGAAGCCTCCTGGGGTTTTAATAAGGGATGCTGTCTTTGTAGCAATCTAGGAATTGAAAACTGCTGGACTTGGGAGCAGGATTTGAATGTGCATGTACTAAGGGTACATCTTCCGTAGTGCCAGCATGGTATCTCATTTCAGTTGTGCTAACCTGAAGCCCAGAAGGGCAATATTCCATTTTTGGCCAATGTTAAATTGCTTTGAGATGCTCTGTTGGAGCAAGAAATAAGCAGCAAGAAATAGAACTAAGAGACTGGTATGATTAAAAAGGGGAAATTGCACTGAGGTAGTAAATCCTGAAATGCCAGAATTTAAAGTTGAACAACCCCATGTAAAAGAAAATAAATTGGGCTGCTGTGAAATAAATACTGTTTGTTTTCTTTCAAAGTCTTCAAAACGGAACTCATCAGACTAATAGGACAGTCTGGTTTGTAATCACAGGAATTTTAAAATATACCTCAAATGCTTTAAGTTGAAGAAAGTACCTAAAAAATGCTGTATGCTTGCTCTAAAAGAATATATATCTGTGTGATTGACCACAGAGTTTTCATCAGCCATCATTGAGCCATAACTTGCATAATTTGGATGTAAATCCTGCTGTGATAAATCATATAGATTTTACTTTCTTTCCACACTGTGTGTCATGATATGTACTGTATAATAAGCGTTCAGAAATTGGTGGTAAAGATGATAGTTAATGGCAAGCCTGATTTTTCAAACACAAATATCTCTGAAAGAGAATTTTAATTTAGGCTATACATAGAATAATCTCGTTCTTATAGCAGTTTTACATGATTGATTAAAAAGACTGATCCATATAAGTCATCAATAAGTGATATCAGAAGCACACGATTTGATGTTCATTAACCAAGGTTATGCTATTAATTTTCTCATTATAAATCCAAGCAAGTCAATGTATCAGAAGTGCAGGTTGGTTTTTGTTTGATTGATTGTTTTGTGTGTCTTTATCAGGATAGATTACTATAACCATATTATGACATTTTATGTTCCTTGCCAGTATGTTACTAGGAGTCTTTTATGTAGTGTGGTTTTGGCAAGTGCAAAAAGGGATCATTTTTTTCTGTTTCAATACTGTATTATTCAACAGTCTTAAGAGGTAGCTGAATTTTGTATATTTATGTTGCATATTTTCAGTTGCATTTTATTAAAACTTAGTGGGTTTGTAATTCCTATAGATCACTCTTAATGATTTTCCAGCATTTCAATTCTATTTTTCACAAGGAGAAAATAAAAATGCCAATGACATAAAAAGTGTATCTCCCTTTTTTGGCCCCCCCCCCCCCAGTATGAAGAAATGAAAGATTTGGTGAGAAAATGGAAGTTGTTCTTGGGCTGTTTTCTATTTTTGGTTGTGTTGATTTTGCTATTTCTCATTTGAAAAAGGTGGAGGAATGGAAAGGGAAACAAAAAAAATTAACAGTATCTACCTAAATATACCAAAGATGCTATTTTTATTCCAAAAGGTCTTCCCTGTAGAACATCCATTTAGATGTACTAGTATTAGTTTCTCCCTTTTCTAGTGTTCAGTTACTAACAGTAGAACACTAGTTCTAGTGCATGTGTTACTGTGTAATTAGTAACTTGACAGTTGGTAGTCTGGTTACTCTAGTGACTGTCAAGTGTCTAGAACTGCATGTTGAATGATCATTTTTTTAATTTACCTCTAAAATGACAGAGGAAAAGTGAGTTTGGGTTTATTAAAGATACAAGTTAAAACTGAAGTGAAAAATCTTATTTCTAGAAAATGCTCTCATGCAGAATTAAACTTTGTACATAAGTCAAATGTGTTTTTAGAAGGAAAGTGAGTTAAATTACACATAAATATGGAGACTAATTCTCTATAAATTTGTCCACTTGAGTTTTGATATGATTTTTGCTTTGCAATTCTGAAAGTTAGTTTGGATTGCTTTCCCAAGTGACCCTGCAAAGACTGAGTTGGATGTAGTACTTACTCAGTAGTTTATCCCTATTACTTGGGCAGTATAGAAAACTGATATTCTCTGTGAACTCTCCACAACAGAATCTGTAACTTTTTTATTCTGGAAAGAAAAAAGTTCTGTTTCATATCTGAAAGTAACTAGGACAGTTGTGTTAATAAGCCCATGTAACATGAGAGTGTTAAATATACTTAGATGTTATGAAAGTGATTTCACAGTAACAGATGTACAATTTGATGGTATTAGCTGGTAGTAGAGCTTTGAACAAGCAGCAAAGAAATTATTGCAACATTTTTTCTCTTTAATGTTATAATCAGAAGGGAGGTAAGTAAATGTTTTCTGTAACAGTGGTACCCTATCATGAATATTCATGAAAACATGTAAAGCAACTAACTCCCAAATACTTCAGAACTTTAAGTGTTGTGTTTTGGGGAAAAGAAGGGGTGGCAAAAGCTGAGAAGAGATTTGAAATGTATAGATGAAGAAATCGTAGCAAACCAGATAGCCATAGGCTGACATTGTGAATATTTTCTAAGCTGGGATAGTAGTTTGCATTTGATGAGTTATTCCTGATAGGAGTTTACAGAAATACGATAAGGAATAGAACAGTAGATTCTTGCCTTGTTCATTAGTGGTGAAAGTAAATAAGATTGGCTAGTGGAGCTCACCAAGTTTTCATTTAAAGCAATGAAGTGAGGGTTCTAAACTTGTGTTTTAGTAAAATGCCAAATAATCTTTCAAATGGATCAAATGAAGATTGCAGATTGTTGGAAAACTTGCCTAACAAACTGGACAAATTCACTTCCTTTTCTAAATCTTAACTGGACTTCTTAGAGGTGAAAAATATTTCGCTGCCATGTTCCGTGTAAATAGAGTCAGGATCTACCCACCAATGTGACTTCTTGCCTGGTTTTTCTATACACCTGAAGACTGACTCACAGTCTACTTCTCTAGAAAGCAGAGAACACATCTCCCTTGGGAGTGTATAAGATGAAAGTCACAATTGTGTATGTCACTACAAATCTAATTTACTTGCTGTCAGGTAGGCATCCATCTAGCCATATTTTTAAACCCCAGTTACAGTTGTCAGTCTGTCTAGATAAAGCTTAGCAGCCCTTGCTGGTAGTATGAAGAGCATGAAGTCGTGACTTAAAAGCATTTTAAATAAAGTAGGTACAACTTGCTGCTTTCAGTCTTTGTTCAGTGTTCCTGAGCAATGCTCTGAAGATTCCTATAAATCATGAATTCAGGCTGTAAGTCTGAATTAGCTGAATGTTTCTAGCATTATGCTGTTTCAGCTCCAAAGTCATGATTTCACAAATGTTATTTTTGTGGAACACACTGGCTGAAATTTGAAGGTACAAAGGACTGGTTCTATTAACCTTTCCTCATACTGACTTGCACTTCCACATTGAAGTAATTATATTTATGCCCATGATGGGTATATATTTAAGTTGGAAATTGCCTTAAAATAATAGTAATGATCTGAAATGGGAAGCTTGGATTGTATGAAGTAGTTTAGTCTATGAAAGAAGACTAAAATGGCAATGGGAGAAGAAAAATATTGATAACTGAAATACAGAGTTACAAATAAGTCATAGAGAGTATTACCCATTTACCAACAAGGAAGAAGGAAAACCCTGTTCCTTTAGAATGGGGTAGACCAGCCATTTTGTGAGAGCAAGTACAATAGCAGATCTGTCTTCTTGATGACTAGAAATGCGTTTTTTATGGCACAATTGGGGTTTTTAGCTATTTTAAAGGGAAAGCTTTGGTTTATTTTGAATTTTTAGCGTAGGGTAGTACACAGACAACCACACCATCCTGTGTAAGATATGTGGACAAAAATCTGGAAGTCTTGGTAAACATACAATGAAACCTACATGGGGTTGATTCCTTTAAGAATTTGTTGCTGGACTAAACATAAGGTCTTTAGCATATGAAACAAAATCTCTATTAATGAAGCAAAAGAAACAGCTCCTAGAGCTCAAGCTAGCTGAGTTCATTATATTCAGTCCAGACGGCTTTACAACCAATAATTCTTCTAGTTTATATAGCCTGCTATTTCCTGAGGGATGGTTTTATTTGACTATCCATTCACCTAGGATACAAGTTTAAGTTAAACTTGATGGTGCTAAGTATGGCAAGTTGATCTTATACCAGTCTGATACATCACTTTGCAAAGCCAAAACAAGCATTAAAAAGCTCTATAATTGTGGCTTACCAGACTTATAATTTAATGCAGCATTTTAAAATTTACTGTGGCGTATCAAAGGAATGTGATCACTGAGATGCACAAGACCAAAATTACAGTGCCAAAAAAATTACAGTATCATTATGTACTGTTTCCTGCATTTTCTTTACACTGTTGTGAAACATAAAATGATTAACCAAGAAAAAGTATAAAAATGTTATGAAACTATTCCTGAACTTGAGAAGTTAAGAAATTTGTAAAATCTCAAGAAAATTAAGTTGCATAGTTGTTTTAAAATATCTTTTCTTTAGAATGCTAATTTTTATTTGTGGGAAGAGAATTAAGCATCGGAAATCTATACAAAATTAAATATGTGCAATACCTGGCATGATAGTAAAGCAGTTGCAAGAGTTATAACTAAGATAGCTTACTAGTGATTCTAGCTGAGGGCATGGGAGCAGATGACACTTCAGTACTAGCAGGTCTAACTCTCCCACACTAGCATGTGTTCTTAATCAAGCAATAGGGCCATTTTCTATTCCTCCACCTTTTATGTATTTTGATATAGTCCTGTCTCACAGAAGTGTAATGTGGGAGAAAGAGCATGACAGCTATCCACAGAGACTCCAACATAGCACCTTTCCTCTTGTTAAAGGAACCAAATGAGGTGAAGTTTGGTTTTCACGGGTTGTGTTTTCAGCTGGTGTCACTTGAAAACTGGTGTGTGGAAACATGAGCAGGCAGAAATTCCCATTTCCCCACACTGTTCTATGAAAGGATCTAATTGTCACGGTTGCGTCAAATCTGGGACAACAATCAACAACTACAGAATAGGTCTGTTACTGTCCTACCATTTTTGGAGACTATTGTTTCCTCAAGCTGCCACAGGCATCTCAGTAGTTTGAGCTGTGAAGAAGTGTTGGCATCTACGTGTCTATGGTTAAAATAATTTCTGAAGTGCCTTTTTGATCTGCTCCTTAAGTACATGAAGTTGTTAGCTCTGAGTTGTTCAGAGTACAACTTTCTTCAAAAAGCAAACAATATTTGAATGGATGGAGATCAGGATGATGTGGCAAGAAAGCCACAGCATTACAAGAATGGACTCCCCAGAGTTTACTCCTCTGTTTTTTCAGGCAACTCTTCAAATACAGTCTCTGTGAATTTATCAAGCCTCATCTCAAACAAATTTAGTTGTTTTTGTAATTGAAAAACTGTTTCAGAAGTCCATCATTTAATGTAAAAATAAAAATTGGCTGACTGCACTTATTCATGGGTAACTTATACCTATTTTCTTATTTGAATGCATGGTTACTTTTCTTGCCTCCAGCTACTCATTCACCTGGTGTATTGATAGAAAGTTATCATATACTCTGTTAGTATCAGCTTTGGTAGACTGAATCAGGTTGTATATTTAGTCACTTCTTGTAAAGAGAGATCTCGTTTTCCCTGATAGTCCTTTGCATTCATTTAATTTTGAAAGCATCTTTTAGAAGAATGATGCTTAGGGTCTTTAGGTGAAAGACTTTACCTGGAATACTTGTGCCTTCTAGATAGTTTGATAATAAATACTGCTTGTGATTTATTGTTGTTGTTTTGTTGTGTTTTTTTTTAATTTTTGAGTTATCTTTGCTATTAAACATCCTTCAGAACGTATTAAAAATTCACAGACTATTGTAGCATTTGGTTTCAAAGGAAGTGAATTGTCTTGATCCATATTTCCTGGTGGAATGCAAGTCTTGGATACCTTTACTTTCCTCAGCAGATTTCTTTCTTGTGGCTTGAGAAAGTATACCAGAGTCCACAGTTTGTTCCTGTGTATCGTAGCCTTATGAACCTTTTGGGTGTGAAGGAGGAAGCTATACAACCTGCAAAAAATTGAACCAAGCTCCCAAAAGACCCACATGTCTCTGGACATAATAATGAACTACAGCTAAAGGCCTTGCTTTAGGCATGAATCTTATTAATTCCTTTTACTGGGGAGTACCTATTTAAAAACTTTAGGATTTTTTTTAGGGAATTTCTTGATACAAGGTTCTTTGCTTTGCTGTTTAAGAAAAAAAATTTTACAGATCTTTTCTACTCTCAATGAGTATTTACAGTTGCAGATGAGAAGACATTTATTAGCTATGTATTAAGTCTGAATATGAGAACACTGAATACTTTAACGGGGAGGGGGGAAACCCTTTCATCCATGTCATTCCCAGGCTATCCCAGCTAATTGTTTGAGACAGCTGAGAGAAACCAAATACAGAGACGGGTAAAAAAAATGATAGATGGTAAAAAATCTACTTCATTATTTTGTCAGAATTCAGTTTTTGAATTATAGGCTGACTCTGTCAGGCTGGGTCCAATAAACTTATTACTGTAATGTTCTTTTCAGCATCAAAGACTAATTGTTTTTAACTTCTAGCTTCACCCATCCTACTATTCAGTATTTATTTTGGTAAATTGAATAATAAATGAGGATAAACGATATAGTGGGTGTGCTACAATGTCATTTGAAAAGGAAATGTTTTTCATTTGCCAAAGTATGTAAGTTTTAAGAATAGTTTGTTGTTGCCTGTTTTGCTTTGTGGACTCATCTTGGTCAAATATAAGACAGGCTATCTTAAAAGTTTCACATGAATTCAAAATAGACATATTATATTGGCATATGGGTTTGAATGTGAGGGTAATTTCTATAAGAATTGATTTTAAAATACACATTGTGTATTACATGAAAGATAAATACTATAGAAAAAGGGGAGGAAAAATGAATTTCTAAAAGTAAAACGTATTTCTAGAAGAGACAGACATGGTGGGGAAAAGGAAAAAAGCTAGACAGATACAGAGCAAGAAATGAGCCATTTTGGACATTCTTTCTTCTTTTCCTTAGTGGGATGCAAAAAACCAAAACCAACACATGACAGCAAAGTTTGCTTTATGTAGTGCCAGTACTATTGCAAGATAAACATCCTGTGGCACCTTTCAGGGAGTAGAAGAGATAGCTGCTTTATGTCACCAGCCTTTTCAGCAGAAAAGATTGTAGTTTCTCAGTTGTTTCTGAGCCAGATGGTGATTGTACAATAGAAATTTTGCATAAGTACTTCATTATTAGTATTTAACTTAATATTTTATAATATTCATGGTTCAACTGCTTTCGTTCTTTAAATGAAAACCCTGCAGAAATGCTCTACAGAGTTGATTTTAAAACTGCAAATACTATTCAATATTTCTTCAGGGGTTTTGGGGGGGTTGGTTTGTTTGTTTTGGTTATTTCGTTTTTTTTTACTGAATAGGCACAGCTTTTTTACTATTTGTGTCAGCTCCTCTTGAGTGAACTTCCTTAATATAAATCAAGGCTTTACCACCTCAACAGGGCAATTTTTCTGAAAATCTGAAACTAGAGCAGACATGGATTCTGTAAACACTAACCTGTTATTCATAACCTCCTTTGTCCTTGAACTGTTGGAACAATGTATTATGGCTAGAATCATAGCTGGCTAGAACTGAGCTGGACAACCAAGTAATTTCAAGTATTCCCAATGCTAAATAAATTTTCTATTAATAATCTAATAATGTCACCATTTCCATGTTAAAAAGTGATTTAATTATTTTGGCCCACTGATTTACTGGTATCGATTTAGTCTCACCATGCGAACAAAAATGGTTTCTTGCATCAAATCACAGCATCAGGCATAATCTTACTTAGGGAATAGAACATTTCTATTTTAAAATGTATGTTGTCATCCATTTGGTTCTGCTTCCACATTAAGGCTAGTTCCATCTTGGGTATTTTTGTTGATAAAAGACTTGCAAAGTTTGTCTTCTTTAGCGGTTTGTATTGTACTGTTTCTTCCAGTTGTACATTCAAAGGAAGGCACCCCTTGCTTTAATATAGTGTGTCTTCATAGGAGATGTTGTGCTATTGCCTGTTTCTGTTGCTTATGTGTTTCGTGGAATTTCAGCACATGGGAAATGTAAAACACTGCATTGCCTTTTTGTTCATTTAATATATCTAATTTTGCTTTATTTGTTAGTACTATTCACTAAAAACTGTGACTTGGAAAACCATTTTAACAGATACCTGCATTTCATACTTGGTTGCCTTGTATGTACATATATCTTATACCCCTGTGTTTTTCTGTGGTTTCTGTTACTACTGTATTTGCGTCACCTAATTTAAAACAGATTTTCTGCTGTTTTCAACTGTAATGGGTTTGTGGCTTAGTATGTGAAATAAAATTGACTACACAAAATGTGAAATTCTAATGCTAGACATTCCGGCTAGGTCTCTACAGACAGGAATGTGCATTTGTCTGGGCAAGCATTATAGTCCTAGGGGTGCTTAGCTCTTTTAGTGACAGCCTGAATATGTTGAAGTAATTCGATTTATAAAAAAAGGAAGCCCCTCAGAAGGATTCATTTTAAAGAAAAGAGAAAACTTCCTTGAAGTGTAAATCTCTTACAATACAAACTGGAACAATTTGTGAAAGAAATATCGAAAGGGGAATAAAATATCTTAAGCATACCCAGCCCTGAATACAAAGTAAACTGTACAATTTGAGAGAGGTTTACTAGCAGGGTTAAGTCCTACTAAATGAATTTTCCAGTCCCAACCTCCGGTTTTTGGAGTAAGCAGATACTTGATGTTGCTGTGGTAGTGATTAGCACAAGTCACTAGAACAGCCACAAAAAGTTCATAGACAAAGAGCAAGCTGTTAAACTGGAATTGCCCCTATGGGGAAGGGATAGTCTCTCCAAGGTTAGGAGAGAATGAAGAATAAGGGAGGAGAAACTCCCATTCTTAGGATAGGGGAGAGAGATAAAGAGTTTGAGTTCCTCTGACAGAAGGTTCTCAGGGTGAACTAATGGGAGTTACGACTACTGAAAGTTCAAGTCTTCTTTTTTTATTATTTTTTTATTTAAGTTCAGGTCTTCCTTTCAGCCAGCCATCATTATCAGGGACAGCAGCAATTTGAGCAAAACCCATCTGATAGGCACACAGATATGTAGCATGATCACATAGTCCTCCCACAGGAAATCAGCTGAAAACTACTGCATTCCTGATTCCTCGCCCAGGCAGAGCCAGAGAACTTATGGTGACAACTCCTGTTTTCCAAGGATTCATCTTGCTAACACCCAAGTTTCAGACCACTAGCATGATTTTGCTTAGAGGCTCTCCACAAGTATACTGATGGGCTTTGGTTGTCTCCTGGAGCACCAGGCACAGCATGGTGTGAGATGGGAGAGAAGACTTGCAGACTTATAGATTGAAGCTCCTGTCATTTTTTTTTTATAAATAAGGAGACTGATTTGGCTATGAACTGAAATGAAAATGCTAAAAGAAAACAGAGCTTACGTTTATATTGTCCTATACAGCAAGGCACGAGGCTCCTAAAAGACAGTAAGCTGTTTGAATTGGTAATTATCAGGTTTTTCCATTCTGAAACTCTGTCTACTCCCAGGACCCTTCTGGTGTCTATTCAGGAACTAGAGAAGTTTTCCTGTCTATTGAGGGAAGCATACGGTTCTACCAGAGGCAGAACAACTGGAGTTAAAGACTTAGAATTTAATACTGCATGACCATTGGAAAAGCTGGATCATGCCAATTCCTTTTATATTATCTTTAGAAAACACTAGGATGCTCATGTATCATTCACATGCAATTATACCAAAATAAGCATGGCTACGCTGTATCAGACATCTAACCCAGAGTCCTGTCCCAGAGAGCGGCCACGAATGGAAGCCAGCAGGCATGCAGGGAACATTTCCCAGTGCACTGTCCCAGGTTCTAGGGATCTACTATCAAAGATGTTCTAAAGTGGGAACATCCTCACCATCATGTTTGAAAGCTACTGATAATGATACCAATTTGCTTAATTGGCTTTTGAATGTATTTACACATTTGGCATTCAAATTGTTGCAGCTATGAATGCTACCATTTTGAGATGCAGTATGTGAAACAGTATTTCCTATTTTTAACTTTACTGACTGATGATAACTTATTCAGGTGACTGCTAGTTTTTTTGAATGACAAGAAACAGTAAGAAATAATTCCTAGACCATGTTCTCTATTATAATTTCAATATTTTTGCCTGGAGCAACTCATACTAAAGCTGAAGAGTCTTTTAAATCTATCCTTGTCCAGAAACCATTTCCCAATTCTGCTCTAAAGTGGTTATGTCGCATCTACCTAGTGTGATGCTAAACATCCTTTTGTTAAAGGTGATAATTAGTAGCAGTGCTCAGATGTGTATGCTAGAGATCTAGTCAGCGTTTAATAATTTTCTCATTTGTGTTATCACATAGCTATTACTTTTTAATTTGTATTTGTCTTTTTGTCAGTTATCAGAAAATTTCCCAGAGTAATTTTAAGATCCCTTAAATTTTTGGTAATAGTTTAGATCCCAACATGTTACGTGCATATTTAAAGTAGTGTGTTAAGTCTGAGAAACACAAGTGGCTTTACAAAGGCTTAAGTGTTCTGCTACTTTTACACAGTGAAATTGCACTGTAACTCTGTGTGTGTAGCAGGGGAGGGTGATATTTAACACAGAGCAGATTTCACAGGTCACTGTTCCTACGAGCGCTGCAGAATCTGGATTGCAAATGGGAACTATGGTTTTCTAGATGAACAATTTGAAACCTCTCATACTGACTGGAGATTTACTTCGGCTGCTTTCTAGTTTTGATTAGCCATGGACCTTGCTAGGTGTTGGTATCTTAAAAGCAGTATGATACTGCATCCCTTTTTCCATGTTTGCCACATGTTTATGTAAGAAAGACCCAGTATTTAGAAAAAAATCAAGATGTTAAATGAATACCCAGTTCATGAACACATTCATCAAAACTGAATCCTAGTCTAATCATTTTATGCATACACACTACAGCTGGTGAACTGGTGTCTCATTATCAGTAACAAAGAAATATGTATTCTAGTCTTTAACACTTAGTGTTTACCAGTAGCCTACTTTATCATCTAACTGCTAATTCCTAAATGGTAAGACTTACAATAATTCTTTTATTCAAGTCCAAGTTGCTGTGCTTTACTAGTAAGTTTCTAGCCATGTTTTCCACTGTGTTAGCTACATGAAAATAAGGCCTTTTTGTAAAGTTACACATTTGGAGAAAATGCTGCAAAATTGCCCCTGTATTAATAGAATCCAGAGCATTCCTTAGTGGTGGCTCAGCACATTACCATGCAAGTTGCCTGCCCTTGAAAAGGCATAATTTGATCTTAACAGTTTTCCTGAATTCTCTGGTCGTTATAGGAAACAAGCGACCACAGTTCAGCTCCTCTAGCTGAAAGCCGAGTATAGAACCCCAATGTTGCTGACTTGTGCTTTTCTGAATTTCAGCAAGAGAAGGAAGATACTTTCTTGCAACTAAGTCTTTCTGTCTAATACTAGTGAAGAGCTGGAAAACTGAAAATAGCAAAGTGGTCCCAGAGGGGACCCAGTTCTTTTACTAAAGGCTTCTTCAGTGGTAGAGCTGTCGTCATCAGTAGATACCTATGTAGGGTGAAATTCAGGATAGTATTGTGCTAGACCCAACAGGAATATCAGCCAAACACTAGAAAGGGCAACGTTTGTACTCTTGAGCCCATAAAAATCTAACATATAAGAAAGTACCTTCAGTATTGTTCAGAGTTGTTTCAGTATGCTTCTTATTGCCCTTGCTAGGTATTTCAATTACCAAGGAAAGGAGTAACAGTACCTTCAGTTATATCAAAGGAATAAATCCCCAAAAGGCAAAAGAGTTAATAGAAGGTTGAAAAGCTTATAATAAAATAACTGTATGCTTCCTATTAGCTGCTTCTAGGCAAGAGAATGGCGTTCAAAGACCACATGCTGATCTTGGCTGCAGCAGAAATGCTACTTCTGAAAACAGTAGAATTGTTGAAAACAATTGTTGAAAACATCAGCATGAGTAGAACTAAAATTCAGCCATTAGAAACTTTATTAGTTTCTATTAGTATTATTTTCCTTAGTTTATTTCATGTTAAGTTATCGGAACATCAGTAAATTCTATTTGTAGTTATTTCTGATGGGTGTTTTGGGTTGGGTTTTTCTGAGCGTTATTTTTGTTGTGTTTTTTGTTTGGTTTTGGGAGGGTTTTTTTTTTTTTTTCTTTTTTTTTATATTTAATGAAGAATTTAAGAGTTTATACTGAGAAAATGTGTGTATGATACTTTTCTGGAAGTTTGCTCTAGGTTTCTTTTTTGTATGCTCCTCTTCTGAATAATGTTTCCCCGAACTCCAAACTTTGCACCTTCATGTGAGCACACACAGATGCATGCACACAGTCATACTTACAAGGCCATATTTGAAATCTCAGAATTCAACTTGTAATTTATTTCTCTAAGGCATCTCAAAATGCTGACACCACCACCCAAGGAGGAGATGAGTAACGGGGGGGGGGGGGGGCTGAGGTTCAGATTGTGAGGGGGATGTGGACAGGGGACAGGGTCTGGTGTGTAGGAGTCTCTTGTGCTGCAGATTTACATGAATGGAGGTGGAAACAGGTCTGGAGCAGTCTGCTAAATGCCAGTGCTTTAGCAAAGAGGCAGGTGGTTTCTCTAACACTGCCTTCTTAGCACTTTGCCCTGCTGAGGAACTGTTGTGGAACCGAACGGTTGCTGCCAGCACCTCGCCACAGACACGGGGTACAAATATGAACCTGGAACTTTCTCAGGAACATTTTTAATTCCTGCTAATAAAATCCTCCTGAGTGCTAAGTAGAACTTGTAGGTATAAATGGAGAAGGGCGTGGATGAGACACGCAATGAAAATTGGTTTCTCTTTTTGTTGTATGATTAGGGTGAGCAGAACAAAGTCTGGGAGATTAACATCTGTGTGTAACATTCAGCAAGGATTGCCCTACAACTAAATATAAAGCAAAACGTAGCAACTTATGATTTCTTCTATCCTTTTACATACTTATGATTCAGTTCCTTTCATGGTACTGGAAACATACCTCCAGTCGTTTCAGCACACAGGACAAGGCTGATGGGGGGGAAGAGGAGATGGCACACTGCTGGCAGTCAGGGAGGGCAGCAGTAGAGCTGGGGCAGAGGAAGCCCTCCTGAACAGGACTGACTGAGCCCCTCTGTGACAGCCAGAGCGGCTGTGCCACCTTTCCACAGCTCCGGCAGACATGTGGTAGACAGCAGTGGGCAGCCATAGCTGTTGCTGGTTAGGGCTTGGCCCGGACTCTGTGGCCTGGGCTAATGTCATCTGCCCTTCTGTATCTCTGAGGGCTTCTTAGGTAGAACTCATTAACTGGGTGAAGAATTAATGGTGAAAATGTGGTAGTATACGTTGACTTCAGATCTGCATGAGGTGCTATCTGGTAGGGTAAACTATTTTCTTTGGAATAGACTTCCACAGTAAAACAGATGTAACTTCAAAACATGCCCCAAGTTTGTAAATTCTGTCTGTGCCTAATATAATTAGAAGCACCTGTGTAAGATGTGATGGATGCTGATTTTCTGCTTTTTCTTCTACTTCTTGTCACTGCTTGCACAAATCAATGTGGCAGAAGAATGAAGCAGAGTCAGAGAAATGCTTCTGATAGCAGGCTGCTCTGACATCTATCCACTGTTATTGGTCGTTGCCATTGCTTTCATTTCTTTGTTGTTATAATAGAAGAGGTTCCTAAAGAGATAAGGATGATTCTGCTGTTAAGTGGACTTGGATCTATTACGGATTCTGGAATTAATTTTTGTCATTTTGCTTGATCAAGGATTATCTTAGTCTGGTTTTAATTTTGCAAACACATAAATTGACATACAGAAGGCAAATTGCAGTCAATGCCAGATTCTTCAGAATTAAGTCAGAAAAGCTGCCTCATGCTTCTAATTATATCTAAAGTAAAGCATGTATGTTGGAAAAGGGACTTCTACCTAAGAACTGAAACTAGAATTACTACAGTTATGACACAAGGAAGATGATGGCCATGGTATTGTTGATTTATCGTGTGACTTACAAGTGCAATTCTGAAAAGACAAAAGGGAGGACAAACAGGCTGGGTAAGCATTAGCTAAAAGGTGGGGGGGGGGGAAGGAAATAGGAAGAAGAATCAGCAAATTATATAGTTTATGCACACGTTTACTTGACTCCTCTTGAGTAAGAGAATTCGTGAGTTTTCAGTGAAGACAAAATGAGAATTTTCTAGATGAGTTCCTGGAAGTTACAGCACGTACAGGTCTCAAAACCTGATCCGTGAAGTTGGGATGTGGTCACTAAGTAGGAGTTAATATGAAAAAGGACAGCTTGTTTCTGCATTTTGTAGGGTCTGTGTTGTAGTATTGGTACTTTTGAGTGAGCTTCCTTGCATGCAGTCACATCTTTTGAAGCATGTGAAATCAAAATATTTGAGGTGTCTTGTGGACGTTACAGACTCAGAAGGAATTTGGCCACTTCCCCAAAGTGGTTTTACTTGAATTATAAGATAGTAATACGACATGATGTACCTTAAACATATAGGAAAGAATACAATTTTCTAGCTAAGCAATGAATTTGAGTCACATTTTCAAACCTGATTAAGGCACCTGAGGCACTTTGAGTATTTTAACTCTGGGGCAATTTGTTAAATGTTTGGCAGAGGTCATGATAAATTTACAACTAAAACATGTAGATTGGTAACCATAAGAATACCTATTTGAGAGTATTATTGTATAACTTTTTTTGTATTATTATTATTCTGTTCATCACAGTAAGTGGAAGGACTATTTTTTTCTCTGACAGCCTCTGGTGTGCAATAGTTATTCAGGTAACTATTGTCTTTGAAATAGTTGCCCAGAAGATGACCTGTAGACTAAACAAAATATGTTGCTCTACTTAGACAAGTCAGCAACTGGTACTTAAAAAAGCAAAACTTAGGAAGTTATCTTCGGGGTTTTTTCTTACTTGGCTGAGAGGAAAAAATTGTTGAATGAATTGCGTTCTCAGTCCATGAATTTGAAAGTAATCCAAACCGACTCTTTCATCTTCTGGTGATGTTTAATTTTTTGCAGCAAAGTATTGCATGACTGTGTAGTAGTTGCAGTGCTCCAAATATGTAACTGCTTTACTATACTACAGAAATTAGGTGACGCACAATTTTAAGTTGCAGGTATTATATCAAATGTGCTTGCAAAAACTACAGGCTATCAAAAAATATGTAACAACTTGCCTAACATTAATGTTGACCTTTCAAGTAGGTGGGAAAATTGGGCAGAGGGATCAAGTCAGAAATACTCCTGAATTCAATATTTTGATTAGTAATTCTAGTAAATCTTTTTTAAAGTTTTTTTTTTTGTTTTATTATTACAAATACACAGAGGTATAGAATTTTTTTTAACCAGTTCCTTAAGTATCTTCCAGATATAAGGTTTGTAACCTGAGAAATGCTGTCTAGTGCAATATTTACTAACTCGCTTCCTCGCTGGGGCAAAGAGCAGTATACATCGGAAAGATGAAAGTTCGCTATCAAATGTATGTACTCCATGTGAGAAGATACAACGTGGCTAATAGAAGTGGGGATGAACAGAAAATTCACGTGCTGACTTTGGGTTTTTGTTTCCTCAGAAAACTTTGGCCATATATAGAATTATAGAATGAGATATGAACCCAGTGGGGCATGCTAAAACCTATCTAATTCGTAGGAACAGACAGGATGCTTTGGCAATACTGAGTAATTTGACAGCTGTTTCTGTTCCTTTAGCTGAGAGAGCCCAGAAAGGGAATATGCAATAGGAATGGATTAATAGGAAACAGTCATGAATAATGTTAGTGATAAGTGGTCAGCAGAGTTGACAGAGACCTGCGATCTAGGTAACAGTAAGTCTCATGACATCTGTCCTTCCATGATTCCTGCCAGCTTAGCACCAACACTGCATCATGGGCAAGCAGGAGTGGACCAACCGGTACCCTTCTCCTGGGTTTATTTTAGTCCAGAAGAACTGTGAAGTAACAGAAAGTAAACAAAATTTTTAATTCACAGCAGTTTAAATAAATAAGCTTAAATATTATTTGAGGAATCATTCCTTGAAGACACAATATTCTTAATTTTTGTAGGACACTGCTCATATGTATTCAAGGAGAGGTTGGACAGAGTTGTCAGTGGTGACATGGTTTAGTGTGTGGTGTCCCTTCCCAAGGCAGCAGGGTTGGCATTAGATGATCTTAAGGTCCTTTCCAACCTTAACTATTCTATGATTCTATGAGAACTGTTTATCTAAAGACTTGGCTCTGACGTGTCATTTACAACCTATGGAAAGGTTTCTAGAAATATGATGTCTTGCTTGAATGAAAAGAGAGATCTCTGCAAAGAGTAAGTATTCTGTGCCAAGGAAATGAAACAAGTAGATTCTTGAAGAATTTAGACAAAGCCCACAACACTCAGGTGTAAAGATCAATAGATATTTAGTGTTGGGATCTTAAAGAAGTTCTACTTCTGGTTCAAAATCAGACCTATCAAAAGTGATTACTCCTGAGCTGCAAGAAAAGTCCTACAACTCACTCAGAAGGAGGCTTTGTGTAGTGTTGGAGAAAACCTATGGAGTCATGTGTGAATGTCTTCAGTTACATACTCTTGGATATCCAATCTTAATTGTTTCTTAAATCAGAAAATAGGAGATTTGCTTCCTTTTCCCACAGATGACAGTTTTCCTTCTTCCCCTATTTATGTTTATGGCTTGCTTTGTGGGCCGTTTTCTAGGTCTGGAACCTCAAAAATTATCATGAGTTCTGTTTGTTCCAAACCTGTATTTTTCCCAGGGAAATACTTTAGCTGAAAACATTTGCCTGGTGATGATTTTGTAACTGCATTTAAGAATATTTTAAAATACTATTCTTTTGCTCATTTTGTTTACTCATTTTTGCCAGGTGTTTGGAGCATATGCAGGCTGTTCACTCCCCTTGTATATAATGTCCACCTGGTTTAAGTGCAAGAGACAACACAGAGGTGAGGACTGACTTCAGGTGAGGTCTGAGTAGATATCTACCACAGAAGAAACACCTGTGTCTAATCCAGATTCCTTCAAAGCTCCTTGCTGCTTCATTGAAGTACATAAAGGGGTGTAATGCAGTAGCTTAGCAGTAATAGATCCTTCTTACAGCAATAGCTCCCTTTACCTCATCTGATGGCAAGAGTACATCTGGATCATTCACAGGGAAGCAAAAGTTTATTTTCACTACATCTGTGAAATGCCTTTAGGTACTTCTGACAAAGGAACGTTATGCCAGCTGTACATTGGAGGTCTACGGAGTGGACGCTGGGGGCCAGGAAGATAAAAAAGGCCTGGGGGGGAAAGGTGGCTCTTCTTCCTTCTGAGATGTTCAGAGGTTTCACAAAATGTGATGCCACTTGCTCAGTTCAGATTTTAAATTCATGACCAACTACCAAGTATATGTCTTTTTATTATTCTGTTCACTGTTGTCAGCATGACTGCTCTTCTGGTGGGGCTTTATATGGAAGAAAAGAGAACAAGAGACAGTTGGAACGTATACGGAAAACCTCTAGGTTTGTGTGGTTTTAATTTTTAATGCTGCTTTGAATGGAACATTTAAGTCCCATAAAGATGTTTAAAGTTCACTTTTTCAGGGAACACATTGTGAACTGCTTGATAGCTTTCTCAGATGTGAGGAGGGATTGGAGTTGTGATAGGTTAATAATAGTCTTTCCACTTGGTTCACACTTTTAGGGAAAGAAGATCAGGAATTCTGGTTATAAAAAGGGAAGCTTTCCAAAAACAATGAGTGCTAGTTAAGTTTAAGAGATCTGTTAAGTTAAATTAGTAGTGAAAATGGTATTTTTCAGAATATCATGTCTTAGTTTCATATGTAAAGACCTCAAGGTACTCTGTGCTTATGAAAAATCCTAAAGAAAGGATTGCAAAAGTGGGCTTAGTGTATGTGTAAAAAACGATAGCTAGAAGAATACCCTCCTAATTTTTTTCATGAACATCCAACTGTAGCGAGATCTCTTATTCAAATTGTAGGTCTTGGTATCACAGTGCAAGACAGGAGAGGTAGGAGTTGCCTAGTGGTGAGTACGGTATATAGGAATGAACTGAAAGAGGTGGAAGAGAGTAGAATCTAGAATCACAGAATGGTTTGGGTTGGAAAAGACCTTAAGATCACCCAGTTCCAACCCCCTGCAATGGGCAGGGGCACCTCACACTAGACCATATTGCCCAAGGC
Source organism: Pezoporus occidentalis (assembly GCF_034315485.1). Lineage (NCBI taxonomy): Eukaryota > Metazoa > Chordata > Aves > Psittaciformes > Psittacidae > Pezoporus > Pezoporus occidentalis. Next base: position 2,584,816 of record NW_026916304.1, read on the forward strand.
TCTGTCCAACACTGCCAGGGATGGAACATTCACAGCTTCCTTGGGCAACCTGTTCCAGTGCCTCACCACCCTCACAGTAAAGAATTTCTTTCTTAGATCTAACCTGAACTTCCCATTTCATTTTAAACCCACCACCCCTTGTCCTATAGCTACAGTCCTTGATGAAGAGTCTCTCTCTACCATCCCTGTAGCCCCCTTCAGGTACTGGAAGCTGCTCTGAGGTCTCCACACAGCTTCTCTTCTCCAGGCTGAACAGCCCCAATGTTCTCAGCCTGTTTTCATATGAGAGGTGCTCCAGCCCCTGATCCTCCTCTGGACTTGCTCCAACAGTTCCATGTCCTTCTTATGTTGAGGACACCAGAACTGTACACAATACTCCGGGGGGGTCTCATGAGAGCAGAATAGAAGGGCAGGATCACCTCCTTTGACCTGCTGGTCACATTTCTTTCGATGCAGCCCAGCACACGGGTGGTGCACAGCTGATGAAGCCCACGCACATGGGTGTGGCTCAAGCACACACTGAAGCGACTTATGTTCAGTTTCTCATTGACCAGCACCCAAAAGTCTTTCTCCTCAGGCTGCTCTGAATCTCTTCTCTGCCCAACCTGTAGCTGTGTCTGGGATTGCCCCAGTTTGGGTGTGTGACCTGGACTTTGCTTTTATACAGTTAATTATATCATTTTTCACTGATACTATTCTAATTTGCTCAAGCTTTTCCTTGTAGCTTGATAGATTATTTTGAGAATGGGGTGGTACTTTTTGTGGTCAATACAACTGTTTGTTGAAAACTTAATTGCTTTTTTTACCTTGAATAAAATTGGGATTTTGCTCTACTTCCTCCCCTGCATTCTATATATAAAGTTTGATTAAGCTCATATATATATTAAGTTCATATATATAAAGTTTGATGAAGTTCATTTGTTTATAATCTTGGATTTCATATGGATGCAATATTTCAGTATGAACATATAACACCTTTCCCCAGAAATGGTGATTCTTCCTTGCTCCACCACCAAATATTAGATTTTTCTGGGTGCTAAACATGCTGCATATACTATTTCTGATGTATGCCTCCTCAGAAATCACCTTTTAAGCCTCAAATCGTCAAGAAAAAAAAGTATGGATTTGCTGGCTCCTTGTAAAATCTCACTTTCTCCCAGTAGAAGATGGATAGGTTTTGCATTAGCAACTGTGTGGAAAATGAAATGGACACATAGGAACAAAAAATAAATGTAACCCAGAAACTATTTCTGTCAAGAACCAATAGTATATAATTAGCAGCCAAAGTGAAGGAGAGGTTTCCCCTGATATATATCTAGCTATGAAATACTGACTCTGTCTGGAAATTCCATTTTATTATGTAATGTATTTTGGAACAGATCAGCAACTATTGAGCCAAGACAAGTGCTATAAGAAGTGAAATTTTCACTACTGCAAAACTACTGCTCTATCTTTCAACTGCTTTGAATAAATCACTCAAAGAAAAAAGTATGAATAAAATCTGGTGCTGAAAAATCAATTCCCATGATTTGCTGCGTGGCTATTTCAAGTACATCTAAGTTTAGTGTACCTTATTGCAGCAAGCACTAAGACATTTTAGGAAGACAAAGCATGTGACTGTAATTGTTCCTCATTTTTCTCTTTAGAACACGACTAAGGATTAAACAATTCCAGGAATGAAGGTTATTTTGTTCCTTCACGTAAACCCACCTGTGAGAACTCAGGATTATCCCTACTTTCCCTTTGAGAATAGTGGCTGTAATGCCTTTGGCACAGAGTGTATTGGTCCATGAAGTTGGCAGACAGGGAAGTCAGTATGTATTTTTAAAAGTGCTGATCTTTTTACTTTTACAGGATTCTGCTTTTTTAGAATATAGAAAGATAAGAATTAAAAGACAAAGCAGAAAACATCTCTATAGGTAGGAGTATGGCTGGACACAAGCAAATCGTGGACGTGAATATCACTAGTTATAGAATATTGGGGCTATGCTTGTACATAGGCAGGAGAAATATGTGAAATATGTTAACCAGGCACAGGAACTGGGTATGTATCATGCTAACTCACCACTGCTAAATTCTGGCAGTAAGCCACAGATGCATATACAGGAAACTTACAGTGCTCATCTTAAATAATCAAGCAGAATTTTCGGATGTGAGATTTGGAAACAAAGCTGAATTTTGTTTCACAAATTCTCTGGTTGTGCAGTATAAAAGCTTAGGTTTACAATTCCCAGACTTTACCAGTTTCATGCCACGCTCTGGAACCTGGATTGCATCTTTCATGTAGTACTTAAGGATTCCCTAATGCAGTTTAGGGCAATTGTATGATCTAATAAATCATAATAAAAGGTACACAAATAGATGTGATAAATTCTGAGAAAAAGAAACATATTTAGTATGTCAGAGAATATCCAATTGCTTTCAGAATACTTTAGTAACTAATAAATGTATTAAAACCAATATTTGCTAGAAAAATTAAACTTGCAAAGCCCGGAAAAGCCTAAGAAGACTCTTACTGCAGAACAAGCTTGGGCATACTTACCATTGAAACACACGTTTATGAATAATTCATCAAGCATTTTGCAGTTTTTATTGTAATAATGTTTTAATGGGCCTAGTAAAACCACCTCATTTGCAGTGTTGCTAAATGTAGGGGTTTTTCGCATATCTGTTGATACTCAACTCCCCTGAAGGTAATTTAAGAATATATACATGTACTGTTTTGTAACCTCTCTTAAACTAAGAAAAGTAAGTGAAATTCATACAAAGGCCTATAATAGTTAAAGGTCTAGTCCTGAGTTGTCAGGAAGGCTTGAAAAAGTCTGTAATAGGAAGTAAATCTTTCGGAGAAGGCTGTTGGTGGAGAAGCTTTCAGAAGATGAATTATGTCCTGGGAAATCCCCTCTCTATATAATATTAATGTGTGAACAAAGCCAGATATATCTTTACTTAAAAGCAAAGTTGGTTATATTCTGTCACTTATTAAATGGTGCAGTTCTAGTGGTTTCTCGTTTCAGAATAAATTACCATGCACCATGTAGACTAGATTAACACTCAAGATTTGTTATCTTCCTGCTTATGTGTTTTGATTGTAGGTAAGTTGGGAGCTAGACTCTTGTCAGAAGTGCACAGTGATAGTTTGAGAGGCATTGAGGTCAAGTTGGGACATGGGGAGTTACAGTTAGATATTAAGTAAAAAGTAAGAAGTTTTTTATCATGAAGGTAGTGGTTAAATACTGGAGACACTTAAGACCAAACTGTACAAGGCCTCGCGCAACCTGATCTAATTAGACCTGTTTTGAGCATGGGGTTGGACTAAATGATTTCTGGAGGTCCCTTCCAAACTAAATTACGCCATTATTCCAGACTTAAAGGAGTACAGACCTAAAAGCAGAGCATTTCATCATCTTATTGAGTAACGTTTCAAGCAGGGGGTAAATTAGCAACTACTACTGTATTATTGTAGTATGCTGAGCCACTGTAAGCTCATTTTACTCATTCTTAAATTGATGAAGCCCTATCTAGGTGTGAATTTCAAGTTCTGTGAAAAAGTAGCTATATCTTAGCTTTGTGATTGTTGATTCCTGTTCCGGAGAATACTTTCCATACCTAAATATGTCTGTATAAGTTATCTAAGGCTCACACACATGTGAGTCCAATCTTGTTTTATTACAAGGTCTGTGACAAATAAGGCTCAAAGGACCGAGAATGTTGTAGTTTGTCTGTCTGTCCCAAGGGAGGAAAACTACAGGTTCCAAATGTACCATGCAATCTTCTTTTTTGTCAGTGTCATTTGCTTTACAGCTAAAAAGTTCCTTTACTGCAGATTAAAAATGAGCTATCTGGTCTTATTGTGGACATTAAGAGCAACTTACACCCTTGCTTTTTCAGCATGTTTCAGAGTCCTTTGTTGCACTTTTCCTCCTTCTGCTCTTTTGGGAATAAATCTAGTTTTTTAAAGTTTTCTGCACACCTGGAAGGCTTGTACTTTTTCTCCCTTCTGGATTCTCTCCATACATCTTACATGAAGTGGTATGCCCAGTGTGTGATATGACCTTCTGGTGAAGTTTTTACCTGTGCTCTGTAGAAAGGAAGGATTTAATTTCATGTTATGTCTGGCATCCCTGTGTATACTCTAAATAAGATATAGTTTCTTCAAATAAAATTTTCTCAAGCTCTTTGATTTAGGTTCAGCCTGTGATTTTTAGTGTGATTTCTGTTCTGAAGGCCTCTCAGCTTAGTTCATGTCGTTGCTTATCTGCATCTATGTGTAGCACTTGACCTATTTTAAATGTAAATACAGTTTGAAGCTTTTTCTTAAGATTAACCTCTGTTAATTTTCAACGCATAGCTGTCAGCTGTGGAAGACAAAAATATGTTGTATTAGTGTTCAGACCCTGATGTTTGCTGGAAGGACCACTCGGCAACCCAGCCGCAGTCCAGGAGGTTCCTCCAGTGTGTGGATGATAACTTCCTCCTGCAAATGGTGGATGAGCCGACCAGGAGAGGAGCGCTGCTGGATCTCATCCTCACTAACAAGGAGGGTCTGGTTGAAGCAGTAAGGGTAGAGGGCTGCCTTGGTTGCAGCGACCACGAGATGGTGGAGTTCAGGATCTTGTGTGGTAGGACTAGTAGAATACCAAGTAGAATTGCAACCCTGGACTTTAGCAGGGCAAACTTTGGCCTTTTCAAGCAATTGCTAGGGGAAATCCCATGGGCAAGGCTGCTTGAAGGAAAAGGGGCCCAAGATAGTTGGTTGACATTCAAGGACTGCTTTTTCCGTGCTCAAGATTGGAGCATCCCGACACGTAGGAAGTCGAGGAAGAGGGCCAAGAGACCTGTGTGGCTAAATAGGGAATTGCTGGGTATGCTCAAGTGGAAGAGGAGAGTTTACAGGTCATGGAAGGAGGGGCTGGCCACTTGGGAGGAATATAAGGCTGCTGCTAGGGGATGTAGGAAGGCAGCTAGGAGGACTAAGGCTTCCTTAGAATTAAACCTGGCGAGAAGGGTCAAGGACAGCAAAAAGAGCTTTTTCAAGTACATGGCAGACAAAACTAACACCAGAGGCAATGTAGGCCCACTGATGAACGGGATGGGTGCCCTGGTGACAGAAGATGCAGAGATGGCAGAGTTACTGAATGCCTTCTTTGTCTCTGTCTACTCTGCTGCAGGCAGTCCTGAAGAGCCCTATACCCCTGAGACCTTAGCTGAAGTCAGGTCGACGGAGCGACTTGCCTTAGTCGATGAGGAATGGGTTAGAGATCAGTTGAGCAATCTGGACATCCATAAATCCATGGGTCCAGATGGGATGCACCCGCGGGTGCTGAGGGAACTGGCGGAAGTCATTGCTAGACCACTCGCCATCATCTTTACCAAGTCTTGGGAAACGGGAGAGGTGCCTGAGGACTGGAGGAAGGCAAATGTCACTCCGGTCTTCAAAAAGGGCAAGAAGGAGGACCCAGGTAACTATAGACCGGTCAGCCTCACCTCCATCCCTGGGAAAGTGATGGAACGCCTTGTCCTTGGTGCCATCTTAAAGCATATCAAGGATAAGAGGGTTATGAGGGGCAGTCAACATGGCTTCACCAGGGGGAAATCATGTTTGACCAATCTCTTAGCCTTTTATGAGGAAATAACACGGTGGATGGATGATGGCAGAGCGGTGGATGTGGTCTACCTTGACTTCAGCAAAGCCTTTGACACAGTCTCCCACAGCATCCTCACGGCTAAATTGAGGAAGTGTGGACTGGATGACCAGGTAGTGAGGTGGACTGCGAACTGGCTGAAGGAGAGAAGCCAGAGAGTTGTAGTCTATGGGGCTGAGTCTAGTTGGAGGCCTGTAACTAGTGGAGTGCCTCAAGGGTCAGTACTGGGACCGGTATTATTTAATACATTCATCAATGATTTAGATGAGGGAATTGAGTGTACTATCAGCAAGTTTGCTGATGACACTAAGCTGGGAGGAGTGGCTGACACGCCAGAAGGCTGTGCTGCCATCCAGCGAGACCTGGACAGGCTGGAGAGTTGGGCAGGGAATAACGGGATGAAATATAACAAGGGCAAGTGTAGAGTCCTGCATCTGGGCAGGAACAACCCCAGGTTCCAGTATAGGTTGGGGAACGACCTGCTAGAGAGCAGTGTAGGGGAGAGGGACCTGGGGGTCCTAGTGGACGACAGGATGACCATGAGCCAACACTGTGCCCTTGTGGCTAAGAAGGCCAATGGCATCCTGGGGTGTATTAAAAGGGCGGTGGTTAGTAGGTCGAGAGAGGTCCTCCTTCCCCTCTACTCTGCCCTGGTGAGACCCCATCTGGAATATTGTGTCCAGTTCTGGGCCCCTCAGTTCAAGAAGGACAGGGAGCTGCTGGAGAGAGTCCAGCGCAGGGCAACCAAGATGATTAAGGGAGTGGAGCATCTCCCTTATGAGGAAAGACTGAGGGAGCTGGGTCTCTATAGTTTAGAGAAGAGGAGACTGAGGGGTGACCTTATTAGTGTATATAAATATATAAAGGGGGAGTGTCACGAGGATGGAGCCAGGCTCTACTCAGTGGCAAACAGTGATAGGACAAGGGGTAATGGGTGCAAACTGGAACACAAGAGGTTCCACTTAAACTTGAGAAGAAACTTCTTCTCAGTGAGGGTGACGGAACACTGGAACAGGCTGCCCAGGGAGGTTGTGGAGTCTCCTTCCCTGGAGACATTCAAAGCCCGCCTGGACACATTCCTGTGTAACGTTATCTAGGTGTTCCTGCTCCAGCAGGGGGATTGGACTAGATGATCTTTTGAGGTCCCTTCCAATCTCCAGCATACTGTGATACTGTGATACTGTGACCTGAAACAATGTCATCTAATTCCTAAGGCAGCATCAGTATTAGAACTGGTTTTGAATGCCATCAGTGAAGGACTTGCTCTCCTGGCAGCTGGTTAAAATTTCAGTCAAATCAAAAAGAATCATGACTGTGCAGAGAATTGGCATAATGTACTAATGTGCATTACCTTAAAATACCTCTTAAATATGAGGGACCTGTCTGCAAATAGAAGAACAATTTCACTGAATTTGGCTTAAAAAACATCCTTTAGCTAAAACAGTACAAATATGCACGAGTCATCTGTAGGATTTTGACTGTTTTGACTATGAGGTAGTAGTATTCAACTTTTATCTGCTAGATTGCACTCATTTAGAGCTATATATGTGTATATAATGAAGTAAATGAAGATTTTATTTTATTTTTTTTCCCTTTGCTTTAGATGAGCTGAATGAAGTGAGCGAGATCTCACTTGAATGAGACCTTTAGAAACCTCACTTGGAGTATTGTGTACAGTTTTGGTGTCCTCAACATAAGAAGGACATGGAACTTTTGGAACAAGTCCAGAGGAGGCCACAAGGCTGATCAGGGGACTGGAGCACTTCCCGTAGGAAGACAGGCTGAGAAAGTTGGGGCTGTTCAGCCTGGAGAAGAGAAGGCTGCGTGGAGACCTCATAGCAACCTTCCAGTATCTGAAGGGGGGCTGTAGGGATGCTGGGGAGGGACTCTTCATTAGGGAATGTAGCGATAGGACAAGGGGTAACGGGTTAAAACTTAAGCAGGGAAAGTTTAGATTGGATATAAGGAGGAAGTTCTTTACTGTGAGGGTGGTGAGGCACTGGGACAGGTTGCCCAAGGAACCTGTGGCTGCTCCATCCCTGGCAGTGTTCAAGACCAGGTTGGGCAGAGCCTTGGGTGACATGGTTTAGTGTGAGGTGCCCTGTGGCAGGGGGGTTGGAACTAGATGATCTTAAGGTCCTTTCCAACCCTAACTATTCTATGATTCTAAGTCTTTAAAGATAAACATTTATTTTGGGCTTCTAGCTACTTTATTTGGTTTTGCTCACTAAAAACCTAGTGAAAGGTATCTATGACGGGGGGTTGGAACAGCATGATTTTTAATGTCCATTCCAACCCAAAACATTCTATGAGTCTATAGAATTCCCAGAGAGGATTTTTCACAGTAAAATACCACTTTAAACATGTCAGAGTTAAAAGTGAATTTAGACATTTAAGTAAAAAACTAAAAAGCATACTACAAGCCCTTGTCTAAAGGTTGTCGGTCTGAAACTTCTAATTTTCCTTCAGATTAGCTTTTGCACAGAGGATCCAGTGTTTGTTTCTTCTGATAATCCAATAGACAAAACTAAAATAGCTGCACTTGCAAACAAAGACTTCACTTTGTGGAATGCCAACAGTCATTGTAATTTATAGTTTGAAGTTAAGATTACTAGTTTCCCAAAACAATAAGCTGTGTCCCAGATGGATGTTATCAGATCCTTGTTAGTAAATGACCTTATTGTACATAAGTGCTCATGTTCTCTTTTTAGGAGTGTTTGTGAGTACTCTTACAATGCTGTGAAATAACATTTCATAATGGTAATGTGACAGTGTTATATACTGTAGTAACTTTATGTATTTAAAATGCAACTTTAGAAAAACAGTATATGCGAATAGATTCCTTTCTGATAGTGAATAATGTCACTAGCTCTGTTCCTCCTGTTTACAGTAGGAAGTTGAAAGGAAGTCTTCCAACCTACTGCATAATTAGTACATATTTTCAATTCTTTTCTTTTTTTTTTTTCCCCTGAGCTACTGTCCAGTTCTTAGAGGAAGAAAGAAAATGACTGAGAGACTGAACAGCACAGTCTTCCAAATCTGCAACAGGAAAGTAAAATAAATATGAAAAATTAATCCCTTTGGACCTTGGAGTACAATTTTTCAGACACGAGCTCCACTGGAATCCACTGCTACCACTGCCAAGGAGTTAAGTTCCCTTTATATATTTCTTTTACTTACCCAACTCACTTTGATTTTTTGGTCTATTTTGTTTGATTTCCCCACCTACTGAAAACATATCACTATATTTCATTTCTAAATACAAACCAAAATAAGCACCCTAGCTGCACAGGCAAGAAACAATCAAAGCACTGCACTCTGCTTCTCTTTTAGGCTTTTATTTTTGGTAACAGTAATTCAAACAGCCAGGTAGAATGCTCTGGGAGCTGGCTGATGCATGACCTCAGATGTTATTAGTCGCTGAAGTGCAGTGCTATGACAAATTGTCATACCCTCTCAAACACTTGCTGAACTTTTCTTGGGACAGGGATGTGGTGGATATGAAAAGTTGTCTCAGTAGATATCAAGAAAATGAGACAAAGACTGTAGTTCCTAGGGCGTACAACTCCCTGTGCTGATGGAACTGTTTCTTTCCTGACTTGTGCAGATGGTGTTCCCCATGCCACCCCATCCCTTCCCCCAAAAAATCCAAAACAAAACAACCCAAATCAAACCAACCAACAAATCAAGAATACTTAGGAAGTATTTCTGAAAGAGCCGTAGAGCTTGACTCCACAGCTGTAATCTTAATCTGTTGACCTCTTTCTTGATGGGAGTGAGATTCCCACTGGCAGGACAGCTCATGTTTTCTCAGTTTTATCTTCTCAAGAAGACAAAAACATGTGTTGCCAAAATCAGACATTAAGAGGGCAAGCTACTCTCAAGTTCTACCTAGCAATGCAACGCTACCTGTATTTGTAATAGAAAGTTGAATAATGATGTCACTTTCAGCAGTTGTATTATCTGAATTGATTTTTTCTAAATGCTTGGAAAAGCAAATTCTGTGCATTTTTCTAGTTAGATAAATAATAATAATGCTTGGAAACTAATTTTGCTGTACCTTTTCAAGTTAATTTTCAAAAACATATCATACCTTCAGTTTAAAATGCCAAGTGATTTTAATATGCCACTTGTGAATGCTGAGTAGGGTTCATTTGAGATGTTTATGTATGTAAGGGAAGCTGGAAATTGCAGACAGTGATCTCAACAGTTAGGACTTTCTGTGAGCTGCACATGAATGGTTCTTCCTTGAAGAAGAGAGCCACAGACTCCAGCATAAAAATTAGGAAGAAATTTTGTTTTTTTAAGAACAATTCTTACAGAGAAGAGAGCCAAACTGCCTCTAAACTACTGGGAGCTTGCTGGTTCCAGTGCAAACAGGAACAGATTTCTTCCCACTGAACACTCACTCCGAAAAAGAGCCTGCTATCCACCAGCAAGATGAAGTCCATGTTATTCCTCTAATACACCAAATAGTTCAAATGAAGTTCATCCATAGCTTGAATAGCTATAGCTTTAAACTGGTAAGGCTTGAGGTACTGCTAAATGAGCAGTGTTTAAATTTCACTTTTTATTGGACTGGAACAACTAACATAAAACTGGTTAGCAGTTGGTATTGTGCTGTTGGCGTGTTTTCTTGTATAGTGACAAAATATACTTTCTGTTAGATGAAAGGTGTGTACCTTGATTGTGACATGAAGTCAGCAGAGAATTCCTCATACTGAAACTGGCTAGTCATTTGTCCGTTTGGTCCAAAGAAATATTTTCCCAGTGAACTAACAATAGATTTCTCACCTGGTTCATTGGAAGATGGAATCCAGCTGTTCAAAATTTAAATTTTCAAAACCAATATTGCTTAAACTACAGCTTGTGGGGTCTTTGTGGGTCAGTGGGATAATTCATGGGATCTGTTTAACATCTTCATCGCTGACATGGACAGCGGGATTGAGTGTGCCCTCAGGACGTTTGCCGATGACACCAAGCTGTGTGGTTCGGTTGATACGCTGCAGGGAAGGAATGCCATCCAGAGGGACCTGGACGTGCTTGTGAGGTGGGCTGATGCCACCCTCATGAAGTTTAACCATGCCAAGTGCAAGGTCCTACAGCTGGGTCGGAGCAATCCCAGGCACAGCTACAGGTTGGGCAGAGAAGAGATTCAGAGCAGCTCTGCTGAGAAGGACTTGGGGGTGTTGGTCGATGAGAAAATGAACATGAGCCGGCTTCAGTGTGCACTCACAGCCCAGAAAGCCAATCGTATCCTGGGCTGCATCAAAAGGAGTGTGACCAGCAGGTCGAAGGAGGTGATCCTGCCCCTCTACTCTGCTCTTATGAGACCTCACCTGGAGTATTGTGTGCAGTTCTGGTGTCCTCAACATAAAAAGGACATGGAACTGTTGGAACAAGTCCAGAGAAGGGCCACGAGGATGATCAGGGGACTGGAGCACCTCCCGTATGAAGATAGGCTGAGAAAGTTGGAGCTGTTCAGCCTGGAGAAGAGAAGGCTGCGTGGAGACCCCATAGCAGCCTTCGAGTATCTGAAGGGGGCCTATAGGGATGCTGGGGAGGGACTCTTCATTAGGGACTGTAGTGACAGGACAAGGGGTTATGGGTTAAAACTTAAACAGGGGAGGTTTAGATTGGATATAAGGAGGAAATTCTTTCCTGTTAGGGTGGTGAGGCACTGGAATGGGTTGCCCAGGGAGGTTGTGAATGCTCCGTCACTGGCAGTGTTGAAGACCAGGTTGGACGAAGCCTTGGGTGAGATGGTTTAATGTGAGGTGTCCCTGCCCATGGCAGGGGGGTTGGAACTGGATGATCTAAAGGTCCTTTCCAACCCTAACTATTCTATGATAATGGTGATTCTTCCTGGGAAAGCAGCAGTCCCCTTCTGTCAAGTGCTGGCTGCAGGTCTAGCTTTCTGGAGGAGGCAGCCTGGCGAGGAGGCAGTCATGGCATTCTGGGGAATGATGGCTGTTGGGAGTTGGCCATGTTTAATTGTCCTGGCTCTTGCAGTCCATTTCTAGCCTCTGTCTCTGTTGGGCCAAGGAGTTTTGGGTATGGGCTGAAAGCAGACTCTGGATCTGCTGCATATTGGTTGTACTGCCCACAGACCAGAAGTGTCACACACACTGGTGTCATACTAAGGTCATAGTCCACATACTAATAATATGAAATTAGTTACCACTGTTGAAATACAAAGTCTATAGCTTTGTTTTAATTCTTTACCTCAGTTTTTCTTTTCCAATTAGTCTAGTTTTCTGTAAGAAAATTCAGTATGATAATAACACAATTGTTAATGTGTGATTCAAGGGATACTTATTGCAGTAAGACTGCATCAGAAACCATCTAGTTGAATATTTTGGTGTGTGCTCATGCATAGAAACTCAAGTAGAGGTGGAGTAATCAAAAGTCCTGCTGCCCTTTATTCTGGGATGAAGAGCAACTTAAATGTTAAGTCACCACATATCTTTGCCTTGCAACCTTTTGTACTTTATTAGCAGTGAATAACATTTTGATACCAGAGTATATTTGTGTTCCCAAGGTTCAGGTCATTCAGATCAGTCCAAATAGAAGAAGAAAGCTAGCCAAGAGTACATCTGGAAACAATGCTAAAAGAAGACAATTTCTGTAGGCTGAGCTACTTTGAAGATTTGAAAGTTGAACAGAAAGGGCTCACACCTCTGATGTTCCAGTAGAGTAGCAAAACATTTGAGTTACTCCTGCAATAATACCTACCTCTTGGTCTGCTCTCAACAGCTGCCATCTGTGTTCTCTTTTTAGTTATTAAACTTTTAATCACAGGGTATCCTTTTAATTTGAGTAATTGATCTCTTATAGGTCTTTGTGACCCAACCCTGTTGGGAGATACAAATGCAACAAGCCAACTTAAGAAAATAATGTCCATAGCAAAGAAAGTGGTTTCTTGGTATGTCCTTACAGCAGCCAACTGAACCAGTTCCATCCTTAGCTGAATACAAGAGAGTATTTTTTTAGCATCTTGGGCTCACAAATCCCAAGATCTTTAGTTATATCATTACAAGATTTCATACACAATTATATACAGCTTTTTTTGTTGCCTTGTTCAACTTTTCCCCAGCTTTTCTAAGTTAATCTGGCAGGCTACCCTCTTGCTACCTCTGCAGCATATAACTTGTTTTTTTACCCCAGACTTCACAGCAGAATATGCTGCCGTAGGGTAGCTGAGCTGTCTAAAGCCTGAGCATAGAGATGTGCCTAGCCAGTGCCACTCTGCTGCCCCAGACCTGACACTGGTCTCCAACTCTGGTTTGTTACACTCATGAAGGAAGGCAAGAGAATTCTGTAGTACCACACTTCCTTTATTTCACCGTCTTGCTCATTCTCACATGCCATCCTTTCTGTTTATTCCTAAACATGTGTGATGTTTTTTAGTATACTTGACAGCTGCCACTCTCAGGCAGAAGCACTTCTCCTTTTAATGCCTACTTTCAGTTACTTCAGATTCTTCAGTGCATTCTTCAAATGCATCAAACATTTTTGTGCTTGTCAGAAATGCGGTTAAAATCTTAGGGCTTGGGGAACAGTAATAAAGGTTGAAAGAAATGGCTGCATTTTCTTTAATTGACTGCAGAGTAAGACTGTAAATCTAAATATTATATTGTTCTCTCAAATTGCACCCATTTACTTTTGTGATCTCAATTTTCTTCCTGCTTCCTTTGCTTTCAGTTCTGCATCAGGCTTTTATTCAGTTCAGTAATACATTTCTAAGAGGAAGTAAGGAAATAATTTCACAGATTAAATGACCCAAAGAAAAATATTCTCATACCCCTCATGTTGCTATCTTTATAGATGTTATTGTAAACAGTTTTTCATTCTTTTAACTATCCTGCACTGTATCTGCGTAGTAGACGGTTGAATGGTTTTAGGTTATTGTTTTTTTTTCAGAATATAAGTAATTCTTCTGTATTTTTATAGGTCATACACTGATGTATTTTATTGTTTTTTTTTTTTAAATTTCATTATTATACTGCCACCATTAAAAGTCCCCCGTGCACATTCACAGCTCCATATTTGTCTCTTTCTTTTCCAGATCACTTCAGAGTTTTTCAAATTCACTGTTCAATCCAGTGTACAGGATTTGTTAGTTTGGCTTTACTGAAGTTTAAACTGAAATCAAATTTCAAAATGCTAATAAGTGATTGGCCACCATCCTGACTGGGGGTCTAGCCAGCCTCTTCTGACATGACTACTGCTTGTGTCTTTCCCTCTTAACTACTTGTTTTTCTTACAGACAGTGTTTTGCAGCAACCCTTCCCATTTTGCTTTTTTTGCCTGTTGAAGTCTTTAACCTACATTCCCTATAGGGTTGTAACACTTCATTATTTCTGCTTTGTCCCAGCACTGCACACTTTGCTTTGCCCAGATCAGACTGCCAAGAGAAGTGCAAAAGTAACAGTTCAACAGTCTACACAAAAAATTACATACTTTGCCACTGTACTGAGCACTGCTTATTTCCAGGTCTTCTGTTTTGACACATTTTACTTGTTTTAATTAATGTTTCATAAAAGAAGTGATAGAAGGATTTAAGAAATTCTCTACCTTAGAAGTTATCTCTTATCATTTAATGCCTGAGTCCCAGCTAGGCACTATTTTTCTTAGGAAAACTTACTGCAGGGGATCAGATTCTCTCTTGGCAGAAAACATCCTTCGCTGGTCCCTGGTTTTCTCATTTAAAAAAATTAATCAACATGAAACATTTCATGTAAATTGTCACACAGGAATCACCATAACATTTGTTGGGTTGCACTTTGGTAAAGTGATTGAAGGATCTTTTAAAGCAGAAAGAAAAAGAAACCAGAAAAAGTAGATAAGGAGAGGTGAATGATGGGGTAAAAACTCTGGAGGGATCATCCTGAAGAAAAGTCAACTGCCAAAAAAGATACTTTTCCCACAGTTATTTCCACACATGGGATATTTGACTTCATTAAACTAACCTAATCAGAAGTAAAGAACACTGGTACCAGGAGGGTCTGAGAGAAGTGGACTATCACAGTCTCACAGAATTGTTAGTGTTGGAAGTGACCTCTGGAGATCATCCAGTCCAACCCCCTGCCAAGGTAGGGATACCCAGAGCGGGGCACACAGGAATGTGTCCATGGTGGGTTTGGAATGTCTCCAGAGAAGGAAGCTCCCTGGGCAGCCTGTGCCAGGGTTCTGACACCCTTAATGGAGAGATTTTCCTCATCTTGAGGTGACAATTTTTGTGTTTTAGTTTATGGCCACTGCTCCTCATCCTGTCACTGGGCACCACTGGAAAGAGTCTGGCACCACCCTCCTGGCACCTGCCTTTGAGCTATCGATCTGCATCGATGAGGTCCCCTCTCAGGCTGCTCTTCTCTAGGTTAAACAGGCCCAGCTCCACAATCTCTCCTCTTAAGAGAGACACTCCAGACGTCATCCTTGTGGCCTCCACTGGACCCTTTCCAGCAGCTCTTTGTCTTTCTCATACTGAGGAGCCTATAACTGGACACAGTGCCCCAGATGTGGTCTCACCAGCGTTGAGTAAAGAGGAAGGAATCACCTCCCTTGACCGGCTGCCACACTCCTCACCATGCACCCCGATACTCTTTGTCCTTCCTGGCTATAAGGGCTGGTGCATGGTCACCTTATCATCCACCAATACACCCATGTCCTCCTCAGCTGAACTGCTCTCTAGTGGGTCACCCCCAACCTATGATGGCACTTGGGGTTGTTCCTCCCTAGGTGCAGAACCCTACACTTGCCCTTGTTGAGCCTCATTACTTCTCTCTGCCCAACTCTCCAGCCTGTCAAGGTCCTGCTGAGTGGCAGCCCGGTATCAGCCACTCGTATCAGCCACTGCCCCAGCTTCATATCATCAGCAAACTTACTGAGGGTGCACTCCAGCCATTCATCTAGGTCACTGATAAACAAAGTTGAGCAAGACTATACCCAGTACTGATCCCTGGGAAACGCCACTGACCAGAGACTTCCAACTGAATTCTACCCTGCTGATCACAAGCCTCTGAACTCTGCAATTCTGCTATTCAGCCATTCAACTATACTAGTGATCATATGAAAAAATTTACTTCGCTACTCAGCTGCTTATCACAATCTCTGGTCTTCCTCTCCTGTCCATCATGGTGGTCCATGTTTTGTGTTGTTTTTTTTTCTTGTTTGATGTAAATTCTAACATTGATTATATTGTCTTTATGCTCCTGGGAGGACAGCAGACTTTCATGTACAGTCACGTTACGAGTAGAGCCATT
Source organism: Pezoporus occidentalis (assembly GCF_034315485.1). Taxonomy (NCBI): domain Eukaryota; kingdom Metazoa; phylum Chordata; class Aves; order Psittaciformes; family Psittacidae; genus Pezoporus; species Pezoporus occidentalis. Next base: position 2,600,726 of record NW_026916304.1, read on the forward strand.
TGATAAGTGATGATGTTTGATTCCTTTTTAATTTCTTTCATATTCTGAACTCCATTGAAGCCGAGCTTTCCCTTGAAAAGTCTGTGTACCTTTTAAGTGCCTTTACTGGCTACTTTCTGAGGTTTGTTTGTTTTTCTGCAGCAAACTGTCTGCTTGGAGATCCTAGCTTTTTCCGTTCCAATTACAGTGTAGATGAAGCTCTAGCAAGTTGAGTTTGGCAGATGACCAGTGTGTATTCAGAGCCTGCACTACTCATGCTGGAGACATCATACAGTCTATGAGAATAAAATGATTGTAGACATTCCAAGAAGCATTTTAGGATGTAACTAAATAGCAGCACTGAGCTGGTTCCTTTGGTAATTTAGGATTCTAGAAGACAGACTCACTAAATACTTTTCAGTGTTTCATGTCCGTCATTAAATAGTGAAATTCTGTTGGATGTCACAATTAGAGGAAATGAATATAAGAATTATAAATAAATATCATTATTTTTCTGTACTAAGAAGGGAAAAATCATGATAAATTATTGTATGGTTCAATTAGCTAATGTGAATAGTTGAGTTTAAAAGGCCATGAAACTGAACAGTTCTGTATTAGGGAATTTTTTAACCATTCAACTTTGACTTCCTTTATGCTGGCAGATTTGTTGTCATAATTAAATGTGCTTTTTTTTACGTGTCTGGTATGAAATATTTTTCCGTAGTTAAGTGGCAAAATGCAGCTGTGTAAATGTCTTTCTACTCATAATTGGACCCCCTGAGCTTTGCAAAACTATGGATTATGAACAGACCCTATTTCCTTTTAATAAGGTATCGACTTAACTTCCAGAGGGGGCAGAATTTCATCTCAAGTGAAAGTATGATGTGAAAAATGGGATTTCCCATTGGCTTTTGTCTAGTCTGTGTCTCACTGAAGGTGTAGGAACCTTGCAGTTCCTTAACAGAATATGATGATATTGCTAGCCCCAAATTAGACACTATACAGGGTAACATTAGTTTAAATTATACTGAAATTGTAACTGGTTTTAGACACATTTCTTGACATTCGGATACTTTGATTAGTATAGAGCCTAAGGGATGTATGGGGTGGTAGGGTGGTTCTCAGATTCTTCTGAAATTCATTCTGCCTCTGTAAAAAATGCCAGCATTATATTCATCACTTCCTGATAAAACTGATATATTGTTAATTGCAATCCTGGTAAATCACATTTTGCTTTGTTAGATTCATTCATACTAACCATGTAAATGAGTTCACAAACATTGTAATGGTATATTTTTACAAGTTTTAAAGACTAATTTTAGTAAATTTGAGAGATTTCTGGTAGAGGCAAGAGGTGCAACAGAAATAAGTAGCAGTCAGCAGTTTTGATAGTTAATGCACAGAGGTACTCAGTTGTGGAACTCTGACTGAGTTCTGTAAAAATATTTTGCCTTCACAGGCCTTATTATCTGGCATCCCATGTTGATACTGACGGGAAATAAAATAAAGCCATGTAGATATGTAACACCATGACAATAACTATTTCCGATCTGTAAAAATAATTTCAAATGTACATGCTGCAGGATGTTTCCTATATCCATATGCAATGTTTTACATGTTAAAGTGATTGCTTTAGCAGAAAATGTCAATCCATGGAATGATAACTGTGTCATGTACTGGGGGTATTCTTTACAGTCTCTAGAGCATCATGAGAGAGACTCAGACATGTGATAGGACAAGGGGTGATGGGTTCAAACTGAAACTGGGGAAGTTCAGGTTAGGTCTAAGTAAGAAGTTCTTCCCTGTGAGTGTGCTGAGGGGCTGGCATAGGATGTGACCATGCCAGGGAGTGTCACAGACTGGGTCACAAAGGGCCCTGCTGTGACCCTGCTGCCAAGGGCAGGAGGTGCAGGGTCTCCAGTGCAGGCTGGACCTGGAGCTGTGATAGTCCCTGTGCCAGGAGCTGTCCTGCTCTCAGGAACCTTCTCTGCAGCTCTGTTTGTACCCAGCCTGAATGTGCTGGGCTTCCTCCATCTGCCACGGCCCTCAGTGGGGAACGGGAACACTTGCTGGATCTGCTGCTGCACACCTGAAGGGAAGTGAACTTGGAGCTGTGACTCGTGCTTCACAGGGGAATGGTTCAGAGAAGTCATCCTTGTGGGCATAACTGAAAGGGCCTTATTAATGACCAATGGTAATTAATCAGGGACCGAATTAAATGAAATGGGAATCCAATGGTGATTTAGCAATAATTAAATTTTAATTCAATTGTGAATTCACAATGATTTGTAGATGATGTAAATGATAATTTAGATGATGACTTAGAGAATGAGTTTGCCTTCCAATATCTGTTTGATAACTACAAGAAATCTGGAGGGGGATTCTTTACAAGCACATGTAGTAATCAGACAAGTGGGAACAGCTTTAATTTGACAGAGGGGTTGAATAACATGAGACCTTAGGAGGAAGTTCCTCCTTGTAAGCATGGTGGGACACTGTCGCAGGCTGTCCAGAGCAATATCAATGTGGCAGTGGGTCTTTCCTGGTTCAAGGAATGCAGAGAGGCAGCTCTGCCCAGATTTACCTCTGATTTAGTATGAATTTGATGAGCAGAGAACTTCTATTGAATAAGGGTCAGGACTGAGAAGATGCTCCCTGCTCACGGCAAGATTGGAGTAAAAAAACACCAGTTTGTAAGATTTCGGTAGGATTTTGGCTGCGGTGACACCTAAAGCACCCCTGGAACATCCTCAGGACCCACAGAGCATTCCAGGGATACCCCTAGAGAATCCCAGAGAATGCCTGCAGCACCTCCAGAGCACCCCATGGACCCAGTCAGAGCTCATGCATCACAATGACCTTGGGGACATGGGGACCACAGGGGTGGCTGATTCTGGAACTCCCCATGTTCAGGTGTGTGAGGCCACGGAATCCCATGGAACCCTTCAGCAGAGGCACCAGGAGATGACAGCTGCCCCACAGAACATAAGCTACCGGTGGAGGACACAAGAGCAGGTCCTCTGGTGGTGCCCATCTTGGTGTTTCAGAACCGATGATGCCTGTGGACACAGGAGCGTGGAACGAGGTGGGTGGCGATGGCGATCTTGGGGTGCTTTAGGAGTTGCCAAGAACACCTCAAGTGACTTCCCCAGAGTGGCTGCTTTGGACTCGGTGTGCGAATTGCACTCGCTGAGCTGGCAGTGGAGTGCTGCGGCTGCCTTAAATCCTGGGATCTGCCCTCATTTCCTGTGGGGAGAGCAAGGGCCTGTGGGGATGGGACAAAGGGGGAATAGCTTTAACCTGACAGAGAGGGGAAATGGAGAGGAGATCTTAGAAGCTGTTCCCTGTGAGGGTGGTGGGACACTGGCACAGGGTGCGCAGAGAAGCTGTGTCTGCCCCATCCCTGGCAGTGTTCAAGGCCAGGTTGGACACAGCGGCTTGGAGCAACCTGCTCTAGTGGAAGGTGTCCCTGCCCGTGGCAGGGGGGTGGATCTGGATGAGCTTAAGGTTCTTTCCAACACAAACCATTCTGTGATTCTATATTCATTTTGCTGTTGGACCTAATAGTTTACAAGTGTATTTACCTCCTTAAGCAAACCTGTGCTCATTGTATAACCTATTTGTCAGTAAGAAAGTATGTATTTCACTTGTTGTATTGCTACGACTTTCTTTATCATAAATTCATTCATAGTTCTTTCTCTGTGAAGCTCATGTGTGTTTGATTAGAGTGTATACCAATTAAGAAATACAAGAGATGATGAGACTATGTTGTGCTCAGGCAGCACTGATGCGTGCGAAATTCAATTATAGGCCGGGATCTTGCAAGGAGTTAAAGCAAGGCAGTTTCCATCTAAGTACTCTCCAAAGGTTAGCTAGTATCTACTAGCAACCTTTAGGTTTAAAACCCAAATAAGTGTGTAACATTTATATAAAACAAAACCAAACCAAAAAAAAAAAAAAAAAAAAAAAGAGGACACAGAAACCAAACAAAACCACAAAAAAAATCCCAACCCCCCAAAAACAAAGCAGAAACTTAGACCTCTCAAATTACATCTCACTGCACATGGTCTTAATTTTTAAGTCCCTGTCTGAAGCACCCTTTTTGACTCCAAATTCCCCCCAAACTGATCTTAAAGGGTAAACACATTCATAAACTGGTTGGTAATTATAATCCAGACATAAAGTGTGTTGTCCTGGGTTTAGGACTTTCTAAGTCTCATGCTCTGGCAGGGAGGAGGGAAAGCTGGAAGGAAATAGAGCCAGGACACCTGACCCAAACTAGCCAAAGGGGTATTCCATACCACAGCACGTCATGCCTGGTATATAAACTTGGGGCAGTTACCTGGAAGGGCTAGATCACTGCTCAGGTCAGGCTGGGTATCGGTCGGCGAGTGGTGAGCGGTTGTATTCTCTTATGATTTCCCTTATCATTATTATTATTGGTGTTAGCAGCAGTGGTTTGTGTTATACCTTAGTTACTGGACCATTCTTACCTCAGCCCGTGGGAGTTATGTTCTTTTAATTTTCCTCTCCATCCCTCTGGGAGCAGAGGGAGGAAGGGAGGCAGGGCGGGGAGTGAGCGAGTGGCTCTGTGGTTCTGGGCTGCCGGCTGGGCTTAAACCACAACATGTATCTAAAAAGATAAACCTGAATGACAAATTTTTTTTTTCATTATATCCGTGCCTGTGTATTTTCTCTTTTAACTGCAAATACATGGTGGCACGATCCCTACCATTCCCATGAACCACTCAGTTGCTTAACATCCTTTCACTACTGCTGAAGGATATGACATGGTCATTACCATCAGAGTAAACATTTGATAAAAATCTTATGTGAAGCGGATGAACAAGAAACAGCTTTTTAAAACAAAAAAGAAAAAATATTCCTAGACAGAGAAACACAGTCTTTTTTCTCACTCCTTTTGTATAGAAATAGATGATAGAGAACTAAGGGACAAAATGCATATAATCCAGTTTTGAGGACCCACACATGGTGTTGATGGATGTGCCAAGACTACTGACTTTACTTGCTGGCACTAGTATTTAATACGCCTTTCTAGCTGAACTTGTCTCCTTGGACATTAAGGCAAAGATATGTGAGCCAAAATCTGGAGATATTTAATACTGGCAACAATGTCCAAAAAGATTATTAAATCATTATTCACTTTTGTAGATGGAAACTGCGTGCTCCTTGATCTTTAAAATAATTCACTGTGGCAAGCTAGCTGAATCTAGCTGAATGCGAATGCAAACATATATCTGTATTTAATAAGAGGATTCCATCAGTGTTCCCAGAACATCGTCTCCAAAAAAAAAGATTTTTCAGGTGGTTCAGTTGATAGCTCTCAACGAATTTTTAGTAATGAAGACACCATTTTATGTATCCAAGAACAAGTTGAGCAGCAAGAAATAGAAGTTGAAGTGTTTTTTTCGTGGGCAAAAAAGGAAGATGAACTGGACTTACACAGTGTATTGTGACTAGCTGGCTCAGAACATCCATTACATCTAGAGCATTTCTCTCTTTGTTTCCTCCCTCAAAACTGTCTGAGTATGTTAAAAGGACAATAGAAAGATGAGAAAACCTTTTTTTCTTTTCCCCTCCTGCAGTTAAATGTTGTATTTTCATGTCTAGGAATCTATTGATTATGTTGATACTGGCAACAACAAAGCCATTTGGTTTTTTAATCTTCAGTATTTATATATATCATGATTAGTACATGAACTGAGTCCAGTCCATTTGTAAAGTTATTTGCATTTCCTCTCATGGGAAAATGAGTAAATAAATGCAGACATGGGAAAAGCTTGTGGCAATGCATTCCTTATGAATGAACACTGGCTTTAAAATAGTGAAATAAAGCTATAAACACAAACAGGAAAAGTAGAAATGAACATAAAGAAATTCTTTTCCTTGAATTCCTATATAGACATAAGAGTCTGAGAAGCTGAAGCCTTACCAATGTTTTTGGCAGTAACAATTCAATAGCAGTAGTTGCAAGGCAGTAGCACCTTCGCCCTGTTATTTCCAGCCCCCTCAAATAAACCCCCAAAATTACTGAATTCATCACATTTTACAGGAATAGATTGCTTTTGGAGAATAAGTGTTTTGTCTCTGCATATTTGGAGGGGATTGTTGACTAAGCGGTGTGGACTAAGTTTTGTCCTTTCTATCGCCACCCTTCAGTATGAGAAGGCATCAGAGCCACCTTCCTCAGTACACCTGAGAACTAAAGTGAGAGTGAAAGAATAGGCTTTCTCTTAGTTGCTACATATTGCTTGCACACCATGGGAAATTGTACTGGTGAGTTACTGACTCAGAACTAAGGAATGAGGCCAGTGTGAGTTGCAGTTTGCCTATGGAAAGAGCAATCAAAAATTCTTCTAATTTGCAGTCCTGCTTAAACCAGAATTGGCCTCACACTATTCTTTCTTTTACTTTTGCTTCCTTTACAGCTTCATGTGTTCTTTACATGTATGCAAGCCTTTTATGGCAGAAAGCTAGGGCTGTAAACTGAGATAAGACCAACTTTTTGTTCTGTGTCTGCACAGTGACTAACCCTGCGGGGTCCTTCCTGTTCATGACTTTGCATAAAGTTTGCTCCTGAAACATAAAAGGATAAATAAAATATTTTTTCACTTTTATTCACACAAACAACCTGTAACAGTGAAGGTTCCCCCACAAAAGGCAGTGAAGTCCTCTATGTGATAAGGCAGATTTGTAGAGGGAGTCCCTTGAACGTAACACTTTCCCAATGCAAAGTTAGACAGTTTGCTTGGACTACTGGTGAATGAAGGAAATTGCCAATAGATGTTTTCCATTGCATGCACACAAGTATGTATTTACCTGTTTGGAATAGGTCCAATTTTGCCACTGTTCACTGTTTGTTGAATTGTACCTAATTTCTGAAGAGCTCTGTTTTCAGGTCTTCCTTCTTACAGAGAAGGGATAGATGCAGTGAAAAAGGAACAGGAAATGAGGCATGAGGGATTCTTTAATTACTGTTTGATCACACAGTAACCCTGGAATAAGTAGACTTAAAAGCTTCTGATACTTTTCTTCTGGAGATCTAGGCAGAAATTTTTCTCCTCTGCTAGGTGTGTTGGAAATTGAAATGAATGGTATGACTTAATTATCTCATTTGGGAAAAAAAGATTATTTTTTTTCCCCGTCAGATTAAATCAATGTTCTTTTCACAGTTTAATCTTAGTGAACAGACCTTTTTCTGAATCAGGAAAAAAACCCCACACTATTTGATCATGTAGCAGAGCACTCGGATTGCTGCAGAAGTCACTTCCTTCTTTTGTGAATAATTAGAATTTTCAAAGCAATAATTTTCAGAGCTTTTTGGCGAGGGAACCGTTTTTGCTGCTCATACCACACGCCATATCAGTATTAAATGTGGAAAAGGAAATACTAAGAATAAAAGAAGTGTAAAGTAATTCTAGAGCAAGGTTGTAACTTCCCTGAGTGAGTCCTTGCCATTCAGATGAGCTAATCTTTGTTCACATCTGTCTTCTATTTCCTTCACATCTATGTTCTCAGCTGACCTGTGCATGCTTTCTTTCAGAGGTTATTCCTCTGACATGGGAAGAGGCAGTAGAGACCTGTAGTGTAGTTTGGTAGATACAGACTGGAAATGAAGGCTATACCTTACTGCTGGGGAATCAAGCCATGGCGCAGCACTGCAGAATCTTAAGGTACAGTAGAATATTTTTCCAGAGAACAGTCAAGGTTAAGAGCTTCTTTTGTGATTACTGTCCACAGCCTGTCCCAAAGGAATTATTTAATTATTAATAAATACTTAATTGTGGAGCTGATAGTGAGATGATACTGAATTGGGAAGAAGATTAGCTAAAAGTTATTCCTCTAGGCAGAGTTAAAAGGTAAAGGAATTATTTAAGACGAGCAGGAGTGGAATAAATAATCTATCAGGCACTCGCACATATGTCTAACTTCAAGTATCTCTGCAATTTCTTGTGGGATTATTAATACATTTTTCAAAATCACAGTCCATATGCCCATTATTAGCTTCTGTGGAATAATATGATCTAAAGCTCTGTTAACTTCCTTATTTGTTTAATTTATATGGTAGGCACATTTAGGATCTGAGAGTCTGTTCCCGCTATCTTTTGCTCTGCTCAAACCCATAAATGTTCCTTCCCTCAGGATTTTAATTCAGAGATGGCTTCTGGAGGCATATACTGACTCTAAATTCATCACTGACAATTTTCAGTGGTAGCAGCATTCATATGAATAGTTGTACTGATGACAGTGGTATTTTTCACTGGAGTTAGATCATAGAATCATAGAATCATAAAATCATAGAATGGTTAGGGTTGGAAAGGACCTTTAGATCATCTAGTTCCATAGACTTCTTTAATACTTTATACATATTTCAGGTTCAATTGCCCTTTTGTAAATATGGATTATATGTATCAATGTATATGTTTAGTGATTATTATTTTCCAACTGGAATCTGTGAATGTTTTACCCGGATTAGCCCAGTGTGCAGCTGCTTGGAGTCTGCTCATGACAAATGCAACAGACAGTTCACTCAGAGATGCAGGGAGATACCTGGAGCAATTTGTGTTTTTATAATCCAGAGTTAGGCCATTCAGCATAAGGTACCTTGTAAAAACCTCATGTCTAGTTCCTTTTTGCAGATGAGTAAAGTGTTAGTAGGATTACCTAGGAAGTGAGTGTTTTTCCCCTCTTTTCCTGAGTGCATCCACTCCCTTTCCTGCCTTGCAGGGGATGCACTGACAGTCAATAACCTATTCTTGTGATGGTGCAGTCCTTCCTCTAATTTTTTCTTCTCCAAATGGCTTTCTATATTTTGAAATATCCTATGTCTATTCAATAGAAAAGGCACACCTGGTTGTGGCAATGGGCTCCAACATCCACACCTCTTGCTTGGAAATACATATTTTGAATCATGTCAGGCTGAAGAGGAACCTGGCTGGAATTTCCTGGGCAAACAACATAATCTTTAGGTTGTAGAAGGGAGGAACAACTTTTCTTCCTTTTTTTGCTTTGCAGGTGACATGTAAAGCAAAGGTGGGTGCAATGTTTTACTGCAGCTTGGCAATTTTCAAAACTCTTGTAATGCAATGGTTGAAACAAGTTGTAAAGTGGTTACCTGCATCTTGTGAACATTTTCAACTCTTGTAGGTCATTCTATAACCCAAAAGCCTCAAGTTGAGTATCTGGGGAAGTGAGATGCATATGCAGGAAAAATGTGTCTGTGTGTTTTGATTTTGTTGTTTGGTTTTGTTTGTTGTTTTGTTTTTTCTTAGGCAGAGCTTTAAGGGGGAGCAGAAGGCTTTTGGCCTTCACTTCAAATAGGCGAACATCTGCTGTAACTCTCAAAGTGGAAATATATATTTCTTTTATATATTTCTGTGGCTGGTTTTGTGCAGTAAATATATGATTGTGTTGTACTTCGTATTGTAATCATCTGTATCCCTCTCTACTTGCAAGAGAATCCCTTTCTCTCATTTTAGCATTTGTTCTTTCATAAACCCAGAAATGACAACCTAAAGAATAACTAAATACTCACTCTGGCAAGCCCAGTGTCCTTTTCATGAATGTCGTGCCTTTTGCATTAGAACATCACATGGTAAACTGGCTTTGTGCAGAAGAACTGATGCATGTCTAATTGACAGAGGCAGCATTTTATACAATGTTTGCAGAAGAAATGATTGAAAATTTCATGTGACAAGATATTCTCAATCGATAATGCAGTTCATGCAAACTAGACTTATAAACACATAATCAAAACTCAAACCAAAACACACTCCAAACAACCCTCCAAAACATACAAAAAACTGCAATCCACTCCCTCTCCCCAGATCTGCAAACAAATAAGAAGACTCACTTATGAAACAGGAATTTGATATACTTAAAACTTGGTTGCAGTTGTCATAAATATCAAGGCATATCACCTTTATCCAGGTTAGAATTATAATTTCGGGTAGCGTGGACACAAGAAATTTGGCTGGCTGAAAGATTATCTCATACCAGTCTTCTACTAGGTCATATCTTTATTTTAGTATGTTTAGAAAATTTAAAATTAAGTGTTTGGAAAGTATGGAGTAATGGAAGTATTCTATCTAAACAGAAACCTGTGAAAGAATGAGAACAGGGGGTTGCAATTTTTGTATCACCTGGGAAAGCCACCCAAAATTATGATGTGAGAAAGAGATAACGTATCTACTAAATAATGGTCCACAGAGGAGAGCATTAACCATGATGGTATAGAACTACAGAATAAAACAAATATTTGAAGAGATTAGTGGTGGGCTAATAAGGGAATGAAAGTGGAATTTTGATAGTAACAGTCCTACTGAAATCCCTTCCTTTGTAATTGTCCTTCTGACAGGGAATTACAATTCCATTTGTGTTCTGTCATCATTATTGCAACACAGGAATATGAATTTTGAGAGTATCTTAAAATAATATTTTGCAATTGAAGAGTTAAAAAAGCATCTACTTAAGAAATATGAAGTTGTCATAAAAAACAAGTGATAAATGCTCAGCAGAGATCAGATTTGTCTGTAATAAAAACAACACATTGAAATAGTTGCGTGAAGCCCAACATGTGTATAGCAAAGCAACCATCTGTATAAAACCATGCTTGTAAGCATGATGAACTGTGAAATATAGAATTACATGAAAAAACATATTAGTCAGCATTAATCAGTACTAATGAAATGACAGAGTTCTTTACTGATTTCTGCAAATTAAAATAATACTCAAATAAAACAAGAATGAATAATAGAAATCCTTGATAGAGCCAAAACGCCTTGCCATCATACTGTTTTGAGAATTAAACAGCATAAAGAAATAGACACAGGATAGGTTTATTTTACAGAGCAGAAGGTCGTTCATAGGCTGGAGTATAACAGATGGAACCCTGTATGATGACATGGGTATGTATGTGGAGGTGTATGGAGCAGGTTCACTAATTACTTTATAGGATTTTTTAAAAGACAGGATAGAAATGAGACAGTGTGTCATACTGATGGAGATACCAGTGCATCATTAATATACATGCAACAGTTAACAATAATGAATTGAGTTTATCTGTGTACAAAAAATGTAAGTCAGACTTTCCACAGGAGAACACTAGAAGCTGCTGATGAAAACCATTGCGGTTGGCACAGTTGAAAATGTGGTCATGTGTTGGTAAAGTCCAAATTATTAAAGATTTGGGAAAAAAAGTAATCAAATGTTATGTTACAGCTCGAAACCCTCTAATGTACAGAAATGTATCAGAGAGCTGACTCTCTATGTCCTTTGACTATAAAATCATAATACCATTCTTTAATTTACCACAGGAATACTTAGCTTAGATGTCAGGAAAACGAAGTAGGAAAACTATGAAGAATATCTTAATGGCTAACACTACACTAGGCTACCCTTTGAGGCTATGCAAACCTCCACATCTGGGGATAAGGCCAGACAAAACCTCATTTTATGTGTAGCTGATAATGCTTCATTGCACTAAGTGGTGAATTCTGCAAGGAAGATTTCGTACAGTTGTGTATTTCTGTGATTCAGAAAGCACTGAGCAGAGCACGTTCCAAATGCTGAAGAACTTCATCTGTGGTAGGCTTTTATTTTGGTGGTTTCTGTGCAATATTACTTCAGCAGTTAAGGATGCTTAATATTTTAGAGATGCTGGATGGATTGGAAGCAGTAATTTCAGCTTGCTTCTGAAATTAACAGCAACAAAAGAACATTCTAATATATGACAATGAAAATAATCCAAAACCATATTTCACATTCTTGTACCTTGAGTGGTACAAGAATGAGCAGTTTCCTTGTAAAACCAAGAGCTAAAAAGAGCATACAATTCCATATGGATTTCAGGACATGTCAGCTTTTACTGTAATTTTGTTACAGTATTTTTAAATACTGGCTTTGTATAAAGGTGTTCAGCGAGACCCAAACAGGTTGAAAAGCTAATATGCAAAGGAGTATTCAAGTACATATAGATTTTTCCAACCTGTCAGGGTAACTAGACAAACTCATTCTCACTTTATCTGAAATAAATCTTACTCAAACTGTTCTTTGAGCACAGTGCAGAATAGCAATGGGATACTGACTGACAAGGTCTCGGAGGGAGAGTATTCAGTGGAGAGTATGAGGTACTGATGAGTGCAGAAAGACCATTCGAGATGCAAGCTTCCACAGAATTGAATCAAATGTAATAATTATGTTCAGAGTATGAAAAAGGTGTGGAAGTGTGATTGTGGCAGATGTCATGTGAAGAAGAAAAAAGCCAGATTTGTGGGTTTTGTCTGGGATTTTAAGATAATATTTTCAGGAAAAAGATGTGTTTGTACAGTGGAATCCTGTGACCTCCTTGTGTTGTAATAATTATTTTCTTAGCAACTCCGTCTCAAACCAGAGAGCATCCTGGAGAAAGGGATGTGATAGCATTTCCAGTTGTAGATGATGTAAATCCATAGGACAGCGCAAGGTGGCATTAGTTGAGAAGGTGGGCACAGGGAAAAATAACTAAGTAAATGCAGGATTAATCTCACAACCCACATACTGCTCTCTTGAGTCACGTTTCTCTTGGGGTTTTGTGTCTGTCTTCTTTATATGTAACTAATCTGCAGTCAGCTCTCCTGCTTATTCCATTTATCCTGGTCAGTGGCCAAAACAGCTCTGAGCACCCACTCAGTAATATCCCAACTAATATTTTCACAGTTGGATAAACTGCACTGCATGAAAACCGTCATCATACTCTTTATAAACACTCACTACTTTCTGTCTTAACCAGGTACTTCTTGTTCCTTCACTCTGTCCTGGATGCCTGTGGCTTTTAAGTTATGCACACATTTACCAGTACGTGGCAAAAAGGACTGTCGATTAAATTTGTCTTGGAAGATGAGGGAAATGTAGGCTAAGTGTCAAAGGCTAAGAGGAATTTAGCTAAATTTTTCTATTCTGCAATCTTTTTTCTTTTTTTCTTTTGCAAATACAAGGCCTCCCCCCTCCCCCAACCCCCTAAGACTTTGTTCTGTCTCCATGAAAACAGGTAGAAAATCCATACTGCTCTCAGTCTTGGGTGATGAAGTGAAATCCACACATCCTCAGGACATGAAAGACAGAACAGCTGCTACATTGAGAAAGGACATGTTAACAACACTACCATCTAAAATAGCTTCTCCTGGCATTGCTTAATGAGGAAGACAGAGGTATTTTTTAAAAGGCAAAATGCTTTTGAGGATCTGAACTAATTAATCTATTGTGCTTGCTTCATCAGACAGTGATCCCACACCAGTCTTGACAGGACAGGTCATTACTATGCTGCTGTACCATGGACTACCATTATGTCTATATCTCTGTAGCAGATATGGCTGACAACCCAATGCCACCAGATCTGACATCCTTGCACATTTCAAATGCCCAGGATTTTTAATGGGAATTTGTTGCTGAAATAACAAGGCCAAGAAAAGTCTCGGCCAAAGCCACCAAAATACTGTGAACAACTGTCTCTTATTTGCATTTGAATTTATTATTTTCAGTTATTTAGCAACGCCTTTCATATTGTTTAAACATATGATTTCCCCCTAAAACCAGATATAATTACTTGTAACTCAAACGTACGGAGTCAGATACCAACAGAAGGCATCTCTATTTGATGACCTTTCTGATGCTGGAAGTTAATTACATTTATTTTCAACCAATACCAACCAACTCAACTAATTTCATAAATCTTCCCTTAATTCACTTATACATGTGAATACTGTGCTTCTAGACTTGGATCCATAATACAGCTGGAATAAGAAATCATCACAAAAGGGTGCCACAGTTTTTGTACAGTCCTCTGATGCTTCTTTTCAGCCCAAGAGAACAGATTGATGCAGAACACATTCTGTGATCTGAACTATTTCACTGGCAATTAGGAAACCAGTGTTTCCAGTAGCCACTCTTTAATGGGATGGGAATTGCAGCGGTAGGTGGAATCCTCCCTCTATCATCTTCTATAATCAAAGTTTAAAAAAAAGCACTGACAATGATTTCATATTGGCAGGAATCAATTTCAGGCAGAAGGCAGTATGTTGAAAACCTTTAAATAGAAAATGTATTAATCTTTACTAAAGCGGTATGTGAAGAAAGACATTCCTACTCCAAAATCTTTGTTTGTCATGTGTTGCTCTTTATTTATATATGGAATTTTAAACTGTTTGAATGTAACCTTGAGCTGAGGTTATTTACAATACTGAAACAAAACTCAGACCTGTTGTTTCTTTCTGCTAAGAAAGCATTATGGAATACCCTAGCCTGAATAAATGTATTAAGGTTGGCTTACAGTAATACAAGTTAAAAAATAATTAGGGTGAAATGTGGAAAGCTGCTTACAGTTAAATGCTGAAAAAAGAATATAGGCTGACAAATGAACTGGTATTACTCTTCATGAAAAAGCATAGCTTGATATTTACCCTAGGTTTGTTCATGGATATGCATGTTTATCCATGTACTTTCTTGCACAAGCAGTAATAATACAAGCAGCTTGGTTTAAGAAAAATGCATGCATTTTTCCTCCAAAAATATCATTGCCAAGACCAAGAAAATTAAATCTTCTTTACTTTCTTGCATTACACCTATCAGATGCAGATTTTGTTTGCTCACCGAGGGGAAATCTCTCTTTAAACAAACCCGTCTTCACCAAGGCAATAGGTTCCCTCAGGGAAAAATGCAGTGAGTAGGTAGGAATTTCATAAAAAAGAAAAGTTCATGCCATAAAGATTAGCAGAGGTAATTTTTTGTTGGAAGTAATACTAAATATCTTCTCTATTGCTGATACATTCTGCTTTTGGTCCTATGCCACCCTTCTCTAGAGTTAGAACGATACTAATTTTAATTTCCGTCTGTTTTTATATGGAATCCTCACCTAGTAAAACATGGTTTCATGAACTAAAGAATGATTTCATTTTTCATTCTCTTCAATTCTTTCTCAAAGATTTTTTTTTTTTTTCAAACCATTAATGTATAATGCTAGGTAGGTACCCAAGCATCCTAAGGCTTATTTCCAGTTTTCCTATACCCTGCCATGTTTCAAAGTACATGTAATTCTAAATTAAGGCGTTTCAAAAAATTTTACCCCTGTTTTGTTAAATTAGTGTATGGGTATAAGCAGATACATTAACAAGTGTCCCTCTGATGACCCAGACTGCAGCAGGAATTCAGCACTGTGTAAGTAATGAGTGACAAGGAAGGATAACATATACCACGAAAAAAATGCTTAAGAACAGGGATCTCTAATCCCAGCTGTCAGAAGCATGGCAAACACCAATACATCCAAGCTGAACCCAGAGACAGTGGAGCTTGATATACTTCATAGCACTGAGGAGTCACCTCTAGAGCAGTTTAGCAATGAAGTATCTATATGGGCAGGCTATAAGCACTCACAGGCTGTCCGGACTTTACTTGGATACTTGTGCTAAGACTGCTGCCTATTAATGCATTCTTCAAACAAAGCCTATCAGGTACTATGAAGTTCTTTATATTACCTTTAAACCCCTTCCAAAACACCAACCTGTTTATTTCAAATGACAGAATTCATAGAAAGTGATCTTAAAAGGCTTAATAACAACATAGAAATACGTTTTGTCCAAAATAACTGTTTGGTGATTTTATACAGTTAAGATCATAGAAACAAACTGTAATTGCTGGGATCCACATGATAGCAGAGGCATGTTTTTGTGGTTGGGGCATAACTGAAGATTTCAATTTTAAAAGGCTAAGCATGTTTTTAGGGGATTTTAGAAATGACAAATTACAAAACTGCAGGTATTATATTTCCACCCAAATCTTTTTATATATCTGTAAGCTCTTTCATTCAGGATTGGCAATGCCATAACAAAAAGGAAAAAAGACAACAGAAGTTGTACATTCTGCAGAAAAGAAGGGAACTGAGCCAATGTCTTTTACTGTTTATATATATATATATTCTGTTCATGACATTCAGAAGTAATTTTTTATTTCATTAACCACATGAAAGAGGTGTAATTCTTTCCATGTTAGTGGAAGGAGAATCCCTCTTTACAAGCTGTTTTATGTTTAAAGTTTTCTAAGGTAATTCTGTCACTCCTATATTATTTCTGTCCCATTCTGAACCTTTTCTTTCTAGTTGAGATCCAAAATGCTGGAGCATCCTTATGAATCTAGTACCCAATGGGGATTCAAAATCAAGTCTATTAAAGCAGGGAAGCCCTGAGCTTATTGAATGATACTACCATCCAGGACCCCTGGGTCCATTTCTGTTTCCCAGTTCCTCCTGGAGAATCTGCTCAGGCTGCTGATAAGGCAAAACACATGCTGCTGCAAGCCGCCCTTCTGCCTAGCATGCAGGACAGAAGAACAAAAGCAAATGCTCCACAGGAACCATTTTATGAGGCAAATTTTCTCCAGCTTGAAACACTTAATGATCATGAACAGAGAGAAGACGTCCAACTGACATGAGCAACAGCTTGATATATAAGGGACAGTTAATATAATGTTATCGCTAATGAAAGAGATGGCAATAAGTTGTTTGAAAGATAAATGCCGGAGTCTTGAGCTGCCTGTGCTGTCATGGCAGCACAGATACCACCTCAGGCTAACATCCAGTTATCTAGCTAGCTTTTTATGTAGGTAAAAAGCTACAGTTTTGTATAGGTAGCAGCAGAAATTGGCTGCTCATGGCCTGGGAAAGTGTAATGAGGCAGAGGCCTGTTGCGGGTGTCCCTCTGCCTGTGGACATTGTCAGTTGGTACTTCAGTAAAGCACTGACCCTATGTTCCAAAGCGTCCTCCTGGAGAAACTGGCTGCTCACGGCCTGGGTAGCTGTATTCTTCACTGGGTAAAAAACTGGCTGGATGGCAGAGCTCAAAGTATGGTGGTGAACGGTGTCACATCTTGTTGGTGACTGGTCACTAGTGGTGTCCCTCAGGCCTCCGTGTTAGGGCCAGTGTTGTTTAACATCTTCATTGATGATCTGGATAAGGAGATCGAGGGCACCCTCAGTAAATCTGCTGATGACACCAAGTTGAGTGGGAGCGCTGATCTGCTGGAGGGTAGGAAGCTCTGCAGAGGGGTCTGGGAAGGCTGGATCCATGGGCTGAGGCCAATGGGGTGAGGTTCCACAAGGCAAAGTGTGGGTCCTGCACTTGGGCCACAACAACCCCCTGCAACACTCCAGGCTTGGGGAAGAGTGGCTGGAAACTGCTCATGGGAAAGGAGCTGGGGGTGCTGGTTGATGGAGCTGAACATGAGCAGCTTGTGCCCAGCAGCCAGGAAGCCACCAGCATCCTGGCCTGTACCAGCACCAGTGTGGCAGCAGGGCCAGGGCAGGGACTGTGCCCCTGCACTGGGCACTGGTGAGGCTGCACCTCGAATCCTGTGATCAGCTCTGGGCCCTTCACTACAAGAGAGACATTGAGGTGCTGGAGCGGGGCCAGAGAAGGGCAATGGAGCTGGTGCAGGGCCTGGAGCACAAGTGTGATGGGGAACGGCTGAGGGACCTGGGGGTTCAGTCTGGAGAAGAGAAGGCTCAGGGGGACCTTATCACTCCCTACAACTGCCTGACAGGAGGATGGAGCCAGGAGGGGCTGGGCTCTGCTGCCAAGGAACAAGGGATGGCGCAAGAGGAAACGGCCTCAAGCTGCACCAGGGCAGGTTTAGATGGAGCTGAGGAACAATTCCTTCCCCAGAGGGTGCTCAGGCATTGGAACAGGCTGCCCAGGGCAGGGCTGGAGTCACCGTCCCTGCAAGTGCTCACACACCGTGGAGACGAGGCCTCAGTGCCATGGGCTAGTGGTGGCCTTGGCAGGGCTGGGGAGCGGTTGGACTGGGTGAGCCTAAAGGGCTTTTCCAAACTTGTTGATTCTATGAATCTTGAGTTTTACCATGGCTACAAAGCCAGTGATAACCTGATCAGTGTAGCTGTGCTTCTGCCTATCTCGCACCTTCTGTAATTCAGTGTTCTCAGATGATTTCCAGCAACAGAGGAATGGTAGCACAGATGTAAGTGGGAATGCTCCATCCTGAAAAAGTTACTATTTTCCATGAGTGTTGGAGTCCTGTACTCATTACAGACTTTGTGCTGAGTCTGCTACTGTGGGCAACACCTGGAATAGAAATTGTAAGTTTTGCACAAATAGGAGAAAAGTGATGGTAATAGATGAAAATAGTAGAACAGTCCAGAGAAAAATGTGAGATTTTAGAACATTTCTTGTCCTTCCAAATGACCTGGACAAGGAATGAAGGAAGCACCCTGGACTGACCTAGCAACAGACCTAGTGCATCTTTCCATCCTTAATTTCCTGGATACTGTGGTTTGACAGGGCTGATGTGGTTGCAGTGTGACAGGGCTTCTGGACAGACCTGCTGCAATGGCTCTGCCATGTGAAAGGGAGCATATGTGCTGTAAAATTGAGTATATGCTCATTCTACCTCCCCAAGCAAATCAATGCTTGCCTACACTTGAAATGCCTGGCTTTGTTTTATTAAAGGAACAGAAGCTGAGAAATTACAGTTGGCATTCTCTGAAATCTTTCCCCTCTTTGTCCACAAAACTGGGAGCTGCTTTTTATTTCAGTTTCATAGCACAGTATCATTTATTTCAGCTTCACTACTTTCTCACAGCAACAGATATATAAACTGGTGTTCAGTGGAGTGGTAGATAAAACAGGCTTCTTTTTTAATAACATACTGTTCTCAGCTTGAAGTACTTCTGTTGGTGGAACATCTGTGCTGAGTGCAACAGCTCTAACATGTATATTATGTGTACAGTAGTACAGTCCAGGCTCATGAAGGATTATTTGGAAAGACTGTTCACCAAATATATCACCATGAGTGAGGCCCTTTGTTGATAAATGCTTCCAGCTACTATATGAATATTCAAATAAAATTCTTTTTATGCGTCAGGGAAATACCTGGAGCCCATCCATGAATGCCTGAAAGAGTGAATGGTGTATTACCAGTGTCAAATAACAAGGATCCAACTCCTGATGCTCTTTCTCTATACAGAAGAGTCCAATCTTTATATAAGAGTTAAATATTCAGAAAGTTGATCCCTGTACCTTTACTGGGGTATTAAGTATACTTGGTAGTGTCAGAAAAATTGTATATCCTATATTGTGGAATAAATAGAAGAATGAGCTAGTATTTTTCTGATTCCAAATACAAAACCAGATTCCAGGGCAGATTATGACTTTTAAAAGGAGGTTCACTGTGAATGGAAGAAAAGGAGCTGTGCCAGAGCAGGGTTCCCAGGAGAACTGTAGCTGAGTCAAGTTTCTTTTTCTGGAGACTGCAGAGTTAAGAAGGTGAATAGGGGAGCACAAAATCTGATCAACCCTACACCCTAACACATTGCACTATGCATAAATTTGCCTCTGACCTGGGTTTCAGTTTGAGCTAATTACCCAGATTATTCTTCTATATAATCCATTTTAGTGCAGGAGAGAGAATTTATAAATACTAGGTGTGATATTCATTTTTTTAATTAAAGTTTCAAGTACAGATAAAAGTTCTGTTTGCTTTGGAAAGCAGCCACAAGCAAAGTTTATTTGCTACTTCAGTGCCAAGTTGAACTGCAAATACAGACAGTGATTCTCCTCACACTGACCATAAGGCACATAAACCCTTGAGCCCAATAAGGGAAGAACCCTACTTGTGAAAAAATATGAAAACTTCAATTTATGAAGTCTTTACATACTTTGTAGTGTTTAATATAGAATCCTTCTCCGGGATTTTAAAAATATTGTAATATCATGAAACTACAAACCTGGAGATACATATATATATATATATATATATAAAAACATAGAATAGTTTGGATTGGAAAGGACCTTAAGATCATCCAGTTCCAACACCCTTGCCATGGGCAGGGACACCTCCCAATAAAACATCTCACCCAAGGCTTCGTCCAACCTGGTCTTGAACACTGCCAGGGATGGAGTGTTCACAACCTCCCTGGGCAACCCATTCCAGTGCCTCACCACCCTAACAGGAAAGAATTTCTTCCTTATATCCAACCTAAACTTCCCCTGTTTAAGTTTGAACCCGTTACCCCTTGTCCTATCACTACATTCCCTAATGAAGAGTCCCTCCCCAGCATCCCTATAGGGCCTGCTTCAGATACTGGAAGGCTGCTATGAGGTCTCCATGCAGCCTTCTCTTCTCCAGGCTGAACAGCCCCAACTTTCTCAGCCTGTCTTCATACGGGAGGTGCTCCAGTCCCCTGATCACCCTCGTGGCCCTTCTCTGGACTTGTTCCAACAGTTCCATGTCCTTTTTATGTTGAGGACACCAGAACTGCACACAATACTGCAAGTGAGGTCTCACGAGAGCAGAGTAGAGGGGCAGGATCACTTCCTTCGACCTGCTGGTCACGATCCTGTTGATGCAGCCCAGGACATGGGTGATTTCTCGGCTGCAAGTGCACGCTGAAGCTGGTTCATGTTCATTTTCTCATCAACCAACAGCCCCAAGTCCTTCTCCGCAGGGCTGCTCTGAATCTCTTCTCTGCCCAACCTGTAGCTGTGCCTGGGATTGCTCTGACCCAGGTGTAGGACCTTGCACTTGGCATGGTTAAACTTCACGAGGTTGGCATCGGCCCACCCCACAAGCGTGTCGAGGTCCCTCTGGATGGCATTCCTTCCCTGCAGCGTATCAACTGAACCACACAGCTTGGTGTCATCGGCAGACTTGCTGAGGGCACACTCAATCCCACTGTCCATGTCAGCAACAAAGATGTTAAACAAGACCGGTTCCAACACCGATCCCTGAGGGACACCACTCGTTGCTGGTCCCCAGACGGACATTGAGCCATTGACCACAACTCTTTGCATGTGGCCATCCAGCCAGTTCTTTATCCACCAAGTGGTCCATCCATCAAATTGATGTCTCTCCAATTTAGAGACAAGGATGTTGTGTGGGACAGTGTCGAACGCTTTGCACAAGTCCAGGTAGATGACATCAACTGCTCTACCCCTGTCCATCAGTTCCGTAGCCCCATCCTAGAAAGCCACCAAAATGGTCAGGCAGGATTTCCCCTTAGTGAAGCCATGCTGTCACCAAGCACCTTGTTGATTTTCATGTGCCTCAGAATGCCTTCCAGGAGAATCTGCTCCAAGATTTTGCCAGGCACAGAGGTGAGACTGACTGGTCTGTAGTTCCCCAGGTCATCCATTTCCCCCTTCTTGAAAATGGGGGTTATATTTCCCTTTTTCCAGTCATCAGGAACTTCACCTGAGTGCCATGATTTTTCAAATATGATGGCCAGTGGCTTAGCAACCTCATTCGCCAGCTCCTTCAGGACCCATGGATGGATTTCATCAGGTTCCAGGGACTTGTCTATATTTAAGTTTATATATAGTTTTAAAGGCTGGAATTTGACCTACAGCTGTTGACAAAGGTGTCATTACTATCTGCAGGTTTGACAGAGGTTATTAATAGGCTTGTATGTAACTGTCATTGTATGTTAGCATTTCCATTCCTCCCTTGGAGTAACTGACACAGGGCCTCTGTGCTGCTGTGCCCCAGTGAGTTCAGATTTGAAGAAAGAGTAAGTCAAAGCAAGAAACATAGTGCTGTTTTTTTTTTACTTGAGTTGATAACCACTTACAAACATTCTGTCCCATCTTTCTTTGATTAAATGGAAAGTGATAGACCCCATTTGTGTCCTCTCAAACAGCTCATTTCTAGAATTTTAATACACTGTGAAAAATATTTAGTGCACTCAGTATTGAATTATTCTGATCCTGCAAATCTTTGATCTCACTTGAGGCATGCTTTTTATGCATCTTTTATTAGCTTCATTTTCCAAAAAAAATTCTTACTCTCTGACATAGACATGTCCTTCCAGCACTGGTAACAGCATAGTTTTCGTAAATATAATAACCAGCCTTTGGCTTACAAAAAAAATCTATTTGCATCAAAAGCATAAACCTCTGTACAAATACATCATTCACTATATTTAACAGCAATGGTAAAGGTATTAAATATTTAACACATAAACATAATGCTCACCTTGTATAAAGTTTATCTGATACTTGGGATGATTTTTTTTGCGGCTTGTCATTTCAGTGTCACTTCTAGAAACACCAGTATCCTTCAGAGTAGCTTTACCTTTTGAGAAAAGTGATGCATTTTGTTTATAGATAAATTTTGGGTTTACCTGCAAAACTGTAAGTAAGAGCATACATAAACATAAGGAAATGGTTTTACGTACTGCTAAATGTCTCCCTAGCATGAGCATTTATTTTTCATTATAAGATTCCTCAGAGATTGTGCATCTACCTAGAAAGATTGTAGATATCTTTCCAATTTCAATCCAATTATTGGAAACAAGGCATTTTCTTTCTTAAGGGTCCCTAAAGCAACGTATAATGAAGGAAAATTCAATGTGCGGTTTCACAGGGCATTTTATGTTGCAAATGCCTCGACACCTGTGATGTCTGAAGGGTCCTTTGGTAGAAGACATTGCATGAGCAACCCTTTATTCTCCACTGCAGAGGGAGAGGTTTCACAGTGTATTTCAGTGATATATTCCTTTTCAAACTCCTTTTATCATGCAGAGTGTAGCCATATGCATTTGCACAATACCTGCCTGCAATATCTTACAGTAAAGAAGTAATATATTGGACAAGAAGAATTGAAAATGGGTATTTTTCAAAATAAATTAATTATTATGCTGATATTAGAAAGTACACTGAGGAATGGTACATGCTTGACAAGAGAAATATCTGTGCTAATCTTCTTACACTAATCCAGTTCTTAACTGTGAGGGTGGTGAAACACTGGCACAGGTTGACCAAAGAATTGGTGAATGCTTCATCCCTGGCAGTGTTCAAGGCCAGGTTGGACAGAGCCTTGGGTGACATGGTCTAGTGTGAGGCATCTCTGCCCATGGCAGGGGGCTGGAACTGGATGATCTTAAGGTCCTTTCCAACCCTAACTATTCTGATTATATGTAATCTTGAAAATCTGAAAATCTTCCTGAAATGTGCTTTGCCCTTTAGTATCTGCCCTATAGCTAGGAATTTTTGCCTTATTTTGTGTCCCAATCCTTCTCACACTGACTTCAGTGGTGCAGACCCTATTTCACTGTAAGCTGCCAGTTACTGATTGTGAAGTTATCTAGGGTATTTCTCCAGATTTTTGAGGTTTCCTTTCCTAAACATTAAGACATGCTTTAACTTTGGAAAACGTCCATAAACCAGCAGAGTAAAAGAATTTACAGATGAATGTAAATGACTTATGAATTTTTACCTTTTCAACCTGGTTGTTTCTTTAGTGGGTGGGGGATTTTTTTTGGTTAGCTGGTTGATTTTCTTTTTGTTTTGTTTCGTTTTGTTTATGTTGTTGGGGTTTTTTTTCTCTAAAGTAATGACTTGGTATGTCCAACAAAGTGTTTGAAAAGCACACGTAATTCTTTTTTGAATTCCATAAGATTGTTTACGAAACCTGAAAGTCACAGAAAAGTACCTGTTCTTATGAGCACTTTCATTTTCCACAAACTGGTGTTTTCCAATAAAAAAGGGGGTTTTGCAGAAGTTTCTCAGTAGGAGATGCACCATCCTCTCTACTGGTCCTTACCACTTGTTATCAAATTCTACTGTAGACATAGTAAAGACTGTGTTAAAAGATAAACGTTGAAATTACTTGCACTTTTTATTGCATTTTATGATTCCCATTTTTATTCTTTATCAGCTTTTACATTTCCTTGAGTATGCCAGCACAGACTTTTATTTAATGCTTCCACTAAACAGCATGGGCTTCTTCTTCTTAAGATTGAATAGGAAATATTTTGATAGTCCTTCCTGTCTTGCTGACTGTGAGGTTGTGCAGCTGCAAGGAAAGCCAGAAGAGTTTTAATTCATAACATTTGTGCACATTTATATATTTTTTTTTTTTCATAGAATTTAGCAGATGTTCCTTTCTGGTGTGGCTTTTTTACTTGGCTTTGCTTCTGCTTTGTTCTCATATTTCAAATTTTAGTATGAAGTAATAAATGACTGTGGTACACAGAGAATTTACAGATGGATCACGATTTTTCTTCTTTTTCCATAACGTTTTGGAAAAGTCACATTGCATTTAACTTCTGACAAAATTCTTCAAAAAGACAAAGATCATTAAGGCTTTATTGGTACACATTCCTCAGAAGCTGAAGTGAAAAATAGAAACCAAGGATAAAGAGAAAAATACTTTTTTTTTTTCAAAGAGTCGTTAAGCACTGAAAATGGCTAGTGAATTACTACAGTAAAAACTGTGATGAACAGATTACCTTAGAGTAACCCTCAGTGCTTCCCATTGTCTCTGTTCAAAGTAACATATACCTCACAGGTCTTCTAAGATGAGATATTCACTGGGGTGAGGCTGTCAGAGACTGCTAAATTCTCAGCCCCCCCCCCCCCCCGCAGGCATGCAGAGCCCAAGTAACAATGCAAACGTCCCTTAGTGTCTATACTAGGACAAAATGGATTTGGGAAAGAGCCTCCATGCAGGCATACAAACCCACCTACTTTCTGCAGGTCACAGAACCATGAAGCCTATTAAGTTGGTGATGATGGGTAGGAGGAGGGAATGAATTTCCTGACAACAAGCCCTCTCAGGCAAATAGGAGCAAGGGCAGCAGTTGTGATGAACTGGAATCGCTATTCCTGCTCCAGGATCCTGCATGGTCAGTACAGGATGCCCAGGGGCTGTGCTATTTTAACTTATGTATCTTCTATGTATTTTTCAGGCAGTAATCAAGACCAAATGACTGATGTGGTGAAAGCATGGGCTTTCCTTGTAAGGGTGACAAAATACTAAATAAAATAGGGTACCATCGGCTCCTGATTTTACATCAGACCTACAGATGTAAGATTAATTCATTATTCTTTAGATAAATCTGGTTTTCTCCAAAAGCTATGCAAAAGATCTCTCTCCTCTTTTCCTGTCTTCCTCACATGCACTCAAGCACTCTTCTTTCTTCCTCTGGAGTGATACTAGGAGACAGTTGAAAGCAATTTCTAGGGTTTAGAATAAACAGGGCTCACACAGATAATGAAATAATACCAGCACAACATGATGTTTTCATGAAACCAAAAACCCAAACCAAACATATCACTGCACACTGAGTTCTGAAAAGAATACCTTTTGTATCAAAAAGGAAAAATATGATGAAGAGTTAAAAGCACTACACTATAGCGTCAGTTACTGAGCTGTTGATTTTTCCTGCAGAAAGTCTATCCCATAGGAATGTGTCATACAACTCTAAAGATGCACAGAGCACACAGTGGTTTTTTTGAAATGCTAGTTTGCTATTTTTTCTCTTGGAGAAATTTTGCCTTGCTGGGTATGAGAACCGCAGCTTCATACCAAGATCCCCCTTCTTTTTCCAGAAAGTCGACTGTGTTGACTAGTATTAACAAGCACCCCTTTATACCTTTCTTTCAGAGAGCACAAGGATTCTTTTGAGCTCAGTAATAAAGGTCTGTTCTTCCTGAAATTTACACATTGGGCTAAGCTCTGCCCTGGCTTGAAGCACTTCAACCCCACTGAGCAAGTTCAGTGGGGTTATGTGGGGATAACTGAATCTGACCTCCTCACTATGATTATCATCAACAGAAAAAGAATTTTCTTTTCTTACCTGGTTTATAAATGTCCATTTTCATTGAGTTTTTTTACAGCTACATCTTAGGAACTTAATTCACATTCTGACCATCCCAGGAAAGAATCTTAAAAGCAAGTTGCTTAAAAGCAACAAATTTCTTTTCCCTCAGGTGGAAATGGGACTGCAAAAGAGACCAGAAAAGCCTGTATCACTCACACTTCTTTTTGTGTACCCTGTGAGCTGGATTTGTCCTCAAGGAACTATAGATACTTCCTGTTTTGTAAAATGTTCTTGAGCTAGCAAGGCAGTGAGAAATTTGAAAGTAAGAACTTCAGGCAAAATGCATCCTTAAAAGATAGGAGTTAATTTTTTTCTTACAATAAGGCTGTTCTGACTGTTTTTCCACAGTAAATTATCCTGTATCTTCTCCAGTACATAGGGCTGTGTATGACAGTATATGTACACACCCAAAGAGGCACGCACTGGGACATGTGTCAGGCAAAACATGACCTGCTCACGTGTGGCAAGGATGGATGTCTTCTGCCATCAGCTTTGTGCCCCAGGACAATTATTTAAATAATTGTTGCCTTTCTGAGTCATTTTGCACAACAGGAAGTGATATATTTCAAAATGCTGGGTTTAACCCAAATCATAAGCTGTTCCTTGCTTGTCTCTTTCTCCTCTCCCCCACCTTCTTCAACCTCATGCTAACAAATAGTTTCAGCTTTCACAGTTTATGATTTATTAAAGCTCTTGCTATTTGCTGAATATTCTTTCATAGGAAAGTTCTGACAAGTCCTTACAAAGATAGCTGGAAGCTACTTAAACGTGCTCCTTTCAAATCCAGCTGTAAATAAAATGCATCATTCCTCACCGCAAACAGGTACATTTCTATACTGGAAAGTGATGGTTGCATATAGTACCCATGTAACCAAGGTCTAGTAAGAAAACAAATATTTTTTATCTATTTTTGGTATTTCTATGAAGATATCAAATTGTGTGCTCCATGGATCTTACATGCACCTCCTTAGGGGGCAATCAACTACCAGGGGAATTATTCCTACACAAAGCAGTAACTCAGGAACTGTAGTAATTCCAAAATGTGCTCTTAGTGCTTGTCTCTGATAAGGTCAGCAATATATTAGGAACTACATAGACAGAAAAGAAAACCATGGGATAACAGAAAGATAAAAGAAGTTTACACCACGTGAGTTGAATGATTAAGTTCATTGACCTTGCTATGATTTGTTATGGACTTTATTTTTTTCAGTTTAAAAATTATTCCTTAGTTGTCTCTCTACTTCTTCACGAATTATCAGCTCTGCTGAAAGGAATGTCTGGAAGGAACTATCTTCAGGGATAACTTCTAAAGAACTGAGAGCCACATAGAAAAGAAAAACAAAACCCCCTGTTTCGCATTATTTGAAGTGGCAAACATTGTGTGGAGGATGCCAGAAAGGGACAAAATGGATAGAGGATGAGATGAGAGGGAGTAATTCATGGCTCTGAAAGCACGACAAAATCTTAACTAGATGGGAGAACAGCAGAGCTTGTGAGGGGGAAGCCATGAGACAAATGAACATCATAAATTTACTGTGTTCCACTTCATTAGTTAGTCATGTGAATCCTTAGCATGTCTTTTCAGATACTGAAATCATCAAATCCTGCTTATAACTGATATTGAAGCTGTGGAAATAAAGTGCATAGGGTGGCAGAAGAGTTAGATCTTTCAATTAAAATATACATTGGAGAGTGCATAAGTAATGGTTATGTTGTTTTAGTGAGGATCACATTTATGATGGGCTCCCTTACATTCATTTTCCTTCTGGACATCAACACAGAAATCATGTGCCTTTTTTTCATCTCTGCAATACTGCTGTACATTGGCCTGGGCAAAGAAAGATAAATTCTTCTTTGATTCTTCTTTCCAATCTATTGGAAGTATCCATTTATTTGATATGGCAAATAATTTAGTTTGTTTTAGTTCTGGCAGTGGGTGATCTCCATTGTGCCACTTTACTTTGCATCCAGATTAGTATTACAGGCTGTGTAATGTGGGATTCTACAAACAGTTGCTACCTGGACCTGCGTGAGTTGCTCAGCCAGCTTTCCAGACCCACACAGACAAAAGTCCCATTGAAATGAATAGCTCTATTCATTTGTGAAAAGGAGAGAAGGGCTCTCAGTGCATTTATATAGCTCCTACAGAAGTCGCAGAATCATAGAATCATAGAATAGTTAGGGTTGGAAGGACCTTAAGATTATCTAGTTCCAACCCCCCTGCCATAGGCAGGGACACCTCACACTAAAGTCACCAGCTTTAGTTTTAGAACAAACCTTGCTATCCTAATTGTTACAGTGCTTCGGCCGTTTCTTAATTGCTTCGTCTGGACTTCTTTACACTCGTGTCTGGAATCTTTTTTAAGTGTCTCCCTTACTAAAACACTGCCAGCACATGGCAGAAAAAGTGAAGAACACGTCCAGGCTTCTAAACTCCTACATACATGAGGAATTTCAGTGACAGAAATAATCCCAGGAAAGTAAATGGGATTTGCTATGCAAGTAAAATTAGCTACGTACATGTTTGCAGGATTAGACATTCATTATTAGATGTAAGGTTTTATAGGTTTTGCTTCTTGCAGGCTTGAAATTTTTATTCAGAAGAGCTGATTTGGTACCTCTGGAACCACAGTCATTAAAATAAGGAAAGAAATATGGACAACAGCAATAGTTGTTCTGACCTACTCATTTTGGTGCTGTTGCAAAAACTGTAATGTTGTCACTAGCATTTCTCAATTTCAACGAAGTGAAACTTCACCATTTTTTTGGAGACTGCAATTTTTTTGTAAGTATGGTGACATTTCATCCCTTTGAACTCTATATCATGCAAACTCTATGCATATGCCTATTGGAAATTTATCAATTAACTGAAAAAAATCTATTTCTTCTAGTTTGTTTCTATTTTCATAAAGTGTTGAGGCACAACCAAATGAGGTGTTTTTTTTTTTCTTTTATGAAAGCATGAATCTGAGTATTAATAAAGAATATTGTCTTTTGCCCTGACATAGATACACATTAGACGCAGAAGCCAAAGGATGCATTCCAGTAAAGGTTTCAATCTGGCCAGTATTAACGGGTTTCTGGAAACTTAGTTTTAATTATTCTCTTTAGCTTTCCTGTGCTGTTACTTCCTCTTCATCATCTCCTTGACAACTCTTGCCATCCCTTGGCTAGGTTCTTTCCCATTTCAGTCTAACCAGACAAAGTCGTTACCATAAACATCTATTATACATACTTCTCCTTTTGGCATCTTGAACCCATTTATTGACTTCCCAACTACTCCCCACATCATTCTCCTTGTTTTTACCTTCAGGATGCTACACAAAATTGGTTTTGCCTATACCCTCTTTTTCTTCCATTTCCTTTTCTGTTCCTCAGTATCTCTCGTTACTGTGCCATTTTTGCACACACGCCACCCCCCGCCCCACCCCCCTTAGCTTTGTTACTTACCACCCCTGTCTCTTGGACATACAATAGAATACAGAGGGAAGAAAACATTATTTTTTGCTTGTATGCAGTTGCCTCTTTTCTTCTTAAACCAAATTCTTCTTTACAATCTTCCTAAAGAAAGCTAATGTTGTCACTTTTCATCCTCTAGTAACTGAAATTCCAGTTTTTGTCTGGCCTGCATGAACTCAGTTTTAGGATCTCTAGGACCTTTGCTTTAATTTCTGAATAGCTCTGTGTGTATTTATGATATCACAGACATCTTTGAAATAGGCAGTGAATGTAAGATGACAGACTAAAGAGAAACACCAGTGTTAAAATTCAGAAGGTGATCATCTTGATCTCATTTGCAAGCCATCACTGCAAAGTAACAATTAGTCTGGCCTGCCTTTCTCTCACATCAATGTGCATCAGACAGGTTTCCAGCAAGATGACTAAAGGGATGCTGGAAATGGTGGTGAGGGAAAAGGTGATCTGTGGACGTACTCCCTGTTCCAGGCACAGATGATGTCAGAGGAAAGCTTATACCTTGTGGATGCTCATTGCCCGCTAGTAGCTTAGACCACCACTCTTCATGGAGGTGGTCAACTGCGCATTTAACCAGTTTGATTTGGGCTCGGAGTGCAACCCCTTTCATGATTTTCTGTGTCAGCAGAACTGGATGTGATCACATCTTTGATATAATACCTTGAAGATCTATTACTTTTGTCAGTATTTCACTGTTTAATCTTCTATTTCAAGGGGATAATTTAGGTTTTTGTGTACAGTAATCCCAGCAAAGCAATTTCATTTAGCTTGTTGGGCCAACTTGACCAGACATGAAATACATGCAGCAAATTTTAACATGTATTTTTCCCTGTGTCAGGACAACTTCACGATCCTTTATTTCTGAAGTAAATAGAAATTAGCAGCAGGCCATACCTTGTACTAAACCAGAAGTATCAGACATAAAAAGAAGAACAATTCTGGGAAATTTAGACTTTCGGTTACACTATTCTCATGAGTAGAAGCCTCTAGCACAGCATGACAAAGCATAGCTGGGACTGACTACTGAGTATTTCTCTCTTTAGCCAGCACAGCTGTTTACAGAGTATCTTACAGCTACCCTCATACAGGTAGCACCTCTTTCAGTCTGGTTCTTGTATGTTTAGCACAGCTGTGTGTGACTGTTCAGGAGAGCAGTGATACCTTTAAAGGATTCAAATAAATATTTGCTAATGTGTTCAAATAAATCAGCAAATTACCTCTTTTTTTTACAAGCCTATATGCTTTGGCCTGAGACCATATAAGGGACTTTAATTTTGCCAAGATGGTAATCTTTGGCAAACTTTATTGTATTTTTCAATGTTGGCAATATCAATGTTAGTATTCTCAATTATCAATACTATCAGTATAGCTAAATTACAATACGTAATATCATGTATAGGCGATTCTTGTTTTACTGTGAAGACTTCAGTATTTCTAGGCTGTATTTATGACAAGGTGTAAGGATTTTTGCTAATTTCTTGAGAACATGCAGAATAAAATCTGTTGGTATTAGACACAGTGCAGTGCAATGAGGCCATCACTTTACCCATGGCAATGAAATTGAAGTTGCTAGAAGACTAAGCCTAATTATCACTGTTTTGCACAAGCTTGCTTTCATTTATAGTATGTATGCTTTCATTGCAGTTTATTTTTTGCCATTTCAGAGCAAGGATATTAGACTGATGCTAGGTATTCTGAAGCAGAATCATGTTTTAAAATATTATTTAATGGATTATTGATTTATGTGTCTCAGAATGTGTGCAACATACTCTTCAACTTTATAAAAGTGATTTTGTGGATCATAGACAATTTTGATGTCGTAACATGATACTGGGTCTAAATAAATGCCTTTAACAAGCTCTTCTAAATTCTGCCTTCTTAAACCAACAAGCATAGGCTTGGAATGCCCATGTTATGTCATTTTAAAAGGCTTTTACAATAAATCTTTAAGAAAAGTTCTCTTTTATCTGTCCCTTAAATTTCTCTTGTTTAGATGCCAATCCAGGCAAGCCTGCATAGTGAAATTCCAAGAAATAAAACCTCTCTGTAAAGTTGTTTTGGTATCAAGTGTCAGCAATATATTTTCCATGTCTTGCAGATGAAATAAGTAATATGATTCAAATGCATTATCAGATGTGGGTTTTTTTTCAGTGGACTTAATATTACTTTAAAATGTTCAGCTATCTAAATAGAGCTAGTGAGGCAGTACAATATATGAAAGATCTGAAAAGGCACACAGGAAAAATCAATATATGTAATTTTGGTTGAAGATATTCTTTCCTTGTATATTTTGGGTGCTTACGTACCCAAGTAACCTTAAACACTGCACTTTACCTTTTTCTCTTATGCATATGCCACTTCTTAGACAAAAGGTCTGAAAGGTTAATTTCCAGAATCTTCTTCTTGTTAGTATTTTTGCCATAGCTATTAGAAACATCATACAAATCCTGTCTTTATGGTGTCTGAAAAGAGAGGAAAGATACCACTTTAGTTTGCTAGTAGGCAAATTTACCAAAGACTTAAAAGTGATAATATTGTCCAGTGCTTAGGTTGAACAACAAAAATCATAAAGCACTGATGACAGAAAAAAAATCAGTTTACCAATGAGAACATACTTGATTCAGGTTAGCAGTGTGTTAAGAATGATAAAAGAAGAAAATCATTGACTCTTGCATACCAAGTATTAACTGTTTGATTTTGTACTTCCTCTCATGAAAACATTTCTTTGCTAGTCTACATTTCAGTCTTTCATGAGGAGACTTCCACTTTCTTAAGGTCTATTTTTTCCTTTCTTTTTCTTCTTTTCCATGAGTATCTTAAAAACACAGCTACTAAATACAGCCACATTTGTAGAATGTATTTTACATTTGAGCAGGTCCTCTAAGCTGCAGAGAATGGGAGACTGCTTTGCAAAGTCTGTTTCCACCCAATGATTCCAACCTCTAGTTTTGCAAAACCTTCTGGGAATACATTTTCCTGGTCTGCTTTCCAGTAGCTTTTTATTTCCTGTAGCTGAGTCAAAGGCAGTAATAATAAGTCTAAAGAATGGAACAGGTTACTTTATATATGTACCATATGGCTTTGCAGCCTTCTTTCTTCATTTGTTTGGAAATTACTGCAGAGGATAATAGTGACTATGTTCACTAATTTCTGTCCCATGTGCCATATTCATATATATGGACTGGGCTGTCAACGAAGAATTTACGTTTTCATTTCAAATTTGTTCTTACTGTATGATCAAAGGAATTTAATTGCATTTTTTTCAGAAAACTCTGGTTTTAACAGCAATGTCTTTTGAATCCTCATCAACTCCATACACTACATATGCACTTATTTATTGCTTTATATTCAAGTCTGCTTTTCTTTGGGAAGAAATGTCACTTTTTCACTCACCTATTTCTCAGCATCATGCAGAGCCCTAGTACCTTGAAATCGACTGGGGAAAGCTGGTAATTTACAGAAGCTGCAAATTACTTTAATCAAGACATCAGAGCAGCAAATCATAGTGGGATAACATTCTTTATGACACATTTCAAACCACATACATTTTTATGATATATTTCTTTATAAGCTCAGATTTCATTTATAAAAAAGAAACACAGTGTTAATCAATATTCTATTTCCCCAGAACTATAGAATTGTAGAACAGTTTAGGTTGGAAAAGACTTTAAGACCATCCAGTTCCAGTACCCCTGCCATGAGCAGGGACACCACACTTCAGATGATGCAGCACAAGGACTGTCCAGCCTGACCTTGAACACTGCCAGGGATGGGGCAGCCACAGTTTCTCCGGGCACCCTGTGCCAGCACCTCGGCACCCCCACAGGGAAGAGCTTCTGCCTTAGATCTGACCTGAACTTCCCCTGTTTCAGTTTGAACCCATCACCCCTTGTCCTATCACTACAGTCCCCATTGAAAAGTCCCTCTCCAGCATCTTGTAACTGGGAGGTGCTCTGAGGTCTCCACACAGCTTCTCTTCTCCAAGCTGAACAGCCCCAACTTTCTCAGCCTGTTTTCATACAGGAGGTGCTCCAGCCCCCTCATCATCCATGTGGCTTCCTCTGGACTTGCTCCAACACTCCATGTCCTTCTTACATAGGGGACACAAGAACTGTATACAGAATACTGTTAATTAAAAGCAAAACAAACAGTGGTTTGCTCCCAGGTATTGTATAAATTTTACTGTAAGCATCATTATAAAATCTTACTGTATGCATTTTCTTAAAAAATCAGAACTAGAAAACAATTACATTAATGCTGAAATTATGAGAGGCTCCTTGATACTAAAGTACTGCCTGTATTTGAGCTTTATTAATTATTTATTAATTATTTTGGTAACAAATTTAGTGTCCTACAATATAATAAATAGCTTAAATAGTAAGTAGTAGTATTGCTTGAAAGTTCAGTGTTTTCACTGCATTCAGTGATTTTTATTTCTTGTTCCTTTTTCTTTACTTTGGTGTGGTGTTTGTGCTAGCAGAAAATCGTCTGCCTTTCTGAGCTTTTGGCTATACCTCACTTTTTCATCTAAGGCACAACTGAGATTAGGGGAAAAGGGGGAGGAAAGAGGGCTTCTTTAGTATTTTTCAAGTCCTGAACAGCAAGATAGTAGAAGGAATGTCCATGCACGCTGCTAAAGTAGCACAAAGAAACAAGAGCAATAACAGAGACAGACATCTGTCAGAAGATACTTTTTTTTTGCAGTAGTGTATAAAACTGAAAGAGAGAGGGTGAAATAAAAGACACTGAATAGCTAAAGGAGTCATCTGGACTAATTTTGTACCTACTGATATATTTAGTATACAAGTCATCAGTGCTGAAATGAGAAATCAGGGATGCTGATGGAGAAAGGCAGAAAGGGCAAAAAGAATTCTGTATAAAGAAGCCTGTCTTTTAACTTTGATGTACAACTTGAATAATACAGCATCAGGATGGACTCCTGGAACAAAACAAAACGAGGCCTTTATAACATGTTTTTAATGCTGACACTTTTGAAAGAAACTTACAGCTACTGAATTGTAACAAATATGGGGAAGAACAAGGCTGCCTTGTAGAGCCAGCACACTATTAATCAGACAGGGTGGGAAACTGTATGTGGTGAGTGGTGGGATGACGTGATTTCTCGGCTGTATAGACTCCATGTCAGTGGTCTAACATACAGTCTGGCAGAGATTTCCTATGTGTAACTGCAAAATGGTAAAGCAAGCTATCCACTTAAGATCTCCCAAGATCTTCCTCATTTAAATAAAAGGAGAGCCTTCTGTAGTGTCTACTATATTGCCTCAATAAGTACATTACAGTGGTTGTACTAAAACAAATCCCTTGGCTCAAGGTGAAATCCTTTTTCATTAGTATGTTCAGCCTAACATATTCCTAACATGGAAAGTGAGGATTCCCTAGGGTAAACTATAGACAGCATGTAGTGATTTTATGCCAGCCATTATTCTCATTGCTTTCCCTACCCACTGCAAAAGGCATTCGGGAACTTAAACTGAAGGGGGAGAGGAGATTCAGGCCAGAATATATATTGCATTACTGAAAGAGTCCAAGCACAGTAGCTTTGAACCATTGCTGTCTGTGCTGCTACTTAGTTATGCTGAATAAGAGCTTGAAGCCCAGGCTCTGGACAGCCAGTATAATTGCCTCAATATATAGTCAGTATAATATACTGACTGGACAGTCAGTGTAATTGTCTCAACAAAAAGTGTGGCAATAGGGAAGACCAGTGGTCAATACAGAACAAGTCTGGCAATTACTTAGTGTTTGGCATATGACATTTCTCTTTCGCAGTTGCCAAAGTATGTCTGAAATGCATTTTCTGTGTCATTTTGTGGTAGGAAGGAGAGCATATTCATAGCCCAACTATCCATACATTTTTATCCGCTCACATACAAAACCTCTGACTAAGATTACATGTGTAAATTGGGAATTTCAATCAGGTCATTTCAGCTGAAGTTGAAGATCCTACATGTGCTTGTGCATAGCTCTGCTAGGTATCTTTCAGCAGACTGTTTCTCTAGTATGAGTGAGTTTTGCAATGTCAGTATTTGGGTAGATAGCCCTGAAACATGGGTTTTAAAATATTAATTCAGCATGTTATTTGTTACTGAAGAATTTCACAGATGTTTATTTCCATATATTGCTCTTCCACTTGTCTGCTTGTCACTCTCTCGGTGTTTTGTTGGTTTTGGTTTTCTTGTTTTGTTTTGTTTGGGGGTTTTTTGGTGTGTTTTTTTGTTTGTTTTTGTTTGGTTGGTTGGGGTTTTTTTGTGGTTTTTTTTGTTGTTTTTTTTTGTGGTTGCCAAAGTATTCTGTTCTAATGTAAAAGACAAAATGGAGGCAATGTTTGTGGTTTGAAAGGGAAGCTCATTGAAACTGATGTGGTAGAACACAGTGTTTCTGTTTGCAACAAACATGTAAAGAGCTTCTATGAACAAAATGCTTTCTCCAGAAAGACAGAATGGAGCTTGGCATTGTGTATCTCAGCTTTGGAGTGCTGAACAGACAGGTGATCCCTTTGGAGTGCTGAACAGACAGGTGATGCAGGTTGTGTTTCCCCATGCTGAAGATTAGCTCACTATCGGGAAAAACACCTTTGTTGGTGTCAGTGAGAAAGTGAGCAGCAGAGAGAACAGTGGAGATACCGTCCTGTTTCATCACTACCCTCACTGACAGACTATCTTCTGGGAATTCTTGCCAGTTGGCAGAGGCTCGAGCAGTCCACGGGTTGCACTAGTGTGTCTACAACTGGGAAGAACAGAAAAGCAGGGAGCACAGCCATCTCCCTGATGGTCTCCTCTTTCTTCCTCACAGAAGCAAATAACGTTAACACTTACTTAGTGGTTGTGTCAGACATAGTGTTAAAGGATGGCTCCCAGTGCTGCCACTGTTTCATCACTGTCCCTCTCAATAACAGACAGACCATGATCCCAGAGTGCCATGAAATGCAGTGGAGGAGGAGCTGATAAACCCCATCTTACATTTACACATGGAGTTAAGAGTTAGTGTTGGCTTAACAGGAAGTAAAATGCTGTTACTACATCACCACCAGCTAAAGGTAATATCCTGTCAGACCCACTGGTCAGACTTCAACTGCCAGAGGTCTTCTTTTATACAGGCGTTTTTAAATGAATTCAAGGGAATTCTAACTGCTCTTCAAACAAAATTTAATATCTAAATACCAGACAGATAGCATATCATGCTTCCTTACAGTTTAGAAGAAAGGGAGTTCAGCCTAAAATTCATTTGCAGACATCTGTAAAACACATTTCTATGGAAAGACAATAGAGGTGATCTGTAACTTGGAGTAGGTACTTATTCTTTACTATGAAATACAGATACAGTGACACAAAACAGCACTTTTCAAGTAAGTGTGCTTACGGTCTAAAACCACAGTATAACTGCATGCCAGACATTGATTTTCTGTTGCTAGTCAATATTTGCTTGATATATAGAAACATCTTGTGATTAGGCTCTGCTCAGTAGCTAGACCAGCAAATGAGAGGCGTGGAGGAGAGGGGGATGAACAAGCTTTCTTTCTGTAAGCAATAAACAAACCATAAAAGTGTTTATTTCCATAAAGAATGGAAATAGCAATTCAGAGTTAGAAAGGTTTTTGCTTTCAGCACATTTTTTCATCAGAGCTGGCTGTTTACTTTTCATTGGCTGTCATCTATAATCAAGTGTATTTTCTGGAGGAAAGAGATTTTCATCTAATGAATTTAAAGATGTCATCTAATGAGCTTAAAGAACAAGGAAACAACATGCATATTAATTTATTACATGCAAGAAGACAAAAAAACTGACTTATTAAACTAATTGTCCAAAGCAGTACAGAATAAAAATGTTGTAATCTATTGTTCTTAAGAAATGTTACATCTCACTGGGGTTTTTTAAATCCTCTAATTCCCGTGGGTTGTAATTTCCAGTTTCAGAAACATCTCGGTCAGCTCTGTACGTCATTGCAATAAAATCCAGTTTGGGTCAGATCTTACCATGATCCCAGTTTCTGTTTCTGAGGGCCAAGTATCAGTACTGCTAAATAAACTGGACACAGTCTCCATTTTGCAGGTCCAAACCAGTGTTTTTCAGTAGCTACAATAATCAGATGAAGTGTTTAATGTGGTCTGCTAGCTAATTAATACCTACAAAGATATCTTAGCTAGCTTGTTTTCCCTTCGAGTTTGTTTGCTATGCATTTTGGAAAGATGACAGAAACTTTCCAGTTAAGGCACTGGTTAGAAAATTAGGAAGTGGGGTTCAGTTCAGAGATCTGCCAAATATTCCTAACCACAGTTTATAGGTGCATCATCCTCATTACTTAGATAACTGAGAAACTCTTGCTAATCTCATTTCTTCGGGGGGGGGGGGGGGGGGGGGGGCGGGTGGGCATTTTTGCCACTGCAGAGGATGTTGCATTCTCTAAAGACACAAGGGATTTTTTCATTTATCTAGTTTGTCTCGCCACATAAAAGGGCCAGAAGAGCTTTGTGAATTAATTCCTGTTAGAAAAGCTTTTTTTTTAAAAAAAAAAATCTGTAAGCACCTCTACAAAGAAGTAGAAAATAAGTAGGGAAGATCTTTCTGTGCTAATGACTAGCCATTACATTATTCTCAGTATTTGCTGTCCCTCTAGTCTCAATGTGAAAGTTTACCATATGGCTGGAAGAATCCAAAAGAGATTGAATATACATTTATTTCATTGCTGAAGAATACCCATCTAACCGATTCCTTATGGCAGAAATACGGTATTTCTCCAAGTTCTTGTGATCTGAATGCTTCTCCCCAAAATCTAACCAAAATCT
The DNA here is from genome assembly GCF_034315485.1 of Pezoporus occidentalis. NCBI lineage: Eukaryota > Metazoa > Chordata > Aves > Psittaciformes > Psittacidae > Pezoporus > Pezoporus occidentalis. The sequence goes on from NW_026916304.1 coordinate 2,638,646, forward strand.
TCCTTTCTGTACTATGAAACCAATTAGTTGTTATCTTTTTCTCCGTTTCAGGTAAAACTGTTTAACACAACATCAGGAGCTTATCTCTCAGCAGACAGCATTACCTAGTTTAGTAAGAACCCATTGCCTTCCTAAGTAGGTAAATTCTACAGAGTATTTTTGCATTCCTGGTAAACAGACACATCTCTTTCAAAAGAGGTATTAAATATTAAAGATCTAGCCTAAGACTATATATTTTTGTCATTTCAGTGTCATCTCTTGCACAGTGTATGCTCAAAACCACTCATTCCACTCCTCAACACCTTGTTCTAGGTTACTTTATTTCACAGCAATGATAGATACTGTGCTTCTAGGAATCAAGTAAAGTTTTTTCTACCCAATTGGCAATAAAATGACCTGTAAAATATACTTCACTCTGTATCAATTACCTGACTGTTTCCAAAAGGCTCTCCCTCCAGGCAATCTCAAGGAGATACTGAGTCTCAAAGAACATTTGTTGTCTCATAAAAAATACAGCAGGTACCTTTGTCATATGTAGGCCTTCCAGTAGCTACTTATTATCCTTGAATTAATCTACAAATGAATGTTTGGAACATAAAATAGAATGAAAGATGCCAGAACTTTATACATGATGTCCAGAAAATAGTTTCAACAGCTTGTTAGAGCATACTGCATTTTAAAGTCTTCCATTTACTATTAAACATGCATCAACCTATGTAGTAGCATCTTCAAAAGAATCCATGAGAAACTGCAAACCAACCAGTGAGCATATATGCTAATTATATCCAGGTATTTGGTCTTGAATTTTCTAAACTTTTGGCTTCAGCCATCTCTGCAATTTTTCATGGGACATGAAAAAAGAGTATGCACATTCAGGCAGGCAAATGAAAATTGCTCTGAAAATGGTTTTTAAAAGATTTCATACTTCACAAAACAACACTGTTAGAGACTTACATAGCATTTCTTTTTGGTTTTAAAGGCCTAATCCAAGATCTATTTAAAGTTAATAAGAATGTTTATATTGAATTCCATGTGCTCAGAACTGTATTGTAAAAACAAAAGAATTGCTTCCAACTGCAAAGAGAAATAGTTGAACTCACGTATATTAACTTACATGTAGAAATATTGATAATTGTTTTCTAAGAAAATCAGTAGCATTCTAAGCAATTTCTCCTCATTAATTTCTTACTATTTGGGTAATTAAACAACTGCTACTCCTGAGAAGAGCAGAATATATTATAATGGATATAAGAGATTGCTATTTTTAGGTCTCAGAACATATAAACTATACTTCTCTGAAATTAGATTGTCTGCTCTGTTTGCCTATAACAAATACATTCAGTAGAATCAATACCTTTGTATCTCTATTTACAACTTTTGTCCTTGAGAAATTTTTGTCACTATTGCATAGTAATTGAATATAATATTTCCAATACCTGGACAAGCATAGATGTAAATCTACATTTCTGGTATCTCCTTAGTTGTTCTTCCAGCCTCCATCTGCACTGTTCTGTTCATTGTAAGGTGAGCGCATAGTTTCAATGCATAAGAGATCTCAGAGGTTAACTTTCACTCCTTCTCCAGGCTCTCATTCAGTGCTTGCCAGTTTAAAGCTCCTCATATTAATGTATCCTGAACATTGTTGGATGTCAAAACATTTGTTAAAAATGCTACTAGGCAACAGAGTTTCCTTCTAGCAATGAAAGAATCACTCATGTAATACAAAGAATCATATATGCATCATATCTTATATGGAATGAAGAAGCAAAACAAGAAAACAAAAAAAGCCAACACAGCAGTTAACAGGGGGTGGGGAGGGAAGTGGGGAAAAGATTCATTCTGAGCTGGAAAGTGGGCTTACTAATTGCTGAGTTCAGGCTAACTTCAATCCAACTTTTTATAAAAAATAAATCACTGAGTCTTTAAAGGCCAAGTAAATCAAGGAGTTATTTTTTCCCCAGTCCCCCCCCTTTTTTTTAAGAATATTGCACTTTTTGTTTTCTTAATCAAAACCTACAGTCTATAATAAAAGCCCTTCTGCATAGCTATAAGAGAAGTGCTTCTCACAGAACAGGGGAAAAAAAGAAGAAAAGATAGAAATGTTGAATCTGGCAACTGAGAATATGCATTTAATCTGTGACCTCTCAGGCACTCATCTTCTCAGATTTAAAAGTATGTTTGTTGCCCAGTCAGATTCAGTGCAGAGTTCTCTGAGGTCCTTCATTTTTGGAGGCCTTTATCATGAAGACTTGTATTTTTCTTCTCTTTCTAACAAACATTTGTTTTATTGTAAAACAAAGCACATGAGAAAGGGCACCAAAACTTGATGTTATTGTTCCATGAGTGAACAGCTTTCAATCTCAAGGCACATGTCTGAACTTAAAATCTTAAATGTACATGAATAGGGATGCTAACCTCTCTGAGACAAAAGATATTATGAGAAAAAGAAAATATTTTGATAGAATACTCTCTGAACCAGAAGACCTACTATAGTTTTGCAGGAGTGCTAAAAAGGCCATGCATCCATACATACATGAATTTGGGGTGAGAAAGTCAGAAAAATAAGTAATGTGAAGTAAATGAAGATGCTAAAGGACAGGTCAAACGTGAGGATAAATTCCGAGTACTGAGTTTCTTTTACAAACATCTTCTAACTGACACTGAAAGCTGGTGCAACAGAAAACAGCTACTTAGGTGTTTTTTGAGGTGATCACTTCGAGGATGGGGAGAGGAAATTCTACCTCAAGACTCTGGCTGTCACAGGAACTCATCTGAGTACCTATGGGATTTGCTCAGAGTAAATTATAAATTGTAACCTAATAGAAATACAAGTGTCCTACAAGCTTATTGTGCAAATTACATTTAATATGAAGTTAATATTAAGTTAACAGTCATTGACTGTAAAGTATCTAGAGCTGGAAACCGGACAGTGCCAAAGAACCATATTATAAGCCTGAATTCTGAATTTATCACCACAAAGATTAACTCAGTCATTTTGACCTATCTGTACAACTTGTATTACATCCAGGTTTTTTCATGACACCATAAAACATAAAATTGATGACCCACGAACTGACAGAGTTAACTAGCACAGTTTTAGACTAATTCAGGAAAATTAGAGACCTGTGGTGGATTAGGTTCACAAACTGCGCCTCTGAACATCACAGTGTTTCATGACCTAGATGTAGTTCACTTACCACAACATTACCTGGAATCACTGTTTATCTGCAAAGGTCATTGGTATGAATATTTGGATTACAAACACTTGGAGTGACATGTGTTTTTATCTTGGTTTAAATTTAAAAAGCTGCTATTTTATAACAAAGATTTACTTAACTGTGTCCAGAAAACTGTCTTTTCTTAAGAGTGAAAATTACTGAGTGCTACTATACACCACTGCACCAGTCTTTAAGCTGTGCGGTAAGGAATGGAAGAACATACTATTAGAAAGCAACAGTAGTGTTTGTAAACGCCAATGTGTATTCCATGTTGAAGTGTGTTATTCCTGCCTTATACACTGAAATAAGGAATCATGTAGCCTATATGGATTTTGCAGTACATGGGCTGTCTTTCAAAGTCCCAAGAAGTTAGGAAATGTATAGGATATAGTTGTCATTCTGAGATAGCTAGAGCAGACTCTGCATTTCTAGATACTAAATGCTAAACAATCATCAAGAGAGAAAGTATTATTTCAGCAACAGAGGAAGCAGAGGAAAGATACTGTGCATATGCTTAAGCAACCGAAAACCAGCAGGACTAAGACTGGACTTTTTAATAAACCAGAATTAAATATTTATATAACAAAATACCATCATCTCTGTCTTAGTGAATTCACAGAATTGTTGAATTCAACAACTTGAACTGAGGTAGACAAAAGCAATTGGAAATTCAGTGGCTTGTACTGCATGTAGCCAAGTCAACCAGTGGACTGGTAGTACTAACACTGGTGGGGGGGGCTGTGACTGATTTTCTGCAGAGAGAAGGACCTTTTTACTGTTTGTAGCAGTTTTTGCACTCTTAGTGCCAAATGAAAGAAACAGATGTGGTGGAAGCTAATTGCAGGTATATTGCTCCCTACTAGAGCACAGGGAAAAACTTGTTACTGTTTATTGCACGTTTTCATCCAGACATGTTGAAGGCTTTCGCCCTGGCTGAGTGGTGATGATAGTAATGTTTGGTTTGCATTTGAACTAGAAAATAGTTCCCTATAAAGACTGGTAAAAAATAGGACATAGTGACTATATGGGAACAGAGGGCCCATGCAACTTCTCCACAAAAAGACAGCCCTCTATTTCTTTGAACTAGTGTTCAAACATGCACTTAGATTTTTCATGCTATCCAGTTATACAAAATGTACGTGTAGGCTTTTTGCTTTCAAATTTACTATGCAGTTTTACAGGTTGTTTCCTTACAGTGATACCAGTCTGTAGAAAGCAGTTTGGACAATACAGTTAATGAGACCTATAGTTGAAATTACAAAATGTTTTCCATTATAATTCCCTGCTATGAGTACCGATTTTAGCTTTATTCTATTTCAGTGGATTGTGTGGAAATTACTTATGCTGAGTATCAACAAAATTCTTTCCTGTTAGGAGGAAGTTCTTTCCTGTTAGGGTGGTGAGGCACTGGAATGGGTTGCCCAGGGAGGTTGTGAATGCTCCATCCCTGGCAGGGTTCAAGGCCAGGTTGGACGAAGCCTTGGGTGACGTGGTTTGGTGTGAGGTGTCCCTGCCTGTGGCAGGGGTGTTGGAACTGGATGATCTTAAGGTCCTTTCCAACCCTAACTATCCTATGATTCTAAAATTAAAAGTAGTACAGTCTCTTGGAATGATGTTAGATATCTAAGTGATGCTATTGATGATAAAAGCCTATCCCTTGTACTGGTTCAGTTTCTTATTCAGATTTTTTTTTTTTTTGATACATAAACTTAATGAGAATTGAGTAAAATTGCAATATATACTTCTATACTAGTCCAGTGGCAGGACCTGTGAGGTGCCTCATGGAAAACATGTACTCAGCAACTATGGAAACCAGATTTTTTTTTTTTTTTTTTGCTGATGGCAGCAAAACTAAATCAACTAATTGACTCCGTCTATATTTTTACAGTTGGCTTCAAACATATTCTGAAGTTGGGTTTTATGCTCCCTTTTTGAATTTCTGCTTCAAGAATGCACTGCCTTTGAAAATGGTCTGATCATTGTCGTGCTACAAGTAATAATCAATTTACAGTAGGACAGAAACACAAACACAGTCTAAATATACCCTGCACAAATACAGGAATTTTATAACCAGGACAGTTTCTCTGCCTGGAACTGAGAAATAACATACAAAAAAGAAACTTCAAGCAGATGGTATCTGGCATGCCTTTAAATATGAAGTAAACACAAATTATTCATGTGTAAAAACAGTGTGAAACTGGGAGATTTGGCATTTACAAAGGACTATGCTTGAAGTCAGGATGCGTTTTTCTTTAGTTCTTTAAGTATTTTTGGTTCAAAACAATGGAAAACAAATTTAATGGTGTGCCAGATGGGTTTTGGTTGGTTTTTTTCTTTGTTTTGTTTTCTTTCCAGAGTCTTTATGTGACTCCTCAAAAATTCCAGGAAATTATTTATTCACAATAAATTAATGCTGCTGAAACTACCACCAGACTGTCTGCAGCAAAACTTACAAATGTTTTATTGTCTAGCATCATTGAAGTTTGCCAATAAAATCTGGCTTCATTCTACACTCAGTGAAATATTGTATTCCCTCTCTATAGGGCTGTTTATTTAGTATCTAGTCATGTCGTGTGTTTATGGATGTGCGTACATGTGCACTGACAAATTTATGTTACCTTATAAAGAGGAAAATCAAAACAGACTTAGCTGAAGACAGAGTACAAGGACCTTATTAACCTATTTTTGTTTGAATCTTGTACAGAGACCCAGTAATATATACTTTTTTTCATCAGTTATGGTTTACAAATGTATACAGCCTTTAGAAAGGTATAGTGGGCTAGTGAGCTGTACAAAAAATCTTCTGTTGGAGCCTTTTAGTGTCACTGTATTTTTACCTCTGTGTTCAAATAACAAGTCTACTTAAGAAAAATAATTCGAAGAGATCACAGATGAACAAAGAGTGACACCCACAGTATGTATGCCTCTGTATACTCTTTGGACAGAAAGGCAGGCCTCATCTCTATCAATTTTTTTCAACAGTTATCTGGAATTATTACATAGAAATTGAGAAAAAGAGGTTTGCTGAGTCTTTAAAATAAAAAAAATATTGACAAAGCATGGAAATTACAACAGAAATAACTTAATGAGCACACAGATCAAGGTTTATGTGATGTGCCTATCTTTCAGCTCAGAAGCAGACTGAAAACAACATTAGAGATTTTTAACACTTATTGAGGCTTTTTCAAAAATGCCCCTTGAAATGAACTGGAATCTTTCAACTGGCCACATCAAAGCAAGTTTTGATCAGGCATCCATACCATTCCCATAATGGGCCCATACAGTCCTAGAGCACAGAGGGAAAAGATCCACACAGGGTCTTCTGATGTAGAACTACTTCCGATTAATTGCTTTCCTTTTGGACATTCCTTTTTAGCATGATATCCTCTTAACTCTCGGTAGCTTTATTTCCTGGAAGTCTAGTTAAAGAAGTACCATTTTTTAATCCTAACAGTGAAACCGGGTGAATATACAAGGGTGAGTTACACTGTCCTGAGTTCAACTGTTAACAATTATTTTTCTCCTCTTTAGTAGCTGGTTCAGTGGTGTGTTTTCAACTTCAGTCTGAGAGCAATGCTGATAACACACTGCTGTTTTAATTGTTGCTCAATAGCAATTAACCTCATCAAGGCCTTTTCAGTCTCATGCTCTGCCAGGGAGGAGGGGCATGGGTAGCTGGGAGAAAGCAGAGACAGGACACCTGACCAAAACTAACCAAAGGGGTATTGCATACCACAGCATGCCATAGCCAGTATAGAAACTGGGGGAGTTACCTGGAAGGCCCAGATTGCTGCTTAGGTAGGGCTGGGTACCGGTTGGCGGGTGGTGAGAAATTGTATTGGGCATCACTTGTGTTTATTGGGTTTTTTTCCTTTTCCCCGTTTAGTTTTATGTTCTCTTCCCTGGTTATTTCCCTTATCATTTGTACCATTGGTGGTAGCAGTATTAGTTTTGTATTAGACCTTAGTTACTGGACTGTTCCTATCTCAACCCATGGGGCTTACATTCATTCAATTCTCCTCCCCATACCCCCTGGAGCAGGAGTGAAGAAGGGAGGGAGTAAGTGAGCAGCTTCATGGTTCTGAGTTACCAGCTGGGCTTAAACCACGACAGCATCTGTTAGTAAATTTGCATTTCCATCTGCCTACTTTGTGCAGAGACAAACAGATCATGAGCAATGCATTCACAACACTGTGAAAATGAATAAGGCTTTTGCTCAATTAAGCCATTTCTTACACTACACAGCAAAATCTGTAGATTCAGTTTGGGCCTATGACTTTCATAAGAGTGAAAGAGGGGACAAAGGTGAAAAGGAGCCTATGACATTTAAAAACGTGTTTTAAGGAGGTATTTGCATCCAGTCTAGATCAATAAGCACTTCAGTGTCCCAGGTACCAAAGGTGGAGTTTCGCTGCAGTATTATCACCAAATCCTCTAAAAGCTCAGCTGTGAACTTGACAGAGGAAAAGGAATCTGAATTCTACAGTTCAGGCTGCCCACAGAGCGCTTCCTGAAGAGAATTTTATAATGAATGTGATACATCATGAAGTAATCCTTTGCAGAGCATTTGCTCTATTCTCCCCTTCAAGTTTCTAGAAGAGTGAATCTAGAGCAGCTTAGTTTCACTGGACATTTGAGAAGGGTTCCTAAAGGGGCTTTGCAAGACCTGGGTAGGCTGGGCAAATCATGCTGCAGTTTGAGAAAAGTAGATTTTAGCTGTCCCTCCTGGGATGGGAGGCTGCTATATACCTATGAAGAAGAGGAGAGAAAGGGAATGAATAACCAGATACCCAAATTCCTGTAGTCCTCACTCAGTTAAAGCCTATTGCCTGGCATTTGCTGCTTGATTTCATATTTCAAAGGATTCGAGTCAATTCCACTTGTTTCAGAGGTCAAACAGATTTCCAGTTGCTTCCTTTTGCCCAGTGATTTTTTTTGCCTTTTTGAATTTTCAAAGTGAATGAAATCAAAGCTTTTAAGCTCACATTCTTCCGTTTTCGGTGGATCTTAAAGTGATGCCAAAACATGATCTGAAAAATCCCATTACTTTAAGAGGAAAATACAACATTTTCTGAGGTACAAAAGTGAGATGGAGGCTTAAAATACCTCTTCCAGAGAATAACGTAAGATAGCTGCATGAATAATGCAGGAAAATAGCAATAAAGGGGCATTACTCCTGTTTCTAGTTCAGTTCCACTCTAGCTCTTTAGTTCCAATTTTACTGACAGCATGTTTTCAGTGGAGTAATTACAGTTTTTTACCAGTGACAGTGGACATAAGTGTGGTCATAAGGTTACAGTGAGGATGTGTTTTCTTTCAAATGTGTTATGTTGAAGTTTCTCCCTTTTTAAAAAAACACATGCATCACTTCAGTTTTCACTTTGCTATGCACTAGGACATTCAGCTCTTTGACATTCTCACAGTCGGAATTATCTGGTACGGCATGTAATCCGGTATCTGGTAATGCATCCTGTATAGACTTCTCGGCTTGAATCAAAAGAAAGGCCCCAATGACAAAGCAGATTTTGGATTAGGAGCTTTCTAAAAACCTGCTTTGTACATACATTATTGGAAACCAGTCACCACACCTTATTAATACAGATGAGAGATCTGAGTCAGAAGAAACTCCAAGCCTTATTTTGCATTCCTGATCTGTAGAAAGTCACAGATACATTCCAGAGTCGCACTACATGTCCACCCTTTAACACAGTTTCCTTAAGAGGTATCATCCATGACTAGATAATTACAGCAACCTTTCAGTACAGTATTAACATAAGTAGTCAAGAGCAGTGTTAATTGTTCATTCATAGCTGATGTCCTAAATTTCACATCCTGTGTCATGTCAAACATAGTTCAAATCCCATTAAAAGAAGTACAGTTTTAGAAAACCCAGAAAACAAACACATGACATAGAAAAATCCTCATCTGAACATTCCAATCACATTTGCCATCGTTTTCAGAAGATTAAAAAAAATTGCCACCCCCATTATCTTACTAAAGAGAAAAACTTATTGCAGTACAGAGTTACTATTTAACCATAAATGAGAACATTAGATAAAACCTTTGTTTTGTGAATATTTGTCACTCCTCTTTAGTGAGTCTTCACATTCCAAAATGATTAATCTGGGATGTTACATGAAGCCCATTTAATCACATCACAAATTTATTTCTAGAAGCAGATTATAAACCCCAGAATACATGACTTGCATAATAACTTTGAGCAGATTTGAATTAGGTATAACTCTGCTAACTTCTGTGGAATTACTTCTGGTTTACAAAGCATAAATGAAGGTGATGCCTTCTACAGCAATTAATATATGTTTGAATTAATTCTTTACTGTTCAGCCTTGAAAGACTTTAGCTTTAAAAAATAATTACTTGTTTGTTGAAAACAAACAAAATGATTGAGTTTTGAGAATTTGAGAATTTGACTATTCGTATGATGGAAATTACAGATCTCTGCAATTCAGTGCTAGACTGCTCATAGTGTGAAATCCCATTAACAGTGTACAGTAATGTACCTTTGTTATTCTTTGGAAAATATTCTACTTGGTCTGTGAAGCTACGAAGAAATGTAATACTGGTTTGTCATTTGTTAAGCCATTATCAGTATATTCCTACTAGAAACATGACTGATGAAATAAGAAACATGTAGAAACATGATGGTATAGTAAGAACTCTAAACTGTTGTTTTCTTGGACAGTAATGTAATTTTCCTTGTAGCTGCGTGAGAATTAAAGTTTAAACTAGGTAATTTGAAAAGAGAGAGGTTCCAGTACTGAACTAATTATGAGGCAGTTTCTGCTGTTGACAAAGAATTAAGTTCAGTGAAAACATTCTTGGGCATTTATAATAAAATGGGACTGGTTTACATCTTAAATTGATTCAGACATTGTTTATGCATCCCATTCCTGCAGAGGGATAAGAGGGTTTTAGATTGATGTTGTTTGCTTGGAACTCATGAAAATTGCTCTGTGGAGCTGTGTCCTGCTAATTCTTTCTAGGCCTATTTTCTGGCCAGGGTGTAATTGCAAGGTATATCCTCTAGCAGACTTGCTTGGCTTACCAACAGATCAGAATTAAATGATGGGGTTATTTTTTTTGCAAGTGTTAATATCTAACCCTGACCTGTAAGACAGGAATCTACTTGTTAGGTACCAGCAAAAATCTGAAAGAAAAATGCTCCTGATGAAACGCTGTCATTAAAAGAAAATCTGTATGTGCTGGATAACATCTACCCTCTATGCTGAGGGTGTGACAGCAAGGAAGCGTTACCCTTCGCTTCTTCTCCCTCCTACGCTAATAAGCACTTAATTTCTTTAACACTCACTCAAGGAGACACCACATATTTTCTGGCCTCACCATATTCAATTGTAATTACAGAAACTGCTAAAGAGGGTAATAATATTACTTGCCCCCAAAAATATTTTCTGAACCAGAGCAATTATTCTTCCCAGTAGCTCTGACAGAAAACCTCCAACCCTGTGGTTTTTGCTACAGATCATCCAGAATCCAATTTTGTATGAGCTTAAGACACCCTGCAAAATTAGTAACCATTAGTAGGACCATAATTACTATGCTGCCTTCTCTCTCATCAGCATTGATTTCTTGCACAGTTTCCAATGAGAAAGAAAGAAATAGTAGGGAGAGAAAAAGTAAGAGAAAACTAGAAAGTTATTTTAAGCTTTAAAGCATCTCAGTAGGAAAAGAGCAGGTCTTGTGAGCAGCACCCTTTTGTGTTCACTTACGGCCAAAATGTTATACCAGGCCACAATGTTATACATGTGTGAGTTGAATAATAGGCTTTGGTTGATATAATCTGAGACTAGACACTTCTGCAGGACAGTGTTATTAACATTTTAAATGTTATTCACATTCAGCCTAGCTCTGCCTACATATACACACAGGCAGACACTATCCTATGATCCAAAGAGCCTTTGGAGTAACACATTGAATAATACACAAAAGGAAGGGAGAAACATAATTAAGTGCAGTGTACTGGTGGAACATATGGAGCTATGTTTGAAAAATGGATATGCATATATATGTTTTAAAACATGATTGGAGAAACCTAATGGCAACTAGGTACGATGGGAGTCCAAAGCCTTTTACTTTAAGCCTCACAGAAGGATAAAAAGTAATATACAGTAAAAAGGACGTTGGTTTGCACATGCAGGATATAGCTTTCCACTGTTAGTCTAGTGGTTAGCACTGTAGGAGGTATCATTACATACTGGGAGTTTTTTATAACTTTCAAAAGTCTTTCTCTGTCTCTGTTGTATGAATGACCCTATTTACTGTTTCAGCAGTTAGGCAGAGCTGGGGCTGGAGGTGAGCAAGGGAGGCCACATTTCAGGCCTGATCAGCAAATGCTCAGCCCAAGCGTTTTCAGGTCAGGTTTCATGTGACTATTTTGGTATTCTGTACAGGTAATGGGTATTACAGATTTAACCCATCTCCAGTAGCTGGCACTCAAAAGTGAGAACAGCTGTTTTGCTGCTTTTGGGTATCCAAGTGAAGGACAATAGCCAAAGTATCTGCTAACAGACAGGCATTGTGTCTCACCAAGAACACTAATAGACAGAACATTCAACGATGGTATTTGTCTTGCTCTTTTAATTCCTACAAAAGCCTGAACTTAGGCTTTTCAGTGTTTAAAACAATTTTCGTTTCTTTTAAGGACTCCCACCCCATTTTCATTACTTTAAAATAAGGAAAAGGAAAAGGAAAAAGAAAAGGAAAAGGAAAAGAATGGAAAAGGAAAAGGAAGAGGAAAAGAAAAAGAAAAATAGGAAAAGGAAACCTGCTTGCTGTAAACTGCTTTCTAAAATCCTGAGGATTTCATTTTCTAATTGATGAGACTTACAGAAACACATTGTGTTAAAGCAGGATATATACTTAACTCCATGCTTCCGAAGTAGTGGGAACTTGTGAAAACAATAAAGAGAGAGATAAATAGGTTCTGTTCAGCAAAGCTCAGTATAATCTTTCTGGTTAATCTTGCCTGTAAGAAGGAGCCATTTAGATTTTAGCTGCTAAACAAGAAGATATATCATGAGATTTTTTTTTTTAAGTATCCTATGATGTTTATTTTCCCTAAAAAGAGTAGACTACAGTGAACCTTCTGTTTCTGTTTCATCAGTTTCTGGGCCTACGTTTGTTCTAACAAAAGGTATAATGCTGCCAACTGAAACAGCACTAAATGTGCAAAACCCATGTACAAATAAAGGATCTTGCAGAAAAACTGAAAGGGAATTCCAAGGTGTGACAATGACAGAAAGATCCCGAGGTTATTTTGTGGTAAAGCAAGAACAAGGCTGCCAAAAGACCTATTCAGGGTATTGTAAAGCAGTTTGTGTTACCCGGTATAGTACTTATTAAAATTCTGTCATACCAAAAAAACTTAGTATTCTAACACCATTCCTTGCCTCATGTACCTCTGCAAGTCAGACCTGCCACAAGGATTGCTGACCATCAACTAGTCCTTCCCTGTGCCAATAAGCCCTGTTTCTCTGCCAGTATGGGTGGAGTGCCTGTGTAAAATAATCTTTTCCCTGTGGGAGACCATAAGTCTTTGGCATGAAAAAGCACCTCAGCACAAGTCCTGAGAGCACATTCCAGAGCTCCTTTGTTCCCAGTTCACCCAAGACGCAATTCCATTGGCAGCCTTCCCCTTGGGCTTCACCCTGCCCACACTGACTGTCTCTCTCTCAGGGCCTCCTTCTAAGTATGATGCTGCTAAACCTAATGATGTGGAGAGCGCTGTCGGGAATGGGGAAAGAAACCGGGGTGTGATTTTTGGCTTTTCAGTGTCCAAAAATTTAGGCAAGAAGATAGATAATGGCCAAGTATGCTGTGAAGAGCTTAAGGATTACAAGACAAACATAATAGTTGCATATAGGGATGCTGGGGATGGACTATTCATTAGGGAATGCAGTGATAGGACAAGGGGTAATGGGTTCAAACTGAAACAGGGGAAGTTTAGACTGGATATAAGGAAGAAGTTCTTTACTGTGAGGGTGGTGAGGCATGGGAATGGGTTGCCCAGGGAGGTTGTGAATGCTCCATCCCTGGCAGTGTTCAAGGCCAGGTTGGATGAAGCGTTGGGTGACATGGTTTAGAGTGAGGTGTCCCTACCCATGGCAGGGGGCTTGGAACTGGATGATCTTAAGGTCCTTTCCAACCCCAACTATTCTATGATTCTATGATTCTATATTTGAATACTGTTGTATTCAGCAACAGTGAAGTAAGCACCACTGATGATGTTGCTGGCATCCTCTCAACAGGAGGATACCTCCTCATGTTAAGTACTCCTCCACATGTTAAGTAAAGTACAAGGCTGCTCCAAATTGCTTTAGGCTATAGAAGGTAATGACTTTTCATCTTAGTCGCATGAATCACCTCAAATTTTCTCTTTATCCCTCGATCTGCTTACCTCTGAACTTGATGTTTTCTTGAGGAGAAAAGGGAATTATTCTGTTAATGATATAGACCAGAAAAATGAAGAGGTAGACCTTAATTTTGTCAAAGAGCAAAATCTGGACTCAAGATGGAAATACAGGTTGGCCATAGTGTTAAAAACCTTTTAACACTAGTTTAGTTAAGCTAATTGTTTTTTTCACTTTTCTTTACATGTGAGAAAATGGGTTTCTTCACGAATACTCACAAAAGAGAAAAAAAAGATCCTTGGTAGTAAACTGGATTTTTTATGGAAGCAAAGCAATGAAACACAAGTTTTCATTAAGATATAAAGACAGAAAGTGAAGGAAACACTGAAGCAAGTTTCCCCTTGTAATATTAGGAAATTGCTGTTTCAAAGTAAACATTGAATAAAACCAAGGCAACTTCCCCCTGCCTGGATAACTTAGGTCAGAGGCACGCGTGAAATACTGGTCTCTTTCTTACTGGTCAGTTATTATTTAACTTGTCTCAAGCATATATATAGCTCCCTTGTTCGTACTTTCTGCTTATCAAATGACCTGGTTAATTCACCCAAGTTTGCTCTCAGAAAGTAGTTCAAATTTGAACTCTTTAATAAGTGTCAGTATTCAAGTAGCCTTCAAGTTCTAAAAAGGATCAGTAAGCATCATAATGTCTATAACATGCTGTAAGCAGAAAGTGCGTAAATTCTCTGAGTTTTAGAGGCAAAATACTTCTTAACTAAATTTTAACAATTTAACAATTACTAAATGAAAATGAGTTGGGATTTTGTTGATTGGGTTTTTTCTTTTGTTGTTGGGTTGTTTTTTTTTTAAACTATGAGAATAATCTCCTATAACATGAACTGATGACGCATTCTAGCTTAAGTACTGCTAATTCTGAATATTCACTTACCACTCCTCAAATCATCTCAGAGGATTCTGTCATTCTGCAGTTCTCTTCACAGAATGGAAAGCCCTTGTTACCCTTCAGAATGTTGTATTTGGATGTCTGGAGTAACGGGGGTCTGCAAATCCAGTCTTATATTCTGAGAGCATTGTGTCATCGATGCACAGGTAGCACTTGTAGCATCCCATTCCTGAGTTTTCTGAATTAATTTGATAGCATTCTTAAGACCAGTCAACTGCAATTACTGTGATATGCTTGTTTTTCAAAATAAGGCCACTAAAGAATGTTTCAGAAGTGTGAATTAATGTGTTTTATTACAAGTGTTCTCCATAGACAATACTATATCCCGGCAATGGCTTCCTTTAATTTGTACTTTCTCAAAGTGAAGTTCTAGCTAAGTAAGCATAAATGCCGTGGTTACAAAGCACATGTTACAACTTACAGACCCGTCTCCTGAGCTCTGTGGGCTGTGAATGAAGTTGTAGCACAAGGTAAAAGACAAAACTGATTTATGCCTCACACGGCTTTCCTGAGCTGTGAGTCTCAGTTGCCTTTTCCTGTCACTAACCAGTTTTGCCAGTGCCTCCATGATAGGCTCTGTCTTCACTTGTTAAAATGCTAACAGACTCCTTGTGGATGGGATCAAATGACTGCCCTGTTCCCTTCACCTGTGAAATTTCAGAGACTTGAAAAGAGACATTGTTTCCCAGGAATGCCAGGCCTAGTCCAGAAAAGGTCTTCATTTCAGCAGGAATTTGGAGTCTGCTTGAGAAGGCCTTGCAGTTAGTAGGTGAAAGCTATGGCACATTCATTAAACGTCTGAACATTTATAGTGACTGGACCTCAGGCTTTCTGGGTTTTTTTTGCTTACCCTTGCTGAGTGGGTGGGAAGGAAAAGGCAGGCTTCATCACTAAAACCACTGGGTTTGAACTATGATTAGCCCTCCACACACAGGTTCCTCTGTTCTTGACTGTATCCTAAGCATTTATAACACTCGTGTGCTTTCATGTGAATAAGCCTGTATGTTTAATAAGCATTCTGAAAAACATTTCTAATAAAGTGTACTTGTACTTGAATAGAAGGAAAAGATACAGAGAATGTATTCAAGCTCATTCACACCGATGATGCCTGCTCCAACAAATTAAGTCAGTTCTAGGGTGAAAATTGGGAATAGAAGCTGTGAGACTATTCTGGTATGTTTAAAACCATTTGAAACACAAGCACATAGGCAAACCACTCTTACAAGAATATACTGGGACTGGCCAACAGTTTTGCTATCTAAGAGTCCTACCTGCTAAGTTTCTGGGATATTTTCTTACAGAATGAGTTGAGAATGTTGCCAGGACAAACTGATGATGCTAATAAGGTGTACAAATTTTCATAATCTTTATTAGGAATATTTGATCTACTACCATGAAATCTTTAACACATTGCACAGTAGATGCAGAATATACAAACATGAGACACAAAGTAATGATGAATAATATTAGTAAATTTGTAATCAGCTAGGTAAAAGGAAGATGGGAGAAGTCTTCAATGGGTTTTTCAACCTGTTTTTCAAAGGAAGGAGGGATCTGACCTGAATATGAACTGATGATAATAAGTACTGTGCTCAGTGAGCTGAAGCAATGGAAATCTTATTTTCTGTACAAATACATTTCTCCTCTGTTTTAGTGTCAGGCCTCATTTAATCTCCAAACTGTAACACTATTGACATTAAATATTCAGATTATAATAAACTGACTGTGACTGTTTTCAGAGAGTATGGACCAGAATGTACATAATAATAATAATAATACAGGTAATAAAAAAAAAAAAATCGGAGCAGAATTTATCATATTTCGGATTTAATTTCTTTTTTTTTTAAATCACAGTTTCCTGTGATCTAGCTAAAAAAAAAGTTGTAGCACTGTGTGTCCTTAGACCCTGGTATAGATGGCACACAAAAGGAAGCTTGTCCTTTTGGGACCTGGCGCTGAATCAATTACAGACGACAGAGAAATACTCTTTTGTGGCTGCTAAACTTCAGGAATGAATTCTGGCAGGCTTAGCCAATTCCCTAATGCAGCATCTACATTACCAACATCAAATTGGCAGCTTTTGCCTGTCCCAATGTGACAGGGTAATGAATGGATTTAGTTAAGGTGTCCTGACTCATCTAGAAAGTGCCTGGTATATGCACCAAGGCTCTCCTGTGTAACTTCCAAAAAGCTGTCACTCAAACAAAAATGAAGTTTAGAAAGTTTGCTGGCCAGCACTAGTGTTGACACAACCCGGTTTCAGTGTGCCCCAAGTGCCCTAGAAAAAAGCTCCTGTTAATTTTGCTTTTAACTGGTGGATGCTAAAGCACTGTAAGAGAAGTACTTTTGTCATCAGCTAAGATTTTTCACTAGATTTTTAATGAAGATAATTTATGATCTTCTCACTTTCCTGATTTTTTCCCACCATCCCTTCAAAATAATTTGCACCATGCCAAAAACCTGCTTTGCCCAATTCTAGTTTTAAGTGACTTTCCTTGGAATAAGGCACTGTCATTCCTGAGTCCCCAGGTAGCGTGTTTATGAATTTCTAGAGAGTGAGGCTCTTAACCCTACCTGACTATGCAGTAAAAACTGACAATGGATCCAAAAGTAAATATGTCAGAAAGTCCCATGACATCCAGTTTCTACAAGTATGATCCTCCTGTTCTTCTATTTTCCTTCCGTATCTCTAAATATCCCTCTCTCTCCCTATGGAATATGGCCTATTCATTACATTTATTTTTAATGCAAACACAAAGAAATGGGGAAATTTTTAAACTTCATTTGTATTTCAGTTTTTCTTTCTTCACGCATGCCAATGTTCAGGGAAAAAAAAGAATAATAAAAGAAGAGTAAGAATTTGGTCACCTTATACATGATTTTCTGTTTAATGTTCCCTTTTCCTTCATTGAGAAAAATGAAAGAGAGTAAAATAGTAAGTTCAAGTGTCCTTGTTTATTTTGGTTGCTTCACAAAGATTGGTAACATTCATGGACTCTGAAGGCACAGGTGATCAAGTGTAATAGAAAAATAATAAAAAAATAAACTAATTTGAGTCACTGGAATGGTCTATTTGACCATTTCTTTCAATATGAAATTGAACTCTTAACTTTTTGAAGTGCTTGTGTCAGACAGAATTAATATTCTCATCTTCACACTACTGTAAATCAGGTTCTATTTCACTGCACAAAACTGCATTGGACTGGTGTTGAAAAGTTGGGAACTGAGCCCATGTGCACAATTACAAATATGTATATACTCACATATAGTTTCTATAGGCTTGGTTTGTTCTTTCAGTTCTTTCAAATTAGCAATTTATTTGCTGCCATGCATAAATACCCCAAGGAACTGCATTAGAGAATAATCTAAAGTATTTGCAGAACCTCCCAAGCCAAACATGTTATAAAGGTTAAATGCATAGAGAGATACCACCAGTTTTCCAGCCTGGCTACGATAAGCAATATGGAAAAACAAAAAGAGAGAGAAAAAAGTCTCAATAACAAAATCCACATTGACAACTGAGGCACTTTGAACTTTCCCATCACCTTACCAGTGTTTCCCCACAGGCTGTCTAAAAGACAACTCAGCAATGTCTGAATGGAACTGCACACAATAGCTCCTTCACAAGTGGGTCTTTAATTGATTACGGCTGTGTTTATAGAAGCAGAAGAGAATTTACTCAAAATGACAGATTGCCTTTAGTGTTAAAATAGTTTAGCAATGTTAATGGTAAAGGAGGTCCCCGCTACCTTCTCTTGAGCTGCATGAAGTCCTAAAGATGAGTTCTTTGTTACTTCAACCTCCAATTCCTTTCTTTCTTTCCCCTCTCCCTTTCTCACTTTTGTTCTTTCCAAGTTGTGATATTCCTAATGTCATGGATGGCAAATTTACACAGGGAACAGCAAAGGACTGACTTTGCAAAGTTAAAATCCTCCAAAACTGCGGGCTCACATTTTAGATGTGAGAAAATTGCAGAATAAATAATACAAACCAAGAGGAACTCATCCTCACTGTCAGTTCGCTCCAACAGATCATCACAAAGGCAGCGTCTGAGAGTAGCGGAAAGGTTCATCCAAACCAAGAAGTGGGAGTAAACGCCTTGTTTCTCTTTTGTGTTAATACAAACTCCCAACCCACCGGTTCGTCGTGCAGAGGGTGGAGGTGGCTCTGAAGCCCCGGAGGGGATCTGCTTGGCCTTGGCCGCCCTGGAGCTGTGCCGCTCGCCCGCTCTCACAGCCCGCAGAGCAGACCCTAAACCCGCCATGCCCGCGTGCTCACGCCGGACTAACCCCAGCTCCCTCTATCCGCAGGTGGCTTCCATTCCCCTGCTAACACTGACCTCTAACGGCGACGTGCCTGAATATCACGCGGTTTTAACGGTGATAAGCGGAAATAGCATTTGCCCAATAGAAAACATTATCGTAGTGTCATAGAGCAGGGTTTAGCTTCAAGACAGATGTCTAGTTTCAGAACTGTTTAAAGCCTTGTCACGACTTCCAAGACGAGAGAAAGATGTCATTTTTGCTCTTCTGAGAGTTAAAACAATAGCCTAAAATATTAGCACTTTTTTTCTTCCCCCACTTATATTTTAAAATTACTTTTTAGCTAGGATTTGTTAAATTCCAGAGTTTCAGATTAATTTGACAGAGAATCATTCTAATGCTGAGCCATGGAATTCACATGCCTGGTTTCTTCCCCCTTCATAAAGGGGAGATAACTTAAAACAGTGTTTCTTTTGTTTCTAATGCAGCTGAATTAGTTGATGCTTGAAGTTGGCCCAGACAAAAGAACAGTAAAGATGATGCTGTGCAGTTCCTATTTATTTGGAAATATCTGTCTCATCTGATGCTGTATTTGATACTTAAAGCGGATTCCTTTTTTTTCACCTATATGGATTTTAAGTGTTAGGAGAGAGCTGTCCTAAGTAAATGATGGCATTCCAGAAACACAGACATGAATTCATTAGGTGGATATGATCAGTATCAAAATACCCTAACGAAGACTCAGGGTGTATGAACATCCCTGTCAAATATCTTCTAAGCTATGATTGCACTGATCACCTCTTGACTTGAAAACATGTTGTCATGATGCTTTTTAGTGAGATTTGTCTTTTCCATATTCTGAGGCTTGACTTGCTACTGAATGATTCATCATTCTTGCCTGCTTCTATTGTCATGCTGAAATACGCTACTAGCACAATTTAACTGTCTTTTAGAGGTTAGTCATATCTCTATCGTAAGAATATAAAAAAGAGAACCCATTCCAAAAATTAGCAGGGAGAAGAAAGGGGTGGGGACACAGGAACAGGAAGTTCTTTCTCCTGTTACAGTGCAAATTAAAAGCAAATCTTCTCAGATCTGTTAAATTATTCTGGTTTTATAGAAACTAAGAAAAAAAAATAGTTTGGACAGATATTAGCAGTTATTTTTTCAGTATTGCTTTTAATTTTGCAGAATTGGGTCAGGTATTTATGAAAGCGTTTCCACTTCTTCTTAACTAAAGCTTTAAAAGGGACGAAGAATCAGAAAAGTTACTCATTCACATTTCACAAAAAGTCCTCTTTGGCCATGCTCTCAGACATTCTGCATCTACTTTCTGTGACAATGAAAGATGAGTTTTCTTCGTATTCATGGAGGCAGTTGACTTGAAGTGAGCATTAGAAAATGCCTGCAACAGCCAAAATTCTTTGCCTGAAGGGTTCGAAAGAAAACTAACTCCATATGACACCATCAGTTCAAGGTCAAATGACAGGTGTACCCTGTTCTACTCAATGGACCTCACTTTACTGGAGAATGTGATGATAAATAGGGAAGGGAGAAAATGCATTGTTAAAACTACATAAAGACTAAGAAGGCAACAATACGCCTAATTCTCTTCACTTTGTGCCTATATAACATTTGGGATGAATGTGTTCTGAGAAGGATGGAGTGCTTGTGAGGGTTTGTCAACACAACAGGAGAAGACGTGTCTGCTTTTGCCAGGACAACCTCCCCAAATGAGACTGGGCCTTGCACAAACTGCCAGCCTAGGTGCATAAGAAACCAATTTGGAAGTAAATGTTGCTAGTGACATAAGAAATAATTCATAAGCAATAGCCTTAGTTTTCAGATCGTAATCTCCTTGGACTCCCTTTTTTTCAGAGAACAAAGTCACCCAGAAAGATCAAATGAGGAAGCATTGCTTACTAGACTTATAGTAAGACTATAAAACTAACACACAAATGTAAGTTTCAGCTCACTTCTCAACTATGTCATTAATGCACCACAAGAGCAATATGTGACTTTTCTGCCTTCCTACTTCAACTGCAGTGTCAAGAAAGCAAATGGGAACAGTCCCTGTACAATTGTGGATTCACGTCTCCTCCAAGTTTGCTCAAGAATGGAACTTTATTTTTGTCCGTCAATCTCCACTAATTCAGCTGAATCTTGTGCAAGGAAATCATGCTTCCTGTCTCACTTCTGAGACTGTGTTTGCAGATCTTTCCCGCAGATTCAACAAAGAATAGAACTACTTACATGAAACTGGAATACTAAACATCCACAGTTGCCATTTTTGGAAAATATAGATCACCTGATGCTGATAGAAATATGGACATCCGATATATGTGGAAAGGCCAAAAGCAAATATTAATGATCAAGATTTACTGCAGTCTCATCGAGAGTATGTATTCATGCAAGACGTTTGTGATAGAAACAATACATCTTGCGCAAACCCACAGTTCTATAAATATATGCCTCTTCTTTAAGCCACAGGAAATACTAAAGTTGTCAGTTCCCAGTGCAAAGATATTCAGAAATTCAAAAATAACTATATGCAACATTTGCTCTTGGAAATGTACATCCCATTCAGGATTTATATTCATGTACTCAAGAAAAGTGGGATTAACCCTCTAATTATCAATACAGTATGTGCTAGTAGACTGGAAAAATAAAAGAAACCAAATGTATATGTGAGTTTATGAGCTTCATCCTGAGTGTGTAGCTCCACTAACATCAGTTTGGCTAATGATGAATTACTTTAGCTGTTTCTGTCTCTGAACAAAGTTGCTATACATTTGCTTATGATCATTGCGGCTAACAGCCCAGAAAGGGAATCTGAACTTTGATTTGCCAGATAAACTGGGAAAATACAGGGTTTGGGATGAAAATTATGTCCTTGTAATTTACATATTCCTTGAATTTCCTTGAATTCCTTGAATTTCCTTGAATTTCCTTGAATTACTTGAATTCCTTCAATTCCCTGCTCCTCTTTTCATGTAGTACCTGATGTTATGCAGGCATAAAAAATAAAGACAATGTATTTCAGTGGAATTATACCTAAATTCTAAGCATATTTTCAATGGGTTGACATCTTGTACATAGAAGAAAGGGAAAGCTCATTTACCAATAATAATAATATTTTATTCATGTAAATCTGTATATGGAAGAAAGGGAAAGCTGATTTGCCAATAAGAATATTATTGGTAATAATATATATGTGTTATCTATGTAAATCTATCTACACACTGTGTTACTTGGAAATGCACCAACTTTGATAGGAATATCATTAGATGCAGTAAAGCCATGTCAATTACAGGAAAATTAGGACTGTAATAAATTTGCTAGGAAATGTTAAAATGAGATATAAAAAATTTTGGATGCTCATAAGAAATGCAATAATATACATTTTGATTTGATACTACCAAAAACATGGATAAGCAGGTCATTCAAGGTCAGAAAATTCAAAGATGATTTTCTTATTCTGCAGTCTATGAGACTCTCAGTTTGGATCAGGAAAACCGGTTCTGACAGCTTCTCAGTCCAAATACTTTAAGTAAAGAAATGTATTTTCTCTTTTGTCATTCTGACAGGGAAATAATTTTCTGTTATTCTCAAAGTCCTACTCTACTGACTTGAATAGCATAAAATGTGAAGATTGTTACACTTTTCCCTAACAGCAGTGATTGTTCTTCTGCTATCATACACATATGATATCACCCTTAATAAGAGGGAGTTAGAATATAAAAATTGTAACACACAATTCTGTATGTTTCTCTATAAAGGAGTGAATGACTTCATAATAAGAAGTAACATTTATTCCTTTGTCAAAACAAAGTGGGCAGAGATAAACTTCTTTATGTCACCTGCTCAGATGGCTGCAGATATGCTGATGTTTTAAATGCATCATTATACATGTCAAGATGTTTTTTCTCTCTTAAAACTTTATTGCTCCATTTTAACTGCACAAGCTTTGAGTTTTGTGAATATGGATGAGTATGAATCATCCATATATATGACTTACATATTTGTCCTTGTGAACGATTATATCACGCATAAAAGCTGATAATAAACCTGTATGAATAAATAAAGTGAAACAAATAATGCAGGATTCTACAGTAAGTAGAACAGAGACATACTTTCAATGGAGAAAGCTGCTGGGAAATGTCAAAACTGGACCACCCTGCTGTGGCCTTCTTTCCCCATTTTCTGTGCGTTCCTCTCCTTTGGACACTTGATGCTATATACCACCAGTGCCAGCAACCAGTGTAAGCAGAAGTCTGAGACCCAAATGAAGCAATGGGTATTTTTTTAAGAACAGGACAACTCAACGAAGCTGTAATGGAACATAGTCCTCCTTGCCTATAATTTTTCACAGGCTGAGTGACACAGCATTTCATTAATCAAAAATACTTTGACATTCCATCAGCTACTGTCTTTGCCAGTTTTCCCACTTTTGCAATAGGATAGTGTGTTCTTTATATATGCTCTGCAATATCATAAGACCTGCTTCATAACAGGTTATAACTGCATATCAATACAATATAATTTATTTCAGCAATTCATTTGGAATATGCCTCCCCATGTAGCACCATTTAATGCCTGAGTGTCAACAGATGCTGACCTCTGTGTTTCCTGTGAGATTTAAAGAGGACCTCAAGAAGCAGGTTGGCTGGGGATGTTAAGGAAAACAGGAAGGTATTCTATAGGTACATAGCAAATAAAAAACAGACTAGGGACAACGTGGGCCCTCTCCAGAAGCTATCAGGAGAACTGGCTACCCTGGATTTGGAGAAGGCTGAGGTTCTGAATGACTTCTTTGCCTCGGTCTTCACTGGCAAAGGCTCTGACCACGCCACCCAAGTCTTGGAAGGCAGACGCAGGGACTGTGAGAATGAAGACCTTAGACCCACTGTAGGAGAGGATCTGGTTTGAGACCATCTTAAAAACCTGAATGTACACAAGTCCATGGGACCTGATGAAATCCATTCGTGGGTCCTGAAGGAGCTGGTGAATGAGGCTGCTAAGCCACTGGCCATCATATTTGAAAAATCATGGCACTCAGGTGAAGTTCCCGACAACTGGAAAAAGGGAAATATAACCCCCATGTTCAAGAAGGGGAAAATGGATGACCTGGGGAATTACAGACCAGTCAGGCTCACTTCCGTGCCTGGCAAAATCTTGGAGCAGATTCTCCTGGAAGGCATTCTGAGGCACATGAAAAACAGGAAAGTGGTTGGTGACAGCCAGCATGGCTTCACTAAGGGGAAATCCTGCCTGACCAATTTGGTGGCCTTCTACGATGGGGCTACAGAACTGATGGACAGGGGTAGAGCAGTTGATGTCATCTACCTGGACTTGTGCAAAGTGTTTGACACTGTCCCACATGAGATCCTTGTCTCTAAATTGGAGAGACATCAATTTGATAGGTGGACCACTCGGTGGATAAAGAACTGGCTGGATGGCCGCACACAAAGAGCTGTGGTCAATGGCTCAATGTCCAACTGGAGACCAGTAAGGAGTGGTGTCCCTCAGGGATCAATGTTGGGACCGGTCTTGTTTAACATCTTCGTCGCTGACATGGACAGTGGGATTGAGCGTGCCCTCAGCAAGTTTGCCGATGACACCAAGCTGTGTGGTTTAGTTGATACGCTGGAGGGAAGGAATGCCATCCAGAGGGACCTGGACGTGCTTGTGAGGTGGGCTGATGACAACCTTATGAAGTTTAACCATGCCAAGTGCAAGGTCCTACACCTGGGTCAGAGCAATCCCAGGCACAGCTACAGGTTGGGCAGGGAAGAGATTCAGAGCAGCCCTGTGGAAAAGGACTTAGGGGTGTTGGTTGATGAGAAAATGAACATGGGCCAGCTTCAGTGTGCGCTTGCAGCCCAGAAAGCCAACCGTATCCTGGGCTGCATCAACAGGATCGTGACCAGCAGGTCAAAGGAGGTGATCCTGGCCCTCTACTCTGCTCTTGTGAGACCTCACCTGGAGCATTGTGTGCAGTTCTGGTGTCCTCAGCATAAAATGAAACAAGTCCAGAGGAGGGCCACAAGAATTATCAGGGGACTGGAGCACCTCCCGTATGAAGACAGGCTGAGAAAGTTGGGGATGTTCAGCCTGGAGAAGAGAAGACTGCGTGGAGACCTCATAGCAGCCTTCCAGTATCTGAAGGGGGCCTATAGGGATGCTGGGGAAGGACTCTTCATTAGGGACTGTAGTGATAGGACAAGGGGTAACGGGTTAAAACTTAAACAGGGGAAGTTTAGATTGGATATAAGGAAGAAATTCTTTCCTGTTAGGGTGGTGAGGCACTGGAATGGGTTGTCTGGAGAAGCTGGGAATGCTCCATCCCTGGCGGTGTTCAAGGCCAGGTTGGACGAAGCCTTGGGTGGCATGGTTTAGTGGGACGTGTCCCTGTCCATGGCAGCGGGGTTGGAACTTGATGATCTTAAGGTCCTTTCCAACCCTAACTATTTATGATTCTATGATTCTATGATTGTTGATTTATTAAAGGTAAGCAACATTTTCTTAGAAAAAAAAATGTGAAAAAGTTCATAATAAACTAATTTTTTTGAGAATTTCCCTAGAATTTTATTCAATTTATTCATGCTATCTTGATCTTTGGACACTCAAATGTGAATATTCAATATTGACAACCTTGAGTTTAATCTTCTTTAACATGATATTTTTCACTTGTCTCAAAGCAGTACCTGCAGACTGTAACTCTCTGTTCTATAGGAACGTAGTGTAAAAGAGAGTCTTTCTTTAGCCTATTTAAAATACATACAACTTTTCCAAAATTCATTAAAATTAATGGAAGAAACTTTTTATACTTCAACAGTGGACGAGGCTGAGTAGCTACAGTCCCACAATCCTCTACCTCTGTGCTGATAGTAGCACTATGGCTTAATTTCAGATGTGATATCACAAACTGGAAGGTAAGCAAGCCAGAGAAGAGAAGGTTCTGATAAATAAAGGTACAAGGATTATATGTGAACAGAATTTGGAACTCAGAGTTATTTTTATGTTTATATGTAAGTAAGATAAATTATTGACAGCATCAGACTTAGTTACCTGCCCATGTCATTTGCTCACACTTAATGAGTGTGTGAGTGTGTGCCTGTCACAAACTCACTGGACTTTTTGTAAGTGCAATTGTTTTGCATCTGTAAGGCCCTGATTCCCTGCAGTCTGGTACCTTGTTCAGATACATGTCCCAGTGCCAACTGGCTTTTAAACTATACTGGATTTGATGGATGGGCTTTATTTGCAGTAGCTCTTTCCAGATTGCCGAGATACCGTTGATCTTTGTTGCTCTGTACCTGGTCAGCAAAAGAGAAGCATCAGTAAGACATAACTTTCATAGCAGACTTTTTAGCTGATGCTACATTTTAGAAAATGGTATTTGTTTTGTCTGGTTTCACTCAGATAACTGCTTCCTGATGCCTTCCTCAGTTCTCTAGCTTAGGCAAGCCACAGAACCAATATCCTGTCATTTCTGGTTGCCTGCAGCATGAAGGAAGGGAAAACCAGGGTTGTTTTTTGGTTTTGGTTTTTTTTCTGGATGGACTAGAAAATACTGTTTAATTATATTTTTGATGCAAAAGCAGAAAAGTTCGGTGATGATTCAGTCTTGTATTAAAGCAAGATAAAGATCTATTACAGACTTGACTTCTGGTGAGACATTAGCTGTACCATGAGTGTGCTGAAGAACAGGAACAGACTGTTTCCTAAGTTTTTAAAAATGAAATTATGTAAGTACAGACTGTACTATACATTGTACAGGAGAACAGTTAAGCACAGTCTAACGATCATGGAAAGCTCAGCTTTTCATGGGAAGAAAACCTGCAGCATGGTCAGTCTAGCGTACGGTCAGGACACGGCAGTGCTGACCGAATATGAAGGTCAATTGTATTCACACTTTTGTCCTCACACTTTTCAGATAACTAGTAACCAGAAAGAAGAAGAGATTATTAGAAAGTTGGAAATGAAATTATGTCTCTTCTCCTGTTTTCTAGCAATATAGCACCAACATGAGATATAATGCTATCTAGACTCCCGCTTTCCTCTAATTAACACCAGCTCTCGCTCTACAAAGTAATAACAAACTGCAGCATTTTTACTTCACTATTAGGTTTCTGTGCATTACTTTCATCTCTCTCATCACTGAATGAATTTACAGTGTCTACATTGTAAGTAATAAGTACTTTTATATGTCAAACTTTGTAAGATCTTAATTTTGGATTTACAAACATGTCATACTAACTAAAATTATATGTTCAATGGTAACATCTACAGCTAGTAAGTCCATTACTGCTGTTGCATAATACTACAGTGTTAAGTTCCAATGACAGATTTATTTCACAGTATAATACACCAGGGAATTAATCTAGAGCACTGGTATTCACTGGAAATTACTCTTTTTCATTGGTGAACGATTTAAATGAAGAAAGACTATGTATTATGTCATGTTAATGGACAAGATAAGGCTTGTACTAACTAGCTAATGTCATATGATGTACTTAACAATATACTGCTCATGGAAAATGCACATTTTCTTAACTTGAAACCGACTGATTGACTTTAAGAGATACAACTTATTTTAAGCCTTGCATTGTCTGCAGTGTAGTGAGCTTTCAGCTTCCTCTGGTTTTCCAACTAGTTCACTTTTATAATGCTAGAATAAAGCAAGCATGAATTTGTCTACGGAGAGTGAAAATATAGCTAACAGGGGCTTTTTTTTAAACTGGATAGCTTTCTGGAACTCAGCATTTATGGATGTGGAGCACCTATCCCCCCTGGAGAACCCTCAAACACATTTGAGTATATAGGGTAGAATCTATTGATTGGTTTCTGAAATAGTAATCTCTTAAAGCCTGTTGGGACAGCTGAAAGCAATGAGACAAGTCAGTTTGCAACATGAACTATGTTTTTGTTTTTTCCTAAGATAAGGGGACAGAGTGCTATAAGAAAGATACACAACAGAAATGTTGAGCTATTGTTTATCATAATCAAATACAAGGTCACCAAATTCATAAATGGGTCTTACCAGTAGTTATGGATAGAATCCAAGAAACTTGATCAGCAGTGTCTAATATATTGCTTGCAGTTTATTAAATAACATTTGCAAAGAGGCAGAAGGTTACCTCAGCTTTTTACATTTGTACTGTAGGATATGGTCCCTGTCTGGGAGATATTACAGCTTACCAGATGTCTCCCAGATGGGTTAATCTGATACAAAGTCATACACAGAAGTCAGGTCAACAACTTTGCAAATAAAATCCAACACACAGGAAATACTTATACTTGATTCAGCAGGCAGCAATATGACCTTTATTAATGTTTAAGGAAAAACAAGAGAAAAAGTTTACATACTTGGAATAGAAAACGTCTGGTTAGTTGGGCATTCCTAAGGTCTACCCAAAGTTAAAATAAAGAAAAAAAAAAAACAAAACCAAAAAAGTTTAGCATACTTAGAATAGAAAACTTCTTGGTGGTGAAACTTTCAGTTTGCTAAACCCTTATAAATATCATATAATGACATCTGCTCAAACCAGATGGATTAAATGGATTGTAGAAAACTTCTGAACTGAAAACAAAATGCATCATCTTTCACATACTCTTAGTGCCTAACCCAATTACTTTAAAAGCCATTCAAGTCCTGACAATGACCTATTATTTCTATCAGTTAATAGCCAAAGAACCATCCTTCTTCATGAGCAGAAGCAGAGGCTTACAGCATGAGCAAAGCTCAACTTTGATGGAAAATTGAAACAACTACAAAAGGACAAATGATATTAGCATAGAATGATTTTATCTCAAAACAGCTCTGTCTGCTTTTTAATGAAGACACCTCACTTGGGCACTCTGCAAACACTATACTCAAAATGAAAATAAATATGAGCGTTTATAGTTATCTGAGGGGTTATTCACAGAGTCTAGTATTATGATCCCTAAACTATCTTCGAAGTGGTCTGCATTACCGCCAGAGAGGTATACATCTCTTCTAGAACAGGGAAGCTTGTTTTGTAGCAGAAGTGTCTAATGCAGATGCCTGAAGTTAAGCAATTTTGCTTTTGCTGGGTTAGCTTTCAAGCCAGCAAGCTCAAGCAAGTGGTATGATCTCATCAGCAGTCTGCTAGCACAGGGAATACAACATAACACGTGCCACTTCTGTGATGGAATGCCACTTCTGTCAGCAACATTAGTTAGCTTAAGGTGATTATGACACTATAACCCTGTCTTGCCAACCAGCCAAAGCAATCGTCTAAATTGCATTAGAGTACTTCCAGATAATACATTGGAATGCTCCTTTTAACACTGGGGATCCAGCCACACTATTTGTTATAACATTTCCTTTACTGTGCTTTGGGCTGCATAGGAAGTTCATATTTCTCTCCTGGCAGTTGTGTGTCACTAATTTGTGTAGAATATTTCATGTGTATGGTGACTTTATAGATTTGAAAATCATGTAAATAATAAAAAAGCTGAATTGTGGTTTTCAACTCTGATTCTAAAACCAGTTTTCACAGTTTGTTATTCTGTTTACCTCAGTCTTCTATAACTGCTCAGGAAAGTATTTGTCAGGAGACTCCTGTAACACCATTTCAAGTGACATAACTTCTTACTGTGAGTAGTATGCTTGTTTAAAGATATGTCTGCACTCTAATTCAGTTCCTTCCTTGACTACAAGAACCAGGTGGGCTGAATTTCAGCTCTGCACTCCTAGAGCCTTGGAGAAAAAGTCTTAGGGTTTACAGCCCTTAGTAATTTTAAATTGGCCTTAGTCCTATTTCAGGTTTGAAATTATTTGTTTAGTGTAATTTTTTGAATTACAGTGGCTGATAAGGTGCTTTCAGTCATACACTTTGAGCGCTCTTATCTGCCTTTATAAAAGGGGCTACAGGATGTTGGGCACAAGTGGCAGTTTCTCAGTTTATCCTCTGGTGTAAAGTGCAGCAATTAGCTTTCTAGGATCTGGATGAAGAAAACGATTTGTTTTGATTCTGGTTTTGCTTTTTATTGCTGTCTGTCAAATACGCAGGATGTAAAGCCAAAGTGTCTTCTACATTCTCTGGGGAGACCATCTGGCATTTGCAGCAGTCCTTAGTTCCTGGAAGTACAGCCTGTAGCACAGGCCAGACAGCTGGGTTGTGCCATGACTTTTACGTCCTGTTTGCTTATAAAGATTGAAGGATTGAACAGAGTATTTCAGTTAGAAAGGACCTACAACAATCATCCAGTCCAACTGCATGACAACTACACATTAAATAATCAGGTTTTACCATACAGACAGAAAACATTAAGAAATATATTTGTTCTAGATTTACACATTTCAGATCCAGTTCCATTGTCATCACATGACCTTGGTGGGAATATTACCTCAGTGAGGAGTGAAGTCTTCAGCTTTCAGTGATATGCTTGTAATGTACACAAAGTAAACACAAAAGAAAACAGACGACTAAAACCTGCACTTGTAGTGGTTTCAGTTACTAATGTCATCTTCATTTCAATGCCATATGATATGTGCTCCATTTTTTAGGATACTTTGAAGCATCCTTCCTGAAAAACAAATTAATTTTAAATTGGCTAGAGTGGTACCTATTAGTGCCAAACATAAAAATCAGTTCTAAAATGGATTTTTGTATCCTGAGGGTAGACACTACATTTTAAAGGATTTACAAATGTCAAGGTCGCTGTAGCTTTTTATTTAGCAAAGTCATTTTGGGAAGTAAAATGTGTTACAGCTTTTTGCAACAGAATTTTTTAATATAAATTCACCTTTAATGTTGCAAGATTCTATAAAGTAGAAAAGAAAAGAAGTTTGCTTCTTGACAGCAGAACTGTGACTCAGGAGCTTGGCTATGCTACGTCAGTTTAAATTAATCTTTCTTAGAAGGAATGTTGCCTGGAAAAAAATCATACTGAATAATCTTTAGAAAAACTGACATTCCATAATTAACTAAGGGTCAAACTATTTTTTAATCTATTATCATTAAGGGGCAAAGAGTTATTTGTACAGCACTCAAGTATAAGCATATCATATAAACCAAGCAACGCAATACCAGTTCCATTTCCCTGCTGTAAATTACAACTTTTTTCAGTTGGTCCACTTCAAGTATCCTTGAAATACTTGAACATACCAATTTCAGTACTCAAGTAGGAAATATCTTCTTCTGAATAAGAAAAATTTCCCTTTAATCTCTTTAATGCTGCCTGTCAGCATCTCGTCGATTTATGCAGATGACATATCCCTTCTGCAAAACTGGAGTTAGTCTAGCTTGTATGCAGTACCGATCATTCCTCAGTTCTACCTATTCTTGCTCATACTAGGTGCATTTACATAAACAGAACAGTGCTGCATTTAAAAATATGAAAGGACATATATTTTGCTGTAAATTATCCATTTACCTCACAATAAAGGAGAGTTACAGTTCAAGGCTCAAAATGTACCTCCAAGATGGGCATAGTTTACAATTGTAAGCATCAAAGACACCAAAATACAGGAATGTTTGACAGCTATGTGGCAGGTAGACCCACCTGGACAAAAGCCCTGACAAGGACCTGACAAAAGCCCACAGCCTCTGGAATCTTCCCACCACAGACAAAAGCCTGAGAAAACTCCCCATGTGCACAACCCTTGTCCCACCCACATAGGGAAGCTTGGTGGGTGCAGGAGCAAGATGTTGGGTCCTGAGCCCATAGGAGGCTACATGACCACATCTGACCACAGCTCAGATCCGACCACGGCTTTGACAGTATTTTTACAACACTTATCAGTAAAAATAGAAGTTAATATGTATAAAAGGAAGTGTCTGCACTCTCTCCCTTGATCTCAGACTTGTATTTTCACAACGAATTTGTCTTCTGCTGTGGACTCTTAGCTGGATATGGTGAGCATCTCTGGATGTGTCCTGTTTAACTTTGCTCATTATGGTAGCTTGCTTTCCCTTAGAGAGACACTGGCCAGTGCTGTTTCCTGGTGCTTACTTTTGTGCAGCTTGTCTGTAGTCTTAAGTGTATTTTCTCATTATTCAGTGGCAAGTAATTTTTCTTATGTTTAATCTTTCCTGCTTGGGTTTTCTGTTCCTTTATCTCTTCAGGTTTCCTACTGACTTTTGGTTTGCCTTTCATTTCATACCTTTCTTCTCAAGTTCTCGCTCCTTTTTCAAAACCCTCTGTCTCCTTCCTCTGGGAAATACCTAGAGGTTGTCTTCAGAAGAACTACTTCATGCCTGTCCTTAATGAAAATGGTTTCATGACTTGATCTGTCCCTAAATCAATGAAGTTGACCTTCTCACAAAATACATCAGAATCATTTTATAGAATAATTGAAAAAGGGAAAGAAAAATCTTGGGAGTTAGAAGATAAGTAATAATTTAGTCTGTACTCTTAAGGATGTCCAAGAAAGGTCACTGCACTGGGAGGGAGGAGAGGGAAGTGTGGCTGATGATGTTAAAATGCCAACCTCTCCCTTAAACGGAATTTAGAATTTTACCTGTGCAAACTCCACGCTCTTAAAATTTGTATGTAACTTTGTTTTAGAAAATTTGATGCTGAATGTATAGAAAGGAAAATGCCAATGTGTTGAGGGTTTTGTGTGTATGTTTGTTTTGGTTTGTTTCTCCTCTGGGTGAAGAATCTGGAATGAGTAATGGGCCTGAATAACATTCTCCAGTTAATGTACTGTTTGACAGACATGCTTCTTTCAGCACAGATAAGAAATTACTTCCAGTAAGTGAAGCTTACGCAAAGTGTAAATAAGGATCTACTGCTTTGCTCCTTCTATCAGGGGCTACTAAACCAGAAACATTACTAATAGATTTTGCAAACCCTTGTTTGCAGGCCTTGTTTGCTCAGTAATGTGGTGTAATTTCCACATTAATTGATTTGCAAACAGAAGACACATTGGAAAAAAAACAAAAACCCCTAAACAAAAACCCCCTGCAAAACAAACCCTCAACAGCACCTGACTAAGGCCATACAGTGGGGGGGTTTGCCTCTGCACATCTCTTGGGAATAGTGACTCGGAGCACCAAAGAAGCCTCAAGAAGCTTCCTCCTATTCCTCTTGTCACAGTAGCAGGCTTCTATGGAAAAAATTCCACCACTCACCCCCATATTCATTTTTGCATTTTTTCAAACGTTTTTCTGAACATGAGACGGTGTAGTTTTCTTCCACTAGGTGAAGACAGTGAAAGTGCTAGGTATGACTTCCATGCATTTTTTTTTTCTATGACTACGACAGGAGGCAAACTACAGCAACCAATGTCTTTACAGTTCCAAATCTCTCTCCATTATCATTCTGTCAAAATAGCTATTATTATGACCTCTTGACTGCTATGCTCCCAAGGCTGTGTTCAACAATGCCTTGTTCCTGTTTGTTCCACCACTTTATTTTTATAACAGCAGGCACAAAGGCTACTTTAGAATTAAAAAAAAGCAGTATGTCCTGTCTTTCTCCCAAGTTAAGGAACTAAGAGTAGGAAATTTCAGTGGTTCCCTAGACCAGAGTATGTCATATACATGTTCTTCTCCAATATATAGTAAATTTAAATTGCTGTAATTCAAGTATGTCTCCCGATGACTTCTTGAAGTCATCAAAAATTCTTTTTACAGCAGGAAAGCTTCTCCTGACCCATGAAGTTCTCAGAGTAGAAATGGATATACTTACTAGCATTTAAAAACAGTTGAGACACAAAGTTAAAAAAATTAAAATCATACTCAAAATAGGAGTCTGTACAACCCAAGACTCTTCAGGGTTTGGGAAATATATGGATTTATGTAACTGGAAATTCTGATGATGAAATCTCTTGTTTCAGTTTTAATCCTTACAATTGTACGCTAATAGTTTTTAAGATCAGACAAAGTCCAGGTCGAATGCTGTAAAATGGTGATGTCCTCACTGAATAAATACTTTGTGCAGTACCTGGGTATCAGTGGGACAATTAGCAAAACAAGGGTCTGAATTGCTCAGTGGTGGGGTGGAAGAAATGGGCTTCAGTCTTTGCTTCTGGTCTCTTAAAAGAGTCTAAGACCAACCTCTGGTTAAGCCTGAAAAAAGCCTTATGTAGTGCTGCCTTGTTAGATTGTGTTACTTCCACACATGCTGCAGCTGTATAAGCATGCTCTGTAGATCTGAAGTCCCTAACACTGTCATTCTAGTGGCATGGAATTTTCAACAGATCTTAATGGCAAATTTTTCACTTAAGGACTTTTACTTCATGTGCTAATTGCCTACATAAGTATATAATAACTTTTTTGGAAGGCAGGTTTGGATGTCTTTGAAGGTGCCAATAAACTTATGCCTGGAAGTAAAATGAGCAATCCTATATATTTAGCATAACTATTGCAACTTGATGTCCTTTATATAAAGGACAGATGAGGACATGTATGTCCTTGAAGTAATTTAGTGAAGACATACACCAAGAAAAGAGTTAGTATGCCTATTGTGACAGGAGCTCAAATTCAGTATAATTGTTACTGGGTTTGTAAAAAGGAAGTTCGCTTTTTAAAACAATGTTAAGTTATACCTCAGCTTGGAGCCTGCTGTGGATATAACAAAGTTAGGGAGAAGGTGAGATTGTAGTGCAGTGTAGCCATTTCCCAAGTAGACCACAGTGTGACCAGGAGATGCTATTTCAGGAAGGCCAATGCAGGCTTTGTGTACTGCTTATCTCAAAGAGTGTAATTTCCTTGCTTACATATTGAAAATAGGATCCAGATCTCTGACTGGTGGAAGTAGGTTACATGCAAGCCTACAAGTGGGAAAGGCTGATATTAAGCTAGTTCCAAACCTCTTTTACACTGGAGCTGACAGGTGCTGACCTAACTTACAGGCTGTTCTGAGCTGTGTAACCTGTTTTCATTCCTGCACCATTTTTGACATATGCAGATCACCTGAATGGAGCCATGCCTTTAACACTCCTATACAGGAGGCAGCCTGTCTGCTGCAATCAGTTTACCCTTATGGGAGTTAATATTTCCCATAAGAAGATGGAAGAATAACTGCAGAAAAGTGTGCATAGGAGTTCATAAAAATGGCAAACGGTGATAAACAATTAGCTCACGTGGAAGAAGCTTGCTCTTTTGAAATCACTTTGAGAAAATAATTAGTAAAATGATGTCATCTTTGAAAGTTTAATGGAGCTCTTGGCTACAAGACCCAACAGTGTGGATCAAACCACTGCCCTTCTTAATATAAAAAGGGGAAATTATTTATGACAGCAGATGTCAAAAATAATGCCTATGGAATTAAGTAAGAGAAGATAATTTTTAACGAGAGTTGCAAAACAGAAATGTCACCCTTCATGCTGTAGCTGCATCTGGAATTAAAATTATAAACCAAAGTAAAACACCATTCTAAATAATTATGTAGAACAGATAAAGCAAAATCAAATCTGAATTAAACGTATCACATTTCTTCTCAGTATACTTTCCCCTTTTTGCAAAAATCTTTACTCAGGGCAGTCCGGATCTGGATCTATGGACAAAACATAAATGCACAGCTTCTAGAATCATGTGACATTTTCAGTATCAGGAGAAAGAGCTGCTGATGTGTGATGTATATGTATAAAAGAGCAGCCAACATGGTTTAGAGCAGCCAACATTGTTTTACCAAGGGGAAGTCATGTTTGACCAACCTTATAGCCTTCTATGAGGAAGTAACTAGGTGGCTGGATGATGGTAGAGCGGTAGATGTGTTTTTTCTTGATTTCAGTAAGGCATTTGATACTGTCTCCCACAGCACCCTCATAGATAAGCTAAGGAAGTGTGGGCTTGATGATCAGGTAGTGAGGTGGGTCAAGAACTGGTTGAAAGGAAGAAGGCAGAGAGTAGTGGTCAATGGGGCAGAATCTAGCAGGAGTCCCTCAGGGGTCGGTGCTGGGACCAGTGCTGTTTAATATTTTCATCAACGACCTGGATGAGGGAACTGAATGTGCCCTCAGCAAGTTTGCTGATGATACTAAACTGGGAGGAGTGGCTGACACACCAGAGGGCTGTGTTGCCATTCAGCGAGACCTGGACAGGCTGGAGAG
Source organism: Pezoporus occidentalis (assembly GCF_034315485.1). Taxonomy (NCBI): domain Eukaryota; kingdom Metazoa; phylum Chordata; class Aves; order Psittaciformes; family Psittacidae; genus Pezoporus; species Pezoporus occidentalis. The sequence goes on from NW_026916304.1 coordinate 2,674,510, forward strand.
TTGGGCGGGGAGAAACTTGATGAAATTCAACAAGGACAAGTGTAGAGTCTTGCATCTGGGGAAGAACAACCCCATGTACCAGTACAGGTTGGGGGTTGACCTGCTGGACAGTAGTGAAGGGGAAAGGGTCCTGGGGGTCCTGGTGGATAGGAGGATGACCATGAGTCAGCAATGTGCCCTTGTGGCCAAGAAGGCCAATGGCATCCTAGGGTGCATTAGAAAGGGTGTGGTTAGTAGGTCAAGAGAGGTCCTCCTCCCCTTCTACTCTGACTTGGTGAGACCGCATCTGGAATATTGTGTCCAGTTCTGGGCCCCTCCGTTCAAGAAGGACAAGGAATTGCTTGAAAGAGTCCAGCGCAGAGCCACAAAGATGATTAAGGGAGTGGAACATCTCCCTTATGAGGAGAGGCTGAGGGAGCTGGGTCTCTTTAGCTTGGAGAAGAGGAGACTGAGGGGTGACCTCATCGATGTTTACAAATATGTAAAGGGTGAGTGTCAGGATGATGGAGCTAGGGTTTTTTCAGTGATGTCCAGTGACAGGACAAGGGGCAATGGGTGCAAACTGGAGCATAGGAGGTTCCATGTGAACATCAGGAAAAATTTCTTTACTGCGAGAGTGACAGAGCACTGGAACAGGTTGCCCAGGGGGGGTTGTGGAGTCTCGTACGTTGGAGATATTCAAGGCCCGCCTGGACAAGTTCCTGTGTGATGTACTCTAGGTTACCCTGCTCTTGCAGGGGGGTTGGACTAGATGATCTTTTGAGGTCCCTTCCAACCCTTGGGATTCTGTGAAAATATAACTAGTCTATATACAGTAAGACCTACAATGCATGTAAGAAGGAAAAATATTTTTCATATACGAAAATGCTGCAGAGTTCTGTAAAATGAAAGGATAGCACCATAATGCTAACAGCACAGTATCGTTTGCAAGTAAGAGTCACAGCACGATCCAGTGATCAAATACAAAAAGCAGAATTCTATGGATTTTGCATTGTTTTGGTACTTGATTCAGACATAAAAGCATAAGGAAAATTGATACTTACACTTCAAGGAGCATTGTAGGGAAAGCAGCTACATGTCATGAGGTTTTTTAAAATATGCACTTTCTCTGTTCACAACATGTAGTCTTGCTTTTTCTTTAACTGTATTCAGATATACCCCAAATGGAAATAAAATTCTCCACAAAATGTACAAGTCAAGTGAAATGACATTTAACCATCATTTCGAAGACTCTTTGAGGTTATGTGTACGCTTAATAGCTAAGCATACACATGTGGTTGGTTGACCCAGGCTGGCCCCCATGTGCCTACCAAAGCTTCTCTATCTCTCCCCTTCTCACCTGGACAGGGGAGTGAACATAATGAAAGACTTGTGGGTCCAGATAAGGACAGGGACATCACCCAGCTGTTGAAGTTACAGGCAAAACAGTCGACTTTGGGAAAATAATTTATTACCAATCAAACCAGTGTAGGATAATGAGAAATAAACACAAATCTGAAAAAACCTCCCCTGCTCTTCTGACCAGGCTAAACTTTATTCACAATTTCTCTATACCCCCTCCCACAGTGGTACAGGGGGATGGGGAATAGGGGTTGTGGTCAGTTCATCAGATCTCTCTTTTGCTCTTTCCTCTTCAGGGGGAGGGCTCCTCACACTCTTCCCCTGCTCCAGTGGGGGCTCCTTTGCATGGGAGACAGTCCTCCATGAATTCCAATGTGAATCCATCCTACAGGGTGCAGTCCTTTAGGAACAGACTGCTCCAGCATGGGTCCCTCATGGGGTCACAAGTCCTGGCAGCAAACCTGCTTCAGTGTGGGCTACTCTGCCCACAGGGCCATGGGTCCTGCCAGGAGCCAGCTCCTGTGTGGGCTTCCCACTGGGTCACAGCCTCCTTTGGGCATCCCCGCCTGCTCTGGTGTGGGGTCCTTCACAGGTTGCAGGGTGATACCTGTTCACAGTATCACAATATGCTAGAGATTGGAAGGGACCTCGAAAGATCATCTAGTCCAATCCCCCTGCTGGAGCAGGAACACCTAGATAATGTTACACAGGAATGTGTCCAGGCGGGCTTTGAATGTCTCCAGGGAAGGAGACTCCACAACCTCCCTGGGCAGCCTGTTCCAGTGTTCCGTCACCCTCACTGAGAAGAAGTTTCTTCTCAAGTTTAAGTGGAACCTCTTGTGTTCCAGTTTGTACCCATTACCCCTTGTCCTATCACTGTTTGCCACTGAGTAGAGCCTGGCTCCATCCTTGTGACACTCCCCCTTTATATATTTATATACACTAATAAGGTCACCCCTCAGTCTCCTCTTCTCCAAACTACAGAGACCCAGCTCCCTCAGTCTTTCCTCATAAGGGAGATGCTCCACTCCCTTAATCATCTTCGTTGCCCTGCGCTGGACTCTCTCCAGCAGCTCCCTGTACTTCTTGAACGGAGGGGCCCAGAACTGGACACAATATTCCAGATGCGGTCTCACCAGGGCAGAGTAGAGGGGAAGGAGGACCTCTCTCGACCTACTAACCACCCCCCTTCTAATACACCCCAGGATGCCATTGGCCTTCTTGGCCACAAGGGCACAGTGTTGGCTCATGGTCATCCTGTCGTCCACTAGGACCCCCAGGTCCCTCTCCCCTACACTGCTCTCTAACAGGTCGTTCCCCAACCTATACTGGAACCTGGGGTTGTTCCTGCCCAGATGCAGGACTCTACACTTTCCCTTGTTATATTTCATCAAGTTATTCCCTGCCCAACTCTCCAGCCTGTCCAGGTCTCGCTGGATGGCAGCACAGCCTTCTGGTGTGTCAGCCACTCCTCCCAGCTTAGTGTCATCAGCAAACGTGCTGATAGTACACTCAATTCCCTCATCTAAATCATTGATGAATGTATTAAATAATACCGGTCCCAGTACTGACCCTTGAGGCACTCCACTAGTTACAGGCCTCCAACTAGACTCTGCCCCATAGACTACAACTCTCTGGCTTCTCTCCTTCAGCCAGTTCGCAGTCCACCTCACTACCTGATCATCCAGACCACACTTCCTCAATTTAGCTGTGAGGATGCTGTGGGAGACTGTGTCAAATGCTTTGCTGAAGTCAAGGTAGACCACATCCACCGCTCTGCCATCATCCATCCACCGTGTTATTTCCTCATAAAAGGCTAAGAGATTGGTCAAACATGATTTCCCCTGGTGAAGCCATGCTGACTGCCCCTCATAACCCTCTTATCCTTGATATGCCTTAAGATGGCACCAAGGATAAGGTGTTCCATCACTTTCCCAGGGATGGAGGTGAGGCTGACCGGTCTATAGTTACCCGGGTCCTCCTTCTTGCCCTTTTTGAAGACTGGAGTGACATTTGCTTTCCTCCAGTCCTCAGGCACCTCTCCCGTTTCCCAAGACTTGGTAAAGATTATGGAGAGTGGTCTAGCAATGACTTCCGCCAGTTCCCTCAGCACCCGCAGGTGCATCCCATCTGGACCCATGGATTTATGGATGTCCAGATTGCTCAACTGGTCTCTAATCCATTCCTCATCGACTAAGGCAAACCGCTCCGTTGACCTGACTTCATCTAAGGTCTCAGTGGTACAGGGCTCTTCAGGACTGCCTGCAGCAGAGTAGACAGAGACAAAGAAGGCATTCAGTAACTCTGCCATCTCTGCATCTTCTGTCACCAGGGCACCCATCCCGTTCATCAGTGGGCCTACATTGCCTCTGGTGTTAGTTTTATCTGCCATGTATTTGAAAAAGCTCTTTTTGCTGTCCTTGACCCTTCTCGCCAGGTTTAATTCCAAGGAGGCCTTAGTCATCCTAGCTGCCTTCCTACATCCTCTAGCAGCAGCCTTATATTCCTCCCAAGTGGCCAGCCCCTCCTCCCATGACCTGTAAACTCTCCTCTTCCACTTGAGCATACCCAGCAATTCCCTATTTAGCCACGCAGGTCTCTTGGCCCTCTTCCTTGGCTTCCTATGTGTCGGGATGCTCCGATCTTGAGCTTGGAAAAAGCAATCCTTGAATGTCAACCAACTATCTTGGGCCCCTTTTCCTTCAAGCAGCCTTGCCCATGGGATTTCCCCCAGCAATTGCTCGAAAAGGCCAAAGTTTGCCCTGCTAAAGTCCAGGGTTGCAATTCTACTTGGTATTCTACTGGTCCTACCACACAAGATCCTGAACTCCACCATCTCGTGGTCACTGCAACCAAGGCAGCCCTCAACCCTTTCTGCTTCGACCAGATCCTCCTTGTTAGTGAGGATGAGATCCAGCAGCGCTCCTCTCCTGGTTGGCTCATCCACCATTTGCATGAGGAAGTTATCATCCATACACTGGAGGAACCTCCTGGACTGTGGCTGGGTTGCCGAGTGGTCCTTCCAGCAAACATCAGAGAAGTTAAAATACCCCACGACGACCACGGCCTGTGACTGTGAGGCCACTCTCAGCTGCCTGTAGAAGGCCTCGTCAACTTCCTCACCCTGATCTGGTGGTCTGTAACAGACACCCACAACAGTATCGCCCCTGCCAGCCTGCCCCTTAATTCTCACCCACAGACTCTCAACTCGCTCGTCATCTGTCCCTGTTCCTCCATGGGCTGCACGGGGATATCTGCTCCCTTGTTAACCTCCATGGGCTGCAAGAGGTCAGCCTGCCTCACTATCGGCTGCAGGGAAATCTCTGCTCTAGTACCTCCTGACACTGATCTTGGTGTCTGCAGAGTTGAACCTCTAACATATTTACTCCTCTCTCTGGCTGCAATTGCTCTTGCCCAGTTGTTTTTCTGTCCATGAATATGTTATTCTGTAACATGCACATGTGATGCTAGCAGTAAGATATTATTATTGTCAGCTGTGTTCTTCTGTGTCCTTATTTCTAAGGCTACTTTGCTACATTACACTATTCATATTAATATAAAGAAATTTATAGAACTGCCACCATGAAAATCAAATTTTCCCCAGTAGTTTTGTCATTTATGTCTCAAGCTGCTTTTGTATTGTTTGGTTTTATTTTCTTTTTTCCTTAGTAATTAAAATTTTTTGCCCTTTCTGGGGAAGAAACTTAAATTAAGGTTATCTGAAGTTGCTGCTGGTTTAATCTTATTTTTTTTCCTTTGTCAGTAAAGGATGAATGCCAAACCACAAGAGTCAGCAAATGCAAATGTACAGTTGTTCTGCACCACTAACTCTAATATGCAATTTCATTAATGAAAGAGTGTGACCACAGTGTTATTTGTCTGTGGTTTGTGCAACCAGTTTTTGGGGCCATTTAAAACTGTTTCTGGTGGACTTTCTGTTTCTAGCCATACAAGAAGTTCCAAAATATTAGGTTGCCCTTAGAGATTCATTTAAGTATGTGGATATACAGTATTTTGTAGACAAGGTAAACCAAACCTTACTATCTTGGGCTTTACCTTCATGCTAACACAGCTACTTGTCTCCTTACTCAGCTCCTTTGTGTGCAGCCAACTGGAACATCTATTGGAGACAGCAAAAAATACCAAGAGGCATTAAAAAAAATCAGGATCAATAATGATGACAGCATGATCTAGAAATCCCACACTGCAGCTTTTCTTCCACATCTAGTCTCTTTCTGGTCTCACTTTATCAGGATGATGATCTAACAGCGTCATAATTGCTCCAAGAAACAGTAGCATTGCTGCTCTTGTAATATTTAGTCTGTTGTCAGGATGCGAATAAGTATTTTCCCAAAAAAATTCTGAGCCCATTAACTCATAGCATCCAAAAGTAAACTCATGTTTTTTGAGTGGAATCTTACATTGTACTTTTTTTTTTAATATAAATTTTATGAAACGAGTTTATCGTTCAGTGTGTCACTGATTTGATGCTTTTATAAATAACTGTAAAGGACAGGCTGAGTTGTACTTCTACGACTTTGGATGATGGTATCTGCCCTTGGCCACTGCTGACTGGATGTTAATAATGGACAAATTTATGGTGTGGGTAACTTTTTACTGGTCTTTATGTTTATGGTGTGCAAAACATCAATGTGCAAAGCTAGCTTTCTTGGTTTTCTTTTCCCCAAACTTGTATTTCTTAACCAACTCAATAAATATTAACTGGGAATTTGATAGTGTTTCTTAGTTCTGACAGGAAACACATTTAAAGTTATATCACTATTTCACCATCTGGTAACTGATGTGCAAATTAATAACTGGAATGTACTAGGGAGCTACAGGGGAAATAAGGATATTTAGTTTGCCTACGAGTTTCATAGACCTGCTGCCTAAAAAGGTCTCCTGTGTCATTACCCAGGAGTGAACTAGAAGTCAGGCCAATTTAAACAGGATGTAGCAGCACAGCCACCATAGACTTGCTTTTTCAATCCTGACACTCCCATCTGCTATAACTGCATGTTGACCAGCATATCCCAGAAAACTTTCTGGATGTTCTACAAACCACAAGCCACACACAGTCCTGCCAGTGTTACTTTTAAAGTTTCAACAGACTCAGAAAGAACAGTACTGCTGGTGTCTTCAAGATAGAAAGTACATTTGCATACTGTGCCAATTCTTCCGCCTGTTTCCAAGCCCATAGATGTTTCCTAACTTACAGCAATGACAGCAAAAAATATGTAGTAATCGATCGTGAGAAACTGCTGCTAAATTTTTGCTTTTCTCCTAGATTCCTTCTGAATGTCACGTGCTTCCCCAGTCTTTTCCAACTCTGTCCCAAATCCATCTGGATGAACTTAAGACTGCCATCCAATCTGCTCAGTGGGACCACTGTGACCACCCACAATGGCCAGATTTTTCCCCAGATTGTCAGTATTTAGTCAGAAAATAAGCATGGCCTAAGACCCTTTAGGTGTGTTACATATATAGTGCCAGGTCCATCATGACTCTTCCAGGAAAAGAAGTGGCCTTAAGGACTTTATGGTAAGACTTGAGCTTTCATCAGTCAAATCTGGGGATTTCCCCCCCACCCCCCCACCCCCAATTTTGAGATTACGGCCTCTGACCTCAGAAAAAAAGGGCAGGTTTGTCTGGATCAGCTTCTCTGGCTTCAGTAGTAGCTAGTTGGTAACTGCCTCTGTACTCGCAACTCATGATGCAGAATGCCTGCAATTACAGGCCGTAAAAATGGCTGCACTTCATCCATGCTGCTTGTCTTGGCCAGACACATCTGCTATCCTGAATCAGCATATTAATATTTATGCCAGAAAGATCTTACTACCTTGCTGTTCAGGTAAAGTGGCAGGAGGAAAAGAAAAGTCTCTCCAGATAAAGGCTAATGAGAATGGTATTTAGAAAGCAATTAGGCCTGGAAACAAGCTCTGACCTGTTGAAGGAAAGAACAGAAGGCTCATCTCTCATTTTGGAGTATTATTTAATATTTGACTGAGACAGATTTTGTGTATCACATAAGGCATCACCCAGTAGAGACATGGATGGCCCTAAAGAATGGCTCACAGGCTACATACCAGAGTGCTCAAGGCAAGCCAGCAAGGCCCAGCAGACCCATGGGGTTGGCTCAGCTTGCTGCTCAGGCTGCCTGTCAGCACAAAGGCCAGAGGAATGGCAGAGCCAGCTGCTGCAGCTTATAATCACAGAATCAGCTAGGATGGAAAAGATGTTTAAGTCCAACCGCTACCCCAGCACAGCCAAGGCAACCACTAATCCATGGCACTGAGGGCCTTGTCTACAGTTTGTGAATACTTCGAGGGACGGTGACTCCAGCAATGCCCTGGGCACCCTGTTCCAAGCCACCACAAACCCTCTGGGGAAGGAATTGTTCCTCAGCTCCATCTAAACCTGCCCTGGTACAGCTTGAGGCTGTTTCCTCTTGTCCTGCTAATTATTCCTTGGAAGCAGAGACCAACCCCACCTCACTCCAACCTCCTGTCAGGCAGTTGTAGGGAGTGATAAGGTCCCCCCTGAGCCTTCTCTTCTTCAGACTGAACCCCCCAGGTCCCTCAGCCGTTCCCCATCACACTTGTGCTCCAGGCCCTGCACCAGCTCCATTGCCCTTCTCTGGCCCTGCTCCAGCACCTCAGTGTCTCTCTTGTAGTGAGGGGCCCAGAGCTGAACACAGGATTTGAGGTGCAGCCTCACCAGTGCCCAGTGAAGGGGCACAGTCCCTGCCCTGGCCCTGCTGCCACACTGGTGCTGATACAGGCCAGGATGCTGGTGGCTTCCTGGCTGCTGGGCACAAGCTGCTCATGTTCAGCTCCATCAACCAGCACCCCCAGCTCCTTTCCCATGAGCAGTTTCCAGCTGCTCTTCCCCAAGCCTGGAGCCTTGCAGGGGGTTGTTGTGGCCCAAGTGCAGGACCCCCACTTCGCCTTCTTGAACCTCACCCCATTGGCCTCAGGCCATGGATCCAGCCTGCCCAGACCCCTCTGCAAAGCAGATCAACACTCCCACCCAGCTTGGTGTCATCTGCAGATTTACTGAGGGTGCCCTCGATCTCCTCATCCAGATCATCAATGAAGATGTTAAACAACACTGGCCCTAACACGGAGGCCTGAGGGACACCACTAGTGACCAGTCACCAACAAGATGTGACACCGTTCACCACCATACTTTGAGCTCTGCCATCCAGCCAGTTTTTTACCCAGCGAAGAATACAGCTACCCAGGCCGTGAGCAGCCAGTTTCTCCAGGAGGACGCTTTGGAACACAGGGTCAGTGCTTTATTGAAGTACCAACTGACAATATCCACAGCCTTTTCCTCACCAGCCACAGAGGTCACCTCGTCGTACAAGATGAGGTTGGTAAAGCAGGACCTGCCCTACATAGGTCCACGCTGCCTACCCTCCTCCCTCCGCACCCCACCAGTCCCAAGCCTGCAGCTACAGCGCTCTCGCCCCGCCCTTCCGCTAGCGACAACCCATCCGCAGGCGCCGCCAGTCTCGCGAGACTTGAGACTTAAACTCTCGGCGTCCGTGCTTGCTCGGTGTTTTCCTTTCCGGGCCGCGAGTGCTGCTATGGCGGCGTTGGGCTGTGAGGAAGTGAGGGCGGTGGGCCCGGGCCCGGGTCCCGGCCCCGGCCCGCCTCATCCCGGCGTCCCGCCTGGCGTGCCTCTTCATCCCGGCTTGGCGCGGCGGCGTGGCCGGACGCTGCTGGTGCGGCATCTGCCAGCCGAGCTGAGCGCGGCGGAGAAGGAGGATCTGCTGAAACACTTCGGGGCGGTGTCTGTGCGCGTCCTGTCGGACCATGGGCGGCTGGTAAGTGCCGGGACCTAGGGCGGTGCGATCGGGGGAGCGTCTGACCCGGCCGTCCCGTCTCCCCGCAGGCTGCAAGTTCTGTGTACAACGGCCTCAGCTTTGGCCTGCATTACTGTTAGGATTAAGGCTGTGGAAAAGCACTGCGAAAGGGGCTGCTGGTAGGTGTACGAATGCAGTTTCACGGGTCTGCCTTTGAAATATTCCTGTATTTTTTTTCTCCCCGAAATTACGAAAACATATGAGTATCTGTTTGGTGATGAATGGTGTTTGGAAAGACCCTTATATTCCTGCAGACCTGCAGGTAAATTATGCCTGCATCTTGTGACAGGGCCATGCTTTCTTTTGTAGGGTATTAAAAATACTAATTTCATTGTAATGATTTTCCTGATAGATGATCTTATAACGGTGTTAATGGTTTAGGTTTTTAATAGCGAATCATGTAGCGCCAAGGTGAAGTAATAATGTTTGATAAATTCAAGATGAGCTGTGTATTCTGTGAAGATTCAGTCTAATTTGGAAAGCTTTGCTTTTTTAAACTCAAAAAATAAGGGAAAATTTTATGTAAACTCTGTAAACTTTAAGAGCACAGCAGTAGCTATAATTTTGGGAGCTACTTTGATGAAAATGTTGTTCTGAGAGGTGCTGAAATAAATCTTTTTTTGCAAAGAGGATTCAACTTCTTTATCAATATGTATTTTCTTGCAGTTTAGGATAGCTTTTGCTCACTGGGGGGGGGAACAAACCCAAAACAACCCCAAACGTCTGTTTTCTTGTATTCCTTAAACTCTTGTGTTCCTGTCTTAATTTTTGAGTACAGGAGTTTTTGCACATCCTTCACCTTTGACTCACATGGGAGTTAGATGGTTACTCTTTGGAAGCTTTCTAATTCATAAGTTTGACCTTCAAATTACTTGTGGGTATATGTTTTACATGCAATTTCTTACCTCTTTGATTTGAATTGAATTTTTTGTTTTGTTTTATAGAAACATACTGCTTTTGCTACTTTCCCCAGTGAAAATGCAGCTGTGAAGGTTTGTATTAATTTTGTTACTAAATATTCTAGCAAAGCACTTTTCTTAATTGCCAGTTGTGCTCTAAAATGTTTTACACATCATCTAGCACTTGGTGTTCTGGAAAATAAAATGCAGGGCAATGTAATATTAGAGTTCTGTTTCAGGAGGTGCTAGAAGGATTTGATGGAATGATTGCATCTGTAGAGTCATAAGAAAGGTGAGTTGGAACGAGCTCATGGAAGTCATCTTATGTTTGTAGTTCAAAGCAAGCGGTTGGTTACTTGAAATCACAGAGATTTACTACGCTGTGTAATAACTATTATGAAGGCTGAAGTCTTGCTGCTATGTTCAGATGACCTAAGTCTCTGTAACAGTTCTAGCTGTGCGACTTCCATCTTCCATCCTGCTAGCAGGGAAGACGTTGATAAAAACAGGACTGTGAAGGCAGGAATGGTGCGGAACTGTGTCTGTGTTGGCACAGACTTGGTTTAAAGCAGTTGGGGCTGCATCCTGTGTATGGTTTACGAACCAAAGAAAACACAGTTATGCTTTGAAATAACGCTAATGTTTTTCCTCTTCCCTTTCTTTCTTTTCTCTATTACAATTATTTGAAGGCTTTGTCAAGACTGCATCAGCTGAAACTTTTAGGTCACACCTTAGTTGTTGAATTTGCAAAGGAGCAAGATAGTGTACAGGTACTTAGCCAGCCTTCTGTCTCGGAGAAATGTAAAAGGTATGTGCATCATAATTTAGTTCTTATGTTTGTGGCCAAGGAAAAGAAATGCATTGTTCATGATACTTTCCTAGTACTATTAAGTAAAAAGATAAATTGTAACTATTTAGAAGTGTTAACAGGCAGCTAACACTTCTGAGGCAGTTCAGTTCTATAGGTGACTGCATTCCTTCTGTTAGTATTGTTTCATTCTGTATCATCATGAAATAATTCCAATCCTTATTCCTATAGTTATTAATAAAACTTTACACAGCAGATAGCCCTGTTTGCTTTTATTTACAGAGCAAGACTCCAGTCTGTGTAAGCTGACCTCTCTGTTGCACAGGTTCCCTGTGTTTAAAAATAATTCTTCGTCCTTTTTTTTTTTGTTAGAATTATAATTTTCTTCTGCTCTTAAACAATGCTTGCCTGATGTTTCTTTCTGTTTTGAGTAGAATTGACACCTTCTAGGATAACCATCTAAGACTGAAATAGCCACTGTCTTCTAAGCTGGAGCTGATTTCTATGTATCTAGCTTGGATCATGAGGAGAACAAACATAAAATTGTCTGAGTGTATTTTCAAATACTTAAAGAATATGTAATATTTAGAAAGAAGAATAAAAACATCAATGAATTGTAATGCTAGTGTGACCAAGAGCCGTGATAGTTTGGGTTTCTATTGTCTTTCAAGTACTTAATTAAAAAAAATAACTTGAATAGTTTGGCTCTTGTGTTTACCTGTGTAATATATAACAAAGTGATAGAAGCTACGTGATAGTGTGTAATTAAAATCAGATATAGAGGTTTTAAGTTGCTTATTCCACTCTCTGATTATGAGCAAACCAATAATGTAATACTTTTGATTTTATACAGCCTCTGCACAGAGAATAACATGAAATAATTTTAGCTCTTTTCCCTGATTAGATTTAAGTCAGAAGTGTTTGAATATGGGAGACTAACTTAAATCTGCGTAAATATCTTTTAGAAGTCTGGTTGCTTTATTTACCTGCATGTATTAATTGTTAAGAATTAAAATGACTGTAGTAATGCATTGATAAAATATGTTGAGAATACTAATCTGTTTCTTTTGTTTAATCTCATTTACTCAAAAATGTATTTCCTATGTTATATACTGCACTTAAATTTTGCCATTTAATTAAGATTAAATTAATTTTTAGTTCAGAAGAACAAGTGAAAGCAGAAGAGAAAAAAGAACTAAGCTGTGTTAAAATAGAGGATGGAATTGCACCTGAACATGGGTTAGTGGTGTTTTTTTTGGTCTTAATTATCTTATTCTGTTACAGTGTATTTTGAAATAAGTGTTTTGCACTGTTGAAAAAGAATGCAGCATGTTGCACTCATTTTGTTTCATAGTAGGCTGCTATTTTACATGCATAGGTGTCGGAATTGTCACAAAGAAGAAATTTTAGTTCTTCAAGTTTGGAGCCCTCACAGTTGAGTAGTGACTGGTTCTTTGAAAGTTGTGGATTGCGTAATAGCCTTCTAGCTATTGCTAGAAGATGCATTGCTTCTTAGGAAGAGTTTGAGTATCCAGTGTTAACATGAGAATACTGTTGACTTACTTTTACAGAGGTTTTTTTGTTCTTTTTTCCCCCATGTGCATTTTTGTTTATGTGAAAAATAAATTTCTTTTGGGTCTAATATATCCAGCATTTTTAGCATTGAGTTTATGATGTTTGTATAGCATGCTATGCTATGGTTTTGGTTTTGGATGTGTTGACCGTTTCTGTGTGCTTCAGGCTTTCTGCATGTTGGTGCTTTCATTGTGCCTAAACCCACTAAATCTGTCATGCATTAGGGGACTGCTCTCTGATGCTAAAGGCATAATGGAAGTGGTCCACAGCTGTTCTAAGGGAAATATTTCAGTGATACTTCAGATGTAATGAATAATTAAACCTCTAATATTTATTAATTATTAATTACTATCAGTCATTATGTGACAGTGGTGCTAAGATGTCTTGGGTTTTGTTTTTGTGGGTTTGTTTGTTTGTTTTTCTTTCCTCAGCCTCAGCTTTCCCATCAATTCTTGCCTCAAATATTTGTATCCACCACCTTCAAGTACAATTCTAGCAAATATAGCAAATGCCTTGGCAAGCGTGCCCAAATTTTACGTCCAGGTAAGTACAAAAGGAAAAAAAAAAGAATAAACATTGAAGCGTCTCAGTTTTCCCCTTTAATTACCCAGGGAAATATTTTTTGTCATAGTAAATACTAAGTTAGTTTTCCTGTGATGGTGTTAACCAATAGCAATTTTTTACTATGCTCAGGTAATAAGAATTCATTGACCAAAAGTAACTTATTTCATTGATGCTGAAGACTTAACTGGATATGATCTTTAATTAGATGTGACCTGAGTACATGGAATTTCATTCTGAGAGGATACTTTACTTTTTTTGATAAGTCTTTTTAGGATGTTGTCATGTTTACTGTTAGTGTTGGTTCTCATGTGCAGGTTTTCACATTGTTTAATAACCAGTGTAGTTGTATCTTCATTAAAATTATGCTGTTTTACACTTGCCAGAAGTTACCACTTTAGATACCTGGCAGGGAACTGTTTTCATTCCTTTCTTGGTTAAAAGGAGATCTACCTTATCTTGCGTTGTTTCAGGTACTTCATCTTATGAATAAAATGAACCTTCCTTCACCTTTTGGACCAATTACTGCTCGTCCTCCAATGGTAACTTTTTTAATACACATTTTGAGTACTGTGAAACAGATTCACAATTTGAAATGTTTGCAACATGGTAGGAGATCTAGGTTAAAACTTAGATTGGAGAAATCTCTAGAGGATAGCAAATACTGCTTCATTTAATTGGGTAAGATTTGCATGTTAGTTCTGTAAAGAAATCCTTTTAACCATTCATAGAACAAAGAAATGTACATGTATGACAGTACTGAAACATTTCAAACTGAGTATTAAAAAAAATATAGCTTCATGTTACAAATGCAGGAAATAAATGTTATAGCTTCATGTTACAAATGCAGGAAATAAAGAATACCATTAGCACACTGCCTTACAAAGATGTGTTAAGCTCTTGCATTTGTGTGTTTCTTTGCACTTCTGAGTAGATTCGAATTGCCAGTGAGGTTATAAAGCACTTCTGGATTTAACTTGCTCTATCTCCAGGATGTTTTTTTTCAAAGAGACAGAGTTGAGGGGAAACTGGCAGAGGCTTCAGTTTTTCTGGTTTTCTAGAGGAGAGCTTTTTCTGAAGGGAGCTAGAAATACCAGCTCTGTGGTCTCGGTGCTCTTTTGCTGTGATAGAGTAGTTTTACTGATTGCCAGTGGAATATTCTGCAAGTGAGGACTTGCATTAGTAGTGTTAGGTACAGTATTTGGATATATGCTTTGTCTTTGCCCTAACAGGACTGCTAAAAGGGGAGCTATCTGATAACGAAAACTATGAAATCTATCAAATGAATTCACATTGATTTCTCTAGAAATTTTATTCGTTGCCTGATACTGGCCCAGATTAAGCACTATGAATTTAATGGTTGTGCAGAAAAGGGTAGTAAGGAGAGAAGTCAGTCCTCAAAATTCCTAGAGCAGATTCTAAAGGGCACAGAGTATCTCCAATGCCAGAAGACATCAGTGCCTTATGGAACTGCTGGTACATAAAGTACCTACTAAGTGTAGTGGGATTTTTGAAATGGAGGTGGATTTTGTAAATAATGAATTCCTTACACGTGGTTTTGCAGTCTTGGTGAAAAAAACTCATTTCTTTCATTAAGTCCTCGCTCCTTATAGAAACAGAAATGTAACTTCGATAGGTGGTAGAAGGTTCAATATAGAAACTGAGATGGCTTGGGAGCTTAGGCCTCCTCCCATGTTTTGACCATATTCTTCTCAGAGAAAGTCCTTAAAGCTGAGTGCAAAATAAAAACCCAGGGCTATAGTTGCGGGTTTTTTTTGAACTCCTCAAATTAAAACAAGAAAACCTCTACTGTTATGCTTCAGAAAGCAGGATTTTTGTTTGTTTTTTTTTTTTTTCTTGTGGAAATTTTTCATTATTAACTAATTATTAAGTTTAACAAAATAGAATTGAGATGGCTATAAACATACATGAAAAAAGACTTCTTGTCATGTTCTCATTTATTGCTTTGACTGTTTTTATTATGTAAAGGAAAACAAGCTTTTTTTTCTAAAAATGTTTAGTCACTTTAAAAAAACTCAAAAAAATCAAAAGCACACTAAAATTTTTTCCCCATAATTAGTATGAAGAGTATTTACCAGCACCTGTGCCACCTCCACCAATTCCACCTTTTCCTCCTGAGGAGCCTCCTTTGCCTGAAGAGGAAGAGCAGCAATCTAGTGGAGATGAATCAGAATATGAAAGTGATAATGAGGAGGAAAAGGAGAGGTATGCATGTTATGGTCATTTGCCAGCTGTTGGGCTCTTTTAAAGTTGTGATTATACTTTTCTAGCTTCTAATTCAGCAAATGGTGTAATCTGTTAATGTTTGCAGTGCAGATAATCCTTCCAGATGCTTAAGGAATCTCCAGAGTGATTTAAATTGACAGTGCTGTTTTGAATCACAGCAAGAGAAGAAACATGGCCAAATAGAATGCAAATTACCATATGTTCACATTTCCAAAACCAAAAAAAAAAAAACCCAGCAAATTAGAAACTCTGAATGAAGAGAGAGTGCAGATACAAGAAAGCAACCATTAGTTTCTCTTCTGGGTTCTTCGCTTTTCCAGAGCTTTACTGAGTAAACTACTCACTACTACTGCATTATGTGTGCACTCTGACTTTTAAAATGTTCTTTGCACATCAGTGTGTGTTGCTAGAAGTATTAATAATGGGAGGTTGTGTGTGCTGAGGATTCTCTTAGTGTTTTGGGACTGAATTGCATCATCATAGCCTTTTTTTTTTTTTTTAGTATCTTTAAAGAAAATTGCTTCTTCATTATATATTGTTTGTTTTTAAACTGAAAAGTAAATCAGAGTCCCTGTGCTATATTCAGACAAATACGTGAATTTAGAAAAAAGCACTACTGTTGAGTGAAAATGGTGCTATTAAAAAACGTTCAGGCTGGGGCTTCTTCGCATTTCTGCAGCTTCAGTGTCCTAATTAGGTGCATTCTTGGGGAAGGAAGTGACATCACTGAACTCATTATAATGAATTAAGTACTCTGTGTATATCAATTTATGTGTTAGTTTATTAATGTAGATTTGGTTTTAAAGTAGCTAGACTTATAACTGTTCTGAAAATCTGTATTTCAGGGGCTTTCAGAAAGGGGGAAGGGTTTTCAAAATGAGTGTTTTCAAATAAAATGTAAACCACTTGGGTTCTTTTTAAAATTTTGTTTAAAACAGAATGACCAAGTTGATGGAATTAGCAACCCTTCAGCCTAAAAGACCAATAAGCACAAAGAGGCGTGGTGTTCAAAAAAGACGAAGAATTAAAGACTTACTGAATGTTCCCATGTGTACTCCTCAGAGGTTTGTATTTTTTGAGGGTTTTGCACTTTTTCAGAAGATTATTATTTTACTAAATGACAGTCTCTGTATCATGTTTGCTTTAGTGTTGCTGTTTTAAAACAAGCCTTTTTCAATGATATGTGAGTTTGATAGTGAATTTGATCTTCCCTTATCCTCAGGCTTGGTTTTATTGCTGTAAAGGTCCACATTTTCTGTAATTTAAGCTCTGAGTCTCCTCAACAGCCTTAATCTGTAAAGTGGTGTTTGCTTCTCTTGCTATCAAAATAACAAAAGTCCCTTTTTCATAAAAAAGAAACCCAATTTCATATCACAGCTGTGACACAAGCAGTCTGAATTGTTTAGGATACGTCTCAAAGTGAAAATTAGAAAGCATGAAAAGAGTAATACTAAAAGAATAAAATTGATTGGCTCTAGAATAAGTTAGGGTTCTGAAACTGCAGCACTGTGGCACAGTAGACACCAGTGTATTATTTCTGTGTAGTGATGACCAAGTTTTTCATAAATGCCTGTGTATACTGTAATGCAGTATGCAGTTCTTGGTTTTGCTTTCACAGCCAGCCGTACCTTCTGTATTCATGGTGTGTTAATCAACTTGAATGATACTGGGTAAAATTTATGAAATGGGGAATTGATGTATTTGTAACAGCAGCATAAAATCTATCTGGAAGAATAGATGTATTTGGATAGATTGTATTTGACTACGCAGTCATCAGTTATTTTTTTATTTAAACAGTAATTTGCACCCTGCACTGTCACCTTCAGATGTCTTTGATCAGCCACAGCGTGTAGGTCATAAAAAAATTGAGTTCCATATTAATACTGACATCCCAGCTGTTCTTCAGATAAATTCAGAAAAGGAAAAAAATAATGGTAAGAGAGTTTGCACTTCAAATGTATTTAATGTTAAATTCATGTGGTTTCAGTGTGTAGAAGGCTGCTGAAATTTATGCCAGGGATTCCTTTTTTTTCTTCTATACTGGATTTTTCATAACGGTATACATCACGGTTTGTTTCAGAACACCAGCTTGTGTCTTGTCGCATTTGCTGTTTTTTTCCATGTTGAAGCACAGAATTTTGTGCTTTGGTACAGTAAAGGATCTAGAGGATTTTAAAGATTTCTTCCTCTCCTGTGATCTGTGGGTTGATGGTAAATTGCACTCTTTTATGGTGTTTTTTAGCAAATATTCTGTAAATGCATTCTCATTATTACATAGTGTAATTTCATGTGTCAAGCTGATTTCAGATTTTCCTTTTCCAGCTCTTAGAAAGCAGCATTCAAATGATTGCCAGCTCCTTTATGATGCACAAATTACATGCTATGACGATGGTGGGCAATAATAGCAATGAGGTGTGGTGGTTTCTTACAGGGTTGTGGTCAGTCTGTGTTTCTCTTACTTTACAGTAATATGCAGAGTAAATAAATGGTTTCTTTAGTTAAGCCATTGAAATGTATACAGTCTTGGAACAACAAGTGTAGTTTCACCTTAACTGGTGTGTGCTATGGCTTTATATATAGTACACTTGATTTTATATAGCATAGAGCAGGTGTGTTTGTCAAACCAGGGATTAAGACACATTTCTCTGGGATGTTTTCAGATTGCTTTACAAAGTCTACTACATGAAAATATTATTGAAAGGTGTATGTTTTTTTTCTTGCTGTTGATCCTCTTGTGTATAAACATACAAATCACTTCTATGTTACATGCTGAAATTTCAGACCTTTATTCAGCCGCAGAAGAAATCAATAATACAGGCTTTGGAAGGATTTTCCCAGCCCCTACTTCAAATGATAAAATGGAAACTGAAGAGGAGGAGGATGAAATACCATCAGAATTTATTTCTAGAAGGGAGCTAGAAAAAAACAGGCTGTCTAGTGAAGGTACAACTGTGAGAATAAATTACCTCATAATAGCTCTTTCATTTGTTGCAACAAATAGTTTAAATAAGTATCCTGTATTAAGTATCGTAAGTATCATAATAAATTTATATATTAAATGTATTTACTTTATACTTAGCAAAAAGTATGAAGTAAGTAAATGAGCTAAAACATTCTCTTTTTCAGAAATGGAAAAATTTTCTGTTTTCAAAAACTATGAGCCAGGTGATCCAAATTGCAGGATATATGTGAAGAATTTAGCTAAACAAGTTCAAGAAAAGGTAGGTAAACCAGTAAATTTAAGTGTTGATCAGAAAGGCTTTTTGTCAGCTTTCCTCTTATACCTACCCTTTTATTCCAGGATCTCAAGTTCATTTTTGGAAGATATGTTGACTTCCAGTCAGAAATGGAACGAAATATGTAAGTGAATTTGGTATTTGGTTAAAATTAAGCCTTTTACGTTAACTTCTGTCATACTAGTGAAAATTGGGTTTTAAAATCTAATAATAACTACTTTTTTTCTTTATGCTTCTGCATAAACAGAATTTTTCTGCTTGAACAATGCCTGAAGACGCTTTGGTCCTGCCCATGGCGGGGGGGGGGGCCGTTAGAACTTTTCCAACCCTAACAATTCTATGATTCTAAGGCAGTATTATTTTTCCTGTATGTTTTCATTATCAAATCTACTGTTTATGGGCTTGGAGACACAGAATAAACAGTGGAAATGATTGTGTGTGTGATCACTTTGCATATGTCATTTACTGCAGTTGCACATCAGTTTGCCATCCTGCAGACTAATGTCACTTTTTAGTAAATTAATTCCCCAGGCAAAATGGTCCCTGGTAATATAATCCCTGCTTGTAGGCTCTGCTTCCATTTCTGCTATTTCTCCATCTTGAAGCATGAAGGTTATATTTGTACTGT
This sequence comes from Pezoporus occidentalis, assembly GCF_034315485.1. Classification (NCBI taxonomy): domain Eukaryota; kingdom Metazoa; phylum Chordata; class Aves; order Psittaciformes; family Psittacidae; genus Pezoporus; species Pezoporus occidentalis. Next base: position 2,693,675 of record NW_026916304.1, read on the forward strand.
GAAATGTGAAAATGTGGTTAAATATGAGTGAGTCCCAATTCTCAATTTTGCTTCTAGGTTTGATATACGTTTGATGAAAGAAGGCCGTATGAAGGGACAGGCTTTCATTGGACTTCCTAATGAAAAAGCAGCTGCTAAAGCTTTAAACGAAGCAAATGGATATGTCTTATTTGAAAAACCCATGGTGGTTGTATCTTTTTCTTCAAATATTTACATTATATCATTTGTAAGCTGTCTGTCAACCTCTACTTTTGCTGTCATAGTGTTCAATTTATTAGAAGTCTGTGGAAAGAGGAAATACCTTAAGAAAACCAGGCAGCATAGCATATGATCGTTAATTTTTGTATAACTAAAAAATATATTGGGGCATACCTTCTGAAATAGGAAATTAACTGTAGTTTATCTAAGATAATTAAAATCGTATTCCTTGGTCTTACCTCTTTGATCCTGCAAAAACAATACAAAAGATAATTTAGCTTGCATGATGAATGTGTTTTAATTAAGTAAGCTTTTTGACTTGCTTATAGAATTTATTTAGACTACTTCTGCAGCTGGAACTATCAGTTGCTTTTTGGGCCTGTGAAACACGTTGGGATTTCAACACTTTTGTTGTATTGCCCTGTTTTTTTTGTCTGCAAGTCATTTCTTACTCACTTAAACATTTCATAGTTTATTTCCTTTATGTGTGCTAGTGTTCACCCCAGCCTCTGTTGCTTTTACCTTTTTCCCTCCCAAATACCTACTGAAACATCAAAGTTATGAAAATAACATGTTAGGATGGAGGATTGTAAATATCAAGTAATTATCTTGCTATAGTTATTCTGTTTGCACCTAATCCATTCCTGATTAGTCCTTCTTGTTTACTTAGTATTGTAATCGCTTGGACAGGAGCTCTTAAAATGTTTTTATACTGCAAATCAGTGAGGTCCTAATCTTTAACTAATAGCCACTCTTGTTGTAATGTTCTGTACTAGAATTGATTCCCAGATAAAGGCCACTTCTGTTATCTGTTGCTGAAATAATACTTCTTTTTTTTCTTCTTGATTCACTTCTGTTTCCGAGTGACACTTTCAGTCCTTAACAGAATTGCAGCAATTTGCTCGTTCAGCTAGACCAAAACAGGATGCCAATGAAGGGAAAAGAAAAAAGTAAAACAAACCACAAGGTATGGTTTCCTTCCTGAAAATAAAAATAAAGAAATAGGCTGGGTTTTATTTGGGTGTTGTTTTTTTTGTTTGTTCTTTTTTTGGAGGGGGGGGGAGTGTTTATATAATTGCTCTTTAGGAATAGTGTTGTGGAGGGGAAGTGTTCCATACAATTTCATTCTCTTAAATGTGCATTTATAGTAGAAAAGCAGAATGCAAGGTATATAGTTGGTGTGAGTTTAACACGTTGCTCTTTAGTCGGTTTAGAAACTCGGAAGCTGCCGTTTCCCTAATTCTCATATCCAAGAGTAGTTGTCAGTTTCTCTAGCTGTTAGTCTAAGGGGAGCTAAGGATAATAATTCTGTGAAATTGGACCATTAATCTTTTAGTAATCTTCCGGAGTTTTGGCTTTGAAGAGAGTTGCCTCTCTTCTCCTTCACTTCTGTCCCCAGCACTATAAAGTGATCCTGAAGAACTTTTCCAGCAATAAACTTACTTCTGGTAGCTGTGTAAAGAACCTTTGGCTTTGATAATTTTGGGAAATGAGATCTTAGTGCTCTTGCCACATCCTGATTTAGGAAAGGGTATTTTGTCAGAAAGTGCTACTTAATGTTGCCATTAATCAAATCTTCCTTTGTTGTGGAATGCGTAGGTCCTGATTTTTCGCATTGTTGTCTAAACTTAATGGGAAACTAACTTTCAGCAGAAATTAATTACTATGTAACTTTATTTCCTGTAATATAACTTTACTTCACTATTGCTTACTTTTAGCTTATTGCTTTATGTAACTCAAGTAAAATCAGTTCTAATTTCACTTTCAGGGGTTTCATGCCCTGAAAATATTTGATTAGTGAACAGTCTCAAATTAGCATGTGAAGTAACTGGTGCAAAAATTAGAAGCATTCATTTCTCAATCTGCACCCTCTAACAGATCACTTACCTCAAATTTAAAGGGGATTTAACTTCCTTACAGATTACTGTTAGGCATCACTAAGGTTCTTCTACCTAAGACTAAACAAACTCAAAGCTTAGGCTGAATGCTTCTGAAACATTCCACTTAATCCAGGATAGGTTTTAATCTGGATGTTTTCATTGTTGTAGCTTGGGGGGGGGAAGCCTTGAAGTTTGAAATAAAGGATGTTAACAGCTGGTTTTGATTTTTAAAAATTGGTTGGGGACCCCACAGTATGGTTATTGTGAGAGTAGTATTTCCAACAGTTACTTCTGTTAGAGGTTTCTTGTTCTGTCAGTTGTCTAAGGATTTTTTTTATCAGATTGTAGTTGAGCTTGTCTTGCTCATTTCTGAGATGCTGTTTGGTCTCAGGAGTTCCTATTTTGAATTATTGATCTGTGGTTTACAAAATCTGTATTTTGTCAGATTAAAGATCACGTTTTTTACAGGCATTATTCTGTACTGGTCATTGAAAAGAGATGAATGAGCCTTGGCTAAAGTATTCTGTTAGAAACAAGGGTTTAGGGGAATGTTTCAGTCTTGTTTTTCTCCTTCCTTGTTAGAAAAAAGCCACTTGTATTTCTGTCATTTTATCTAGTGTCTAATCAAAAAAAAATCAAAAAAAATTACTAATGGTTCTTTAAATACAAGAAGCAGCTTGAAGTGTTTTAGCTATTGGAAAGCCTTTTATATGAATTCTGAACATTTTTATCCTTTTAGGGATTCAGAATCTTTCCAACTAGTTTTGTACTTTAAATCCAATTCTGACTTTGCTGAACATGCTAAGTAATACTTTAAGGGTACATAAGGAAAATAACAAAGTAACTGGTTATTAATCATGTTGATCATCAACTCATAAGCTTTTTTTAGAGTGAGCAAACACATACGTATGCAAGACTTGTTTGTGCACCTGGGACTCTTACATGAGTTACCCTGATGTCAGTGTTTGATGTGTCAAGGGCAGAACTTCATTACTTTGACTTTGCATATAAAGAGCACAGAATGCACCATAGACTAATACAGATTTCTAGGAACCCATGTGTTTTAATTAAAAATATTAATTTCCCTTCAAAACTACTGATGAAACTGAATCCTATTTCTGCATGACTCTCTTCTCCTGTTCCTGCTGGAATATTCTGGTGGATGTTGATTTTTGATGCAAAATTCCATGGCAGAAAGCTGAGTCTGCAAGGAAAAACAGTGTCAGAATCTTATTTGAAACATGAATGTGCATATAAACAAGTTTATGCAAACTTTTAAGGGGCTTCACATTTGATCTGTATCATGGGGAGTGGGCAGTGTGTGTGTTTTTAATTTTTGGTTACTTCTAAACAGGGAGAAGCTGTGTTAACTTTACGAATGTAAATGTAGTTTTCTTTCGTATTTTCTCTACAAAGGTTTTGTACTTTGTAGATAAAGTAATACTTATGGTTTATGAAAATACTGTGTAACTCATTGGCTGAAAATGTCTTTTTCTTGACAGACTAGCAGAAATTTCAGTTAGTACTTGGGGTGGCTATATTTTCTGTAGCTAAAATACAGTTTCTGGGGAGAAGGGTTTTGTAGAAGAAACTGGTGTTGAGAGGTTTCCAGCTTCTTCACAGGGAAGAAGTGACTTGAAAAAACCTTCATTGAATGGAAACGTGGTTGGGTTTTGGACCTGATGGAAAAAGTGAGTCTGTAAAATGGCAAAGATCATTGAAGGAGAATTAATGAGGCAGAAAAATCTGATGTTGTCCTAGTAGTTACAGTTATCAAAAAATGTATTTACTTTTGAATATGGAGTTTAGTGTTGATGGACTCCTCAGCCATCATTAAATCTCATAAGGGGGCAGAATTGTATTTTGTCAGACACACGTACTTGCTTTTGATAGGTAGCATAAAGTTATGTGTATGCATTACTGAGAATCAAGTAAAATTAAACCACATTCTGCTGTTCTTCTTTAGAAACATTCCTGCGTAAAATACTGCAGTAATACTGTCATGCAGAGTGTATCCTTTCTTGTTGTATCCTTTTTTTGTACAATGTTTCCTGTAGCACTCAACTACATCTAAGTTTTGGTATAGGGCAGGTGTGGGGAGTTTATATGTTTTAGTGCCTGAACTAACCTGGTAACTTTAAAAGCAAAGGGTACCCTCTCAGAGGAAAAAGAAAAATCCCTGAGTTGACTGTCCAGAGTGAATAGATACAATAGGGGTTCTTAGTCTTAAAAGGTGGCCTCCACCTTCCTCCTCAAAGGTCTTACAACTTGCTAATTTGGTCCAATTCATTAGCTTGTATGAGCTGATGTTCTGCTAATGTTCCACTAATGTATGTGGAGCTGTGCTGAACTCACACTGGATGTTGTCTTGTTTTTCTTCAAATATAATAATAATAATATATTGGTTAAAAATGCTGCAGAGCAGTTCTTAGTGATATGAGATGGTTGAACAATATTTTAGGTTGTTGTCCTGGTATATGAGAAACAATCTGTAATTGACTTAGTTTGTATGTTCCTTACTGTTTCATTCTTGAGTAAAGAAGAAAATCTAACAATATCTCACAATGAAATATTTGGAATGGAGCTATTAATCGCTGCTACCTTTGACCTTTTTGTTGTGTCGGGGTTTTTTATTTTTTTAATTGTTCTCTGCACTGCAGGTAATAGTGTTGCCAGTGACTTCTATTTTCTTATGGGTTTCATATTACATTGGCATTTAATTTACTGTAATATAAAATTAATACAGCCTGTATCAAGTCAGATTTTTTTCAGACACTCAACGCTTTTTTAAATGCCAGGTATCTTTCAATTTAGTTGTTAAAGCATAGCACTACTATTTTCCTGCTTGATCTTACTTTTAACATGCCTTTGTGATGTTCCAGGTCCCTTTTGTGTTCCATCTCTTTCAAGTATTACCAAGCTGGGGGAAGAACAGTGTAATCTTCAGGACTTTCGAACTGTGCGTAGTGGCATTTCCAAAGTATTTAAGGCAGAGTATAAATTTTCTCATCTTAAAGATTCCAGTTATCTTTAAGCTGTCACAAGATTTACAGGACAAATGAATGTTAGTTTGCTTGTGAAATTTCTAATAAATTATTTCCTTTCTCTTGATTTTGCCTTTTTCTCTTCAGTTTGACTTTTGTTGTGGGATTAGGGAGTGGGAAGGAGGAGGAAGATGCTTTTTACCTTTTTTTATAACAGGTGAACAGTACAGTTGTAGCTGTGCAACATGTTCTAGATGATTCAGAATATACATTCATTTGCACCTCCTTGAGTATGATGTTTAGCTGTTAGTGTTTGGGGCTAAAAAAATAAGAAAATCTAAGGATAATCTCATTTACTGTGATGGGTTTTTTTGGGTTTATTTTTTGTTTTGGAGACTAAGCAATAGGAGTAGTGCACTGGCATGAATTTGTGCTGTGAAACTGGGTATTGTTTTTTCATCAGTAATTAATTATTCATCCACATATTGAAAAATATAGCTAGTGAAGCTAAAGCCATTAAACCAGAAGTAGCTGTTAAAACCGTGCTGGATCAACAGGAGTTGATAGGATTTCCTCATCACGTCTCTGTGATACATTGCTTGTCTGCACTGACTCAGGCAAGTTTGATAAAATAGAAGTTTGTGACAGGATAAAGTTCAAATTGCCAGTGATAGGAACTCTGCAAAAACAAGACTGAAGTGATACACTACCAGGATCTAATCACTAGTAACAGCTGGTGTAAGTTACTGGGCATGTATAAGATCAGTTTAAGATCAATAGGTGGCCCTTTGGGGAGAAGACACTCAGCCTGTGACTGATCGCAGAAGGTGGAGTCTTCTGATTCGGAGAAATCTCCAGGAACTCGCCAACAAAGTTGAAGTTGACAAGCAGGTATTCTTTGTTGCAGTGCCTGGAGGCACGGGGGATAGCTCTTTCTAGCATGTCTCATCTGAGCATCAACCAGGCTGTGATTATATTGTCCTTAAACATACATATTCATTAGATTGCATACATATTCATGGAGTTACTTATACATTACATCATACTTCTAGAGCATTCCTCCCGCGTGCACACTAAAATGTGGTAGTGGGCTTTGGGACCCCTGGTGGTTATTTCTTCATTATCCTTATTACTTCATTTCAGGATCGTTGTCATGTCAGTAACCACCAGGCCAGTTTTGGCCAGTTCTTGTGCAATGCTTATCTTAGCCATTTCTTTATTATGTTAGTTGCTAACAAAGCCTAAAGTCCTTGAAGTTACTTATTTACAACCCCGTTCTTCAGTCAACCCCATTCTTCAATCCCCCCTTTTCTTGTCCTATTGCAAATTCTTTTGCAACTGAGTTATTCCATTCTTATTTAAAGTTTCCTAAAGTATTTCCCTGTTTCTACTTGATGCTTAATTTTGTTTCTCTTCCATTCTTCATAGTTCATCATGGATTGTTTGCAACACCAGAGAAAACATTGTACCATGCCACAAGTGATTAAGATTATAATAATTAACATCAGTATTCCTACAAACAGTTGCCTTAATCAGGAAAGATTAGGTAACCAGGAAGCTGATTTTTTTTTTTTTTTTTTTTTTCCTACATCTCCTCAAAACCCCAAGAAGTGTCATCTGGCCATCTCATGAAGCACTCTAACTTTCTTCCAAATTTCTTCTAAATTGGTTTTGATTCTTACACTTTGATTTATGTAAGAGCAACAACTGTCATTGATTACAGAGCAAACTCTCTCTTGTGATGCTAATAACATATCTAACGCCATTCAATTTTGCAGTACTACTTAAGATAAAGTGGTTATTTCTGTTTGTTCTGCTTGAATTGCATCTATATGCTAACTTTTGTTGTGGGTTTGTTGTGTTTTTGTGTGTGTGTGTGTTTGTTTTGTTGTTGGTTTGTTGTTTTTTTTTTTACTGCGAGGATGATGAAACCTGCTTTAGATGACCCTGCTTGAGCAGGGCATTTGGACTAGATCATCTCTCGTGCCAACCACAGGCTGCTTGGCCTGCCCTTCTCTCCTGGATGGCCCTCTTATAACACGGGAGGCCATCCCTCACATCAAGGTCTGGCATGGCATGTGTCCCTACTGGTCAGCGCCTGATGGGTTGCAGCCAACAGCGGAGCTAAAGGTTCTTCTTGGTGGCAAACACAGAGGCTAAGCCAGTCTTGCCCTTGACTATGGTAGGAGGCATTTTGCCAGCCTTAGTCTTTGCACCTTATTGTCAATGTGGAGTTTTTCCTGCCTCATCCAGTTACAGGTCCCTACTATGGCAAAGCACACACACATTTACTTTAGCAGTATAACTACTACAGGGTGCAGCAGCGTTTTGAAGATACTGGTGGCAGTGGGGGACCAGCCAAAGAAAATTTCTCACTAGCAGGGTTCTCCCACTCTCTTAATTGGTTCCATTACCTGCTTTATAACACTGCCATCGTGTTAGAATCTTTCTAGCTTCTGCCTTAGCATTTTGTAACAGCTGCTGTAAATTTGCATGCTTTGACATTTTACAAGTGGCAAATCCATATGTTACAAAGTGTAGTATCTTATTAACAACTGGCTAGTAAATACAGGTGGCTTATACACAAAATCACAGCCTCTAATAATAGCTGTGTTGAAAGTACACATACTGAAGTCATTACTTCTCAGTTGCCCCCAGGTGATATTTTGCAAATCATTGGGTTTCCTCTGTCTCATTCCACTCAGGGTCTTCAAGGTCAGCTCCTGCAGCTAGGGCATCGCGTTTGCATATTTGTTATCCCTCCGTATTTTTGGAAATTGACAGCTACGAGGGACCTAATGTCAAACTCGGAATCGCTTTATTTTCTAGGACTGCAGCTGCTTCTTGTTCATTCCTTAAATGTATCTCCCTACTTGATACAAGACTGAAGAGAGCACATTTGCTATTGTAAATACTTTGGTTTTCTTAAACAGCTTACATTGCTACCATTCCTAAACTAGGACAAACACTTGAGTGTGAGTCTCTGAGTCTTTTACTCCAGCCTAGCAATTGGGTTCCGGCATGAGATCATTTTATGTTATATGCAGACAAATATTTACTCTAGTTGTCATTTTTACTGTTCTGAAAGAAATTAAAAATTCATTTGATAATGACAAACATTAAAGTAGAAAATACTAGTTAATCCACTGTGGCCTTCAAAGATGCAGAACACATTTTCAGTCTGTATCTGGATAGAGCCACTTTCCAAAGCTTTGTGACTCAAGTTTTTGCACATAAAAAGGTGTCTAGAAAAGAGGAAACATGTAATACATCCTAACACCCACGCTGAGTTACAAGTACAGAACCAAGCTATTAAAATATTGCATAAAAGGCCAACTAAATATCCATGCAGGGGAGTAGGATAACCACGAGGTGGTGTTATACTCAAAGACAAAAATAAGTGAGCTCGGTGCATATGTGAAGAGATTTCCTTTCTCAAATCTCGAGAACAAATGTATTCCAGAATGTAATTTTATCTTGAATCAACATGTTGACATGTGATGCAAAGCTTTTAGATATTAGTTTATTTTACCATATAACAGCTTCTTGCTAGCAAGTCTGTCACAGGACTGAGAACCTGCAGCTTGCGGCGGCGGGCGGCCGCAGTACCTCCGCTCTCCTCCGCGCCGCTCTGCCTCAGCGGAAGGGGTTGAGCTCTCATCGCTGGTGCCCGGGCGGCCCTAGGCTGGTGGGGGGAGGTTGTGTGATGCTGCTGCTGAAGCCTGCTCAAAAGGACATAGGCTAGCCCCGACATGTACGTACCGAGTTCTGCTTGCTTTCTGCATGTACTCTCGCCTGTGTTCATCGGATTGCAATCAGTTGTCCTCCCTTCCATTGGGGAGTATGCGCCTCTTACTTTTTTTCCAAATTTCACAAGCAGTTTGAAGCTAGAGATTATAAAGTGTGCTGTGGATTTCACCATCTCCAGTCACTTATCATGGCTTGTACTGAAATCAGAAAGTCTATTTCAAATAAATGAAAAACTACACTGAGCTTTCTCTTCAAACACTAGGCCTTGGGTCACTAGGCCGGTTGTGTCAAAATACATTATTCTTACTGCTTTGTGTAGTTTATGTTCTGTGTGCTTACCTGCTGTAAGTAAAAATTGCTAATCTGATAAATGGCTTCTCATCAGAGAAGATCAAACTTTCTTAGCTCATTTTCTGTTAATGTATGTTCTTCTTATCAGGGCAACGAAGCATTATTTTAGGAAAGTGAAAGCACAGGGAACACCTGCTTAAGGCTGAAATTTATCTGTATACTCTATGAAGATCAACAAGGAAATATATTTTTTTAATTATTCTGCTCACAAGCAGAGAACAAGTTAAATTTGTCAAAAGATTCATCCTAAATAATTTTGTTTGCCTGTGAAGTGCAGTGACAGCTGATAGCAACAGGCTCTGGGAGGCAGGTTCTGCACTTTATGAGGTGGCATGTTTTGTGTCTGAGTTTGCTCCAGAGAGTGCAGCTCCACAGACGGGGAGATGTGGCTTGTCCTTACCTTAAAACTAAGTCATTTTGTAGAAATTATTTTAAGTTTATCTATACATTTCTGTTTGGGTATGTGTATCATAGTAGGTTGGAGTTTTCAGTAGTGCATTCCCAAATATGTATTAAAACATGAAAAAGGTGCAGGTTTCTTTTATGTAGCAAACCTGAAGGACCTTGTGTTCATGTTTATACCTTCACTGAAGTGTTTGGTGTCCCCTGACAGCACCCAAGAATCTCCTTATTTCTTCTTTGCCCTGTGTTGTTTCTGTGTAAAGATAGTATTCTACAAGGAATAGATAACTTAGAAAAGTAACAAGTATTTTGTTGTTTAAGGGAAGCAGTAGTTCAGCCTTTTGTTTGCAAAGGCTCTTGTAGGACTTTGTCCTACAAGACAAATCTAGCATTTCTGTGTTTGAGTGAGTATAGTCACTTCTGTATCTGAGAGGTCTTCCCAGGTTAGGGCTGCTATTTCAATGATAGTTGTCATGCACATCATGAATGACAGAATCACATACATTAGACTTCCAAAATACCTGGGGCTTTGTGGCAACTCATGGTGAGAAACATGCCACTTCTCCAATATTTATCTAAATTTCTGCTACGCTCCAAATTTATCTAAATATGCATAAGTGATAGTAACACAGATTTGAAAAAAAGATGCCTCTCAAGGATAAATATAAATAGGAATGTAAGGTATTGTACTTTAAAATGAAAAATTAAATGTCCATTTCAGTCTATATAAGTACTCCTTTGCATTTTGGGGTTGTTTTGGGCTTTATACTAATAAAATTGCAACTTTTACATGCTAGAGACAGCCTGGATTAGACAATGTCTGAGTTTTAACTCAGGAAAACAAAGTTCCAATCAGTGTGAGAGGTTGATATAACTTAGAATCCAGTTCACAGAGAAAATGACAATAGAGTTAAAGAAATACGACGCCAAAGATGGGCATTTAGTTTTAAATGTGTATTTTGTAATGTGCACTTTACCCTTTTGCAGGAACATAAATAGGCAGCAAGAAGAGTGCAACTGATCGCAGAGCACAGGATGGGTATCTCATTTCTTCTGTTAATTGTAGGGCTTTGCTGGGCACAGTACAACCCTAATACTCTCCTTGGGAGGACATCTATCGTACATCTCTTTGAATGGCGCTGGGCCGATATTGCTCTTGAGTGTGAGCGCTATTTAGCTCCTTATGGATTCGGAGGAGTTCAGGTATGTCTGTTCTGATCAGTAGGTAATAAAATTACTACATAGATGATAATTTGTTTTTCAGAGAAAATTTTCAATTCATCAAAGAGCAGGTACTGAGAAAGAAAAACAGAAATCAATAATGGAAGTAGTAAATGCTGACAAATATATTCTTCAGCCATCATCGTGTGAGCATGAATTTGTTTCATTGCTCCAAAGTGCATGTTTTGAGCACTGTGCTGTTACAATTAGACAGATTAGAATTGCATATCCTTGGCTAAATCTTTTTTTTTACTGCTGTGAAGAGTAACCTATGCTTATGTGCTTGATATTATTTTAAATCAAGGAAAGTTCTTAAGAGCTAGATGAACACAAAACTATTACTATTACTAAAAAAAAAAAAAAAAAAAGAGGGCTCCCAAAAGAGCTTCCTCGATACCAAAGGGCTGAAGGTTTAAAATAAATATAAAGGGCTGCTAATTATGTTCGATCAAGCAGGCAAGTTTCCCTCTGTAAAGCCTAGTGTCAGGGTAAGCCATTAAGAGACCCTTCGTTGCAGGAGCCTGGTGTAAGCAGAAATGAACAGACCACATGTTCTGGTGAAGGTATGTTGGTGTGAGTGTTCTGTCTGAACAACAGACCCGGTTCTTGTGGAACCAGTAGTGTCAGATAGGTGGGGTGGTATGGCTGAGAGTAGTCACTCATTAAACAATTCCTGTTTGTTTGTGAAATTGCTGAGGAGAATTGGTGAGAGAAATCTTCCTGTCTCTTCTAGCTCAGGAGTTCTCAGGTTGGCCTGAGTGACAATTTTCCCATCATTTTCAAATACATTTGAAGTTTTCTTTGCAACCACCTTTCCAGATGCACAGGACTGATAGGTCTTAAATTGATTTCTCAGACTATGGGAGACATTTGGATATCTTTTTTAATCCATGCTATGATATGGTCTCAGAAAGTTTTTTCAGATGCAGACCTGCTGAGTGGATCACAAAGTTGTGACAGCTAAGTAGGCTGCAGCCTAGGATTCTTTGTGAGTGGTGGGATCATGTGGTTATGCCCGGAGACTTGGAGGTGTCAGCAAAACCTTCCTGCCTGAAAAATATCCCACAAAGAGTCTATAAAAGGAAGAGATGTAGCTTGTCCGAAAACTGTGCCGTTTCATTCAAGAATGCTTTTATCCAAAACATTACAAAAATAGAAAGTTGGACCAATTTTAAGGGCAGGATGTTATATCAGTTGTTCTGAGGTCAGTTCCTTCCTGATTCGGGGCTGTCGCTGCTGGACTAGTCCTTCAGATTTCAGACCACGCTTTTGATCTTTGAGGCCTGCTTTACAAAGGTAATTAGGACACTATGTCCATGGACCTGATTTTTGTAGTATTTTTTTCCCTGCTTAAATAGGCTTTTCCCTGCTTAAATAGGCTTAAATATTTTATTTCCAGCCCACTACAGTATAAGGAGAGGATATTGAGGGTCTATGTGGGACCCTGGTGGGAAAGATACCAGCCCATCAGCTACAAACTCTGCACTCGGTCGGGAAATGAAGACGAGTTCAGAGACATGGTGACCAGATGCAACAACGTTGGAGTAAGTGCATTGACAATCCGTATCTGGTACGGCAAGGAGTGCCGTGTCAGTGGAGAGAGTTTAGTGCTGCTGTCCTCAAAGGAGGCATAAACTAAGAACGATCTGTAGGGGACCAGCAAATTCAAGTGAATGGTGATGTGGTGGAGCTCTGTCTCTCCCTTCACCATCTCTGCAAACCATACTGAAATGCACTTGTTGCTTTTCCAGGTGCGCATTTATGTGGATGCTGTGGTCAACCACATGTGTGGCTCCGGGGGTGGCTCAGGCACTCATTCTACCTGCGGAAGCTACTTTAATGCTGGCAAAAGAGATTTTCCAGCTGTGCCATACTCTGGCTGGGATTTCAATGATGGCAAATGTAAAAGTGGAAGTGGAGAAATTGAAAGTTACAGTGATACCTATCAGGTAACTTTCTCAGACAAAAGTTGGAAAGCTTTTTCTTTTTTTCCTTTCCCAATTTGTTTGTTTGTTGGTTTTTGTGTTTTGCTTTGTTCTGCTTTTCTTAAACCCTGCTGTGTAAACATTACAGTAAGGCCAAACAAAGGGAGCTGTTTCTCACAGAAGCTGTGTTTGGTCACCTGACAGGTGAATGAAGTAGTGAGCATGGGTACAAGAAAGGCAGTTATGGTGCCAAACATTCCAAGTAGTGAGAAATCAAGAGCCCTCCTCACATGTTGCCCGTAGGCATGTGCAGGATCTGGCTCCTGCAGTGGGCCCAGTGTACTCAGCTCAGCCGGTGAGCTCTTTCTTACAGCTCGTAAACTCAGCTGATATTGATCGGGAGCTCCCATGGAAAACTGACAGCAGCACAAAGTGGGACCCTGGCTGAGCGGCTGACTTGTTTTGGCTGATGACGTGTGTGGCAGTTCTTTTCTCAAGGTTACCGCTCTTCCTTTGGGGTTGCGATAGAGACAAGCTGAACAGGGAAGGCAAAAGCCACACACGCAAGCAAAGCGGAACGATGAATTCAGTCAGCACTTGCCGACCGTAGGCAGCAGTTCAGCCATCTCCAGGACAGTGGGGCTACATCACAAATCCTCCTCTCTCGCAGCGTCCCCCCTTCCTTCTTCTTCCCACAGCTTTATATGCCGAGCAGGAGGTCATATGGCAAATGAGAGATACAAAACAAACAGAATTGATTTTATGGCTCGAAACATGTAAGCATTTCACTGGAAGGTGTTACAAGCTGACAGAGTGGCACCTCCTAACTGTTTCGGGGTTTTTTTTCCCTTCACTTTCCAGGTGCGGGACTGTCGCTTGTCTGGCCTTCTTGATCTGGCCCTGGAGAAGGACTATGTCCGCTCAAAAGTTGCTGAGTACATGAACCATCTCATTGATATTGGCGTAGCAGGCTTCCGAATTGATGCTGCCAAGCATATGTGGCCTGGGGACATTAAAGCATTTCTGGACAAGCTGAAAGATCTAAATACTCAGTGGTTTTCTGGAGGAACAAGACCTTTCATATACCAAGAGGTAATCTCCATGTTTTCTCCTCAATGGTTTGTCTTTGTCTTTAGTACCTCTTGTACCTCCCTCCTTCGGTGGCCTTTGCTGTAGACAGAGATAAGCTTTTCTTTGGAGCAGCTCTGCAGCCCCAAGTACTTCTCTAAAAATGCCTCCACATCTTCTTGCCGTTGAACTTCACCTCTTTGTGTTCTCTCACACGTGTTCACCGTGTATTCTGTCAACTCTGAGCTGACCTGCACAGGAGAAATAAACATACTTGAATCTTCTCTCTCCAAGCGCAAAGCAAGAGCTAATGCTGGGGGCTGTACACTGCCTTTTTTGTCTCTGTGAGACAAGAAGAGAGGCAGAGTTTCCCCTCTGTGTACCAGGTAATTGACTTGGGTGGAGAGCCGATCACAGGCAGTGAGTACTTTGGAAACGGCCGAGTGACGGAATTCAAATACGGTGCCAAACTGGGGACGGTGATCCGCAAGTGGAATGGAGAAAAGATGGCTTACTTAAAGTAAGGATGAGGATGCTGCGACTTACGCACTGGGGTAGCCTGGATACACCGGTGGACAGGGTAACTTCAAGTCTCTGTGTTTCTGGCCAGGAACTGGGGAGAAGGCTGGGGCTTTGTGCCTTCCGACAGAGCCCTGGTCTTTGTGGATAATCACGACAACCAGCGGGGGCACGGGGCCGGTGGGGCTTCCATTCTGACCTTCTGGGACGCCAGGTAAAGGACCGCTCTTGTCCGGGCGATGCTTCTTCCGTCTGCTTGTTTGTGTCTCTGTTTTCTGGCACGGTTTCTCGTCCCACGTCTCATGACTCTCTTTGTCCAACCAACAGGCTTTACAAAATGGCAGTCGGTTTCATGCTCGCTCATCCGTATGGGTTCACACGTGTGATGTCAAGTTTCCGCTGGCCACGAAATTTTGTAAACGGACAGGTAAGCTCGTCATGCTGAACAGAGGTTCATGGTGAAGGAGGATCAGAAGAGGGCCAGAGAAGCAGTCTGGTGAGTTTAGATTAGTGAAGTGATTTCTCTGTCCCACGTGGGATCTAGCAGGTGGACGCCCCCCCCAGCTTTTGTCTACAGACAGGCTCTCTGAATTTTTCGGTGAGAAGTTTTAACCTTCTCCTTTGAACTACAGGACGTCAATGACTGGGTTGGACCACCAAGTAACTCAGATGGATCAACAAAGGCTGTTACGATCAACGCAGACACTACCTGTGGCAATGACTGGGTTTGTGAACATCGCTGGCGTCAAATCAGGTAGGTCTCTGGGGAGACGAAAAGAAGTAAGAGCTGTTGCTTTTGCTTCGTATTCCTCGTGGCTTTAGAGCCCTCGCAGCCCCAGTGACAGCAATCCCTTGCATTTTCAGGAACATGGTTGTCTTCCGTAACGTGGTGGACGGTCAGCCTTTCTCCAACTGGTGGGACAATGGCAGCAACCAAGTAGCTTTTGGCCGTGGCAATCAAGGCTTCATCGTTTTCAATAATGATGACTGGTAAGTCAGTGGGAGAAGACGGTGTCCTCAGAGAAGAGCATAGCATCCCTGATGAGCACTGCTGATGGGAAGGAGAACGGCCTTTTCTCCTGATGAGGGCGCTCACGCCAGCCTGCACCAGAGATCCTTGGCTCGCATGCCAGGTCTAGAGAGCCAAAATGGGAGTGCAGGGAGCAAAGTAGGGATAGGATCAGAAAGCTCAGCCTCTACATTGCCAAATGTTCAAAGTGAGGGAGTAGCATCAGGTTCAGAAAGCCTCTATACCCGGTTTGAATTACCTGTTTGGGAAACATTGGATAAAGAGGGTCCACTTCTTTTCACGTAGGGATATGAACGTCAATTTGCAAACTGGGCTGCCTGCTGGTACCTACTGTGATGTTATTTCCGGAGACAAGGAGGACAACCGATGCACTGGAAGTCAGGTGTATGTTTCTGGGGATGGAATGGCTAATTTCCAGATTAGTAACCACGCTGAAGATCCATTCATGGCAATTCACGTTAACGCCAAGCTGTAACTCGGGAGAAACATCCTTCTCCGTTTGGTCTCTGCGTTACCGTTTCCCCCGTAACTGGTGACTCCCTGGTATTTGAGCAGGAGGGATTCTCTGTATCTAGTGAATAATAAATGGCAAGCAAATTGAAGAGTCGTGTTTTTTTCCCTTAATGAACTGGACGGTAACTTTCTCGCGTCACAACTAGTGGCAGTGCAGTGCTGTGTTTTAAGGCGATGCAGCACAACGTTTCCCACATCAGTGAAAGAGGGGAGAGCGTAAACTAGAAGAAATAAATCGGGCCCAAACCAACACGTGGGCGAGTTAGGAATGCGGTACTTCCAAGGCCGATACATACTGACACATCTACATCCCAGATGAGCCACGCTGTGGGCAGTCAGCTGCGAGTGAGTTAGTGCCTACTGGGCCATGCCCATTCATTTATTGCAGACCTGAGGGGCCACTGTCAGAGGAATGCCTGGACGTCTTCTTTTTGAGGTCAAGGTGTACTCTTAAGGGTACACCTGCCTTTTGTGGTGGGAGAGGGAGAGTGTGCGGCTGCTGGAGGGTGGATATTGGCTCTCAGCGTGCCCAAGGGCTCTGAGTGCCTGGCAAGGCAGCGATGCTGTGGGAGGAAGGGGCCAGGTAGTGTGAGGATCCCAGAGGCTAGACCTTCCGCCTGTCTCCCTTGCTCGCTGGGGCCAGCACCGCCTTGCTGAGGGCAGGGGACCTGCGGGCAAAACACAGCCCCTGGGGCTGCTCCCTGGGGCGATGTCAAAGGGTGGGAGAGCCATGTGGCAGGATGGTAAGAGCTATTTGCAAACCTGTCTCTCGCCACCAGGGTCAGGGCAGGGAGCCCCTCTGCTCCATGGAAGCAGACAGGCTCCTCTCTTTGTTGTGCAAACGGGGCTGGCAAAGGGATGGGTCCACATCTACTTTGTGCTGCAACATCCCTGAAGCCATTCTTCAGGAAAGCTGGTCTAAAAGCGTGACCTCTCATGTAGCGGCGTGACAGTGGCAGTATCTCGGCAGCTGAAAACTGACCATCAAGGTGATGGCTGTGTCTTCCCTGTGGCATGACTTTTTAGGTCCTTCAGCTGGGACAGCTTTATCTTTTCCTGTTATAGCTGTGTCTGAGACCACTGTTTGCTACCCTTTCCTGGGGTTGCCAGGGGACTTGCTGTGGCAGATACCACTGCAATCTGAGCACTGTTTCTTTCCTGAGAAGGAGGGCAATCTCAGCCTTGGAGCGTATTAAGATGCTTACCTGTCCGGAGAGCAGCAGTCAATGTAGACATGTTCGTTTTTTTTGTGAAGATGATAAGTGAAGTCTTAAGATCTCTTTGTGAGCAGCCTTAAGACTGCCATCTGCCTTAGTCTTGTACGGATTCCTTTTTAATAATCCGTCTAGGGATGCTTGGATGGTGCACTTAAGACGCAGGCACGCTTAACTGCCTTTACACACCTTTCAAACCGTCGTTATGATAGAACACAGCAATATTGCTTATTTGCTTGGTGAAGCTAAACAGCAGCGGGATGGATGATAACACTGGGATTGGTCTGACTGGGTCAGAGTCGAATACTCTCAGACCAGC